>NC_089257.1:53339365-54627899 GCF_963930625.1 Muntiacus reevesi
TTATGTCCATCCATCACCTTTTATGAGCCATGAAAAACTACACGGGGAATAAATCTTTGCAAGCAAGACAGTTTCTGTTATAAGTGGTTCTTCTGACTTCAGATGTATTAATATTCAAAGCCATAACCTGCCACGTGCTCAGCTTTATGTGAGAAGGAGAACAAATCAATCCCCTCCTTCTGTTTACCTTGTTGATTAACACTGTTCTTGTCTGTGCCTGGGGTGTGGAAAGTGTTGCTGCTTCTCCCTTAAAGGGCAGGTGCTCAGGAAACCGCCACAAAGAGGGAGGGAATCAGTGCTTCTTCCAGCCTATTAGGGCGACGCCCTGCGCTGTGCTGTGGTTAGTCGCTCAGTCAAGCCTGACTCTGCGACCCCATGGGCTGTAGCCTGCCAGGCTCTTCCTCCCAACAATTCCAAAAGGATTTTGTTATCCCCACTTTCCAGGGGAAGAAAATAAACCTCAGTGAGCCTGTGGAACTTGGGCCAGCTGACTCAGGAGGTAAGTGAGCCAGGTCTGAACCCAGCTCGGTGGAACTCCCAGCATTTCTTGGAAATCCTCTATGATGCTGCTCAAAAGAGCCATCAAAGGAAGTCAGAAAATGATGCCTCAAGCAACTGGAGCCCTTTGAGTACCTACAGAATGGAGGGTGGAGGATTCTGCCTGTCACTAGTTTAAAGGCAACTCCTTCACTCTGCCCACAGTTTGCCCAGAAATTGCAGCGAGTTCTTGACTCTGTGTGATTGTCTGAGTTGTGAGTAGGAAGGTCATGAGTGACTTGCCCTGTGCCCCCATACAGCCCCCCGGGAAGGTATGGGAAGCTTCCACCTCCACAAGTTCTAAAGCAGCTCATTCCTGCCTGGACAGCATCATTGATCTGTAGGTGACTGCCTGATCCACCCTCCCCCACCTCTGAAGGTTTATCAAAGTCTGAATAAATGTCTTTCAAGCAGAAACCCATTCTCTCTTCCTTTTGTAGAAAGCCAAGTTGTCCTCTCCTTGGTTGGTGACCTATCACAGGGCACTGTGGTCCTGCAGCTCTTCCTGGCTCTCTGCTTAAACCCCGGGTACTGGCTAAGGCTTATGGGAAGAAGCCAGGGAGCAGTTCCTCCCCCAAGCTGTTCCAAGTTCAAGGCTATTTAAGCAGCTGCCTCAGTGGCTATTTCATGACAGAGAAAAATCTTGAGCCTTTTCCACAATCACGATGCCCTCTTGGTAAACGACCAACTGTTTTTCTGGCCCATTTCAGAGGGCCTAGCATGCCCGGTTACCCACTCCCCTTATAGTCCAGCAGCTGATACCCTGTGACAGCTTCTGGACAAAGTGTAATATTGTGAATAACATGTTTCTCTCTATCCCCAGTCCAACATCCCCTGTTATTCAGTCTATAACTTCTCTAACATCATTGAAGTCCTCAGCCCCTTGTGTGTCCATTGCACCCAACTTGCCAATCAGCTTTCCTGCCTCGCCCATCAGCAGCTAAACCTTGCTGGAGAAAATTCACACAACTTTAGGCCAAATAGTACTACAATTCAGTCACATTTCAAGCTTTAGCAGAGCTCTTCAACATAGCTTACCAATAAACCATCACATGGGTGATCCCCATCATGTTCACACACTCAGGGACAGACCTGAAGTTCTTCCACTGTCCCTGGGATCAGCCGTCATTCCTACCCCCTCCCCCATCCACTCCAAGTCTTGCAACACACTTCTAGAAGGGTGTAAAGTGAAAGGCGTCCCTGGGTGGGCGCGAGCAACACACTTCTAAGTGAATAATTCTGAGCTCCTTGAAGGTAGGGATCACATCTCATTTGCATTTGTGGAAATAATATATTGAATAAGTAATCGAAATGAAAAAACAGGCTAAAACTGTTTAACCTGGGTTCCCACAAACTCATTCCTCTCTCCCATGAATCCTAATCAAGGAGAAGGCAGAGGTACAGGGGAGACTAATTTAAATTGAGCCCTGGACCATTTTCTAAGCCCCATGATCAGCACTTTCATATACATTATTTCATGTAATCCTTGCCCAAGTCTGTGAGGTGGATACCACAATTTCCATTTTGCATGGATAGAAAAGCAAGTAGTCCATATGCATCTAATCCCACAGCTCATGCATTTTCCATGCTTTTGTTATCTAACTTCCCACCTGCCCTTCCACCTTTATCTCTTCAAATTCTGTAATAGCCAAAGGAGTTTATGAACAGTTGGTACTGGCAGAAGTGTGTTAGGAGAAGGCAGCATTTGGGTTGAACTCTGCAATAGCAAGGGGGAGGTACCCCAAACTTTGAAACTCTCTGATGATACTTAGAAAAGGAGGCAGAAAGGGCCTGGGTCTGTGTATTAGTTTGAATGTGTTTGATTTTGATTGTAAGTGGTAGACACCCAGCTTAAAATAAAGAAAAAAATAAAAATAAAATTGTTGTGTCAAATACCTAGGAAATCTGAGCACATTAGTGGATTGTTTATATACAAAGCTCTAACAGTGTCATCAGCTCCTCGCTCTGTCCAAGTGTAGTGACTCTGAGTGTTAGCTGATCATAAGGCAAGGTGTCTCCACATGGGGGCCACCCCCTACATCTCTAGGCTACCCTATCCTCCTGATAACACTTTGTACCCTCTCATCCCAACCCCATACTCTCATTGTTACCAAAAGGTGTAAAGTCTGGCTGTTCACCACCAGGAAGCTAATGAACAGGCCAGCATGGTGGAAAGAAAACTTTGTTTCATTTCAGATGCAGGAGGGCAGACATCTGTCCAAAGGCTGACTCCCCACCCACTAGCAACCTGTGGGGCAAGAACTTCTATAGACAGAAGGAGGGGGCTACATGCAGAAATGGCACAGTCTGCTTTGACAGTCATCTTCAAACTGGTCATTGGTGGTCTGATCAACGTCATTTTGGTTGTTTTAGGTATAGTTAATCTTCAGTCCAGAGTTGGTTTGTTTCCATTTCTTTGAGGCCAATTCTCAGAACTTATGTCATGGCTACAGCCTGGTCATCATGGAGCTTACTTCCTCTGCCTCATGGGCTTTCAGTATCTCTAATACAGCTCACAGGATATAACCCAGAATACTGTCTATAACCTTTGAGATAGAACTAAAGGTTTTTGAATACACTGAATGGCCACATTATTATTATTTGGTCTCCTTTGACAGTTTTCCTTTGTTTTTGTATGTTCTCGCTTCTCTGATTAAACTTATTCTTTGACTAAAGTTTTCCACAGGCAAAAGGCAGGCCGAGGACATGGGAGGTGGGTGGCAAGGACCACAGGGTCCTGCTCGGTTTCACCATCTGTTCGAGCTCCTTGAGAGCAGAGTCAGCTGCATTCACAGGGCTTGGCCCAGTGAAAAACTCACTGAAAAGGTGAATGAATACAACCTGCTATTCCTCTTCAAGTCCAGACTGGCCAAGTTCACTTCTGGGAGTGGCGGGAGTGGGGAACGCAGACGGTCAGTACAGACCTGGGATGAAGTTTCTCTGTGTATCTTTCCACTTTGGTTTTGCTTCTAGCACTGCTTGCCTTTGTTTTCTAGTGATTTTTGACAGACCTTTTCTCTCCTTTACTCCCAATTAAGAGTTGGGGGGTTCCGTATATAAGTGATATCATCCAATATTTGTCTTTGTCTGACTCACTTCACTCAGTATGACAATCTCTAGGTCCATCCAGGTTGCTGCAAATAGCATTCTTTTGTTCTTTTTTCTGATGACTAATATTACATAACTAATAAGGACCTACTGTATGGTACAGAACTCTACTCCATGCTCTTTAATGACCTGTATGGGAAAGGACTCTTAAAAAAAGGAAGAGTGTATATTTATGTCTGTATAACTGATTTACTTTGCTGTATAGCAGAAACCAGCACAACATTGTAAATCAACTATACTCTAATAAAAATTAAAAAAAAAAAAAAAAGAGTTGGGTGGGGGAGGGGGAAATGGGCAGGAATTGCTAATGGATGCAGGGCTTCATTTAGAGAAGAAAGTGCTCTAAAGTTAGACTGCGGTGATGACTGTACAACTCTGTGGATGTACTAAAAAGCAGTGAATTGTGTACTTTAAATGGATGAATTGCATGGAATGTGAATTATGTGTCCAAGTGTTTTTTTTTTTTTTCTAGATAGAATTAGAATGAGAAAATCCAGAAAAGGGTAATATTACAACATAGAATAAACAGAAAGCCCACTGTATATTGCCTCTCCCTACATTTATCCTAACTGTAGTTACTATGTTACTAACGACAGAATATCTGTACAGTTACCATATATTGCAGAGAGACACCCCCACCACCACCCAGGATGCATTGCACTGGTACAAACCAAGGCTCTATGACAACTTTCTCCATTCCATTGGAAAGATGAGAAGGAAGCTGTTTTCCATTTGTTCCCAGGCAATGTGAATTAATTAAGCTGCCACCACTGCCACTGCTTTTCCTGCGAGATTCAGAGAGGTGAAATTAAGAGGTGGGACTGGGGATGGCACCAGAATGCCTCGGGACACTAGATACCACAGCATTTCTGGAGAAGCCTGAGGAGGTCCCTTGAGAAAGGAGGCCAGGAGACCACACATGTCTACCTTGCATCTGGCTGCTTCAATATGGCTGATGCACCGTCTACCTGGCAAGTCAAATGCACTTGTTCTAAGCAACTGTCCTGAACCACATCTAGATGCTCAAACCTGGCATTCTCATGTTTGTTTTCAGACCTCAGGGCCACAGCTTTTGGCTTCTTGCCTCTTTAGTTTACACAAACCGTTTGTATTCCCCTTTGGCTCATGAGGACTTGATTTCCCACTGAAAACTTGGACCCATTTTTTCTTTGGATTATGGTGTCTCCTCCAAGGAGAGATAAGAAAGCCTCTCTCAACGATCAATGCAAAGAAATAGAGGAAAACAATAGAATGGGAAAGACTAGAGATCTCTTCAAGAAAATTAGAGATACCAAGGGAACATTTCATGCAAAGATGGGCTCAATAGAGGACAGAAATGGTATGGACCTAACAGAAGCAGAAGATATTAAGAAGAGATGGCAAGAATACACAGAAGAACTGTACAAAAAAGATCTTCATGACCCAGATAATCACAATAGTGTGATCACTCACCTAGAGCCAGATATCCTGGAATGTGAAGTCAAGTGGGCCTTAGGAAGCATCACTATGAACAAAGCTAGTGGAGATGATGGAATTCCAGTTGAGCTATTTCAAATCCTGAAAGATGATGCTGTAAAAGTGCTGCACTCAATATGTCAGCAAATTTGGAAACCTCAGCAGTGGCCACAGGACTGGAAAAGTCAGTTTTCATTCCAATCCCAAAGAAAGGCAATGCCAAAGGATGCTCAAGCTACTGCACAATTGCACTCATCTCACACGTTAGTAAAGTAATGCTCAAAATTCTCCAAGCCAGGCTTCAGCAATACGTGAACTGTGAACTTCCAGATGTTCAAGCTGGTTTTAGAAAAGGGAGAGGAACCAGAGATCAAATTGCCAACATCCATTGGATCATTGAAAAAGCAAGGGAGTTCCAGAAAAACATCTACTTCTGCTTTATTGACTATGCCAAAGCCTTTGTGTGGATCACAATAAACTGTGGAAAATTCTGAAAGAGATGGGAATACCAGACCCCCTGACCTGCCTCTTGAGAAATCTGTATGAAGGTCAGGAAGCAACAGTTAGAACTGGACATGGAACAACAGATTGGTTCCAGATAAGAAAAGGAGTACGTCAAGGCTGTATATTTACTGCTTATTTAACTTACATGCAGAGTACATCATGAGAAACACCGGCATGGAAGAAGCACAAGCTGGAATTAAGACTGCTGGGAGAAATATCAATAACCTCAGATATGCAGATGACACCACCCTTATGGCAGAAAGTGAAGAAGAACTAAAGAGCCTCATGATGAAAGTGAAAGAGGAGAGTGAAAAAGTTGGCTTAAACTCAACATTCAGGAAACTAGATGCCAGGAAACATGGCATCTGGTCCCATCACTTCATGGCAAATAGATGGGGAAACAGTGGAAACCGGGGCTGACTTTAATTTGGGGGGCTCCAAAATCACTGCAGATGGTGATTGCAGCCATGAAATTAAAAGATGCTTACTCCTTAGAAGGAAAGTTATGACCAACCAAGACAGCATATTAAAGAGCAGAGACATTACTTTGCCAACAAAGGTCCGTCTGGTCAAGGCTATGGTTTTTCTGGTAGTCATGTATGAATGTGAGAGTTGGACTATAAAGAAAGCTGAGCACTGAAGAATTGATGCTTTTGAACTGTGGTGTTGGAGAAGACTCTTGAGAGTCCCTTGGACTACAAGGAGATCCAACCAGTCCATCCTGAAGGAGATCAGTCCTGGGTGTTCATTGAAAGGACTGATGCTGAAGCTGAAACTCCAATACTTTGGCCACCTGATGCGAAGAGCTGACTCATTGGAAAAGACCCTAATGGTAGGAAAGATTGACAGCAGGAGGAGAAGGACATGACAGAGGATGAGATGGCTGGATGGCATCAGCAGCTCAGTGTACATGAGTTTGAGCAAACTCCAGGAGGTAGCGAAGGACAGGGAAGCCTGGCGTGTTGCAGTCCATGGGTTTGCAAAGAATCAGACACAACTGAGTGACTGAACAACAACAACCAAAGCCTCATTTAGAAAATCCTAGTTAGCCCAGCTTTAAAATGGAAATTCTTGATTTCCAGAAAACCCCTCAGTCCTAGACAAACCAAGTAGTCAGTCACTAATTAGGAGATTCTCAGAAAACCCAGATGTCCAGGCTGATGCTCCCACCCCCACATACAGCTGAGAAAATCTGCGTAATCCACTGATTCGGCATCCCACCCCAAGACAAGAGGCAATATAAGCCTATGTCACATAGGGTCATTTTCTGAATTCAGTGAGACAGAACATGCTATGAACTTCCTGCCATGTAGTAAGTTGTCAGTACATGTTTACCATGGCATTATTGCTTTAGTACTATTATTAATATTTAGACATGTATCCTAGAAGTGGACTCCCCAGCTGGTGCTAGTGGTAAAGAACCTGCTAGCCAGTGAAGGAGACATCAGAGAGGCAGGTTCAATCCCTAGGTTGGGAAAATCCCCTGGAGGAGGGCATGGCAACCCCATCCAGTATTCTTGCCTGGAGAATCCCCATGGAAAGAGGAGGCTGGCAGGCTACAGTCCATAGGGTTGCACAGAGTTGGACACAACTGAAACGACTTAACATGTGTGCATCCTAGCAGAGGCAAATTGGTATAACCCCGAAGGAGAGTTTAGGAAATGGTACTTAAGAATCACTGAAAACTAACATTCCACTAGAAAAAATGAACAAGATCAGAACTTGAAAGGTCTGGTGATGCCTATTCTCTATAGCAGTAACCAAACTGAGATAGATTATTTGATGTGAACTAAATGTTGTTTACATACTGTTTGGAAAGAGCACCTGTATCATATTTAAGATCTTCCTAGGAGTGCTAGAGAACGGGGACTGATGCCAACCCAGTACTGTTTCATGAAGTAAACCGCCTAAAGACATGAAGAATGCACTATTTAAATTTTGTCTTTGGCAACTAACATCTCTTGAACACCAGCTGATTCAGAATCTCTGAGGGTGAATCCCAGAAACCCACTCCATTAACATGTTCCTCAGATGATTCTTATATGCAGTGAAGTTTGAGAAGCCCACCCTAGACCTTGACTCCTGGTGGGTGGGACGTGTACCTTGTTCATGACAGTGCCCCCTCTGTCCACACCGGACAAGGACCTATGTCTACCAGGTGCTTCCAGAGTGTACTTTTTTCCAAATCATTCTTTTGTTCCTTCTTTTTTTTTTTTTTTAAGATTTTTAAATGTGGACCATTTTAAAAGTTGTTATTGAATTTGTTACAATATGGCTTCTGTTTTTTTGTGGTTGTTTTTGTTGTTTGTTTTGGTTTTGGTTTCATGGCCTCAAGGCATGTGGGATCTTAGTTCCCAGACCAGGGGTCAAACCTGCACCCCCTGCCTTGGAAGGCAGGGTCTTAACCACTGGATGGCCTGGGAAGTCCCCATCTGTTTGTTTCTGGTGTAAGCCTGCAAAGTGTTCTTTCTCTGGAGTGAGACACCAACTCATGTTCTAGCCACTGAGGCATTTGTTTAAACTAGTTTTTCATTGTGGTGGTGATGATTAGGGCTGAAAAGGCTTTGAAAATGAACAAATTTCACAAGGAAAGGAACAAATTAAATTTTTGCAGGCAAGAGGCTTCGATTAGATGGAAACAGCATTTTTAAAATGATCACCTGGTGTGCTAAGGAAGGTTTACTTGCACCTCTCAAATTAATGCCATCTGGTTATCCATGGTGACACAAATACCCCTCCCAAGGAACACCAGGCACCCAGATGAGGACAAGTAATCTAATTCTCCACGACACTTCCATCTCCATTTTAATATGGAAAATCTCGATGAAATGGATTCTGCAAGAACAGATTTTCATTATTGAAAGCCATGTCAGAATAAATTAGCATGAAGAAGGAGCAGGAAAACATTAGATTGGATTATTCAGAACAATTTGATTATCTACCTATTGGCAAATTTGTTTCTTATGCATCGAGTAGGTGTTAGCAACTCTAAGCATTGTTCTTTCTGCCAGTGAAAAAGATGAATTATCAATCTTGTCTGGGTAGTTAATTTGAACACTTTGCCTGCTATTTCCATGTCATCTGGTTATTGTGCATTTGGGGTCAGCCATGAATGTAATAGAGCAGTGGTTGGAAGGAGGATCTGTATAATATTTGTTAGTTTAGCTCAGTCTCAGTGCCACCACACCTGAGCCTACAACCAAGCAGGAATCTACCTGGAGCATACTATCAAAGGAGAGGGAAGGGATCCCTCAAAAGGGATCCAGATTGGCATAGTTGGGCGGTTGTAGGCAAGACCTGCTCCTTTTGTGGGTGAACCAGGGGGATGGCCCCAGAGACCTGAACTGCTGGGATCTTGGGGAGAGAGTGAGGAGTGATGGGGCTTGCTCACAAGCTGACGTCAGGATGGCCCCGTCTTAGTAAAGACAGAGATCCAAAGCCTTTCCCCCCAAGGCAGTATACGCTGGTCTCTGCTCCTTTCCCCCCGTCCCAGCTAACTTCCATGCCACCCTCAGGCTGCCCTCATCAGATTCAGGTTAATCTACTGTTTCTCCAGTGCTTACTCTATCCCAGGTTCAGTGTTAGTCTTCTTTACTGTCATTATCATTCACTTTATAGTCTTTGTTTTATGACTTTCAGTCTTTGTACCCAAATTCCTAGCTAGAGGGCAGAGACTGTGTCTTGTTCATCCAGCCACTCTCTGAGAGCTTGGCACTTTGCAGGTGCATAATCAATTGGCAATGAATGGATAAATTAGTGGGCAGTAACCCTGTGGCGTTGGTCTTCTTGTTCCCATTTTATAGATGAAGAGATTGAAACTCAGGGTTTAAATGATGTGCCTGTGGATTTCACAGCTGAGGTGTGGACTGCAGAGCCTAGCCCAGTGTTATCTTTTGGCTGAGTACTGTGATGGGTGGGTTGAGGACCAAGCCTTCATGTCCTCTTCTGTATTACATGTACATGGATCTTGTTCCTCTCTTCCAGGGGGCATTGCTCAGGGAAATACCTGGTTTCCTCTATCCTTCACCAAAAAGTTCAGCTTAGCCCCATCCATACCTGACTGGTGGCTTTTCTCGAATGACAGGACTGGGTCTTTTCATTGCCCAATTAACTCTTCTCTTCTGATGTCCTTTCTGGTCTGAAGGGTTTTTTGGGTCTGGTTGAACATGGCTCACCTTGTAATATTGCCTTGGCCACCCTTCACACCCCACGCCTGCACCCAGCACCTGCTCCCCCAGAGGATCCAAGCTCCAGGCACTGGGCTTTCAGCATCTGCAGTGTGCCAGGGGGGTTCTGCCCTGGTCTCTGAAGGAGTAGAGCTCCAAGAGTCTCTAACTTGGATTTCCTGTCTGCCCAAGACTGTGTTCAGAGACCCACGATGGGTTTATAAAGGTAGAGGTGTGAGTAGCATGGAATGCAATGCTGGAGAACCTATAGGACCATATCATGAAAAATTCTGTGTACTGTGTAATGTTATTCTACTGTCTCAGAAGGCAACTAATTCATTGGGTATCGCCCCCAAAATTTCCTAACTCACAATCTGTGTGATGGGGTAAAACTTCTCCAAATAGAATCAATCTCTATGGAAACTAATCAATCACAGGAACTTCCCAGAGTCTAGATAGAGGAGTGAAATTCTTCTTTATAGAGTCTTCCAGGCAGCCACTGCCAGTATGTTGGCTTGTCACATGAGATAAAATCTATTTGCCATCCTGACCCTAGGCTTGTCTGCCATTTCCATAAGTGGAGAGAGGAAGATCCTGTCACCCAGGTAGCCCCAATCAACTACCCCCCTCCTTCCTTGCTCTGGATATCTCTATACAAATAATCTTCCAAGGTTAATCATGCATTCACCCTCTCCCATTTCCCAGTCTTTCCCCAGAGGACAAACCCTCTCCCACTATAAGAACAGTAGCATCTGTGACTTTCTCAGAGGTCCTTCTTGTTGTTATTTTCTCAGTCATGTCCAACACTTTGCAACCCCATGGACTGTAGCCTGCCTGTCCATGGGATTTCCCAGGCAAGAATCCTGGAATGGGTTGTCATTTCCTTCTCCTGGGCCATAGTAATCTCCTGGGCTGGAGTTGGGTTTACCAGCTAAGCTGTCTTAGACTTTCACTTATCAAGGGTCTAATTTTGCTCCCTCCATCAATATCAAATGATAGAGCCCATTTGCCAAAGAGGGATAAAGGCAGCATGAAGTCAGTGGGCATGGTGTGGCCATCAACCAGCACACAGTGCTTCATTAAATGAGAGCTTCTGATTCTGCCCAGAAATTCCATCTGTGCTCCCTGGTAGTTCTGATTCCTTTATTGGGAGACAGGAGTGAGGGCTTAGGGTTTGGAGCTTCTCCCAGGGCGGCTTGGAGGCCAGCAGCTGGAGCTTTAACAGTTCCAAAAGGTGACTTGGGGACCCATGGCTGCCTCTTTCTGAGGCCCTGGGCTGCTGGTCTAGGATTCTGTTAAAAATCAGAGCAAATGCAGACGGTTGTCACCCATGAACAGAGGGCCGATGTGTGAGGAATTGTAAAGTGGAGTTTATTCAGCCCCAATTAAATCCCATTTTATAAATTCCACCCGACTCCTCCACAGGAGAAAGCTCATTAAATCTTTTCACACCAAGCCAGCCTAGGTGGCAGTGCTGGGCTGTGTTGGCAGGGCTCGGCTCTCGAGGAAGGCTGTCAGAGCCGAGTTCTGTGGTTTCTTAGAAATGGCCAAAGGGTTTATGTGGGATAAATAAGTACCTGAAAGACAAGGTTATTTCTAAGCAGGTATCAGAAAATAAAACGACGGGCATGAAATGGGAAACATAACCTTTGAAGAGAAGCACTCATGCAACCCAGGGGCTCACAAATCAAGAGAAAAGATTCTTTTTTTCATCATCTTGGCTGCTTTAGTGAAGGCCTATTCTCTCCAGTCAGGGATACCCAGCATTATGGGCTTTATTGTGGCTTATGATTAAAGCAATTTTAAAAAGAGCATCACAGATAAAGCCTCCTGAGTTGTCTTTGAGCTACCGAATGGGTCACCTAAGGATTAGTTCATTATTCACTCAATACCTGGCCAGGAACTGGGAATCATCTAAATATCCTAATGTTAGGATGTCCTCTCCTCCAATCACCTTCCCCCTCCTAGGTACTCGGGAAGTCCAGTGTAAAGGGCACTGAACCAAATTCTCACTCCTTATTCCTGACAAGGGAGTCAGTCTCCCATGCTCTCCCACTACCATCCTGTTTTTCTACCTCTGTAAGCAGGGCTGTCCTGCAAGGCCCCCTCGCACCCCCAAACCAAGCAGCCAGCTCCCGCCCCTCCTTCTCAGGCCTGACTGAACTTCCATCAGCCCTCCAGAGCCAGAGAGACCTCCCATGCACAGGACCTCCTCAGACTCAAGTCTGGTGACTTTCGGTGCATCGTAAAGGGGCAGAAGGAGGGAGAATCAAAAGAGAAGGAAACACCATCATCACATCCTCACTCTGAACCTGAGGTTTTTCTAGGACAGGCTCCAGGGGTCGCAGAGGAAGAGCACAAGGACTGGAGGGGATGTAGGGTAGGAGAGCATGGACTGCCTGCTTTCTCCCTCCCTCCCTTTCTTCCTTTTCCCTTGACCTCCTTCTGCTTACTTTTAAAAGTCTAATTAGGTGAGAGGAAAATAAATGAAGGAGCTGAGGCTTCCACCCCACTTCAGAAGCCACCTTTGCTTTGATTAGTCATTCAGTTCCCATAGATTTACTATTGGCAAAAGGGCACATTAATTACGAAGAAAGGAAATAGAAAAGCTGTCTTTTCTGCCACATTTCCTTTTGGAACCAGCGAGGCCCGGTGTGGAACTCTGGGAGAGTTAAATGAGAGCAGAGTGTAGCAGGGTTTCATCCTTATGCAGATGTAAAGAACAAGGGGGTGAGAAGTGTATCTCTTAGAAGAACACTGAGCACCTATCTTCTCTACTTTTGTTTGTGGTCCTCAAACAGGAGATCTGGGGTTCTCTCAGATTTCCCAGAGCCCTTTCAGCCCAGGTCCTTGAATACAAAGAATTCTATATTCAAGTCAACAGAACTTGAGACAATAAGACTGAGTCTGAGGCAAAATCTCGGATGGTTGGAAGTCAAGAACTTGCCCACTTGAGGCAAGCAGGGTCAAGGCTTGCCATACCAGTGTCAGAAGCAAACTCTCCAAGCAAAATAATGAAAGTCAGGGAGCTGTTGGGAAGGGAGTGGATGGTGGTTGGTACTGGAGGCCTGTAGGGCAGGTTCATACAGTTCAGTGCCTATGAAGGTCCAGCTGGGGGGCAAAATGAGGCCAGAAGGAAGGGTGTAAGGCTATAGGGAGTGGCAGAGACTGTGTCAAACTGGAAGTTCAGTGCCTCTGCCTGAAGGACCCCAACTCTCCTCAGGTCTAGTAGATTGTGACCATGAAGGAATGCTGGCCCAGTATCACCAGATCTTCCCATTTTTAAAGAAAAGCTTGGAATCTTGATTTTAAATTCCCAGGTTAAAAATCCTGGGCAAGTCAACAAACTACAGGTGGGTTTGTGCAACAAGACAGCAGTCTATGACCTGTAAAAAAAAAAAAAAAGTAAATGTCAAAGCAAAATGAAAGAAGCAAGCATGAAGCTGATGGCAGCACAGAGGGGAAAAGTTAGGGCTCCAGGAAGAGGTGAGGTTGTGGGGGGAAGAGCCAGATTTAGGGGAGACAGTCAGAGCAAGGCCACCACATCTTTCAATACAATGTTTTTGTACTGCCCTGGGGGCTTTACACTGCCAGCTCCCTCTCTGCTTCTAAAGGACAAAGGAGCAGCCTGGTACCAGCGTGAAAGCAAGGTAGTTACAACAAGGTAAGAACCTCTAAGGGATCTGAGCCCCTAGACTCTCTGTATCTCTTTCTGCCTGCCCTCCTTTCCCCTGCTCCAGCCACATGGGCCCCTTTGTGTTCCTTGAACATACCAGGCACACTCCTTCTGTAAGGCCTCACACTGATTCTTCCTTCTGCTTAGAACACTCTTCCCCCAGAAACCCACAGAGCCAATTCCCTGTCTCCTGCAAGTCTCTGCTCCATGTCATCTTTCGACCTGTTTAAAATTTCAAACTGCAACTGTACCTGGTTGGCTTTCCCAGTTCCTGTTTTCTTTTTCCAAATCACTTGTCACCTTCAAAATATGTGTGCTAGTTTCTCAGTCATATCTGACTCTTTGCAACCCCATGGACTGTAGCCCGTCAGACTCCTCTGTCCATGGAATTCTCCAGGTAAGACTACTGGAGTGGGTAGCCATTCCCTTCTCCAGGGGATCTTCTTGACCCATGGTTCAAACCTGGGTCTCCCACATGGCAGGCAGGTTCTTTACCATCTGAGCCACCAGGGAAGCCCTCAAAATACCATGCAATTTACTTCATTATTTGTTGTCCGTCTCATGTAACTAGAAGGAAAGCTCCTCCCAGGGTGAAAATTCTCGTTTCTTTACAAAGGTCCGTCTAGTCAAGGCTATGGTTTTTCCAGTAGTCATGTATGGATGTGAAAGTTTGACTATAAAGAAAGCTGAGCACCAAAGAATTGATGCTTTTGAACTGTGGTGTTGGAGAAGACTCTTGACAGTCCCTTGGACTGCAAGGAGATCCAACCAGTCCGTCCTAAAGGAAATCAGTCCTGGGTGTTCATTGGAAGGACTGATGTTAAAGCTGAAACTCCAATACTTTGGCCACCTGATGCGAAGAGCTGACTCATTTTAAAAGACCCTGATGCTGGGAAAGATTGAGGACAGGAGGAGAAGGGGACAACAGAGGATGAGATGGTTGAATGGCTTCACTGACACAATGGACATGGGTTTGGGTAAACTCTGGGAGTTGGTGATGGACAGGGAGGCCTGGCGTGCTGCGCTTTATGGGGTCACAAAGAGTCGGAAACGACTGAGCGACTGAACTGAACTGAGCTTGTGCAGTGATGTATTGTTGGAACAATGTTTTCACATGAGGGTATTCAAAAAATACTTCCTGAAAGAAAGTATGAATTCCTATTTCTTCCTTCTGCCCTGTGGCTCTCTAGCTGTGAATCCAAAGAGCTTCTCTCTCCCTTGTGTGTTTCATCCCTCCTCTCTCTTTCCCAGAACTCAATCACAGCCAGCAAATGTTAATTGAGCCATCATGCTGGGCCAAGTCTCAGACTGAGATGTGAAGCTTTCAAAGGATGCTGTGAGGACCTCCCTAGTGGTCCAGTGGTTAAAACTCCACATTTCTGATGCAGGGAATGTGGGTTTGATCCCTGATCAGGAAGTTTAAGATCCCACATGCTGCACAGCACAGCCAAAAAAAAGAAAACAGAGAGGAAAAGGATGCCATGGATATTTAGGGACTAGGAGTAGGGAGGGGTAGGAGTAAATCAATGGGAATAGTGCTGTGAACTTAATTTTGTGGAGTATTTAAAACTAGAGAAAAGTATAAAAACTAGTATTATAGGACATTGGCTTATGCCTTTATGGCAATATGCCCATTTATATTTTGATGCTTTCCATGAATTTGTAATCAAAGTATGCAAATTAAATATTTCAAAGGCCGTTCTTTGCTCTTTCTCTCCTTCTTCTGATGTGAGAACTTTTCCAGTAATGTAGACCTCTGACCCCAGGCTGGTAATAGTTTCCTGGACTTGAACTGTAAGGCATGTACTTTATCTTGTATTCTGATTGTCAACATACTTTTCCACTTGGAAGTTTTATGGAAACAGGGAAGCAAGTGATGTGAACAAAGCATGACTTCTACGTTACCTGGATGGTGTTAGCTTTTCTAAAATGAAATAAACTCTTAGATATGCAATTATCAGTACCTCCTCCTTTTGCCAGAGTTATCAGGCATTCTGACATCTGCTTCAAAACCCTAAAGGTCTTTTTACCCCCCGAAAACTGGTTTGATTATTTAATAAGCACTCTCAGGCCTATTCAATGGAATGTGTGAGTTTGCCTTTCTATAGTTTTCTAAGTGGTTTTTCCTACATGATGGGACTGAAAAATTAAGCTCTCATGTCGAATTGGAATGCTTCTGGGAGTATAAGGAACCTCTGACTTTTTAATCTCTCCAACTCCCTGTATAAAAGGAAGCGGTTATTCCCTTGACTCCTGAATCAGAGTGAAGTATGTTCCCTCACAAGAGATATTTTAAATGTTCTAAATGTGACTTGAACCAATGTAAGAATAGTACTTCTCAGGAACAACTTGAGCTCCTTCATTGGCACCTTTAAAAAAGTTTCTTTTTATAAATTCAGACTTATGTTGTATATAGCCTTTTAACCAAAAAACTTAAAAGATTTGAAAATAAATCCGTTTTTTTTTCAACTACAATAGGCAAATATTTGCTGAGTGTCTCATTATACAGACATTCTATCAGGAGCTGGAGATACAGAATGAAGAAGATAGAGCTCTTTTCAAAAAACACATTCAGTTCATAAGTCAAGTACAGTGTACATACAGTGCTGTATATATAAAATAAACAGTTGCATTATAAATACAAAGAAAATCATGTGTATCTAGATGAAAGTACAAGCCTTAAGAACAGTCTAATTAAAAACAATTAAAACAAAATTTTATATATACAGAGAACTTCTGAGAAAAACATCTGAAGTAAACCATATTTTTGCTTCTTTGTGGGAAATATGAAGAATTTTTAACTCTAGATTCTACAGAGAGACATTTGAAAGCAGGATATAGAAAGTAAATTTAAACAAAAAAGGGACTTATAACTAATGGGGAGAAGCTCAGCCTAGTTATAATTAACACAAAAATTATCATTTGCCTTCCTCAATCCAATACTGAAGGCAAGAACTACTACAGGGGGAACTGCATGTATAGTAGGAGATTTTATGTATTCACATGGTAAACATCGATGAGTTAAATAGCCAAGTGTTTGTTGCTCAGCCCTGTCTGACTCTGCGACCCTATGGAGTGCAGCTCACCAGGCTCTGCTGTCTATGGAATTCTCTAGGCTAGAATACTGAAGTGGGTAGCCATTCCCTTCTCCAGGGAGTCTTCCCAACCCAGGGAAATAGCCTAGAGATACCTCAAAAGCTAGAAGTAAATGTAATTGGTGGCAACTGTATTCTTTGAAGACTAAGATGTGTGCAGCTGCAGAGAGAGAAAGAGAGAAGTAGACTTTAATACAAGAGTGTGGTTAGGGTCATGTGAATAGGTGTGATCAGTGTGGGTACAGTGAATATAATAGCAGGTGGGAATGACAAAGAAAGGGAATCTGGATCTAAATCAGATAATATCAGTCTTTCTAGATTTTAAGACACCTTCAATTATAATCTTCTATTAATTTAGAATAGCTCAGGAAAAATAAATATTATTTTACAGAATGCAATTTACTCATCTTTATCTGTATAATTATACAGTACTTTCTTTTTTAAAGAAATACAATCGAATCTTAAGTCTAAGATTTTTCCAAATAATGAATTCATATTTTTTTCTGAGTTATTTTTGGGAAATAACAACAATGCTTACCATCACATGATATGCTGATTTTTCACAAATAACACTTTTGACTTCTTTGGTGTCTCTATTACCTTTAGGACTGGCAATATAAGTTTGAGTCATGTGAAAGAAAACCTCATCTGTATTTCCTATTCAGTTACTGTAGCCTACCTCTACCCTCACCACTGAATTATTAGATATTAAACTGGTATTGTTGAGTGAAAATGAAAGTGTTAGTCCCTCAGTGGTGTCTGATTTTTTGTGACCCCATGGACTGTAGCCTGCCAGGCTCCTCTGTTCATGGAGTTCTCCAGGCAAGAATACTGGAGTGGGTTGCCATTTCCTTCTTCAGGGAATCGTCCCAATCCAGGGATTGAACCCAGGTCTCCCACATTGCGGGCAGATTACTTTTTTACCATCTGAGCCACCAGGGAAGTAGAAGAACTTAAACCAGGTACACTAAAGGTTTTTTTCCTGGTATCCAAGACGCACAGCATAAATCAACACCTTCGTAGCTGGGTATGTATGTGTGTGTGAAAGTCGCTCAGTCGTGTCTGACTCTTTGCAACTCATGGACTATACAGTCCATGGAATTCTCCAGACCAGAATGTTGGAGTGGGTAGCCGTTCCCTTCTCCAGGGGATCTTGCCAACCCAGGGATTGAACCCAAGTCTCCCACGTTGCAGGCAGATTCTTTACCAACTGAGCTATCACATGGCAGGTAATAACTGAAAAACTCTTTTCTGTGTGTGTATGTGATATGCCACCAAGAAATATTTCATATATGCATTTCTTTTTAATATAAAGTAAGATCTTAAAACTTAATTTCTATGAGCCCTGTGTTCTTTCTTCTAGAGCAGAAGGGAATTATTGTGTAGCTATGGTGTGCCAGGCATTGGGCTGGCACCTTCTAACCACCAACTTCATTTATTTTTCACAATGACTCTGAAAGGTGTTATTATACTCCTTCTATAATTGGAGAAATGGAAAGTCAAGAAGTTCTATAATTTGGCTGAAGTTACATAGACAGTAAGAGTTCAAACATAGATTTGACTGGTTCTCAAGTCTCTGAAGTTGAATAAGTCTTCCGTTATGCTTGCCTTCCTCTGCAGTCAAATGAAAAGTGGGTCCTGGGAACTCATTAGAACCATGTCATTGACAACCTTCTGTACTCTGCTGTCTAGTCTACCGCAATCTGTCTTGATCAGTTCACTGCATCTGGTGTTCTGACACTGGAACCATCTGACCCAATGCCTCTTCCCTGCATCTTTCTTTGACCCTAGAGGTGGATATCCAGATATTAAGGCCCTTGAGATCTTTATCCATTGCTCCCTTCCCCCAATCACCTACTATTTCTTTCTTCTTTATAACTGCATACATTTTTTATCCTTTCTTATGGCACTTTTATTCTATCTTGCACTATATAATTGCCTTATTTTCTCCCCAGAATTTATTGGGAGACCATACAACCAACATTCTATGAAATCAGTACCCATGGTTTTGTAGACCAGTTAAAGAGGGTCTGTCAGAAGCACCCGCAGCATACCTAATCTTTATTCCAAGACATAGTAACATTCAAGTCACATGAGCAACTAATTGGCTGCCTGGTCCACCCACACCACCTCCCCAAGCTGCAATGACCTGTTAATCAAAATACTGCCCACTACCACTACTGCAGTCAATATTCAGAAGAACTATGGGCCACTTGAGAATTTTTAGGAAATCCTCTGGTGTGACAAAAAACGATGAAGATATACTCTACATATACACTGTATTTGTGTACGTAACTTATAGTTGTAAGTATATTTTGTAACACTGAGTTGGTGCTCAACCCTGCCTCCCTGAACATCTTGGGTCTAGAATTACCTGAAGGGAGAGAGAAATGATCTTTTCTACCTAAATTAATGCTAATCAAAGGAAAGCAGTAATATGCCTCAAACCAAAATAGAATGCAAAAAATGACTCCTTAGATAAGGAAATGCTTCTGTCAGAAATGACTTTCAGCCAAACAAATTAAAGGGAGCAGAGGAAGACTTAAAAGCCTCTGTCAGGTAGGTTCGTTTAGCCAGCATGAAGTCAGTTTAAAACCCCAACGTTTTCCACATTTCCCTCTCAAGTATTACAGTCTCTGCCCTTCAAGGTGAAATATCAAAGCTATGTCTTTGCCTTTCACCTTCCCGCTCTATGTATATTGACCCCTCTCTTATCACTTCTACAACCCACTACTCAGTCCTGACACTCCAATATGTCAAAGCCAAGTTTATCACCAAAGAATCATACAATTGCCACTGATACCATGCCCCACGTTTGTAGCTGTTTCTTGGGAAGTTTTGAGGCCAAAAAGAATGGATATGGTAGGTCACCTCAAAGCCTAGGAACATCTCCAAATGCATGGATTGGCAGTAAAGAAGCCTGTTTAAATTAGTCTTAATACCTACATGACCAGATTTATTTTGACAGAATCTCACCCTCTACCACAGCCAACCAGATTTTGTTGCTCTTGCTTTAGCAAAGGGAATCAGCCTTCTTTAGAACACAGTCTGGAAAACATTAATGTCCCCTTCTGGTTCAGAGCTACAGCCCTTCTCACCGTCTCAATTTCCTGGCAAGACTTACTCAGGAGATCTCACCCCAATCTCCTCCCCTAAAGAAGTTCTATTTTAAGAAATACAGTTTGACAATAAAAATATAGTCAGGATAGCAACTCTAACAGTTCCTGCCAAGTGCAGTCATCTCATTAGGCCTCAATAGTGCCTGAGACAGTGGCAGTCTAAAATTTTCATATAAAATTAAAGCCAAAACTATTTTAGGTAAGAGTAGGTGGCTTTTTGTTTTGTGTGACAGTTCCTTATGGAACTCAAATAGTTGTTGTCTGAGAAGCTACCTCATCAGCAAACTTTGGTCTTTTGGAGATGTTATATGATATTCAGAATAATTTACATCAGAGAGAAATGTCTTGTTTGAAGAACCCTGAGTGGCTTCTTCCTTCAAAATATGTCATCCTGTCTAACCCTATCAAAGGAATCTGAGCACGGCTCTATCCAGAGCCTGTAGAAGAGGTGAAATTTTAAATATTCATTATTCAGTCAGTTAGTTAGTGGGTAAACATTTATGGAACACCTATTTTGTGCCAATTCCATTCCTAATGCTGGAAATAACTGGTGAACAAAGACAGAAAAGATCCATGAGCGCTTGACTCTTATGCTCCAGCAGAAAGGAACAGGAAGTAAATGAAAGCCTCTCAGAGAGTAATGAACACTCCGGGAGGAAATAAAGCAGGGTAAAAGGAAGATGGCTTTCAGTTGCAGGAGAAAAGAGGTCTCTCTGAGGAGGTGATATTAAACTGAAATCAGAATGAGCTGATGGAGAAGGCCTGGGGTGAGGGAAGAAGACTGCACAGAAGGGGCACCAATTGCAAAAGGCCTGAGGTGGCAGCAAGCTTGGGTTTTCCAGGTACAGAAGGAATGTTTGTGTGCCTATATGTGTAACAAGGGAGGGAAATCTTGGGGATGAATTTAGAGGGGTGCTCAGGGAACAGACCAAGTAGGGTCCTGAAGGCTAACACAAGGCACTGTATCTATGTCGGGATAATGGCAAACTATCAGAGGGTTGCATCATCTGAGCGGAGTATATCTAATTTATACACCACCAGTATGCAGCGTGCTACGGTCCATGGGGTCACAAAGAGTCAGACACGACTGAGCGACTGAATTGAACTGAGTCTATACCAGAACTGAGAGAGCTCTTTTATTTTTATCATTATCATTATTTTTTTATCATTGACTGCACGGGGTCTTCGTTGCTGCGAATGGGCTTTCTCTAGTTGTGGCGAGTGAGGGCTACTCTCCTGTTGTGGTGCATGGGCTTCCCACTGCGGTGGCTTCTCTTGTTGCAGAGCACAGACTCCGTGCAGGGAGACTTCAGCAATCATGTGGGATGGTCCACAAGGCTTAGTCGCTCCAGGGGATGTGGAATTTTCCCTGATCAGGGATCAAACCCATGTCCCATGCATTGGCAGGTGGATTCTTAACCACAAAGGAAGTCTTCATTTAGGTTTTATCGTCACCAGTAGCTACACCTCCTCCTAAAATCTCAATTCCATGTCTCTCATAACCTTCTGCCAGCCCTCTTGGAACACACTGTAATAATTCTTCATCTTCATTTAGACCCTCAGTCTATAAAGTCTACCATTTTGTACTCTTTAAGTATGACTTCAGGTCCTTATCTCCCCTCTACCCACCTTAAAGTCCATCATTATCATCGGCCCCTTTGAGTTTAGATTATATTTCAGACAAGTGCAAAGTGCTGGGTATAAATCAGAGAAGAACAGACAACTTGGTTCTGCTCTCCCAGAATTTATAGTCTAGTGGGGAAACAGATATTAAATACATGAAGAAACATAAAGATGTATGATTAAACAGTTCGAGAAGAGCTTGGAAAGGAAAGTATAGGAGGCAATGAGATTGCATGCCAGGATCATCTACCTCTGGAGCCAGGGAAGGCTTTCCTGAAGAATATTAAAAAAAATTTTTTTTAAGGGGGAAAGTATTTCTGTACTTTAAATGTTAATTTTTAATTATCTCAAAAATACACTCAACTCTTACTGAGAAAAAGCACCTACAGTTGTCTTTTAATGGATCCCAGTAATTCCAGTCTTTCCCCACACCTTTCTGGGCATATCACCCTTCCTAGGCGTCTCCTTGGTGTCCACATTTTCTCTCTCTCCTCTTGCTTTAGAATGCTTCTGGAGAAGCCAGGAAAAATGATCAGAAAAGATCATAAGTCCTCTGGAAACCCTAGAAGTGACTGTAACTGTGCCATGCAGTGCTCAGGTACAATGTCCCATATTTGCTAATTAAAAATCAACACCTTAGATGTTGAAATTTTAGGTGGTGTATTGGCTCCATGGCTCTCCCAACAAGGCTCTCTAGAGCCTGTCTTATTTATCCTTCACCAGGAGGTGGCGCACGTCTTCCCCAGAATCTGGGAACGTGGCCCTCTGCAAGGGTTATCTTCATTTGGACCTTCCAGCTATACTCTGTTTCATGCGCTGGAGAAGGAAATGACAACCCACTCCAGTGTTCTTGCCTGGAGAATCCCAGAGATGGGGGAGCCTGGTGGGCTGCCATCTATGAGGTCGCACAGAGTCGGACACGACTGAAGCGACTTAGCAGCAGCAGCAGCACTTATACTCTGACAGCTTAAAGTCTGAGTCACTGGGCAAGGTTAATGCCCTTTCTCCTGGGCAAGCACATCTGTTGCGTTTATTACAAAACGTTCTCTTCCTCTTCCATGCCTATGAAGCCCATCATACTTTTCCAGGGAAGAAATCATGCCTGTGTAGCTGGTTGAAACAAACTACAAGTGGTTTCTACAACTGAGGACTGGTTCTCT
This sequence comes from Muntiacus reevesi, assembly GCF_963930625.1. Classification (NCBI taxonomy): domain Eukaryota; kingdom Metazoa; phylum Chordata; class Mammalia; order Artiodactyla; family Cervidae; genus Muntiacus; species Muntiacus reevesi. Next base: position 53,361,809 of record NC_089257.1, read on the forward strand.
AAGGAAAGAATCTCCTGAGCCTTACAAGCTTCCCACTCGCTGGCCAGTGTCATCCACATTTTGCCTCAAGTCTTCCTCTGGAGACAGGAGCAAATGATGAGAAGATAGAGTCAGGCTACTGGAAGGGCAAGAAAAATGTATTAGCTCTCCTAGACATCAGAGCTTGAAGAATAATGATTTTTGAACAGGTTACTATACATACTTGAACAAGGATTCTTTGGAAGGCATTTAGGAGATCAGTTAATAAGGCAAATGGGGGGAAAGGGAGGGATGAGACAGAGGTGAGAGAAAGAGAGAGCAAGCAGTGAACAGTACAGGGAGGGAGGAAACCAGAGAACTATCATTAATTTTAGACACTGGGAGTCCAAGGAGCCTGGAGCCATCTCAGATAGCTCTCACACCATTTGAAGAGTCTGTCCTCTCTGTTTTGAAGTCTTATAGCCTTAAATTTTTGACATAAGCTTTAATAGCATCCCTCTTGTGATGGTTGTGGGCCATGTGCCAAGTGGGAGGAAGTCCATGTCAGACAGATCTGTTGGAAGGATGTTGTACTTATCAAGGTGAGAGGTAAGCTAAGACAAAAGTTATGTGAATTGAGAAGGGAGGAAGAGGGATTAAATATATCTTGAGAAAGTAGAACTGGAAAGATTTGTAAATTACCCGTACCTGAAGGAAAATGAAAGAAGAGCTCATGAAAATGAAAGAGTTCATGTTAAGATCTAGTTTTTTGGCTTGATCTATGGAGTGCATTTTCACTGGTGGGAAAAGAGGTGGATGAAGGTGGACAGTTGTCAACCCTGGGAGGGATTGGGGGGAGGGGGAGGGAAGGAGGAGATCCTGACAGCCATTCAGATGCATGTGGAGGGGGGCCAGGGCAGGGATGGCAGAGAAAGGTGGGCATTCTGACAACACTTCACAATTGAACTTTGCGGCAGGTACTACTCATCAATTGTCCCACTCTTTCCCACAGAGCTTGGAGCCAGCATCAGAACAATTTGTAATATAATGGCTCCTAGAAGTCATTATTAGTTAATTAAACTTAGTTCTGAAGATGAAAGCTGTTTGCTTCCTCCTACATTCCCAGAGGTTTAGGAGCCCAGCTTGTGAGTAAGAAAGCAGTGCCACCCTGCTCATTGCCGATTTAGCAAACTCATTGCCACCCAGGCCAGCTTTCTCACTCCCTCCCGCCTCTGATTCTGACTTTTCTCAGCACCTCTGAGGGCTCTGGGCAACAAGTGTCAGCAGGCAGGGTCTAAGTGTGAGCATCGCCTCGCCCTGACCTGCTTCTCTCCAGATGATTTATAGTGTTTCAGGTGTATAGCAAAGTGATTTGGTTACACAAATGCACATTTATTCTTTTTCAGATTCTTTTCCATTATAGGTTATTACAATATACTGAATATGTCAGTAGTTCTCTGTGCTAAACAGTACGCCCTTATCACTTACCTATTTTAAATGCAGTAGTGTGTATCTGTTAATCCCAACCTTCTAATTTGTCCCTCCCCACTTTCACCTTTGAGAAAGTTTGCTTTCTCTGTCTGAGGGTCTATTTCTGTTTTGTATATAAGTTCCTTTGTATCTTTTTTTTTAGATTCCACAAGTAAGTGATAGCATATGATGTTTGTTTTTCCCTATTCATAGTCTTCATATAGGTCATGCTGCTGTTTCTAACCAAAGTAAACTATGTCCCTTTGCCCCTTAACCCCCACCTTACAGAACAGCGTGGATGGCAGCCCTGGCCCATCCGGAAGCCTTGAGCCCTAATCTTGGGAGGCTGAGCGGCGAGCACGCACACTGGGGAGACGATAGCCATTCTGCCAGCAGGCGGCCTGTCCTCCTGCTCTGAGGACAGCTTGCAGACAGGCTTCTCCTCCCCACAATTGCTGGCTGTTTCCCATGTTCCACGAGAGAAGGGGCACACATTCCAGACAAGGGGACTATTTATTTTCCCACCAGAGGTGACACGTGGCATCTGGAGGTCAAGCCAGGCCGAGGCTGTGTTTGCTGGACTAAGCCTCGCCTTTTCCCAGAGGCCTGGGTTGTTCTGACAGCCATCCCAGCTGTGTCTTCTGGGCTGGGAATGTTTCCTCAACTGCTCTAAACAAACACCCATACAGGCTACTCAGTCTCCCAGGTTTGTTTATTCACCAAAGTCAAGGAATGAACACCCGGTCCAGGGGGTGGGCTCCAAACGGCTCTGCCACAAACAGGTGGCAGAAGGGGACCCCCCAGGCTGTACTTTCTCCATGCAATCTGAGCAAGAAAAGCAAAATTTAGACCATAAAGAGGCCTTCAAACCACTATTTGACCCCTTCCAAAGAAACTCTGCATGGCTGTGTGCCTCCTTGCCTTTGCCGATGGCATGAAAATTCTTCAGTAGCCTTTCAAATAACCAGATTTTTTTTGAGAAGCAATAATGATAATGCATTTTATTTGAGACACACTCAACATTTTATAAGACACTTAAATATTATTTCATGAGATTCTCAGTACAATCCGGAGAGATCAGGCTGAATAACACCACGTGTGTATAGCATGCCTTGGGGCAGGCACAGTGGTGGGTCAGAGTGAAAGGGAGACGTGAAGGTGAGTGAGAATCTTGACCTGTGGGAACCCACTGTTGGGAATGTGTATCAGGATGGGACTTTTGAGTTTCTCCTCACTTAAGGGCCTCTCAGGTTTTAGTTGCTCTTTGGGGGAAAATTTTGTGCAAGGGAGTAGAGGGACACCCTCACACAAATATTGTTCCTATCCCAAATCCACCAGTCCCAGGTTATAGCCAGATCTGAATAGGCTGCCTCAAAGGCCACCTGCATCTCGATGTGCTTACAGTCTTATGCCAAGACATTAGCCAGGTTCGTCCTGAATGATCCTTCTGTCGGGAATCTCGGCTCTTTACTAGCTGTACTTGGTCAAGGTGCTCAAGCAAGTGGGCAGGTGAATGCGAGCTTCTTCACCATTAAAATGAACTTACCGTTTCTGTTTACTTGTTGGTAGTGAGCATCAAATGAATTAACGTTCATAAAGGCTTTGACTTGAACTTGTTTTGTATGTAAAACATGATTAATATCCACTAGCTGTGTTGTTATTTCAGTGACTACCTGGGTGGTGAATTGGATGAAAATAAGGTTAGAAGCAGCAATACTAGTTTAGACATTAGTGAAGAAATCCAGAGAAGAGTTAGGGGAGTCTAGCTAAAGCCCTTTCTTCTTTCATGCTTTTCTTCCTTCTCCCACCCTCCCTCCTACTCACCTTATTCCTTCCTTCTTTCTGTGTTTTAATGGGATGAGTGTGACTAGGAGATTGGCAAGAGTGACGGCAGTTAGGTGGCCTTTGGTTGGACCTAGGGCAGGGTCAGATCCCAGGCTTTGGGAAGAAACAAAGGACCCATCCAAGCCCACAACCATGAAGGGATGTCCACAAGTCAAATACTGGAAACCGAACACACAATCCATGTGCCAAGGGTGAGGCAGGATTGGAATCATAAGGCTTAATATAGAGACCAGTGAATACATTTGGGGAATAGAGTCAGCGTGATGGCAGGGTGGGAACAATCAGGTCAAAAGAAATCACCACTAATAGGCCTGGGAGGTTTGGGTGGCTACATTGGATGATTGTAAAAGGTCAGAGACAGGTCAGAGACTTGTATCAGTCACACCACCCCCAGCCCCATCACTACCAATAGCCACCATCTATTTAGCGCTTACTGTGATGGTAGTGTGCTAACCCCTTTATGTGCATTTCTTGTACATTATTCAGTGGGGACTCTCATTCTCTTCATTTTGAAAGCTGAGATTCAGAAAGGTGAGCTTCTTGCTCAAGGTCACAGAGCTGGATGTGGTACAGTAGACTCAGATCCAGAACTGTTTCTCTATAGAGCCCATACTCTGTACTCTGCTATTGCCCTTTGCTCAGAAATATCACCTGAATGTCCTTTGTGCCCATCTCTGGATAAAGCATTTTGAAAGTGATACAGATGAGCTTGATTTTGTCCCTGCTCTTCTAGCTATGAGTGCAGCAGTGGAGGCGGATATAAAATTGAAGAGCAATTTGTTAAGGGTTGAAATACATTTCAGTTGTTCTAACTTTAAATAACAAATTTGTTAAGGACCATAATACATTTTCTGGTAGAAAGTGATCAGTGTTTTCCATAAGTGACACCAGAAATATGAAAGAAACTTGATCTAACAGATTCTGAATTAAGGGAGGGGACCAAAAGAGGCAGCTGGCTAGCAAGGCTTTGTGTAAGAGAGACTGGAGGGAATAAAGATAAGCAACTGGCCAGATGCACCTGGCCCAGATGAGAGGCAACCCAGGAGAGGAGGGGCTTTGTAACCAGAGCGAATGGCTGGGGGACTTCCTTGGTGGTCCCATGGTTGAGACTTTGTCTTCTAATGCAGGGGGTGTGGGTTTGATCCTTGGCTGGGGAACTAAGGATTCTACATGCCTCCTGGCCAAAAAGCCAAAACATAAAGCAGAAGCAATATTGTAATTCAATAAAGACTTTAAAAATGGTTCACATAAAAAAAATTACAAACACAGAAGCAAAGAGAATGGCGGCTCTCTAGCTCTGGGCTTGAACAAGTTTCGTAACCTCTATAAAGGTGGGGATACTGGTACCCATGTCAGAGGGCAGTGATGAGGATGATTCGAGATAAGAGCCTAATACAGTGCCTGACGTTGTAGCAAATGTGAATAAATAATGATTTGATGTGGGAAGAAGAGGGGCAGAAACGGAGAAAGATGATGGAGAAGATAAGGCAAAAGGAAGGTCAGTTCTCAGCAGCCTCTGGAAGGAACAGCTTCCACCTTAGAAACAGCTATGCCATCCACTGTGGTAGAGCTGGCTGGCTCTTTGGTTTCCATCCATGCAAAGCTGTAGGGTCAGGTAATAGCACTGTGAGGTCTTAGCAATACATAGTAAGGTCCCCTGGTTCTCCAATGTTGGAATTTTAACTTGTATATTTAAATATGGGGCTTCCCTGGTGACTCAGCTGGTAAAGAATCTGCCTGTAATGTGACCAGAAGCTCCCCTGGAGAAGCAAATGGCAACCCACTCCAGTATTGCCTGGAGCATTCCATGAACAGAGGAATCTGATGGGCTACAGTCCATGGGGTTGCAAAGAGTTGGACACGACTGAGCGACTAACACTTGTGTGAAACTGTAAGAGACTTGCTTTTTTAAAGGGAACTACCCTAGAAGTTAGAAGACGTGTGTGTGTGTGTGTGTGTGTGTGTGTGTGTGTGTGTGTGTAGCAGGATATCGAGTACAAGAGCTTGACTCCTGACCTAATAAGCATTCATGGAGCACCAGTGGCATGTGCCCAACTCTTGGAGGGAAGTCTGAGACCTAACCAGAGTAAAGACAGTGTATCAGGCCCCGTGACAACAGGTCCTGGAGGAGCAGGCATAGAAAGTCGTGTTCAGAGGAAAATGAGGAGGCAGATGAGCTGTTTAGGAAGTATGATTTGCATGTGGAAGTGGCTGACTGGGGCTAGGGCGTATGGATACCTGGGTTTTCACTAGCAGTCATTCTGCCAGGACTGGGCTTTGTCAATGGGCCTGAGAGTTCCAGGGACACAGAACACAGGCAGAGTTCACTGGGGTTCCATCATCCGGAGGGCAGCAAAGTAAAATCCATGCTTGCTCAGCCCCAAGAACGGATGCAGAGATTCTGGTTGAACTTTCTCACCACATCCCCCTCCGCCCCTCCCACCTGTCACCTCCAGCACATTCATCCCTCTTTGGACCCTATTTATCCCACTTTCTTAACCCAGCCACAGAAAGTCACAGGGCTGGCTCAGTTCTCTGGAGGGGTTGCTAGGAATCTCCTTTCTTTTCTATTTTGCCTGAGGCCTGTGTTGGTCACTGCCAGTAACTCCTGTAGCCGCAGACACCTAATTTTTAAAAATCTCCTTTGGGCTTAAATCTAATGCTCTTGGCTTCAAATCATCTTCTTCTGGCCAGTAATCTAATTCAGATGTTAGCTAGCTGGGTGTCCCCAGTCCTTCAAGCTGCTGAACCATCTTCATCCTTTCGTGGGTGCAAATGACCCCAGCCTCATCCCATAAATGAAGAGAAGCACAGCATCCAGCTTCTCTCTCCAGGTTCCTACCTATTTGGGATTGTTGATCTCTACTCCATAGCTTACCTCCTCTGACATCTTTTTTCTCCATTTCATGCATCACCCCAATTTTCTCCATTTCTCTCCAGGTTACTATCAACACATGACCTTTTACAGGGTAGGCTTTCCTGGACTGTTTGGTGTGCCAGGCAGATTTGAGAATCCCACATTAGAGATCACAGCCTCCAATCATGTCTTACTTGTCAGCATCTAGATGACTCAGGCCTCTGTCCTGGAAAATCTCCTGCTGGCCAATTTCTTTCCAGGTCTTGCTCTCATCTTCTCGGCTCTCAGTCTTGAGAACCTTCTCCTCCCCTCCCACACTGCCAGGTCCCTGCCCAAACCACAAATTTCCTACTAATTTCTCACTGAGAACACTTAGGCTATTCACTCTCTACCCACAAACCTTGGATTCCCTCTGTACATCCTTTGCACATTCAAGATTCATTAAGGGGCTCTGCTGAATTTTGCCATCTTTTCATGAACCTCATCCAAAGATACCCAAAGAAGCTCTGAAATAAGCTTTCCTTTTAACATGCCAAATTCATTAGAAAGAGCTCTCTCCTTTGTCAGAGGAACTCCGCCCACCCCCACCCCGCCTTCACTCCCCAGGGTAGGTTGGACGACTTCTGTTTGTTTTTCCTCCTCCATCTGCTTCCCTGCTTCCCTCTCCCCACCTGAGCTGGATCCTCGCCTTCACTTAACCCTGGGCTGACCATTAGGCCACCTAGACTTGATTTCACTGTCTCTCCTGACTGTCCTCGATCACACGCACTGCAGCCCAGGCCAGGTACTCTCCAGCCGGGCTCTGTCACACGCTTGCTCTCTGGAGGGGGTTGGCGACACTTCTTTGGAAGGTTCCAGGCAACAAGGCCATTTGCTCAACGAGGACAAATGTCATCATGTTTCTGGGGGCTGGAGGCAGGGAACCTGGGGCCACACATTAAAGTTAGAATGTCTGCATCAAAGGGACATGGGAGGGATGGGGGGTAGGAAATCCATAAAATGGAGGATAGAATCTAGGCAACTCATGGCTTAGGGACTGGCTGCCTGAAGGTGATGTTAATGGGAACAGAAGCAAAGCAGATTTGGGGAGGAAAGTGCCCTTTCAGGCATATTAAGGCTGATGGGTCAACGGAGCAACCAGAGGTGAAAGGCCTTAAGGCAGGCAGCTGGGAAAACAAGTCTGCAGTCCCTGGAGAAAAACAGGGGAAAAAAGAAAGGCATGGGGGAGTCAAGGGCAAGAAAGTACTGTTATCTCCAGAAAAACCACCTGCCAGAGGGCTCTGGTCTTCCTAAGCTCCTGGGGGACCAGTCCAGCCTCAAGATCCAAGATTTCTGCCTACAAAGGGCCCCGCCACACCCCCTGAACCACAGCCCAGCAGCCCGTGCACTTAGCCGGCGCAGGCAGGCAGATAATGTGCTCGTGTTCAAGGACAATCAGGCTCAGCAAAGCGTGAAATCAGTTTTTTCCAACTAACTCACTCTGGGATGGAAGAACAGTTTCTATCTTGAGAGTGAGGAGTAACCTGTCATTCCCTGAAGCAATTTACCTGTTTCAGTGGAAGCAGACATTCTTTTAAAGATCAAGGGGCATCCATGCCAAACTAGGATCTGCCCATGCGCCAGGAAAGGCCACCTTCCTTGGAACGTAGCAGGGAAGCCGCTCTCTTCTCTACCTCTAGTCCAAGGGCTTGGGATGCTGGTGGCCTTGTCAGAGAAGTCGATGTTACACATCGCAGCCCAGGACCACTGGGGAACCAAGAAATAGGGTTCATTCATTTGTTGATTTCATTTTATGTATATTAAGCACTTTCTATTGGCCCTGGGTCTGATTGATTTATTAAAGAGACAGAAAAATAGAGGATAATGTTGGGTATGTAGACTCCAGAGTCAGGCCTCGTGGTTGAAGTCTGGTTCCATCATTTACAAGCTGTTGACCTTGATAAACTTGCTTTCCTTCTTTGTGCCCCAATTTTCTGATTTGAAAGATGGGAATATAAAGATTATACCTACTTCCTGAAATTATTGTGAAGACTAAGTGTTCTGATATATGCAAAAGCTCTTACAGCATCATCCTGGCACCCTGTAATGCTTCCTCAATGTTAGTGTATGGTATGATCTGAATGTTGTGTGGTCCCTCCGAATGTGTATGCTGAAAACATAATGCCCAAGGGGATGGTGATGAGAGATGGGGCCTTTGGGAGGTGATTAGGTCATAAGGGCAGAATGGGATTAGTGCCCTTGTAAAAGAGCCCCCAGAAAGCTCTCTTCTGTTCCTTCTGCCATGTGAAGTCACAGCGAAAGGACAGCCACCTATGAGGAAGCCTGCCCTCGCGAGACACTGAATCTGTCAGCACCTCAATCTTGGGCTTCTCAGCCTTCAGAACTATGAGAAATAAATGTTTGTTGTTATAAGTCACCCGGTTTATGATAGTTTTGTTATAGCAACCTAAATGGACTGAGACAGCATAGAGAAGCAAAACTATCTCATTAATGTGATACCTGCAGTGTTGGTGGAATGATGCACTAGATTCCAAGAGAGCCCTGAAGAAGTGTCTGGAAGATCTTATGGACATGGTGGTGGCTGTACTGAGTCTTGAGAAATGATCAGGAAAGTGGACACTGGAATGTGGCTAATCACTGCTGGGGCCAAGGTTCCTACAAGGAAGAGGCAGGTAATAAGAGAGGAAAGGTTGACAGAGACAGATCAAAGGGGCATGTCATCATGACATGATGAATACCATGCCAAGACATCTGGTCTTAGGTAACGCATTGTTAAGATGATTCTGGAATCATTTCCGGCGAGTAAAATGTCACACCATTATTCATTTGCCTTGGAAATGAATGTTCTCTCATCAGGAAGGTAGAATTATAGTTTGTTTATTTTTAACAAAATTGATTTTTTTCCAAACCTCCCATCTCTTTGCCAATAGACTATTGTGGCACTGATGCTCTTCATAAACCAGGGCCTGTGCTAGCTGGAGTGTAATAATTGTTTTTCCTCATGGACTGACTGAAGCATTGGTCTGTGAGGCAGAAGTTCAGGTTCAAATTAAATAGCATTTGTTCTAATTTAGAGCCACCTGTTCTGAATATTTACAAAGTTGGGGGGAGAGAAGAGTGAACAAGAGGACAATCTGTGATGGCATTAGGTTGGGGGACAGATCCTCTGGTAAGCGAGGTGCACATCTGCAGATTCACCCCCCCAGGTGCCTTTCCAGGCCAGAGGTGTCTTGAAGGAACATTTCCAAATGTTCTTATCAGGATCCTTCCCATTTTCACCTGCAGTGATCTTTCCTCCTTGCCCACGGGGCAAGATCCAAAAACATCTTTTGGGGACTTCCCTCGTAGTCCAGTAATAAAGAATCCACCTTGCAATGCAGGAGACGCCGGTTCGATCCCTGGTCAGGGAAATAATATCCCACATGTCCCCGAACAACTAAGCCCCTGCAATGCAACTACTGACCTCACGTGCCACAACTAGGAGGTCTGCACACTATAATGAAAGATCCTGCATGCCGCAACTAACACCCAAGGCAGTCAAATAAATACAGTAAATAAATATTTTAAAAAAGCAATGTCATATGGAGCATGCCATGCAAAACCTTGGAAACTACCTAGGCTTTAGTGACAAAAGACCTGAGCCTGGTCCCAACCCTGAGTCCTGTGTCCTCTTTCACGAAGCAAGCAGCGCGACGCTGTTATCTCACAGGGTGGCTGAGAGAGTTAAGTGAGGTCATGCGGGAAGGCTCTGAGAACAGTTGTCACAGCTCAGGATTATTGTTATTCGCCCTGACCCCCGCCTCCGCATCTGCCACTCCGTTCAAGTGTACCCAAAGAGCTGCACTTACAGAATTCACATTCGCATGGAACAACAGCGCAGCACCCGGGTGCACACCACGTTAGGAACACAGGGCCATGCTGCCTGTTGTAGTCAAAAGCTCCGATTTGGGACTGAACCTGACCTTGGGCAGTGGGGAGGGGGACGGTGCCTCCTGCAGGTTCTGGTGAAGATTAGACAAAGCGATGCACATAAAGTGGTTTTCTCGGACATCGGCCAATGAATGGCAGGTCTTAGCGTGGTGGGGGAAGTATTTAAGTGGGGAGCCCAGTGGTGTCAAGAGCTAATCAAGGAATGGCAGGGTTGAGCTTAAGAGAAGGCTGATGACACAGCCCAGGGAGAGAAAAAGAGGGACATGTACAGTATAGAAATGCAGAGAAAATGGGAGGCAAGGAGAGAGTGAAGGGAAGAGACAAACAGGCCTGAACAAAGGGTTGGTAGCTGTCCTATAACACAGGGGCAGTGGGAAACTGGACGGGGTAGTCACTGCCAACAAGGTGTGTCCGCTCCTGGCCACTGGTTTCCTTATGGGTGCAGTGGTGAAGGATGGCAGGGCGAGAGACCCGGGTACGATGCCTTATGAAGCAGGTTTCAGAACCTGCTGGTTTCAGACAACGTGGGCTGATGTCCAGGCACCGTACCTGGCACACAGGAGGCCGTATCGTATCATATCATCCACGCTGGGTCACTTGTGAGAATGAAAGGGGAGCTACCACCTGTTATTTAATTACCGCAGGATGCAGGGCAAATCAGGATTCTCTGGGACAGGCTGCTTTGTGTGGTCCACACACATGATAATGTCCAAATTTTCTCCTGTCCCTAAGGACTCATTAGTGGGAATCACATAGTTAGAAAAGGTATTATACTTATCTAACTCTTTTTTCTTCTGGAAAAAAAAAAATGGTGAGTTTGGAGAAATAAATGCCTAATACCTATCAACTTCTATGTGTTGATTGATAGCCAGGATGTAGAGTTGCCAGAAAAAATATAGGAAGTTCAGTTAAATTTGATTTTCAGATAAGCAACAAATAACTTTTAGTGGAAATATGTACTGTAAAAGTTATTTGTTTGTTGAAATTCAAACTTAGCTGGACATCCTGTATTGTTATTTGATAAATATGGCAATCCTACCAAGATGGAACATGTACTTATATAGATTTAATCATTAAATTAAAAACTATATGGTGCATATTATCTATCAGGAAATGTGCTCGATGCCAGGGTGGCAGCCCAAGGGAACAAGACACAGTTTCTGCTACCAGCTCACAGCCAGTGAGGAAGCTAGGGGAAACGAATTAAGTTGACATTTATTGAGCGCCTTTTAGGGTCTAGGCACTGTCATCGGTGTTTCCTTTATTATCTTAATAAATCTTCACAATCAGGCTTCTTCCAATTTCACAGATGAGAGGATTAAGACCTAAAGAAAAGTCATATGCCCAAGGTTTCAGAGTTTGTAAAGTGATGAGTCAAGGTTAAAACCCAGGACTGTCTGACTTCAGAGCCACATTCCTTCCAATGAAAGTACATTTTCCATAAGCACATTTAAAAGACTGCAACATCAAAAGGCTGTGAGAAGACTTAGAGAACAAACTTAGGGTCGCCTAGGGGAAGGAAGTAGGGAAGGGATAGTTGGGGAGTTTGGGACGGACATGTACACACTGCTGTATTTAACATGGATAACCAACAGGATCCTACCGATCACCACAGGGAACTCTGCTGGTGTCATGTGGCAGCCTGGATGGGAGGGGAGCTTGGGGGAGAATGGATCTATGTATATGTTTGGCTGAGTCCCTTCGCTGCTCACCTGAAACTGTCACAGCATTGTTAATCAGCCAAATTCAAATACAAATAGAAGTTTAAAAATTTTTTTAATTAAAAATAAAAAAAGGCTGTGAGCGCACACAGGAGAGAGAGCTGAGCTCACTTTGTGTAACGTGGTAAGCTGTTCTCACCAACTTCCTTTAGTTTCAGGTCAAATTACTTCATCATAAAAGGAGGCAGTTACTAACCACCATCCTCTCTCCTTGGAAACCCAGGAACCACGACTGTGAATGGAAAATTGTGGGTATGTTGCTCTATGTTGCTGTCTCCATCTCTTCTGGAGTCTTGTGGCCTCTCTCTCTGCATCTCCCCTTCTCACTCCTGGCTGCCTTCCTTTAGTCGGGATTCTGCTTCATCAGAACTCTTTCTGGCCTATGCACAGACAGGATGGTTCCTTAGCACCCAAATCTACTTCCAGGCTTTCAGTCTCAATTCTCACTAGCAGTTGCTTCAGTATTTCAGTTTCTATTTAATTTTTTAATTTATTATTTTTGGCCACACTGGGTCTTTGTTGCTACATGAGGACTTTCTCTAGTTGCAGTGAGCAGGGCTACTCTGGTTGTGGTGCTTGAATTTCATTGTGGTATCTTCTCTTGTTGCAGAGCTTGGGCTCTAGAGCATGTAGTTATGGCCCACAGGCCTAGTTGCCCTCCAGCACGTGGAATCTTCCCGGACCAGGGATTGAACCCACGTCCCCTGCACTGGCTGGTGTCTTAACCACTGGACCATCAGGGAGGTCTTCTATTTCATTTTGTAAAAATAGCTTTATTGAGGTATAATTTACATGCCAAAAGAGTTCCATTTCCTAATTTAAATTTTGCGACAGATTGTAGGTGAGCTTATGAGCGGGTCTCCCTTGGTTGAGTACTCAGCCTGATAACACATACCCACCCCCGTCCCAACAGCTGTGACTAGAGGACAGGTCATATGACTGTCCTTTGAGTGGGTGCTAAAGGTTGAGCAGTTTCACTTAGGATTGTGGACCTGTATCATATACTCTTATGTCTAACATATGAGGATTTTAAGAGGAAAAGACACCTTGAAGGATGATGGGTTAAAAGCAAAAAAAAAAAAAAGGAAGAAAGACATTCTAGCTAAGAAACACCATGTGCAAAAACAGGAATGAACAGGGGAGAATGAATGGTTTGGACAGCCTGGAGCACAAGGTCCTGAATGGGAATACAGGTGCTGTAAGCTGAATGTAGACTTCCAGGTTTCTAGTTTGGCTGCTTGGGTGGATACACAAGGGAAGTACAATGAGACTGTGCATCTGTGAACAATATAAGTTTGAGTGTGAAAGAGGGATGCAGCTGGTTTGGGCATGCTGGGTTTGTGGGACCTACAGAGCATCTAGACAGGGAGGGGTCACACAGTTAGAAACCTATAGTGATCTTTACCCCAAACATGTTAATCTAGGCTTTAAAAGTGCTTGATACTGAGCTGTAAGACAGTGCAGCAGGAAAACAAAGCTGTTCCTCCTAAGATACATGCTCAAGTCATATTCTGAGGGTGGGCCATACCAAATTCTACATTGTTGATTCAGCCCCAGTTCAACCATCTGTGTACCTTATGAGGAAGTAGAGAGCAGCAGAAATCTGACATGGTTTATGTGAAATTGCTGCTTAGCCAGCATGTTTAGATATTAAACATTGAAAAGAAAAAATATGACCTGCCATAAATTCTCATTACACACATTATTGCCTTAATAGTACAAATATAGATAGGCCCCTAAAGAATTTTCTGATTTGTTGTCAGTATTTAGTTTTAACTTTTGATTTATTTGTTCCTTTTTTCATGTGTGCTTATTGTAAGCATTTTAGAAAATGGAGATTGTTTTTTTGAAATGAAGAAAAGTCACCATAAATCCCACCACCCAAAGAGAAACCATTTTTTAGCAGTTTTAAGTATATGCTTCAAGCTTTCTTTCTTTGTTAAAATTAAATCTTAATTTCTAAGTAATACATACAGATAGTTAATCAAATGGTACAGAAAAGTTTAGAATAAAAAGCAACTTGACTCCATCTCAACCTCTTCATACTGTGCCACTTCCCAGAAAGAACGTATTTTGGTGGATTCTGCTTCCTGTGGTGGCTACCTCCATGACTCATGATCTGTGATGTCCAGCGTGTGTGCATGTGTGTGCACTCACACGTGCTCAGTCATGTCTGACTTTGCAACCCCATGGACTGTAGCCTGCCAGGCTCCTCTGTCCATGGGATTTTCTGGCAAGAATACTGGAGTGGGTTGCCATTTCCTTCTCCAGGGAATCTTCCTGACCCAGGAATTGAACCCAGGTCTCTTGCGTCTCCTGAATTGTCAGGCGGGTTCTTCACCACTAGCACCAAAGCTGTCCAGTATGCCAACTACTAATCACATATAACTCTTTTAATTAAAATGAATTAAAACTACATAAATATAAAAATTTAGGTTCTTAATCTCACTAGCTGCTTTCAAATACTCAGTAGTCACATGTACTTGTGCAGAACAGAAATAGAAACATTTCCATTTTCATAGAAATTCGTATTGGACAATGCTGCTAAAGACAAAAATACACTTTTACCTTCATCTCTTGACTTGTCAGTTTTAGACAATGGCGATTGCTTCAATTCTGTTTCTAGTTAGATATATTTTTAATAAACTTTTAGAAAAATTAAAGTATAACATATATATAGAAAAACATATCTGTCATAAATCTTAATGATTTATCACAGAATGAATAATCCAGGTAACTGCCCCCCAGAGCAATAAATATTACAAGGAACCCAAACTCCCTCTCATGCACACCTCCAATTACTGACTACTCTCTCAATATCCTAACTTTTATGGCCATGAGTTGGTTTTGCCTGTTTTTAATCTTTAGTATCTGGCTTCTTTTATGCAAATTATGAATGTGGAAATCATTGTGTGAAGTAGAATTCATTCTTTGGAATAGTATTATTGTGTAGTTTGCATTGTGTGAATATGCTACAGTTTCTTTATTCTAATATTTAGGGACATTTGAGTTGTTTCCACTTTGAGGCTATTATGAATAATATAACTGTGAACATCCTTGTACATATCTTTTTGATGTGCATGCATAAGCATCTCTCTTAGATACAAACCTAAGAGTGGAATTTCTGGGTCATAGGTATGAATGCGCTCAACTTTATTAGATCTTTCTAAGGGGTTTGTACCATTTATCGCTCAGCAGAGTTTGAGAGTATCAGCAGTTATTCTACATCCCCAGTTAGGGATGAACTCTTGATGTTTTACATCATTATCTTTTAAATTTGCATTTCCCTGATGGTTAATAAAGTTTAACATCTTTTTATTTTATTAGAAAAATTTTTCTCTTAATCTTTTGTCAGTGCCACATGGCATGTGGGATTTTAGTTTCCTGACCAGGGATCAAACCTGAGGCCCCTGCACTGGGGACAGAGTTTTAACCACTAGACCACCAGAAAATATCTTTTGAGATATTGATTGATTATTTGGATATTCTCCTTTTGTAAAGTGTCTGTGTCTCATGCCTGTTTTACTCCTGAGTTGATTTTCTTTCTCTTTTTAAGAAAATTGATTTGTAGTTATTTTTTTAATATTTTATGAATATAAACTCCCTTTCACTTACATGTAGCTTTCCAACACCTTTTGATGAAGAAAAAGTTCGTGATTTTAATATAGCCCAGTATACTAGTCTTTTCTCATTTCCTTTATGGTTAATGCTTTTTGTGTCTTATCTAAGAAAACTTTTTCTACCATAAGGTCATGAATATATTCTCCTATATTATTTTCTGGAAGCCTTATCATTTGATTTTTCACATTCATGTCTATAATTGAGATGGAATTTATATATTATGTGAGGAAAGAATCAAATTTCATTTTTTCAATATGGGAGCCAAGTGGATGTATATAATTTATTTTTAAAAAACTATCCTTTCCCATTGCATTTCAGTACCAACTTTGCCACAAGTGGCATGAACACACACAGCTCTATTTCTGAATTCTCTGACAAGGGATAGATAAACTCAGACCAGCTGCCTCTTTTTGTAAATGAAGTTCTGTTGTAATGCAGCCGTAACCTGTGATTTGGCTACTTTCAGGCTACAACAGGTTTGGGTTGTTGTGAGAGATCATGTGACTTGCAAAGTCTAAATCGTTTTTACTGTCTTGTGCTTCCAGAGAAAGTATATGACCTCTGTTCTGTTTTTTAAAAAACAATTCTTTCATCAATTCTATACCACCTTAATCACAGTGGCTTCACCATAAGTCTTCAGTTTTGGTAGCGTGAACCTTCCAATTTTGTTCTTCAAGATTGTCTCATCTATTCTTGAGAACTGGTTGTGGTTCTTCAGTCACTCAGTCATGCCCAACTCTTTGCAACCCCAAGGAATGGCAGCATGCCAGGCTTCCTTGCCCTTCACCATCTCCTGGTGATGCCATCCAACCATCTCGTCCTCTGTCATCCCCTTCTATTCCTGCCTTCAATCTTTCCCAGCATCAGGGTCTTTTCTAATGAGTTGACTCTTCGTGTCAGGTGTTCAAAGTATTGGAGCTTCAGCTTCAGCATCAGTCCTTCCAATGCATATTCAGGTCTGATTCCTTTAGGATTTACTGGTTTGATCTCCCTACAGTACAGGGAACTCCCAACACCACAGTTCAAGAGCATCAAGTTCTTCAGTGCTCAGCCTTCTTTATGCTTCAACTCTCACATCCATACATGACTACTGGAAAAACCATAGCTTTGACTAGATGGACCTTTATTGGCAAAGTAATGTCTCTGCTTTTTAATATGCTGCTAGGTCATAACTTTTCTTCCAAGGAGCAAGCATCTTTTAATTTCATGGCTGCAGTCACCATCTGCAGTGATTTTGGAGCTCAAGAAAATAAAATCTGTCACTGTTTCCATCGTTTCCCCAGCTTTTTCACTCTATTCTTTCACCTTCATCAAGAGGCTTTTTAGTTGCTCTTTGCTTTCTGCCATAAGGGTAGTGTCATATGCATATCTGAGGTTATTGATATGTCTCCCAACAATCTTGATTCCAGCTTGTGTTTCATTCAGCCCAGCATTTCTCATGATGTACTCTGCATAGAAGTTAAATAAGCAGGGTGACAATAAACAGCTATGACATACTTCTTTCGTAGTTTGGAACCAGTCCATTGTTCCATGTCCGGTTCTAACTGTTGCTTCTTGACCTGCATACAGGTTTCTCAGGAGGCAGGTAAGGTGGTCTGGTATTCTCATCTCTTTCAGAATTTTCCACAGTTTGTTGTGATCCACACAGTCGAAGGCTTTAGTGTAGTCAATGAAGCAGATGCTTTTCTGGAATTCTCTTGCTTTTTCTATGATACAGCTAATGTTGGTAATTTGATCTCTGGTTCTGCTGCCTTTTCTCAATCCAGCTTGTACATCAGGAAGTTTTCAGTTCACATACTCTTGAAGTCTAACTTGAAGAATTTTGAGCATTACTTTGGTAGTGTCTGAGATGAATGCAATTGTGTGGTAGTTTGAACATTCTTTGGCATTGCCTTTCTTTGGGATTGGAATGAAAACTGACCTTTTCCAGTCCTTTGGCCACTGCTGAGTTTTCCAAATTTGCTGGCATATTGAGTGCAACACTTTCACAGCATCATCTTTTAGGATTTGAAATAGCTCAACTGGAATTCCATCATCTTCACTAGCTTTGTTTGTAGAGATGTTTCCTAAGGTCTACTTGACTTCGCACTCTAAGATATCTGGCTCTAGGTGAGTGATCACACCATCATGGTTATCTGGATCATGAAGATCTTTTTTGTATAGTTCTAGTTCTTCTGTATATTCTTGCCATCTCTTCTTTATATCTTCTGCTTCTGTTAGGTCCATTCCATTTCTGTCCTTTATTGTGCCCATCTCTGCATGAATGTTCCCTTGGTATCTCTGATTTTCTTGAAGTGATCTCTAGTCTTTCCCATTCTATTGTTTTCCTCTATTTCTTTGCATTGATCACTGAGGAAGACTTTCTTATCTCTCCTTGTTAGTCTTTGGAACTCTGCATTCAGATGGATATATCTTTCCTTTTCTCTTTTGCCTTTCACATCTCTTCTTTTCTCAGCTATTTTTAAGGCCTCCTCAGACAATCATTTTGCCTTCTTACATTTCTTCTTCTTGGGGATGGTTTTGATCACTGCCTTCTGTACAATGTTGTGAACCTCCATTTATAGTTCTTCAGGCACTCTATTAGATCATCCCTTGAATCTATTTGTCACTTCCACTGTATAATCATAAGGGATTTGATGTAGGTCGTACCTGAATGTTTAGAGGTTTTCCCTACTTTCTTCATTTTAATTCTGAATTTGTCAATAAGGTGTTCATGATCTGAGCCACAGTCAGCTCCTGGTCTTATGTTTGCTGACTGTATAGAACTTCTCTATGTTTGGCTGCAGAGAATATAATCAGTCTGATTTCAGTATTGACCATCTGGTGATGTCCATGTGTAGAGTCATCTCTTGTGTTGTTGGAAGAGGGTGTTTGCTATGATGAGTGTGTTCTCTTGGCAAGACTCTGTTAGCCTTTTCCCTGCTTCATTTTGTATTCTGAGGCCAAACTTGCCTGTTACTCCAGGCATCTCTTGACTTCCTACTTTTGCATTCCAGTCCCCTATGATGAAAAGGACATTTATTTTTTTTTGAAACTAAACACGTTTTAATAGAAAACAAAATACAAAATAACTCTTTTCAGAAAACAAAAATATTTAATCCTTTTCCCACAAATTAGAAGTCGCTTCATCCTCAGAGCATAGTTTTCGATGCATGTGTTCGTACTTATGATTTGTTTCACAGACTGTTCTTTAAACTGCTATTGCAAAGCAGGTGGGAGGGATGATCTCAGGAGGAAAAGATGCTGGAAAAGCCACACCTCGGAATCATTTGGAAATTCAACATTTTTTAATTCTTTCTTTTGACTTTTCACTTCTAATTATTTTCATTTCTTTACCACAATCCGACCTTTTGGGGGAGAGAATTGTTACTAGAAGTGCAGCCACAAAAAGAATCCTTCTTTCCCACCATTGCTGCAAGAGCCCAAGACTTTCTCAGTCAAATCTGCCCACCCACTTCTAGAAACATAGTTGGAGTGATCCAACTGTCACCCAGAAAATTTCCCTTTCTCCCAACACACTGTGCGACCAAGTTCTCTGAATTACCTGAACCTCAAAATTCCAAGTGTCACAGCCAGTGCCAGGAGTAAAACCTGAAAGATGAGAGCAGAGAAGCCCCCTCTGCCAGTGCTAGGTCTCCTCTTCTCAGTAATAATTATAATAACAATAATAAACAGTCCTGGTTCTCTGTAATCACAGAAAAGGAAAAACATTTGCCAGGATGACCCTGCCCCCTTGCCTAATTCTCACCCCCGCATTCCTACCTGGAGAGAGTCCCTTCCACCCGGTGACCCCGCGGCACTGCTCCTGGGGAGGGTGCCTGGCAAACATCCTCAGGTCAAGTGCAGCCCCAGCGAGGCAAGGGCACCTTGGCGCCAGAGATAGGGAGGGGCCACACGAGGACACAGTGGGGTCTCCGTGATTCCTATCTCACGTTTGCTCCCCGTCACCACCCTTTCTGCCTCTGTGCTTCCACACCTGGGGGCTGAGTGGAAAGTGGTGGGTTCGGGACATCGGCAGGGCAAGGGGGGACACGGGGCGTCTTTCACAGTCAGTCAGTGATTCTATCTGTC
Organism: Muntiacus reevesi; assembly: GCF_963930625.1. Classification (NCBI taxonomy): domain Eukaryota; kingdom Metazoa; phylum Chordata; class Mammalia; order Artiodactyla; family Cervidae; genus Muntiacus; species Muntiacus reevesi. The sequence continues at coordinate 53,381,282 of NC_089257.1, forward strand.
TGTCCTAAGACTTGCCGTCTGGAGCCCTTCGCACGCCCCAGTCTGTCATGTCAAAGATCCAAATCAATGTTCCTGACTTTCTTGTGTGATTCCGGTCACCAGCAGAGGGTTGCAAGCCATAAACCGCACGCTTAGAACATTGCTCATCTGGCCGGTATAGATGCCCACGAGCTCGCTGGACGAGCCGTCCGCGGGGGTGCTGCAGTGCGCGCTTCTGATGTCCCAGACTCGCGCGGAGTTGTCCATGGACGCGGACGCGATCAGGCTGCTGTCCGGGCTGAAGGTCAGGCTGGTGATGTTGTCCGTGTGGCCCCACAACTCTTTGTAGAGGGTCCCGGACACCAGGTCCCACAGCTTCAGCCGCTGGTCCTCGCCCTCGGGCGCCAGGTACTTACCGTTGGGGGAAAAGGCCAGGGAGAGCACAGGGCCGCGGTGGCCCGTGAAGAGCCTCACCGAGTTCCCCTGCTGGGTGCTCCACAGCCGCACCGTCTTGTCGGTCGAGCCCGTGGCTAAGTAGTTTGAATTGGGGTGGAACTTGACGCAGTCCACGTCTGCCAGGTGCCCGGCATAGATTCGCAGTGGGTACGTCCGGCCGTGCGGTCGTGGGACCCGCTGGCAAAGTACAGGCTGTGCGGGCTGTTGTCCAGGTCCCACACGGGGTAGGCGTGGCCCTGGTACCGCACGGTGTTGGTGAAGCTGCCCAGGTCCCAGTACCTGATGGACATGTCTTGGGAGCAGGAGAGCAGCCCCGAGCTGTCCGCGAGGAACCTGGTGCTGTACACTGGCCCGCAGTGTCCCCGCAGGACCTTCATCTCCGTGCCCGCGTTGTCATCCTCGTCCTCCTCCTCTAGGATATCACAAGCCAAGTGGATGCGGGACACGTCTACTTGATGGGGTTCTGACTTTAACTTTTTGGAGCGCAGACTCCACAGTTTTATCCAGGAGTTGTCGAAGCCTGCCGCGAGCAGCTTGCTGTCCGGGGAGACCTCTGCAGTGTTCAGCTGCTGCTCTGTGTTGTAGAAGGCGTAGAAGCAGATGGTGGTGAGCGAGGGGGGGCCGTCCTTGACGCGCTTGATGCTCTCCTGCAGGAGCTCCAGCGCGGCCTCATTCTGCAGGATGGGCGCCGGCACGTCGGCGGGCTCCAGGCCACCGCCCTCGCCGCGGGAAGAGCCCCCGCTGGCGTAGAGCTGGTAGTCCGTCCTCTTGGCGGGCTGCACGTCCAGGTGGATGTGCCAGGCGAGGACCCTGCACAGCGCGGTGTTGTTGTCACTCTGGAGGTAGCGGAGAAGGTAGCTGTAGCTGTCTTCCTGCAGACGAACCATGTACTTGTTGTCCAGGAAGGCTCACAGCCGGAAGTTAGGATGTCCTAGATGGTCTGTGTGGTCTGCAGCTGCTCCATGACATCCTTCTGGCTGGCGTTCTGCAGAAACATTCCATGGAAGCGGCTGTAAAAGCTTTCCACTGTGCTCTTCGGACTATTCTGGACCAGGTTGAGATGGAGGTAGACAAAGAGAGGGTAGAGGAGAGGCATCACTTCGTGGCTGTGCTGGGAGTCAGAATCGGTGAGAAAATTCCGCAGCCGTCCGAACTGTACTTCATACTGCTGGGGCTCTGCCTGGCAAGGGGCTGCGGACACTATGTTGGCACAACCAGATTCTGATTGGACTGCGAGGCTGGCAGCCATCTCCTCGGTGCTCTGCGACAGCCGCAGGCCTTGCTTCAGTGGGCCGTCCGCATCCCCGTACTGCCGGCGTTTGAGGTAGCAGGACACGGCCATCTGGATCTGCTCGGTGCGGATCCGTTGTTTCATGACTGAACATCCCAGGCGGCTCCCGCTTCCCCCGCCGCCGCTGCTGCCGGGGTCGCCCCGCGTCCGCCTCCGTCGCCTTCGCGGCAGGCTCGCTCTCCGCAGCCGGCTCAGCCAGACCCCCGAGCCCCGAGCCCCGCCGCCCCCGCGGCGGTTCTGGGCGGCCGCCCCATGACTGACTAACGCGGAGCCGCCGCGGGCTGGGCCTGGCCGCTCAGAGGGACATCTGTTTTAAGTGTTAGTTCTAGAAGGTCTTGTAGGTCTTCATAGAACCGTTCTACTTCAGCTTCTTTGGCATTAGTGGTTGGGGTGTAGACTTGGATTACTGTGATATTGAATGGTTTTCCTAGGAGATGAACAGAGACCATTCTGTCTTTTTTGAGATTGTGCCCAAGTACTGCACTTCAGACTCCTTTGTTGACTATGAGGTCTACTCCATTTGTCCTGAGGGATTCTTGCCCACAGTAGTAGATATAATGGTCATCTGAATTAAATTCGCCCATTCTGGTCCATTTTAGTTCACTGATTCCTAAAATGTTGATGTTCACTCTTGCCATCTCCTGTTTGACCACTTCCAATTTACCTTGATTCATGGATCTAACATTCCAGTTCCCTGTGCAATATTATTCTTTACAGCATCAGACTCTACTTTCACCACCAAATACATCCACAGCTGGGTATTGTTTCCACCATGGCTCAGTCTCTTCATTCCTTCTGGAGCTATTTCTCCATCCTTTTCCAGTAGCACATTAAGTACCTACTGATCTGGGGAGTTCTTTTCAGTGTCATATCTTTTTGCCTTTTGATACTGTTCATGGGATTCTCAAGGCAAAGATTGCTGAAGTGGTATTCTTGTGCCTTGGTATTCTCATCTAAATTCTACTCAGATATATGTTGATTATTAAAATGTTCTCATACAAATTACATAGAAATTTCTGTAATTTGTTTTACAAATTGCTTAATATATAGTGGAAATCTTGCCATGATATTAAATGTTCTTCTGCAACATTATTTTTAATGACTTCATCATATTTAATTATGCAGACAAACTACCATTTACTTAACCAAATGCATTGCTTGGCTATATGTTTTTCTTATTTTCCTCTCATTAAATTATAAATTGCTTCTTCAGCTTGTTCATACTCTTTTACTAAGTAATTCCACTTATAGGAATTGAACCAAAGAATAATTATCTTAAATGAAAAAAACAATTGCATGAAGATGTTGATCATAGCATTACTTATCATGAAAAATTGGAAATGACCTATTTACTGACACTTAGTAAATAGCTAATTATGATATGTCCACTTACCAGAATATTATGCAAGTGTTTAAAATAAGGATGTTTAAAATGCTCAAAGAGACAGAAAAATATGTTTTATGGAATAGGCTATATATGTGTATATACTCTTTAATTGGGAATATGAAACTATAGCTTTAAGAAAAAGTTTAGAAAGATATACACCAAGTTAAAGTTAGTTAATACCAGGGAAGAGCATTTGCTAGGAGAGGAAGGAGTAAGTACTAAATTCTTTTAGTACTTGCTAAGTACTTTTGCTTGAATATTTTATAGAACTTATGTTATAGAAAAAATTTTGAAAATCATTTTTCAAAACAGATTGTGTGATGCATTGAATATAAAATGCAATGCCCTAAGGAAAAAATAAACCTTCTGTAAAAAGCAACACTAAAGAATTGTTTAGTTATAAGCAAGTGCATGAACAGAGTCTATTATTTAAAAGGAGACTGAAACCTCTCAGCTTGGCCAATGAATATAGCACAGGAGCGTGAAACCCAGTTAAACCAGAATTATTTCCTAAGTCACACTGGATACCCTAATCACCAGCTCCTAGTGAACACAGACTGGAGACTGTTGGATCCTTAGAGGCTGATGAATACACCCAGAGTCAAGTGCATGTGGTTCTCATTTTAGAGTGTAGGCTCAAGGAGATCCTGGAAGAGACTGAATGTGACAATGGAAAATGCATTCCATGGGACTTGTGAGTATCTTGTGGGACCATAAAAATAGGCCAGAATCTGGTGGAGACTGGGTGGGAATTTTCTCTGAAGAGGTAAATATCCCTGTAGCCAATTATTTTTTATTTAGTTAGACAGTATATTGAAAACCAGAGACATTACTTTGCCAACAAAAGTCTGTCTAGTCAAAGCTATGGTTATTCAGTAGTCATATATGGATGTGAGAGTTGGACCATAAAGAAAGCTGAGCGCTGAAGAATTGATGCTTTTGAACTGTGGTGTTGGAGAAGACTCTTGAGAGTCCCTTGGACAGCAAGGAGATCAAACCAGTCAATCCTAAAGGAAATCAGTCCTGAATATTCATTGGAAGGACTGACGCTGAAGCTGAAACTCCAATACTTTGGCTCCTTGATGCAAAGAGCTGACTCCTTAAAAAAGACCCTAATGCTGGGAAAGATTGAAAGCAGGAGGAGAAGGGGATGACAGAAGATGAGATGGTTGGATGGTATCACCGACTCGATGGACATGAGTTTGAACAACTCCAGGACTTGGTCATGGACAGGGAAGCTTGGTGTGCTGCAGTCCATGGGGTTGCTAAGAGTTGGACACAAGTGAGCAATTGAACTGACCTGAGCCAATTATTTTGGAAAATGTTCATGAAATGGTCTTTGGACTATGAAGAGAAGAACCTCTCCTTTCCCTCCTACAATTGAACCAGCCAGGTACAGGCAAGCCTAGACACTGAGGGAAGACTGGAGAAATTCTGGTGGTGGATGTGACCAATCTCTGGCCATCAAGAGGCTGGTAGGGTGGACCAATGTTCATTGCAGCACTGTTTACAATGGCCAAGACTTGATAGCAACCTGTCCAAAGCAAATGTCCATTGACAGAAGAATAGATAAAGAAGATATGGTATGTATATAGAATGGAGTATTACTCAATCATTAAAAAGAATGAAATAATGCCATTTGTAGCAACATGGATGGACCTACAAATTGTCATACTGAGTGAAGTTAAGTCCAACAGAGAAGGAGAAATATCGTATGACATCCCTTATATGTGGAATATAAAAAGAAATACAAATGAACTTACAAAACAGAAAGACACTCACAGACTTAGAGAACAAACTTGTGGTTGATGGGGGGAAGGATGTGAGAAAGGGATAGTTAGGGAGTTCGGGATGGACATGTACACACTGCTATGTTTAAAATGGATAGCCAAAGAAACACATGAAAAGATGCTCAACATCACTCATTATCAGAGAGATGCAAATCAAAACTACAATGAGGTACCATTACTCGCCAGTCAGGATGGCTGCCATCCAAAAGTCTACAAGCAACAAATGCTGGAGAGGGTGTGGAGAAAAGGGAACCCTCTTACACTGTTGGTGGGAATGCAAACTAGTACAGCCACTATGGAGAACAGTGTGGAGATTTCTTAAAAAACTGGAAATAGAACTGCCATATGACCCAGCAATACCACTCTTGGGCATACACACTGAGGAAACCAGATCTGAAAGAGACACGTGCACCCCAATGTTCATCGCAGCACTATTTATAATAGCCAGGACATGGAAGCAACCTAGATGCCCATCAGCAGATGAATGGATAAGGAAGCTGTGGTACATATACACTATGGAATATTACTCAGCTGTTAAAAAGAATTCATTTGAATCAGTTCTAATGAGATGGATGAAACTGGAGCCCATTATACAGAGTGGAGTAAGCCAGAAAGATAAAGAACATTACAGCATACTAACACATATATATGGAATTTAGAAAGATGGTAATGATAACCCTATATGCAAAACAGAAAAAGAGACACAGATGTACAGAACAGACTTTTGAACTCTGTGGGAGAAGGTGAGGGTGGGATGTTTCGAGAGAACAGCATGTATATTATCTATGGTGAAACAGACCACCAGCCCAGGTGGGATGCATGAGACAGGTGCTCAGGCCAGGTGCACTGGGAGGACCCAGGGGAATCGGGTGGGGGAGAGGTGGGAGGGGGGATCGGGATGGGGAATACATGTAACTCTATGGCTGATTCATGTCAATGTATGACAAAACCCACTGCAATGTTGTGAAGTATTAGCCTCCAACTAATAAAAATAATTGAAAAAAAAAAAATAAAATGGATAGCCAACAAGGATTTACTGTATAGCACAAGGAACTCTGCTCAATGTTATGTGCCAGCCTGAAAGGGCATGGGGTTTGAGGGAGAATGGATGCATGTATATGTATGGCTGAGTCCCTTTGCTCTTCACCTAAAACTGACATAACATTATTTGTTAACAGGTTATACCCTAATATGAAATAAAAAATTTTTTCTAAAAAGAGGCAGGAGCGCTGGAGCAGCAACATGGTATAGTTAGTGGCAGCAGCAGCAGTCATAGAACAGAAGGGCTGACCCTGAAGCAGCTGACATTCTCATCTGGAGGCAGTGTCTGCAAAACCAGAACTCTGACCTCAGAGGGCTCACGTCTAGGATCAATACTTCCTCGCACCCTTGGGTGCTAGGCTCGCATCATTCCATCTAATTTGAATTGTGCTGCCCCACAGAGTAATGGTGGGTAAGGGTTTCATTCATCAATAACAAGCCACAGAGCTGACAGAATGACTCCATTAGCCCTGGCAAGTGGCCAGCTCTTCTCTTCCCTCTTTGCCAGAAAATTAATGAGACCATTTATTGGAAGGTAGACAACTAACCACTGCATTTGATAGTGTTGTAGGTCAAACTGCTCACATTCTGCTACACTTACGCTTTCATCAGGAAGAAGTAGAGGAGAAAGACCCTAGTCATGTGCCAGGTATTCTTTCCAAACATTATTTCTCTTAATCGTCACAACTGCCTTCTCTCCCCCGGAGAGCAAGTGTTACAATTAGCTCCTTTTCACAGAGAAGGAAACTGAGATATAAAATGAAAATTGACCAAATTACACAGGTGATATAAATAGCAGAGTGGGGATTTGAGCCAATATATCCAACTTCAAAGTTTCTCTCTTGTCTTTCTCTTCATGATAACATCCTCCCTCCTTGTTTATTGTTGCACATAAAGCGCTTAAAGGAATGTCTGGCAAATAGCAAGTGTTCTATAAATATTATCGACTCCTCCTGGGATTTTGCTGAGGTCAGGGCTGGTCAGGCTGGTTCCTGAGCCTGAATTGCAGTAATTCAACTTTGTTGGAGGAAAATATAAAAGCCTAGAAGGTGTCACTGAGTGAAGGAAATTTCCACACTTATGGCTGAAATCCTTAATCTGAAAATGTAGCATCCTGTCAGATCCATTTATTTAAGACAAAAGATTGAGATCCAACTTTACTAAAACAGAATGTGTGTGGTGGATTAAGTGCTTTAAAAATGCAAAGCAGGTTCTAGAACTTATTGAACACTTTTCTTAATTAAGCAAATCTTTTATCCAGCAAAGGACAGGAATGTTCTTCAGTTTCAGATGATCTCAGTGATTTCTATTACTGGTGGCTCAGGAAGCAAGAGTGACTGCTTCTTGGCAGGCAGGTGGAGTCCTCTGAGGTTCTGGAAAGAGCAGAAACAGCAGCGGGGAGCGAGTCTGAAACTGGGCAGGACACGACAAGTCTACCTGAAAGCCATCTCAAGACAGCCACTTGTGGAAGCAAATCGTGGGGTAGGGCAGCAAGGGTCTCTGGTGAGTGAATGGCCCTCCCATCATGCCTAGATTCTCTCTCCTTTAGAGGGGCTCCCACTTGGCTCACGCTGTTGCCACTGTCTAATCTGCTGGGGGTGCCGCCACCAGCTTTGAAGATGGGCCTTGCAGAAATGGAAATATCTTTTAAGACAGCCTGAATCCCCCCCAAAACTTTACTAAATAATAAGAACAAAAAGAAAAGATTATAGAAAGTGCATGCAACCTAAAAATAGACTTAGAAAATGATGTTTTACATTTGTTTCTTTTATTCCAACTTCCATGGCTTCTGGCACTGAAGGTTTGCTTCATTTCACTTGTCCTGCGTGTCTTGCCTCCTGTGCTTGTCTGGGCTGTTTCCACCACACCCAAGCCTGCCTCTCAGACATCCTTGAGCTTCCAGGTAAAATGACCTGTGACCTACTTCTCCACCAGTTCTCCCTTTATTCTTGTCTCCGTCTGAGTGCATGGTCTTGCTTTCTTCTCAGCTGATGAGCAAGCCTCTGGTGGTTGATGCAAACACACGAAGAAACTGTACAGATGAGTACCCTATTTCCTACTTACAAAGGTAAGTTTTATCCATTTAGAGTCCAAAGGAATAACATCTCAAACACTAAACAATACCCTCCCTATCAGACACAGGGTAGCAGAAATATAATTTTTTACATAGAAACATTATCATCATAGTAAGGATTTTTTTTTCCTGATCCAACTCCTGGTGGTGCCTAATCACCTCTCATTTTCTATGACGTATCTTCTAATAATAAGGCCTCATTGCTAATGGGTTTTTCTTTAACATTATAGAGTGTCAAGCTTTACCCAGGCCGTGATCGGTCCTTTTTTTGTGATTTATTTATTTATTTTATTTCTGCATTACTCAGAAGACACAGGTCTTCTGGAATTTTGTTCAAGAATTTCAAATTGTCATCAATGCAAATTGCAAAAGCAAGTATCACAGACACAGCTTGAGCACCGTGTATGTTCATACTGTTAGTGTGTTTTTATGTGCACCATAAGCAAATAGCAAAGGACCAGTCATTAAAGGTAATGAGAGACAGCATCCCCATCTGTCTGCAAAGTCATGCTAGATGGATGTCTGCTAGAAGGTAAACAGCCATGGCTTCTGTGAAACAACAGCGTACAGTGACAGTAGAAGATAGTCTGTGATTAAAATACAGCTGGAGCAGGTGTAAACAAAGATGACTGAGATAAAAATGAATTACTAAGAAATTAAAAATGTAGGAGTAGAGGACTGATGAGCGGAAGAAGCAGCACTGCAGAAAATCAGATCAGTGATGTGGAGGCAAATTTCAGAGGGTCTCCCAGGATTCGGAGAAAAAAGAATGAAGAGATGAAAACAATAAAAGATGATATGATAGCTATGAAAAGTGGAGAAATGAGATCCAATCTAAGAATAATAAAAATTCTTGATTAAAAAACCAATTAAAATAGAAACAATAATCAATGACACATTGAAGAAAAATTTCCTGAGCTAAAAACATATAGGTCTTTATATGTTTTATAACACATTACTTTGAATAATTTTAGATTTATAGAAAAGTTGTAAACACAGAGTTCCCATATACCCTTTAACCAGTTCTCCCTAATGTTAACACCTTAAGAACCCATGATACCTTTGCCAAAACAGAAATTTAGCATTGGCACATGAAAGTTAACTAAACTACAGGCTATGCAATTTTCACCAGGTTTTTCATTGGTATTCTTTTACTGTTCCAAGATTCAATCCAGGATACCACACTGCATTTAGCTTTTATATTTCTATAAAAATCGAATTGCTGTGAGAGACCAAAATATTTGAGATTTTCAAAAGAGGTCACTCCTCATACTTCACCCTGTCTCCATCCTGATTTCCCCCATTTCTGATTTTTCAATTCCTTCTGGCTTTTCTCCTTGTCCCTGATGCACACTATGACCTTAGATCTTCTATCAGTAATGACTTTATTCTCCATTCGCACTGAACTGCCTTGGGGGTCTCAGGTAAAGTCGCTTTCCATCCCTTGTTCTATCCCCAGCACCCTCTCACCCATGGCCTCCCCTGAGGTGACAGGTGCACTGTCACCTCAGACTCCCCTGAATTTCTCTGCTACTATGTATTGAAAAGACAATTTAGGTCTGGAGAAGGCAAAGAAAAAATGAAAAATCAAAACCATTTCTATTTGCACACAACTCTATATGCCTCCTTCTTACCCTTGATAAATGTTAGACCCTTTGAAAATACCATTATTTCTTTTTTTTTTAATTAATTAATTTATTTTTTATTAGTTGGAGGTTAATTACTTCACAACATTTCAGTGGGTTTTGTCATACATTGACATGAATCAGCCATAGAGTTACATGTATTCCCCATCCCGATCCCCCCTCCCACCTCCCTCTCCACCCGACTCCTCTGGGTCCTCCCAGTGCACCAGGCCCGAGCACTCGTCTCATGCATCCCACCTGGGCTGGTGGTCTGTTTCACCATAGATAATATACATGCTGTTCTCTCGAAACATCCCACCCTCACCTTCTCCCACAGAGTTCAAAAGTCTGTTCTGTACATCTGTGTCTCTTTTTCTGTTTTGCATATAGGGTTATCATTACCATCTTTCTAAATTCCATATATATGTGTTAGTATGCTGTAATGTTCTTTATCTTTCTGGCTTACTCCACTCTGTATAATGGGCTCCAGTTTCATCCATCTCATTAGAACTGATTCAAATGAATTCTTTTTAACAGCTGAGTAATATTCCATGGTGTATATGTACCACAGCTTCCTTATCCATTCGTCTGCTGATGGGCATCTAGGTTGCTTCCATGTCCTGGCTATTATAAATAGTGCTGCGATGAACATTGGGGTGCACGTGTCTCTTTTAGATCTGGTTTCCTCAGTGTGTATGCCCAGGAGTGGTATTGCTGGGTCATATGGCAGTTCTATTTCCAGTTTTTTAAGAAATCTCCACACTGTTCTCCATAGTGGCTGTACTAGTTTGCATTCCCACCAACAGTGTAAGAGGGTTCCCTTTTCTCCACACCCTCTCCAGCATTTATTGTTTGTAGACTTTTGGATAGCAGCCATCCTGACTGGCGTGTAATGGTACCTCATTGTGGTTTTGATTTGCATCTCTCTGATAATGAGTGATGTTGAGCATCTTTTCATGTGTTTGTTAGCCATCTGTATGTCCTCTTTGGAGAAATGTCTGTTTAGTTCTTTGGCCCATTTTTTGATTGGGTCATTTATTTTTCTGGAATTGAGCTTCAGGAGTTGCTTGTATATTTTTGAGATTAATCCTTTATCTGTTTCTTCATTTGCTATTATGAAAGTACCATTATTTCTTTTTCACAGAAGAAAAAACTCTTCATGGCTGGGTTTGTGGGGCTGCTTCTCTGCTGGCTATTGTCCTGTGAGTTCACTAGAGGATATTCCAGAGACTTGGGAACGCCCACCCGTGCTATCAAACTCTCTAAGAAGTGGGAATAAAATCAGAACACCTATTCACTAATTTATAGTGAGCAATACTCATGAGGGATGAACCCATCATTGTGTGGACCTGACTGGCCAGCTCCATATGAGCCAAATTACTGGATGGCTGCTTGTGAGCATGGGAACAGAACAAGGGAGCTATGGAATTGAAAATTTTAATGGCATCAGGGCCTAAAAAACTGATGCTCCTATTTCCCCAGGGAGGACAATTCTGTCCAGTGGCTTAGGTGTTACCTGGTCAAGCTGGGCACTGTTTCCTCTGGGCACTGTTTGGAGAGCACCTCTCTCTGTGCTTAAATAGCTGCTTTCTCTAAATATGACCATATTTTCCTTAAATTCTTGTCTGGATCCAGGAGTCATACTGGCTCATTAAGCTGATGATTGTTGTTGTTGTTCAGTTGCTAAGTTACGTCTGCCTCTTTGCAACCCCAAGAACTGCAGCACGCCAGGCTTCCCTGTCCTTCACTATTTCCTGGAGTTTGCTCAAATTCATGTCCATTGAGTTGCTGATGCTATCCAGTCATCTCGCCCTCTTTCATCCCCTTCTTCTCTTGCCTTCAGTCTTTTCCAACATCAGAGTCTTTTCTAATGAGTTGGCTCTTCGAATCAGGTGGCCAAAATATTGGAGCTTCAGCTTCAGCATCAGTCCTCCCAGTATAAGCTGATGAAGGTTCTGATCAATTGTATAGGACTCTGAATTTTAACCCTCAAAGGCTCACTTCCAAGTCCTTGTGTATGTATACCTGTGTATGTATGTATGTATGTGTGTGTGTGCATACATGTATGTTACTTACTGTCATCATACATTCTCTGTGTTCCCTTGAATGCTGCTCTCCCTCCCCCAGCAAAGTGGGGAGGACCATGAATAGAACAGCAGGAACCCCCCATGTGCCAGGCCCACGTCAAGGAGTAGATAGAGCAACACCTGAACAGTCCCAGTCCCTAACCTCGTGGAGCTTGTGGACAGGTAGGGATACTGCCATTGATAAAATAACCACACATATGACTTCAGTGAAGGCTGTGAAGGACAGGGACGGGCAGGCATGGGCCACCTAAGGGCAGAGACTTGCTGTAGCTATGGAGGTCAGGTAGGCTTTTTTTGAGAGATTCACACTGGAGCTGGCGTTAAAAGCTTGAGTGGAAGTTAACTAGAGGAATGGGGAAGACAGAGGGTTCGTCATCTCCCAGACCCAGTCTTCATCCTTGTCCTTCTCGCTCTGTGCCCCTGGGGGCTGATCTCCCCACTCCCAGCCTCCTGTCCCAGTCTCAGGGAAGCCCTAGCTCCTCAGGGAGTCAAAGGGAGAGAGGAGCATGAGGTCAGGCTCCAGGGTCCCCAGACTCTGTCTTCTTCCCTGGGGCGCTGCCTCGGGGAGGGGGGACAGGCTGGGTCCTGCGTTCTCTCTCTGGCAGTGCTGCCCTTTGACCCACGAGAGGGGCCCCTGCATGCCTTAGTGTTCCGGTCCTCCTCCAGCTGCCCCGCTGCCCAGGGTCCGTGAGGCCGTGCCCCTATATTTTGTGTGCTGGCCTCTCAACTGAGCCCGAGGCTCAGTGCTTGGCTGGACGCTGTGTGGTGCATGTGTGTGGGTCCCAGGCACAGCAGGGCCCTGAAGGCTGGGGTGTCCGCTATATGCATGAGGTCAGCCATGGTTATAGGCAGAGGCAAGGATGAGGAGAGAAGAGGGTGGGCTATGGGGGGGCTCAGGCCCAGACATTCCCCTTCTGCCATGTTGTCCCTGCACAGAACTGTAGGTGGTGGGGGGCTTCTAAATTCAAACCCCAGTCTCCCAGGTTGTTCTAAAGGTTTATTTGCCAAAGTCAACAGATAGAATATATTTCATTTAGCAGTTTTTTAGTTTGAGTTATGACTTTCAAATATTTAGACATGTGGTTTGGAAGGCCTCCAAGTGTTCTTATCATGCACCCACAAATGTGTGGGGTGAACTGCTTCCAGGAACCCCTCCCTTCTTCATTGCTGGTCTCTTTGGGCCTAAGGGTAGGGTGCCCTAGGCACAAATCCCCTGTACTTCCCCTGCATCCAAACCTTTGTAAAGGCCCCCTGCAAGTAGACCCTCCTTGAATTATACTATTTTGAGTTGGCCATCTGTCTCCTGTCGGGACCCTGATTGGTTTAGCAGGTGTTACAGGCAGAAGGAACAGCATGCAAAACACACACAAACATTAGCTCAACAGCCACAATAACCCTTAGCCCTCCCACCTCCTTTAGCATTATCTCTCCACCTTGCTTGCTACAACTAATGGCTTGCAGAAAAAATGAAAGATATAAGCAGAAGTGGGTATGTGTGTATGTGTGTGTACATGGGGAGAGGGATGGCGTATTTCAGATGGTACCATCCTCTCACATGGTACTTTCCCAGCCTTGCAGAATAAGCATGGGTGCTCCAAGGCCCCTGTTGGAGATCTGCCTGGCATGAGCTAACCCCTGGTATCCTCTGATGCTCCCCAGGCCGATTCCCACTGCCAGAGCAGGAAGAAGGCAGTGCCAGCCCTCAATCTCTGAAGTTCCTCCCTGCAGGACAATTGGATTCTGGCCCCTCTTGCCCCTCTCCCCAGGGTGCTGCTTCCCCAGTTTTGCTTACTTGGCCTCCCTCACTTCCCTAGTTCCCTAGGAAGTATGCAAATGTCCCTCCCCCTACAAAGTACTGGAAGCCAGCTCAGATGAGGTCATGTGCATGAATGTAACTGGGATGCTAGACAAGCACCACTGGTGGTGTAATCAAAACACAATTTTCTTTTTTGTCTCCCACACCCTTTTGCAATTTATTTAGTGGGAATAAATCTCCCCCTGCCTGGGATGAAATCTCGAGCAAGCACACAATTACTCTGCTCACTCTCAGGTAATAGATATTCCTAGGTCATTTTAAGTTGCAAATACAGTCTAATTTAGTAATTAGAATGTTCAGTCCCCAACTCTAATGGTAATTTAACTTGGTGTCTTCTCCTCCTCTTCCCCCTAGCTGGGACTGACTTCAGGGTGGGAGACTGTAATGGGAAATAGCATGGTGGTGTGGCTGCGTCCCTGCTTCTCTGCCCAGGGCTTCTCACTATCCAGTCTCCCCAGGTGAAGGGAGGTGAAGTTGGCGGAAAAGTCTTACTTGAAGTGTATAGTCTTTTCTGGTATCAGCCTCTTTGAGCCTGGTAATGTTTGAACTAACCTATTCCCTTCTGGAGGGAAGCGCAGTATGGCTCAATGGTAAAGAATCTGCCTGTGATGCAAGAGATACAGGAGATGCAGGTTTGATCCCCGAGTCAGGAAGATACCCTAGAGGAGGGCATGGCAACCCACTCCAGTAGTATTCTTGCCTGGAAAATCCCATGGACAGAGGAGCCTGGCAGGCTACCATCCATGGGGTTGCAAAGAGTCAGACACGACTGAGAATGCAAATTGATTCCCTTCTGGGGTGTTCTCTCAGGCTTTCTGGGGTTTGCTGTTAGACTTCTCTTGTTCAAATTTATCTTCCCCCCAAGGGACATGTATCTTTTTTTCTGGGTGGTAAATTCCTTGCCCTCCAGTCAGATGTTAGGACCCTGGGCTACTCTTCTTGAGTTTAGCCTACATGTGTCCTGTGGGAAAATACTTACCCTTGCCAGAAAATCTCTAGAAGGGCAATAAATCTGTGCTAAAGGCAGCGACCTCTCCAGGATCCATCAGGATCCATCAGGAAAGCATCAGCCTCTTGGTCTTCCCATCCTCTAGATCTCCCAGGTACTGAAAGCATGCCTGTAAGATTATCCCTGGAAACTTGGTTCAGCTCTCATGTGTCCTTCTTTTTCTTTGACTGTCAGAAAGTTCAGAAGTAAATTGGCAGCTTCCCTTTATAATCAGCTAGCAGTTCTGCAGCCCGTACATCTGTGCTTTAATTTTTCTGCTGAATCATGCCTAGGAGAGTGTTGCAGACCAGTTTTCCTGGGGAAGTGCACTCTGAGATGGAGGTCTGTGTTCAGGAAATGTATTGGGATGTCCTCTTGTTAGTAAGACCTGTAGGGTCTGGGGGTGGGTTGCGGGGAGAAGCAGGGCTGTCATATCAGAGGGAAAACTGTAGTGTAATCACATAAAAAGTGTCAGCCAGTTCTTGGAGAGTCCTGTCTTAGATGGTGTTTCAGAGTTGTCTTGAATTGGAGCAAGGGGCTGGGCCTTCTGGGCCTTTATACTCCCGCGTGCACTGATCTTTGGATAGGTGGTTTAACTTCTGTGAGGCATGTGTGGGATCTGGGTAGCATACTACAGCATCTACTACAGTGAGAAACACACCTTCTGGTAAGGCACTTAAACCTCAGAGTCACACCCTGAGTTTGAATTCTAGCTGAATGACTTTTTCTTTCTTAACTAGTTCTTTAATTTCCTCATCTACACAATAGATATTGATTTTATCTACCTCATAAGTGTTTTGCAAGGATTCATTGAGTAATCTGTGTAAAGGATAGCAGACTGTTAGTCAGCACTCAATAAATGTGAGCTATTAACATTATGTAGTTCCTATATTCTCTGGTCTAAACTTTATATTTGTTATTTATGTGGTTATATTATATATAATGTTCTCAGTATCTTCAAAACCTCAACAGTTATAACCCTACTAACTACTTCCTTTGAGGCCTATCATGTGGGGACTGTGCTGGAACCTGGGGTGGGGCAGAATCTGCAGGAAGAGAAGAAATAAGACAAAGCTGACAGATACTGTTTGACGAACGACATTAAGATACTTACAAATCCTGCCTCCACAATGTGGTTTCTGAACAAGGCCAAAGATATTATATTATCTATCATAAGGAGATTTTCCATTTCCCATGTAGAACCCTGCCAGGCAGTTAAATGACATAGAAAACATGATGACAGCTTGCTATGCTCCTGACCCCATTATGCAGCCGGTGCATGAAATATGTCTCCTTTGAAAATAAACAGTTATTCATCAAGTTGTCTCTTGCTAGCATGCTATAATTATCTTCCCAAAGTTATGAATGAAATGATAGGTTCCCAACAAAAAGAGCATGATGTAAAGATGGGTTTCAGCAGCATTAGTTTGTTTCCAAGGGAAGGTTGGGGCTGCCTCCCCCTGCCTTCTTTTGCTACTGAACACATGTCTCAAGATGGCTAACTTCATGCTGTGAATGGATGAGGGAGGGGCCCCTGGCGGAGCATCAGAGCTTTTAGGTACCCAACTGGGAATCATGGCCACATATTTCTGTTGGTCTGCTTCAAGGCTGAGTGAGTCCAGCATTATGTCTCCAGCTTTCTGGAGGCTGAAATGGGCCCAAGGAATATGAGGCCAGATGGGAGACCAAAACTGATCCAAGGATGCAGGCATTGTCCACAGAGTTGGCTGGATGCATTTGTGAGGGTCGGGGCGTGAATCGTGAGTAGGAGTGGTAGCTGCCTGGCCTTAGTAATATGTTACTGAAAACCAGATATTCCTTCCTTTGGTCTATGTGATTATTCCTTGTTCATGGCTATAGAAGCAAAACCTATCAGCTGTATTCAGTAATTTCTCCTTGGAATATATTAGTGTCCCAGAGTTTGGTCTAACATGGAAGCACCCCTCACTCATAGCAGGTGAGAAAACCTCCTTATTCCCTGAGACATGAAGCCACTAAGCTCAGCACTGAGTCTCCCTCTGTGACGCCCCGGTGTGTCTGTGCTCATCCTTTCTTCTCAGACCCCTGGCACAGAGGAAGAATGTCCTTACTCTTGTCCAGGGAAAATGCATTTCATCTGGCTCTTTTCTTTTGACTTGTATCTTTTATTGCCTTAGCACTCTCGCCTCATCAAGTATTCCATCATTGTGTAAATAAAATGCTTTACATAGTGCCTGACACATAAGAATTCAACTCATATTGGGCACTACTACTGTTTCCATCACCAAGAAGATGCCAGTCAACTTTTCACATGGGGATCAGTTCATATCTTCCACTTAGAACAGTGTGTTCACTGAGTAAATGCTATTCTAGTGTTGGTTATTGTTATCCTCCCCTCTCCTCCTTCTTAACCTCATCATTATTATTTTTATTATCACTATTATTACCCACCAGGGTAAAATTTCTACAAAGAGTTCTTTAAGGTGACTGACTACTAGAGTGACATACACTGCATGAGTGAGTTGGATCTAATTATGAAGCATTGAAAGCAAAAAGCAAAGTCATTTCAGAAGCCATTGTAAGCTCTGATGATAGATAATTTCTAAGGTAAATTATCTATTTTATATATACACACTACTGTATACAAAATAGATAACTAATAAGGATCTACTGTATGGTACAGGGAACTCTATTCAGTGCTCTGTGGTGACCTACATGGGAATAGAATCTAAAAGAGAGTATATGTATATATATGTATAACTAATTCACTTTGCCCTACAGCAGAAACTAACACATCATTGTAAATCAGCTATACTCTAATAAAAATTAACTGAAAAAAAAAAAAAATAACCCCCTGAAGCTGTATATCTTAGACTCTATATTCATAGTTTCTCTTTTCAGTCTAATGGCTCCTGCCCCCACTATTCCAACTAAACGGCTGAAGATCACAAATGCCTCCCACTTTTAGGAGCTTTTAGGATTCTTCTCCCACTCCTCTGACTTTCCTTTCGCTGTTTCCCTTCTGGCCCTTCTTCTTCTATCCAGATTTCAAATTTCGGTTCTTTCCCCAATAGGGTGGCCAGATTTAGCAGGTAAATGTTTTACCAGGCAACTCTAGTCAACTCTCTTCTTGCCCATTTATGTTCTCCCTGGGAAAGCTTTTCCTTGGCTTCCCTATTCTTCTGCAGACATGTCTCAAGGTCTGTATCACCAGCTCTGCTTCCTGAGGCCCAAGCTGAGAAGTCTAGTCACCTCCTAGTTGTCAGACTCCTCAAGCTGCATATACGGTCTGCCACCTCAAAACATGCTCTTCCCCAGTGTTCCAAGCCTGGGATACAGTTTCCTTTAAAGGAAGGAGTACAGAGCTCCTCTCTCCTCTTTCCAAGCTCTTCCCTGCTTCTCCCAGAGAGGAGAAATTGATATGCATGGGTTAGATTTTAAAATCTAATCAGGCCCTATTTATTTGCGAGACATCACTATAACTTTAGAACAGGGGCTGGTGAAC
This sequence comes from Muntiacus reevesi, assembly GCF_963930625.1. Taxonomy (NCBI): domain Eukaryota; kingdom Metazoa; phylum Chordata; class Mammalia; order Artiodactyla; family Cervidae; genus Muntiacus; species Muntiacus reevesi. Next base: position 53,399,300 of record NC_089257.1, read on the forward strand.
CTTTTCTATAAAGGGCTAGATAATAATTAAGTTAGGCTTTGTGGGCTATGATCCTCTCTGTTGAAGCTAAAAAATAGTCATTGACCATAGGTAAGTGAATGGGCATGGCTGTGTTCCAATAAAATTTTATGTACGGACATTAAAGTTCAAATTTTATATAATTTTCACTTGCCATGAAATATTATTCTTCTTTTAATTTTTTCCAGCCATTAAAGAATATAAAAATCATTCTTAGCTTGTGAGTCACACGAAAACAAGCAATGGACCCTATTTGAACCACATTCCATAGTTTGCCAACCTCTACTTAAAAAGGTATGGGTGGAACTTTTCTCTGTTGTTTTGCTTTCTCTGTAGGGCAAAACTTGTTTGCTGACCCAGGACTTTCTCCACCTAAGCAGATCTGACCATTTGTCTCTTATCTGTTTCTTCCTTCTATGCCTCGAAAGTGATAAGGGTCAGCAGCCAGCCTAGCTGTCTTGTACTCAGGCTCTCTCTGGCTTCTTTCCACCATGTGATCAAAGCAGCAAGAGTTGAAACCTGAGTCTGGGCTTTGAGGGAGAAAGGAGCAGGAAAACTGGGCAGAATTCTTTATCTGCTCTACCTTGCTGTTTTATTTGTTCTCTCCGTGTGTGTGTGTGTGTGTGTGTGTGTGTGTGTCTTCTCTTTGGAAAAGGATCGTGGTAGACCCTGGTTTTCTGACTAAATACTAAATAATAGTACCCCAATTCCCAGTACTATTTCTAACAAATAATATCATCCTTCCAGGATGCCAGCTCAAAAATGTAAATCATCTTTGACTGTTTCCTGATCTGTTACCTATCTCCATACCCAACCAATCTCAAATTGCTGTAGGCTCTGTTGCTGTTTTGTGTCTTAATGTTGATCCCCTCCCACCCTCTGCTCTTGATGCTTTTGTAACATGCATTTGAATGGGCGTGAGATAATGTTTAAAATTGCAGTGGGAGTAGGGTAAAATTTTATGGTGATTATATGATATCAGAATTAACCAGAGATTTAAACTTGTGTAGAGCAATGGTAAATAAACAATGATTATGGAGGGATTTCCCCGGCAATCCAGTGGTTAAGACTTTGCCTTCCAATGGAGGGGATGTGGGTTCAATTCCCAGGTCAGGGACTTAAGATTCCACATGCCTTGTAGCCAAAAGAAGCAAAATGTAAAACAGTAGTGGTACTGTAACAAACTCAATAAAGACTAAAAAAATAGTCCATATAAAAAAATCTTTTTAAAAAAAGTGATTATGGAGGAAAACAAGGTGGTGACTATGAGCAGACATATGACAGTGGCCATGGCCTCGGAAGGAGAGGCTGGCTCCACAACGTAACACAGATGCTGCGTTGTTTGCAAGGCTGCACATTCTAGGAATATATTAGAAACTGTCAAAAAAATTAATAACACAGACATCTGTTGGAAAAAGTGGCAGCTCTGAAGAGAGCAGTGGAGAGGCTCCTGGGATCTGAAAAGTGCTCTTCTCCTCCTTTTTCTTTGCTCAGACTTTGGATTTATGAATATACTCACCCGTCCCCATCCCATTTAGGCAGACTTGTTAGCCTTGATTAGAAAATTTAATATCTATGGTATGTTTTCTATGTTAATTAACTTTCTCTCTATGACCTTGCGTTTAAAATATCTACAAAGAACATGGAGGACACAACCCTATTTCTTAAATATGACAAATATCCCTGGAGAAAGAAACGGCGGCCCACTCCAGTGTTCTTGCCTGGAGAATCCCATGGACAGAGGAGGCTGGCAGGCTACAGTCCATGGGGTCACAAAGAGTCAGACACGACTGAAGCGACTTAGCACCGCACACAAGACAAATATATTCCCAGATCTGCTGGGAGCAGAAGCACCACTCCAGACCAGCTTTCCTTGAGGAGGGACCCTTGAAGACTTGTGGAGAGAAGTGTTCACCCATGTGCGCTGCCCTGCCGTCTCTAGTCTGGCTGTCCAGTTTCTGCCTACACCCAAACCTTCCTCAGCAGAGTCATCTTGATGAAAGGACACATCTGAGCAAGCGACTCTCCGCAGAAACTCTCAGTGGTAGAGTTCTCCTGCTGCCTACAGATAAAGCAAACTCCTGAACACAGTGTTGGAGCTCTTCCTTTGAGCCGCCTTCCACAAGCTTCCAGCCCCACCTCTGACTGTGCCCTGTCTGGCCGCCCTGACGGTTCAGGCACTGAACCTCCGTGATACAGACTGTTCATTCGATTTCTCTACACTGAACAAATCACATACTCTTTTGTACCTGTGCTATTGCACAGCTCCCTTTGTTTGAAATGTTCTTGTTCCTAGTCTCTGCCTATTAAAAGCCAACTCAGCTTTCAAGGTCAAATCCTGTCTTTTCCATGAAAGTTTCCCACATCCCCTCCGACTGTTTCCCACAGCACATTGCCACTCCTTTGTTAAACATTTGTTCATTCTGACTTTTGTCATCTTTTAGTTTGATCACACATTTGTTCATTCCAGAAATACTGACAAATGACCTCCTGTGTGTCAGGCACTGTGTCAGGCACAGGAGATAAACTGGGAGCAAGATTGAAATCTAGCTACTCTTACTGACTGCGTGGGGTGATGGGGACCACTGGTCCTCGCTCCCTATGAGCATCATGAGGTAAACTGAGATGTTCCTGGGCAGTGTGAGTTAGAGAAGAGTAGCAGTCAGTTTTCCCGGCTCGCATGGGTTTTACTGAATGGGGTGTACAAACCTGATGGGAAAACTGAATTGCTTAGGGCAATAGAGGGAATCTTCAGTGACTTGACAAAAGAAGACGTCTCAGAAATTTGTTCTTCCTCTAAAGAAAAGAGGCTACACGTACCCAAAAGTTAAAATATCCAAAAGAAAACTGGCTTATATGTTGCTATATTATATGGAAGGAAATGAAATCATTCATGGGAAATATTCAGCACCATTCTTAAAACATACTAAGAATCAATACCATTTAGTTGTTATTATTATTTTACCCCTTCCTCTGAGTCTCCATGAGATCTTCATTAACATTTTTTGTCAATCCTTGGAGCTGGTCTTTTTGGGGGGGAAGGGAAGATAGGAATCTGGGGCAAACTACTAAGTCTGGCCTTGTGGTGGGTTTAGGGGACAAATCAAAGGCTGTTCAAAGAGAGCCAGTCACATTTGGGTATCATGTATACCATTTATTGAGTGCTTCCCTTGTGCCAGGAACTGAGCTAAAAGCTTGATGTACATTATTTTATTTAATCCTCATAACACCCTATGATTTAAATCCTATTATCATCCCGCATTTTATAGATGAGGAAGCTGAAGTACCAAGAACACAAATAATTTGCTCAAAATTATAGTTAATAAGTGGTGGGGCTGGTACTTAAATCCTAGATTTTCAAAGCTCACCCACTCTTATCATTTTTCTCCTACAGTCCCTCCACTAACCGTAACCTCTCTGAGGGCAGGAAAAGATAATATTGAAGGAGGTATGGCCTGAGACACTCTCCTCATTTTATAAACAAGAGAAGTGACAATATGGAAAGTTAAGTAACCTAGTGAGTATCTTTTGAAATCAGAGCTTCAGTCCCTATCTTCTGACTCCTACTCAAGTGCTCTTTCCATTACACGAGGTTGATGTTAGGTGCAAACATAAAATGCCCATGTTATGCAGGACTGCTGTCTTCACTCTTGGGTTGATAGGAACACTAAGCCCCAGCCAGGATTAGAGTCTTCTTGGATTTATGGTCTTATTCTTATTCTTTTCTGGGTTATTCAAAGGTCAGTTGAGCTAATGGATGAGGGTTGCTTTGCTGTCTATGTTCAATTTAAAATGCATGATGCCTGTCAAACTTATTTTTAAAAGGGAGCTCTCATTGAGGCAAGGATGCTATTTTAGAGATGATTCTATGATTGGTTTTAGAGAATAGATCAGATACAATTCAGAAAGACAGTGTTGAAATTTATGACATGTGAAGAAAAAGGGACCTAAATTCTCAAATGAACTCCTGATAAGAACAGAAAGAATCGCTGAAATATTTCACCAAAGTCTTTTGAGGCCATTAAGAAAGTGCCCAGTCAGGGCTGAAAAGTGCCTTAATGGTTATTTCTTTGTGGCAATTGAATTATAGCAGCAATCTCCACCTAACTTGAATCACATTGAAGCAGGTTATTTTAAAAATTAGATACAAGTGTTCTGGTTTAAAAGGTGGTTGGCTAGTAACCCTTGACATAACCTCTTCCAACCTCCCAATAAAAGTCCACGAAACAGAGAAAATGTCAAAAATGCATTTAAACAACTGCAGACTAGGACTGACAAACTGCTGCTAGAATCTGGGACTAATTAACACTGACTTCAATGCCAATGAAATTGGCTTGAGAATATCGATCCTGTCCTACCCTGCTCTGTTATCAGAAACAGAACAAGTCTGCTAGACTGAAAGCAATAATAATAATAGTATTTAACATTGTTGAAAGATAAACTGAGACATATTAAAAATTTTAAGAGTTTATTTGAGCAAAAATTGATTGGAATTGGACAATGCCAAACCAGAAGTGGTTAGTAATCCACTGACAGGAGCTCGGGGCAAGAATTTTCTAGAGAAGATGCAAAACAGAACAAGGAAACTGGTTGGTTGGCTATAGCTTCAGCAGTTGTATTATTTGGGAAAGACTCTTTCACTTTTGTGATTGATTATTTTTCTTATCCTTGAGGAACTGACTCTAACATAAGTTTTGGTTTTCTTACGAAGGCTAACAAGGTATTAGAGCCAAGTCAGCCTAATGGCCTCCTTGTTTGATTACTTTAATAACACTTATTGAATGCTGACCTTGTGAAAGGTACTGATCCAAGCATTTCACATGAAATTAAGTCATTTAACCCTCTCAACAGTTCTGTGAAGTAGGAAATATTATTTCTTTCATTCTGCAGATGAGGAAACTGAGGCATAGAGAGACTATGATTACAAACATAAGAAGAAACTGATAGTTGCATAATTTGGGGGTGATTTCTGCAGGAGACTTGGGTTTGATCCCCAGGTTGGGAAGATCCCCAGGAGGAGGGCATGGCAACCCACTCCAGTATTCTTGCCTGGAGAATCCCATGAACAGAGGAGCCTGGTGGGCTACAGTCTGTGGGGTTGCAAAGAGTTGGACACAACCATGCAACTAATACTTTTTCTGCAGACAAATTAGAACCAAAAATACTCTCACAAAATTGGGGTTATGCAGGGGTGGGAGGGAGACTCAAGAGGGAGGGGATATATGCATAGTTACAGCTGATTCATGTTGTAAAGCAGAAACCAACACAATATTGTAAAACAATTATTTTCTATTAAAAATTCAAAAACTGAGAATATAGAGAATGTGAATACATACATATTATAATATATACTATAAACAAAAATCTACCATTTAGTAAAATGTTTGAAAAAAATTTACAAAACTGATCTTGTATTAAACCACAAAGAAAAGTTCAATAAATCTCAAAAAATAGAAATTCTAATAATAACTACCTTCTCTGCCTAAAATGCAATAAATCTAGAAATCAGGGGGAAAAAAAGTTTAAAGATAAAGCCCTCAACCTTATGAAAGTGAAACACACTCTCCCAAACAAACAAACAAGCAAAAACTGTCATTAAGAAAGGAAATCAAAGGTGCAATTGTAGGCCATTTAGAAAACTGCAATGAGAACCCATTAAATCAAAACCCATGGTATGTTGTCAAAGCTATCCTCATAGGAAAATTCATAGCATAAAATGAACTCATTGTTTAACAACAACAAAATAAAATAAATAAACTTTCTTCTTTGACTCAACTTAGAAAATAGCAAGATAAATACTAAAGAAGCAGAAACAAACACGATGTTGATATATGTGGTGGAGACTGAAGGGTGATTTTTCTTAACTTTATTTTCTCTTGCCTTCTTCTATAGAAGCTAGGGAGTGAATTAAGTAACTTCTTAGGACTTTGTAGGTAGAAGAGGCCATGTAAAATAAATCTTATCACTGAGGTATCAGTGGAGGACAATTGAGGGAGCTTCTTGGAGCACTCTTGCTTTAATGATACAAAGGGGTACTGACAGAGCTGATTCAATGCTTTCTCTTTTCCCTTTCCCTGACCACATTTTCTGCCTTGAATGTATCTCTGATGTTTGACATAATAGTCATCTTGTAACCAGGAAGTCACAAACATGAGGAGGGAAGTCAATGGCTAGAGACAGTGAATTGAAAAAACAGAATGAGTCTGGATGCCTGACAGTACTGTTGAGTAGCTGAACAATGCTAGCAACCATCTACCTCTGAGCTCATTGTTATGTTAGAAAAATCAATGCCTATTTGTTGAAGTCACTGTTAGTTGCATTTTCTGATGCAGGCAGCTAAATACATACTTCTAAAGATATAGAAATCAAAGAACAGATTCTGAAAATAGGAACAAACCTCTGGCAAATTTAATTTTTTAAAAAGAAATTTTTAAAAGCAAATAAATAAAAATAATAGTCCAATGTATCATAAATACAGAAAGTCCTGCTAATAAAATTGACAACCTCAGAATGAATCTTTTGGTATAGAAAAAATAAATGAAAAATAATTATTGTGCATTCAGGTTTTTTTATTTCCATCTAATTATTGTATTAGGCATTGGTTAGGAAAATGAAGTACTCTGGGTATTTTAGATACAACATAATTTAGGACAGGGAATGTATGCTTAAAAAACTATGGGGTAACACACACATACAAATGCATACACCTCTTGGGAAGAAGCAGAGAAGCAAAAGTCAGGGAAGATGACTGACAGCACTCAGGTTCTGGATAGCTTTCAGGAAATCTGCAATTGCAAGAAACCAATCCCTGCCAATGGTCACAGTTGCATGGAGCACATCAAGATGTCTATTGTCACCCTGCTTATTTAACTTCCATGCAGAGTGCATCATGCAAAATGCTGGGCCGAATGAATCACAAGCTGGAATCAGGTTTGCCAGGAGAAATATCAACAAACTCAGATATGCAGATGATATCACCCTAATGGCACAAAGCAAAGAGGAATTAGCCTCCTGATGAAGGTGAAAGAGGAGAGTGAAAAAGCTGACTTGAAACTCAACATTCAAAGAACCAAGATCTTGGCATCTAGTCCCATCACTTTATGACAAATAGATGAGGAAAAAGTGCAAACAGTGACAGATTTTATTTTCTTGGGCTCCAAAGTCACTGCAGACAGTGACTACAGTCACAAAATTAAAAGATGCTTGCTTCTTGGAGCAAAAGCTATGACAAACTTAGGTAGCATATTAAAAAGCAGCTATGGTTTTTCTAGTAGTCATATGGATGTGACAGTTGGACCTTGAAGGCTCAGCATTGAAGAATTGATGCTTTGGATTTGTAGTTCTGGAGAAGACTCTTGAGAGTCCCTTGGACAGCAAGGAGATCAAATCAGTCAATTCTAAAGGAAATCAAATGAGAATATTCATTGGAAGTTCAGATGCTGAAGCTCCAATACTTTGGCTACCTGATACAAAGAGCTGAATCGTTGGAAAAGACTGATGCTGGGAAAGATAGAGGGCAAGAGGAGAAAGGCATGACAGAGGATAAGAGGGTTGGATGGCATCACTGACTCAATGAACATGAGTTTGAGCAAACTCTGGGAGATAGTAAAGGGCAGGGAAGTCCGGTGTGCTGCAGCCCATGGAGTGGCAGAGTTGGACACGACTGAGTGACTCAACAGCAACAACCAAGATAGATGGCCCAGGAGTCAGGGAAGTTGAAGATGTTGGCAACCAGGAACTTGGGGTGCTGTGACTCGGCTGCTGTCCCACCCCATTGAGGAGAGCCTGCAGAGCAGTGACAGCACTGAGCAGCATCAGTGCCTGGCGCCTGGCACTGACCTATGAGTGTATGAGGGTGTGGCTGCCACTTCACTTCCCCTTCCCAATCTCACATGGTTGTCTCCTATGGCCCAGCTAACCCAGAAGTATGCACAGAAGGGAATTCTGGAAACAGTCCTAGCTAAACTGAGCTGATACAGTACAAATCCACCACAGAGTTGCAAATGGAAGTTCAGTTCAGTTCAGTTCTCAGTCGTGTCCAACTCTTTGCAACCCCATGGACTGCAGCACGCCAGGCCTCCCAGTCCATCACCAACTTCCGGGGCTTGCTCAAACTCATGTCCGTTGAGTCAGTGATGCCATCCAACCATCTCATCCACTCTCCTCCCCTTCTCTTCCTGCCTTCAATCTTTCCCAGCATCAGGGTCTTTTCCAATGAGTCAGCTCTTCGCATCAGGTGGCCGAAGTATTGGAGTTTCAGCTTCAGCATCAGTCCTTCCAATGAATATTCAGGACTGATTTCCTTTAAGATGGACTGGATGGATCTTCCTGCTGTCCAAGGGACTCTCACAATTCTTCTCCAACACCACAGTTCAAAAGCATCAATTTTTTGGCGCTCAGGCTTCTTTACAGTCCAACTCTCACATCCACACATGACTACTGGAAAAACCAAAGCTTTGACTAGATGGACCTTTGTTGGCAAAATAATGTCTCTGCTTTTTAATAAGCTATCTAGGTTGGTCATAGCTTTTCTTCCAAGGAGTAAGCATCTTTTAATTTCATGGCTGCAGTCACCATCTGCAGTGACTTTGGATCCCCAAAATATAAAGTCTGTCACTTTTTCCACTGTTTTCCCATCTATTTGCCATGAAGTAATGAGACCAGATGCCATGATCTTAGTTTTCTGAATGTTGAGTTTTAAGTCAACTTTTTTACTCTCCTCTTTCACTTTCATCAAGAGGCTCTTTAGTTCTTCGCTTTCTGCCGTAAGGGTGGTGTCTTCTGCCTATCTGAGGTTATTGAAATTTCTCCCAGAATTCTTGATTCCAGTTTGTGCAAAAGGAAAGATATATATAATTGCAAAATGAAGTACTAAGAAAATTATTTGCCACAACTCTACCAGCTTTATTCCAGGAACCAAAGATAGATTCACACTGGAAAAATGTATTAATGTAATCACATCAGTTCAACAATCTCAGCAAGAAAAACTGTATGATAGACTGAATATACAACAAAAATTAGTTCAGAGAAAATTCCACACTCATACCTGATTAAAAAAATCCATCCTCCTAGAAATCTAGGAATAGGAAGATACTCTCTTTAATCTATAGTATGTCATATTGGCAGCCTGTATCTTCCTTGATGTTGAAACCAGAAACATTCCCATTAAAACCAGGAAGAAGCAGAAATGCTGGATATCTGTATTATTATGTGGCACTATTGAAGAAATTTTCTCTGGTGCTGTAAGGCATCAGACAGAAATAAAATTATTGGAAAGGAAGAGTCAAAATTACTGTTATTTGCAGACAATAAAATTATATATCTTTTAAAAATGCAGAGAAATTAACTGAAAGCTCTTAACATTAATTCATAAGTAAAATGGTAGCATGCAAGAAAATGTGCAAATCTAGTAGCTTTCCTCTGTGCTAGCAATACTGCTACAAAATATAATGGGGGCCAGAATTCAACAACAATAGGAATGAAAAAACATTAAATCCCATGACACTGGCATTTTTGGTGAATACAGATCATTTATAGTGTTGAATGTCTCCTAGTTCTGGTTTGTCTGATTTTTCTCATGATTAGATTCAGGTTATGCATTTTGATTTTATTTTCTTGAGCTCCAAAATTACTGTGGATGGTGACTACAACCATGAAATTATAAGACATTTGTTCCTTGGAAGGAAAGCTATGATAAACCTAGACAGTGAATTAAAAAGTAAAGACATCACTTTGCCACAAAGGTCCAGATAGTCAAAGCTATGGTTTTTTCCAGTAGTCATGTATGGATGTGAGAGTTGGACCATAAAGAAGGCTGAGCCCTGAAGAACTTGTGACTTCAAATTGTAGTACAGGAGAAGACTCTTGAGAGTCCCTTGGGCACAAGGAGATCAAACCAGTCAATCCTAAAGGAAACCAACCCTGAATATTTGGAAGGACTGATGCTGAAGCTGGAGCTCCAATACTTTGGACACCTGATGTGAAGAGCCAACTCATTGGAAAAGACCCTGATGGTGGGAGAGATGGAAGGCAGGATGAGAAGGGGATGTCAGAGGATGAGATAGTTGGTTGGCATCACTGGCTCGATGGACATGAGTTTGAGCAAATTCCAGGAATTTGTGAAGGACAGGGAAACCTGATGTGCTGCAGTTCATGGGGTTGCAAAGAATTGGACACGACTTAGCAACTAAACAACAATGCATTTTGGGTAGGAAATGACATTGTGTACTTTATCTTGTATCCTCTTGTGAGGAACATGATGTCAGTTGTACCATAATTTTTAAAAAATATATTTACTTATTTATTTAGCCTGCACTGGGTATTAGTTGCAGCATGTGAGATCTTTTTAGTTGTAACATGTGGGATCTAGTTCCATGATCAGGGGTCAAACCTGGACCCCTGCATTGGGAGCTTGGAGTCTTAGCCACTGGATCACCAAGAAAGTCCTTGTCCCATCATTGATGAAGCTAGCTTGTATCCCTGTTAATGTGGTGTCTGCAAGTTTTCTCTTCTGTAAAGTTGTTATTTTTTCTTTTATAGTTATTAGGCACGTTGTGGGAATTTATTTTAAGATCATCCAAATATCCTATTTCTCATCAAGTTTTCACCCATGGTCAACTATTTTATATGATAATGGGATGACAAGGATGTGGTGAGATGTATGTTTATACACAGTGCCGGTACAAGTATAAATAGATCACAGTCTCTGAAAAGCAATTGAGGGATCCTTATGAGGAATTTTAAAAATTGTCATAATCTTTGATCTAATAATCCAACTTCTAGAAATCTCTTCTAGGAAGGATGAAACCAGAAGTGTGGTCAAAGAAGCAGTGCTTTTATGTCAGAAATATTTGTAAGAGTGAAAGTTTGGTAACAAAATAAATGTGGAACCATAAATGGATGGATAAATAAATTAGCTCTCTTATAAAGAAATAATATGTCATCAATTATAGTATGCTTTGGAGACTAATGGAAAAAAGTCACTAAATAATATTGTTTGAAGATTGAATTTTAAGCTGCATGTACAGTGTATGGGCTTCCCAGATGGCGCTAGTGGTAAGGAACCTGCCTGCCAACATAGGAGACATAATAGACTTGGGTTCGATCCCTGGGTCAGGAAGATTCCCCGGAGGAGGGCATGGCAACTCACTCCAGTATTCTTGCCTGGAGAATCTCGTGGACAGAGGAACCTGGTGTCCTATATATAGGATATAGGGTTGCCAAGAGTCAGACATGGCTGAGCAACTGAGCATGCACAGTGTATACTTACAGGATATCAATCTTTCCGAAAAAAAATACACCAATATTTTAATTGAATTTTTCCAAAGGTAGTTTTTGTAGGTAATTTTTATTGCTTCTTTTATATTTTTCTGCATTTCCCCAGTGTGCTACAGTAATATATTTATGCATCCTTTTTACAATTGAAAATATCTTAATAAAAAGCACTGTGTACAAATTAATTTTCCTACACATTTTTCTTGTATAAATTTGTAATCCATAAATTACCTCCTCTGGAGTCAGAAAAAAAGAAACAATGGAACAGCTGACAAAGCAGGTAAAATCACTTGGATGTGTTTGTCATCAAAATGTGACCTGTAATACTGTATGATTATATCCTTCTGGTCAGACCATTTTATTTATTAAGCAAATATTTTATGATTTACAATAAACTTTCATATACATTATCTCATTTATTAATTGCTGAGCTATATTAGGTCCTTTTATTTATTTATTTTTAACTTTTTATTTTGTATTGGGATGTAGCCAATTAACAGTGTTGTGAAAGTTTCAAGTGAACTGCAAAGGGCCTCAGTCATACATATACACGTATCCATCCCACCCCCCTCTACCCCCTGCCCCAATGCCCTCTCATCCCGGCAGCCACATAATACTGATCAGAGTTCCATGCTACACAACAGAGTTCCATGCTACTTTATGTCATTTTAATTTGACCATGGAGAAAACCTTAAAAATTTCACTGAAAACTGAAGTCAGGTCCTTCAACCTCTCTTTCCTTGCCGTAAGCACCTGTGCTAGAAAGGGCTGAGGCCTGCGACTCCCACGGCTAGGGTCTGATTGCCTTTCCGCTCCCTATCAGCAGTGTGCAGTCACTTAGCCTGTGAGTACTTCATTTTCCTGGTCTTCAAAACAAAGGATTCCTAAGGTTTCATTTACCTGTGTTAGGCTATGATTCTGAGATGATGTGTCAGTCCCTTCCATGTCCCATATGCTGCAATATCAGTAAACATCAGTGCCCTTGCAGTGTGTCTGTGAACATCATCCCACAAATGGACCTTTGTAAGCTCACATTAGAAGAGCACTGCATTTTATTTTGCCTTGATAATCATAAGCACTGGGCAAAACTGCCTTTTCGTTTCATTTCTCCGGAAACATCCGACCTCTTGCATGGCCCAGTTCTTCCATGTTGACTCCCTTCTCACTCTAAACCTCTTGAAAGACTTTTAGCCACACAGAAGCTGAAGGAACTTTATACATAAATGCTCAGCTATTAGGCATTATGCAAAGGGGGCGAGCCACGGTACTCTAAGCTCAATAAACAATGTCTCAAATAAACACTTCCTAGCCAGTTGGGGGAAATAAGGGGCAAGGGAAGTTCATGCTCCCAATTCCTCAAGGAGACCATGCCTTGAGCAACTATTTACAAGAATATACTTTTCAATTGACCCTCACAGTAAACCCTGTTCCTCGCAGTAAGAGCTGTAGCAGTTTTATGAAAACAAGCTCCTTTTACAACATAGTTTAATTCCTGAGTTTCTTCATCTGAGGCCTGTTTTAGATAAGGCTTTCTAGATTTGCCAACTTTTTATGGCTTCTAGTAGTCTTTGTGAAACCAAGATTTGGGGGTTGAATATTTGTTGAGGGCCAACCCACAGTATGGCTAAAGCTGTTTATAGCAATTAACCAACAACAATCTTGTGAGCTATCTTATCTTCATGTCACCAAATGAGAAAAGTGTCTCAAGGGTTAAATTAATCACCCTAGGCCATAGAGCTAGAGAGAATTGCCTGACAGAATCTGATCTTTCTACTGCACCATGGTTATCCAGATCTGGGGAATTCTGGGTGAGGTTTCATCCATCTTCATTCTGTTGCTATATCATTTATTCATTCAGCAAACATTGACTGAGTGCCTCCTTTTGTGTTGATGTCTTTGCCTGTTCTGGCTGCCATAAAATAATACCACAAATCTAATGCCTTATAAACAACAGAAATTTATTTCTCATAGTTTTGGAGGCTAGAAGTCTGAGCTCAGGGTGCCAGCACAGTCAGATCTGGTGAGGGTACCCTTCCAGGTGGCAGACTGCCGACTTAGTCACATGACAAAGAACAGAGAAAGCAAGCTCTCTTTTGGCTCTTACAAGGGCACTGATCCCATTTGTGAGAACTCCACCAATATGACCTCATCTTGTTGTAATTAGAGTTTGGAAAACTCAGCAGTGGCCACAGAACTGGAAAAAGTCAGTTTCCACTCCAATCCCAAAGAAAGGCATTGTCAAAGAATGTTCAAACTACCGCACAATTGCACTCATCTCACACGCTAGCAAAATAATGCTCAAAATTCTCCAAGCCAGAGTATGTGAACCGTGAAATTCCGTATTTTCAAGCTGGATTTAGAAAAGGCAGTAGAACCAGAGATCAAATTGCCAACATCTGTTGGATCATCAAAAAAGCAAGAGGATACTAGAAAAACATTTACTTCTGCTTTGTTAACTACACCAAAGTCTTTGACTGTGCGGATCACAAGAAACTGTGGAAAATTCTTAAAGAGATGGGAATGCCAGACCACCTTACCTACCTCCTGACAAATGTGTATGCAAGTCAAGAAGCAACAGTTGGAACCGGACATGAAACAACAGATTGGTTCCAAATTGGGCAAGGAGAACATCAAGGCTGTATACTATCACCCTGCTTTTTTAACTTCTATGCAGAGTACATCATGAGAAATGCTGGGCTGGATGAAGCACAAGCTGGAATCAAGATTGCCAGGAGAAATATCAATAACCTCAGATATGCAGATGGTACCACCCTTATGGCAGAAAGCAAAAAAGAACTGAAGAGCCTCTTGATGAAAGTGAAAGAAGAGAGTGAAAGAGTTGGCTTAAAACTCAGCATTCAGAAAACTAAGATCATGGCATCTGGTCCCATGACTTCATGGCAAATAGATAGGGAAACAATGAAAAGAGTGAGAGGTTTTATTGTTTTAGGCTCCAAAACCACTGCAGATGGTGACTACAGCCATGAAATTAAAAGATACTTGCTCCTTGGAAGAAAAGCTATGGCCAAGCTAGACATCATTAAAAAGCAAAGACATTATTTTCTGACAAAGGTCCAACTAGTCAAAGCTGTGATTTTTCCAGTAGTCATCTGTGGATATGAGAGTTGGACAATAAAGAAAGTTGAGCGTTGAAGAATTGATGGTTTTGAATTGTGGAGTTGGAGGAGACTCTTAAGAGTCCCTTAGACTGCAAGGAGATACAACCAGTCCATCCTAAAGGAAATCAGTCCTGAATATTCATTGGAAGGACTGATGCTGAAGCTGAAACTCCAATACTTTGGCCACCTGATGCGAAGAACTGAGTCATTTGGAAAGACCCTAATGCTGGGAGAGATTGAAGGCAGAAGGAGCAGGGGACAACAAAGGATGAGATAGTTGGATGGCATCACCAACTCAATGGACATGAGTTTGAGCAAGCTCTGGGGGTTGGTGATGAACAGGGAAGCCTGGTGTGCTGCAGTCCATGGGGTCGCAAAGAGTCAGATACGACTGAGCGACCGAAATGAATGAATGAATCCTAGTTACCTCCCAAAGGTCTTTCCTTATAAAAACATCACAGTGGTAAGGGTGGATTAGAGCTCAACATATGAACTTGAAGGGGATGTATATAGACATTTAGTCCATAATATTTAGGAACCATACTAAGCTCTGCGTGCATGTTAAGTCACTTTAGTCATATCTGACTCTTTTGACCCTGTGGACAGCAGTCTGCCAGGCTCCTCTGTCCATGGGATTCTCCAGGCAAGAATACTTGAGTGGGTTACCATGCCTTTCTCCAGGGGATTTTCCGAACCCAGAGATTGAATCCAAGTCTCTTATGTCTCCTGCGTTGGCTCATGGGTTCTTTACCACTGGTGCCACCTGAGAAGCCTGTACTAGGCCCTGGGAATTTATTATTGAACAAAAAAGAAAAAGTTGCTCCATCTATTGGAGCTTACCTGCCAATGGGAAAACATATAATAAGCAGAATAAGTAAGTAAAATACCTAGTGTAAGCAATGATTTATGTTAAGGAGAATAGTGGGATCTGTTGACAGACAAGATCAGTTTTGGATATGGTTCATTCTGAAATGTCTGTTAGATATCCAAATGAAGGATGAACTAGGGGACAGTTGGGAATATGGGTCTGGAGTTCAAGGTAGAGGTGAGTGAAAATCCCTCACCATAAAACAAGAGTCAGAGGAGAAATCCTAGGATTTCTTCTATTTGTAGCTTAATAACTCCCAGACTTGATCCTGTTGCAAAGTCTGAGTACAAAGACCTGGAGGTAAGAGAAATGATGTGTATGGGGAACTAAAAGATGCTCAGTATGGCTGGAATGGGATGTGAGGGAGGTAGACAAAGAGACTGTAGAGTGACCAGAGAAAAAATGGAAAGGATCATAAGGAGATTAGACTTTTGTTCAGAGAACAGGAGGACCATGAAAGTGGTTAAAGGAGAGAAGGCAAGTGTTTTAGATACAGAGCTCTGGCTGCCATGAAGACTGAACAAAAAGGCAAGACTGAGGGTGGGGGGCCCAGCCGGAATCTACTGCAAGAGCTCGGGAGAGAGAGATGGGCAGACTTAATCAAGGCAGTGGCAAAAAATGGAGGAAGGTAAGTGGGGTAGGGTCCAGTTAGGTTTGGGAATAAACAGAGGGCTAGGGTGAGAAGGGAACTGAGAAGCCCAGCTCCCTTTCTGGCCTGGGCACCTGGGTACCTGGGTAGATGGCAGTGCACTTACCAATATGGAGGTCCAGGAAGGGAAACTGATTTGGAAAAGCCAAAAGTGAGTTTAGTTTTGCATGTATTGTGTTCAAGGTAACAGTTGTGTGGATCTGAAAGTCATGAGTGGAATCAGGAATATATTTGGAACACATACACACACACATACCCAGGGCTAGTGTAGAGCATTCAAAGTGAAGGGCACTGAACCTAAAGAGCTCTGCATTGTCCACATACACTATTTAGTTTATCTATTTAACAACCCTGTGAATTGGGTTTTATCTTGTCAATTGTCTCCAGAATCCATTTATTAGACAACCAGAGGCATTTTCCAGCTCTCATCTTGTGATCCTATGTCAAGTCTGCTTACATGTGAGTTACACACTTATTACATGAGGAGCACCTGTTGTACAAAAGCATGTGGAGAAAGTTAATGCTACCATGAAGTCTTTTTTTTTTTTTTCACTGCTAGATCATGCAACACTTTAAACATGGGTTGAAATGAGAAACTCCCCATTTTTAAGACTTTTGAGGCAAAGATATTTGGGCTGCTGTTGCAGTTCAGATTGAAAACCAGGAAAGTTATCAACATGGTAAAAGTAAAGCTATGAAACCACAGAGATCAGCTAGTACATGGAGGCCTTAATACATGAAAATGGTCTTTTGATCAATTAAGATGACAAAAAGTAACAGTTCCAGTATTCTTTCCAGTAAAGTAATTAATTTATCAGGAGAAAAGGTGGTCAGACAAAGAATCATTCCACAAAGAGAAATCACAAAATGTATTTTGTTATTATTTTTTACCTTTCTTGTAGGAGTACACGGGAGGAAAGGGAAAATATTTCTACAGACTCTTAAGAGAACCTTTCCATGTGGGCTGATCCCAAATACATAAAACAGAAAAGAGGCTTTTGAAATGAACTTTTAAAAATAATGGGTAAGTGGTTTTTTTCTCTTGAAAAATTGTTATACTCTGTGATTTTAAAATACCTTAAATCCCCAAACAGAAATCCACTGAAATGCAGTAATTTCATTGTAGGGTACACTGAAAATAATATTTAACCCAGTGACTGTGCATCAAAGTCAGAAAGATTATATGCTAGAGTGGCACGTGGAGCCTGTTCTGTGGTCTGCATAATTGACGGCTTCAGAGCACCTTAGGAGAAAGCTTGATGCTTTCAATGCCGTTGTATAATTGTTCATATTCAGCTTAGCCATGAGACATGACTCTTACATTTATATAAAGGAGAAAAGAAAATCATTTTCTAAGTTTGTTTCCACAGCAACAACATTCCATATTTTCTTCTGTGACTAAACATGAACAAGCTTCAACTAGGGGGAATGTAATAGGTAAGAATCCTTGTATTCTATTTCAAGTTAATCACTAAGGGAATGTTTTGTTGTTTAGTCACTAAGTCGTGTCCGACTCTTTCACAGTCCTATGGGCTGTAGTCCTCCAGGTTCCTCTGTCCATGGGATTTTTCAGGCGAGAATATTGGCGTGGGTTGCCAATCCTTCTCTAGAGGATTTTCCCAACCCAAGAATTGAACCCCCATCTCCTACATTGGCAGACAGATTATTTACCACTGAGCCACCATTAATCCCAAAGGGGTGGTACCTATACATTTAAATTATGCATAATAGCCTGTAGCTCTGGGAGGCCTGCTTCACAGGTAATGAACATTAAGTTAAAATAAACTTTGTTAAGCCCACAAGAATCATCCTGACCAGGCCCACCTGTGAATGGTTGCAGGCAAGAAGAAATTAACACATCCCCTTCCGGAGTCTGGCTGGAACCAGAACTTTAGCCCCTCCTCTTTCAGTATAAAAAAAGCCTGATTCCTAACTCCAGAAAGATGGTTCTTTGGGACACTAGACCATTATCTTCTGCGTCTGCTGGCTTTCCAAACCAAGTCTAAATTCTTTGCCCCAATAACTCATCTCTTGATTTATTGGTCCATTGTGCAGTGACCAGTATAAGCTTGGACTCAGTAAAAAAATTTTGGTAGAGCCAGCCAGGAGACTAACTGCTCGTGGCCAGCCAACCCTGGTTAGGGAATTTTCCAGTAAGGCCCTAACAGCTGCTGGGACCACTTGTCTTGAGGATCTGCCCTTCAGAATTTCCTAAAGCAGCACTGGCTGCCCCAGTACATGGCAATTGGAATAAGGGATCAGAATTTGGTAGTCGATGGGCTCAATGCAGTAGGGTAAGTCACTCCAGTGTGTACAACTGGAAAGTGTGTTATCTCTCTGGGGCTTTTTCTCTGGAATAAGCCAATTTGTTTTGTGTTGTGAACTGGTTTGTTTGTTTCTTTGGATGCTAGCCTTTATTTGAACTATTTGTTTTGTTTGTCTTTAAAAATTGAAGGAAATTTCAACTATCCCTAAAGTCCTTGAGCCACATTTTAGATAAGTGTTCTGATTACAGCTGTGAACCCATGACTAAGGAGAAGATAAAGGGTCCGTGGCCACAGTACCTGTTCGGATCTCCACTAGGGGGTTAGTCAGGTTTATCTTGGGACTCTTGGGCCATGTTGCTACCCATGCTGTGTTAATTACGTTGATTGTGTTCTCAGGTGTTGTTGGTATATGTAAAATCCCAAAACCAAACTTGAGGGTTTACTTAGGGTTTTCTGTTTGTTCTTTGAGTTTGTGGTCCATTTTGCTTTGGTGCCTTTTCACCATTTACAGCCAAATCAGTTTTGTGATGTTTGAAATGTCAAACTGATGTCAAATGGAGGAACAAGATGAAAAAACCACCTGTCTGCTCTTGTCCGAGAGTTGGACATCCCCAGAGAGAAGAGAAAGGCCCCACTTGGTTCCACCAAAAGTGCCAGCCCAGAATTCAGTCCTGTTGGTTGATGCCAAAGCAAAATGATTAGAGAAAATCAGTTGCTATTTATGATTTCACAATAAAATCCTGAGGAATGGCAGCCTTTGAGTGGCTCTATACAATCCCACAATTAGAGCTATTCTGTGAAAAAGTAGGGAAGAATGACAAAATCCTCTGTGTGCAAGCATTTGTGCTATTATTATACATCAGGGAAAGTGAGAAAAGGAAGGGAATGAGCAAGAGGGTTTGTTGCCTTTAGCCTTAACTCCTTCAGCTGAGCTAGCTGTCCCTCTGCTCTGCTATACCAGTATATCCACCCCTCCCACCTCTTCCCATTCCTATCCAGCCCCAGTTCCTGACACTGGAGCTCAGGAAGGAAAGAAAATACAGTAATGAAATCTTAAAAACCAGGATTGGAGTGACAAGAAATGCCAAAAGGAGTTCATTATAGGGACCAATTAGAAAATCTGGTGTTAGTCACTGGAGCACAGGGACCAGTCTAGAATGTCCATCTAAGAGCCGTCAAGGCACCTGATTTGGACCAGAAGCCACTCCTGAGGCAGGGCGATTTCTCTTATGTGGCTATCTCATAGGAAGCCTAAAGGCAAATGGCCAGCCTGCTAGGTTTCTCAGACTTGTTTAATTGGAAAGATGGTAACTCTCCTTATAGGGAGGATTGTCTCCAAAAGCTTAATAGAAGTGGTGCTGCCCACCACCCTTCATGGGCAGGCATACACATTCTTCTCAATATAATGTTTACAGGAGATGAAAGGAGAATGGTCATTGATAAGACCAGGGAAGAAGCATGCCAGGTCCACCTAACAGACCCCAATGGCACACTTGAAGCCCACTTGGCATTACCCACATCTGAACCAAATTAGGACCTCAAGTAAGAATGCCCTAATTGCATTCCCATAAGTGCATATTGGTAAGGCTTTGAAAAGGGGAGCCAAAGCAAAAGAGTTGGAATAAAATTCAAGAAATCCAGCAAAAACCAAATGAGGATCCCTTTGAACTTTTGGAAAAGATTTATCAGGTCTACTGGCATCATACTGATGCAGATTCTGCAGTCCCTGAGGATACTGGGATGGTAATTTGACCTTTTGGGGCAAAGCATCTCAGATATCAAAAGAAATTTGCAAAAACTAGATGGTGCATTTGCAATGAACCCTTCTCAATGAGGGGTGGGGGGTGCAGCGACTGTATTATGCCATTTTATACAAGGGACTTGAGTATCTCTGAATTTTGGTGTCTGCAGGGTTTCCTGGAACCAATGCCCCCCATGGATACAGAGGTGGACTGTATGTACTATATTAGAGGTACATTTGGATTTATAAGAGGGATCAAGTAATGCCTGGATGAATTCATGAATATTTGATCTAGATCTTGAATAACTGTTGGGATTTTGCCAAAAGAGAGAGAACAATTAAAGCAAAGAGAATTATACATGTGAAAACATACAAATGGAGACATGAGAACAATGCCATTGGTTGGGTGACTGGAAGAGGGGCAGGGTGGAGCGGGTGGGGATCATAATATGAGGCTAGGAAAACACTGGTGAGGGGCGGGTGGCTATTGGGGAAGAACCGTACTGCCTAACCCAAGGGTAAGGATTTGCTTTTGTAGATAATGAGAATCCACCAAGCCTAAAGCAGAGGCATGATCAGATCTGTGTTACTAGAATATTCCTCTGAGCTGCCAAGTCAACAATGAGAATAATTGGAAGAGCTGAGGGAACATAGGAAGAGAGATGAAGCTAGGATCTCAGAGTATATCTGAAGATTTGAGAATTTACCAAGATCTTAAGACATACAGGCTTTGGTTCCTAATTAGGTTACTCAGCAAATGTTACTTTTCACTTTCTTTCATCTCCTCTCCCTCCCCCCTCTCAATCTTGTTTAACCCTAGAGTCAGCAGTTGAGTTGGAGCTAATCATTGACTAGGATTTTGCAGATGAGGCATTCGGGTGATACAAGAAAAATGACGAGCCCTAAGGTTCGTCTAGAAGGTTAGAACTAGAAGGTTCTAATGCTAGTAAGTGGCAAGATTAGAATTTGAACCCAGGCATTGAGACTCCATAAGTTGAATGTGTCATTACCACTCTGTGCCACCTCAAACTGCAAGGGAAATTTGTTGTAAGGATTAAATGAGAGGATATATATCTCATGCTGAGATGATGATATAAGTATCCCTTTGATTCCTTATTCGTCTCATATCTGTCCTCCTGGTCTGTGACCTTAACCTGGTAACTTTCCATTTTTCAAAGTCTCACATGGGGCCTGGTGGTTCTGTTTTATCCTCAATCTTTGTCTAGAATTGGTCTCTACAGTCTTTAGATTTTCTAATCTAAAGATTTTGGAATCTTTATGGAATATATAAATCACCATAATAGCCATTCCTACTCTTTTCCCTTTAAGTAACTCCCCAAGATGGGGTGCCACAGGGCTCCTCTTGACCAGAGATCTTGCTGATTACAGAAATATTGATCAACCTTGCTGAGATACCAGTCTGCCTAAAACTATCTCTCCCAAAGATCAGAGCCACTTGGCCCAGAAGGGTTCAGTCCATCAGTTGGCCAGTGACCAACTCAATTCTCTTCTTCCCTCTCACTTGATCTTGAATTAAGAGACTCAGACTGAGACGCTGGAACTTGGAGGTTGGGTGGTGTGGTGCTTGGGCTCTGCTTATGAGACCATGAGAGTTGGACTATGCAGGCAAGAGTTGAGGGGCTGTGCGGCCCTTAACCTTGGGTCCTGACCTTCATTTACACTGACCCTCTGGCTATACTTTTTGCCCTTGGGATCTGAGAGGGATACCCTGTCTGCTTCTAATAAGTTCTCCTTTGGTTTTGCGTAATGTTGGATAGGTTTCTGTTTCTTACAATCACATATTCCCTCACTGCTGTATAACCATGGTTGGTGTTCTTCTGTATGAGTTTTATGTGTTTTCAACCAATAACCCCATCAGAGCCAGATTTTTTAAAAATGTCTTTTCTCCCATTCTGAGGGGTGTCTTTTCACCTTGTTTATAGTTTCCTTTGCTATGCAAAAGCGTTTAAGTTTAATTAGGTCTCATTTGGTTTTTTTAATTTTATTTCTATTACTCTAGGAGGTGGGTCATAGAGGATCTTGCTGTGATTTGTCATAGGGTATTCTGCTCAAGTTTTCCTCTAAGAGTCCTATAGTTTCTGGTCTTACATTTAGGTATTTAACTGTGACAACCTAGAGTGGTGGGATACGGTGGGAGGGAGGTTCAAGAGGGAGGGACATAAGTATACGTATGGCTGATTCGTGTTGACGTATGGCAGAAACCAACACAATATCGTAGAGCAATTATCTTTCAATTAAAAATAAATAAAAAAGATGTAAGGGAGTGTGATTCAAACTCATGCTAAATCTCAGCAATGAAAGTGAATTTCTCTGCTCATAGCCTATAACGATATAAAATAGGCTGTTTCTGTTGCCTCCCCCTCTTTTTTTAACCTCTGGATAGTTCATGCCAAAGATCTCTACAAAGCATTTCTCCACTTCCAGTTGGCTTAAAATATTTGGCCGGCCTTAGTCTAACCATTTTGCTAAGTATGAGAAATAATTATAATGACTGATTTTATAAGACCTAAGAATAATGGTACTGGAGAACGTGCATGTAGAGGCCAATTAATTTTAGGACTCAGATACTGAATCTGTTTGTAACTGTCATTAGCCTGCATACCTATCATTAGCCTGCATAGCTAACTGTCATTAGCGTGCACATACACATGCAAGCGTACCGGGATTTTACCATACAAAAGACAGCATCTGACTTTTGAAAAATATGTCCTATTTAATTTTGACAGTGACCTATGCCAGGGCAAAAAAAGTCAGGAATCACTAGGAAAGTATTGTCTTTGGAAGATTTTGCAGTTTTCCAAGTTTATTTTTATCTGAAGAGACTCATGAGGCTCCGAAGTGACATATGGGTCCCATTTACTCCTCCAGAACCAGGGTGGCCTAGCACAGATGCGCTGATGAGGGATGAACTAAAACGAGCAAGAGGTGGCTGCATTGTGAGGGATCAAGGACAGGCTGCAGCAAGGGGCCAACACAAGGGCATCATCTCATCAAGGGGTGCGTTTGAGGTAGGGGTACTCAAATTAGGTGACAGCCCTAAGAATTGCCTGGTCTCTGGAGATCAGTGTCAGCAAGGGACAGCTTCGTGCTGGGCAGGCTGACCAGGTGCTGGAAAGGTACAAGGCTTGGCAGTGAGGTGTTTTTGCATCCTCTATAAGCAAACTCTTTCTATCAGAGAAAAAACCCAGTTTTAAAGGGACACGGCTTAGCAAGTCGCCCTTAGATAGCTGAACATTGCTATTAAACTGTAAAGCTGTCATAAAAGGAAGAAGATTAATAGATAATATTCTTTAGCACTTTAATTTGTAGAATTCAAAATATAAGAAAACGAATGTCCTGACCTCTTGCCAAAGCAGATATAAATAAGTAGTTATTGAGGCTCTAATTTCCTGAGAATTTTAATAAAGAGAAATATTTATGGTTTGAAATTACTTCCGAAATTATGCAGCAAAGAATAGATAGTTTATGACTTTGGAGAACATAAAAAAAAAAAACCTTGCAAATACTTGATGTTGGCAGATCAATTAAGTGGTAATACATGCTACATTATAATTTTAATCACCATGAAATTAAAATATGGTAATGAGTGTTAACATGACTTTATCCTTTCAAACTACGATTTAATTTATGGAACTTTTCTTGACTACTTATTTCCTTGGTTATTTTTCTTACTTGTGTGCTACTTTAGATTATACACTTTCCAGTGCATATTATTCAAGACAGTCACCAATTAAATGAGTTCTTCATCCTTTATCAATTAAGAATCTTGTAGGCTATTCTTGCTCATTTTAATCTAGTTCTTTCTGCCTTACTGCATAAAATATATGCAGAATTAGAATAACTTTTTTTTCAAAAGGTCTCATTTTGGCTTTCACATTTTTTATATTTTTTCTAGTAATACAGAGACAACACAAGTGTCAGCTTGCCATTGTCAAGCTCAGCCTTCCTCTAACATATTTGGGGAAAGGGGAGGAGCTTGTTCTTGGCCTCTGTGTGACACTATTGGGACCTGGTGCACACTTTCTGCCTCTCCCGTCTCTGGTTATCCATTCCTTTCTTAGCTTCATGCCACCTTCCCATCCTGGCATCAGTGGATGAATCATGTTGCAAAGACTGCCTTTCTTCTTACTGCTCAAACCCCTAATTCCCAAGACATCACTTTCAAAGCTCCATGTTGGGATGTCCAAAAGTTATCTCAATAAAGGAGAGGAAAACGTTTACTAGTACACCAAAAATGACTCAGATGATCTATGGAAAAAGAACAAAAAGTTTAATTATTCCCAAAGGATCCCTCTATGTCTCCTCAAGGTACCAGTTTACTCCCTTCTTCTTGAGGTCAGCACTCCTCTCACTGCCCGTGGAAACTCCACCTCATCCACAGTGCAGGAAGCCTTACTCTCTGCCCATAGCTGTTGGTCTAATTCTACAGCCCATTTGTTTCATGAAACCAGGCCATGTCAGGGTCACAATAACCCCATTTCCTAAATACATTTGTTGAAAAAGTCAGACTTATTCACCCAAAAATATCATGAAGATGGTGGGTTGGGTTGGGAGTAGGGTGCTGAAGCAGGACAGCATTGAGTAGGTTTCTGTACTGAAACCAACCCAACTTCCTGTTCCCATGTTAAACAACTCTCGGATCAGGCACACTTTCCTGTGCCTATGATCAACCATCCTGAGACCAAGCAAGCATAATTTAGTTGCCTGCTCCAGGACATATCAACTCCTGCAAGGTGAGACTGTGAATCAGCAGTTAAATCATTAAAACTAAGAGTGTGCTTAAATCTCACTTCAAAATCCCCACCTCACTGCACTCACCAATTTAAAGCACTTGTGCCATGAACTCTATGCAATCCTAACTAGTTCCTTGACCTGTGAGACCGACTTTTAACATCACCCTATACAGGCCTTTATTACATGCTTCAATGGTGCTCTGTCAGCTATAGGATAAAGTACAAACTTTTATTTAAAAAGTAATCCTTGTTTATCTGTCCAGTCTCATCCCCATCACTCTCAACATTTTCCTTCATTCCAGAACCCTGAAGAATTTGTAACCACCCCCAATATGCACACACCAAATAGTTTCACATCCCTCTGTCTTCACCCATTTTTCTCATTGCTTTAAATACGCTGCACCTCTCCCCCTCATAAGTTCTCCTCTACTTTCATCAGTCCAAGGACACCCTTCAGGAAACTTTCCATGAACCTCAGACTGCGTTAAGTGTACATCCTCTTTCCCCAGAGCTGCTGGTGCTCTTACAACAGTGCATGGGTGTGGTCCATTGGTACATCCTTCCCTCTCAACAGAACCCCATAAGAACCAACACTGTCTAATTGAGCTCTGAAGTGCCCTGCGGCTAATAGCTCTAGTTACCCAGGAACAAACAGTTGGTGTGTGTTGAACTGGACTAGAGTTGATTTGCCATCATAGTTGCGGTGAATATTTTTCTCTTTACAGTTTGCCTTTCATTGAGGTTTTGTGAGTTTTGACATAGGCTAGTTTTTAATTCTTATGGAGTCAAATCTATTGATCTTTGTGTGATTTCCTCTATTGATTTTGAGCTTAAAAAGTGACAGACTGGTTTTTAAGAGACTGTTCACGACTTGGCTGAGAAATTCTGCAATCTCATGCTCCTCACTGAGAATAGGAAATGGAAAGACAGGAAAACAAAGGAGATACCTAACCCATTTCTTCTCAGAAATTCATGGCTCTTTTTCTTCTCAGTGAGGGACGGTATCTGGGTCAAAGGCACATGTTATATCTTGTATCTTGGCTTCTATAATTTTCATCAGTGTGTGAAGACAGCTATTTTCAAGCTAAGCAATTCCATTTGTTTTTAGGTCCCCAAAGACAGTCTATACCTAAATGATTTCAGGGGAAAGGAAAGCAACATTTGCCGTTCCACTCTTTTCTTACTTTATTTTCTAAATAAGTATAACACACCACAGCAATTTACTCAGCAGGTTATGTTCACTGGGATCCGAGGTTTGTTCTTGGCTTTTCTCCATCTGAGATGCCAGCCCCTCCTCCAAGGGCCAGATCAAATGTCATAACTTTGGTAAGTCCCTTCTCTGAGCTCCTTCTTCTACAACCCTCTCCCTCCTTGTAGGTATGCACTTGTGTGTGACTCTGCCAAAATGTAAGCAGCACAATGGCACCGAGGTCTCATCCGTTCCTTTATTCATTTGCTGTGAACAAATCACAGCAAATTCTCTGCCAATCACAAAAGAAACAGTAGTGAGCAAGCCAGACACCCACTCTGCCTTCAGGGAACTTGCCTTCTAGCTGGGAAAACACACTTGATTATAAACTTGGAAAGTGTTACAAAGGAAAAGTGTAAGAGATAAGTGAATATATAACAGAGTGAGTGAGTGAAGGGAAAGTCAAGAAGAGCTAATTTGGGAAGTGATATTTTAAGCTGGCACCTGACAAGCTGAGCAGGTGACGCAGAGGAAGGGGAGGGCAGGGCTTGTGGGCCAGGAGAATAACACGGGTGAAGTCTCTGAGGCATATCTCGCCCTGAGGCTAGTTAAGGACACCACCTTGCACCTAGAAGCTACCCAATACCCATGTGTTAAGTATGGAAAATGGTAACACATAGTAAAAAGAACGATATTGCACACAATAATATTTCTTCCCAATGGTCTAACATGTTTAACTTTTCAGAGTAGAAGCATCAAGAGTAAAATTAAGGACTGTTTATTGGACAGACAGAGTAAATGACTACAAACATGGCTCTAGAGTCCAATGGGGTTTAAATCTCAGCTCTGTCATTTATGCCAGGTGCACAATCCAGGACAAGCCACTTCTCTATGTCTTACTTTCTTTATCTGGAAAATATAATTTAATAATAGTCATAATAAAGTTAATAATCAATAGTTCTGGCCTCATTAGGGTAGCTGCACGGATTAAATGAACTGAAACATGTGAGTAGCTGAGGACACTCAACAAAAGTTCAATACTCCTTTATCTAGTGAAAGCAGCATTTCATCTATAAATCTCAATACTACTACCTGAATAAATATTTATTTAAGTTTGAATTAACAGTAATAAAATTTCTCAGCAAAAGGGAAAATGTAATTTTTCTTTTCTGCCTTCTGCGTAAGGTTTCTCCCTTATGAGTATATCTATATAGAGCATCACTGGTGAAAAGTAGAACAAAGAACAAGATCTCCAAGTGATAAAATTACATTTCAGTCTCAGTTGTAATTACAGACCTTCCTAGTGAGTCTCATGAATTCCAAACATCATTTCTCCTCTGTTTACACTTTTAAATACCTATAGGTTTGCAATCCTGTTGGCAATTTTCTACAACTTTTTAAACTGGGACAACTTAATTAGAATCCTGACTTCTCTCTTTTCCATCAGCAATTTGCTCAGGTTTTGAAAAACATCATTAAAACAAAGGATGCAGTGAGTATGCCATACCACTGGGTTTTTGTTTGTTTCTCAGACAAAATCGTGGAGGGAAGTGGCCTTCAAATGATTAATAGACTTGATATTTAGACTTTCTAGCCTTGATTTCTGGCTTTGGAGCTTGCATTTAATTTGGAAAGATCAGGCTGTGCTGCAGCTTCATTTGACACCTTGTACTTCTGCATTGGTTTGACCAGGTCACCAGCTTTTCATCCTGCCCAACAGAGCTATACAGGAGACAAAATTAAAAAGAAGCATCTGAGGGGCAGCTGCACTGGAATATAAAATTTCCCATTTCACCTTAAATAATGACAGGCATTTGGTCTTTTCATAGCCCTTTGATCTTCCTTGTGTTAGTCACTCAGTCATGTCCAACTCTTTACAACCCTACAGATTGTAGCCCTCCAGGTTCTTATGTCCATGAAATTCTCCAGGCCAGACTACTGGAATGGGTAGCCATTCCCGTCTGCAAGGGATCTTCCTGACCTAGGGATCGAACCCAGGTCTCCTGCATTGCAGGCAGGTTCTTTACCATCTGAGCCACCAGAGAAGTCCTCTTTGGTAAGGATATACATTGTGCAGGTATATTGTATAATATATGTATTACGTATATGGTGCAGGTTGAGTCTGCCTGAATCCATGCATGGGCAGAACAGGAGACTTGGTTAAGATGGAGGAACTCAGTGGTGCTGAGTTTCTGATGTGGAGACATCCATTTATTGATTTTTTTTTTTTTTTTGGTAATAGCTTTATCTATTGAAATATCATTCACATACAATACAAGTCACTCATTTAAAGTGTAGTCTTCAATAGTTTTTCATATATTCACAGAGTTGTGACACCATCACCACAGTCAGTTTTAGAACATTTTAATTACCCCCTTCCAAAGAAACCCCATACCCGTGAGTTATCACTCTCATCCTCCTAGTCCCAAGTAATGGTTAATCTACTTTCTGTCCCTATAGATTTGCCTTTCCTAGACGTATCACATAAGTGGGATTTTATATGATGTGGTCTTTAATGATTGGTTCTTTGACTCAGCATAATGTTTTCAAGGTTCATCCATGTTGTAGCACTTAAGAGCACTTCATTTCTCTTTCTGCCTAAAACTCCATTGTACGACTATACCACATTTTGTTTATCCATTCAATCTTTAATACGAACAATCGGGTTGTTTCCCCCTTTTCAACCATCATAATACTGCTATATACAATCACATGCAAGTTTTTGTGTGGACATGTGCTTTCATTTCTTTTCAGTACATACCTAGGAGTGTAATTGTTGGGTCAAATTTTCTTGCTGTTTTAACTCAGAGATCTTATACCAAATTAAACTAAATGACAGCATTTTATAATAATAAGACACTCATAAAAACAATGTTTAATTATAGCCCTTTTATATAACATTTAATCTCTTAAAAATTTATTCAAGTAATATTGAATCTAGTTCTATTATGTACTTGGCACTATGCTTTAGATTCAAAGAGGACTGAGATTAAGCCCTTAACTTGGAGGGACTTACTGTTTATAAAAATAACTAACATGTACTGAATCCTTACTCTGTGCCAAAAAGTAAAAGTGTTAGTCATTCAGTTGTGTCAGACTCTTTGTGACCCCATGGACTGTAGCCTACCAGGATTCTCTGTCCATGAAATTCTCCAGACAAGAATACTGGAGTGGGTTGCCATTCACTTCTCCAGGGGATCTTCCTGAGTCAGGGATCAAACCCAGGTCTCCTGCATAGCAGGCAAATTTTTTACCAGCTGAGACACCAGGGAAGCCCCTGTGCCAAGCATGGTGCTAAATATTTTATGTATATTAAGTCCTTGACTATTACTACTACAATATGAGGTAGATATTCTTATCATCACTATTATATGTGGACTTAATTAAGCTGCTCAAGGCCATGCAAGTGGTAAGTGGCAGAGCTGGGTGGTCCTGATCACCATATCGTGCTCCTAGGTTGCTTCTCTAGCATCAATGTCATGCAAGAGTTGAGCGTGTCATCTGAAGTTAAACGTCCTGGGTTTGAATGCTGCCTCCCCAACTATGACTTGGACAAAAAGAATCACACTTTTTCAAGCTCAGGTGCCTAATCTGTAAAGGGGCTAATCTAAGTGCCTATATCATAGCATTTAATGAAACAAATATACATCAGATACCTGACTTGTAGTTCAGTTCAGTTGCTCAATTGTGTCCAACTCCTTGCAACCTCATGGACTGCAGCATGCCAGGCTTCCCTGTCCGTCACCAACTCCTGGAGCTTGCTCAAACTCATGTCCATTGAGTCAGTGATGCCATTCAACCATCTCACCCTCTGTCACCCCCTTCTCCTCCTGCCTTTAATCTTTCCCAGCATCAGGGTCTTTCCCAATGAGTCAGTTCTTGGCATCAGGTGGCCAAAGTATTGGAGCTTCAACATCAGTCCTTCCAATGAAATTCAAGACTGATTTCCTTTAGAACTGACCAGTTGGCTCTCCTTGCAGTCCAAGGGACTCTCAAGAGTCTTCTCCAACACCACAGTTCAAAAGCATCAATTCTTCAGCACTAAGCTTTCTTTATGGTCTAACTCTTACATCCATTTATGACTACTGGTAAAACCATAGCTTTGACTATACAGATGTTTGTTGGCAAAGCAATGTCTCTACTTTTTAATATGCTGTCTAGGTTGGTCATAGCTTTTCTTCCAAGGAGCAAGCATCTTTTAGTTTCATGGCTGCAGTCACCATCTGCAGTGATTTTGGAGCCCAAGAACGTAAAGTTTGTCCCTGTTTCCATTGTTTCCCCATCTATTTGCCATGAAGTGATGAGATTAGATGCCATGATCTTCACTTTTTGAATGTTGAGTTTTAAGCTAGCTTTTTCACTCTGCTTTTTCACTTTCATCAAGAGGCTCTTTAGTTCTTTTTTGCTTTCTGCCATGAGGGTGGTGTCATCTGCATATCTGAGGTTATTGATATGACTCCTGGAAATCTTGATTCCAGCTTGTGCTTCATCCAGCCTGGTATTTCGCATGATGTACTCTGCATATAAGTTAAATAAACAGAGTGACAACATACTGTCTTGATGTACTCCTTTCCCAATTTGGAACCAGTCTGTTGTACCATGTCTCGTTCTAACTGTTGCTTCTTGACCTGCATGCAGGTTTCTCAGGAGGCAGGTAAGGTGATCTGGTGTTCCCATCTCTTGAAGAATTTTCCACAGTTTGTTGTGATCCACACAATTGAAGGCTTTGGCATAGTCAATGAAGCAGAAGTAGATGTCTTTCTGAATTCCCTTGCTTTTTCTATGATCCAATAGATATTGGCAATTTGGTCTCTGGTTCCTCTGCCTTTTCTAAAACCAGCTTGAACCTCTGGAAGTTCATGGTTCATGTTCTGTTGAAGCCTTGCTTGGAGAATTTTGAGTATTACTTTGCTAGCATGTGAGATGAACACAATTGTGTACTTGTTTGAACATTCTTTGGCATTGCCTTTCTTTGGGATTGGAATGAAAACTGACTTTTCCCAGTCTTGTGGCCACTGCTGAGTTTTCCAAATTTGCCGGCGTATTGAGTACAGCACTTTCATGGCATCATCTTTTAGGATTTGAAATAGCTCAACTGGAATTCCATCACCTCCACTAGCTTTTTTTGTAGTGATGCTTTCTAAGGCCCACTTGACTTTGCACTCCAGGATGTCTGGCTCGAAGTGAGTGATCACACGATCGTGGTTATCTGGGTCATGAAGGTCTTTTTTGTATAGTTCTTCTGTGTATTCTTGCCACCTCTTCTTAATATCTTCTACTTCTGTTAGGTTCAAGCCATTTCTGTCCTTTATTGTGCCCATCTTTGCATGAAATATTCCCTTGGTATCTCTCATTTTCTTGAAGAGATCTCTAGTCTTTCCCGTTCTATTGTTTTCCTGTATTTCTTTGCATCAGTCACTTAGGATGGCTTTCCTGTCTCTCCTTGCTATTGTTTAGAACTCTGCATTCAGATGGATATATCTTTCGTCTTCTCTTTTGCCTTTCACTTCTCTTCTTTCCTCAGCTATTTGTAAGCCCTCCTCATAAGTTATTGTATTATCCTTAATAAACTCTGTAAGCAAACCATTACAAGGGCATGTGATATATAAAGGCTGCCAAGTGTTGCAATTTGAAACAGTCAGGCTAAATTGCAGAGAGCTAAGCTCCTTTGCCTCCTTTTATGTGAATTCTATCTATTGATATTAACAACCAAAGTCTTAAAAGCTGGCCTCTGCTTATCTCTTCTCCCTCCATCTCCAGTGCTGCTGGGAAGCCTAATGCAGTGTAGTGATTTGTATTCTTTAAGTGTCTCTTGTCTCATCAAGAAAGGGGCCCATCTAGGCCGATATTGGGGTGAGTTTGGAACCCGACACCCAGGAGATAGGGGTGGCAGCAAAGGAGTCAAACCAGGCATCCATAGAGGTATTAGCCTGGGAAGATCCATGTCTCTGCAGGCTCCTGCAAGGAGCGGAAAAGGCAATAACATTATGCAAGGGAAGAGCTCATAGAAATGTGTGATGCATTTCAACACTTTTGTGTTCTGTCCTCCATAACTTGGGAGTTGCTGGTGCATTAGGGTCAGCTTGACATGGGGCAGGGGAGGCTCAGGGTGCTGTGTGACTTGTCACACTAAGTACACTTGTCTCCCACGGCAACGGGTTACTGGGCAGCAAGAGACAGCAGGGCTGGGAAAAGCATTCAGGGGAATGGTCAACAGGGAGACTTTCTCTGCATATTTATCTGGTCCCAGATTTGGCTGATGGTTTCTGAATGTGTTAAGTGGTCATCAGCATTCCCTGCTGTTCTTGGGGATGCGGTTGCTCTGGAGGGAAGAAGAATCAAGATTGGCTTCTCTGTACTTGTTGCAGGAAAGTCAGGCATCCAGGGAACCCAGCCACAGAGAAGGCAAAGTCCAAAATGAGAAACCCGCATACAAACACACCACAATGATTCTCTGGAGGGTCCCTCACACTCAAATAGTCAATGCTTCATAAATATTGATTCCCTTCTGTCTCTGAAGAACTTCTCTTAGAGATCTATCTGCATCATAACTTCTTGCTTACCTCAGTCTCTGTTCACCAGGTTGTGGATTTTAGGTGGTAGGGTAGGGGGTGGTGGTGGACCGGGACTATTTATCATTCTCTTAGAATTCCCAGGGACTAGTACAGAATCCAGACCATAGTACGTGTTGGAAAAAAATTAACCAAATAAAATTTTAGGGGTATTTATAACCTTCTGGCTAGAATTCTATTTAATTTGTCACATCAAACCTGCATGGTTGGTTTTATTATTTCTATTTTAAGAGATGAAGAAACTGAGGTTCAGAAAGTTTAAACAACCTGCCCAAGGTCATATGGTTGGTGGAACTGGAACTGAATTTCAAGTTGGACATCGGACGAGTAATTAAGACTCACGTAAAAACCAGTCAATCTATTATCACATTAAGACACCACCTAGGATGACTGAAAGAAAATGCCTGAAGCTTCCAGGAAGTTCATATCATCAAAGAGCTTATATTAATTGTCTTCAGGCTCATGGCACTGAGTGAAGTGCTAGAAAGGTAATCCAAGCAGATGGTATGGGTCTCCAGGGGATTTTTAAAAATAAAAACCTATAAGTAAAATATAATTATGTATAAGACAATCAGCACCATAGTGACGGTGAACCAATCTGAATATGGACTAGCTGAATGAGAACCCCCCAAGAACAAGGACTAGGTGTTTTTAATCACTGTCATCCGAGTGGTCTACATACAGAGGGCACGAAGCTGGTACCCCAATAAGTGCTGCTCAGATAGATTTCATTTTAAGTGTAAAGGCTGTGTAGTCATTAAGTCTGAAATACGAAATGTCAATCAAAAGGATTAGAGTCAAATGAATGCATCCTTCTAGCTGGCTTCCCTAGGACTTGTAGGATGTTCACTTCACTGGGCTTGAGATGAAAGCTGTTGAAAAATCCTCATAACTGGCACATCCTTGGGGTTAGATTGTAACGCTGGCCACAGGCACTGGCCCAAGAGCCAGTAAGGGGAAAGAGAACTCCCCACAACATTAAGGCCATCTCTTCTCCTCTGCCATGGAAGTGGGCTGGGGACACACAGAAAGCACCAGGCAGGTGAGCAGAAGATAGGGATAGAGGCAGGAGCTATTAGCAGAGCCAGGTGAGGGGGCACCTCAGAGTCTAAGGGGCAGCAGTGAGAGGTTGCTGCTGAGCCCTACAACATGGGGCTACGACTGGGCCAGGTGTTGCTGCAGATGGAACGGTTGTAGGTGCAAGCTGGGAGCAGAGTGTGCAGAAAGGGAGTGTGGGACCCAGGCTGTGTAGAGAAGGGATGGTATGGAAGTGGGCTGGTATGCTAGGAAGACTGTGCATATTCACCAAGACGGACCATGTGCTTGGGGGTGGGCACTGTGCTAGGGACTGTGGGAGAGGACTATGGGAATAGAGACAAGAGAAAACTCCAGGGGTTCATGATCTAGAGAGGAAGACAGACGTAGCCAACTGGTTCTGTGTGACAAGTGGGAAAACCGAAGATGGAATGTTGCAATGGTAAGAATTACAATAATTTTTAAAAGTGCTTATGAAGGAGGTTACTGAAAATATGTGGAGACAGTAGAAGAGTTTGAGGTTCAAATTCTAACTCTTGGCACTTCTAAGGTATGTGACCTAGCACAAATCATGTAGTTCTATTTAAGCTTCAGTTGGCACATCTATTGAGTTGGCCATAAAGTTCACTTGGTTTTCCAGTAGGCTATTACTTAAAAACCTGAACAAACTTTTTGGCCAACCCAATACGAAGTGGATATAACACCTACTTCAGAACGTTTCATAAAGATTAAAATAAGATACATGCAGGGTTTTAAACACACAGTCTGGCGCAGCAACTCTTTCCTAATGTTAGTTGCTATTCCAACTACTACAACTTCAGCTCATACTTGCCAGGCACAGTGCTGAGGGCTCTTGCCTATGCTGCTTAAGTTTTGCATACATTCTGCTAGCCAGTTATTTTTATTCTGACTTAATAAATGAGAAAATTGAATCTTTAAGTGTTTAGATAACATAGTAAGTGTTTAGCAGATTCAAGACTCATTTCCAGGTGTGTCCAGTTTCAGATACTCCACTCATTGTCTTGCTGCTTTATTATAAGTATATCTTAGGCACCTGTGCAAACATAGTAATTTGCAAATATAGTAATTGTTAGGCTGAGGTACTTTTTTATTGTTAACTGAGGTACTTTTCATACATTATTTAATCTTTATAATATCTTATGAATCAAGAACTATTATCTATTTTATGGGTAAAATTAAGTGATTTGCCCAAGGTCACACATGTATATAAAGTGGTAGAGTTGCAGTTGAAATGGGAAATTGGGAGGGAGTGACTCCAGATTCTGTGTGTTTTGTCCTACTCCAACTTTAGTCTAAGGAGCTTTCTCTTTCTCCAATCTTTCCTTTTTCCTTCCTTACCCTTCTTCTCTTCTCACAGCTGTCTCAAGGGAACTTCTCTCCCCCATTTTCATAATCAGGTTAGAGAGTCATTCAAAAAGGAACACAAATCTGGGAAAATAGCATTTAGCCTCACTAATAAGCAAAGAAATGCAAATTAAAATAAGAATGGTATTAACTCAGGCAAAATTGTTTAAAATAAGAGTACCAAAGTCTATAGGGAAGCAGGTCCCATTTCCTGTGACAATGTAAGCTGGCACAGCCTTTTGGCAGGAAATTTGCACTAGATAGTAACAGTCACAAAAGGGCAATTCCACTTAACAGTCACTTATTCATTTAGCACACAGCAATAGAGCTGCCTGGGAATTCATCATAACGCCATGATGGAAATTACTTTCTTCTCTTGGGAGTTCTGCTTAAGAAGGGGTTGTAGGCTACTATTTACTCTTCTCCCAACCATCTGTCAGTTTGGTATCTTTCCCCTGGGGCCAGCTCAGCTTCAGGGTTGCATTCAACACCCCATCCGCTAGGATGCTGTGTCTACAGAGGGGATCCGGGTGGAGCAGGGGCTCATTTGTCCACCAAGGACACTACTTAAAGTAAAAACTAGTCCCTTCCTGATGTGGACAGCCAGCATGAAGAAACTCTGCCGGCCTTCCAATAGACCACTCAGCTCTCTAAAGTGTGCCAGCCTAGCTTTTCACCTGTCATGGCTTCTTGCTGACCAGCCATCCCATCACTCCTGCCTCAAAGGATACTGCTGTGTCTTTTACATCCTCACTCTATTCCTTCTGGAAGGAGGGGCCAACCATTTTGTTCCAAAGACTTTTTCTTCATCACCACAGGCCAAAGCCCAGCTCCCTTCTCAACAGCCTGGAAGCCCTGAGCAAATAAATCTGTGGTCATGACCTTTCCCTATAGTCTCTGTAGAGCGGGTCAGCTCCATTCTTGATGCCCTGTGGGTCTTGGGCAGCACGCTTTTAAACCTGGGTGCTGTTAGCTCTGACTGCAGTGGGAGCAGGGGGCAGGGGGCAGTGGAGAGGGGCAGGGGACAGTGAAGGGGGGCAGGAACAGAGGCAGGAAGTGTTCTCCTGCCCCCTCCATTGCCTGCTATTGATTTTCTCCTGCTCTCGCTCTTCCACTGCCCCGTAAAGAAGCCAAAGTAGTAAAGCTGTCAGGACATTTTCTAAAAGAAAGATGTGCTGAATGGAAATGTCGCTAGTACCTCTTAAACAAAGAGGGACAAGCTGGCTTGCTGCGGGCTGTGAGTGGAGGATGGGTTTGGAGAGACTTCGAATGGGCAAGGGTGTGGCTGTTAATGGTCCTAGAGATGAGGGGAACACTGGAGCCCCGGGGAGTTCTCTCCCCAACTAAGAAGCTCAACTCACAGTGGGGACGCTGTGCTACTTCCATTTCCCAGGGCTGAACTCAGATGTCAGGGAGTCCCACACATTAATGCATCAGCATGCAACCACACATCAAAGTTTCCATCCCTCCTTGGTTTGCATCCCCAGCCCAAAAGAGAGACAGAGCTCAGAGGCATGGAGGTATTTATAATTTACAAAATCTGTGCACCGTGAGAACACTGTCATCTACCCATGTTGGTTGCAGGATGTTGCAAAGATGATTTGTTTGCTCTGACAATCTCAGATCAAGGTCCGTCTCTGCCATTGAATGGCTCTGTGGCTTCAGGCAAGGTGCATGAGCATTCTGAGCTCCCCATTTCTTGTCCTTCAAAATGAGGATACTAATACCTACTTGTGGGGCTATGATAATATGATGTGCTGTGTGCTAAATAGCTTCAGTTGTGTCCCACTCTTTGAGACCCTATGAACTGTAGCCACTGTTTCCCCATCTATTTGCCATGAAGTGATGGGACCAGATGCCAATACTTTGGCCACCTAATGTGAAGAACTGACTCATTTGAAAAGACCCTGATCCTGGGAAAGATTGAAGTCAGGAGGAGAAGGGGATGACAGAGGATGAGATGGTTGGATGGCATCACTGACTTAATGGACATGTGTTTGAGTAAACTCTGGGAGTTGGCGATGGACAGGGAGGTCTGGTGGGCTGCAGTCCATGGGGTCGCAAAGAGTCAGACACAACTGATCAACTGGACTGAACTGTAACCGGCCAGGCCCTTCTGTCCATGGGGATTCTCCAGGCAAGAATACTGGAGTGGGTTACCATTTCCTCCTCCAGGGGATCTTTCCAACCCAGGGATGGAACCCAAGTTTCTTAGGTCTCCTGCATTGGCCTAAGGAGATGCATTAGCAGGAGGGTTCTCTGCAAGTAGCATCACCTGGGAACCCCATGATAATATAGTAGTTGAATCCTATAAAAGAATCTAGCCTAATGCCTTGAACATATGTACTCAATAAATGCTTCCTTTGCCTCTTTTCTAATGGTTTTATTGGAGTATAGTTGCTTAACAATGTTGTGCAGCAAAGTGAATCAGCTCTATGTATTCATATATCCCCTCTTTTTTAAAAAAAATTTCCTTCCCAGGTGACCACAGAGTATTGAATAGAGTTTCCTGTGCTATACAGTAGGTTCTCATTAGTTATCTATTCTATGTACAGTAGTATATAACTTTGTCTCTTCTTCAGTCATTCACCAAGAGTACCTAACCCAATCTCGACATGGCCCTTTATGTTTTAGCATAAGCCCCTTTGGGTCTTATGGGCCAAAGAAGGACTATACAGACCAAAATAAAACTCCATTCCCTCAATTCCAGTACCTTCTTCTGAGTAAAGAAAGCTAGTGCTCAGGAGTGACAGGGAGAATTCTGGGCTTGAACAGTAGATGAAGGACAATCAGGTGAGTAAGAGCCAGGCCAAGCTTACCTCTGACTGGAAAGAGTCCCTGAGTTGGGAAGCTAGGAGGGAAAGGATAAGTGGCTGGATATCATGGATCTCTGAAGAAGGGGCTCGTTTATCCTTCAGTCAGGCTGAGCTCAGGGTAGAGTATATGCTCCAGAAAACTGGAAAAAATGGAGAGGTGGAAGTCCCTGTCTTGTTTCCTGTGTGGAACCCAAAATATTTCAGAAAGGAAACAGCTACCTAATGTATTGGAGAGGGCCTCAAATAGTCGTCACCTGATTCCCACAGCCCAGTGTGAGTAGCAGTGGTGGAATAATTAAGGGGACTACAAAGGGACAGAAAAGTAGCTGCCAGTGGCCAGACCTCAAGGGGGGCGCGTAGATCTTTCAATGAAGAGCCCCTACATCCCACAAATGCCATCATGGAGAGATGACAACCCAGAGCAGATAATGCCTCCCAACTCTGGAACTTGGGTGGGACTTTCAGGAAGTGGGGGAAGGGAGGCAACTAAAAATTAAATTTAAATTTCTATCATCCAGGAAGAAGGGATGGGGGAGGTTCTACAAAGTGATGCTGAGTTCAACCAAACTGAGTTTTGTCACTGAGGTTTACATCCAAATTTCTATCATCCAGGAAGAAGGGATGGGGGAGGTTCTACAAAGTGATGCTGAGTTCAACCAAACGGTTTTGTAACTGAGGTTTACATCCATAGAACAACTAGTCTACTTTTGTGAGATCTGGTGAGAAGCAAATGATGTCCAGGAAAAGGGGGACTGGCAGACCATGACAGGAATGGCTCCAGGGAATTAGGCGTCCCCCATCCTTCCTCCCACCCCTGTTGCCTCCCTGTGACTTTCTCACATCTACGGACCTTAGCAAATGTGGGGAAAACTGAAGCTTGGGCTTTCACATTGGTGCTTGCCTTCTCTCTCACTGCTTTTGGAACCCATCTACTAAACAAAGCCCAGCCTAGCCTTCTGGAAGCGGTGGCCCCAGTTGACAGCCAGCACCAACACGAGGGAAGCCCTCTCAGACCATCCCATTTACAGAATGCCGCCACCACAGGACTGCAGCTGCAGGAAGTGACCCCCAGGCAAAACCAACATGGAACCACCCACCTGAGCCCAGCCTAATTCACTGACCCATAAAATCATGGGCAATTAAAATGGTGGACTGCCGTATTATGTGGTGGTTTGTTAAAACAGCGAACCACTATTATACCTTTTGATATGAAAGATCACTAACACAGGGGCACGCCAGGAAAATACCTCAATGAAATGTGTGATACTGAGCCCCAATCAGGAAACCTCGACACAAATGAATTTGCCAAGAAACCTATATAACTGCATATTTTGAACCTAGAAACTTATATTTCATTTGATTTCCCACCGTGATCCTATGAAATGAGGTTTATTATAGGTGAGATAATTCAAGCCCAAAGGATTGTGTCTAAAGCTCCCGGTTTTCCATTGAGTACAATTTTTGTTGTAAGAATGTGCCCCCAGATCATAGTGAAAGCAGCAGCATACTGTTGCATTTACCACAAGGGTCGAACCACACACTTTGATGGGACCCAACATGCATAATCATTACGTCCCCTCTCCTCTCTTATTCATTCTAAGACCCAGTCCCAAACCTGCAGCCTACCTACCACAGGCCCCTCCTCTTTCCAAATCAAACACAAGAGTCAGAGGGAAGAAAGAGGGAGGGAGAGAGCCTTTGTAACACCCGTGGGTGAGAGCAGAAAATCACCATGGTGCTCAGCGGTCTTGTCGGGGACAAAGGCATTCAGTTCCCCTCTGTTTGGACAGCTGAGGCCGGGCCCCTTCTCTCTCTCCAGCACATTTGCCAGGAGACCCAGGCTGAATCCTAATCTCAGGCAGTCAGAGGGGGCTTCTCAGGGAAGATTTTCAACAGCAAATAGGTGAACATTTTCTAATGGCCGAATACTGTCTTCCAGGAAAATTTCATAAAAATTTTGGCTCTATTTTCCATCCCTCCTGGCTCGCCGCGCCTCCCCCACCTCCAATCAGACAGAGAAAGCAGAATGGTGTAAAAGCTGAGTATGTGCTAAGGAGGGAGGAGGAAGAAACGTCTCTCAAGAAATCGTTTAATTCACAGAGTTTCAGATGGGGATGTTTTCCTGGATCTTGGAAGACATTAAAAAGGCAGATCTCTGGCAAGGGAGATTCCTTCTCCAGAGGGGTTCTGACCCAGCCTGTTGGCCCCTGGGAGAGGCTGTAGGCTGTAAGGCAGCAGAGGTCAGGGGTCAGCACGTGTAGCTCTCTGAGGCTGTGCTGCTTCTGGAAATGCTGCGTCTCGTGCCCCACCCTGAACTCAGAGAAGGGATTTCAAGTGCAGAATGAGATGGAGAATCCTAGCTCTCTGACTTACAGGGGGATCACCTTGGGTGTCATCTATAAAATGCACATGGAAATTCATGCCTTGCTGTGGAGTTGTGAGAATGACATGGAATTAACTATGTAAGTGTCTGGTGTGGTTTCTGTACATCTTAGCTGCTCCCACATTAGCATTCAGAGTAGGTGATCAGTGAACATCA
The DNA here is from genome assembly GCF_963930625.1 of Muntiacus reevesi. Lineage (NCBI taxonomy): Eukaryota > Metazoa > Chordata > Mammalia > Artiodactyla > Cervidae > Muntiacus > Muntiacus reevesi. The sequence continues at coordinate 53,439,506 of NC_089257.1, forward strand.
GTTCTTCCTAATCTTTCCAACTGTGTATTTAACTGAACTGGTGAATGGCAGTCAGGTTATAATTTTTATTTGTCCAAAAAGGCAGGAACTCTTTATTTTGTTTATAGAAGGGAGGAACTCTTTGTTTTCTTTCCAAAGACTGCTGGGGTCCTCTGCTAAAGTAGAAAAATCCAATCCATCCCTCTGGTGTGGACTCGGCTCACTGCCTACCTCACATCCATTTCTCCCCCTTTCTCTACCTCCTTTTTACTCCCTCCTGCCTTATAAAACCTACCTTCATACAGATGTTCTGCTCCTCCCTGGCCATAGGTTTTAAGGAAAGTAGCTCCCACCCCAGCTCCAAGAGAAGAATCTGTTCTAAACCAGAGTTTCTCCACAACAACAGTATTGGTTTTTTGTTTTAATTGGAGGATAAATTGCTTTCTAAGGTTGTGTTGGCTTCTGCCATACAAAAGCAACATGCTTCAGCCATACCTATATCTCCTCTCTCCTGCGGCTCCCTCCCACCCACCCGTCTAGGTTGTCACAGAGCACTGGGTTCCCTGTGTGATACAGCAGCTTCCCCTTAGCTGTCTATTTCACACAAGCTAGTGCACATACTAATATGTCAGGGCTGCTCTCTCAATGCATCCCACCCTCTCCTTCCCTGCCCCTGTCTACAAGTCTGCTCCCTGTGTCTATGTCACTAATGATATTTTCAATTGGATACTTTTTTCTTGTGGTAGAGGCTGACTTATGCATTGTAGGATGGCTTCTACCTGCTAGGTATCAGCAACCCTCTCCCCACTCATGACAATCACGTATGTCTTAAACATTGCCAATGTCCCCTGGTGGGCAGGGGATGGGGGCACACAATTATTCAAACTAGGGGTCTAAGTTGATCAGAGAGGTCCCGTTACCCCTGCCAGTGTTTAATTTAGACATTGGTATGTGATATATTTCTGGTCAATAGAACTGAGAGGAAGTTTGCCGAGGCTCCTGAAAAAGGTTTTTTGCTTACTCTTAAAAGAGACTCATGGAATAGATAACTTCTCATTCTGCTGGGCATTTTGGGGTCTGGTTAAAATGACCAGAATGGTAGTGGCCATCTTGCAATCATGAAAAACTAGCCTGAAGCCAAAGACTACTCACCAAAAAAATAGACTTTTGAATTTGAGTCCTTGATGATGCCAATGAACTTCTGGGTTAAACAAACCTGGAGTTCACTTCCTGTTACGAGAGATCATTCCTTTTCTCATTCAATACATTTACTGGATGCCTACGATGTATGCAACTGCCATTGTCCTAGGAACTGGGGCCAGAGCAGTGAACAAGCTGGGTAGATTTCCTGCATGTAGGAAGCTTGCATTCTAGTGACCTTAGTGCTGAAACTGATTTGAGATCCTCTATCACTTGTTGCCAAAGGCAACCAAATTAATACACCTACCAGATGCTAAAACTCAGCATCGTTTCAGCATTCAGTGATATGCAGGAGGTTTTTTGTTTCTTCTGTCTGATTCCTATCTCCTTCTCTACACAGACCATTCCAAACCTCCTACACTTTCCTAAGACCTGTGACCACCAGTGGCATCAACTTGGCTATTGGTCCTAACTTCCTGTTGTGCCCCATAACACCTTGTGCAAGCCAATTTTGTTGCATGTGTTCCACAATGTTGGATTGTCTGTTGATTTATCTTTGGAGGCTCTGAGTGCAGAAGAGTAGCTGGCTGGCCTTCAGAGAGGGAGTCAAAGTTCTGAGCAGAGAAGCCTCAAGGAGAGACCCTCTGTTATAATGTAGGCTGAAGTCCTGACGACTTTCTACTTTCCTTTTGCATTTCCCTTGACTTCTTGCTACAGCTTAATAGAAGGAAACCCTTTTCTTGAACCAGCCTTAAGATTATCTCTGTTTCAGGGATCAGCAAACTATGATCCAATCCAGTCAAATCCAATCTTCTCCCTCAGAAGCTAAGAATGGTTTTGGCATCTTTAAATGGTTCAAAAAAGTCAAAAGAAGAGTTCTGTTTCATGTACTATGAAAATTATGCATGAAATTCAAGTTTCAGTGTCCATCAACAAAGCTTTATTGGAACACAGCCACACTCACAAGCTTATTTGTTGTCTGTTGCTGCTTTCATGCTAATGATGGCAGAGTTGAATTGTTGTGACAGAGACCATACAACCTATAAAGCTGAAAATGCTTATTACCTGAAAAAGTTTGTCATTCCCTGCTCCATTTCACACAACAAAAAGAGACCTGTTTAATACATGTATTTTCTGAAATTAGAGATTATGAGGACCTTTAAAATACAGAATGCTAATTAGTCATTTAGTGTATTTCTGATTGGGTTTGAGGGAACCATCCTCTGCTCCTAGAAAACTAGTTAGAAGGCAAAAGCAGAGAAGGAATTTGGATTCAGCCTGGCAGAGAGATGGCTCACTCAGGAAATAATAAATTCAGGCAATTGCTTCTTTTGTCAATTGTTTTCCAAATACATCCTGCTAAGGCTCCCCAGTGTTTCTGAATAGCGAATGTGACTACACAAATATGGTCAAGAAGTGCAGTCAGTCCACTGTACATACAGCAGAAACAAAACCCCAAGCCGCGCCTGCACTCTGAATGACTGAGAACTCCCCGTTGTATTTCCATGGTTGATTGAATTCATTAGTTTGTTCATATCTTAGATGCATTCATTCCATCTGCAAACATATATTGGGAATTACGTAAGAAAGTTTGGAGACCAAACTGAGCAGAGACGTGCAAGAAATGTCAAGATTAACAAAACAGACTTTTTCTTCTTTCTGGAAGGATAATGAGGGCAGGGCTCAGTGTTTGTGGCTGAAGGAGGAGTGGGGAGGCAAGTGGACGACAGAGAGAAAATGGAGCTTGGCTTCTGTCTTTGCCGATGAGCATGCTGTTTGGGCTGGCAAGGGTGAAACCAATATTGGCACAGAAGATCTGAAGTCCAAGAAATATTCCGGAAAACTGAGCTGCTCTGAATGAGGCCAAGTTTCCTGGACTAAGCAAATTACCTACCTGGGCATGAAGACAAGTTGCCAGTAGGATCACTGGCATGTTGACGGTGGAATTGTGGGAAATTCAGTGGTGCTGGAAATCAGAAAATTGTCAGAGAGCATCTTGATTCTGTATCCTGGAAGAAGATGCAGTCTTCAAGCTTTAGAGTGGTGATGTGCATTTGGTCAGACTCCCAGGATAGATGTATCACTAGGAAGCACATTTGTTTGTTAGAATCAAAACCCTTAAAGCCTAGTTTAAAATTTAGAAACCTCTTTTTCTCATTCCATGAGCAGTCCTGAGGAGGCATCAGCTTGGCTGCTCAAGGATATCAGTCCTTGCTCTCTGAGATTCACTTGGCCTTTCCCTCACTGTCCCCTCATGGTCCCAAGATGGCTGTTCCATGACCAGCATAAGTTTCTGTGTACCAGGCAGAAAGAAGGGGAAGATGAGCAAATCAATGCTGCCATCTCTTCCAGCCCAAGCCTTTAAGAGGCTTTCCCCCAAAGCTCTACCCAGCAACTTGCACCTATATCTCATGGATCATAATGTGTCAGATGGTCCACTAGTATCTGAAACAAGTGGAGAATGTAGTTTTTTTAGTTGGGTACATTACTCCCTTCCCCTCAAAAGACCAGGGGTTGGTCAGTGAAGGAGAGAAGGGTACTGGTTACACTAGTAGTTTCTCCAACAAGGATTTTCTAAGAAACAATTTTCAACATTAAAAAAAAAAAAAAGTGTTGATTGCTAGGTACTACCTTGAGTTTGCAAAGAAATTTCCAAGCATATAACTCTTCTGTAATGAGTTTGTTAGTAAGCTGATAGAAAAAGGAAAGACGAGACATGCAGCAAATGCATTCATCATCAGCAAGGCATTTAATGAAGTCACTTGTAATGTCCTTATAGATAATAAGGAGAAATATGGATGGTGGGACACCAGATTAAGGTAGATTTACAACTGGTTGAAAGACTCAAAAGACTACTAACAAATAGTTCATATCAGTTCTCTAAACAATAGCTTGTAGGACTGTGTTGTATTATTCTAATTAGTATCAGACTTATTAATAATAACAGTATGTATAACTGACAGAAGATTCAACCCTTGTCCCAGTCATGCTTCACATTAATTTCTGGGATGAGGATATAGCAGACCTACACATAGTCTACAGACTTGATGGTGTAAATCTGGATGATAGAGTAAGAATCCAAAATTATGCATGTGGGCTGGAATGGTAGACTAAATAAGATTGTTGTTGTTTAGTCGCTAAGTCATGTCCAACTCTTTTGCAACCTTATGGACTATAGCCTGCCAGGTTCCTCTGTCCATGGGATTTCCCAGGGAAGAATGCTGGAGTGGGCTGCTATTTCCTCCTCCAGGGGATCTTCCTGACTCAGGGATCGAGCCCAGGTCTTCTGTGTCTCCTGCATTGGCAGGCAGATTCTTTATCACTGAGCCACCTGGGAAGATACACAGCCACCAAGGAAGCCCCTAAATAATACTAGCTATCATTTATTAAATATCTTCTGCCTGCCAAATAGGACACTAAATATTTTCCATAGATACTCTCATCCTATGAAGAGTCCTGCAATGTAGGTCTTCTTATCCTCTTCATTTTACATAGATGAAAAAAACCAAGACTCCAAGAAGTTGAGTCACTTGCCTAAAGCCACAGAGCTGGAAGTGAAAGAATTAGTCTTATCCTGGCATACTTACCTTCAAAACCTATTGTATTTTCCCTGTGTAATTCTGCTTTACTATGCAAGTAAATGTAAACAGAACTATTTCAGGACCAAGCATGAGGTAGGGAAAAATTAGGTCGGGGGAGGAAGCAAGTAAGAAAGGATTTGGAGGTTTTATTTGGCTGAAAGTTGTATGTGGATATCTTTGACTTACTTGGGAACGCATCAGAAAAATAAAAAGCTCTGATGGTCTGGTAGGGTGATAGATGGGATTCCCTGGTAGCTCAGCTGATAAAGAATCTGCCTGCAATGCAGGAGATCCTGGTTCAACTCCTGGGTTGGGAAGATCCCCTGGAGAAGGGAACAGCTACCTACTCCAGTATTCTGGCCTAGAGAATTCCATGGACTGTATAGATGCATTTGTGCTAAAGCAAGTGTAGTGAAATGTTTGGTGTGGAATCTAGCCATGGATATATGGATGTTAATTGTAAAATTCTTTCAACATTTTTGTATGTTTGAAAATTTTCCTAATGAAATGAGGGAGGAAGTCAATGTAAATTAATAACATGATGTGGGTACATTTAGATAGGGAGGATAGACTCTCTTCTTGGATAGCAAAGCCAGACCTTAAATTCTGTATTCAGTTTGAGTGCCAGGCTTTCTGTATTTGTGACAAGCTGTAATATGTTCCTGGGAGAAAGAAGAGGGGGATGATGGGGTTCAGAAACTGTGTCTGACCTGGAAAAGAGAAGAAAAGAGTACAATGTAGTAATTCTCAGAATATGCTTTAAAAGCTATGTATTAGTTACTTATTGATGTGTTACAAATTATATCAAAACTCAGTGGCTTAAAACAACATTTATTATTTTACAGTTTCTGTAGGTTGGAAATTCAGGAGTGGCTCTATCTTGGGATCTCTTATGAGGTTACAAGCAGAATGTCAGTAGGGGCTGCAGTCATCTGAAGGTTTGACTGGGATTAGAAGATTCACTTCCAAGACAGCTCATTCATAGAGCAGGGGGTTTCTGATCCTATTTTGTAGGTCTCTCCATAGGGTTGCATGAGTGTCTTCATGCAATGGCAACTAACATCACCCAGAATGAGCTCTTAAGAGTGCAAGGACAAGTCCTTTCAGGACCTCATCTCTGAAACCACACTCCATAACTTCTGTACTAGTCTAGTCATTAGGAGTGAGTCTTCTTGCCTGAAGAATTCCATGGACAGAGGAAACTGGTGGGCTACAGTCCATGGGATCGCAAAGAGTCGCACACGACTGTCAGACCGTCACTTCTAACACTTAGAAGTGAGTCACAGGGTCCAGCTCACCCTTAAAGGGAGGGAAAGTAAACCCTCTCTTGTGAAGAAAGAAATATCAAAAAATGTGTGGATGTATTTAAAAATCACCATAGTCTGCTTCTTGGAAGAGACTTAGGCTTGTTCTATAAGGATCCTAGGGTAGTAGTTCTTTTTGCAATAGATAGAAAATTTTCCTAATAGAGTTGTCTAAAAGAATGGGAAGGAGTTTTTCTTCACTTGAGAGATCCAAAAAGAATCTGAGCAGTTAACTGGAGCTGTGGCATTCATTCTTTTATTCGTCAAGTATCCCTAGAACCTTTACTTAGGGTTGCATTCTGTGGAAGAGCAGCCGATACACTAGTGCGCAGAACAGGTGGGGTACCTGCACCCACGAAGTTTGCGCTGTCCTAAGAGGATGAACAAGCACAACAAATAATTATGGTTTGTGATGAGTGTTATGAAGGCAAAAAATAACTAGGCTACCATAGTATCAACTAAGGTTGTAGGGAGATTTATAGGGTTCATAAAAGAAAGAAATGCTTGAACAAGATCATCCTATAGATTCCTTCCAATTATGATGGTGGCCACTCATCCATTCCTTCAACTATTTTTCTTTATTCACTCAACAGACAGTGTATACTATGTGCCGGGCACCGGGCAAGGTAAAAGTGATACAAAGTAAGCAGTGGTGCCTTTTGAGGACCTTGGGGTCTTGTGAGAGATAACAAGATGCGTACACAGATGTGGTCCCATGGGATAAGGGCTGCAGGAGTTACGCACACGGAGCCTGCTGCACACAAGAGGGATAACCCTGCCTGGGTTGTTGGCGACGGCTTCTCAGAGATGCCGTTTGAGCTATGTTTTTAAGGACAAGAAGAGGACTGACAATTAGCATAAGAACCTTTCTAAAAGGTCAGCATCCCAGATACCAGGACTTATTAAGAAGAATGAAGAAATAGAGACAAAACTGAAATGTAAGTTTAATGAGTTAATGGAGCGTGATGAATGAGTGCACTCTGTATTCTGGCTCTCATATCACTGCATTAAATGCACTGGGTTGACAAAGAAAATTCATTTCACATTTGAAACTTCTCAAGAGAAACTCCAACACCACAGGCTCAGCACAGCTCTGCTCCTGTCACAGCAACTTCCCTCGTGGTTCCCTGCTCCAGACCTTCTGCTCCAGACCAGATAGCCCCCTCACCTCTGTGCCTCTGCTGCATGCTCCTATGGCCAGTGCTTCTCGGGATGCCTTTCTCCTTCATCCCTCCAAATCTGAACCCTCCATCAAGTCTCACTGTTTGCCTGATACTTCAGGACCATTCTTACCTGCACAGATTCCTCCCCCTGTGCAAGGAACACAGAGATCATTTGTCTTGGTTCTTAATTGGCCCTGAAATGTGTCTTGCAGATCTTCGTGGGCTCTCAAATAGATTGTGACCATGGGTGAACCAATCACCTAACTTCTCTATGCCTCAGTTTACTCATCTGCAAAATGGAGGTAATAAATGCACCCAGATTGTTTCAAGGATTACATGAGTCCATATATGTGGAGCATTTAGATCACCACTGGCTGGCTCATTGTAAGCATGTTACGACTATGATTATTACAGGACAGTGTGACCTCCTGTCCTTCAGGGATTTGATAAAGGGCTCAAAATTGTCAAAGTCGCCACAGTCTGATGGATAAATAAAATGTGTTCTATTTTTACTCCCTCTTACTGCTCAGACCAACAGACATGGTTCCAATTTTCTAAGAGAAATAATTTGGAGCTGAGTTATGTTCTGGAGGCTTTTTTTCTAGGTCCTAGCTCTTTGAGCTCTGCATACAAAGTAACAGTTGGATGCAGCTTATTTAGAACCACAACCCAATCCATAAACCTGACACTTCAGCAATTATATTTTCCAGATTGGGAGAGGTGCAAAACTTGGGCCATGGCTAATTGGAAGACAAAGGAAGTTTTTTTTTTTTTTTTTCTTTTTATTTGTAGCACATGGAAACTTCATTATGGTGGGAGGAGGAGGTAAGCATCTTTTCTTCTGCCCTGTTTTGGTTACTCCTATGTATTCCCTTACATATTAAATACCCTTTCTGGCCACTTCTGTCATCTTCTCTCAAGTTCTGTTGTCTTTTACTGTGTCTCCTTCCCTCTTGTTGTCTTCATGTGAACAGGCTATACGGATGTGAATCCATTTTCTCCTCTATTTTTTTCCTCTCAATGACTTTCTCTAGTTTAGTCTTATGTGTGAGCAGAGGAGTTGCCAGTCTGCACTCCCTGGAAACTCCCCAAGACCACAGGTACCTGCTAGGTTATAGAGTCTAGAATCCACTTCTTTGGTTCATCCTAGGACACCATTGTGACTATCCACACACGTCATTTGATAAGCCTCATAGAGGACACAAGAAGATTATCCTTCTTTCCATTAGCATGCTAGCAAGGGTATCAAATCGATCTGTTGGTTTGGAAATCAGAGCACGAAACAGAGAGAGAGCAACACAGGACAGCTAAGTTTTGAGAATCTTTCACATGGAACTTTGAACACAAAACCTTAACAACTCCCAGGCCCCCAGCTCCCATCAGTCATCTGGGCTGGAGACCTATTGCCTTGGATAGTCTACTGTACATCCCCCGTTGAAAGACCTCTTAAATGGGACATTGTTGTTGTTCTGTCACTAAGTCATGTCCTACTCTGAGACTCCATGGACTGCTGGATGCCAGGCTTCCCTGTCCTTCACTATCTCCCGGAGTTTGCTCAGACTTGTGTCCATTGAGTCAATGATGCCATCCAACCATCTCATCCTCTGTCGGCCCCTTCTCTTCCTGTCCTCCATCTTTCCCAGCATCAGGGTCTTTTCCAATGAGTCGGCTCTTCGCATCAGGTGGCCAAAATATTAGAGCTTCAGCTTTAGCATCAGTCCTTGCAATGAATATTCAGGGTTGTTTCCTTTAGGATTGACTGGTTTGATCTCCTTGCAGTCCAAGAGACTCTCAAGAGTCTTCCCCAGCACCACAGTTCGAAAGCATCAATTCTTTGGTGCTCAGCCTTCTTTATGGTCCAACTCTCACATACATACTTGACTACTGGAAAAATCGTAGCTTTGACTATACAGATCTTTGTCGACAGAGTGACGTCTCTGCTTTTTAATATGCTCTCTAGGTTGGTCATATCTTTTCTTCCAAGGAGCAAGCATCTTTTAATTTCATGACTGCAATCACTGCAGTGATTTGGGAGCCCAAGAAAATAAAGTCTGTTACTTTTTCCACGTTTTACCCATCGGTTTGCCATGAAGTGATGGAACTGGACATTAGTTTTTTGAATGTTGAGTTTCAAGTCAGTGTTTTCTTGAGTTTATATCATCTCATACCATCCCCTACCCTTGCCAGCCCATGGTTTCCCTTCGTGAATTCATTATCTCAGGAAATTATCCTACCACTGACGTCCCTTGCATAGCCCACGTGGGCGCCCTCACTGTCATCCCTGCCTCCCTTCTCCCCACCTGCCATCACCATATACCTAGTCCTGTTCCCCCTACCTCCTCAACAACCCTTCGTGTCACTCCTTCCTCTCAGCTTTAGCCATGGCCCTCCTCTGGACCGACGTTAAAGCCTTTTAGCATATGTCCCTGCCCCCAAACTCTCACCAACCACCCATCTTATCTGGTGCCACAGAAAAGGTCATTCTGTCACCCCAAGGACACATCCTGCCTTTTCACACCTCTCTGCCTTTGTACTAGCTGTTCCCTCTGCTAAAATGCCTATTCCCCTTGTCCAACTGGCAAGTCCTTATCTATCTTTCAAGGAGGTGTTGAGTGGCTTTTCAAATGTTACCTTTTCCTGGGCTCTCACCCCAAGTAGAATTAGTCACTCTGCTCCTTGCTTTCATTAATACTATCTGGTTTTTCATCTTAGAAATATCTGCTTTATCTGTCTCTTTTTGTCTCTCATCTGTCTGCTTTATCTATCTCTCTTTATTTGTCTCTTTATCTGTAGCTTTTTGAAGACAGGAATTTTGTCTTGTCTCTGTATCACTTTCCTCCCAGTTAATCAATAACTGTTTGTTGAATGAAAAGATTGAATTTCATAAAAATTCATTAAACACACGGTTCGTGCAGACACATTATTCTAAACACAGTGCAATGATGTTTGACTCATTATTCAGTGATTTTCTCAAAGAGCAAACAATCCAGTCTACCATAGACCCAAGGAGGTGACCTTATGAGCGCCTTACCGCATTTTGCTGCATGTTCAGTTCACTGTCACCAGGTGGCAGCAGTGTGCCATGGGCATGTGGTCCGAAGTCTGACGTTTCACAACTTCAGAAAGGTGGCTGCACTTGGTCGGGGTTGCTAGATTTATAGCAAGCAAGCCACAGGGGACATGTGGTCTGTGTCCACGTTCTGGACATGACTGGATTTGCAAGAGTTTGTTCTTGGGAGCTGCCCACAGCTGTACCTGGCATAGACTGTGCTGCATTCATACATGATAGCCTCTCTAATTAGAAAGTCAAGGCAGGGAGACTGAGACAGCTCCAGACTGGGCCCAGGTCTACATCTTAGAAGAGCCCCCCACCCCCCACCCCATACACACACACACTGTGTGCTTCTCTTTAACTTCTTCCAGGGATGAACTTCCATTCAGCTGTACAAAGACAGGGACCTTACTGACGGCTTTTGTCTACTGCAGTTCACACAAAGGCTATGATGAGGAGGTCTTATGTGACCTCTGTTGGAACAGTTTCAATAAAGACTCGTGAGCTGTTGCCAAAGTTCCCTGCAAGGAAAAATGAATGGAAACAGAGAGCAGAGACAGCAAGGAAGAACAACTCTTTCGAAAGTCTGGCTCTGAGGCATACTGAGAGAACAGCTGGGGAGGGCAAGGAGACGGCAGTGAAAGGCCCAGTGTCCCCTCAACCCGGCCCTCTACGCCTACCCCTGTCCCAGGATGGGGGAGACTCACCCAGGTCTGCAAGCTGAGAAAGTGGACAGAAAGGGAAACTGAACTGTGGGCAAGCCAGACAGAGGAGCATAACCAGAGAAGTGTTCAGCAGAAGGCAGGAGGGGATGAGGACAGGAACACACGCAGCGGGTGAGTCTTGGAAGAACAGAAGAGTAAAATCCCTTCTTTTAAGGCAAGAAGTGAACTTGGGTTTTACCAGAGTTTGGTTTGATGATAGAAGAGGCAGCAATTTGAAGAAATTCATGCCTAATGTCCTTTCTTTGAGGGTGGAATAAGAGACCAGGTTACCCCCCAAAGAGTGAGAATAGCAAGAGTGATACGACAGGCCTAAAACCTAGTAAGGACTAGAAGGAAGAGAGAAGGCACTATGAAGAATGGGAAAGGAAATTGATTAAGAACTTTGGCTGAGAGTAGAATTCATGAGTTTGTAGAACAGCAATTGGAAGCGTTACCATGTTTTTTTGCAGCAGAATTCAGAAGTCAGGAATAGTTCCATTGCTCTTCTTAGTTCATCTAGAAAAATAAAAAAGGCGACCTAATGAAGAGCGTTGGTGAGGATATGGTTAAAATGGTTAAGCATGATGCCTAAATTGAATGGGGAAGGAACTGCCAACAAGATGGGCTAGGAAAATCAGAATTGATTAAGCAATTGGAGGTCTCAGTGACATAGAGGGGTCAAGCAAGGGAGTGAGGTGATGGGACCGCTGGGAATGGAATGAAGGAGGACCATTGGGAGCCATTATTTCCAAAGCTGAGGATATTTCTGCAGGGGAGGGCTACTGATATGGAAGGATCCAAGCTCTCTGGAATAGAGGAAGTTAGAGGGATGGCTGAGTATCGTTAAAGACTCTCTAGTTTCCAAAGACGATAGCATGAGTGAGGATGGGCTAGAAGCCAGTGAGCCCCTTGCAGAGTTCTTTGTGGCTGCAGGGAGTGACCTGAGGCTATAGCTGACAGAGGCAGGATGACGGAGGATGAAGGAGTGTAAATTTGATATTGCGAGCTTTCAAGTGAGAGGGACTTTTGAAGGCTATTCTAGGATGCTGGTCTGGATGAAGCAGTGAAAAACAGGTAAAGTGCTACAGAGAGTAGAAGGAAAGGTAAAACTGAATGGAGACCAAAGAACTGGAGAGATCAGGTGAATGGAAGAACCCATACCTTGGGTGGAATTGTAGGATGGATCCAGTGAACTTCAGAATTCCAAAGGTAGTGTAATTATATACAATTTGACCAATGCCTGGAACAAAACAGGTGCTGGATAAACTCTCTTCAGTTAATCTTTTGCTTTTAGAATTTTTAAAAATTGTATTTTTGTATTCACTGCCCATAACTTGGACTCAGAATCTACTGGCTTCCTGTGGACAGCTTCTGGACCTCTCTTAATGACAGATCACAGATAGTTTGTTTAGTACAATTCAGCTTTCTTTGTTCATTGTCCATTTACTTTCTTTATTTAAAACCCCCTTTCCATAAAATTTCTGAGTATACCTCTGAGTTATAGGAACAAAGACATAACATTTCTAGATTTTTGTCCTATATTAATAGGAATACTAATTTTTTGTGTGAATCACTTTGAAGTTTATAAATTGTTATCTCAGTTACATGTTTATTTCTCAAAACCCCAGGCAGTAGGCAGGGTGGGTATTACTCTTTCCCAGTTTTGTACATAAGCAATTTAGACAGGAACCGTGAGCTCCCAAGACCACTCAACTTCACAGCCAGAACGTGGGAAAGCCAGATGGAAGCCTTGCACCTCAAGTCTGAATTACAAGCTGCAGTTCCCTAAACTGCAGTTTAAATTTGTTCAAAGTGCAGATTCAATAGGTCTGGGATGGGGTTTTGGAATTTGCATTTGAGAGCAAACATCTGATGCTTGTGTTTCATTGACCATACTCAGAGAAACAATAATCTAGAAACTTCTTTTTCCCTTCTCTCTTAGAAAAAAAGAGGGGCTGAGCTCACCTCTTACCAATCAAAGGAGTTTTTTCTTTTTTTTTCTCTTAGAGAAGTGGAGCCCCCAGCTCTTCTCTTCTGTGACCTACCCACACACACTGATAAAGTTAATTATCTGCCCTGGCTAAATGACTTTCCCTAGCAACACCCTAGCAACTAACATCAGTTCTGCCTTAGGCTACAAAACTGGAAAGAGATTTCTTGAAGTCCAGTGTATTTTACAACAGAACGAAACATCTGAACAGGAAATTAAACAGAAAGTAAACTGGATTCATTGCTAGGAGATGAGACATAGACATACGAGACAGTTCACAACAATCTACTGAACACAATAGTCAAAATAAGAAACTTTCTTCTCACAAGTTCTACGAAGTCTGGAGGAGAGACTGCAAGACTTCATCCCGTGGAGGAGAAGAGAATTTCAATGGGCAGAAGAAGGGAAGACATCCTAGGTGATGGGAAAGTGATAAACAAAGTTTGCCAATTCTGAAAGTGGGGGATACAGGGGATCTACCTGGGGAGCACTGAGAGTTCAGTCTGGAATCTATGACCAGATCATGGAGGGCCTTGAAGTTCACTTGAAGAACTTGGGCTGCATCAGAGGGTCCTGGGAGGCTGTTATTCACAGAAAAAATACTTATGGAGCCAGGCACCATGATGTGCATGGAGGACACAGTGGTGAGCCCCAGAGATAGTCCCTGCCCTTATGGGTACTGGAATCTAGTGATGGAGACAGACAGTGAACAAACACCAAATGTAAAAGTCAAACATAAAAGTGACCATATGATTATAACACAACACTTCCCTTGTTGGTGGCTGGTAAAGAATCTGCCTGCAATGTGAGAGACCTAGGTTCTATCCCTGGGTTGGGAAGATCCGCTGGAGAAGGGAAGATAATTATAAATCTTGAGAATATTAAGAGAAATATATCAAGTTCCAGGAGAGCATATAAAGAGGGGTAGGACCTATTCAGGGAAATCTGGAAGGACTTCTCTGGGGAAGCAGTTTTGCACTGAGATCTGAAGGATGAGTAAAAGTTGGTCAGGAGACGATGGTGTGTGGGAGAGACGAAAGCACTGGATTCTAGGCAGAGAGAACCACACAGACAAAAGTTCATAAAGCTGAAAAGCCACGGTGGCCAGAGATCATGAGAGCAGGGGCACATGGCCTTGAGAGGCAGATCAAGCAGGGCCTCAGAGGCCACATTAAAGATTCTTTGTTTTGAGAGCCCTGAAAAGCCAGTGGAAAAGGATTTTAACTGAGGGATTGACATTCTAGTCTGCATTTTAATAAGGATCACTCAGACTTCAGTTCAGAAGATGGACTGGAGGAGAGAAAGAGTAGACATGGGCAGTCCAATTAGGAGACTTAGCGATGATGACAACTCAGACTGGTGTGGTGCCAGAGGAGATGGCAAAAAATGGACACATCTTAGAGGGAATTGGAAACCAGTGACTTGCTGATGGATTGAATCTGTGCAGAGAGCATGGTGGTCTGACTGGACAGTAGAGCCGGGTTAGGGAAGTTTAGCTTCAGTAGAGGAACTGCAGCTCCATGGGCTACTCAGAGCCTGCTGTCATAGCCCCAGTGCTGGGGTCACCACTGTGTAGAGGAAAGAACCCCATTGTTTTGAATCCTGGTTCTTTTCTTCCTTATTAGCCATGGTACCCAGACAGTAAGGGGCTTCCCTGATAGCTCAGTTGGTAAAGAGTCCACCTGCAATGCTGGAGACCCTGGTTCAATTCCTGGGTTGGGAAGATCAGCTGGCAAACAGATAGGCTACCCACTCCAGTATTCTTGGGTTTCCCTGGTGGCTCAGCTGGTAAAGAATCTGCCTGTAATGCAGGATGGGTTCAATCCCTGGGTTGGGAAGATCCCCTGGAGCAGGCAATGGCAACCCACTCCAGTATGTTTGCCTGGGAAATCCCATGGACAGAGGAGCCTGGAGGCTACAGTCCAAGGGGTTGCAAAAGAGTAAGACACCACCTAGTGACTAAACAACAACCTGAAAAACAGCAGAGGGGATGGGGCCTCCTACCTCACGTGGTTTTCCTGTCAATGTTGAATGAGAAGTTAAACTATTCTGTCCCTCCCTGCTCCATTTCCACCCACCTCCATGTTAGATTTGAATATGCTGATTTAGATGAAAAGACTTTCAAGAACACGTAATTGAGCTATGGGATGTAAAATAAGCTCCCCGAAGACAGGAGCCACATTTTATTTATTTTGGTAGTTTCCTGTCCTCTGAGATAAGATTGGGTACACTCTCCTGAACAACTTAGTTTGTAGTGGTTATCTCACCATTATAATTGGAAAAGATTCCTGTAACTTTGTATTTAAAATATCTGCCTCTCCCCTAGATTGTAAAATCCACAAAGGCAAGTAATTTATTTGTCATGTGTCCCAGTAGAGAGCACGTGGAGCACATTGGACATGAATGAATGAATGAATTTTTGCTCCCTTTGGAGCCCACCACTTAGCACAGAGTTGGCCCCAAATCTGAACTCAAGGACAGTTTGCTGGGTGCACAGGACTGTGCACCGTGGAGTCTACGTGAAACCTGAGCCGGTCCAGCCACAGTGGAGATAATTCACTCAGGACACAGAAGTGAATTTGAATGTCAACTCCATAAAGGAAGGCTGCTAGCTGGAGCAGGTGCTGCTAAGGATCAAGGAGAGTCAGGCTGAGAAAAGAGCATAATTGGCGTCTGCCAAGGGACCTCTGAGAGAAGGTGCCCTCTTAATCATGGCGGGGAGAGTCCAGTACATGGACTGGGGGCAGGTGAAGAGGAATGGAGGCCTCCGATGCAGGTGGCTCCTCTGGGCGGGCTGTTAGTGATGTCAAAGAGAAAAACCTGACCTGGAAAGCAAAGAAGATTGCTTTTTAAATGCAGGCTTTTGAGGTGTGTTGACAGCCCAGGGGAAGGAGAGGGTGCTTAACCAAAGCTTCTGAGAGTACTTCGGATGCTTGAGCACAGAGGGCAGGCAGAGGCATTACCAGCATCCCTGGGCCAGACCTGATCTCTGTTAGTGTGATACCCAGGGCCAGACCCACCTGTTAAGCCTGGCGGTGGATGTCAGGCCCAGTATTTTGCACGCCTCATTTCTTTAACTCTCAGTTAAGTTCAGCTGCTCAGTCGTATTTGACTCTGCAACCCCATGCCCGCAGCCCACCAGGCTTCCCTGTCCATCACCAACTCCCGGAGCTTGCTCAAACTCATGTCCATTGAGTCGGTGATGCCATCCAACTATCTCACCCTCTGGCTATTTTACATATGGTAATGTGTATGCTTCAGTGTTACTCCATTCATCCCACTCTCTCCTTCCCCCAGTGGGTCCACAAGTCTATTCTCTATGTCTGTGTTTCCATTGCTGTCCTGAGAATAGGTTCATCAGTACCATTTTTCTAGATTCTTTATATATATGTGTTAATGTATGATATTTGTTTTCTCTATGTGACTTACTTCACTCTGTATAATAGGCTCTAGGACTAACGTTTGATTTAGGTCTGTCCCCAAGGAAACACTGGGAGAGATTCTTGCACCTGGCTTTCTCTGTCTGGTTTTGGGGTTGGTGCCTGAGGCTCTGGCCAGTAAGCATTCAGGCTCAGCTCCTCTCCAAACATCTGTCACTGGGGACTGGGAACCTGAACTAAAGTCTAAGCCAAGAAAACACAAGCTTTTCTTTGAAACCTTCAAAATCTCTTTCCAGAGCTCTATGAAGACTCCCCTGGGCTCTAGGCACTTTTGTCTTTGTGGGCTTCTTCCTTCATAAAGCAACAGTAAACATTATATTTTATGACTGTGTAAATCAAAGTACACATAAATTAGTACTATATAGTAAAATATTTTATTAGACCTAAATATTTTTTTTCTTTTGATTTAAAAGAGAACATTTTCAGGAATCGCCAAAAGTATTACAAGGCGTAGCACTGTGCCTACGGGGGCCAATGGATGAATCATTCTTGCTCCTTTCCATCCATCAGTCTGACCTGTTCCAACACGCTATGAGAAGGGCAATAAAGTCAGATAGCCATGGCATCTGACCCTGACTTAACTGGTTGAAAGCCTCAGTTTGTTCCTCTGTAAAATGAATGAAAGTAATGTCACATTTATTCTGTGCAGTGAGAGTGGAGAAGATGAGCAGATGTAAGTAAACCTCCCAGAATATGGCCAGGCACAGAGGTGAATGATAATCGCTAGTTGGGGCTGACTCGTTGCAACCCCAAGGACTGTAGCCTGCCAGGCTCCTCTGTCAATGGAATTCTCCTGGCAAGAATACAGGAGTGGATTGCCATTTCCTTTTACAGGAGATCTTCCTGACCCAGGGATTGAACACAGGTCTCCTGCGTTGCAGGCAGATTCTTTACCATCTGAGCCACCACGGAAGCCTACTATTAAGAGATGTTTCTAAATATAAAGACAGGTCAACTTAAAAAGTCTCAGCAGATACATGCTTGACTTTATCTTATAAGGTATAGACAGTGCATTAGAACATGGCACAGAGTAGGTATGCAACAAAAGTTAGTTCTCAGTCTATCCCTCCTTGGAGCACCCGCCTCCACAGGGTCCAGGGGTTGGGGTGGCAGCCTCGTGGTGGGAGAGAGCCCGCAGTGTCCCTGGACCCTATGATTTCCTCGCCAGACCCTGGGAATTCAGCGTCGCAAAATAAACACCACCGCGCCGCTAATCGCCAGCTCAGAAACAAAACAGCGCTGCGCTGGGGATCTGGGCAAAATCAGCCCTCCCTCCTCCTCCTCCTTCGCCGCCGCCCTCCCTTCCTCGCGCTGCTGGGCTTGCTCGGCTCTGCTCAGCGCAGCGCAGCTCAGCAGCCGCCTAGCCTAGGCAGCACGGTCTCCGGGTCGCCAGCACCAGCTCGGAGCTCCGCTGCCCGCCTGGGCTCTGCCAGGTCTCGTTTCAGCGGGGACCCCTTCGGGCAGGAGTCGTGTGGCGACAGCCAGCGGCCAGGGCACAAAGTTGGGAGCCCGCGAGGATGAGGCTGTCCCCGGTGCTCCTGAGGCTGAGCCGGGGTCCAGCGCTGCTGGCCCTGGCGCTGCCCCTGGCGGTGGCGCTGGCCTTCTCCGACGAGACCCTGGACAAAGTGCCCAAGTCGGAGGGCTACTGCAGCCGCATCCTGCGCGTCCAGGGCACGCGGCGCGAGGGCTACACCGAGTTCCGCCTCCGCGTGGAGGGCGACCCCGACTTCTATAAGCCGGGAACCAGCTACCGCGGTAAGTAGCCCGCCGTGGTGTTGGGGGCGCGGGACCTGGCCCCCGGAGGGCGCCGACCGCGCGGTGCCGGAGGAGGGCGCACGGTTCCCAGGCGCACAGTGCCAGCGCAGCCCGCCGAGGGCCCTTCTGTCCTGGATGCCCTATCCTTTGAGCTCCGAGCCAGTATCCGGCGCCGTCGCGGGGCCGCAGCCAGGAGATGCAGTCCCCAAGTCCGAAGCGCGGTTCCCGGGTGTGGGCCGGAGCTGAGCGACGCGTCACTCTGGCCTGGCTTCTACCCCGGCCGGTTCCAGGAGAGCGGTGGAGACTCGCCTTTCTCCAGATCCGTCTCTGGGGTCGAGGGGACCCTGGCTTCTTTTAGTCGGGTCCTAGGCAGGGTGGTGACTCCGGCTTTCCCCACTCCCATCCCTGAAGGAGAGGAAATCAGCTTTTCACAGACCAGCCCCCAGTGGGACGGTCATTCCAGCTTCCCCGGACGGATCCCTACAAGAGAAGGGACTTGGGCTTCTCCCCTAGCTGGTCCTAGGGCGGGGGGAGGAGAGGAGAAGAGCCTGAAGCTTTTCGGAAGGTTGCCTGAAAAGAACTCCAAATATTCTTTGACGGCCCCAGGCGAGGGAGAAGACCCTGGACTTCTAGGACAGGCTCCCAGTGGACTGAGAGCTCTAGGTAGTTTCGAACAGGGAGGGGAATCCAATCAAGACCGAAAGGGAAGCCCAGATTCCTGAGGCCTGCTCCCTGGAGGCCAGAGCGGCTCCCGCAACCCCGAGTCTCAGTACCCCCAGAAAAGCGGTCTCTCAGCTCCTCAAATGCCAGCCGGCTTTCAGAAGCGCAGAGAGGGGATGTCCAAAGCAAGTGAGCGCCCCCCGGGCCTCACAGGCAGCTCGACCAGCACAGACCTGAAGACCCCTGACGCCATGCCCTGAGCCCCTCTCTTAAGCCGGGTCAGCTCCCCATGCATCTTTTCGCTGCCATTCTCCATCAGGAGCCAAGACACCAGGCAGGGAAGGAAGCCTGCCCAGCCTCACCCGGGGCCCCGCGGGCGGGGAGTGACAGGGCACGTGTCCCTTCACCCCGGGCCCTTTCATAAGTCCATTCTGGGGCTAAGTAAGGAAAAGAGAGGCTTCGGGGCACTCGTGGGGCGAACGGGCCCACAGCCACCGCCCTTCCATCCCCACTTTCCCCGTTCCTAAGCGTCTCGAGAGGAAGCTATGGGGGCAACATTGGAGAAAGTTTGGGGTAGTGCCAGCTGGAGCCCGGGTCACACAGGCGACCAGAACCAGGGACCACCCTTCCCAGAATGCTTCTCCCATTTTCCTGGGTTTGTGTTCCCGATTCTCTCCGCCTGGAGCTACCCAAAGCGTAGTCGGCTTGTGGACGCGCTCCATGCCTGTCGGGCAGTCCTTGCAAGCCCGCGCGGCTAGGCGGGGCGGGGGGTACTCTGCGCGGAAGGCTGGGGGTGGGGTGGAGAACACCCGGCCCGGCCCCCAGGGTGCTGGCAGCGGGTTGGCCCGGCAGCCCAGCAAGCCGAACCTACATGCGATCGCAGCCTCTTTCCCCCAGCGGGGAAACAGCCAGTCCCCTCCGTGGACGAGAGGGAAGTGGGAGTAACCCCACTGGCCTCTTCAGCCCTCCCCCAAACCGAGGACCTGAGTTCCCTGGGAAAACTGCCCCAGCTCCACGTGGCAGCGAAAGAGGTGGCTCTGCAGTCCGTCCCGGGTTTAGTAGCTGTGTGACCTTGTGCAAGTCCTTTAATTTCTCGGATCCTATTTCCCAGTTATTGAAATCAGATGTTTGTCCAGCTACCCTGGGCGGTCTTAGGGAGTAAATGAGTCCATAAAGATGAGCGTGCCTGAGCTACAGTGGGTTCCCCGTATATATTAGTTTGAGTTGTCTATGAGGCCCAAAAGGTTTAATAATTGAGGGCTGTGCACGGTCAGGTTCAATTTTGTTTCTGCCACGTGTGCGTCTGTGTGTCTAAAAGCAGGTTTTCTCAGCACTCCTTCAAGCCAATCTACCAGTGGATGCCAGTTACCTGGTGCTCATGAAATAACTGAATGAATGAATGATTTCTCCATGTTAGGAGGTTTGCTTAAGACTATTCCTAGTTTAGGACCAGGAGAATTTCTTTTGGGGATAATCAAGTTTAGTCTGCAGCCCAAGAGTCCTCCTGGGTCTCTCTTCCCACATGAATCTTCCCAGTTTGGCTGAGCACTGGCAGTGAGGGATCCCAGCACTGAGATAGAGATGCATCTGGGATTCACATGAACAGACGGGTTCCATGACGGCCTAAGTATCCATGAACAGCAGGTGAAAACTGGGATTAGACTTTCACCTTATAGGTTATGCCAGCCTACAATGTTAGTCTTAAACTGTGATGCCCGACTCAGGCTATTGGTGGGCAATCATCTTACCTCTTTTCTGGTGGCTAAGAGATCTTGCAAGAGCCAGGCTAATGCCTTCTGAGTCAATTCTTTGGATTAGCAAACCTGATTCCGCCACTCAAAGTTAGGAAGAAAAAGGGCACTGGCCTGGTTTTTGACATTTTCTGTTGGCTTATACTTTCTTAGAATAGTTACATTAGAGGTAAATCTAATACATTCAGCTCCGGGTATTGACTTAGGGCTGTGGAAATTAACATTCCCCTGGTGTTCTGTTTGCTTTTTTATTTTTATTTTTACTGAATTAGAGCCCCTCACAATCTTTGGAATCAATGGCCTATTTTCCTGCCTCAAACCTTTGTCCTCAGGATTCCAGTTCATCCCCACAGAGGTTCCACTCTCCATGCCGCCACTCCCACCCTCCCATCTCATCATATCCTTTAGATATTCTAGACTGGAGTAAAATGGTCACTATTTAAAAAAAAAAATGGAAACATGGGGTTTCTTCTCAACAGTCAGGATCCAATTGAGATGATGATTCAGCCTTTTCCCAAGTTGTTAGTACTATATTGACTGCCTCCTCTCTCCCACCACATCTCTACCCTCCCTCCCTCTTTCCCTCAATACCACTCCCTCTGCAATAATTGTGCTTTAGAAAACTCTGAAAGGCTTGCTCTGTTTCTGACCATGGCCTCCTTTGAAAAAGAGATTACAGTGATTAAAAATAACAAGTTGAGGATCCTCAAGGGGCTTCCCTTATAGGAGGACAATTTGCAAGACCAGTCATTCCCAGATCACAATTTCAAGCCAAATAGAAGAAAATCAGCTGAAATGTTCAAGAATTGATTGAAAATAAGAGACTCTTTTGTCTGTCCAAAGGTCTGTTTATTAGGAAAATAAAGCCAGACCCTGGCTAATGAGAGTGGCTTTTCCTAGATGCTCTTTAAAGGGAAATTTCAAGGAACTTGATGGGGAAAGAATGTCCAGGCGAGATTTCAAAAGCTTGTCCAACTTCAAGCATAATTAAGGGATTTATTCTAAACCGGGAGGTTTGGAGACCTCCAAAGCTGCTTTGCCTTCTCTTTCTTTTTCTCACTCTGGGGCACACACTGTCATAAGAATGTGTGTCCCAGAGTGTCCCATCTCCACCTGGTAGAACACAGGCTTTGATGTTGGCTGGGTCTGTTTCCACTCTGGCTCAGTCACACATTCACTGTGTGACTATAGGCAGGCCACTTTACCTTTCTGAGCCACAGTTTCTCCACCTGTAAAATGAGACAGCTTCTCCCACTGTGCTAGTGTAGCTGTGAGAATTAGAAATAATCCATGTCAAAAGAAACCGTCATACAGTAGCATATATTATATATATACATGCACACATATACATACATACATATATATAATGTTATGAGATCATTATTTATTTTGGAAATAGAAAAATACTTGGCCGCTAACACTGGATAAGACATTGTGTTAAGTGCTTCCTACTCATCTTGCATATTCTTTCCAGTACTTTGGGTCAATTTACTATTTTTATTTTACAGATGAGGACACTAAGCCTCAATAATCAGTGGAGTAAGGATACAAACTAAGGGATGTCTAACTGCTAAATCTGTACTCATAACTAGTTTTTTTTTTTTTTTTTTTCATAACTAGTTTTTTATACTGACTCAATAAAATGAATTAGTGGAATGAATTCACCCTGCTACCCTCAGTCTTCCCGGTGGTGTGTCTTTGTTGAAGGAAAACAGCAACAACAAATCAAGATAATAACTGACATATCTTGGGACACTAAGTCTGAAGTGATGGGTCCCTATTTACATTTGCTTTTTTTCTTCTTGTAGATTTCAGTATTGCATTTGCCCATAAACCAAAGGATTAATTTAGAAACATGAAGAACCTTGCCAGACGTTGGCCAATTCCTTTTGTTTGTGGGGAAACAGAAACAAATTGGAAAGAGAGAAACCTTAATTTGACTCTTGTTTTATTTTTACATGCAGATATTATACTACCATGTCAGGAAAATTATACGTTTGAAAAGTATATACATAGAATATGAAAAACTTAAGCTGGATGAGGTCTTTTAAATAAACTTTTTATGTAGTGGTTTTTTAGAATTAAGCATTGCTGATGATATTGTAATTATTTATGAGTGACCCTCTTGTTTGCTCTTTTGTTTTTATTATATAACTTTAATTTTTAACTTTTGCTCTCTTTTTTTAAGTAGTTCAAATCGTTAATAAAAATTAAAAAGATGTATACATATATAAATGCTTAATGGTTGTGGGGCCTGTTCCTTTGAGTTTGATGAAACACAAAAGTCAGATCATACAAAAAATGAAGCATATAAATTGAAATTTTTCAAGGTTTAAAACTTGAGTACTTACCTATACAAGTTGAGTGTCCCTCTCCAGCTGGCTGACTGAACTGGAGCAAGAGATTATAATTGTTGAAATGTTTACAAACATGCTATTTGCTTATTATACATGAAATGACAGATGTAGATCAATACCAATTTCTGTAGAGGAAAAACTTTAGCCATCTTGTATTAATCAGGATACAGGCTAAGCTCATTACAAAAAGGCCAGAAAATGCAATGTTTTAAATGAGAGGTAAGTGGGAAGTCCAAGATGATGGGCAGCTTGCTGCACATGGCCACCCAGGAACCCAGGTTCCTTCTATCTCGTTGCCCTGCCATCTTCTAGCACTCTGCAATCCAGAAGTAGCCAGAAGTCACAGTACCTGAAACGGCTAGTCCAAATTAAGCTGTGCTATAAATATAAGACACACCCTGGTTGTTGAATAATTAGTATGAGAAAAAGAATAAACCTCTCATTAACTGTATTTTGTATTAATAACGAAATGATAATGGTTGTTGTTTAGTTGCTAAGTTGCGTCCAACTCGACCGCATGGACTGTAGGCCGCCATACTCCTTTGTTCATGGGATTTTCTGGGCAAGAATACTGGAGTGGGCTGCCATTTCCTTCTCCAGGGGATCTTCCTGACCCAGGGATTGAACCTGCATCTCCTGCTTGGCGGGCAGAATCTTTGTGCCACTGAGCCACCAGGGAAGCCCCAATAATTGTATATGCAAGCTAAATAAAATATAGTTAAAATTAATTTTACTTGTTTTTCATTTGTTTCTACTGGACACTTATTGACAAGTAAAATGAATTTCCCCTGGAAAAATAATGTCTCACGTTCTCTTAGTGACAAGTCCTCTAGGTGAGTTTTCTCAATGGCGTGTGAATCATTAGAGGGGAGGAGTGTTGGGGGGTGTGTGTGCATGTGTGTGTACATGTACTTGCATGTGATGTGTTGATAGGGTTCATACCAAGAAGAAAAAAGGGGCCATATATCAGAGTAGCTTGTCTGCCTCACCATCTTCCTCAGTAAAGGAGGAAGCAGCAGGGAAAGAAAGGATGAGGGAAAAGTTGGCAAAGCAAGAAAATGCAAGAGAGGGAGGGGAGAAAGAGAAGAGGGGAAGAAGGAGAAACAGGAAGGGGAAAGGAGGGAAGAAAAACTTCACCGGGATATACATTTAGAATGAACATGAGTGAATTTACATTTTTTTTAGATTTTTAAATTCTTAATGAAGAATATCACTTTCATCCTTTTAATGGATAATTTCCCTCAAATCAGACCCCATCGATCTGGTATTGTTCTGTTAAGATTAATTTTAAAATAAGTGCTCTTAATTTGCTATGGAATTTACTAAATTTTCTGATATCAAAGTTTTTTAATTGATATAGTTGATTTACAATGTTGTTAGTTTCAAGTGTACAACATAGTGAATCTATATGTACATATATTCTTCATATATTCTATGTATACATACACACGTGTATTTTTCAAGAGAAGAGTCCTATCTTACTTGAGGGTTAGATTCAAGAGTCATTATGGAAAGCAAAAATCACGTAAGTGAAAATTACTCCTTAAAAATCCTTTGCAAATGTACGTAAATTATCACAAGGATACTAGATTCAAACTAGCCTTATTTATGTGCCCCTGCAGATAGTTTTATTAGTGGGGAATAGAAACATACTGATATTTCCCAGGAAGTCCAGCATCTATTTTTCCCTCCAACATTGGAAGAGACCAATGTTTCCTCAGTTGAATACTGTATAAAACCATTGGTTTGCTTGTCCTTAGACCCTGACGTGACACGTACGAAATACTCACCATCTGATGAACTGGGAGAACCAAGAGTCCCAGCTCATGCTCACTCAGGCACATGAATACATGTATGTGCATGAGTGAGCATGAGCTGGGAAGTGGCAAGTGGCCCAAATGATCTCAAGTATTATTTCCTCTGTTTTTAATCTGATGGTGTGCAATTGTGTCTGGTTCCAGTCACATGCACGTCTCTGGAGCACCTACTATGTCAGAGAGCTCACCATGTCACACAAGCTATCTGTGTGGCTGGCTAGTTCTTGCTGATCTAAAGTTTCCCGTTTTTACTGGGTGTCTTGGCTGGGCCAGAGTTGAGGCTAGGATAGGAAGAGTAAGCAGTGAGGTAACACCCCAAGAAGGCCTTTTTGAGCTCTACATAGACAAGGCTTCTAACTTTCAAAGTTTAAAACTTGAGCACTCACTTATACAAGTTAGGTTGTCCCTCTCCAGCTGGCTGACTGAACTGGAACAAGTATTCAAAACTGCCATGAAAAGTTCAGGGAAACTTCAAACAGGAGCCTGCTCACATCCACTGATTTGCTGGGGTCTAGGAGACCCAGGGGAAATAACCTGGATCTGGTCTACTGTTGTAGTTCTGATATTTGCAAACACAGACCAGGTGGGAGGCGGGGGGTGGGAAGGACAGGGAAAGGCTTCAAGTACAAAACCCTGTGTGGGGGGATGGGAGTGTGGGAGGATGGGCAGATGCAGTGGTGGGAAGACCTGAATTCTTGGTGTTGCAGGAAGCTCTTCTGATGCTCCTCTTCTTCCCTTTCCCCCTCTCCTTCTCTCTCTCCATTTTCTTTTCCTCCTTTTCTTTCTCCACCTCCTCCTCACAGCAGCAACCCTGCCCTTTGAACTTCCCAAATACACCGAGCTCATTCCCACTCCAGGGCCTTTGTATATGCTCTTCTCCATGCCTAGAATGCCCTACCCCCTGATCTTTCTATGACTCGCTCTGTCTTTTATGTCTCAGCTCAGATGTCATTTCTTTAAAGAGGCTTCTCTGACCACCAATTGATGCTTCCCATTACTTTTGCCTGGTTTTATTTTCTTCATAGCCCTGAACCACTCTCTGAAATGATCTTGTCTATCACCTGCTTCCTCAAGCTAGAATACAAGCTTTATGAGAGCAAAGGCTTGTCCTTTATTATTGGCTACTTTATTGCCAGCACCCAGAACATTGTGTGCCCATCACAGGCCCTAAATCATTATTTATAGAAAAATGAAAGTATTGTTTAAATCCCAAGAACCCCTGTGAGAGAGAGATGTGAGATCTTCCTCTAAGAGAGCTGGATAGAAGGAAGGGACAGCATTTCTCCCTCTGCCAGACAGAGGTGAGGCCAAGGGATGGGGACAGATGGCAAGGATCTCCAGGCGGTGGCAGCAGAGAGAAAGGATGCTCAGTGCCCTGGGGGTATTGGCTGGAGTCTGAGGGCTGGCAGATGGTCTGGGTCCAGGGTGAAGGCTGTTGGAAGGGAAGGACTAGCAGTCCCATGCACAGTGGAAAGCGGGATTGTTGATGGTTCAGAGGTGAGGAGCACACGGACAGCAGGCAAGAGAGTAAAGGGAAGCAGCTGCCAGCCTCAGGTGCTGACTCTGACTACCTGGAGAAGAGGGCACAGGGGATTGTTGAGCCCTCAAACCTAGACACCAGTTATTAAAGTGACTTTCCCTGAAATCAGCACTTTGTGGAGTCATGTGTGTGGTTTCCAAACCTAGCTATGGATCAGAATCCCTTGAAAAGTTAAATACATATATATACACACACACACATGCACACACATATGTTATATTTTTTATTTATATATGTATATATATATATCTTCACTGGCCCCACCCTAACAAAAGGCTGGATTCCAGAAATCTATATCCTTTCTTTCTTTTTTTTAAAGCAAGAAGATGAGACGCAAAGAGAAGGTGGTGACTTCTCTCTGAACGTGCTTCCCCACCCCCACGCCTCCACGCCCTACCCCCAGCCTCCTAGTCCCACATACTTTAGCACCAGGTCACATCACCGCCCTGTCCTGTTACTATCAACACAGCGGCCAGTGGCGTGTCCTCAAAACCGACGACACAGTGGTGGCATTCCCCTGCCTTGGCTGTGAAGTGGCGGGAGGGAAGAGCCGCGAGCTTGCTGTAGGTGAGAACACTCGCACGAGCGGAGCCTGAGTCGCCGTGGACTGTGTTGTATTATTGTACATCTCGGCTGCCAAAGACTGCCTCACGTGTGACTTCAACTCATCGTTTGGGGTCTGTCTCTTGGAGTCCAGCAAAGTAAGGTCTCCCCTTGGCCGTGTGTCAGACCTTGAGGTGTTTGTGGAGAAACAGCTGCCATAAGTTCTGATTAAACTGCCTGTTTCTTCAACCATTCTTTGCACCCTGTTTCTTTTTCCCTGCACCTTGGACTCCAGATGTGCTCTGATAGGGAGGGAACATGGTGGAAGGATTATCTCCCTTGTTCTGGACACTGTGTTTGTGTTAAGCTTGCCAGGTCTCGTGTTTGCTGTTTTGGCAGCTGTGTCATACTCTGGAATCACACTGAGCTTGCAGCCAGCAAAAAATTCCTGAGATTTGATGGGAAGGCTTGCTGCCCTCCTTTGCCTGTACTAGTGAAACTGTTCCTTGAATATCAGCTTTGACATGATTCCCCATTAGACTTAATCCAGCATGTTTGGGCCTATCCTGCTAGCTGTCAACCATTCATGAATCTGGATTCTGTCATTGAGTGACCTATTCACATAATCTAATTTTGGATCATCCACAATTTTGACAAGCAAGCCTTAGAAGTCTTTATCTAAGAAGTTGGTAAGAATGATGAGCAGGTCAGGGCTTAGGACAGAGCATTCTGACCTGCCTTAAAATCTTTCTCTAAAAAACTGACATCCAATTAAAATAGCTTGGAAGTCAACCAATTTTCTGTTGCCTCAATGGCATTTAAATACTAACTGCCACCCTGCTGGTCAACCACCTCAGTTTAGTTACAGATACTGTTTCTTTAGCTTGTTAATGAATCTTACAGTCTAGGTCGAATTATTTTCTTTCTTTGCTCCCAAATTAGTCCAGAGTCTTTCCACTGCAAGTAACAGGAACAAAGTCTAACTAAAGCAAAAAATAGAATTATTGAACCCTATATTTGGAAAGTTCAGGGATGGATCTGGCTTCAGGTTTAAAATGGATCTAGGGACTTGAACAAAGTTTTCTCTCCTTCTCTTTTTCTCTCCCTTTTCCTTTCCTCTCCATTGTTTCCAGTTCCTTTTTTTGCCTCCTCTCGCCTTCCATCCTTTATCTCTTGGCAGCATTTTTGTGTGTTGACATAGTTTTTCTTACTGCAGATAAACTTTCTCTAGGGAATGCCAGGGAAGGTAACTGTTAACAACCTTCAGTGAAAAGTCTTTCAGTCAGTTCTGTAAGTGAAAGAAAAGTGATTTTCCCTTTAATTCCAAACTGAAAAATTCCAGGGAAGGGTTCTGATAGGTCACATACCCAGGGGAATGGGATACATTACAATATGGAGGCAAATTGCTTCTGTGTCACTTCTGTGACTTGATATTTCAGGAAGGAGAAGGGAGACAGTGATTGGCAGCCCCAAAGATTACATGGTCAGAGGAAAGGGAGATGTGGGTATCTTAGCATGTGTTCCTTAGAACTTCCTTCCCTAGTCCGAATACCCAGCTGCATTCTCTTGGCTGATATATCTCTGAGAGGGAAGCATCCTTCCCATCCATTCCTCTTCCCATCTACATATTGGTCAGCTCAGGACCCGTTCACCTGGCTCCCAGCTATTCCACAATGAGGGAGCACATGGGGGAAAGAATGAACTTCTACTGAGTTGTACAATGTATTTGTATACCTTATCTCCTTTAGTCTTTATGACAAATGCATGAAGTGATAGTGATGATCCCTCTTTTAGGAGAGGAAACTCATTTATCTTTAAATATATTTTGTTAATTTAGCAAAATTTATAAATACTTAATATTATAAATATTCATTAATTAGTTGTCACAATAACAATATAAATGCTATTAGTGCCATTTTATAGGAGATTGTCAGCTGAGATAATGAGAAGTTAAATAATCAGCCCAAGGTAACATGTAGAAAGCAGAGGGCATGGCAACCCACTACAGTGTTCTTGCCTGGAGAATTCCCGTGGACGGAGGAGCCTGGTGGGCTACAGTCCATGGGGTCGCAAAGAGTCAGCCACAACTAAGTGACTAAGCACAGCACAGCAACATGTAGAAAACAGGAATTTGAACCCCGATCTGTTAGCTACAACCATTATATATCCATACCTACAGCCCTAAAAACCTTAAATATGCATGATCTTTAGTTTTGAATGGGAGGGAGTTCATCTCTCCCAGAGAATGTTGGGAACATTCACTGAGGAAGGTCACCCAAGAGAACAGCATAAGCCAACCCCACCCCATGACTTGCTCACCCTTGCTCACCTAGGATTTGTAATCCTGCCTTCGTATTTGCCAACCTGTCAGTAAGCACCACCTGCCAGCTCCTGGTGAGGTGGGCTGAACTGCCAGTTTCTAAGTGAGACATGTGAGTCACAGCTGTCTAGAGAGCCACAAGTTTTGCAGAATCAGGACGGGACCATTATAGCTAATGTAATCCCCCGGCAGTCCTTACAGCCAGCCCCATGTTACAAGTTAAGGCGGCAGCTCAAGTTCATTGTTGCTGATATGTGGGGAATGAAGACTTGGCATCTCAGTAACATAGAGCAGGTGGATGGCAGGGGTTGGCCTTGTAATGGAACTGGAACCTGGTTCAAGATCTTCTCATTGAGGTTGGGACTGGAAGGGTCTGAAGCCCAGAGGTAGGGTGGGGAGTGTGGCCTAGACAAGATCCAGTGATGACAACAGGCATAGCAGATGCCCTGAAGTTTATATTAGAGGGTTGACAAACCAATATTTGAAAGGCCAGAAGGTTCTTTGGGAATTAGGTGGGACTAGAGTTTTCATATACTTAGGAGGGGAGAACTCCACCTTAGGTGGAGATCTGAGGCCAGCCCCCAGCGTGAAACATCAGTCCTCATATAAACAAGGCAGGCCAGAGAGGCCCTTGCCTCTGAGCTGGTTTTTAGGGAAAGGTTGTAATCTGTCTTCCAGCCTGGTTTTCCTAAAACATAAATTAATATGACATTCCCCAACTCAAACCCTCCATTGTGTCCTTGTCACCTCCAGAATGGTATCCACACTTCTTAGCAAGATTTCAAAGATGTTTCAAAGACGCTTCTCCTCTTCCTCCCCTAGCCTCTTATAATATCCTCTCTCCCAGCTTGCAACTAATAAAATACAGACTTACTTCTGGTTTGTAAAGCCAGAGCTGGCCCACCATGCCTTTCCCTCTCTCTGAGATGCTGTTGTTCCTCTTGTCCACTGGACAAACTCCTATACTTCATTCAGTTTGCAGCTCAAATGCCCCTTCCTCCATGACTCACCTTTAACTCCCCCAGTATACGCAGACGTTCCCTCCTCTGGGATCCCAGAGCGCTTCATTCATACATCCATAACACCCATCATATAAAAATACCTGCCAATGCAGCCTTTTTCCCCAGCTCTTAGACTCTGTGCTCCTAGAAGGCAGAGGCTAGGTCTTTTCTCTGTGTGTCTCTAGAGATGTAGTTCAAGACAGAATGGGTCTGTGTTTCATAAAGTTTACAGGTTATTAGAGGAGACCAGCATTGAACAAATAACTCACAAATATTTAATTGAGATTGGGTGAGAAGTATTCAAGGGGGGAAAAAAGGTGTGTTGAAAGGCTATATTGTGTGGGAGTGGGAGGGGCTGAGAGGCCATCATGAGGCTTACTCTCTAGGGTGTGAGGAGCTGCAAGAAGACTCAGTTAATTACAAAGACTTCTCCAAACCAGTGCAGAACCTGGCCCTGTGACTATCAGCCCCAAAGACAATGATCTCCACTACAGTCCTCTCAGTGGTCCTCCATTGTCACCTACTAGTTTTTCTGTGGAGACTCAGCCTCTGAAAATTGACCCTGAGGGCCAGCTTTTTAAAATTCATTGTTGGATAATCAGCTTGCTGAGTGTCATGATCTTTATCATCATCATCATCATCATCATCATCATCATCATTGTCATTGATCATCATCTTCATTCCCAACATCACCAAGACCACCATCATCATCCTTTATAATTTTGAATCCTTTATGTATATGCCAGGCACTGTGGTAAATGTTTATTTAGTCATCTTTACATTCCTAAAGAAAGGTAATATCATTAACCCTGTTTTTTAAAAATGAGTAACAGGGAGGTTAAATAAGGTCATTTACTTATTAAGTGATAGCTCTGGGACTCTAATCTGAAATCTTTGCTTTTAACCAGTTCCCTGTATATGCCCCAGAGTGGCTCCAAATGGACTTTTAAAAAATTTTTTATTTTAATCCTTCATAAGCTTTTTTCTTTAATTTCCTGGGTCTCTTAATGACATCTCTTAGGAAGAACTTGGGAGGAGTCATTAGCGAGAAGATGCTATTATTTATTGCCAAGCAGTTGTCTTCAGTCAATACTGGGACTCAGAACACACTACACTTTTGTTCCTTTGAGGAGTCATATAATGGGGCTCACTAGAGGGATGGGGATCTCCTCTCTTCCTTCAAATTACACCATGTGACACAGTCATCACCACCTGTAATTATGGCTTGAAACGCAAGTTCAGCCTCCAGAGCCTCCATCTTCTGGATTGTATTCAATAAGGTAAAGTAAAACCTTCATTTTCTAGAACCTTCAGGAATGCATCATTCTGGGAAGCTGAGTTTATGGGTAGCCCTTTATTTATTTATTTATTTTTTTATGGG
Organism: Muntiacus reevesi; assembly: GCF_963930625.1. Lineage (NCBI taxonomy): Eukaryota > Metazoa > Chordata > Mammalia > Artiodactyla > Cervidae > Muntiacus > Muntiacus reevesi. The sequence goes on from NC_089257.1 coordinate 53,470,984, forward strand.
TAGCCCTTTAAATGCTCTGCACAGATATACAAAAAGATGCATACTTATCATTCAGAAACATTGTTTAATAATATTCTTATCAAAACAAAATTTAACACAAAAGAGTTCACAAGTCTTGCATCTTGGTGAATCATCATTTGTTGAATATACTCATGCACTGGCACCCAGATCAAGGAATAGAAGGACCTGCACTTCAGAATCACTCCTTGGGTCCCCTTCCCACACTTGAAAGCACTGATCTGACCTCTAGGTTCATAGATTATTACTTTTCCTGGTTTTGGACTTCATATAAATGTCATCGTACTTTTTGTATTCTTTTGTGTCTGTCTACTTTCACTTAAGATTGTGAGATAATCCCTCTTGTTGCAGGTAGTAGTAATTTGTTTATTTTTGACTGAAAAGTGCTGCTAAAAATGATGCTACTATGAGTATCTGCTAGATGTCATTTGGTGCATACATGTCTGCATTTCTGTTGATTTAGGAGTAGCAGTACTGGGTCATAGGGAATGTATAAACTCAGCTTCAGTAAATACTGCTGAACAGTTTTCCAGGGAAGATTGCTCATTTTCAGTTCATCAACTGAGTATGAGAGTTCCAGTTAAGAACATTTGATATGTTAATCCTTTTAAGGTTAGTCAGTCTGGTGGACATGCAGTGGTATTTTACCGTGGATTTAATTTGTATTTCCCCATTGACAAATGAGGTTGAGTGCCTTTTCATATGTTTATTAGCCATTTGGGCATGTTCTTTTGTGAACTTTCTGGAGAAGGAAATGACAACTCATTCCAGTGTTCTTGTCTGGGGAGTTCCATGAACAGAAGAGTCTGGTGGGCTACAGTCTAGGCAGTCACAAAGAGTTGGGCACGACTGAGTGACTAATACTTTTTGTGAAGTACTAGTTCATGTGATTTGCTTATTTTTTTTACTTTGGGCTGTCTATCTTTTTCTTATTGATCTTTGAGAGTTCTTTATATATTTTGGATAAAAGTTTCTGGTTAAATGTATTGCCAATACCTCCTTTCACACCATAGCTTACATTTTCTTATCAAAATTTTGTTTATCAAAAGACATTGTTATCATTGCATTTACACATCTTCTTTATCATCAGTATTTTTAAATGTTCTATTAAAAAAAAAAACTTTCCCATGCCAAGATCATTCATGTTTTATCTTATGCTACTTTGTAAAATGTTATTGTTTCACTTTTCACATTTAGCTCTACAATCTATGTGAAATTTTGTGTATCATGTGAGGTAAAGACCAAGATTCATCTTTTTATGCACCATTATCCTGTTGTGTTAGTTGCTCCCTCATGTCTGAATGTTTCCTAATTGTCACTGAAAATATCTTCTTTCCCCCACTGCTCTGCAGTACACCCTTAACCATAAATCAAGTTTATATGTATTTGTGGAACTTTATCTGGACCTCAAACTATTCAATTGGCCTATTTTTCTTTCCCTGCTATAGTACACAGGCTTAATTTCTATAGCTGCATTGCCTCAATACCTGGTAGTATAAGTCATCCAACTTTGCCTTTATTTCTCCAGGTTGCCTTATATATTCTTGACCCTCTGCACATAAAAATTCTAGAATCAGCTTGTCAATATCACAAAATCATGCTGTGATTTTAATGTAAGTTGCACCAAATTTATAAATCAATTTGAGAAGAATTGACATCTTTACAACACTGAATCTACCAGTCCATGAATGTCATTCAGTAAATAGAATTACATACCAACTCTGCTATTCACTGTGCCGGGCTAAGATGTGATTCTTACCTTTGAAGGACTTACAAATAGGTAAACAAATACTTGTGTACAAAATATTTAACATGATCATCTCATCACTGATAATAATAGCTAATATTTACTGTTATCTGCCAACAATGGTTTTAAGGACTTTCATGCATTATTTACGCTTGACATTGATATGTTGAGGTAAACACTGTCATTAGGCTCATTGTCTCAGTCAGTTCAGTAGCTCAGTTGTGTCCGACTCTTTATGACCCCATGGACTGTAGCATACCAGGCTTCCCTGTCCATCACCAACTCCCAGAGCCTGCTCAAACTCATATCCATTGAGTCAGTGATGCCATCCAATCATCTCATCCTCTGTCATCCCCCTCTCCTCCTGCCTTCAATCTTCCCCAGCATCAGGGTGTTTTCAAATGAGTCACTTCTTTGCATCAGGTGGCCAAAGTATTGACGCTTTAGCTTCAGCATCAGTCCTTCCAATGAATATTCAGGACTGATTTCCTTTAGGATTGACTGGTTTGATCTCTTTGCAGTCCAAGGGACTCTCAATAGTCTTCTCCAACACCACAGCTCAAAAGCATCAATTTTTCAGTGCTCAGCTTTCTTTATGGTCCAACTCTCACATCCATATGTGACAACTGGAAAAACCATAGCTTTGACTATGTGGACCTTTGTCAGCAAAGTAATGCCTCTGCTTTTTAATATACTGTCTAGGTTGGTCATAGCTTTTCTTCTAAGGAGCAAGCATCTTTTAATTTCATGGCTGCAGTCACCATCTGCAGTGATTTTGGAGCCCAAGAAAATAAAGTCTGTCACTGTTTCCATTATTTCCCCTTCTATTTGCTATGAAGTGATGGGACCAGATGCCACGATGTTTATCTTTTGAATGTTGAGTTTTAAGCCAACTTTTTCACTTTCCTCTTTCACTTTCATCAAGAGACTCCAGTTCCTCTTCACTTTCTGCCATAAGGGTGGTGTCATTTACATATCTGAGGTTATTGATATTTCTCCTTGGCAATCTTGATTCCAGCTTATGCTTCATCCAGCCCGACCTTTCACTTGATGTACTCTGAATATAAGTTAAATAAGCAGGGTGACAATATACAGCCTTGACGTACTCCTTTCCCAATTTGAAACCAGTCCGTTGTTCCATGTCTGGAATTTTAACAAGGTCCAAGGAAAAAGAGCACCCAGGTCTTGATTGGGCAGTCAAAGGAAACATTGCAGAAAAGATGAAAATTTAGCTGATTTCTAAAAACGTTTGCCAGGAATGAAGGAGGTGGAACATTCCAGGTGTATGAATAACCAAGTGGAAAAAAATAATACTATAGGATGAAATGATATGGGTTTTCAGGAAACTGCCAGTGAGAGAGTCCCAGGACTGAAATGTGGTGTAGCAGGGAATGGAAATGTGGTCGGTGACGCTTCCTGGAGAGGCAGAATCTGTGGGCTGGTCAGTCTATGGAGTTTGAGCTGTAGCCTGAAGTTACTGACTATGCAGCAGAGACTGAGTGTCTAGCTTAGGTTGGGTTCCTCAGAAGCAGATATTATTCATTTCTTAGGGTTCCCATGTTTAGTACCACAAACCGGTAGCTTAAAACAACAGAAATGTATTTGCTCACAGTTCTCAAGGCAAAAAGTCCGATCTCAAGATGTCAGAGTTGTTTCCCTTTGGAGGCTCCACAGAGTTCCTTCAACACCTCTCCTAGCCTCTGGTGGCAGTCCTTGCTGTTCACTGGCCTGCAGGTGCCTCGCTCCCATCTCTGCTGCTGCCATCACCTGGCATTCTTCCCTGTGTGTTTCTGCGCCTCTTTGTCTAAGGACATTGGCCACAGGGGCTTGAACCAATGCACTTGGACTTCAGTTCAGTTCAATCGCTCAGTCGTGTCTGATTCTTTGCGACCCCATGAATCGCAGCACACCAGGCTTCGCTGTCTGTTACCAACTCCTGGAGTTTACTCAAACTCATCCCCATTGAGTTGGTGATGCCATCCAGCCATCTCATCCTCTGTCACCCCCTTCTCCTCCTGCCCCCAATCCCTCCCAGCATCAGGGTCTTTTCCAATGAGTCAACACTTCGCAGTTGTACTTAGGGCCACCTTAATCCAGTATTATGATCTCATCTTAACTAATTACATCTGCAAAGACCCTATTTCCAAAAAAGGTCACATTTCCAGGAACCTGGGGTTAGGACTTTAACATACATTTTAGGAGGACACAATTTAACCCAGAACAAACCCTCAGGGGAGGATTGGGGTGCAAGTGACTCTTAAAGGAAGTACTCCCAGGGGAAGCCAATAAGGCGGTTAGGGACCTGGGACAGAGGAGGAAGAAACCTCACCAGGCCATAGCCCACGTGAGCTCTGATCCTGCAGGGCCATTTAGAGGTGTCAGGTCCTCAGAATCATCACCTGATGAGGTGGGCCTTTCATGTTAGGCAGAGAGGCTCCAGTGACCTGTGTCTGGTCCTTCAGGAACGGGCCGCAGGTGCCAGCCTCTGGAAGCAAAGGCTCATCAGTACCAGGGCCATGTACCAGGGCCTTTGTGCCATGGTACAAAGGAATTTGAGGTGATCTGGGCACAACCCCTTTAATGTCTGCCTCTTACTCTCTGCTCCCCTTCCTCCGGAAGTTTGAAGGCCCCCCACCCCAACCTAGATAACATCAGACTACTGTGTGACTATCTGTCTATCCCTCAGAGACTCAGTTCTTCCTCTTGACATTAAAGTCATCAGTTTCTGGGTGCCATTGCTTAGCACCCCACATTTCTTGCTCTTCTCTACTTCATTATGTTTTTTTTTCTCATCCTTTCTTCCTTCCTTTCTTTCTATCTGAACTTTTATAGACATTAGTAGCCAATCTTTGTGGTTATTGAGAAACCTAGGTTCCTTCTATCTTGTGGCTCCAGTCCTTCTCCTGGGGCATCAGGGTCCTCTACTGGATTCCCCTGCATGCAGCAGGCAGAGTTGGGAGAGGAAGGATGGAGAATCATGTAGAAAATTTGGAGGGGCCAGGCAAAAAGAGTCGTTCATCCTGTCTGTCCAGGTTTTCCACCAGCAGAACTGGGACACAAGCAGACCAAACTGCAAGGGAGGCTGGGAATATGTTCCAGCTGAGTGCCCACAAGAAATAGATGTGTTTTGCCACATCCTCAGTTTTCATTCCAATCCCAAAGAAAGACAATGCCAAAGAATGTTCAAACTACTGCACAATTGCACTCATCTCACACGCTAGTAAAGTAATGCTCAAAATTCTCCAAGCCAGGCTTCAACAATACGTGAACTGTGAACTTCCAGATGTTCAAACTGAATTTAGAAAAGGCAGAGGAACCAGTGATCAAATTGCCAACATCTGTTGGATCATGGAAAAACCAAGAGAGTTCCAGAAAAACATCTACTTATGCTTTATTGACTATGCCAAAGCCTTTGACTGTGTGGATCACTACAAACTGTGGAAAATTCTTAAAGAGATGGGAATACCAGATCACCTGATCTGCCTTTTGAGAAATCTGTATGAAGATTAGGAAGCAACAGTTAGAAATGGACAGGGAACAACAGACTGGTTCCAAATAGGGAAAGGAGTACATCAAGGCTGTATATTGTCACCCTGCTCATTTAACTTATATGTAGAGTACATTATGAGAAACCCTAAGCTGGATGAAGCACAAGCTGGAATCAGGATTGCTGGGAGAAATATCAATAACCTCAGATATGCAGATGACACCACCCTTATGGCAGAAAATGAAAAAGAACTAAAGAGCCTCTTGATGAAAGTGAAAGAGGAGAGTGAAAAAGTTGGCTTAAAGCTCAACATTCAGAAAACTAAGATCGTGGCATCTGGTCCCATCACTTCATGGCAAATAGATGGGGAAACAGTGGAAACAGTGTCAGACTTTATTTTTGGGGGGCTCCAAAATCACTGCAGATGGTGACGGCAGCCATGAAATTAAAAGACGTTTACTCCTTGGAAGGAAAGTTATGACCAACCTAGACAGCATATTAAAAAGCAGAGACTTTACTTTGTCAACAAAGGTCCACATTGTCAAAGCTATGGTTTTTCCAGTAGTCATGTATGGATCTAAGAGTTGGACCATAAAGAAAGCTGAGCACTGAAGAATTGATGCTTTTGAACTGTGGTGTTGGAAAAGACTCTTGAGAGTCCCTTGGACAGCAAGGAGATCCAACCAGTCCATTCTAAAGGAAATCAGTCCTGAATATTCATTGGCAGGACTGATGCTTAAGCTGAAACTCCAATATTTTGGCCACCTGATGCAAAGAAGTGACTCATTTGAAAAGACCCTGATGCTGAGGAAGATTGAAGGCGGGAGCAGAAGGGGACGACAGAGGATGAGATAGTTGGATGACATCACCGACTGGACGGACATGAGTTTGAGTAAACTCCGGGAGTTGGTGATGGACAGGGAGGCCTGGCGTGCTGCAGTCCGGGGTCGCAAAGAGTCAGACATGACTGAGTGACTGAACTGAACTGATAGGAGTTTATGCTGCAAGCACATGAGTCTCTCTTAGGCCAATCTATGGAAATATATAACATTAGATAACTGTCAAGACAAGTTGCTGACCATGTACTATTTTTATCAAATTGTGGTTACTAAGAGCGTTCATCTCAGGTTTATTTGATTCAACAATTCCCAAGTGAGATCGCAGCTCAGGTGATTTTGCAGGTTCTGAAATGAGAGAGGGGGCTGGGTGGCAAGGGTGAAAGTTCATCACTCTACAAAATGAGCCTTTCGCACCATCAGCTGCCCCTGCAACACGTCTGGGATGCTGATGGGGGCTCACATTTGTCCATTTGACAAATAAAAGACAGCTGATTCTTGTGCTTATCATCTGCTTTCTTCTTATCTCTGCAGTGACGCTTTCAGCTGCCCCTCCCTCCTATTTCAGAGGATTCACGTTAATCGCCCTCAAAGAGAACAGAGAGGGTGATAAGGAGGAAGACCATGCTGGGACCTTCCAGGTAAGAACGCTTCTGGGCTTACCCAGGGTCCTCCGTCGCTCTAGTAGGTAGATGCCAGGTGCAAGGTGGGTGTACCACGGAGGCCGACGGAAAGGAGCGGGACAGGTATCTGAGCAGGCTTCTTGTGCAATTCCCTTGACCATTCCCATTGACATGGCCAGGGCTATGGACAGACCCATGACGGGGTGCGCAGTGGATGCCTCAAGTCTCCCTTAAGGCTGTGGGGCTTGGCCTCCAGGCAGGGCTTTTCTGGGGCTCATGGTGCCTTGGGCAGCAGACAGCCCAGTGTGCTGAGAACTTCCAGAACCCTGGCGAGGATCCGGCTGTTTTTCCTGTACAGCTGCTTCTCGATTGACTGGCAATTCTCAAGTGTAAACGGAACAAGAGCTTAGGATGACCAGACTGGAGGGAGTTCAAAGCACAGGCGAAGGACTATTAAGGGAACGAAGAGATTGATTTACGAGAGAAGATTAAAAGAATTAAACATGCTTTGCTTGGCTAAATGAACAGGGCCGAGTTGAAGAGGTGGTAATGGTCTTTAAATGTCAGTCCTCGCAGAGCAGCCTCCTCCAGGGGAGGCCTCATTTGACTTTGTACAAAAGGGCGCAGCAAGACGAAAGTGGGTCAGGAGAAGAAAGGGAATCTCGAAGGCCAGGGCCCTGACAGTGAGTCATATTTCACCGTGCAACGTTCTTCCAAGGGAAGCGGAGGGAACATCACCCCCTTTTCAGAGGCTTAGAAAGAGGCCAACGAGTTGTCAGAACACGTCCCAGAAGGACTGGGGCCATCCTAGGAGGAGGCCTGGCCAAATCTGCTGTAACCATTTCTCATCTCAAATTTCCATTGTTCTGGAATCCATTTTTATCTGGCATTTGCAAACTCAGGGGGGAAAAAAATACTGAGGAAGAATACTTACACCCATAGCTGGCTGCTGGGGATTCTGGTACACATTGTGGATTCCACGGAGCACCCAAAATATCTTCCTTGTCCAAAGATATCTTTAACCCCTTCTGGGCAGGTTGTAATTTTGAATCCTGTGATTTAAAAAAAAAACAATGTCCGATGTTTAGGAATCTGGGCTTGTGGCCGAGTGGGGCCATTAATTCCATGCTCATTGTAATGTCCTTCTGTGGATCTAGATGGCAGGAACTGTCTTGACATGTATCTGAAGGAATTACTCAGATACAGTCTGTATTTGTTGGGTACTTAGCATATGCCAGGCACTTGATTAAGTGCTTTACCTTATCTCAGTTTACTTTATCTTAGTTTAATTCTCACACCAACCAAGTAGATCCAAACTATTACACCTGTTTCACAGATCAGGAAATTGAAGCTTGAGAAATTAAATCCCTTGCCTAAAGGGCTAGTAAGTAGTAAGGTCAGGCTTCTCTATCACATGTCTGATTCCAGTGACTAAATGTCTTCCTTATAGTCCTGGACATGCTCCTGGCGTAGGTGTGTTTGGACAGTGCATCAGCAAGTTTGTCGTTATAGAGAAAGGAAGATTCCTGCATGCATTCAGCCCATAAGAGCACTAAGATGTATCCCCCTTGTTCTTGGAGGTGTGAATGATTTATCAGATTGGGGCACCTGAGAGATCTAGGTACCTGAGTGTCAGGAGGGATCAAGTTCTAAGAAGGGAAAAGGAGGGGGGCATGGGAGATGGGAAATGTGATCTTAATATTTACTCAAACAAAATGTATCTGCTTTAAAATGATGCTTAGAAATATATTCCCCAAAAGAGTTGAAAGCAGAGACTTGAACAGGTATGTGCACACTCATGTTCATAGCAGCAATATTAATGACAGCCAAAAGGCAGAAACAACCTAAATATCCCCTGGTGGATGAATGAATAAACAAAATGTGTATACATACAGTGAAATATTATTCACCTTTAAAAAAGGACATTCTGACATATGCTATAATATGGATGACCCTTGAAGACATTATGCTAAATGAAATAAGTAGGCTCAAAATGACAGATACTGTCTGATGTCACTTATATGAGCTTCATCATCAGGTTTATAGAAACAGAAGGTAGAATGGTGGTTGCCAGGAGATGTGAGAGAAAGGGAAATAGGGAACTATTGATGAACATGTGTGGAGTTTCACTTAGGGAAGATGAAAAATGTTCTGGAGATAGATGGTGTTGATGCTAGTATAACATATGAATGTACTTAATGCCATGAACTGTAAACTTAAAAATGGTCAAAATGGTAAATTTTGTGTACATTCTGATACACATACACACACTAAATAATGCCTGAGTTAGGCCAGTGGGGACATGGTTTCTTTCTTTGATGCTGTTTTAATTCAGCAAGTTGACAGTCTTCTCCAACTCACTGCTGTTTCTGCTTGGCTTAATCTTGGTCCTGGAAACCAATTGGTGAATACAGGGCCCTGCCCACATTGTGCAGTAAGTAAATGTCTGTTGAATGAATAAGTGAACAAATTATTCTTTCTACTAGTGCCCATAACTCATTCCAATTGGGGATTGTTTCAGAACTCCTATCTCTCTATGTACCTATCTTTCCTTCTTCTCTTAGAGCTTCTGATATCCTTTCTTTATATCACAGTGGTTCTCAGAGTGTGATCTTTGGACCAGAAGCATCAGCATCATCTGGGAGCTTGTTAGAAATTAAAAAATCTCAAGCCCCACTCAGACTTTCTGAGTTAGAAGCTCTGAGGGTGGGGCCCCCTCAGCTTGTGTTTCGGCAAGCCTCCAGGGTGAGTCCAGTGCAAACTTGAGTTTGAGAACTAATGTTGAAATGAGACAAGGATCCAACCTGTCCAGCAAGAACTCCATCATCACATCAACAAATCTGTTGTTTGAGCCCTAACAAGATCAAAGTTGGAAACATATAGGAAAAATGCCTCACATACAATAATAACGCTTGCATGCCAGATACTGTTCTAAGTGGTTTACATTTTTTAACTGATTTAATCCTCAGAGTAACACCACAAGATAAGCATTATCATCCTATTTTTCACAGATGAGGAAATTGTGGCAACCGAGGGATTCCAGTAACTTTCTTAAGACCACTCAGCTCTAAGCAGTAAAGCTGGGATTCAAACCTTGGTAAATGAGAGTCATAACTTTTTAACAGCAGTAGGCTCTATGTCAAGAGCTTTATATGCATTATCCTACTTAGCTCTCATAGCAACCCTGTGAAGTCAGGGTTGTTGTACCCATTTTCTAGATGATGAAACCAAGTCTCCAAGGGACTAAGTAAATTGACCCAAGTAATCTAACATCTTAAGGGGGTGGGGAAGGGATCTTGTTTTAGAGGTTTTCTCACACTCATCTCCCCACCCCTGCCCTGCCCTTGTGCATTAAATGCACATTCACTTGGGTGCCCAGTATCTTGGAGGCAAGAGAGGGAGAATCATAGCTCATGTCCCATCTTGCCTCTCCTGCTTCAGATGTTGTGGTCTCTGTACATGCCCCCTTCCACTCTAGCATGAATGCATTTTCTCTCTGGATCAAAGCTGTCATCTTTAAAGTCATTCATTTTTTTCATCAGCATTTATTGAGTGTCTCCTATGTGCCAGGCACTAAGGTAGGCACTGGGGATACAGCAGTGAGAAAAACAGACATCATCCTGCGCTAATGGAGCTTAGAGTATCCTCCTTGTCACTGTGCTTTATATCAACAGGTGTGACAGGAAGTCAGCAAGTCATCAGTGGGAACATGAGTAGATGATCAGAAACTACAAATGCTGATATAATTTAATATATATACACATAGCAATTAACAAATATTTAGAAATACTTCTTTGTTAACAGCCTCACTCCAAATATGACAGCTTCAAGGACTTAATATCAATGATGAAATCCTAATACCCTTTAAATCCGGTGGAAATTACATTCTTAGTTATAAAAGTGACTCTAAGAGGTGGTGATTTTGCTTCTGAGTAAGGGTGAGATCCCTTACTCAGAGAGGACAGATTCACTAGGTACAAAAGAAGCTTTCAAGCAAACTTTAATGCCTCTTTAGACTTACCAGGGAGAGAATGGGGCTGCTGGGAGAGGAAGGCTAAGGGTTACAGCGCCCCCACCTCCACCCTGGAGGCCGAGGCGAAGCGGGCGGGGCTGCTCCTCTGCTTCCAGCGGCGGCTGGTCCAGGGCGGCAGTTTTGGCACCGCCGAGGGTATCTGTCCCTGGCTGCCAGAGGGGAGAGACATGGGAGCCTCTTTGATGAGCTAGCTGGGTGTACTCACGGTTAATTGAAAGTGACAAGGAATGCGGCGGCTGGATTGCCTGTACAGAAGTCAAACCCAAACCCTTTAAATCGTATTGCTCAAAGCAAGTTGCTTCCTGGAATGTTCATGGCCCAGCCAACTGCCCAGCACTCTCTCCCTTCTCCTTCAGGTCTCTCTGCTCAGACGTCCCTTTCCCGGGGGGCGAGGGTGGGGGGGCGCCCCATCACTCTCTTTGAAACTTCACTCCCCCTTCTATCCCTGGCTGAATCCCCTACCCTCTCCACTACTTAACTTGTTTTCCGTTGCCTTTCTTGCCACCTGATGTACCATCTATTTTACTCGTTGACTTGAGTATCAGCTGCCCCCTTCCACTAAGTTGTGAGCCCCACTAGGCAGGGATTTTTACCTGTCTTGTTTGCTGCTGTACCCCCAGTACCTCGTCCGAGCACCTCACAGAGTGGGCACTTCAGTTTGACAGAATTTTAAGTGCCATATTTGTACTAAAATTTAAGCTGCTAATTTGTAATGTCATTGCTTTAGTTTAAAGTCCTGTATGCATCAACTAGTTTATGGAATAGCCTGCCAGTCAAAGGAAGAAAGCCTCATTTTAAAGAGGAACATTTGCTTAAAATTCATCAACACCATACAAACAAGTATCTTCTGATAATTATTTCATATTCTTAATCACCTGTTTATAAAATGTTTTCATTATCTCTTTATTAACAATAAATATTTATTAGTGCCTGATGAGTTCTGAGCCACATAAGAAGCTCAATGAGTATTCAACACACTTTTCTGAAAATAAAATGCTATTGCAAGCCTGTTTTTAGGAATTCTCTCTTAGTTTATAGAAAAATGTCCTCTTGTTACATTCACCTAAGCTTAATTGTGACCCTTATAAGATGAGAATTTTTCAATCACTATTCACTGCTATAAATAATGGAGAAAAATTATTTTCTTGAATAAAACTTTTTTTCCTTATTTGATATTGGTTTACTAGAAGAGACCCCAGAAGTGCAAAGAATATGGACATTTTTATGTTTTTGATGTACATTTCAAAGGTGATTTCTGCCTCTCAGCCTCACCCAAATTTTCACTCAACACTCTCTTCAACAACCTGAATTTGAACATTACATCAGAGTAGCCATAGCCACTGATGTGAAGAGAAAGATATATTCCCACATCAGGATTGGGCATGACAGGGTTTGGGCAGGTCAAACTGAGAGACCAGATCTAGCAAGATGAAAAGCTAATGGAGGAACACAGCAAGTTACCTGCTTAGATCCAGATAACCTATTGAAGCTATATGAGAAGAGTGATCTGGATTTATGGAAGCACATCAAACAAACAACAAATGTATCTTAGGGGTTTTAGTTGCCCATAAGTTCAGAATGAGTCATTCATGAGATAGGATCTCAGGCTGTTATCACAGGAGCATGAAGAGAGGAGTTAGATTGTCTTACAGGATTCTTAATCTGTCCTCAGAGAGCCCTGAGGACTCTTTTCCTGTAGAGTATACCTTTCTGGTGAATGAATATTACCATATGAAATATGCAGTGCTGTCCTTCATTTGTTTATTCAAATATTTCCATAGCATGCATAGCACTCTACTTTTCCTTCACAGTGGTTATTACAGCTTGCGTATTTGTAGGATTACTTGTTTAATATTGCTCTGTCCCACCAAATTGTAGGGATGACCATATCTAGTTTGTTCACTAGTGTATTTCTTTCACTAGCACTGTGCCTGGCACATGATGGACACTCAATAAATATTAGGTGAGATGAACTAATAAAAGCACTGATTACCAGCTATGTAAACAGCAACTAGGCTCTGAGCATATTGAGATGAATAATTGAGGCCTGGTGCATGGTGTTAATTAGGAGGTCAGGATCTCCAGTAGAACTTCTCAACCCTGGTAGGCTAGGTACACTCTTAGAGCATAGGGAGAGCCTAGATATTTGTTTCCTTGGATACAGGGGTGGTCTCGTCTGTCTACTCTAGGGAAGTGCTATCATTTCTTTCTTGTAACATAAAGAGACTTGTACAGAAGGAACTATCTTGCACATACTATTATAATTGCTGCATGTGTGCAAATAAGAAAACAATAATTAGTAGGAAGCAAGGAGTGAGTGCTAATATGGGAGAAGAGAAAGGATATTTATAGAGACGGAAGCTTTTTTTAATTGAAATACAGTTGATTTATTATGTGTTAGTTTCAGGTGTACGGCAACATGATTCAGATATATATATTCTTTTTCAGATTCATTTCCACTGTAGGTTATTACAAGATATCAAATATAATTCCCTGTGCTATATCTGTATTTTATATATAGTAGTGTGTGTCTATTAATTCCAAACTCCTAATGTATCTGTCCCCCTTTTTTCCTTTGGTAACCATAAGGTTTTTTCTATGTCTATTAGTCTGTTTCTGTTTTGTAAATAAGCTCATTTGCATTATTTATTTTGACTCCACATGTAAGTATCATCATATGATATTTGTCTTTGAGTTACCTCACTTAGGATGATAATCTCTAGGTCCGTCCATGGTGCTGCAAATGCCATTATTTTATTCTTTTTTACGGCTGAATAATATTCATGTGTCTGTGTGTGCATACCACATATTCTTTCTTTATACATTCATCTGTTGACGGACGCTTAGGTTGCCTCCATGTCATGGCTATTATAAAAAGTGCTGCTATGAATATGGAGGTGCATTTTTTAAAAACTAGAGTTTCCATCTTTTTCAGATATATGCCCAGGCGTGGGATTGCAGGATCATATATTAACTCTATTTTTAGTTTTTTAGGGAACCTCCCTACTGTTCTCCATAGTGACTGCACCAATTTACGTTCCCACCAATAGTGTAGAATTGTTCTCTTTTCTCCACATCCTCGCCAGTATTTGTTATTTGTAGACGTTTTGATGATGGCCATTCTGACTGGTGTGAGGTGATACCTCATTGTAGTTTTGATTTCCATTTCTCTAATAATTAGTGATGTTGAGCATGTTTTCACATGCCTCTTGGCCATGTCTGTGTCTTCTGTCTTCTTGAGACAGTAACTTTTGAGTTGTCTCGTTGGGTGGTTGAAATTTGCAGGTGGACAAGGGGTGTACATAAGGGGTTTGTGTGAAAACCACTCTACTTTTTCCCTCTATTTTTTTTTTTGAAGTTTAGACCATGTTTCGTGTTTATTACTTTCCAACACTAAATTTTGTTTTAGAAAATTCTTATGAAGAAACAATAAGTGCTAGACATTTGTTATATTTAAAATACTTAATTTTTGGTTGTAGTGAACAATATTTCATTCCTGCCCTCAACTAGTTTAAAGTAGAAAAGCACCTAACCAAATGTTGAACTCAGTACATACTTAGAACTTATAATTTAGTATAAGGGAATTAGATACAATGTACAACATAATACATATGTGTTAGGTAAAAAGTGTAGTGGGGAAAATAAAACTATTGGAATGGATAGATGCCATTTAAAATGGTGGCTAGGGTGAGATACTAAGAAAAATTGCATTTGGGTGAAGACCTAATTGTTGACAGAACACTTTCCTCTGTTGTAAAACTTGTTCTACTTTGGTCTTTCCCTGTAGCTACTTTGACAAGTATATACAGCCCAGTGAAGGCACAGTAAATGTTTTATTGAATGAATGAATGAACAAACCAGAGGATGGATGACATGGTGTACTGGCCCCTTCCCTTCAGGAACTCACTGGGTGTAAAATGCCTCTGTGAACGGTGATCCTAAAAAAAAACAACATCAAAAGGGCATATTTGAAAAATAGTGTCATGACCTCTTCTTCAGCACGTGGTTTTTCTTTTTTCAATTCTATTTAAAATCATTTGTAAGAAAGATGAGAAGCAGTGTGGCATGTGAGTGACTGGGTCAGATATTGGTCCCTAGGCTGCCATAGCCCTGGTCCCTGATCCCTGATACCAGAAAGGACAAAAGGTAATTTCCTTCTAAATGGGCAAGCCCTGAGTCTGGGAACCTGACCAGATGCCTGATCAGAACTTGAACATCATTCCTTTCAACAGAGCACACCCTTATTTTGTGATGGAAAATATAGAAATGATAAATACAGAGCATAAAGAAGCTAAATAAGATAAAATAAGTCATTTATAAAATAAAGATAAAGTATTTTATTTATATAAGATAAAATAAACCATTTTATAATCTAGAGATAACCATAGCATTTGGGTATACTTCCTTCCAGATTTTAAGTGTGAACACACACCCAAATAAGTATCAGCTCTCCTCTTTTACAGGTGGCCACTTAGAATTTGACAGTATCAGAAGTGGGCACACAGTTTATTAATGACAGTAAGAAGCATAGCTATTTTTAGGCTCATCTTCCTCCTCCAGAAGGGCCACATATCTCATTATTCTTCCAATTCTAGCTTCGCTTTTTTATTTAGAATGTATAGTGGGTGTCTGCAAAGGTCATGGGTTTGGGGGTTTGCAGGAAGGAAGTGAAGTCACTCAGTCGTGTCCGACTCTCTGTGACCCCATGGACTGTAGCCTACGAGGCTCCTCCATCTATGGGATTTTCCAGGCAAGAGCACTGGAGTGGGTTGCCATTTCCTTCTCCAGGAGATCTTCCCAACCCAGGGACTGAACCCGGTTCTCCCACACTGTAGGCAGACACTTGACCGTCTGAGCCACCAGGGAAGTTTGAAGACCCAGGCTCAAATTCTGCCTCTACCAGCTTAGTAAAGAAGTCAACTTAATTTCCCTGAACCTTAGTTCTTCTTAGGGCTTCCTTTGTGACACAGATGATAAAGAATCTGCCTGCAATGCCGGGGACCTGGATTTGACCCCTGGGTCAGGAAGATCCCCTGGGGAAGGGAATGGCAACCCACTCGAGTATTCTTGCCTGGAGAAGTCCATGAACAGAGGTGCCCAGTGAACTACAGTCCATGGGGTCACAAAGTGTCAGATACGACTGGGCGACTAGCACTTTCACTTTTCTCACTTAGTTCCTCTGTCTTTAAAATAGGCCTGATAAAGATTGTTTTGAGTATCAGATGAGGTGAGTTATGTGTGAAATGCCCAACACAGTGCCTGGACTTAATCAGTGTCTCTTCCTTCTGAGCCAGCAGCCTAGAGTCCTTTCTATGTGTCTGTGTCTGGTGAATCACAAACTCTGTCCCGCTGTAGATGTGGCAGATGTCTCACCCTAGGTATAACTCACCACCTGTCTGCGCGCCTCTACCAAATTAGGGAAGAGACAGCCTTCTTTAATTCTGTCTTCACTGTAACATGATTGGCTATAACGTAAAATGGAAAATTCCAGTGGGCACATAATACTCAGTAAATAAAAACAAAATTCTGTTCCATGTGGGTGCTAGCAGTTTGGCTGGGCTTTGTGACCTACTCCCACGCAACAGCTTCACTGAGAGTGGGGTTCAAATTGTACCTTGACAAATGTTCTACACCTCCGGGAATGAGCAGATGGAGGAAACCACAGATGTCCCCTCCGGGTACCAATGGGTCTGGTGCTTCATTTACTTGCGTTCTCTTCCTCCAGGCTCTAAGTTTCATGGGAACAGGGACTGTCTTGTCTGTTTCACAACTGCATCACCAGTGTTGGGTGCAGCGTCTGCCACCCAGCAGGTGCTCAGTAAATATTTGTCACAAAAATAAATAACTATTAATTTCCTGTCAGTCTCAGACCCATCCCATGAAGTAGGCACTATTATCATCCCCATGTTACAGGCAAGGTAACATGGAGCGAATTAGAAATGTGACAAAAGGCACGGAGCCAGTAGATGGCTATGAGCAAGGATCAAAACACCTGTGGGCCATGCCATTTTCTCTATTCAGCATCTCTTGTAGCTCCAGAGCAGAAATGTATGAGAGACAGACATATGACTACTTGGATCCCTAAAATCCCTTCTGGGTAATTCCAGGGCTCACACCAGGTTTATCATCTCACAGATCCTCAACCTCCAGGTTTCAGCCCTTCACATGCCATTGCCTCTGTTTCCTGATACTTATGTCTTACTTTCATCCCATCTAGATTCTGTTCCCCCTACCCCGTCTCTGAGCTCTCAGATACTTGGTATATCTCCCTTTAAAAAAAAAAAAAAAAGGTGTGTAATTTTCTTACAATATTATGTTAGTTTCTACTGTCAACATGAATCAGCCATATGTATACATATATACCCACCCTCTTGAACCTCCCATCACCCCCCAATTCCACCCCTTTAGGTCATCACGGAGCAGTGAGCCGAACTTCCTGTGCTGTAGAGCCGGTTCCCTCTACCTAGCTGTTTTACACACAGTAATGTATATATGTCAATACTATTCCCTCAATTTGTCCCACCTTTTCCTTCCCCCACTGTGTCCACAAGTCTGTTCTTTATGTCTCTATTCCTGCCTTGCAAGTAGGTTCATCAGTACTGTTTTTCTAGATTCTATGTACATACATATTAATATACAATATTTGTTTTTTTAACTCTAGTTCTTTGCGCACTTTATAGCCCTGATGTGTTAAATCCCTGTTCCCCTGCAAGATTCTGCAAAGAGGCAGGAAGCTGAAAGCTGGGCTGCAGCCATCTCTGTATTCCCACTGCCTCACCAAGGCTTGGCACCCTGGCCAGCTGATAAATGTTTTCCAAATTGATGGATGACTGCTGCTAGAATTTCTGGCCCTACCTCTTGTTTGCTGGCATTAGTTGGTCTCATGCTTTCTTGCATGGGAACTAGCATTGTTTCCACATCTATTTTTCTGAAGCTCTAAAAATCATTTGCAAATACATGACAGAATTGTTTAGCAGACAATAGATAATGTTTATTGCCCGAAAGCACTTTTATCATGTGTGTATTAAGTAGCTTAAAAATGTCAGTAAGTCACTGTGTGGCCTTGCAATCCTCTCATCTTTTGAATGAGAATGATGACCCTTCTTTCCAGATCTAGCTACTTTATAGAATAGATCTTAATTCTGGTTTTACAAACCTGTAAACCATCTGTTTGCTTTTCAAAACAGTTACATCCAAAGAGCAGATGGATCATAATTTATTTATACAATAGCCTATCGTAGCATGCTTAGGTAAATTTTTAAAATATTACTGGTAATTTTTATGAAGAAAACCTTTTCATTTACTTATTTGCAACAAATATTACTATGCCTATTATGTTCAAGGCATTTTCTGGGCCGTGAGAATATAGCTGTGACAAAACAGACAAAAATCCCTCCCCTTATGGACGTTGTGTTTCTAGGTTTCCCATCATTTCCTTGGGATAGAGTCCCAAGTTTCTGTATCAGATAGTTTTTTGGCTCTCAATATGTATTAGAATATCACTTTTTATCACAGCTGATCATGTGGGAACTTGAAGAGAGAGAGCTTCCTTTTAGAGAAAATATGTTACCTTCGCCAAGTTACTTTGTCTGGTTTTTCACCTTGGACACAAAACAGTCCCTCCAGTTGACTCCCAACTGATACCTAATGTCCCCTAGTCCTTCCTTCATTTGGAGGAGGTCAAGGTGTTGAAAAAGTTCCCATCTGTATACCATTTGGTTTCTGTACCCCAACTTGCACATCCCCTTCTTGAGCAATTCTGTGCATGTGCTCACACGTGCACTCAGTCATATCCAACTCTTTGTGACTCCATGGACTGTAACCCTCCAGGCTCCTCTGTCCATGCAATCTTCCAGAATTCTGGAAATACTGGAGTGGGTTGCCATTCCCTTTTCCAGGGGATCTTCCCACGTGTTCAAACCCACGTCTCTTGCCTCTCCTGCGTTAGCAGGCAGATTCTTTACCACTGTGTCACCTGGGAAGCCCTCTTGTGCAATTACCTTCTTTTAGTCAAGGTCAAGACCTTAGAATTTTGTCTTGATAAATTGATTATTCAACATGTTCCATCTCTTCAGCATTTCAAGATCCTTCAAGTTGGGAGGGGGGATCAGGATGGGGAACACATGTAAATCCATGACTGATTCATGTCAATGTATGGCAAAAACCACTACAATATTGTAAAGTAATTAGCCTCCAACTAATAAAAATAAAGGGGAAAAAAAAGATCCTTCCAATTTGGCATCTTTTATCCAATGTATTTCATCACTGTCCTCACAGCCTATGTCTCTGCAGATTAAATGAGGCTGTACTCTCAAGTAAGCCAGCCGTGCACACTTCAGGGGCTGTGTATTTCCTCTTCCCTCTGCCCAGGATACTCTTCCCCCAGATAGCCATAACTTCTACCACTTTGCTTCTTTCAGGTTCCTGTTGAAACCTGATTTTTATCAGAGTCCAGTTCCAACCATATTTTATTAAAATAATACTCTCATCACTCTTAATCCCATTCACCCAGTTTGGTTTTCTTCTTTCGACTGATCACCACTTGACATGGTTGGTATGGGCTTGCTGGTGTGTTAGCTATTTTCCCTCACTGCAACGTCAAATTCACAAGAGTAGGAACATTGCTTTGTTCAGCACGTGTCTGTTCGGCTCTACCACAGTGTCTGGCATATAGAAGGCAATAAATACTGTCAATTTCTTAAGTGTGCGTTTTTGTGAGGGGCTGCACTGGGTCTTTGCTGCTGTATGCAGGCTTTCTCTAGTTGCAGCAAGCAGGGTACTCTCTAGTTGCGGTGTGTGGGCTTCTCATTGCGGTGGCTTCTCTTGTTGCAGAAACCAGGCTCTAGGGCTCCCAGGCTTCATAGCTGTGGCACATGGGCTTAGTTGTCCCACAGCGTGTGGAACCTTCCAGGACCAGGGATCGAACCCATGTCACCTGCATTGGTAGGTGGATTCTTAACCACTGGATTGCCAGGGAAGCACAAGTGTGCCTTTTAGAATTCAGCTCTAAAACCAGTTGCTCTTTTTGACAATGAAATGACACTGACTCTGTGTAAGGACAAGTATTCTGGCCCCCACTCAGTAATTTTCCTTCCTAAAGTCAGCTTCAAAGACATCCTGGATTTCTTCATATGTACTCGTATGAGGATGCCTGCTCATGCTCATCTCCTGGCCTTTTTCCTAAGCCACCTGGACTTGTGCAACTGTCTTTCTGGATCCTAAAAGAGGACTTTGTCTGAGTCCCAGTTTAATTTTACCATTTTAGTGGCAACATAACCACTCTATCTCTCACTGAACTGCGTAAGCTTGGGTCACTTAATTTACTGTTGCCTGTTAGTTCGGAATAATACTAATTCAAAGATTTATAATGATTAGATAAGGATTTCCAGTTTCTGCTGTGATGTGTGAAGAGCTTAGAAGTCACTGCTCCTGTACTCACATACACACAAAAAAACTGAAAACAACTCTAATTAGATCCATCAGTGATTTGAGGTCACAAGGCAAACTGCCCTTCCTCACCCCCAATCTGGAGGTCTAGAATCTGCTAGAGACTGTAACTGATCAGAATACTCACACAGTAACTTATGAGTAGCTACAGGCTGAACGCTGAGTGTGGACAAACCTGACAGTCAGACTCCGAGGAGCTCAGTGTTAGGGGGTCACCGCACATTTGTGAATTTTACCTCCAGGAGTCCCACCAGGTTCTCACAGTGAAGATCAGAGAAATCCTCTCCGGTTTCAGGTAGAAGGAGGGGAGAAAATAACCTTTTTGTAATATATCTAGATCATTCATCTTAACAAAGATCTTTCCTTAAGGGAAACTACTTTACCTGAGCCTTATCTGACCTGAGGGAAGGGCAGTTAGCCAACTCCAGCCCCTCTAGCCTTCTTGTCTCATATAAAGGGAATTTTTTAAAAAAAGGTCAAGAAACTCTTCTAAAGATCACATCCCGGAGACTATAGTTGGATAAAAAGCCTGAGATTTAATAAGATTCTAGACTACTTCCCCTTCCCAACCCTTTTCCATCACACCAACAGGACTTTGGTGTAAATCAAGGCACAAACTCTGTTTAAGGAATTTCTAGAAAAAAACAAAGATAATAGGGGAGACAAAAATCACGTCACTGGAGGAGATTGAAGCCTCTGACATCCACACCACACCAAACATTAAGCACACAGCCTAACTCATATGTGGCCAGATAAACATAAATCTTCACCACTAAAGGCCTATTTGCCCCAGTTCCTATTACCCTATGGATCATGTCTGGCTTTCAACAAAAAAATTACAAGGCATCCTAAAAGCCAAGAAAAAAAAATAAATAAAAATGGCCTGAAGAGACAAAAGCAAGCATTAGAGCCAGACTTGGATATGACAGATTTTGAAATTACCAGACTAGGTTTAAAATAACTATGATTAATATGCTAAAGACTCTAATAAAAAGTGGGCAACATGCAAGAACAAATGGTAATGTAAGCAAAGAGTTTGAAATTCTAAGAAAGAATCCAAAGGAAATGCTAGAAATGAAAAACATTGTAACAGATATGAATAATGCCTTTGATGAGCTCACCGGGAGATTGGACATGGCCAAGGAAAGCATCAGTGAGTTTGAAGATTTCTCAGTAGAGAATTGCAAACTAAAATGTAAAGAGAAACAGAAAGAATGAAAAAATCAGAACAGAATGTCTAAAAACTGTGGGACAATGCTCAAAGGTATAACATACATGTGATAGTAATACCAGGCAAAGAGAAAGAAGTAGAAGAAATATTTGAAGATCAGATGAAATAATAAAAAAGACATCAAAGTTAGTAGCTGGCTCATACTGAATGATCAATAAATGATAGGCATTGTAGCTACCACTGTCATCATTGTCATCATATAATCAGTTGATAGATCAAAATACCAGAAGAGAAAGGAACAGTTTGGATCAAAGGCAACTTTTTAAAGAGGACATGGTTTAATCAGGGATAGGAAGGATATTTCTTCATTTGAAACAGGACAAAGGCAAGGGAAACTGGTGAAAATACAGAACAGTTATGAACAAGAAATGAAAGTAAGAGTTCACATAGGATGCTCGCCATATAATTGACTTTATCAGAAGTATTGAGAAAATGAAATGATGTACAGTGGTGGTTTTCAAATTGTAGTGAACATAAGAATCTCCTAGGTTCTTGTTTATAATGCATCTCTCTGGGCCCCCACCAGAAAATTTGCTTCTATGCATCTAAGTGAATGAGGAGTTGGAGCAGAGAACCTAAGTAAATTTGAAAGAGGTATTCCACAGACCACCTTTTAATAAATATATAAGCATATTGATTGTAGCCTGGCCTGAAATGTGCTCAACAGATGTTTAGTAGGCAGAGGCAAGCTCACCTGCAAAGGGGCAAAGACAAGACTGAGGACTGAGGAGATGGAAGAGGCTGGGAACAAGTGGAGGAGGAATGTGGTAGAAAGTCCATGAGGGATGGACGCAAGGATTACCTCGCAACAGGGAGACCCAATTTAAAAAACACACATTTCTAGGAAGAACTTTCAGACTAGATTTGTAACTCTCTCCATCAACTCTTGAGAGTCTGGTTACAGGATTCAATGAGCAGATGGTGTGGTTTCCCCAAGGATGCAAACCTTGGGGTTACAATGGAAGGTGGGAACAGGCATCCAGCCATGAGGAGAGGCAACCAGGGTACCACTGAAAAGGCTGGTCAAGGTCCAGGCTGGGGAGGCGGCAGTGCCTCCAGTAACTCCACGCCCCATGACTCTTCCAACACTTCCTCATTTCTCTGCCCCCTCTTCGGAACCAAGGATCTCAAGGAAGTTGTGCCTGCACATGTTTTTCCCATGTCTTCACTGTCCATTCACTTCTCAGCCTCCACCAGGATGCATTTAGCCATATTATCCATCAAAACGGCTCTTGGCAGGCCTTCAGTGATCTCCAGTTGTCAGTAGACTCTTCTCCTCCATCACTTCCTTACACATCCTTCTCCATCAGAGAAGGCTCACCACTCCTTCTTTCCTAAAGCACTCTCCTTTCATGTCTTTCTGGTCTTACGTCTTTTCCTTTCTGACTGTGGTTGTACCTTTATCTGCTTCTCCCTTCTATCTGACCTCTGGATCTCTGATTCTCAAGTTTGGCACTATTGACATTGGGGTCAGATAATTCTTTGTTGTGGACAGTTGTGCTGTGCATTGAAGAGTGTTTAGCAGCATCCCTGGCCTTTACCCACCAGAGGCCTGTGGCAACCCCTCCCCAAATGAACTGTGACCATCAAAAATGTTACCAGACTTTCTCAAATGTTCCCTGTGTATGTCTGTGTGTATTAGTCGCTCAGTCGTGTCCGACTCTTTGTGACCTCATGGACTGTAGCCCACCAGGCTCCTCAGTTTATGTAATTCTGCAGGCAAGCATACTGGAGTGGGTAGCCATTCCCTTCTCCAAAGGGTCTTCCTGACCCAGGGATTGAACCCAGGTCTCCTGCATCGCAGGCAGATTCTTTACTATCTGAAGATAGTAAAGATGGTTTCTTTCACCAGGGAAGCCCTAAGGGATAAAATTACCCTTAATGAGGCACACTGCCCAATGTTACACTGTTCAAACTCAGTCCTATGACCCTTTTTGTCCATTCTCTACACCCAGACTCATCTATTGCTATGGTTCTAAGTGCCACCTCATGATTATGATGCTCATGTATGCTTCACTTAAACATTTCTTGTTCACATCCATGTTCTAAATCTTAGGCTACAGACAGCAGATAAATTCAGACTACGGCTTTTCAGATTAACATGGATTTCAATCCCTGTTCTACTCTTGCTACCTGTGTGATTTTAGCCCTCTTAGCTTCCATTTCTTTGTCTGAAATAATAAAGAGCTCAAACCTGTAAAGGCAATCAGAGTCCTTGGCACATAGTCCGTTCTTAAGCATTAGTTATCATAACTTTCTTAGTCATTACCACTGCACCTTGAGATTATGGACAGTGGGCTTCTGAAGTGCAAAGGAAGGTCCTGTTTGCCTTGTTAGAAATACTGTGTTGAGAGTTCAGCTCTAGAGCCGAAGATACCCAAGTTCAAAGCCTGATACCACATCTCCACTCTGTGGCCCCTCTAAACCTGTTTTTTTCCTCCTCGTAAAATGAAAGAATAATAGTACCTACTTTACTGGGTAACTCAAATAAGGCAATTCTAGGAAAAGGTTGTAACATGATGTCTAATACATGGAGACTTAATATTAGCAGTTATTAGCAATTATTACTGGGGCCTTCCCTGGTGGCTGAGTTAGTAAAGAATCTGTCTGCAATGCAGGAGACCCGGGTTTGATCCCTGGGTCAGGAAGATCCCATGGAGAAGAGAATGGCAACCCACTCCAGTATTCTTGCCTGGAGAATTCTGTGGACAGAGGAGCCTGGCAGGCTACAGTCCATGGGGTCTCAAAGAGTTGGACACGACTGAGTGACTAATACACACACACACACAGCAATTATTATTAGGTTAGCATAGGAGAAGCTAATCTTTAAATGAATCTCAGAGCCTGAGGAAAGGATATCCCAGGCAGAGGGGAGAGCATAATCAAAGGATTGGAGGCATGAAAATGAGTGCTGTGATCTGGGAATGGCAAGGAATTCCGGGATGCACTCCAGTATTCTTGCCTGGAGAATCCCAGGGACGGGGGAGGCTGGTGGGCTGCTGTCTATGGGGTCGCACAGAGTTGGACACGACTGAAGTGACTTAGCAGAAGCAGAGCATAGGGTGGGGCATGAGATGAAAATGATGAAAGGCAGAATCTAAATCCCCTTCCATGCCAGTTTAGGATTACAGACCTATCCGTGTACCAAACACGAACAAAAATATGTCTGTTGGCAACGGAGAAGGATACGGAAGAGTTTTAGACTAGGGAAACAAATCTTAGTTAAATTTGCATTGGCAAACCCTTATCAATCTAGAGGAGTTTGGAGAAGGTAAAATCAGGTATAGGAAAGCTGGTTAGGAGCTTGTGGCAAGAACCCTGGTGAGAGATTGAGGCCCACCCATCAAGAGATGAATGTCTCAGACATTATAGAGAAGGGTGGCCAGGGTTCTTGACCTCTTGAGTTCAGGAACAAAGGAAGGGCTGTGCAGGACTCTAAGGCTTTATGCTTGGCCCCAGGTGTTGATGGCCAATGTGTTGAGCCCTTCACTCTCCATCTACTGCCCTCTCCTCTTTTCTCTCTCCTCTTGTTACTGAACTGAACTTGCATCTGCTCACCTAATATACAGCAGAGTCAATCTAATCTCACTGGGTATTGAGATACCAGGGTAGTATTGAGATAACAGGGTGATGTTTCAGGAATCTTAATCATCAATCTGTGGTTCCAACCAATCTGGGGTCTATGTACTGACGGTCAACATCTTCTACCTGGGTCTTAGTTTCTGCAAAACAACTCAAAGATATGGATCAGATTGTTATGTATGTTCTTGAAGGAGGAACTGGGAGTCCTGTGATTCTGTTTTATTGCTGAACTATAGTTTCTTTTTTTATATACATTTTTAAGTTGAACTATAGCTGATTTTACCATGTTATATTAGTTTCCGGTATACAGCAAAGTGATTCAAATATATACACATAATGGAAAAGAATCTAAAAAAGAATATACATATATATTCTCATATATCTTTATGCCTATATATAATTGTATATGTTCCTTTTGAGATTCTTTTCTATTACATACTGTTACAAAATACTGACTATAGTTCTCTGTGCTATACAGTACTCATTGTTTATCTATTTTATATATATTAATGTGCTAAGTTGCTTCAGTCGTGTCTGATTCTTTGTGACCCCATGGACTGTAGCCTGCCAGGTTCCTCTGTCCGTGGAATGTTCCAAGCAAAAATACTGGAGTGGGTTGCCATGCCCTCCTCCAGGGGATATTCCCAGCCCAGGTATTGAACCCATGTCTTTTATGTCCTCCGCACTGGCAGGTGGGTTCTTTACCACTAGCACCACCTGGGTGTGTATGTTAATCCCAAACTCCTAATTTATCCTTCTCCCTGCTTCCCCCTCTGGTAACTATAGTTTTTGGGTTTTTTTTTTTAAAACCTATATTTGTGAGTCTGTTTCTGCTTAATAAGTGCATTTGTATCATTTATTTTTTAGATTCCACATATAAGTAAAATGATATGATACTTGTCTTTTTCTGGCTTATTTCACTTAGTATGATAATCTCTAGGTCCATCCATGTTGCTGTGAATGTTATTTCATTCTTTTTATGACTGAGTAATAGTCCATTGTATATATGTACCACATCTTCTT
Source organism: Muntiacus reevesi (assembly GCF_963930625.1). Taxonomy (NCBI): domain Eukaryota; kingdom Metazoa; phylum Chordata; class Mammalia; order Artiodactyla; family Cervidae; genus Muntiacus; species Muntiacus reevesi. The sequence continues at coordinate 53,497,011 of NC_089257.1, forward strand.
TATCCATTCCTCTATCAATGGACATTTAGGTTGCTTGCATAGGTCCTGGCTATTGTAAATAGTGTTACAATGAACATTTGGGTGCATGCATCTTTTTGGATTATGGTTTTCTCTGGGTATGTGCTCAGAAATGGGATTTCTGGATCATATCATGCAGTAGTTATATTTTTAGTTTTTTAAGGAACCTCCAGATGGGTCTCCATAGTGGCTGTACCAATTCACATTGCCACTAACAATGTAGAAGTGTTCCCTTTTCTCTACACTCTCTCCAACATTCATAATTTGTAGATTTTTGATGTTGAGCATCTTTTCATGTGCCTATTGGCCATCTGTATGTCTTCTTTGGATAAATGTCTGTTTAGGTCTTCTGCTCATTTTTTAATTGAGCTGTTCAGTTTTTTGACTTTGAACTGTATGAGTTGTTTATATATTTTGAAAATTAAGCCCTTGTGGGTTGCATTGTTTGCAAATATTGTCTTCCATTTTATAGGTTGTCTTTCATTTTGTTTATGGTTTCTGTTGCTATGGAGAAGCTTTTAAGTTTAATTAGGTCCCATTTGTTTCTTTTTGTTTTTGTTGCCATTACTCTAGGAGATGGGTCCAAAAAAATATTGCTGTGATTTATGTCAGAGTGTTCTGCCTATGTTTCCTCTAGGAGTTTTATAGTATCCAGTCTTACATTTAGGTCTTTAATCCATTTTGACTTTATTTTTGTTATTTTGATATTTATTTTTGTTATGGTGTTAGAAAATATTCTAATTTTATTCTTTTACATATAGCTGTCTAGTTTTTCCTGCATCACTTATTGAAGAGACTATTTTTTCTTCATTTTATTCAGTATGTTCTTGCCTCCTTTGTTACAAATTAATTGTTCATAAGTGCACAGGTTTATTTCCATACTTTCTGTCCTATTTCATTGATCTCTGTGTCTGTTTTTGTTCCAGTACCTTACTGTTTTAATTACCATAGCTTTGTATTATAGTATGAAGTCAGGATATGTGATTCCTTCAGCTCCACTCTTCCTTCTCAAGATTGTTTTGGCTGTTTGATGTCTTTTGTGTTCCCATACAAATTTTAAAATAATTTGTTCTAGTTCTGAGGAAAAATGCCATTGATAATTTGATAGGGATTGCATTGAATGTGTAGATTGCCTTGAGTAGTATGATCATTTTAACAATATTGATTTGTCTAACTAATCCAAGAACACAGTATATCTTGCCATCTGTTTGTGTTGTCTTCAATTTCTTCCATCAGTGTCTTACAGTTTTTGGAATACAGGTCTTTTGCCTCCTTGGGTAGGTTTATTCCTATGTATTTTATTCTTTTTGATGTGATGGTGAATGGGACTGATTGCTTAATTTATCTTTCTGATATTTTGTTGTTAGTGTATAGAAATGCAATGGATTTCTGCATGTTGATTTTGTATCTTGCAATGTTACCAAATCTGTTGATAAGCTCTGGTAGTTTTCTGGTGGCATCTTTAAGATTTTCTATGTATGGTATCACATCATCTGCACACAGTGACAATTTCACTTCTTCCTTTCCAATTTTGATTCCTTTTATTCATTTTTCTTCTCTGATTGCCATGGCTAAGACTTCCAAAGTTATATTGAAAGAAGTGGCAAGAGTGGGCATCCTTGTCTTGTTCCTGATCTTTTAGGAAATGCCTTCAGGATTTTACTGTTGAGTATGATGTTAGTGATGAGTTTGTCATATGTGGCCTTTATTATGTTGAGGTATGTTCCCTCCATGCCCACTTTTTGGAGAGTTTTTATCCTAAATGGTTGTTGAATTTTATCATAAGTTTTTCCTGCACCTATTGAGATGATCATATGGTTTTTATTCTTAAATTTGTTAATGTGGTATATCACATTGATTGACTTGTGGATATTAAAAATTCTTGCATCCCTGGTATAAATCCCACCTGCGCATGATGTATGTTCCTTTTAATGTATTGTTAGACTTTATGTGCTAATATTTTGTTAAGGATTTTTGCATTTCTGTTCATCAGTGATACTAGCCTAGAATTTTCTTTGTGTGTGTGTATGATATCTGGTTTTGGTATCAGGGTGATGCTGGTGTCATAGAATGAACTTGGGAGTGTTCTTTCCTCTGCAATTTTTTGGAATAGTTTCAGAAGGATAGGTGTTACTCTTCTTTAAATATTTGGTAGAATTCACCTGTGAAGCCATCAGGTCCTGGTCTTTTGTTTATTGGGAATTTTAAGATGGCTGATTGAATTTCATTACGAGTAATTGGTCTGTTCGTATTTTCTATTTCTTCCTGGTTCAGCCTTAGGAGATTATACTGTTCTAATTTGTCCATTTCTTCTTGGTTGTCCATTTTATTGGCACATAGTTGCTCAGAATAGTCTCTTATAAACTAGTTTCTTGACAGCTTTTCCTTTGTTTCATCATTCCTTCACTTCTCTAGTTAGCAACTGCTTGAGTCTGCTATTTGAAACTCAGGAAAGCCTAGGAGACCAAAGTCTTTGCCCACAAATAAGAAACAGGGGACATGGAATAGCTTTTGTATCTGGGAAGGTCCCACAGGGTCCCGCTCAGTTTCACTCCTCATCTAAACTCATCATCTCAGAATTGGCTATCATCTCAGAGATATGGCTATCTCTGCCATAGCCCAGAATTTCCTTATCATTTATCTTTATACCCAACTGAGTATAAAGATGGCAAAGCTCCCACCTGAGTGAACACATCTCTTCCCTTTCTTTGTGCTTGCACTTGAGCCCTGTATGCAGAGAAAGTCACACTGTAGTGCAGGTTGGTAGACTGACATGGTGTTAGTTTCCTAGGACAGAAGTAGCAAATTGCCACCAACTTGGTGGCTAAAATAGCAGAAATCTATCCTTTCACAGTTCTGGAATCCAGAATTCTAAAACCAGTTTTATTAGGCCCAAATGAAGGTGTCAATTTGACTACACTCCCTCTGGGGGCTCCTGGGGAGAACCTGTTCCTCGTCTCTTCCTGGTTTGGGTGGCTATATGAAGTCTTGTCTTGTGGCCACATCACTCCAGCCTCTGCCTCTGTCTTCACATTGCCTCCTCATCTGTGCCTCTCTGTCAACACTCGCTCTGCTTCTCTCTGTTAAGGACCCATGTGATTGCATTTAGGGTCCACTCAGATAATCCACAGAGAAGGCAATGGCACCCCACTCCAGTACTCTTGCCTGGAAAAATCCCATGGACAGAGGAGCCTGGTAGGCTGTAGTCCATGGGGTCACTAAGAGTCAGACACGACTGAGCGACTTCACTTTCAGTTTTCACTTTCATGCATTGGAGAAGGAAATGGCAACCCACTCCAGTATTCTTGCCTGGAGAATCCCAGGGACGGGGGAACCTGGTGGGCTGCCGTCTATGGGGTCACACAGAGTCAGACACAACTGGAGTGACTTAGCAGCAGTAGCAGCAGCAGATAATCCAGGACAAACTCCTCTTCTCAAGATCCTTGAGTTAATCACATATTTTGTCATACAAATGTATATCCACGGGTTTTGGAGATTAGGAATTGAATATATTTTGGAGGGGGGGTGCATTTTTCTACCTACCATATACAGCCACTCAGGAATACTGACTTGGAGGCCCGCAACCTGATTAAATTATTCTCAAAGGTTCTCGGTCCTAGATCCTTAACGCTGATTTCCCACATCCCTAATTTTTCACCTTTCGCTAACTCTTTCCACATCATTTTTTCTTTCTTCTTCTTCTTCTTTTTTTTTTTATCATGAACCTTGTTTCTTGTTCTATAGGGAATAAAAAGCAAATCCCTGGACCAGAACTCCATTAACTTTGCAATACCAAATTAATAAATCTATCAGCATCTTTCCTCACTATCCCTCCTACTAAAATAATGTGCTGTCTCCCTCCTCCTAAAGCCAAATTCTCTCCTTTGACTCTGGGTACCACTCTTGTCTACCTTCCCAGGAGCCTTAAATGGCCAATAACCTTTTCTCCCTTTTGCAGAGTCAGCTGTTTCCTCTTGATTAGATCCTTCCCTTCAGCTCAAGTTTTATGACTTTACCTTCCTGAATCTCCCTTCTTAAAATAGTAAGAACAACAGCAACAAAATACCATAATAAACAGAAACTCTATGCCCAACCAATTCATCACTAACTACTGTTGATTACACCTCCTAAGCATCTTTCTAATTCACCAGCTTCTTTCCTTCTCAGCCTAGTCTTAGTCCAGCTGGTCATCATATTCCCCCAGACAACCACCCTGACCTCCCTTCACTCAGTTTTGCCACCTCACAGTGGTTCTGCTGAGCATGCTTCAGGGGCCTGTGTGACCAGTATGACAGCTCCATGAGGTCAGGACTTTGTTTCATTATCTGCTGTATTCCCTGTGTCCCCAGTATCTAGAAAAGTGCCTAATACATAGTAGCTGCTCAATAAATATTGAAGGTAGTCAGTTTATTATGGGCTTCCCTGGTGTCTCAAACAGTAAAGAATCTGCCTGCAATACAGAAGACCTGGGTTCAATTCCTGAGTCGGGACGATCCCTTGGAGAAGGGAATGGCGACTCACTCCAGTATTCTTGCCTGGAAAATTCCATGGACAGAAGAGCTTGGAAAACTACAGTCAACTTATGACTAATTTCAGGAAAACAAATTTCCTAACAGCCTATAAGACCCAGCAAGGTCTGGTCCCAACTTGTCTCTTCTCATATCATCTCCTCCTTGCTCCCTGGGATCCAGACACACTTGTCTCCTCTAAATACTCCAAGTTTTCTCCTGCCCCAGGGCCTTTGTAAATAAATATTTTTCATTGTTTGGAACATTCAACCCATATTCTCCTACCTACTGCCTACTCAGTTGTCAGATCTCAGTGTTTATGTTGTAAGTTGCTTTTTGGAAATGCTTTCCTAAGCATCCTTATGTGCTCTTATATTCTCGTTACACTTACATCTTTCCTTTGTAGGAAATTCTGCAGCTGTAGTTGTGCTCATTTGACTGTCTGATTAATGTCCATCCTTCCCATCGTATAAGGATGAGGGCTGTTATATTCCTACTACTTTTCAAGTTGTCTGACACACAGACGCTCAGTAAGCAAGTACTGCAGGAATAAGTGAATAAATAGTGTTGGGGCTGAGGTCCGATACAGGAAGAGGAGACAGTTCAGTGGGAAGGTCACCATTCAGTTTTGCATGTGCTGGAGGGCCCAGCATATGACGTAGTTGGAGAGGTTCACTGTCAGTTGGAAATTTGGATTGGAAGCTCAAGGCAGAGTTCAGGCTGGCTATCAAGATGTAGGCGGTTGATGAAACCATAGACAGGGAAGACAGGAGGTATGAGAGGATTAGTGTGTGGAGATGACAGGGGGATGAGATTAGGAGCATTAGCGGGGCTCCTGTTAGAAAGGAAGAGACACAGACGTGATAGATGGATTTGGACAGATAAGTGTGGAGATGGAAGAAGAGGAAGTGGATAAAAAGGACCTGAAACTGAGGGTGAGGACAGGTGCAGGTGAAGGAGAGCTAAAGGGAGGGTGGGGGCTCAGGGAGAAAGGAGAACATTTAGATTTTCTGAAAAGAGGAAAGCTCCTACTGACATAGGCCAAGCAGGTAACTTACTTGAGCAGGGGTGTGTGCATGGATGTGAGCGCACGTGTAGGGAGACATGATCACACTACTCTCAGCTCGATCCTGTTTCTCAATAGATTATCTTGCATCAGTTCACAGCTACCCAAACTCACGGAAGCAGGTAAGCCAGGTGTGATGATCTCCATTTTCTAGATGCAATATTAAGTTGGAGTCATATTCTACACCACTAAGTGTGCTCTTTCCACAAAACCACAACCATCTCTCTCTCTACCTGTCTGGGGCATGTTGTCTTCCAGCATTTCAGTCTATCACAAGTGAAACCAGCCCCTAGCCAGGGGAAAATAGGATGGCTTTGGTAGATAGTATTCTAAGAGGATCTTGGCTTTAAGTTAAAGTCCTGATGCCCCTTGTAACAAAGCATTTTTTTCTTTAATGGGGAGCCCTTAAGACCAGTTACATTCTCCTAATTGGCATGAGAGATCAAGACAGACCAGGACCAAGATGTTAGGCACAGAATATGACTCCAGTCTAGGGTAGCTGGATGTCAGGAGCGCAGAAGCCCCAGAGCAGGTCTTGGCCTGCTGTGTGTCTCCCTTTGGGTTTGAATTCAGCTCAAGAAGCTCAAGAATGAGCACTGGACTCTCTGAGGATGTGAAGAATGAGACAGAAGGGCATGCTGTCTAGAGAGTGCCTATGAGAGTCTGGTCATAAACAGTAAATAAATCTAGGACGGAAGGGGCACCAACTTCCTAAGGCAATGGAGGGTCAGATCATAAAGGCCTTAGCAGGCACAGGCAGGGATTTGCTGTTCTCCTCTCCTTCCTTACCAGTCAGAGCTTGCTGGTCAGCCTTCTGGACTCCAACACTCAGTACTCCCAACCCCTGCACCAGGAAACTCTTTGCTCCAAAGCCTCCTGGCACCAACAGTTACTGCCGCCTGGGAATAGCAGTCCGGCTGGCTGGTGCCATCACCCACCCTGGCATTTCACCTGGGGCTACTCGACCCAGATGGAGGCTGATGCTGTGCCACAGCATATTTCCTGTGACCCCGTAGAGGGGCAGCTTTTGACCCTGGAGGGGTATATCTAAGAACCAGACTAATACCTGATCCTTATTGAACAACTTATTTGTGCCCGGTCTGACCTCACTGCAGAGACATGCAGATTACATTTACCCTGTGTGTTCAAGAAAGAGGCTTTTCTCCATAAGGGCATCCTCCCCAAGCTGCAGCCTTCTAAGTAGGAACCAGGATTAACCAATCTGTTGCCTAGTGAACACTCACTCCTCTTTTGAGACTTTGCCCAAGGTCACTTCCCTTGTAAAGCCGCTGCTGTTCTGAGTCCCCAACCCCAGACCCCAGTGGAAACCAAGCCCCCCAAAAGCCTCTACTGTCCTTGGTTCGGGTGGATTTCCCTTTTGCTTACATCTCTTGGCCTTAATCTTTTAGACTGCAAGTCCCTTGAGGACAAAGCATATTTTAATCATCTTGGAATCCCTAGGGCCCAGCTCAGAAATTAGTTCTTGGTAATTAATAAACACTTGTTGAATAAAAGGGTGGCTAAATTGTATGTCCTCTTCTCTAGTTATTAAATATTAAATATGTCTATTTATATATCCTACCTTATTGGAGAGGTGTTGTTTGTCCCAGCATAAAATGGTCCCCCATGACTGTGTCTGATATTTCTTACATCTTTTCCCTGTAGGTCTGTTTCTAACAGCAACCCCATCCTCCAAATGTAATTTCATACATGTTACTACTCCAGCCTGAATCTAGGTTCTTGCTTCAATATAAGTTTCAGGCTGAGAATACAGATCCATGCAGTCCCAGAGGCCCATTCTTACAACTTCTGCTAATTCTTAGACTGATTATGCAGGTTTTCAACTAGATAGTTCTTCTATTTCTTGTTCTTTCAACACTCTCTGTAGTCTTGTCTGTCTTATCAGTAAGGCCCCCAGGGGCTGTGGATGTGGGTTCAGAGACGGGAGAAAATCAAGCCCACCACACTCTACTTCCATTTGGCCAGCTTTTCTCCTAGAATGAGATTCTGGGATAAAAAAGTCTGACTCTATTAGTAAAAGCATGATAATTAGTCATTTTTAGAACTACTCTCTTAATAAGACTTGCAAATTAATCCTGTTTTGCCTTTCTTTTCGGGGGTGGGGGAAAGAGAGGAATTAACGGACTTGGTAACAGTTGTTTCCCCAGATTCTCTGACTCACTGATGGGTTTGCAGCTGCCAAACTGGAAATTCATGGTGTTTCTGGATAGTGAGTAGGATCTTGCTAGGGTGTATGTGGCTTGAATGTAGTTCTGGAAGCTGTGTCAGTTTTGTCCAGGCCTTGTTGCTACTATTTAATACACCTGCCCTTTGAGCAAACAGTTCACGCAACTGGGGGAAGTCTACCTCACCTAACTAAATTTTTTATGCTCATCCCAGTGCAGTTATTCTCTGGAAAGGTAAATTGTAAGAAATAATCCTGAACTATCTGGACATGTCAACAGTTTTAAAAGTTATTTGTTTACATATTTAGGCTCCATTCAGGTCACCACCTATGGGATCGCACAGAGTCAGACATGACTGAAGCGACTTAGCAGCAGCAGCAAGTCAAGCACCCCCCAGGGGATATGTTAGTTTCTCTGTTTCCTACTGTGTTCATTGCTGTGTGTGCGTGATCAGTCACTAAGTTGTGTCCGACTCTGTGAACCTGTGAACTGTAGCCCACCAGGCTCCTCTGTCCATGGGATTTCCCAGGCAAGAATACTGGAGTGAGTTGCCATTTCTTCCTCCAGGGGATCTTGTCGACCCGGGAATCAAACCTGCATCTCTTGCGTCTCCTGCATGGGCAGGCGTGTTCTTAATCACTGATCCACTGGGGAATCCCGTGTTCATCATTGTTCTACTCTTAATGGCCAGCAGTTATTGAGCACCCCTTGATATGCCAGGCTCTACACTGGATACCCTCTCTGTTATACTTTAAACTTCACAAGCCATCTCTGAGAAAAGTGTTATAAATATTATAAAGATGAGGAAACAGATTCAGAGAGGTTGTTTGCTCAAGCCCACAGAGCAGCGACTCCCAAAACTGGAGGGGTGTTTTCTTCCTTGGGTGTTTTATAGTGAGCAGAAAAAGAGAAAAGCCTGTTTGCACATGCTGTGGGTTTAAGAGAAAGGGGAGCATTAAGACTAGAAATCTAGGAAGGCTGTTTCTTTTGAAACTTTTGACCGTAACCCAATTAGAAGTTACTTCTGGGGAGAAGCTCTGTATAAGACCCAGGTCCTGCTGCCCACCTCCTAACCCAAGCTGCGTCTGCTCCCCACCACTCCGAATTTGTCAGCAACTTCCAGATCCTCCTGTTCTTCCAGCTGAGTGGACTAGTAAGCCCAGCCCCAGACTCACATCTGTGCTGTCACTTCTTGACAATAGATAAGATGGCAGCAAGCCAAGAGTGCCATGAGCGAGAAAAGAAAAGAAGGGCTGCCTTGGACCAGGGAGGGCAACAACAGCATCCCACAACTCCTAAAAAACTTCCATTTAAAATCTGGTAGTCAGAACATAACTTAGAGCTGATGTACACATGAAATGGAGGATTTCTTCTCCCCAGATGTCATCAATGCCTCTTATACTCAATGGCATCTTCGATATGAGGAACTATGGCAGGTTTTATTTCTGATCAGTTGGTGGAGACTCTCTGGGATTTGTGAGAAGGGTCTGGCGCTGTGGCCTATCGCATCGGGAAGGAATGATCATCTGGGGTTGCAGAGTGCCTGGGAGGAGGCTTGAACTTTCAGTGCCTGGCATTTGCACCCCATGACTTCAGCCTTTGGGATTAAATGGAGGAACACCTGTCTTGTCTTTAATTGTAAACTAAGGGGCGCAGTACACAGGCAACAGTTCCCAGAGAATAGGTGTATGGGTGAACTACACGGACTCCATTTTGTCAGCTCCATCTCAGGCCCCTAGTCCTACCGGCCCCCACCCCCACCCCCTCTATGTGACTGAGCCTACTCACAAGGGATGCGCCTAAGCCAGATGAATTCCCTATCTACTTGTACCCTTGCTTTCATCTGACATGAAAACTGGAAGAATGAATGCCTTTTGCTGACCCAGATGGTAGGTCCTGAGACCTCCAGGGAGGGGGAGGGAGGAAACCTCTTCCTCTCCCCAGTTCCCACTGGCGTGGGCATGCCTCTCCATAGCAGTCAGATTCGGATTTTGACTTTGGCTCCCTTAAGGCCCCCTGTACCCCTTTCGGAGTGCAGCTGCAAATGTCTCTGGCCACTGCCTGTGTGTAAGTTACCCAAGGTAAACTTCGTAATTGCACTTTGTGGGGTTGCCTCCTTCATTTTTCAGTCTCAAAGTTCCTTCTCAGTTCGGAGGATATCACTCAATATCCCCACCTCCCAACACCAGATCAGAGGACTGCCTCCTGGCACACAGCTTTATTACTTTAGTCTTTTTAAATAGCCTCTTCAACTATAAGTTTAGTTATTTAAAAAATTAGTATGTGCTTGTTGTAAAAGAAAGGTATATATAGAAGTACATGAAATTTAAAAATTTCATTTTATGAATGTGACTATTAATGGCCATATAAATTGTTTTTACTTTCTTTTCTGGGATTCCCTTGTAGCTCAGAGGGTAAAGAGTCAGCCTGCAATGTGGGAGACCTGAGTTCAATCCCCGGATCAGGAAGATGCCCTGGAGAAGAAAATGGCAACCCACTCCAGTACTCTTGCCTGGAAAATCCCATGGACGAAGGAGCCTGGCGGGCTCCAGTTCACGGGGTGGCAAAGAGTCAGACACGACTGAGCGGCTTCACTTTCCCTTTCTTTTCTAGTACCAACCAACACGTGTGTTTATATGTGTGTGTTCATGCATACACACATACTCCTCTACCTATAGAATAAATTCTAGAAGCAGAATTCTAAATAGGCATAATTTTTAATATGCACAGAATGATACACTTACCCTTTACTCATCAAGGTATAGCGCGATGATTATTTCTTGTTTTTTACTTAGTATAGTCCATGGGGTCACAGAGAGTCAGTCAGGACTGAGTGACTGAACTAGACTAATAAAGTCTCAAAAAAAATTTTGACCAAAAAGGTCTTATGTTTTAGATTAGTTCATTAAAATGATTTCCCAGAACTAGAATTGGGATATTAAGGGTTATGAACATGCTTAAAGTTTTTGATAATTTGTAAATGGCTGTTCCAGAGACTTGGTTAATTGACACTTGTGACTATGGGTAAGCTTAAGTTCAAGAGTAAAATCTTTGATTTTACATTTTTACACTGCCAAAGAACAAGGGAACATTGGAAATGTCTCTGCATGCACCCGTGTTGGCTGGTTAGCGACAGCTCTTGCTAGAAGGGGAGTAAGTCAGGCTACTCTTGTGCAGTGCGTCAGAGGTTTGCGGTCTTAGGGATGCCTCTTGGGAAATGTGAAGGCTGTGGATCACCTTTGGCTTTACTTGTGTTGGCCGAATTGCTCAAGCAAGCTGGATAAATGTCCACCCTGCCAGGACTCTAGGAGAGATCTCCGAAGTGTCAGGTCCCTGCCTTTTATTTTCATGGGTAAAGTACAGATGCACCCAGAGGGCTGAGCCGTTGATGACTTACCCCATGAGGTCATCCAATCCTGGGACTGATTGCTTCTTCTGTTCCTTTGCTGCGAAGGGGAAGAGAGGGGAGGTTATTCTAACATCAGCTTCTGATACTACTGTTGTGGATACCCTACTACTAACAATGCCTGGAATTTTTTCTCTGTGGGTGTAATAGCAATGTCTGCTCTTCACAGGAACACTTACAATGTTGTAAGCGCTTTTCACATATTATCTCATTTAATACAGTTCATATAACTGAACCACCAAGAGGCTAAGTAGTTTAGGAAACTAGTGAGGAGATCCTATGAGCTATGCACTTTCAACTTGTACTAACCTATGAGAGGGTTTGACTGCTGAAACAGATCTGCCAGACAGAGTCAATTGTACAAGCTACACATTCAGCAAGAAGGCACAACTATATGCATCCAGGTAGACATAAATATTAAAATAGCATCCAACTTATTCATTCATTTATTTGGAAAAAGATTCATGTGACTAGAGCATTGGCTATGTTTTCTCTAAATCTGATGTTTTCTCTCTAAATCTGATTAACTGTCAACTGAACATATCATTCATTTACTGCTAACGGAAGCTTTAAAGCAAGTTCTCAGTGTAGGTCTTTTTTTCCGTTGTATTTTTATACTTACATTAAAAAAGAAATATTAAAAAAGAGATATTCTTGTTCAAAAAGAATCTAAGATGGCTCATATCTGGTTTAATCTAAAATTAATGCTTTTAAAATAGAATTTTTAAAATGTTCATTTTAGTCGTGCTTTGGGTACTTAAATTAGAAAAGAAAGGAAGCTTGGTGTTGACTCACACAGAAGGTAATGTGCCATTTTATTTTTTTCATTTCAACTCAGGCAACATTTCTGGATCACTTAGGAAGTGCCAGGGGCTGCCTTTGGCCAGCATGACCTCTGTGCATTGTGCATCAGCTGACAGCAAATCAACAGACTTTCACTTCTGAAACAGACATAGGGCATTGCAGCTTAGCAAGGCAGCCTTTCCACCCCCTTTGCAGGTGCCCATGGATTGCTGGTGTTGAGGGAGACTTTAGTACATTTCAGAGCTGGTGTCAGGCCTATTTTGGTTGGCAGTGGCCCTTCTGGCACATGTTACATTTTCCTATGTTCAGATGAGAAATTTAATTTTACTTTCCAGGAGTACTAATTATAAAGGAAAATATTACAACCCACTTTTCAAGTTGAGACTGAACAAATGGCCAAGTGTAACTGGATTCAGAGCCCCAAAATAATGATGTTTCTTTAAAACAGTTTCATTGAGTTGTAAGCCAATGAGGTCACAAATAAAAACAGTTAGACTCACTTTTTAAAATTCTCAACCCTTTAGTTAATAGGGGGAACCAATAATGAAGTAAAATGAAACATACCGATTTTAAAAATCAGCATCAGTGTGTTTCTTTTAAAAAATTATTATAATTGTTTCTAGACTAAGCATTAGCTGGAGGATTTTAAAATTAGCTTACTTATCTCTATTTTTGTTTAGTGATGAGTGAGCAAAACTTTTCTTCGCTTTTTCCTGGCTTGACTATGTTCTGACCCTTTTGCAAAATGTATCTTAGATAACTTAGTAGTGTTTAAATCATGTTCATTTTCATCCTCTCATTTGAGTTCCATAATAGCCAATCCCAAAGAAAGGCAATGCCAAAGAATGCTCAAGCTACCGCACAATTGCACTCATCTCACACGCTAGTAAAGTGATGCTTAAAATTCTCCAAGCCAGGCTTCAGCAATACGTGAACAGTGAACTTCCAGATGTTCGAGCTGGTTTTAGAAAAGGCAGAGTAACCAGAGATCATATAGCCAACATCTGCTGGATCATCGAAAAAGCAAGAGAGTTCCAGAAAAACATCTATTTCTGCTTTATTGACTATGCCAAAGCCTTTGACTGTGTGGGTCACAATAAACTGGAAAATTCTGAAAGAGATGGGACTACCAGACCACCTGACCTGCCTCTTGAGAAACCTGTATACAGGTCAAGAAGCAACAGTTAGAACTGGACATGGAACAACAGACTGGTTCCAAATAGGAAAAGCAGTACGTTAAGGCTGTATATTGTCACCCTGCTTATTTAATTTATATGCAGAGTACATCATGAGAAATGCTGGGCTGGAAGAAGCACAAGCTGGAATCAAGATTGCCGGGAGAAATATCAATAACCTCAGATATGCAGATGACACCACTCTTATCTAAAGAGCTTCTTGATGAAAGTGAAAGAGGAGAGTGAAACAGTTGGCCTAAACTCAACATTCAGAAAACTAAGATCATGGCATCTGGTCCCATCATTTCATGGCAAATAGATGGGGAAACTGGCTGACTTTATTTTTCTGGGCTCCAAAATCACTGCAGATGGTGATCGCAGCAATGAAATTAAAAGACGCTTGTTCCTTGGAAGGAAAGTTATGACCAACCTAGACAGCATATTAAAAAGCAGAGACATTACTTTGCCAACAAAGGTTTGTCTAGTCAAGGCTATGGTTTTTCCAGTAGTCATGTATGGATGTGAGAATTGGACTGTAAAGATAGCTGAGCACCGAAGAATTGATGCTTTTGAACTGTGGTGTTGGATAAGACTCTTGAGAGTCCCTTGGACTGCAAAGAGATCCAACCAGTCCATCCTAAAGGAGATCAGTCCTGGGTGTTCATTGGAAGGACTGATGTTGAAGCTGAAACTCCACTACTTTGGCAACCTAATGGGAAGAGCTGACTCACTTGAAAAGACCCTGATGCTGGGAAAGATTAACAGCAGGAGGAGAAGGGGATGACAGAGGATGAGATGGTTGGATGGCATCACCAACTCAATGGACATGAGTGGGTAGACTCTAGGAGTTGGTGATGGACAGGGAGGCCTGGCGTGCTGCAATTCATGGGGTCACAATGAGTCGAACATGACTGAGCAACTGAACTGAATTGAATAGCCCTGTGATGGAGACAGAACTGGCTTCTTATCTAATTTTACAGATAAAGAATCAGAGGGTGAGTTACTTGCCTAAAGTGTCTAAGCCAGGACATGGCAATGTCAGGCATGTTTCATGTAGCCATCAAATATTTACAGAATTGAACCTTCAAATGAAAGACTTTCACCAACACTCTGCCTACTATTCAACATATTGCAAATGTTAATGGTTGGATTAGCCAGAACTAGCTAAGTATCTTGGAAAATATGTCCATTCTGATCATGAATGCAACAAAGTATTTTTAGCCCCCTTATTTTTTATACTTGTTACATCTTCGAAATGTATTGATCAGACTCATGAATCACACACTATTTAGAATGAGCAGCTCACTATTATTGAATTCTGTGTTTGGTCTTATATTTTGATTGCTTGCCTGATTGATTAACCTATCTTTGGTTTCTAAGAAGGCTTTAACAGAGCTACTGAACAAATCTTTAACTCAGCTGTTCTTATGAAATAACCCTGGGACAAGGTACTGCTTAGAGTAGTTGAGTCTTGATGCTGATTTGTAGATAGAAAGAGGTAAAATGTGACAACGCAAGGCTATATTCAATCTACAAAAAGGCAGAGGGCCTTTTTCCAAATCTGAACCACCTTTCAGACAACTGGCTTCACCTTTCAGCTCTACACGAAGCCTTTGTGTGAGTCCCTCAGTCATGTCTGACTCTTTGCAACCCCATGGGTGGTAGCCCACCAGGGTCCTCTGTCCATGGGATTCTCCAGGAAAGAATACTGGAGTGGGTTGCCGTTTCCTCCTCCAGGGGATCTTCCTGACCCAGTGACTGAACCTCAGTCTCCAGCATTATTGCAGGTGGATTCTTTACTGTCTAGCCATCAGGGAAACCCTAGGAAACCTTAGGTAACCTTTACTAGGTCCTTAATGGAAAAGAAATCAGCTTTGCCAAAGTCATTAAGGCTAATGACAGTTAGTCACTTGGGAAGAGAGAGAAGATAGACTCAAACAACATTTTAGAGGTGGAAGTTTGCTGTGGGGTTTAAAGTGGTATAGAAGTTTCTAGTTTAATAATACCAGGAATTGAGATAGAGAACAAAGGAACGGCAGGGAGTGGGAAGAAGGAGGAACTGAGTTTGAGATACAGAATCCTACTCCTGAGGGCTTATAACCTGGTGAGGGAATGTGGGGTTGACAGGGGAGGGAGTCAGATAAGTAAACCAATCATTAAACTGCCATGGGATAGGAGTGGCGATGAAGAGCTGCTGGGCATGCCTGGGGGACCAGTTCCTGGAAGTGGGGGAATGAGAAGGCCTCCTTGTGGACAGGATACTTGGGCTAAATTATAGAAGAATTAATTAGGGAGTATAGTGCAGGGCATGCAGAGCAGGGGGACAATATATTCAAAGGCCCAAAGTAAAAGAATGGCCAGTGGATCAGGCGAGGTCAGTGGACTAGAGGGTTTTGGATGGTGAAAGGCAGGATGGCATGAGCAGCCCTATTAAGCAGAGGCTGGGGATAGCAGGCGGCATTTATTACTCATTTACTATAAGCCAGGCACCAAGGGTATGTTCAGAAGATAGTTCCGTCAGTGTGTGGTAATTGACTGGACCTGGGGGAGAGGAAAATCCAAGGAGACTTGAGGTTTCTCCTCTGACCCAAAGGAGGCATTTGAAGGAGGCGGCCATTTATGAGGGAGGAGGAGCATGAGCTCTATGGGTAATACATTAAATTCAAGGTCCCTTGTGCCATCCAGGTAACTGAGAGGTTGTGTGATATTTTGAGCATATGGACCCTAAATCTATACTGCCCTGATTTGAATCATAACGTGGCTTCTTAAGAGATTTATGACTGTGGGCAAGTTACTTAATCCCTTTGTACCTTAGTTTTCTCATTAATAAAATGGGAATAATAATGACAGCACCTTTACTTTATAGAGTTGTAATGATGTTTAAATGTATAATTTAGAATAGCTCTTAGTTCATGGCAGGTACTTAATGAATATTCATTTTTATTATTAAATATAGTTCTGAGGCTCAAGGGTGGGGCCTGGGGTTAGCTCATCAGGGTAAGTTAACTATTATGTATCTATCTGGTAGGAGAGATTTGGCTGTAAGATACAGAGAATACAATCCAGGCTGTTCTCGTAGGTTCTTTCGTTATTTCCAAGGAGTTTGGAAAATGGGTGGCTTCAGCATTCTTTCAGAAGTTCAGTGATATCAGGTCCCTGTGATTCACTTGGTCTTTCTTTCCTTGTCCATAAAATGACTGTTCTAGCTCAAAGCATCTCATCCTTACTTCCCATGTTCTAAATAGGGAAAGAAAGTGAAAGTCACTGAGTCAGGTCTGACACTTTGCGACCCCAGGGACTGTAGCCTGCCAGGCTCCTCTGTCCATGGAATTCTCCAGGCCAGAATACTAGAGTGGGTAGCCTATCCCTTCTCCAGCGGATCTTCCCAACTCAGGAATCAAACCGGGGTCTCCAGCATTACAAGCAGATTCTTTACCAGCTGAGTTACCAGAGAAGCCTCAAGTAGGAGGGAATGCGGTCTGAAAACTGATTTTGTGGGGAAACTGCTCTCCTAACAGGCCTCTATCCTTTGATCAGAGAGAAAAATTCCAGAATTCCCCAGGTGATTCCCTTGTGTCTCACTGGCCAGAACCAGGTCACATGGCCACCTGGAGCTCAAGGAACAAGAAGAGGAGAGCCATGATTGACTTAGACTGTTCATGACCCATCCTTTGGGGATAGACACTTTAAGCCTTGAACAAAATGGGGGTCCTTTTAGTGAGGAAGAAGGGAATGACTGGTGGGCTTGCAGTTAATAAAGTCTGCCCCATTAGGGAAGGAGAGCACTTAGAACAGAAGGACCAGGGGAGAACCCATGACTCCAGTCATGCATGACACTCAGACAGGAAAGAGATTTCAATTGCCAAAGACACAGAAGGAGAGGAGAGCCAGAGAGGAGCCCAGAGAAAAGCCCAGGAAGAATTTTCTGGAGGGCACGTCTGCAGGGGTTCACATAGCAGAGCCTGGGGCAGGATGAGGCTGTAAAGAGCTGTCTGATTTGGCAGCAAGAAGGCCACAGAGGCCACTGCCAGAGCAGATTCAGTGGCGCCAAGGGTTGAGGAGAGAATGAGAATTTCTCCCATATGCAGTTGGTGGGAGTGCAAATTAATTCAACATTTCCTTCAGTTTGGCAACGTGTACCAAAATGTAAAATGCTCATACCCTTTAACTCTGAAATTCTAGTTTTAGAAATTAATCTGACAGGCAGAATTAAACCAGAGCAGGCTGATGTAGGTACAAAAGTGTTGATTGCAGCCTTGTTTATTATAGGAAATAAAAGAGAGATAATTGACCTAAATGTCCATCATACAGGATTAATTAAAACAAGTGATGGTACATTTTGGCATTGGAATAATAGGCACAGTGGCTAAGAGCTGAAGTTCTGGAATTTGACAGTCAGGGTTTGAATTATGGCTTTGCCATTCACTAACTGTGTGACCTCAGGTCTCTGGAAAACTCTCTGGGATTCTCAGTTTCCCTGACTGGAAAATGGGATAATTATAGTACTAACTCAGAAAGCTATGGTAAGAATTAAGGAAATTTATGCAAATGAAATACGTAGAATATGTCTGGCACATATTATTTTGCAGGCACTTAAAATATATGGTAGATCTATCTGTATGGAAATAGAAAGCTGTTTATAAGATATTAAGAGAAAAAAATGAAGTTACAAAATAGCAAGTTATTATGACCCCAAGGTTAAACAGTGCTGTTTTTCTGGGAGGTGGAATCACTGGCACAATTCACTTTTTACTTTACACATTTCTGTATTTCTTTAAAACAGAAGTATTATACAGGACCAGAATTTGCCACCTGAAAATGTCTCTCTGGTATGCAGATTATTTTGAGCTCAACATAATCAAGTCCCGAAAGACTCAAAGAACCCTTGACCTTCTCCCTAATCACCTAAAATAATTTACATAGAGTGCTAGTCTTGGAATAGAGCTATTACCAGAGATAATATGGGCTGGGATATGGGCTGGGGTGGTGATGGGGATTCCTGGCAGGGCTTAAAGATCAAAGTCCATTGTATGCCCCATTGTTTCTTCATGGCCTGTTTATTTGTCAAACATTTGCTTTTCCATCTCTAATTCCTTCCTCCCCTTTGAAGTCCCAAACCACTACCTCCACTGTCCTCTTTTGTTTTTAGCTGAAGATGGTATTAGCTGAAGATGGTATTTTTAGCTGAAGGCTTTGGCCCTTTTGGTAAGATACTCAGTTCTCCTGGTGGCCCGTGTGTATACATATTTTTATACTTAGTTTGATTTTTTCCTGTTAAAGTTTGATTTTCTCATGTTAATTTAATTCTTAGACCAGCCAGAAGAATCTAGAAGGGCAGAAGAAAATTCCTTCTTCCGCAACAGTATTTCTTGTCTGGCTGACTTTAAGCCACACAAAGGCAGGTACCATATTTGTTTTGTTCATCACTAGGTATTATTGTATCTGGCACGTGGTAAGTGAAAAATATTTATTAAATGAATGGATGCAAGGCAAGAAGTTGTATTTAGGAGGAAGTTGCATAGACCAAGATTTCAAAGATGTAGCAGTCCTGTGCCAACAAGGCCCAGGGTAGACCTCAGGCAAGAGTGACAAAATAGAAGCAGAGTTCAGGCCTGAGGGCTGTCTTTCAGTCATTAGTATGGATGCTAGTCCCAGGATATGGACAGCATCAACAGAAAACAGGTCCAAGAGCATTGGAGTCCAGTCTCTGGCTCTTTCTGTTGAGTGCTTCCAAAACAGGCTGAGTCTGAGAGCAGAACCATACTTGAGGACTGCAGAGGATTATGTGCCATTGAGACTTTTTTACATGGGAAAACAAAAACCCAGAGGTTAAGCGAGTTCCTCTGGGATGTTTGTCTCCCAGTTCTCGCTCTGGTGCTGTCTCCTTCCTCCTAGGACCCAACTGTGTGGATATTTTAGATATAAATGAAATTGTTGAGGGAGGACATTCATTGGATTCCTAAGAAACCCATTTCTCTTATGTAGCGTGACTTGCTTTTCTAAAGCTTACTGATCACCCCTGCCCTTTATTTGTAAAGAGCAAAATGACTAGGAACATAATTAACTCACCCACATCTTCCATTGTCCTCCACATCTTTTGTGCAAGCATTGATTGTTATTCCTATTGTTGAAAGCAGGATTGTTCTCTTGGCAACACACATCCAGAAACAGAGCCCAGCGGGGGGCTCAGCAGGTGACAGTGTTGAAGTTTGACCTTATGGTTCCAAAAGAGAAAAGAAGAAAGGCAAAAAACATTAATTGACCACTGGGTGATTTTGAATTGGTTACCAGTCTAAACTATAGAATGCTTTGGGACAAAAGACATTTGGTTTTTTTAAGTACATTTAGGAATTCAGAATATCAGCCAGCTGAGTTCTCAAGTACAGGGCCCTAGGGGGTCCAATTAAATGACTATTTACAAACAACTTGTTGTTGAGATGTTACAACTAGCACAGGTAAATGGAACTTTCAAATGTGTTCTTGGAAAACAGCCTTTTCTCACTTTTATATCTTAATCATCACTTATACATACATTGTTGTATACATATATTGCTTTCCCTGGGACTGTTTTTGCTGGGAAAAGAGGATGTGCCTAGTAAAGGAAGATGATGCGACAGAGGAGATTTGTGATCAGTTACAGCCGAGAGAATATTGATTCTGTCCATGGGAAAGCTGTGTGTTCCTCAGGAAATGGCTTAACTGCTGAATCTCGGTTTCCTCCTCTGTAACATAGGATCATAATACCTACTTCACAGGGTTGTTCTACGGATGCAACAAAATCAGGTTTAAAAATCGTGTCACATAGTTGTTTCCTGACCATGTAGAAAATCAGTTTATAAATTACTGAAATCCTTCAATAGGTGAAGAGAAAGTGGTGCATTTGGTTCTTGACCACATTTCACATGTGCACTTGACTTTATCCGTAGAATGCCTTAACTTGGTTGTCTCCCTTTCCTGCAGCACCCTGAGAAACAATGGTGAGGAGTGAAGTTAAAAGCATATTTGTGTTGATTCACCTGGAAAACCAGCTGCCATGGGAGTTTCAAATCTGAATCTCTTCCTTACTCTTTTTTCCTTATTAATTCTTTAAGATCTCTGGGTGGGATCATGCAGAATGGAGGCAACCACAGGGAACCATCAAAAACTCTCCAGTGAAGCTTGTTTAAGAGACACGTGGTGGAGGAGATTAAGAGCACCAGGGCATGATATCCAAGAAGCTGGCTGGGCCGGGTTATATCTGAGTCTATGTATGTTCCTCTCATACAAGACATTGGAGTCAAAGCCTTGAAAAAATAACCATTGTTTCCAATTGTGTCCTGTTATAAGAACAGATTCTTACTGAACTTATGCAAATGAATATGCAAATATTTTCATGAAAATAAGAATAGTCACTAAATGTTTCTAAATCTCAGACGGATTGGGTAGGGAGAAAAAGATAAATATTTCATCTTTATTTATGAAGATGGATATTATTATTTAGTTGCTAAGTTGTGTCTGACTCTTGTGACTCCATGGACTAGTTTGCCAGGTTCATCTGTCCATGGGATTTCCCAGGTAATAATACTGGAGTGGGTTGCCATTTCCATTTACGAAGGTATATTTTGTGAAACTGCCACAAGTCACAGATAGGTTGAGAGAAAAAATTTCCTTAAATCTGGAAAAGAAAAAAAAAAAAAGCCTGCAATGGTTAAGATAAAAAGTCATAAAAATTATAATCAACCTCATCAATCCCATGGAATTAACTTTTGACCTTATTAGCAGTTTTTATGAAACCATCAATTTCTTCATTAGAGTTCAATAATTCTTACTCAGTTCTATGGTATCATTTGAAAGTTCATCAGAAGCCTGTATTCTAGAGTTAATGTCAGAGTCCCTGATATGAATCTCTCTGAAGATGAAGCATATTTGTAAAAGCATCAGAATAAAACAGTAACTATCTATAAGTGACAAAAGACTTAAAAATGCCTATTATTAGAGATCTGAGAGTTTGTTATAATAGAACTAACAAGGAAATTTGGTTATTTCCGTGACATAAAGCAATTTAAGATAATAATTCGAATTATGGTTGATAATATTGTATCTGGACATATCAGATTTCCAGAAATTTCACATAGTTTCTAAAACACATGTAAAGTATAGCTACATAGACACAACATAAATAAGGGTTAGTATTATTTCTTATTAGACAATGCTTACTATGTAGTTTCACATATCAAATAATTCTAATCCATCTCTTTTTATAAGGAGAGAGAGCACATCTTTGAGATATTTGAGATATTTCCCTCTGAAACATCTTATACTTCAAAATGAGTTCTAAGTTGAAAGACTTCATATGGAATTAGATTTTGTGAAGTTTATCAAAAATATCAGATGTTTTAAAAAATCAGTTGGTCAAATAGTATCATAGGTCACTGTGAAATAATGCTTAGTTATCCATTTAGCCAAAATAACAATTAAAAACTTTATGGGCAACTATTAAGTAGTTGTTAAAAGCCTTAGCTACAAAATACAGAATCTTTGTTATTCTAGACAGATTACATTAAAGGTGAACAAAACTTTTGGGTACAATTCCTCATTAAGACTAGACTAATAACCTAATAAGATTTTGTCCTATTAACAGAGAGAAAAAACTAAGTTTAATTGTACATTAGCTTGCTTTTGATATTAGAAGTCAATTACTTAATTAAATTCATTGTAATTTTAGCATGTCCTCACACACATAAAATTACTTTCTAAAGACTGAGTTTCCCCCCCTACAAACATTTTACAACTTTCTATATCCATTTTAGTTTGCCCCTTGTCTTCTTTCCCACTTAGAAGTTCTATTAATTTTGGTAGGAATTGCATTTACTAATTAGAATGTCTAGAATCATGTCCTTGCTCATAGAAAATTTCTTTGTATGGCACCAAACATACTTATTACTCATTTCAAATATTTTTAGTTTCTCTCTAAAAGAAAACCTATATTCAGTAATTAATGTTTTAGCAATTTATTTTAATTGGGAATGAACTAGATATTCAATAAATTTCCGTAATTTAACTTAATTTAGCAAGATTCTAAAGTTTCTAGTTACCAAAAAGATTTGGGGAAACCATTTTTAAGTAGATATACCATAAGACATAATTATTCTTAAAGAATTTATGTTAAAACTCTTATCTCATTTACATTTAATTTACTTGTAGAAATATTATCATACCAAGTTATATTTCTTGCTGACAAATTTTAAAGCAAAATTTGACTTTTAGGTTTGCTATCTAAAAAGTACCATAAATATATTATGCTGATAACTTTAAAGACTTATCTATATTAACTAAACCCAGACACTTAGACTAGCTGTAATACCATATTAATACTGAAAATTTCCCAGATCACATGAACCTGAAATTCATTTGTGTTAGCTTTTATTATATTTCTGATAATTTATATACTATTTAATTTCTTTTAAACAGAACTCTTTTGCAGATTAATTTTATCACTACCATCCAGAGCTAGAAACATACCATAATGTATATACATAGATGTACATACATCCCAATATACACAGAATTTTCATTTTAAAATTTTAATCATGAAATTAGATACAATACAAAACTCACTAATTCATTCTTTAAAATTTATTTTATTGAAGTATAGTTGATTTACAATGTGTTAATTTCTGTGGACAGCAAAATGATTCAGCTATATGTAGATATATATTATTTTCTATTATTGTTTATCAGAGAATATTGAGTACAGTTCCCTGTTCTATAAGTAAGATCTTGTTGTTTATCCATTCTGTATATAGTACTTTGCATCTGCTAAACCCAAACTCTCAATCCATCCCTCCCCCTCTTCCCTTCTGATGTTGTTGTTGTTCGGTCCCTAAGTCATATCCGACTCTTTGCAATCCCATGGACTGCAGCACGCCAGGCTTCTCTCTCCTTCCATCTTTTCCCAAAGTTTGCTCAAACTCATGTCCATTGAGTTGGTGACGCCATTCAACCATCTCATCCTCTGTCACCCCCTTCTGTTCCTGCCCTTAATCTTTCCCAGCATCAGGGTCTTTTCCAATGAAGTCAACTCTTCTCATCAGGTGACCAAGTGTTGAAGCTTCAACGTCAGTATCTGACCTTCCGATCAATATTCAGGACTGATTTCCTTTAGGTTCTACTGGTTTGATTTCCTTGCTGTCCAAGGGACTCTCAAGAGTCTTCTCCAGCCCCACAACTTGAAAGCATAAGTTCTTTGGTGTTCAGTCTTCTTTACAGTCCATTTCTCACATCCGTACATGACTACTGGAAAAACCAGAGCTTTGACTAGACGGACCTTTGTTGGCAAAATGATGTCTCTACTTTTTAATATGCTGTGTAGGTTGGTAATAGCTTTTCTTGCAAGCAGCAAGTGTCTTTTAACTTCATGGCTGCAGTCACCATCCACAGTGATTTTGGAGCCTAAGAAAAGAAAATCTGTTGCTGTTTGGTTTCCCCATCTATTTGCCATGAAGTGATGGGACTGAATACCATGATCTTTGCTTTAAGAATGTTGAGTTTTAAGCCAGCTTTTTCAGTCTCCTCTTTCACCTTCACCAATAGGCTCTTTAGTTCCTCTTTGTTTTCTACCATTAGAGCAATATCATCTGCATAGGTGAGGTTATTGATATTTCTCCCAGAAATCTTGATTCCAGCTTATGGTTCATCCAGCTTGGCATTTTGCATGATGTTCTCTGTATATAAACTAAATAAGAAGGGTGACAATGTACATCCTTGGTGTATTCCTTTCCCAATTTTGGACCAGTCTGTTGTTCCATGTAAGGTTCTAACTGTTGCTTCTTGAACTGCCTACTCATTTCTCAGAAGACGGGTAAGATAGTCTAGTGGTCCCATCTCTTTAAGAATTTTCCACAGTTTGTTGTGATGCATACAGTCAAAGGCATTTGCCCTTCTTTGGGATTGGAATGAAAACTGATTTTTTCCAGTACTGTGCCCTTTCCCATGGGCAGCCATAAATCTGTTCTCTTATATGTAAGTCTATTTCTGTCTCATAGATAATTTCATTTGTGTCTATTTTAGATTCCACATATAAGTGATATATAATATTTGTCTGGCTTACTTAACTTAATATAATAATCTCTAGGTCTAGCCATGTTGCTGCAAATGGCATTATTGCCTTCTTTTTTATGACTGAGTAGTATTCCATTATATATATGCACCACATCTTCTTTATTCATTCATTCTTCAATGGATATTTAGGTTGTTTCTATGTCTTGGTTATTGTAATGGATATTTAGGTTGTTTCTATGTCTTGGTTATTGTAAACAGTACTGCTATATGAATATTGGGGTGCATGTGTCTTTTTAAATTATAGTTTTTCTGGATATATGTCCAGGAATGGGATTGCTGGATCACATGGTAACTGTATTTTTAGTTTTCTGAGGAAATTCCATACTGTTTTTCATAGTGGTTACACCAGTTTACATTCCTACCAACAGTGTAAGAGGATTTCCTTTTCTCCACACCCTCTCCAGCATGCTTTATTTGTAGATATAAAATAATGGTCAACCTTATGTTTTGATGCTGGCCATTCTGACTGGACTGAAAGGGCTTCCCCGGTGGCTCAGTGGTAAAGAATCCGTCTGCAATGCAGGAGACACAGGAGATGCAGGTTCGATCTCCGGGTCATGTCAGTCCCCTGGAGGAAGAAATGGCAACCCACTCCAGTATTCTTGCCTGGAAAAATTCATGGACAGAGGAACTTGGCATTAGTCCATGGGATTGCAAAGAGTCCATGGGGTTGCAGAGTCAGACATGACTGAGCGCCTATCACTTTCTTTCTTGCTTTCTATTCTGACTGGTGTGAGGTGGTACCTCATTGTAGTTTTGATTTGCATTTCTCTAAGAATTAGTGATATTGAGCATCTTTTCATGTGCCTCTTGGCCATCTGTATGTATTCTTTGGATAAATGTATATTTAGGTCTTCTGCCCATTTTCCAACTGGGTTGCAAAACTCACTAGTTTATAAATAACAGTTGGGATAATAAATTGTCTATTCAGATTGCTAAAGTGTTTTATAATTTTGGAGAAGACCAGGTGGAATATTTACATCTCAGAGTCACAGGGAGAGAAACACAAGCTCCTATGGAAGGACTTCTGTTCCCTAAGTTCAGAATTTGGGGGGGAAAAATTTGTGTTTTTTTTTTTTTTTTTTTTTCAAAATGGCCATAATAATCATAGAGATTTTCAATAGACCTTTAGAATTATTGTTGCCTTCTGCAGGTGCTCAATCTTGGTGTTATAAAAAGGAAGTTCATAGACAGACAGCAAGGAGGAGAGCATTGTAGTGGACATGCAGAGAAAATGGAGATGGGAGAGAGCTGTCTGAAGCCTCAGAGGTTTTTCCAATTCAGAAATCCTTTGGGTTAATTGTAAGTTTCTCTAATGAAAGCAGTAGTGAATTCTTATTACTTTTTTTTTAGTAATTTTAAAAAAATTATTGAATTTTAAATGTTTTAAATTTCTGCTGTATAGCAAAGTGACTCAACTATACATATATATATATATATTTATATTCTTTTTCATTATGGATTATCACAAGATATTGAATATAGTTCCCTGTGATATACAGTAGAATCTTTCAATGTCAGTAATTATTAAAGAAATGCAAATTGAAACTACAATGCACTGTAACCAGTCAGAATGGCCATTGTCAAAACCCTACAAATAATGCTGGAGAGGTTGTGGAGAAAAAGGAACCCTCCTTCTTTTTACACTCCCATGTTGGTGGGAATGTAAATTGGTATAGTCACTCTGGAGAACATTATGGAGGTTCCTTAAAAAACTAGAGCTACCACATGATGGTGGGTCACTGAAGTAGGGTAGAGTGGCCCTGGAAACTGCCAGGATCTAGGTCTGCAGGGGTGAGTCTGAATCCTGGATCTATGACAAAGTCAAACACTCACATCATTTTTCCTCACAAGAGAGCTCCTGAGTGGAAGGAATTCTATTACTTTTTTGAGGCTTAAAATACCAGTTAAACTATGCTTTCATTCTTGTCTTACTTTTTTTTCCCCTGACTGTGCAGATAAACTAACGTAGGACTAATGTAGGCTTAAAACTCAACATTCAGAAAACTAAGATCATGGCATCCAGTCTCATCACTTCATAGCAAATAGATGGGGAAACAATGGAAACAGTGACAGACTTTATTTTGGGGGGCTCCAAAATCACTGCAGATGGTGACTGCAGCCATGAAATTCAAAGACATTTGCTCCTTGGAAGAAAAGCTTTGACCAACCCAGACAGCATATTAAAAAGCAGAAACATTACTTTGCCAACAAAGGTCCATCTAGTCAAAGCTATGGTTTTTCCAGTAATCATGTTTGGATGTGAGAGTTGAACTCTAAAGAAAGCTGAGTGCTGAAGAATTGATGCTTTTGAACTGTGGTTCTAGAGAAGACTCTTGAGAATCCCTTGGACTGTAAGGAGATCCAACCAGTCCATCCTAAAGGAAATCAACCCTGAATATTCATTGGAAGGACTGATGCTGAAGCTGAAGCTCCAATACTTTGGCCACCTGATGCGAAGAATTGACTCATTGGAAAAGACCCTGATCCTGCGAAAGATTGAGGGTGGGAAGAGAAGGGGACGACAGAAGATGAGATGGTTGGATGGCATCACCGACTCGATGGACATGAGTTTGAGTAAGTTTGAGGAGTTGGTGATGGACAGGGAGGCCTGGCGTGCTATAGTCCATGGGGTTGCAAAGAGTCAGACACAACTGAGCGACTGAACTGAACGGAACAGAGGTTTTCAGGAAGGTTTCCCAGAGGGAGTGACATATAGAGTGAGACCACCAAGTAGAAGCTAGTTTACCAGTGAGAGGAAGGAACAGCGTCTGAGAAAGCCAGGGGCTGTCAGAGAACCACTGTGAAGGACAGGCTGATAATAAACTGACACATTAACATGGTCTGTGGCCAGGACTCAATCCAGGGTTCCTTCGTGTCTTTCAGTCTCTCCCTTTGTTCTTCCCAGCCCCACTTGCTTCCTATTAATGTTCTTTATCCTACAATACACTATGTTGAAGGACAACAGATTCTTCAGCTTTTAGTAATTATCTGGAAGAACTCCTTCCTGTCACCCATCAGTTAGTGAACTCTTCAAATCTCCTCTTCTCAGGCTAGTACTAGCCAGCCTCTTGCTCCCTTCCTGCATTGCCTCTCTGCAGCGGGGGTGGAGGGGGGATGTCTTGCACCCTTGTCTTCATGATTTGATCAGTGTATTCTCCACAACCCTCCACCTTCCGGAACATGAAGACAAAATGCATCCTTCTCAGATACTTGATTTGTTTTGAGAAAGCTTAGTACTCCCCCAACTGAGAACCACAATGGATGTGTTTGATAAATAACCACTTAGAGTTACCATAAATTCTCTTCTTTAAGAGAGACTGTTTAGTGTTAAGATAGAGTTCAAAGTTTGACATTTCCCTGGAGTCTGGAGAAGGTCACAGACATGTACCACATTCAGGAAGATTTAAGTTCATGCACCATTTGTGCCATTTTCCTGCTAAAAGGGGAGGAAAATTTGACATGCTTCTACATCCTGGAAATTGAAGATGTTCAAGAATCTGTTAAATCCTCTTCTGAAATAACCCTCAGCGGAACCTTACCTCATCCTCGAGGTGGGGGAGTGGGGAGGGGAGTATAGCTTGGATCCTGCGCTCTGCTGACTTAAGCAGGGGACAACTAAGCATCAGGGTTTCCCAGGTGATGTTAATGGTGAAGAACCCGCCTGCCATTGCAGGAGATAGAAGAGACGCAGTTTCCATCCCTGGGTCAGGAAGATTCCCAGGAGGAGGGCATGCAACCCACTCCAGTGTTCTTGCCTGGAGAATCCCACGGACAGAGGAGCCTGGCGCGCTACAGTCCACAGGGTCGCAAAGAGTCAGACACGACTGAAGTAACTTACCATAAACACACACAGGGAAGAGACTGGAGCGCTCTGGAGAAAACTCAGTCCTCTGTCAGAAAAACCATTGTCTTATGCTAGGGTTGGACAGAATCAGAGAGTCCTCTTTTTCTATTTAAAGCCTTCTAAATGCAACATTAAAAAAATCATATTATTATTTTCCTGCTTGTTAGCTAGCCCCATCCTTTCATTCCTTCCTCCTTCCCCATTTTACCTCATTTGGAGCCACTTTGACATATGGGTGAGACCAGAAACAAAGGTTCCTGTCTCAGCCAGCCAGCCATCTGTCCACATTCACCAGTGAACTGTGCTTGCCAAGAATTCCCACTCTGTGGGCTCTCAGGAAATGTAGGCTGATAAGCTTGTGCCTCTGATAAAGCCCCTAGTCTTGGATGATCTAAGCAGTGTGGGGAGGCTGAATTCATGGGAAACGCCGGCCCTGATGGAGACTGGTCTGGATCCCTGTCTGGCTGGAGGTGCTGACATCGTGAGAATCATGGAACAAGGAGGGGAGGGGTGAGGGTGGAGGATCAACTCAGGGGTTTAAGGAGCCAGAGCTGCAAATAAAATCAGGCTGGGATTAGTGTTGTTTTTCTTTTTTCCTGCATTTGATGTTACTAGAATTCTCTTTCAGAAAAGCTAAGCCTTTTCTGGGCACACAGGGTCTTCCTGGAGGCTGGTGGTATAGTGGAAAGGCCACTGGCTTGGTGCCAAACTGCCTGGTTGAGTTCACTATGAATCTGGCAAATCTGATTAAGTGACACTATTTCCCTGAGCCTCGGTTTCTTCTGTGAGCTGGAAAACATAGCCTCCTCTCAGGTCTCTTACAGATTTGCAATGAGCCAGCATGGTTAATACATATAAACCCCAGCACGGTGACTGGGACACGGGGTCCCTCGGGAAACAATTTTCACTCCTAACTTTGTCCTTTGCTAAATGAAGTCAAACCACTGAAAGCCCCATTAGTGTTCAGGAGACATTCTGTCCATCCCGGAAGTTCTCAGCACAATAGGCCTAGCCGCCAAGAGAGCCAAGCAGCATAGAGAGCTGCTGAGCTGGTCATAAATCTGAATGAAATAATTATGTAAAGTATCGAAGAGCAATTCAGTGAGAAGATGCCTCATCTGCCTTGATGGGTTTTTCAATTACTCATCTTTAGTACTGCATTATACCATTCTCTGGCAATAATTGTTAAACATTTCAATGGTATTGCGATATAAAACTTAAAAGGCTGATTTATTTCCTAGACATTAGACTACCTAGTATAATGCTCCCCAACTATATGGTTCTATGGGTTTAAACCTATTTATCAGAGTGATTTTCTAGCATCAAATAGAAACTGACACCTTCTCCCCAAGTGGAAGATGAAGGAGGTGAGTTAGGTCCAATGGTTATAAGGACTATAGATTTAGGGTCACGGGGGGACATGAGTCCAAGCTCCTGTTTCCTAGTCCCAGTTTTTGAATTTGTAAAATGGGGATAATTCACACTTTACAAGATTATTGGGATGATTATGTGAAATAATGGATAAGAAGTGTTAGCAAGAACATGCAGTATGGACTGGGGACTGGGTAAATAATAGATATTATTGCCATGACTGTGCATTCTGGGATGCCCTGGATTTTATTAATACATTCTGCAGATGACAATATTCCAAGTTATTCACACATGTGCATCACCCACCTGCTAGGCTGTGGACAACGAGGGTGTTTTCAGGGTTCATTTTCTGGTTGTCACTTTAAGAACTCAGAAGAAGTCACAGTTATGGGGCACTTGACTGTTCTAGTTGGCTTCCTTGGTGACTCAGATGGTAAAGAACCTGCCTGCCAATGCAGGAGACATGGGTTGATCCCTGGGTTGGGAAGATCTCCTGGAGAAGGAAATGGCAACACAGTCACTCCGATATTCTTGCCTGGGAAATCCTGTGGACAGAGGAGTCTTGTGGGCTACAATTCATGGGGTTGCAAAGAGTCAGACACAACTTAGTGACTAAACAACAACTGTTCCAGGCACCCTGCTAGGCAGTATATATAGAACAACTTCCTTTATCAGCACGATATACCCATTTCACAGACAAGGATGCTGAGGCACAGAAAGCTTAGTTACCTTTGCTCAGGGTCATTCAGTGACTCAGACAGAAGTCCAGTCCAGGTCTGCACAGCTCCAGAGCCCACACATCATATTCCACCACTACCCCACCGTTTCTCTCAGGATTCCTCGAGACATAATTCACCTGTTTTAAAGGAGAATTCTTCTCTTCCTGGATTTCCTAAAGGACATATATGTTTTCTCACTGAGGATTACCTACACCCAGTTGATGACCAGAAAGGTTAAGTCCATCTTAACCTTTCTCAGCATCTCCCAATCCTCATGTAGAAGATGAGACTCTTTTTCACCCTTTTACACTGTGTGGAATAAGTGGGCAATGACCCCTACACACATACACACACACACACACACACACACACACCAGTTCCACTGCAGTCTGTCCATTGAACTCTAGGCTCCCAAGCCAAGTTGGATTTAGGTGCCAGCCAGCTGGGCTGGTGCCAGGATACCAGTTTGTAAGAAGCACTAAGATGTCACTGGAAATGTAATGAGATAGAGAAAATGGTCTTTATGAGAATTATTGAGAACAAGCATGAAATGAGAATGATGATGATAATGATTTTATTATTATAAATAATACTCTGTGATTATAATAAACAGTAATAGCTTTGTGCCTGGAATTTCTCTGACTACTTTATGTGTAATAATTCATTTAAACCCTTCCAGCCCATTGAGGAAGGTATTGTTATTATCCCCTACTTCACAGATGAGAAGACCCCTTAAGAAAGGTTAAGAAGTTTGCCAGAGTCACACTGCTGGCAGACAGGCTGTCCGGCTCTCTCAGACCCTTTACTGTTGCCTCGTGATAGGGGAGCAAAACTCCCAGGAGCTCAAAAGTGGCAAGAGGTGGTGTGTGTCTCAGCTGCCTTCCAGGCCTCTTAGCTGCTTGGTAAGATGTGTTCAGGGCTGGGAGCCAAGCTTCGAGTAGGTGGGTGCTGAACCAGCATTCTTCCCTGTCCTCTCCCTCTACACAGCACTCAGCCTCTCCCCTGGACGAATGTTGGCCAGATGTTTAGAGAATATTGCTTGAAAGGGGGCCAGGTTATTAGCCTGCTCAGGTTGCCCACCTGCCCTGGTCCAGCCCTGCTCCCAAGCTTGGCCTGCTGTGTTCACTCTCAGTATGTGAAACCACCCAGGTAGCATGCAGAATTAATCTGTTTTTCATGGGGAGCAAACATCCATCAGCTCTTGGAATCTGACCTCCGTGGATTGAAGGCCGTGCACCCAGAGCAGTGTCAGAGGGACCCCCCCGAGATGCTCATGGCCACCTCTGCTCCCCCCTCAGCTTCTCACGCGTTTCTCTGGTCTGGGAGGTGGAGGACATGCCCTGGGAAAGGAAGAAATAAAGCCAAACGGGTTTAAAAAAAAAAGAATGAATACAATGAAAATTATCTGTTAGAAGAGGTGCTAGAGCAGAAAGGGATTCTAACAACTGGGAAGGACTGGGAGGTGACAGTCTTTGGAAGGAAAGAGGACAGATTTGGGCCTAAATCTTTACAGCCTGGAAGGGGGGCCACTGTCAAAAGCTACACGGGGGAATACAGCCAACACTGATGTTCAAATGGTGTTTCTGATGAACTGCTAAAACCCCAGAAAAATGTGAAGGCTCCTAGGACAAATAGGAAAAATAAGATAACTTTATACACAAAATATGAATACAACTGTGTATAAATTTCAAAGCATAAACAAAGGAAACTCTAGAAGGAAGGAAACCAAAATTATTCAAACAGTGGGGGATTTTTTTCCCCTTTATTTTTCTGTCCTTGTACACTTTTCTGTAACAAACTCTATAGAGCCATAAAGACAAAATCTTTGTTTAACTTTTAAAAATTTGTCTTGAAATCTCTTCCATAAAAGACAAAGCAACTATCTTTCATTCCATGACTTTCAGATGGAGAAAATACACATGGGAAACTGGGAAGGGGTGATTTAATGACTGGGGTTATTTTCTTTGGGTATTCTTTCAGATCTTACTAAAGGGTTTCAAAATCCCTTCCTGGACAGATTCAATAATAATGATGGGCATTAATTTCAGAAAATTAAAAATGTAAAATTTAGCTGTAAGAGATAATTGTAATAACCCCAATTGTGTCTGAAGTTTGTTAGGTAAACTGTGGGCTATCCATACTATGGGGCATTCTGCAGCCATAGAGGACTGTGTCGAGTCATGTATTGAGTAGAAAGGAAAGATGTTCATTATGTGTTTTTGAGTGAAAAAGACAGTATAGTGTAATTCTGTTTTTTTGGTTTTTTTAGGATTGCATATATGTTTGTATGTATATGTATAGTCAGAAAAAATAAACTGTTAAAACATCAGACTGTTAGTAATAACTATCTTGGGGGTAGTTGAATTGTGAATATTGTTTATTTCATAATTTTTGCTTCTTTGCATTTTCCGATTGTCCTATAGTAAATAAGTATAGTCATACCTCATTTTACCATACTTTGCATTATTGTACTTAGCAGGCATTGTATTTTTCACAAATTGAAGTTTTGTGGCAACCCTGGGTCAAGCAAGTCTATCAGCACCATTTTTGTAGCAATATATGCTCACTTCATGTATCTTTGTCACATTTTGGTAATTCTTGCAGTATTTCAAATTTTTCATTATTATTATATTTGTTGTAGTGACCTGTGATCATTGATCTTTGACGTTACTATTGCAAAAAGATTATGACTTGTGAAAGACTCAGATGATGGTTAACATTTTTTTAAGCCTTTTTATTTTGTATTGGGGTATAGCTGATTAGAAATGTTGTAATAGCTTCAGGTGAACCATGAAGGGACTCAGCCATATATATACATATATCCATTCTCCACCAAACTCACCTCATTGAGCAAAACTGCATGTGCTATACAGTAAGTCCTTGTTGGTTATCCATTTTAAATATAGCAGTGTGCACATGGTTAGAATTTTTTTTAGCAATAAAGTATTATTAATAAATATACATAGATTGTGAGTTTTTAATATGCTGTTGCACACTTAATAGATTATAGTAAACTGTAAACATTTTTTTCTTCTTTAAATTTTAACCTTTAAATTTTTTAAATTTTATTTTATTTTTTATTGAAATATATTTGATTTACAATTTATGTTAGTTTCAGGCACACAGCAAAGTAATTAAGTCATATATACATCTGTTCTTCAGATTCTTTTCCCTTATAGATTATTACATGATATTGAGTATAGTTTCCTGTGCTATATAGTAGATCATTGCTGGTTATCTATTTTATTATGGTATTGTGTATATGTTAATCCCAAGTTCCTGACTTATCCCTCCCTCCCCTCCCTTTTGGTAACCACAAGTTTGTTTTCTAAGTCTGTGGGTCTCTGTCTGTTTTGCAAATAAGTTCATGTGTATTATTTTTTAAGATTCCACATAAAAGTAATATCATACGGTATTTGTCTTTCCTTGTCTGACTTACTTCACTTAGTATGATGATCTCTAGGTCCATGTTGCTGCGAATGGCATCACTTCATTCTTTTTGTGACTGAGTATATTCCAGTGTGTGTGTGTTTCATCTTCTTTATCCATTCGTCTGTTGATGGACATTTAGGTTGCTTCCATGCTTTGGATTTTGTAAATAGTGCTCCTATGAACAGTGGGGTGTGGTATCTTTTTGAAGTAAGAGTTTTTGTCTTTTCTGGGTATATTCCCAGAAGATTGCTGGATTATATGGTTACTCTCTTTTTAGTTTTTTAAGGAACCTTCATACTGTTCTCCATACTGGCTGCACCAATTTACATTGCCAAACAATGCTTTAGGGTTCTCTTTTCTCCACACCCTCTCCAGCATTTATTATTTGTACATTTTTTGATGATGGCCATTCTAATTGGTGTGAGGTGGTACCTCACCAAAGTTTTGATTTGCATTTTTCTAATAATCAGTGATGTTGAGCATTTTTTCATTGTAAATATAATTTTTATTTTTTGTTCAGTCACTCAGTCATGCTCGATTCTTTATGACCGCATGGACTGCAGTACACCAGGCTTTCTTGTCCTTCACCATCTCCCAGAGTTTGCTCAAACTCATGGCCATTGAGTCGGTGATGTCATCCAGCCATCTTATCCTCTGTTTTCCCCTTCTCCTCCTGCCTTCAGTCTTTCCCAGCATTGGAGTCTTTTCCAATGAGTTGGCTCTCTGCATCAGGTGGCCAAAGTATTGGAGCTTCAGCTTTAGTATCAGACCTTCCAATAAATATTTAGGGTTAATTTCCTTTAGGATTGACTGATTTGGTCTCCTTGCTATCCAAGGGACTCTCAAGAGTCTTCACCAACACCACAGTTCGAAAGCATCAATTCTTCAGTACTCAGCCATTTTTATTGTCAAACTTTCACAATTGTACATGACTACTAGAAAAATCAGAGCTTTAACTAGATGGACCTTTGCAGGCAAAGTAATGTCTCTGCTTTTTAATATGCTATCTAGGTTTGTTATAGTTTTTCTTCCAAGGAGCAAATATCTTTTAATTTCATGGCTGCAGTCACCATCTGCAGTGATTTTGGAGCCCAAGAAAATAAAGTTGTCACTGTTTCCATTGTTTCCCCATCTATTTGCCATGAAATGATGGGACTGGATGCCTTGATCTTAGTTTTTTGAGTGTTGAGTTTTAAGCCAACTTTTTCACTCTCCTCTTTCAGCTTCCTCAAGAGGCTCTTTAGTTCCTCTTCACTTTCTGTATTTTTGAGATTATTGATATTTCTCCTGGCAATCTTGATTCCAGCTTGTGCTTCATCCAGCTCAGCATTTCACACGATGTACTATGCATATAAGTTAAATAAGCAGGGTGATGACATATAGCCTTCATGTACCAAACCAAAATATTCATGTGACTCACTTTATTGCAATGTTCACTTTATTAAAGAGGTCTGACCCCGAGCCCACAGTATCTTCGAGGCATGCCTGTTTTCTTGCTTCTCTTCTTCAGAGTGTCTTTCTCCGGTGTTAATACAATCAGGCTAAGATGTTAGGAAAACACCTAGCTGTATACTGAGAACCTGCTGCTTCTCACAAGCCTCTAGAGAAGAAATATGTATGAGATGATGCAGTAGGCCATATATTCTCTCATTCTCTGACCTGGTCCCTAACTATCAATGTCCCTTCCGCTCTCTGACTCAACAGTTCATATTTAGATGTACTGTTACCCTTTCCTTCAGACTCAGACCACCCACTCCCTAGATCAATAAGGACCTGAAGACAGCCTGTTTAAGCTACCACTTTCCTCATCTCAATCCCTGATAGGTATCCTTGGTCGTGGTGCCCTGCATTGACCACTGGGCTCTTGAGTTGTTTTCTTATGTTACATATTACCTCCAACCCCACCAGGCAGAAGTCCCTTCTTATCCCAATACCAAAATGTAACCTTTCCTGCCAACTCCTCTCCAAGCCATGCTCATGGAGCCAGTTTCCTGCCATGGATGTCGTTCCAAGTTTCTGTTCCAATTATCTGACTTATCCATGATTCTCATGTGGGAACTGAACTCTTGAGACTGACCACTAGTTCTGATCTCTTTGACTAGGGTTCTGCTTTTGGAAGACAAATGTCCAAGATGCCAACTACAAGGACTTCTGAATAGTATTCTCCTGGATGTTCCACTACCATGGTCCACCCACTTGTTAGAAAGGTTGTGACTTTATCCAGGACCTTTATAGTATATGGGTTGGTCTCCTGACAATTACATCTGTCAGACCAGAAAGGGTGAGACAATCCAAGACAGAGAATCCAGGTCAGAGTTGAGAGGAGAGCTAAAACTAGACTTAGGAAAGATGTATTGTACATGCAAGTCTGAAAAGAAAGGCCATAAATAGGATGATGGTAAAGGTACGTCATGATATGGATTTCAAAATAGCTATGGTAGGTGACTCAGGATTGTAACTGATGGAAAGTTTTGGAAGCCTTAAAAAGTCATGCCAATGAGAGAGCATAAAATGTTCCTAATATTTGAAAAGCCCTATTCATGACAAAATACCCAACCATTTTCCCTTAATTATAGGTTACCCAGTATTCTGGATATTAAACTTGTTCACCTGGCTAAATTTGGGTCTACCTTACCTGGCTACCTCACCTAGTTGGGTGAGGACAAGTCGCAGATCTCCCAATTTCTCTCTCTCCTTACAGGGAGTCAAGCAGCCTACCTTACTTACAAATCTCTCCCAAGTAACTTTAAGCTTTAACTTTACTGGTGAAGATTTATTTTAGCTTACATTTTTTTTAAAAAGGAAACTACCCATTGAATGTTGTAATGAAGTCCCTTAAAATTAGACACCTCTTCATTTAAAGCAATATATCACCATTTTAGAAAACGTAGAAACTACAAAAAACATAGAAAGGAAGCAAGAATCACCCATAATACTACTATCAGACACAGCCACCCATTATAATATGTTTTAATTTTCTTGTGCCAAGTACTTAGAAAAGAAGACACAGATCAAAACAAGTGTTGAATCCTTTTTAAGTGATTTCTTTTGGCTGGTGGCCAACAAAGTGGGTCTTCTCTAGACCAGGAAAAATGAGGAGATGTTTGGGGAGTGGGAAAAGGGATAAGAATAAGTTCTTATTCTTATAGGCCCAAAGTTTGTTGGATAAAGCTGATAATTTTCTGAAAAACAAACAACTTTGGGAGCATCCCCTAAACTGAAGGAAATAACCCCTTCTGTTCAATCTCAATAATCTCAAATACCATCTGGCAACTGAGGCTGTAGATAAACCACCATATTTACCTAAGGTGGCTTCCATGGCTTGGCAAACATTCTTCTTTGTTTCAGTGCTGGGCCAAGGATCTGAGTCTTATCCCCCACTGGGATCTTTTCAGAGGTACAGGCTTTAGTTTCAGAAATCCCTGAGTCAGAATCCAGACCAGATCACTCTGACTTTTGTTTTCTTATCTATGTGAATAGTTATTTCCACTAAGGATTCAAAGATGTGACCATGTTAAGTACCTGGCACATAGTAGGTGCTAATTAAAATTTAGTTCCCTTTGGCCATCCCAATGTAGTCACCCTGAACCCTCCCACAAATTTTAAAGATTTAAGGTTAAAAGTATCTGGAAAAGTTCTCTGTAATCACCATTAAAGGGAGTCTCAGGGAGATCAAGGGTGTAGTTCCAAGAAAATCTCACTGTGTGGAAATCTACCCTCTACCAACAAAGCTGCGGAAAGAAATCTAAATGCCCTCAAAAAGCAGAATTACTATTTATATTTACCAAGTACTTATGTGTATGTGCTGGAGTGAGGTGTTTAGTTATTGTGGATGGTTCCACAAGACTCAGCTTGGCTAGAAAGAAATCCTTACTTAACATGACACTATTAGGAAGAACCTAACAGTGGTGTAGCGAAAAGAGCATGGGCTTTAGAACAGATGTGGCTGAGGGAAAACCCCAGTTCCACCATTGTGGGATTTGAACAGGTTGTTTAACCCATATGCATAACAGTAGTTTCGTCAAGGACAGGCTTCAGTCAGTTCTCACTCAGTCATATCAACTCTTTGCGACCCCATGGGCTGCAGCACACCAGTCTTCCTTGTCCATCACCAACTCACTGAGCTTGCTCAAACTCAAGTCAATCAAGTCAGTGATGCCATCCAACTAGCTCATCCTCTATCATCCTCTATTCCCACCTTCAATCTTTCGCAGCATCAGGGTCTTTTCCAATGAGTCAGTTCTTTGCTTCAGATGGCCAAAATATTGGAGCTTCAGCTGCAGCATCAGTCCTTCCAATGAATATTGAGAACAGACTTCCCTTAGGATTGACTGGTTTGATCTCCTTGCAGCTCAGGGGACTCTCAGGAGTCTTGTCCAACACCACAGTTCAAAAGCATCAATTCTTCAGCACTCAGCTTTCTTTATAGTCCAACTCTCACATCCATACATGATTACTGGAAAAACCAGAGCTTTGACTAGATGGACCTTTGTT
Source organism: Muntiacus reevesi (assembly GCF_963930625.1). Taxonomy (NCBI): domain Eukaryota; kingdom Metazoa; phylum Chordata; class Mammalia; order Artiodactyla; family Cervidae; genus Muntiacus; species Muntiacus reevesi. The sequence continues at coordinate 53,535,137 of NC_089257.1, forward strand.
GGCAAAGTAATGTCTCTGCTTTTTAATACGCTGTCCAGGTTGGTCATAGCTTTTCTTCCAAGGAGCAAGCATCTTTGAATTTCATGGCTGCAGTCACCATCTGCAGTGATTTTGGAGCACAAGAAAATAAAGTGTCACTGTTTCCATTGTTTCCTCATCTATTAGCCATGAAGTGATGGAACCAGATGCCATGATCTTCATTTTTTTGAATGTTGAGTTTTAAGCCAGCTTTTCCACTCTCCTCTTTCCCTTCCATCAAGAGACTCTACTTCCTCTTCACTTTCTGCCATAAGAGTGGTGTCATCTGCATATCTGAGTTTATTGATATTTCTCCCAGCAATCTTGATTAATAGTGCTTAATTATTGGAAGACAATGGAAATCATATATGTAAAGTCCCTAGCTAATAGAAAGTGGTCAAAAATGCAAACTATTAATATTATCAAGACTATCAGTAATCATCTAGAAAAACAAAATCTAAAGTCAAAAGGATATCCAGGGAGCTGTCTGAAGAGGGAGTAAAGGCAGATACCACAGCCAGGATGTAGAGCCATCTCACAATTAAAGGGAAGAGGCAAAATACCTAGTTCTTCAGTGCACACCTCTTATGTATCAGGCATGGTGCTAAATGCTGAGGAAACAGACAAAAATAAAAAGCAAGAGACATGATGCCTTCCCTCATGTAGCTTACAGATTATTAAAGAAGTAGATGTTAGTTAAGAACTCAAACAAATGCTATCAAAATTAGAAGTTCTGAAGTGTCTGAAGGGAGAGGGATGATACATGAGAACACATAAGAGGAGAAATTGCCACAATGAAAGAGGACAGGGAAGGTTTTTCATTGAGATGGATGAGTGAGCTGAGATAAAGGGGTGAAGGAAATGGAGGAAGGGAAGGAGGGAGAAAGGAAAGAAGGGGAAAGTAATTGACCAGGCTTTTGCAAGAGAAATCATAAGATGAGAATAGTCAAGTGCAGAAAGTGAGCAGGGAGATGGCACAGCATGAGGCTAGAGAGGTGAGAAGGCAGGGACTTGACTCCTAAGGATTTCAGTCTTGATTCTGGAAACAATGAAAAGCTGTTGAATTGTTCTAAGGAGGAAGATAATATATTTGTGCTTTTAAAAGATCACTCTGGCTTATAGTACAGAGAACAAATTGAAGAAAGGCAAGAGAAGATGCACGGAGACCAGTTAGGATAATTTTCTATTAGTTCAGGTTAAAAATGATGTAGCTTAGTCTGAAGTAGTAAGGATCGTAGTCTATGGTAGTAATGGGGATGGTAGTAGGAGTTCAAAAGACAGTTGGAAGGTAACATGGATGGCATTTGGATATGAAGCGTGAGACAGAGAGAAGAGCCAAGGGTGACACCCTGTGTTTCTGACTTGCATGCTTGGAGCAGGACCAGGTTAGAGGGAAGATATATTAGTTGTTACCAAGGTGGATTTGAGGTATGTTTTAACCAAGAGGTAGTACAAATAGGAGATAGATATTTGGAGATACATACTTGAGCTCAGAGAAGTGGCTAAGGCTGGAAATACAAACATGTGAATCATCCACACTTAGGTAGCAATGCTATGAGTTGAATGAGGTCACCTACAGAGAAGGGCTAAAGTCAGAATAGGAGAGGGCTTAGGACTGAGCTTTGAGTAATTTCAAGTTTAAAGACCAGTAGAGGAGGATCAGCAGTCAAACAGAGACAGTGAATAGGAAGGTGAAGATGGGGAGAGGGCAAGGGGAGCTGACAGAGAAACCTTGGGAGGAGAGTCAAGAAGGTCTTTGTATCTACTTGGTGAAGCACTGCAGAAACCACTGATGGCCTTAGCTAGAGCTGTGTTAGTAGTATGAGGTACACCCAGAACCCCAGACTGGGATGAGAATGAATAGGAGGTGAAGACTGGAGGTATCGCCAGTTCATTCAATTTACTTGATTGTGATGGAGAGAAGAGAAAATACCATATCTGGAGGCAGAGGAAGAGTTAAGTGAAGGTGTCTTGATTTTTCAACAGGAAAGACTCAAGTGTGCTTACAAGATTAATGGGAATGATTCAGCTGGGGCGAAAGTTGAATCTAGAGGAGAGAAATGGGGTAATTGTTAGAGTTAGGAAGATGGGTGAAAGCAGAGAGGAAAGAGAAGTAAGGTTCCTCTATTACAACAAGAATGAAGAAGGACAGGGTGGATACAGAAGGGAAAGTGAAGGACTTTAAATCTGCTGACTTCTGTTTTTCTTTCAAGTAAGAGGCAAGGTAATACAATAAGAGTGAAAGAAGAGATTTGGAGAGAGTGGAGATTTGAAATCATTGTTGTTGATAGGTAATGGTTTACCAGATATATACAGCAGTGTAGCAGGGCAGACCTGAGGCTAGGAGTCAGATTAATATAGGAGACAATTGGCATCATTACATGACTTTGTCCAGGAGCACTGAACTGCACAGGCATGAGTGGCTGGAGTTTTAGCACATCAGGAAGATAAAATGACAGAGAAGTAAAGGAGTTTTTAGTGTATTTATGCCATTTATGAAGAAATAAAGATGCCCAAAGAGATTACACAGTGTTGACAATGAAGAACAGGAATGAGGAATGAAGAACAAGGAATGAGGATATTAAAATATATTACAATGCTTTGGGGAAAAGGAACCAGAGTAGACTGCTCAATAATAATGTAAGTATTTGGGAACCTGGTATATTATTAAGTTGAACATATGCCCCATTTGCCTGGGAAAGTTCCAGTTTCAGCAGCTGTCACAGCATAATTATCAATAACAAACTTTGTCATCCTTGTTTGGACAATAAATTTCATGGTCACTCTTTATATGACAAAAGTGGCATCACAAAGTGGAGGAAAGATGGATTCAGTCAGTCAGTCAGTTCAGTCACTCAGTCGTGTCCGACTCTTTGCAATGCTGTGAATCACAGCATGCCAGGCCTCCCTGTCCATCACCAACTCCCGGAATTCACTCAAACTCATGCCCATCGAGTCGATGATGCCATCCAGCCATCTCATCCTCTGTCATCCCCTTCTCCTCCTGCCCCCAGTCCCTCCCAGCATCAGGGTCTTTTCCAGTGAGTCAACTCTTCGCATGAGGTGGCCAAAGAACTGGAGTTTCAGCTTCAGCATCAGTCCTTCCAATGAACACCCAGGACTGATCTCCTTCAGGATGGACTGGTTGGATCTCCTTGCAGTGCAAGGGACTCTCAAGAGTCTTCTCCAACACCACAGTTCAAAAGCATCAATTTTTCGGTGCTCAGCTTTCTTCACAGTCTCACATCCATACATGACCACTGGAAAAACCATAGCCTTGATCAGATGGACCTTTGATGGCAAAGTAATATCTCTGCTTTTTAATATGCTATCAAGGTTGGTCATAACTTTCCTTCCAAGGAGTAAGTGTCTTTTAATTTCATGGCTGCAGTCACCATCCGCAGTGATTTTGGAGCCCAAAAAAATGAAGTCTGACACTGCTTCCACTGTCTCCCCATCTATTTCCCATGAGGTGATGGGACCAGATGCCATGATCTTAGTTTTCTGAATGTTGAGCTTTAAGCCAACTTTTTCACTCTCCTCTTTCATTTTCATCAAGAGGCTTTTTAGTTCCTCTTCACTCTCTGCCATAAGGGTGGTGTCATCTGCATATCTGAGGTTATTGATATTTCTCCCGTCAATCTTGATTCCAGCTTGTGCTTCTTCCAGCCCAGCATTTCTCATGATGTACTCTGCATATAAGTTAAATAAGTAGGGTGACAATATACAGCCTTGAAGTACTCCTTTTCCTATTTGGAACCAGTCTGTTGTTCCATGTCCAGTTCTAACAGTTGCTTCCTGACCTGCATACAGGTTTCTCAAGAGGCAGGTCAGATGGTCTGGTATTCCCATTTCTTTTCAGAATTTTCCACAGTTTATTGTGATCCATACAGTCGAAGGCTTTGGCATAGTCAATAAAGCAGAAATAGATGTTTTTCTGGAACTCCCTTGCTTTTTCGATGATCCAGCGGATGTTGGTAATTTGATCTCTGGTTCCTCGGCCTTTTCTAAAACCAACTTGAACATCTGGAAGTTCTCGGTTCACGTATTGCTGAAGCCTGGCTTGGAGAATTTCAAGCATTACTTTACTAGCGTGTGAGATGAGTCCAATTGTGCGGTAGTTTGAGCATTCTTTGGCATTGCCTTTCTTTGGGATTGGAATGAAAACTGACCTTTTCCAGTCCTGTGGCCCCTGCTGAGTTTTCCAAATTTGCTGGCATATTGAGCGCAACACTTTCACAGCATCATCTTTCAGGATTTGAAATAGCTCAACTGGAATTCCATCACATCCACTAGCTTTGTTCTTAGTGATGCTTTCTAAGGCCCACTTGACTTCACATTCCTGGCTCTAGGTGAGTGATCACACCATTGTGATTATCTGGATCATGAAGATCTTTTTTGTACAGTTCTGTGTATTCTTGCCACCTCTTCTTAATATCTTCTGCTTCTGTTAGGTCCATACCATTTCTGTCCTTTATCGAACTCATCTTTGCCTGAAATGTTTCCTTGGTTTCTCTAATTTTCTTGAAGAGATCTCTAGTCTTTCCCATTCTGTTGTTTCCCTCTATTTCTTTGCATTGATCACTGAAGAGAGCTTTCTTATCTCTCCTGGCTATTCTTTGGAACTCTGCATCCAAATGGGAATATCTTTCCTTTTCTCCTTTGCTTTTCACTTCTCTTATTTTCACAGCTATTTGTAAGGCCTCCTCAGACAACCATTTTGCCTTTTTGCATTTCTTTTCCATGGGGAGGGTCTTGATCCCTGTCTCCTGTATGTCATGAACCTCCATCCATAGTTCATCAGGCATTCTGTCTATCAGATCTAGTCCCTTAAATCTATTTCTCACTTCCACTGTGTAGTCATAAGGGATTTGATTTAGGTCATAACTGAATGGTCTAGTGGTTTTCCCTACTTTCTTCAGTTTCAGTCTGAATTTGGCAATAAGGAGTTCATGATCTGAGCCACAGTCAGCTCCTGGTCTTGTTTTTGCTGACTATAGTATAGAGCTTCTCCATCTTTGGCTGCAAAGAATATAGTCAGTCTGATTTCAGTGTTGACCATCTGGTGATGTCCATGTGTAGAGTTTTCTCTTGTGTTGTTGGAAGAGGGTGTTTCCTATGACCAGTGCGTTCTCTTGGCAAAACTCTTATTAGCCTTTGCCCTGCTTCATTCCGTACTCCAAGGCCAAATTTGCCTGTTACTCCAGGTGCTTCTTGACTTCCTACTTTTGCATTCCAGTCCCCTATAATGAAAAGGACATCTTTTTTGGGTGTTAGTTCTACAAGGTCCTGTAGGTCTTCATAGAACTGTTCAACTTCAGCTTCTTCAGCTTTACTGGTTGGTGCATGGGCTTGGATTACTGTGATATTGAATGGTTTGCCTTTGAAATGAACAGAGATCATTCTGTCGTTTTGAGATTGCATCCAAGTACTGCATTTCGGACTCTCTTGTTGACCATGATGGCTACTTCATTTCTTCTAAGGGATTCCTGCCCACAGTAGTAGATATAATGGTCATCTGAGTTAAATTCCCCCATTCCAGTCCATTTTAGTTCGCTGATTCCTAGAATGTCAACATTCACTCTTGTCATCTCCTGTTTGACCACTTCCAATTTGCCTTGATTCATGGACCTAACATTCCAGGTTCCTATGCAATATTGCTCTTTACAGCATCAGACCTTGCTTCTATCACCAGTCCCACCCAACAACAACTGTTGATTTTGCTTTGGCTCCATCCCTTCATTCTTTCTGGAGTTATTTCTCCTCTGATCTTAAGCGGTGTTAAAAGTAACTTACAGTATGGACTTTCAGCTTCTAGGCCCACATGTAAGGAATTTAGAAGTCACTGCTCCATCCTAACAAAAAAATGCTGATTAAATAGAAAAATCAAGAGTTCTTTATAGATCCATGAGAGAAGTGGGGTCACAGGGAAAACTGCTGCCCTCGAATTGGAGAGGTAGATGGAGGATGTGGAGAATCACAACCTCCCAGAGCAGAAACCTGCACCTGTCAAAGTAGGAAAGCCTGAACTATAATGGATGAATTGCTTGAGGCTCAATATAGACAAGTCTGAGAGTTAGAAACTCCAGAGATACCTAGTCATTGGTGGAGGGGGGGGGGGAGTAACTTTTATGGGTTTCACCTACAGGAGCTCTAGTAAATCCTTTAAGTGATTATCAGAGAAAAATTTCTTCATGCTTCTGGCAAAGGGAGGAGAAAGGAACTATTTTTAAATACACCAGAGCATTCTGTTCTTCTTAACAAGTCCATGCTCTCAGAAGAGGATATTTTACCAGAGCCTATCTTGGGGAAGGGAAATATACAACTCCAGCCCCCTCCAGCCATCCAGTCCCACCTAAGCAGCGGGGGGGGAGGCTGAGAAGCACATGTGAAATTCACAGTCCAGGGATACAAGTCTCCAAAAGAGTGAGACCTAATCATGAGAGCATAGAACACTTCCTCTCCCTTACACCTTAACACAAGTATCCTTAAAAGATATTATTGGTTCAGTTCCAGACCACTGCAATAAAGCAGAGATTGCAATAAATCTAATCACATGAAATTTTTGGTTTCTCAGGGCATATAAAAGTCATGTTTACATTTTACTATAGTCTGTTAAGTGTGCAATAGCATTATGTCTAAAAAAGACTTGCTTTTAGTTTATAAGTACTTCTAAAAAATAACCATCATTTGACAATGCAGTGTTGCCAGAAACCCTCAACTTGTACAAAATGCAGTGTCTTTGAAATGTGATAAAGTAGAGCCACAATAAAGCAAAGTATATGTTATGGTGAGGGAAGGGTCAAGAGGAAATGGATATATATATATATATATATATATATATAATTATGACTGATTCACACTGAGGTATGGCAGAGTCTACCACAATATTGTAAAGCAACTATCCTCCAATTTTTACAAAACGCAAGGTGTGTCTACGTGTTGCTAAAAGCCTACTCACTTCAGTTCCTTTTGCCCAGCACACCATGTGCACCTTGCAATGAAATATTAAAAGGCAAACCAAAAGGCAAAAAAAAACCACTTTTGAAAAGATAGAGAATGCATCAGAAATGGACACAGCAGGGATGGGAATTTAAAACAACAATGATTAATATGCTAAGGGATAAATGGATAATGGATAAAGTGGACAGCATGCAAAAACAGACAGGTAATGTAAGCAGAGATGGAAATCCTAAGGAAAAATCAAGAAGAAATGCTAGACATCAAAAATCTTGTAAGAGAAATGAAAAATGCCTTTGATGGACTTACTAGTAGACTGGACACAGCAGAGGAATCTGTGAGCTTGAGGATATAGCAACAAAAAAGTACTAAAAAAAAAAAAAAATAACAAAGACTGAAAAAAACAGAACAGAATATATTAGGCTGGCCAAAAAGTTAACTCAGCCTTTTCTGTAAGGTGAGCTGGAAAATGGCAAACAAACTTTCTGGCCAACCCAATACAAATACTATGAGAAAACTACAAAAAGTATAACATATGCATAATAGGATTATCAGGAGAAGAAAGGACAGAAGAAATATTTGAGACAATGACTGAGAATTTCCTCGAATTAGTATCAGACACAAAACCAGAGATCCAGGAAGCTCAGAGAATACCAAGAACAATAAATGCCAAAAAACTTATATCCAAGCATATCATTTTCAAACTATAGAAAATTAAAGATAAAAAAGTATTGAAAGGAACCAGAAGGAAAAAAACACTTTACCTATAGAGGGACAGAGATAACAATATGTCCCACTTCTCAGAAACCATGCAAATAAGAAAAGAGTGGGGTGAAATGTTTAATGTGTTGAGAAAAAAGCCACCAATTCAGAACTCAATACCCTGTGAAATAATTCTTCACAAGTGAAAAAGATAAAGATTCTTCTTCAGACCAAAAAAAAAAAAAGGGGGGGGGGAATTTGTCACCAGTAGCCCCATCTTGCAAGAAAATTTACAATTCTTTAGAGAGAAGAAAAATAGCATAGGTCAGGAACTCAGATCTCTATAAAGAAAGGAAGAGCATTAAAGAAGGAATAAATGAAGGTAAAATAAAATTTTTTATTTTCCTTAATCTAACAGATAATAATTTACTCAAAATAATAGCAATCATGTATTTAATTATATGTTTATGTCTATATGTGCTTATATATGTTTATGTGCAAATGAAATGATTGGCAGCAATGATATAAGGGAAAGAAGGAAGGAATTAGGAGTATTTTGTTATTACAAGGTACTTGTAATATCTTTGAAGCAGTATAACGATATTTGAAAGTAAACTTGGATTAGTTGTAAACATCTACTGAAAACTCCAGAACAACCATTTTTAAAAGATAAAAGAAGTATAATTGATATGCTAAGAAAGAAAAGATAGAATTATATAAAATTCTCAGTTAAAACCAGAAGTATAGAAAAAGTGTGGAAGACAAACAGGAACAAAGAACAAAGCAACATATATGGTAAATATTAATCTGCCTATATCAATAGTCACCTGAATCATTAGTGGTCTGAACATACCAATTAAAAGATTGTCAGTGGATCAAAACCAAGACCCTTATGACTACAGTTAATAGTACTGTGTTGCATATTCAAAAGTTGTTAAGAGAGTAAATCTTAAAATTCTTATCACAAGAAAAAATTTTATAACTGTGGATGGTGACTGATGTTAACTAGACTTATGTGGTGATTTTTTTTGCCATATATGCCAATGTCAAATCATTACTTTGTACATCTGAAACTAATATGTCACTTGTATTTCAATTAAAAAATAAAATTTAAAAATATTAAAAAAACCAAGACCATTGTACATTGTATATAAGAAACCCACTTATATCTTAAAGACTTATTAAGACTTATAGATTCAAAGCAGAATGATAAGACAGATACTCAATGCTAACACTAATCAAAAGAAAGCAGGAGTAACTGTATTAATTTCAAGTGGTGTGGACTTCAGAGCAGGGAAAGTTATCAGGAATAGAGGGGCATTACATATGGTAAAGGGGTCAGTGCTCCTAATTATTACATTATTACAAAGATGTAACAATCCCTAATATGTTTGCACCTAATGACAGTGGGTCAAAATATGTGAGTTAAAAACTGATAGAACTGCAAATATTATAGAAATAGATAAATTCACTGTCACATTTGTTGATCCCCCTCTATCTGAAATGGACAGATGTAGCAGGCAGAAAATCAGTAAGGACATAGTTCAGCTAAACAGTGCCATCAATCAACTGGATCTAATTGACATCTATAGACTACTTTATTCAACAACAGCTGATTACATATTGTTCTCAAGCTCACATGGAACATTCAACAAGATAGGTCACATTTTGGGTCATAAGACACATGTTAGCAAATTTAAAAAGGATAGAAATCGTACAATATCTGCTCTCAAACCACAGTAGAATTAACTAGACATCAATAACAGAAAGATAACTGTAAAATCCCCAAATACTTGGAGATAAAACCACACATTTTTAGCTAACGCATGGGTCAAAGAAGAAATTTCGGAAGAAATTTTAAAATATTGTGAACTATATGAAAATACAACTTAAAATCTGTACAAGGCAATGAAAGCAGCACTTAAGAGAAATTTGTATCATTGAATGTACTTATTAGAAAAGCAGAAAAACTTTAAATCAATAATATAAGCTTCCACTTTAGGAAACTAAAAAAAGAAAAGAAAAATGTATAAAACAAGGAGGAAAAATAATAAAAAAATTAAAGCAGAAATCAATGAAATTGAAAAAATATCAGAGAATATCAGCAAAACCAAAAAGCTGGCTCTTGAAAAGATCAGTAAGGTTGATAAGCCCTTAGGCTAACTGAACAAAAACCAGAGAAGATACAAATTACTAATATTAGAAATGAAAGAAGGGACATCACTACAGATCCCATGGCCACTAAAAGAATAATAAAGGTGTTTTATGACTGATCACAGTTTTGATGACCTAGATGAAATGGACCAATTCCGTAAAAGACACAATTTGCCAAAACTCACAAAATAAGAAATAGAAAAAATACAGAAAATAGAAAAAAAATTTTTAAGAAATTGAATCAATAATAAAATACTTCCAAAACAGAAGGCACCAGACTGAGACAGGTTCACTGTTGAATTCCACCAAACATTTAAGGAAGAAATTATAGCAGTTTTCTACTTCCTAACTCGTTCTCTGAAGCCAATGCCACCCTAATACCAAAAGTAGACAAAGACATTGCAGAAAAAGGAAAACTGCAAACCTATATCTCTCATGGACAAAGATGCAAAATTCCTCAATAAAATATTAGTAAATCAAATGCAACAGTATATGAAAAGAATAGACACCATAATCAAGTGGGATTTATCCCAGTCATACAAGCCTGGCTCAACACTTGAAAAATCAAGTAATATAATCTATCACATCAACAGGCAAAAGAAGAAAAATCACATAATCACATCAATAGATGCAGGAAAAACATTGGACAAAATCTAACACCCATTCATGATAAAAACTCTCAGCAAACTATGAATAGAGATAAAGGTCCTTAACGTGACAAAGAGCGTACAAATAACATATACCTAATATCATACTTATTGGTAGAAACTTGAGACTTTGCCGCAAAGGTCAAGAACAAGGCAAGGATGTCTCCCTTCACCATTACTTTTTAGCGTCATACTGGACATCCTAGCTAATGTAACAAATAAGGAAATGAAAGATACAGATTTGAAAGGAAGAAATAAAACCGTCTTTGTTTGCAGATAACATGATTGTCTACAAAGAAAATCTGAAAGATCAACAAAAAACCTCCTGAAACTAATGAAAATTACAACAAAAGTTTAATAATTGCCAGGGATTGGGGAAAGGAAGGGATGAACAGGCAGAACATAGAGGACTTTTAAGGCAGTGAAATTAATCAATACAATACTACAATGGTGGATATATATTATTATACATTTGTCAAAAGCCATAGAGTATACAAAGCCGAGAGTGAACACTAATGTAAACTATGGACTTTGAGTGATGACGTATCAGTGTAGGTTTATGTAGGTTTATCAGCTGTAACAAATGTGCCACTCTGGTGCCTGATGTTGATGATGGGGAAGGTTAGGCATGTGTGGGAACAGGGTATATGGGAACTCCCCATACTTTTGCTGTGAACTTAAAACTGCTCTAAAAGATTAACTAACTTTTTAAAAAGTAGCTCACAGTATGGAGAAAATAGATTTGGATCTCTACACCATGATATTAAAAAGCAAATTCTAAATGGATTGAAGACCTGTGTGAAAATGAAATTATAAAGCCTATGAAAGAAAATACTAGATAACGTCTTTCTGATCTCAGTTTTTTAGGCAAATCCAAGAAAGTGCAAGCCATAGGAGAGGAATTGATAAATTTGACTAGATGAAAGTTATTAAAGAATTCCAAATATAAGATAAACATCTGGGTGACACAAAGATGTTTGTCAATGATGAGCAATTCATATTGAGAAAGTCCTACAGATCGACAAAAAGATAAAAATCCATTGGCAAAGATTCTGAGCTGGCAATTCACGGAAGAACCCTGATATATTTATAAAGCAATGCTCAAACTGGCTAGTATTAAATGAAAACATGCTGCTATTTTATAGCAGATTAGAAACAATTAGAAAGTCCAGTAATCACACGTACTAGTGAGGATAGTGGGAAATGGGAACAGGTGGGCATAGCTTGTAGACGAAAAATAGGTATACCCATTTTGCAGAGCAATCTGGTACCACCTGTAAAATTAATATGACTAGACCCACAACCTCACAACCAGCAGTTCCACTGCATGATTTATATTACTGAGAAACTCCCATGAGGTTCAAAAGCAGAGCAACTTGAGGATTTGCATTACAGTAATGTTTGTGGAGGAAAAGAGCTGGAAGTCAGCTCAGTGCCCCTCACTGGGAGAATGGTAAATAAAATGTGGTCTATGCTTGCCGTGGAGTCCTAAGCAGCAGGCAGCATCAGTGTTACATTCACATGTAGTAAAACGGACATAATAAGATTAAGTGACCTGGATGGCACATGGAATGCTGCTCAGTGTTATGTGGCAGCCTAGATAGGAGGGGGGTTTGGGGGAAAATGGATATCTGCTTATGTGTGGTCGGGTCCTTTCGTTCCTTCACTGTTCCCCTGAAACTATCACAACATTGCTTGTTAATTGGCTATAACACAATATAAATAAAAAGTTGAAGGAAAAATTATGTAAAAGAAATATTAAAATACAAAACTCTATGTAATTTCAAGTAAATTATATATATACATATATGTATATATATATTCAGAAGCACATATATTAAATACTTAGGAGTGAGTGGCAAATAAAGGAGAGAAATGAGAGAAGAATAAAGAATATTGAGATAAATAAAATGTCTTTGTTTCATCACTGGACAACAGTGATGAAAATAAATGATGTGACAATATTTTAACTGCTTTTCCTGAAGAAGAGGAATTTTTTAAAAATGTTTTTAAGTAAAATAAATACAATATGGATATAATCTCATTAAATTGTATTTGAAAATTTAATGAATAATTCATATAAAGCACTCAGCTTAGTGCCTAGCCTATACTAAACACTCAGTAAATGTTATCTCTTAATGTTAACACTACTCATGATACAGCCTACTGCCAATCAATTGGGTTGGCACTTAAGATCCATTGGACTTAGATGATTTCCCCCAAAAGATCCTTCCAGGTCTAATTGTCTGTGGTTTTCTGAGAGGGATAGGCAAGTCCTGGCAGCAGACCCAGAAGCAAGCAGAAGAATGGTGAAAACAGCTTTGAGGAAGGGAGATGGCTACCAGCTTTTCTGCAATGTGTTGGAAAACCTTGTTGGCTAACTTGGAACACCAATAAAAGACACAAATAAAGAAAAGAAACACTGCAGAAGTGCATAAAACTGGGTGCCTTTATGTACTTTGGTATACTTCCTCCACAATGGGGGAGTTTCTTTTAACATTTTAATTTCAAGTTATAAGATTGATCATGAAGTCTAGGTATATGTAGTGTTTGTTTCAGATTCTCTCTTCCCCATCCTCCACCTTCCCTGAACTGGGACCCAGGTTATTGTAATCAATGAGCAAGATCATCACCTAGTGGCCTGTCCGTCAAAGTGCTGACATAAGATCCTGGTCCCAGAGAGAAGAGAACCTGACCTGTATCCTTGTCTTTATGTTAAGTGAACAAACATTGAGTGGGACTCTGTGCCAGGCAGTATTCTGGTGTCCTGGGGATATAGAACTGCTAATAGAAAATGACAGATTTAAAACTAAAATTAAGGAATTGTCAACACGACAACTTCCCAAAGTGACATTGCCTTTTAACGTGTTTATTTTCCACCGGTTCTCCACAGATCATAGATGAAGAAGAAACACAGTTTATGAGTAATTGCCCCGTTGCGGTCACAGAAAGCACCCCACGGAGGCGGACGCGGATTCAGGTGTTCTGGATAGCGCCACCTGCAGGAACTGGCTGTGTAATTCTAAAGTAAGTGACCATGGATGGATTCCTCAGAACTCTTCATTCCCCTTCCTTTGTGGCTCAGGGTGTGGTTGCAGAAGGAAAAGTGGCTTTCCTGGAGCCTCAGACAAGTTGTATCACCTCTCTGCCCTCCATTATCTTGACTCTAAAATGGGACTATGGGCCATCTTTCCTAAAGTGCTATAAAAAGTATCAATTACCTGAATCTCCTTGCTCCTGTCCTACCGTGATCTTCTGATCACTATCTTCCTGGAGATAATGATCCTATGTCTGATTAAGAAAAATTACAACCCTGCTGAGGATAATTTTTGGCTTTGTCCATCTTGAATTTAATGCTCTATATTCTTAAACTGTGCTAAGTGGACTGAGACCTGAATATAACCTCCATTGGCCCAAGGCTCAGCTTCATAATTCCATCTTCTTCCTTCTTTCATCAGAAATACCCTCTTGCACCACTTCTCTGGGGCCTCTTGATCCTCCTTTAGGTGAGCCACAATAGGTGATGAGAAGTATTAGTCAGTCAATGGCTTTCCTCTGAAAGGCAGCATCATTTCAAACCTGTGTTTCCAAAATTGTATGTCATAGAATGATGTTAAGGGGCATGTAAACAGGTGGGCAGGAAATCAATTTCTATGGTTAAATAAGTTTGGAGAATTCTGTATGCTATATATCCCCTTCTTGCCGAGTCACAGCATATATTAATATATTGAAGGTTTTGCAAAGTCCTGCCAAAAAGAAGTCTGTTTAACTTGGTTTCACCCAACATTTCCTAAACTTGACTGCAAAGTTCCTTTTTTGCTGAGACATCTATTAACATTCAGCAGTTTGAGAAATACAGTTATCACCTATTTTAAATACCATATTTTAGATACACTTAAAGGCCATATAGAGTGATGCTGGGGAGTTTAGGATTTCAGAAGGCCAGTAGTCATGGGTAGATGGGCAAGGCTCCAATGCCAGCATCTAAGAAACATTTTTTCCTGGAGTTAGGGGCTGGGAACTTCCCAGCCATCTTCCACTTCTTTAGATCCCCCAAGGCATTATGTATATATTTGGTTCACTTGTTTGAACCTCTAGCAGGAGAACATTTCTGAAGACTTACAAGTCCAGCCCAGTCCTGAGAAGAGACTGATAAGGAGGCATTTCACCTAGGCTCTCTAGTCATTGAAGTTTCTTGATCCAACTGTGCCTGACCTATGGAGGGGGGGAAAAAAAAACCCACAGAGATATCTGGAGCCTCTGTCCATTGTCCAGACTCAGCCCTGGATTTGGCCTGGCTTTGCTACCATCTGTATGGATATCATTGTTTTCTTTAGTTTAATGCTAGCTGAGCATCTTTTCTCACATTCCTTGAGAAATTTGACTTTTAGCATTAATCTACATTGGTGATTTTTTAAATTTAGCAGTAGAATTTATATATAAGTATAAACTCCATATATAACGTGTATCTAGTATCTAGCTGCAATGTGGGAGAAGGCCTTGTAGAAATAAATGAAGACCACTGAAATGAGAACAGAAGCTATTTATTCAGAGGTTGCTCGATAGCAAGGGAAGTCAGCTGCCATCACTAGAATTTGGCCGACTCAAAGACAAGTGAGGAGTGGGAAAGCTTTATAGTGAAAAAAAAAAACAACAAAAACAGAAAAGATTTAGGTACTTTCTGACTGGAGATATCTGGCCTGGGGAAGTAAAAAGCAGGCTAACTAGAAATGAAGCATCTGATGTGGTTGATTTGGAGAACATATTTGGCTTTCTCTGACTGGTCCTGAGCTGGAAATAGAGGAGGCAATGGGGGCAAGAATTCGAGAGTTGGCATCATTGCCCAAATCCTAACCATGCTGGACTAAAGGCTGCAAAGTTTGTGGTTTGGCTTCCTAGACCATTTGCTGCAGAGGCTGGGAGTCAGAGTTCTTTTGTCATTGTTATATACAGCCTGGCCTTTGTCCATTAGTGTATTCATTCGGCCACGTTCTCAACCTGGCTTTCCTGTACCATACCCCTGTCCATGGCAGCCCTATAACTCCACGGAGACTGGGGCTCTCCAACATTAGATCTATCTGATGAGTCTTCTTGCTCAAGGGGCTTCCCTGGTAGCTTTGCTGGTAAAGAATCTGCCTGCAATGCGGGAGACCCTGGTACGATTTCTGGGTCGGGAAGATCTACTGGAAAAGGAAAAAGCTACCCACTCCAGTATTCTTGGGCTTCCCTGGTGGCTCAGCTGGTAAAGAATCTGCCTGCAATGTGGGAAACCTGGGTTTCATCCCTGGGTTGGGAAGATCCCCTGGAGAAGGGAAAGGCTACCCACTCCAGTATTATGGTCTAGAGAATTCCGTGCATGGACTGTATTTCCATGGAATTGCAAAGAGTCGGACATGACTGAGCAACTTTCACTTTCACTTTCTTAAACTCTATCCCTTTGGCATAGATGTCTGGTTTTCTTTGATTTATTGTTCTCACAAACCAGAAGTATTTGATCTTCCCGTTGGAAGCCAGAAAGATGTCTCCTTGTTTACATTAAAAATGAACATATGTGAACATATGTCTATAAATTAACATTGAACAAATGTGGCTTGTTCAGTCACTTGTTCTTTCAGTAAATGTAACTGAACTTCTGTTTGCACAGGTGTCAATATTATACAGGCAACTGAGGTTAAAATCTTGGCCCTCAAGGTTCTCAGAGGCCAATGGAGGAGAGAGAAAGGGTCAACCAATACTTTCTGTCTACTGTGAACTCAGCTACACATCTAGCAGTTTTTGTCTAACTTGATTTTCACAACAGACTTCCCCTTTTCATGCAGGAGGTCACAAGTCCCAGTGAATTAGGCAGATTCTTAAAGGTGCACGTCCATTTAATGCTAAAGCCCCTTGTTCTTCCTTTTATCTTTTTCTGAAGGAATTAAATATAACCTACAATTACTACTCACTAAAGATATAATGATTTTATAGGTGAGATGTAAATACATTCACATTGAAAAATCTCACACGGTATAGAAAATAGTGAAATACAGAAAAATAGAGAATACAGAAAAAGGGAAAAAATCCCTGACATTTCTGATAAATCACACAGTCTTCTACCCAAAAGTAGCAATAGATATCAATTTGGTGTGTATTTGTTAGACTTTAATGTGTGCATTTACATGTATTAATATATAAATAAACATATAAATACCCTTTATATAAATGGTATCATGGTCTGCATGATGTCCTGAACTTGAATGAATTTTAACTAAATAAAATGTATTACAGATATTTCCAGGTCAGAACATATGGGTTTATCTCTCTTTTTGAACTGTTGCATATAATCTACTGTGAAAATGTGTTAATTATTCCATAGTTGATGGACATTTAGATTGTTTCCAGTTTTTTACAATTACAAATAATGCTATAATAAACATCCTTATATATGCCTGCTTGAGCAAACATGCAAGTTTTTGTCCATGGTAGCTGCCAAGAAGTAGGATCATAAGGGATACACATTTATAATTTTAATAGACACTGCCAGATTTTCTTCTAAAAAGCTTGCCAACTTAAACACTCTCCCTGACTGTGAACAAGAGAACTTGTTTAACAACTTACTTGCTTAACAACTCTTGATGTTTATCATTCTTTAAAGTTCTGCCAGTCTGATAGTTTAAAGTGACATTTTGTGGTAATTTTTATTTTCCCAATTACTGGTAATATTAGAGTCTTTTCAAATATTTATGCCATTTCTCTTTTCTGCAAATGGCCATTCACATCCTTGTCCACTTTTCTGATAGTTTCTTTTTAGAATTGATGTTTATATATATATATATCTGGTGGCTCAGTTGCTAAAGAATCACCTGCAATGTGGGAGACCTGGGTTTGATCTCTGGGTTGGGAAGATCCCCTGGAGGAGGGCATGCCAACTGACTCCAGTATTCTTGCCTGGAGAATCCCCAAGGACAGAAGAACCTGACAGGCTGCAGTCCGTGGATTTGCAAAGAGTCAGACATGACTGAACAACTAAGCACACAGCATATATATTTCTGCATATTTATATACAAAATATATTTGTATATTTTATATACAAATATATTTTGTATACAAATTTGTATATTTGTATATTATGTATAAAATATATTTTATATTACATATTTTATATAAAATGTATGTAAATGTTATATATAAAGTCTATAAATATATAATTTTATAAATTTATGTTTAAAATTGACCCTTAGGACAGATAATAACAATTTGTTACAAATTTCAGATATTTCTTTCTACCTTTCTTTGCTTTCATCATCATAATTAACTTTGCTTTCATCATCCAGAAATTTGAAACTTTGATTTTAATCAAATATATCTATTCTTTCACTTATGAATTTTGATTTGTATCCTGTCTAAAAATAATCTTCCTACACAGCCAAGGTTATAAATATATCCCCATATTATTAATATTTTTATAGGTTTAAAAATAAATTTAGGTCTTTAATCTTCTTGGAATTTACTTTTGTGAATAATATGGCATCAGTAGGCCTCAACAGAAGATAAATGGCCCACTCAGCAGAAGTGCCAAAAGGTCAGTTGACTCAGGGGTCCATTTATGATGAAAGTGTTAGTTGCTCAGTCATGTCCAAATCTTTCTGACCCCATAGACTGTAGCCTGCCAAGCTCCTCTGTCCATGGAATTCTCCAGGCAAGAATACTGGAGTGGGTTGCCATTACCTTCTCCAGGGGATCTTCTGACCCAGGGATAAAACCTGGGTCTCCTGCATTGCAGGCAGATTCTTTACCATCTGAGCCACCAGGGAAGCCGATGGTGTGGCCAAAAAGAAGCGGGAGGAGCCCTTAGCGCCCAGACCTAAAGGGATAAGGGTGGGCACAGAGGATAAACAGAAAAGACCACCACCTCCCAGGAGCTGAAACCTTTGAATAAGGGAAGTACTAGCCTGAGGTGACCCCACAAGGACCCCAACCTTGATTCCCTGTCAGTTTTCCCTTTTGACCCTGGCTTCAACTATGAGGACAACAGAGCCCATTGCTAGATTGCACACAGATTCTCCTCTCCTGCAAAGATCAGGGTGTGGAAGGATGCAGAAGGTGGCTGGAGGGGCAGACCAGAGCTGTCCAGCACAGATGGGAAATCAAAGTCTGCTTATTTTTCTCAAAATGGCGTGGTCATTGTTGCACATTCGTTTGTCAAATAGTTTGTCCTTCCCTCAATTGTTTGAAGTGCTACTTTATCAAATATGAAATTTTTATATAGATCTGTTCTGTTGATCTTTTTATCTACTCCTGAACAAAACCCATACCATTTCATAGCACAATTTTATTTGATGTTTTGATAGCAAGTCATTGCTCATTAATCTTCTGTTTCAAAATGTTCATGGCTATTCAAGCAGATTCATAATTCCAGACAAATTGTAGAATGAGTTTATTGTGTTTAATAGAAACTTATATTGGGATTTGGAATGGTATTGCAAACCCTACAATATGTTTCCATATATAGCATTCTTACAATGTTTTCCCAGTTAGAAATATGGAATATCTCCTATTCAGGTCTTTTATGTCCTTCAGGAAAGTAATGTAATTTTTCTTCATTTAGACTGCACATTCTTGTGAGGCTTCCTCCCCCCAGGCATAGATATTTTATGGTTTTATTGCTTTTGCAAATGGGCTCTTTTTTCCTATTAAACTTTCTCATCATTGATTGCTTATGTCTTAGGGAAGCTATTGATTTTTGTACCTTGAGTCCGAGTTTAGGCAGTGCTGAACTCTCTTGATAGTACTAATGGCTTCTTTTTTCATTCTTTTGGGAAATAATAAATATACCTTTGTTCCTTTTTCATGTTTTAGTTTATTATCTGTCACCTCTAGTATAGTATTAAATACTGGCATTCATGTTTATTCCTGATTTTAATGAGAATACTATTATAGTTCCCTTTTAGTATAATAGGAAGTACAGGTTTCAAACTGATGCCTTGACTCAAGTTGAGAAACACCCAAGTTGTCTAGCTGAGAAAAGTTTCCTTCTTTTTCATGTGGAAAGTGGTGTTGGGAAAACCAGTCAGCCAATCAGTATCCAATGTACATATACCATGTACCCCAAGTTGACCAGCACTGAGAAAGTCTCAGAGTAGAACAAGGCTTCTGATTTCAAGACACTTTGCTGGAATCTAGTTGTGGTATAAATAAATTACTCAGCCGTTAAAAAGAATTCATTTGAATCAGTTCTAATGAGATGGATGAAACTGGAGCCCATTATACAGAGTGAAGTAAGCCAGAAAGATAAAGAACATTACAGTATACTAACACATATATACGGAATTTAGATAGATGGTGGCGATAACCCTATATGCAAAACAGAAAAAGAGACACAGAAGTACAGAACAGACTTTTGAACTCTGGGGGAGAACGTGAGGGTGGGATGTTTTGAAAGAACAGCGTATATATTATCTATGGTGAAACAGACCACCAGCCCAGGTGGGATACATGAGTCAAGTGCTCGGGCCTGGTGCACTGGGAGGACCCTGAGGAGTCGGGTGGAGAGGGAGGTGGGAGGGGGGATCGGGATGGGGAATACGTGTAACTATATGGCTGATTCATGTCAATGTATGACAAAACCCACTGAAATGTTGTAAAGTGATTGGCCTCCAACTAATAAAATAATATTAAAAAATAAAAATAAAAAAAAAAATAAAAAAAAAAAGTATGTATGCACAAGTTAGTGAATCTAAGACAGACATGAACTGGGGACAAATTAAACATGGTTAGTCAGAAAGTAGATGCATGAAGAATGTAATAATGGGAGCCCCAGAAGTCCTTAGAAAGGTTAGTCGATATTTTGAAGAAAGTAGTAGGGTTTGGATAAATGGACAGAAGGGAAGAGGTCATTCCAAGTGAAGGGGAGAAAACTGCTCTGGGAAGTTGGAGGTGAGAATAAATATGGTAGCTCTGGATGACAGTAAACAGACAGACTTGGGGAAATTAGAAGGTCTTTGGGGGCCAAGATCCATTGCTAAATCATAGAAGTTCTTCAGTATCAAGATGAAGAGCTTGATCTTGATTCAAGAGGAATAAGGGAGCCATTAGTGAAGTGAAGTACGAAGCGAAGTGAGGTTGCTCAGTCATGTCTGTATCTTTGTGACCCCATGGACTATAGCCCACCAGACTCCTCGGTCCATGGGATTTCCCAGGTATGAATACTGGAGTGGGTTGCCATTTCCTTCTCCAGGGGATCTTCCCGACCCAGGGTTCGAACCCAGGTCTTCCGCATTGTAGGCAGATGCTTTACCGTCTGAGCTACCAGGGAAGCTAAGGGAAGCTTAGTGGGTATTAAACTCTGAACTGACATGAGGAAAGTTCACTAAAAAAGTTAGTAAGGATGCTTAAATCTGGCAGCAAAATTCAGGAAATATGAAAGAGGAGATGCTAACTTTGTTGCAGAGCCCTCACTTGGAAAAATGGGTGTTTGCGTTACTCTGTTTGGGTAATGTTCCTGGGAGAAGGGGCTCAGTAGTGTGAAGTGGCACAGTCTGCTCAGTCTCTGTAGATGACAGTTCTGAAGCCCACTTAGCTGATTATGTTCCGTTGCCCAGGAGGGCTGGGAATGGAAGCACAGAGCAATTATGACTTTCCTTTTGGCACAAACCTAACACCGTTTCTTTTCTATTTGGATGCAAAGATTTGAACATTTCTAAATTACAGGCTTTCCAGGCAATCTTCTTACTAGCTTTCTCCCTGCAAATGAATGACCAGCACTTAGCTTCCCTGGCATGCTACAGTGCTGCAAACTGTGATAGCAAAGTAGCGACTGACTGAAAGAAAAACCTCTGTGAATAGAATAGATGTTTACAGATCCCATCAGAGGGAAGTCCTATGCCCCTAAGTCTGATAAAAGTTTTGTCCCTTGAAGTGATCCTCTCTTTCCATAGCTTTATTACTAGATTTATGACACTCACTTGTCACCTCCTGGGAGGGTCTGAGATGTGGGTTGCCTTACTCTGAAGGAGACAGTCACTTGGTAAACCCTTTGGGGAGTTCAACTTCATAAAACAATGATTGGTGGTAGGCAGAAATAACAGCCCAGCACCAAGCCCTGCTCTGGGTACATTCCAAATACTTATTTAATCCTCAGAGCAACCCCATGAACTGGATACTAAGGAGGACGCCAAGGTACCGAGAGGTTAAGTAACTTGCTCAAGGTCACAGGGTAAGTGACAGAGCTGGAATTTAAACAGAAGCATCTACGATCTGAGTACTGCACTCTACCATCTCAGATAGACCGAGTTCAACTGCAGCTTCCTCTCCAACATCATCATCTGCGAGGTCTGTCTCTTCTTTCCCTCACTAGCCTTATTCACTGCCTTATTCGCAGACACTTCTTGTCTCACTATTGCAGGAACCTTGTACTGTTCCCCTAGCTCCTCCCTGTGACCTTCCTCACACATAAGAATTGCTGTCCTCATACATAGCTGAGCAACACCACTTACGTATCAAACTTGAAGGGGGCCCTCTATCATCTTCCAGATCAAGTCCAGAATCCTGAGAGCACTAAAGTCTCCCTCTGTCCCTTACCAGAGTCCCTGACGAGCCTCTTCTTCCCCTGAATCCCTCCATGAACACTGTTCTCCTGCCATTCTTCTCTGCTCACTCTCTAACATTTATTGAGCACCTCCTGCATGCAGTGGATGAGGACACAGAAGCTATCTCTGAGGGTGTCACAGTCAGGGGTGAAACACATATCAAGTCCATAGTCCTTCATCTGCATTTCTGAAATCCAAAAAGTTCTAAAATAGGAAGATGTTTTCTTAGCTCTTTTAGGGCCCAAGCCTGCCTTGAGCTGACTTCAAGTTGCTTATAGCTTTTCAGTGTAAATAGTAATAATGTATTTGCTGCTGCCCCAGACCCTGATGAGGATGTTACAAAATATATGAAAAATACTATCTTTCTGAAATCCAAAAATATTCTGAACTCTGAGATGTGTCTGGTCTCAAGGGTATGAGATAAGGGAACTTAGCTGTCTGATGGAAAGTTTGCTCATGGAAGTATCACTTAGGGTGCTGGAGGAACACAAAGGAGGCAGCCCTCTGGCAGGACAGGGTTTCACAGAAATGTTAAAAACAAGCACTTCATTGCTTCCCAGTGAAATAACCTGTTCCCAGATGCAGCTGCTATAAGACCTGAGAACATCCTCAGCATTCCCATCACCAAAGTATAGCGCCAAAGTTCATTAGCATGGGGTCCAAGGTGCCTAGTGACGTTTCCAGATATCTTTGCAGACCATTTCTAGGTGTTCCTCCTCTCACCCAAGGCTGTGAGTTTCATAGAGGAGGCAGTCAATTTTACTCATCTTCGTGGCCCTAGTACAGGAGTTGGCAAACCTCAGTCTATGGGCCATATCTGGCCCACTGCCTGTTTTTATAAAGGAAGTCTTATTGGAGCACAACCAGGTTCATTCATTTATTTATTGTTTAGGGCCGCTTTCATCCTACAGCAGCTGAATCAAGAAGTTGCAATAGAGACCTTATAGCCTACAAAGGCTAAAATAATTTTTAAAAGGAGCCTTCTAGAAAAAAGTGTACTGATCCCTGCTCTAATGTATACCCCAGTGCTAGGAACGCAAGCAATAACTGCTGATTCCTGGCCTGGGTTCTCCTAAAAGCCCAGCTGGGACAAAGCCTTATGTTCAGGCAGTTTATTTGGGAAGTGATTCTGGGGAAGAAGGGGCAGAGGGTTGTAGGTTTATTTGATCAAGTGTTGCTAACCTGGCCATCACTGTAGGCAGTGATACTTGATCCTCTAGGACTTTTCGAAAAGCCTTGTGACATGGATCTCAGAACTGTGTGCCCTGGAATGAACGGGAAAGTCATTATCCTCCACTCATCAAGGGTAGCCCCACAAGCATTAATGCCCTGTGATTCTGGGCTGCACTTATGTGAATATTCATCAGATTCTGAACATACACTGCAGCATCAGAGAAGCTCTGGGACAGGAAGCAAGAGGTACACCACACGGACAAGGTGTGTACCATCCAATGACATGGACAGAGCTGCTCACTGCAACAGTGGATGGAGTCAGAGTTGGGATGAGAGAATGTGAAGAGGTGTATAGCAATGCTCTATGCATCAGTTAGTGGGAGTAATAGTGTAAGTAGCTTACATTTATGTCAAGAACTATGCTAGGTGCATTGCATGCCTTATCTTGCTTAATCTTCATAAAAACCCTGTGGGGTCTTCATAATACTATTCCCATTTTCTTGATGGGAAAACTAAGGTTTAGAGAGTTTGTATTCAGGGTAATAAAGCAGTTAAGTGATGGGTCTGGGTTTTTAACCCACTTCCACCAACTCCAAAGTCCTATTGTTAACTAATCACCACTAAGCTACATTGACCCACACACCCCCGCCTTCTGCCTCAGTTGGCCTGTGAAGCCTGGAGGGGCAGAGTCCCTCCTGTAAACCAGGGGCAGACGACTGCCTGTCGGGTTGGGGCGGGGGGTGGGGCGTGGGGTGCGGATACTGTTTCCCAAGTGAAGAAACTAAATGTCATTTAGAAAATGAAAAACAAACCCAGGGACCTGGCAAGAGAGAATCTTGTTAGTGAGAAGGGAGGATGAGTATTAGGAGGAAATAGCCAGAGCTCATAATACTTTGTAACTTCATGTAACTTCAGCTTCACCAACTCTTTTTATCTTGGAAGAAAATAACACAAAACCCACATGTGATGACTCTGTGTATGATTTAGAGGCAGCTGGCAGGGTTAGAAGGACCTGATGTGGCTGAAGTGCAGCTTACCCTACAGTTTTTTTGGCATTAGGTATTGAGAAGAACCACGGGCTCTTTTGTCATGAAACAGAGTGACTCTCCCTTGAGGCCGACTAGGAAGAACCTCAGCAGTGCTAACCAGGGATGGAAGCAAAGAATCAACAGAAAAGGGGGTGGGAAACCCCAGACCAGTGGAAGTGTTGGTTGTTGGGAGAACAGTTAGAGACCAAAGCTATGGTTAAAAGGCAGTATGTGTTTGGTTCAGGAAAACCTAGATACTCCAAGACTACCACCCAACAGGTGGACTCCAGATGCCAGGGCTTGCCGGGAGGCTGGTGGTGGCATGGTTGCAGGGGAGCAGTCCAATGGTGGCAGAATTTCATTCAGCAGCTGGAGTCCCGAGTGTAGGACCCAGCTCCCAGGGAGGAAACTGAGAAGAATTAAACAGGAATTATATGCTGTAGAGGCACTCCAGGCGCAGCAGGAAACTGAGGCTCAGGTGGAACACCAAAACCCACACTGCAGGGGGCAGTGCTGTGACCACAGCTCGGGGGGCAAGGGTGGGGCATGCACAAGTACACGTGGACCAGGGCCCAGAGTCCTGGCAGCAAGGCCAGTTCCACCCCTCTCTCACTGATGGAGCAGGGCTTGCCAAGGTACTTTGGACCCTGATCACAGTGAGATCAAAACATGACGTTTAGACCCTGTGGACATTTTAAAAATTGAAATTAAATTCACATGGCAAAATTAACCATTTCGAAGTCATCAATGTGGTAGCATGTAGTACATGCACAGCGTTGTGCAACCACCACCTCTATCTAGCTCCAAAGTATTTCCGGTTCTCCACAGTAAAACCCTTTACCCATAATCAGTGAACTTCATTCTCCTCTCCTCAGCCCCTGGCAACCACCAATCTGCATGCTGTCTCTATGGATTTGCCTATCTCAGTAAATTCCAGTCATATAAATGGAATCATGCAGTATGTGATCTTTTGCCTCTGATTTTTTTCACTTACATAATGTTTTTGAGGCTCATGTATATTATAATATGTGTTGGTGCTTCATTCCTTTATATATCTGTATCACATTCCTTTACATGTATATGCCACAATTTGTTTGTCCCTGTGAACATTTTTGACATGAAATGGTCATAAGATAAAGATGGAAACATTTATGCAACAGTGAAAAATCATCAGATGTTATCAGACCTACATTAACCTTTCAATCCACATATATATATTTTTTAACCAGGGAATATACAGTAGATGTGTTGCTCCACTCCTGAGCCTCATCCCATCCCTGGGAAGGAAGTGATGACTTGGGGACAAGGGTAGAAGAGGACAAAGAGATGGTTCCAAACCTACTTTGTCTCTTGGGGTCATAAAGTAAGTGTATTGGCCTGCTGGTGGGCACAACAGGAGCCCACCTCCCAGGGCAAGGTCTGGCCAGCTTTAGGCTAGGTCCACAGAATCCACTGCAGGATTGTGGTTTTCTGTTATCTGTGTCTGCCTCTTGGTGGATGAGGCTAGTCTAGAGGCTAATGCCAGCTTCCTGAGAGCTGGGCCAGGGACCAGCGGATTCTGGGACTGGTTCCTCCGGTGGCTGGAGCTAGGTCCTGGGCCTTCTGTTGAACTGAGCTGTGTTCAGAGACAGCTGTGTGCTCAGGAGATCTTTAGGCAGCCTGTCTGCTGATGGCTGGGGCTGTGTCTCCCCTTTCCCCCATTTGCTTGGCCTGAGGCATCTCAGCACCTGCAGGCTGTTGGGCTAATGAGCTGGAGGGAGATTTCAAAAAGGCGCCACCAGCATCAACCAGCACCCCAACCAGCACCAACATGATAGAAGTAGCTCCCAAGAATGGCTAGTGCCCACATCTCTGTCCCTAAGGTGAGCCACAGTTCCCTCCACCCCTTCTAGGAGACACTCCAAAACCAGCAGGTAGGTCTGACCCAGGCTCCTATCAAATTACTTGCTTTTGCCCTGGACCCTGGAGCTTGTGGGATTTTGTGTGCACACTTAAGGACTGGTGTCTCTGTTTCACCTACTCCCTGGGGCTCCTGAAATCAAGCCCCACTGTCTTTCAGCACCAAATGCTCTGGGGGCTCATCTTCTCAGTGCAGGAACCCTGGGGTGGGTAGCCTGTTGTGGGGCTCAGAACTCGTGAGACAGTGGTGGTGGAAATGGTGGGAGAACCTCTGCATTGTCATTATTCTGCAGTGTAATTATCTGCCTATCCGGGGGTACGGGACTTTGTCATGAGTTTGCCCCTCCCACCCAGCTGGTTGTGGCTCCTTCTTCATGTCTTTAACTGTAGAAGTTCTTTTCTGGTATGTTCTGGTCTTTTTCATTGATAGTTGTTCTGCAAACAGCTGTGATTTTGGTGTGCCCGTGCGGGAAGGTGAGCTCAGGCTCTTTCTACTCTGCCGTCTTGGCAGATCTCATGAAGTAAGTGTAAAACAGGCTGGCATATTTTATCCTGTCACCAAAGTGGCTTGATTAGATCTTTTAAACCCAGCATGTAATCACAGGGTAACAAAGTCATATACCTAGTCATAGGTTGCTTCACCTGGAAGAAGCGTGGGCTGAAGTCCACTGAAGATACAGAAAGCTCTAGAAAGATGGGCAGAGGGTGCTCTGTGCTGTAGAAGATGACATTTCTCCATAGATCCATCACCATTCATTTGTAACCACTAATCAAAGAACTCTCCTTGAACTTTTTGCCTTCCTGCAAGCCTGATTGCTACAGAGAACACCCAAACTAAAGCCAGTGAAGAAATGAGATTAAGAAAGATGAAAGAAGGGCTTTCTTGGTGGCTCAGTGGAAAAGAATCTGCTTGCAAGGCAGGAGACGTAGGTTCAATCACTGGGTCAAGATGATTCCCTGGAGAGGATACGGCAACCCACTCCAATATTCTTGCCTAGAAATCCCGTGAACAGAGGAGCCTGGCGGGCTACAGTCCATGGGGAGTCAGAAGAGTCTGCAGAAGAGTCAGACATGACTTAGCAACTAAACAACAAGAAAGAACACCCCCTCTCCTTCCATGTTTAATTACTGTAGGCTGATTTCAGCAACATTTTTCCTTGGGTATTTCCCTAACATTTTGCATTTAACAGCCCCTGGAAGCCAGGAAAATAGAGGGGGAAAGCTCTATAATATCTTAGTTCTGTGCTGTTCATAAATGAAAATCATTGTTAATTTAGGGTTTGACAGCTGTGGTGCATTGTAAGTCCAGGGCAGCTGTCATCAGCATTCGGGCTTATTTTTCAAACAGATGTTTAATTTGACTTTAGTGTTATTGCCAATTTTTGAGGAGAAAGAGAAGGGGAAGCAGAAACAGAAATAATCATTTTATTCATCATTTGGTTTCTTTTCAAAGCATAAATCGGCATGATTAACGATGACATCAGAATTGCTCTAATTGCAGTTTGGGGTGCAGGACTGGTTAACTGTCATCTCCTTATGTGGTCCAGAGGCCTTTTTTTTTTTTTCCTAAAGTCAGAGGCTGTTTTGTGGTAATTACACCTAGACTCTGAACAACAGTTCCAGCTACCCAGAAAAGCCTTCCAGAGTGCAAGAAAAAATCGAGGTGTGGTGGCGATGGGTGACTCGGCTGCAACCCCAGATGAAAGTTTCGAGGCTGAGGCCTGTCTTGTGGCTGTGGAACCAGGAAGCAGGCGAGAGCGGAGCCCCTGGAATGGCAGCCAGGGTCTCCCACTCACTCTTCCATCTCTGCCATACTTATGGGGCTCAGGCAGCTGGGTTCGTGCATCCTCACAGTGTGCAAATCAGTCTCAGTGTATAAAATTAAATACATCTGTGGCTCCATGTAGAAATCTGATGAGTCAGAACGTCCTTGAAAAGGCCCCACTGTTCCAGTCCACATCGCTGGGAAGAATCATCCTTCACACCAGCTGTGTTGCTATGCAAACCCACTTCCCGGATCTGATTCCTCTACAGTCACTTTTTCTTAGTTTGGGCCCTACTCTGTACCATCTATCCTGTGTGAGTCACAGGCCCCCGGTCCCTAACCAACAAGGCCTCTGTTGCTGGGACTCTAGATGCAATAACACACTTACTGCACTTCTTCGTATGTGGAGAGGAAAGACTCACCTTGCCTGCTTCCTCAGTCAACAGTTGTGATGTGTGCTATATGAAAGAAGAGCCCATCCCAAGGATAAAGTTGGCAGGCGTCCAGGATCCCAGCTCTTAAGCCATGGTTGGATAGAGGAATGATCGACAGCCTAACCCAGTATTGCTCGAAATAGCAGGATGCTCTCAACAGAACCAGAGGTGTGCTCCCTCAGGGCCAAGTCTGACTCCTCAAAGGGTGACCCCCTGTTTCTTTAACTGGAAAGTATTGTTTGCAGATTATTAGTCAGGAACCAATCCCTGGTGGCTCAGATGGTAAAGAATCTGCCTGCAATGCAGGAGATCCAGGTTTGATCTCTGGTCAGGAAGATCCCCTGGAGAAGGGAATGGCAACCCACTCCAGTATACTTCCTTGGAGAATCCCATGGGCAGAGGAGCCTGGTGGGCTACAGTCCATGGGGTCACAAAGAGTCAGACGCAACTGAGTAACTAACACACACGCACACATATAGAAAGATTAGGCATCTGCCAGGTTGACCACCCAAGAATTTGAGGGAATCCTAAAACTATTATTGTGCTTCCCTGAGAGCTCAGTTGGTAAAGAATCCACCTGCAGTGCAGGAGACCCCAGTTCAATTCCTGGGTCAGGAAGATCCCCTGGAGAAGAGATAGGCTACCTACTCCAGTATTCTTGGGCTTCCCTTGTGGCTCATCTGGTAAAGAATCTGCCTGCAATGAGGGAGACCTGGGTTCGATCCCTGGGTTGGGAAGATCCCCTGGAGAAGGGAAAGGCTACCCATGCCAATATTCTGGCCTGGAGAATTCCATGGACTGTACAGTCCATGGGGTTGCAGAGAGTCCGGCACAACTAAGTGACTCTCACTTTCTTTAGGACAATTATTATGGTATCAAAAGCTCTGATCTGTTGCTTGCCACTTGGTTACCTGAGTCTAGACTCCTGCAGCTACTGCTTCCCCAGCTTTCTTCCACTCGTGGAGCCCATCCCTCAATACCTCACATTACAGCTAAGACTAAGCAACAGTGGTAGTAAGATGTTGTTAAAAGCCTGGGGAGTCAGAGAAGAGAATCATAACACAGAGACCCTATGTCACTGACTTATAGATTTAGCTATTCTCGGGGCCCAGAAGTCCAAGCTCGTCCTTGGGGTTTCATTGCTCTAACACTTGGTGGGCATCAGGCTCTCTTCCCAACATCAAGGGCCAGTTTAGTTCCCCCTCAAGAGAGTGCCCCGTATGAGTCCCGCTTGACCTAAATCCAGACCCAGTTTTCCTCTGGATTAGTTTGTTTGACACTGTAGTTACGAAGATAGTTTCAGGTCAGACAGTCTGAGTTCTGACTCCACCTCTTAAAAATGGCATCAAGCAAGTCATTAAACTCTGGGTACTTCAGATGCCTGTCCTGTGCAGTGGGGATAATAATAGTACCTACCTTATAGGGTTGCTTGATGGTTAGATAAGTTAATATATGTGATGTGTTTAGAACAGTGTTTGGTCCAGAAGCAACTCTGTACAAGGCTATATTACTATCATTATTATTGCTTTACATTTGTAATACAATGAAGATTGTCACAAAAATGTCTCTAAGACAAAAGAAGTGGTTCACCCCTAGAAGTGAATTCCAGTTTCTGGCATTTAGGACAAAAATTATAAATGGTTTTTTGAACTTAGAAACTGTTAAGTTTCAGTCTCACTGAATCTCGTTTCCCTTTGCTTGCTAGCTTCTTGCCAATTCCCATAAAGACTAAGAAGCAGTGTTAAGAAAAACATAAAACAAAATAGTCATGTTAAATTTTTAAAAAATCAAGATCTGGGAAAATAAAAATGAAAATATAACACTGAGGCAAGAGGAAGACCAAGCACAAATGCACAGTAGCCTAGTTCCCACAGAGTTGTGATAGCAACAGATTACAACCCATTAAATAAAATGAGAAATTAGAGGTCAATTGATATAAATAAATACCTACACTGGCTAAATAAATGAATCCATTAAAATTGGAAAGTTTGATAAAGAACAGGATGTTTATATAATCTCAAAATACCTGCCCTCAAAATATTAACTTACAAAGAGAAAGCCAGGAGTATTAGAATGGAGAAGTTCAGCAGACACCTGTAATGGGACAAATCTGAATTTAAATTCTGTGCCCCCAGCCGGATGCAGTGAGAAGAACACAGCATCATTTCTGTGATATTCCTGCTCAAGGTGCATAACCTTTACCGACATGTAATCTTCAGAACTTTCAAAGTCAAAGAAGTCAAGGAAAGCCTGAGGAACTGCTCCAGATTGAAGAAGGCATATTAAATATAATCTAAGGGCAACACTGTGATTCTAAATAAGACTTTCTGGGCATAAAAGAACAATTGTCAAAGCTTGAATAGTGTTTGAGGATTAGATGTATTAATGTTAACTTCCTGAGTCTTACTGTTACATTGTGGTTACATAAGAGGATATCTTTGTTTGTAGGGAAAACATGAAAGTACTCAAGGTGATTGGATATCATGTCAACCACTTACTTTCAAATGCTTCAGGGGAAAAAAGTTCTTTGTACTGTTCTGGGATTTTTTTTTTAAGGATGAAATAGTTTCAAATTAAACAGACTCAGCTCAAAGGCAGGAGGGGTTAAAGAGGAGAGAGAACTGCTTCTGCACCTTTCCTTCTCTTCTTTCTTCTTTTTCCATTTTCTTCTTGGTTTCTTCCTCCCAGAAATTTGGACTAAGGTGAGGATGAGAAGATGTTGTTGTTGTTCAGTTGCTCAATTGTGTCCAACTCTTTGTGACCTCATGGGCTGCAGCACACCAGGCTTCCCTGTCCTTCACTATCTCCCAGAGTTTGCTCAAACTTATGTCCATTGAGTCGATGATGCCATCCAACCATCTCATCCTCTGTCGCTGGATGTCATGATCTTAGTTTTTTGAATGTTGAGTTTTAAGCCAGCTTTTTTCACTCTCCTCTTTCACCTTTTATCAAGAGGCTCTTTAGTTCTTCTTCACTTTCTGCCATTAGGGTGGTGTCATCTGCATATCTGAGAAGACATTGATTGGGTTCAATCAAGAAGACGGGCCAGGACTTGTTAGGTCCGAGAGGCTGGCGTGTCCTTTTATTCCTTGACTTCTTCACAGCAGCGCCACAGATCCCTCAGAGGCACCATGCCAGGCGCCAAGGATGCAGAGCGCAGCCTCGCTTGTGGTGGCAGGGGTCGTGGGGAACGGGTGGCCCTGTCCCTGGGCATCACACATGGGCAGAGCGCAGGGCTGAAAGGGGGGAACCCAGCCTAGTCTGACGTGGTGCAGAAGGTCCAGAGAGATCCGCTTGTGAGCTGACGAAGGCCACAGCAGAGCAAGCTGTGTGGGACTGTCCTGAGGCCAGATAAAGCAAGGAGCATTTGAGAACCTGAATGCGTTCCTGATGGTGGAGTAGGAAAAAGTGTGGTTGGGTTAGAGGTGGCTGGCACTCAAGAAATGTGATTGTTTTTCTTTGCTTTTCTTCTTTTCTTTATCCTGCTTCTCTTTCTTTCTCTCCCTCCTTCCTTTCTTTTTCCCCAAACATCCCTCCTTTGAGCATTCAGCTGAGTGTTGCTCTAATTTTTTAGTGACAGTAATAATAATAGCCGAAATGTATGCCAGAAACTCTGTATACAAAGAAAATACCACTCTCCCATTTTATGGCGAGGAAGCTAAGGCTCAACTTGCCCAACATCATAAGTGGTGACACTGGCATTTGAATCCCAGACAGTCTAACTCTGCAGCCCAAGCTTTTATTTTCCTTCTTAAATTTTTTATTTATTTTTTAATTGGTGTAAAGCTGCTTAGAATTTTGTGTTGGTTTCTGCTGTAGAACAACACAAATCAGTCATAATTACATGTATATATACACACACACCTTCCCTCCTGCATCACCCACCCCTCCCCCACTCCTCTAGGTCATCACAGTGCCAGGCTGAGATCCCTGGGTTATTTAGCAACTTCCCACTATCTATTTTACATATGATACTGTATTTATGTAACGGCTACTTTCTCAATTCATCCCACCTTCACCTTCCCCCTCTGTGTCCACAAGTCCATTCTCTACTAGGTTCATCAGTACCATTTTTCTAGATTCTCTATATATGTGTAATATCCAATACTTGCTTTCTCTTTCTGACTTACTTCGCTCTGTATCAGAAGCTGTAGGTTTATCCACCTCACTACAACTGACTCAAATTTGTTCCTTCTATGGCTGAGTAACATTCCATTGTATAAATGTACCAAACTTCTTTATCCTTTCATCTGTCGATGGGCATCTCTGTTGCTTCCATGTCCTGGCTATTGCAAATATTACTGCAGTGAACACTGGGGTACATGTGTCTTTTACAATTGTGGTTTTCTCAGGGTATATGCCAAGTAGTGGGGATGGCTGGGTCACATGGTAGATTTATTCCCAGATTTCTTTTTTTAAGGAATCTCCATACTGTATTCCATAATGGCTATATCAGTTTATTAATACATTCCCACCATCAGTGCAGGAGGGTTCCCTTTTTTCCACATTCTCTCCAGCATTTATTATTTATAGATTTTTTTGATGATGACCATTCTGACTAGCATGAGGTAATATCTCTTAGTAGTTTTGATATTACATTTCTCTAATAACAAGTGATGTTGAGCATCTTTTCATGTGTTTATTGGTCATTTATAGGTCTTCTTTGGAGAAATGTATGTTTCGGTCTTCTGCCCATTTTTTGATTGGGTGGTTTGTTTTTCTGATATTGAGCTGTTTGAACTGCTTATATATTCTGGAGATTAACCCTTTGTCAGTTGCTTCATTTGCAATTATTTTCTCCCATTCCGAGGGCTGTTGTTTCATCTTGTTTATAATTTCCTTTGCTGTGGACAAGGTGGGTCCCATTTGTTTATCTTTGTTTTTATTTCCATTAGTCTAGGTGGTGAGTCAGGAAGAATCTTGCTGTGATTTATAACAAAGAGTATACTGCCTATGTTTTCCTGTAAGAGCTTGATCGTTTCTGATCTTACATTTAAGTCTCTGCCACAGTGTGTGAGTAGCTCTTTACTTTGGCTGAATTCTTGGGAGGACTGTCTTTTATAAAGGGGGCTTGCGAGCCTCCTCAGTTTTCTAACTAGGGAGGGCGAACAGGGGAGAGGCTTGTGAACTCTGATCTGTGGATGCATCTTACCCACTCAGGTCCGCTCCCCTCACTTCCCACTCACTGCCTTCCCACACCTGTATGGTCAGCAGCCTTGTGAGACCTACCGTGGGGCCAGGTACACCTGGAACCTGGGCTGGACTAGCTGATGGTTGTATCCTGCATGGCAGCAGAGCCAGAGCAGCTCATAGTAGAGGAGGGCAGGAGGGGTCAAATATAAAAAAAAAAAAAGGAGAGGGGCTGCTGAGGATCCGGCCCAAAGGTCCTCGCTGGAAAGGCAGTCACAGGGGAAGAAACAAGACAAAGCTGAATCAAGATGAGTGGTTTAGGGTGGAAACCATGGCTGAGTGAGACAAGGTATAAAAGGCCCGTTTGTATGTGATGCTGTAGGTGGCACTTGGCCTCAGAGGGAAGGAGTGTCAGTGTATCTTTCATTGCCCTCCACCCCCCCCCCCCCCCACGGATCAATCATTCAATGAACAAACATTTCATGAGCACCTACTGTGTGCTGGGTTTGTGCCAGGTATGGGGGAGGGAAGAAGAGAGACAAATGCTGAGGGACTGGCACATGGATTTTACCTGAGAACCTTTAATGCCAAGCTGTCTTTGGAACTCGCTGCATTTCTATGCTCACTTGAGCCCCCGGAACACAGCCAAGAGTTACTGGCTGAGGCTGGTGAGGTGAGGGGGTTAGTGTGGGAGGGGAGAAGAACAGACCCCCCAGTAGCCACTGCCATGGCCATCTCAAAACTAGCTCTTTATGGAAAAGCCTAACTTCCACACCCCTCCACAATCCCCACAGATTCTGTTGCTAATAACATTTTTCAAGCTGGTTCTCAACTGATTATATTAGACAGTTTGCCTGTTGCAGAGGGGCTCTGGGGTCAGACAGGTCAAAGTTGGAGTCTTGGCTCTATCCAATCTGAACCTGGTGTCTTTCTTATAAAATGAGGGTAAGGAGCTAGGGGGTGGGAAATATCTCTTTTCAATTTTAAAATAGTTTAGGGTTTACAGAGCACCTTCTCAGTACTCTTGGAAGGGTAACATCCTTATCACTGTGGAAGGTTAAGGCTCACAGAAGTAATGTGATTTGAACTGGGTCACAGAGACTCCTTATCACTGTGGAAGGTTAAGGCTCACAGAAGTAATGTGATTTGAACTGGGTCACAGAGACTCTGAGTGTAAAAGTCAAGATAGGAACCTACTCTCCACTTTTGAAATAGAAAAGATTTTCTGTGTTTATATCCATTTTTAATCCATTCTGATGATCAGAATCACCGTATAACACTTAGGACGCTTATGTACTCTATCTTTGCCCCACAGTTTTAGCTTGAGATTTCCTTGTAAACGGGAGTTGGGAGAGAGCTATGGGTTGTGGAGTCAATCTCACTGGGTTCCCAGTCCTGACTCCTCTGCTCAAGAGTTGTATAAACATGTACAAGTACTTGGTCCCTCTCTACCTTGGCTTTTTACTGCAAAGGAGATGATAATAGTAGCTACCTCATAGGTGGGAGAATTAAATCAGATAAGGTATCAGTAATTCTCAACCCTGGCTGCAAAATGGAGTCATCATCTGAGCAGCTCTGTAAAATCACCTGTGTTCTGCACCCTCCGTCCCCCCTGGAAATCTGATCTCCTTGGACTAGGATGCAATCAGGGTGTCAACACTTTTTAAAAGCTCCCCCAAGTGAGTTTAATGAGTAGCCAGGGCTGAGAACACTTGAAGTCTATAAAATGCTTACCGTGGAGTGCCTGGCACACAGGGAGCTCGCAGTGGATGTTAGTCATTGTTATGCAAGCTGATAAAAATCTGGGCTTGTGCGCTAACTTTGGTGAATAGGTACCAGCAACCAATGGGCCCCAGGCCCTATGCAGTGCCCTGTGGGTAGGTTCAGGGATGAGCAAGAAAAGCTCCCTGCTTAATAAGGGTTTCATTAACTCTCTAGCTGGGTAGAAAAGGAACAAGTGCATGAGAAGTTAAATAGCGACATGAGGTTTAAAGTAGAAGAAAGGAAGATCATATTTTTCAAGCTTTTACTTCTTGCCAGAAACTTTCCATGCTGGCTGAACTCATTAATGCTCACAAGGGTAGATATTAACCCTAATTTGTAGGGCAGAAAACTGGGTCTCAGGGCTGTAATTCACCTAAGTCACAGTAAAGAGAGAGATCCGGAAAAAACCTGACCTGCTTAACTACAAAGGTCTTTCTGTTATACTGTCTTTATCTTGCTGATTATAATGAAAATAAATGAATAAGTGGGATTAGAATTTAGAATGTTTAAATCCAGTTCCTTATGCATGTGTGTGTCTGTTATTCTATGTCTCTATCACTCCATTCTATCCATTTAGTCTTCCTTCTCTCCTTCCATCATCCATCAATCTATCCTTCCATCTATCCATCCTGTTCTCTTACCTAAAATGGCTCTAAAACAAGACTTTCAGTTCAAGCAAATATCTTATTCAACAGGCCAACCTTTGGGGTAAGATTTAATTCTTAATTTTTCCTCATAAAGTTAAAAATTAGCATTAAGCTAAACAACATATCACTTCTAGTAAATCATACAAGATTAGGATAGCTGAGGTTATGCTTTAAAGCTTGCTAATGGCATTAGAATTTTTAATGTACATTAAATACCAGGCCTAAACAGTAATACAAATAGAGGAAAACAAAATTAACATGATTAAATACATTCAGAGACTATTTATTCTGTTAATTGTTAAAATTTAGGCAATAGTCAGATTGCAAAAAGACTTGCAGCTGCAGCTCCAAAATAGCTGGTCCTCCCCTCAGCTGTTGCTAATTAATGCAATTTTCCTAATAACAGTTTTCTGATAGAGGAGAGACAGTAGCAAATCAAAACAACTTCATGTTTATGTTGATGAGTCCTGACAACAACCAAAAGAGCCCTGTGGGATCCAGATGGAAACGCTGCTAATTGCAGGTTTCTATGTAGTATTCCTCAGGCATAGCCGACCTTCAGTTTATCACAGAAATGCAGGGGTGTGGGGGAATAGCATGGCAAGTCAGGTCATCATATTGGCCACAGCCGTGCTGGGTCACAATGGGATTATGCCACAGGCTCCAGAGAGTAGCAGAAAAGTGCTCCGAACAATTGTCCATTGCTCTGTACCTAGACCTGGGAAAGTGACCCATCATCTCTCAATTTGTCTGACTGGGGTTTTTGTTTTTTTTCAAAAGACAATTTAAAGAGGCCAGCTTGCACTACTTTATATACATATTGAATATGTATATTGAACTACTTGGCAGAATTAGCAGGAAAGCAACTCAGAAGCAGCCAGTAACCCTCAGGTCCAGTGCATCTATGGTTGCCTTTGACCCGTCTGTTGATCTTCAGTCCAATCAGTTGCAGTTCGTTGGTTTCAGTAAAATACGTTGCACAAATCATAACAATTTACAGATCCAAGGACTGGTTTGGCCTTCCTAAGGATGGTACCAGACACATGGAAGCCCAGGATTTATTAGCTTTTTCCAATACAATTGACATTGACAATCCATCCTAAACTGGGCCAGTCAGTGACCTTAGACCTTGGGCCACAAGGGACTCCTGGTCATCTCTAGGGCAGCTTGAACAGAGAAGAATCCAAGTCAGCAACAAGTTGAATTACAGATTTTCAAGACTAGCTATGCCAATCAAAAGAAACACTGTGCATATTGATACATTTGAATGCAGAGGGTGGGTGGTGGGAGAGTAATAAATACAGTGCAAAATAT
Source organism: Muntiacus reevesi (assembly GCF_963930625.1). Lineage (NCBI taxonomy): Eukaryota > Metazoa > Chordata > Mammalia > Artiodactyla > Cervidae > Muntiacus > Muntiacus reevesi. The sequence goes on from NC_089257.1 coordinate 53,572,339, forward strand.
CATTTCCAAAAGATCATTACCAAATATCCTCCTAGGATAAGGATTCTGTCCAGGAAGTTCACTTCCTTGACATGTATCTTCGTTATCAGAAACATCCTTGACATGGAACCATTCAGAAACATAGGAAAGTGTACATTCCAATCTGATGGCGCAAACTCACCAGTGACCGTCTGGTTTTACTCTTGTTCCTTTATAGAGATGAAGAAATGGAAGTTTTCCTCCACCTCCCTCTCTTTCTGCTCCAGGTCCACTGTGACTTCTGTCCATACTTTGTGAAGGTCTAAGCATTTACTAGGAACACAAGCTCTCAAGTCCAACTTCCTCATCTCTCTAAGACATGCAACATATAAATGTGATTGCGCTATCACCTTTGTTGTTGTTTAGTTGTTCACCTTTAGGATAGATATTTTTATTAACTTGTTGGGTTTTAATTTACTCCTTGCCTGCTTGAAGAAGAAAAGATTTTCACTACTTTGTTTAACATGAATAAGATGCTCCATGATCACTCCTGTCTCCCACATCAAACGTTGGTAGAAGTTTTTTTTTTTTTTTTTGGTCTGTGCCATGTGACATGTGGTATCTTAGTTCCCTGACTAGAGATTAAACCTCTGCCCCTGCCTTGGAAGTGTGGAGTGTTAACCACTGGATTTCCAGGGAAATTTCAGTAGAATTTTTTTTAATTTGCCATGTTAAAACAAAACAAAACTTGGTCACTTGTATTCTACTCTGCAATAAAATGAAGTGCCATAACTTCTCTTTCACATTTTTTTTTTACTCAAAAAGTTAAAACTCTTGTCTGTCTTTCTTCCTTTCTTTCTGTCACTTTCTCCCTCCCTTCCTTTCTTCCTTTAACTTATCTCTAAAAATATTTTCCATGAGAAAGGCTAGGAAAGAGGACAAATCGAGCCCAGATTCTGTGGCTTCCTGTGGTCTCATGTTGTTCCGCTCAAGCTCTGTGGGGGTCCAGATATCATGGTTTACCTCTGATGAGTTCATGTGACATAAGAATGACGTCAGATGCTACAACAGGGGTGCAGATGTTGAAAAGAAATAACGTGGGACAAATCTGGAGTGAGTCAAAATATAAGACCTATGGGTGACTTTCTTTTAAAGAGTCAGCTCACGGGATGAGCAAAGAGCGGAGCATCATGTAATCAGCAACTGTCTTTTCCATAAAGAAAGTGCTGTCCTGGGCTTAACCTCCTCCTGGCAGACATACCATCTTCCTGTTGATTCCCAGCCTTGTGAAGGGATTTTAAATTCAACCCAAATTTTTCTCTTTGAGAACAGCAGTTGCCATCAGCTGAGCTTGAATAAAACGAAGTGGACTTAACTAGTCTTTATGCAATGGGAAGTGTTTCATGACTCAGACCAGTCATTGCTGCTCACCCAGCATGCTGGTGGCTCTGCTAGTACAGAGGAGTTTGTGCCTCTTGCCGGATTGAAGCCAGAAGGTGTTAAATTACAGGTCAAGTCAGTCCATGAAAACATATCAGAACAGCATATCTTCAGTATATCCTGAATGAAAGGCACTGTGCTAAGTGCTAGAGGGGCCTCGAGGGTGCAGCAAGACCTTTACCCTGAAAAAGCTTAGAATTCAGTCAGAAGTCCAAAACGTAAACTCACAATAAGTTAAATGGCAGTGCAAAATATTAAAGTTCAAGCAAACATCAAGAGTACCCAGTGCCTGAACACCAAGTGGATGGCAAAGATCAGTGGTGTTCAAGGAAGCCAGAGGAGGTCACTCTAAAGGTTCTGGCCAATGAGGCCCTCAGGAGGCCGTGAGATGGTATGATTGGGCAGAGCAGAGGCGGGAGCACATTCCTGGTTTGAGTAGCAGGGCCAGAAGCTGGCGGGGTGGGGAGGAGGGGAGGGGTTGTATGACAAACAGTGAAAAGGCAAGGCTGTGTCCTGGTGTTCAGGATGGTGGATGTTTAGCCAAGAGCTCAGACTATGATCTATAAGTGAGAGGGGAACCTTTGTTTAGAGAGGATCTACTATGTGTCAGACCCTGAGCTGGGGTGGGGTGGGGTGGGGCTGATGTGGAGACGGGGTCATTAGGACTATGGTACCACTACTACCTGGTAATGTGCTGGAGATGGTGATTAATCTCCTAGCCGAGTGTAGGTAAATTGGGTGGGTTGGCAAGAAGAGGAAACTTATTAGTTGGTTTCTGTAGTAATTGTACAGGGAATCCTTCATTTAATCTTCCATGCCTGTCCTTCCAATGGGGGCAGCAGGGGGCACTGGAAAGTAAACTAACAGGCATGAAGGTCATGACTGCTACCTTAGAGCAGTGGCTCTTATACCATCTCCCCCCAAGCAATGCACTTGCTTGCAATTTACATACACTTTTTCCTAGGGGTTCAAGAATCCTTTGCAACCCCTTCATGAACCATGAATCCCTAGCTGAGAATCATAACCACCCTCCACATCCTCCCTAACCCTGTCAAGAGGAGGGAGCATCTCCCAACCCACAGGTCCACTGCTGTCCTAGAAGCTCCCAGCTTCACAACAGGAAACCTAGGTGACAGGGAGGCTCCCTAAAGAACAGAAAGGAGGTCAAGTAGCCTCTCTGCTGAGTCAACTGGATTGTTTACATCTGAGAAACCATGCTGTCCACCCTAGATTAAAGGAACCCACAGAAAGGGGAGGCGGCTGTGGCCGTGGCAGAGTGGGACCGACTTCAGAGAATAGTGACTTGTGTGAGAAGGGAGGAAGTAGCAAGGAGGGAGGGAGGGAGCTTTCGATGGGGCAGCACTTCCTCTTTCTCAGGCTGGATTGATTATATAATTAAATCAGTCCTGAGTATTCATTGGAAGGACTGATGCTGAAGCTGAAGCTCCAATACTTTGGCTACCTGATGCGAAGAACTGACTCATTAGAAAGGAGCCTGATGCTGGGAAAGTTTGAAGGCAGGAGGAGAAGGGGATGACAGAGGATGAGATGGTTGGATGGCATCATCAACTCGTTGGACATGAGTTTGAGCAAGCTCTGAGAGTTGGTGATGGTCAAGGAAGTCTGGCGTGCTGTAGTCTATGGGGTTGCAAAGAGTCAGACATGACTGAGCAACTGAACTGAGCGGATGCCCTACAAAGAGCATCCAGACTCTGCAAGGAACACCTGAGGAGCCCAAGAGCAATGCTTCACTTTCTGTTTCTTGTTTTCTAGCTAAGACAGATTCTGTTTCAGGAAGGAGCATAGCCTGGAGAGAAAGTAGTTGAAACCTTGGGTGCTTGGGATGAAAACTTAACCCTCATCTTTAGAAAAAAAAAAAAAAAGGCTATATCTTAGTTGAAGATTTAACGATGGAATGACAGTTACGCCGTTTCACATATCTACTATCATTCATTGCAGACCTAATAGTGGTTCTTAAAGGTTTCAAGGTCAGGAACCTCTTTGAGAAGCAGATGAAAGCTAGGAACTCTCAACCAGAAATATGCACTTGTGCATATCACAAAAAATTTCATCATCCTGAATCCGGTCTGCAAACCCCAGATTAAGAAACCCAGGTGTAAGCCTTGGCCAGATCCTCTGTTAGATTCCAGGTATACAATGATGAAGAGGACACAGTCCAGGGGTCAGAGGGGCTCATAGTCTGGTGACAGCTTACAGACATGGAGAAATTGGAGGGGAAAGTGAGACAAACACTGACTAGCAGTTTAAACGTATGAGACATTATACAATAGAATCATGGGTCCAGCAGTGTTACAGAAATGGTGAACTGTCAGTTGTCCCTTGACTAGTAATACCCTGGGTACCAATAATAATAATATAAAATGCTGGAAAACATGCTAAGACTTATGGGGGGTGGGGGGGAAGTGATTTTTCAAGGACATCAAACTCTGTGATTTTGTACCCTTGAGTGCATGCTTGCATGCTCAGTTGCTTCAGTTATGTCCAACTCTTTGGAACCCTATGGACTATACCCCACCAGGCTCCTCTGTCCATGGGATTCTCCAGGCAAGAATACTGGAGTGGATTGTGAGTTCCACCTCCAGGACATCTTCCCAACCCAGGGATTGAACCTAAGTCTCCTGTACTGCAGGTGGATTTCTTTACCACTGAGCTACCAGAGAAGGCCTCTTGTACCCTTAGGAGAAAACAAATTTGGGGCCTAAAGGTGTGCTGTGGGAGATTATCTTTCCCCAGACTCAAGGTTTAGATGTAGATCTCTTTGCAAGGTTGAGAAAGATACTGAGTATCAAAAGATGTTGAAAAAAAAATTGATAGTTTGATATCAGACAATTAAAGGGTGAAAAACGGTCCTGATCATTAACCAGAAGGCCGGAAAGAGCTTCCACAATTGGGACTACGTCCTGCAGTCTGTTTGGTCTGTGTGAGTTTTTTTTTTAAGATTTTTCCGACAGATGACAAATTTCTAGCCAGCGATCCAGCAGGTACCCCTAAGGGTTCCTACTCTTGCCTCAGCCACAGCTTACAGGTGTAGGATTGCTCCCTCCAGAGCAGAAGGATTATTTCCCTTGCCTGTGTTTTCCTGTCAAACTCCCACCCATGCTGCCTACCCCCCCAACTCCTCCCATTTGAAGCCTTGTCTCTCTTCAGACTGGAGTGTCCTGGCAAGCCTGCTGCTGTCTTCCTAGTCACTGCATGCAGGTATCTGTCCTCTGCACCCCATGAAAAGTTCTAGCAAAGGGCAGCATAACCTCCCACCCTCCAAATGCAAGCCCTCTTTTAAGGCCTTATCTGGAGTGCTCTTTTCCCAGACTCTGACCAAAGCATCCCTGACCCCAATCCTACATAATCTCCAGTGCAGCCTCCAGTGTCTCTGAATTTTCTTGGTCTTTTCCTATTGGTCATAAAATGACTGCCTTGTTTCATGTATTATCTGTGATCAACACTGGACAAAGAAAGGACAAGTGAGTCATTAATTTCTTTTATGCAATTTTAAGCAAAAGTTTCTCAGGAGTTCTCCTCCCACCCCCTCCAACCCTGTGCTGATAACCCTCTCTTATGTTGCTGAGGCTACATATGAATCAAAAGGAGGGTTCTGCAAGCACGGCAGATGAAAGGAGTAGATATTGGGTAGATTCTCCCACTTGCTCTGCAGTGTTTTCCAAGTCATGTCTCTCGGGCTCTCCACTATCTGGTGTCATACGTACTCTGTCTTGTTCATCTTTGTGCCTCCAATTCCCAACACAGCTTCATGGCCTCTACTCTGTCAAATAAAAATGTGAGTTGATGAATGCCTGTCTGGTTTTAATAACTCTCACATCTAAATTAGTTTCTCTAAAAAAAATTAGTTTTATTCTTCTTACATCTCTCTTATGGTATGAAAGTCAATTCCTCATTATTAATTTTCCATTGGATTTTTAGGGGTAAAATTTAAAGTGCTAGAGTGATAATATTGATGAGATGCATGATAAAAATGAGGTCTAAAACTGGACAATAATAAGAGAAAATGGAGTCATAATAAGTTTGTTATCCTCTGGGTCATTCTAAGAACAAACAAACTGAGTGCTAACACTAGTTTTCCTCTGATTTTTATTAAAATCAGAACCAGGATGTTGTAGATGCAATTTTGTCCAGTAACGTGCATCAAGAAACTCTAGAAATCCAATGGCCATACAAGGTTGGGAATGGATCGTAGCCTTGTTAAGAACCTAACGGACCTCTTAGCCAGACTCTGGTCATGACCTAAGCTGCAAGTATACGTGCAGCACTGTGTGGAGAGGATTCCCCTGATTCAGGTGAAGAAGTCTGCCCAGAGCAGATAGCAGCATTGCTTCAAAACATATGGGTGGTGGACCTGCTGAGGAGCTCGTTTAGGTGTGCAACTCTAACGCCTGCCAAGAACTCACCCCTGGTTATAGTAGGAGCCTCGGAGACTTCAAGGCCAGTTCTAGTGCTATCTTTCCAAGTTATTCCTACAAATAATTCCCCCATCTCCACCTCTACCATCATCTTGTCCAAGCCAGAAATGGTCCCCTGCCTGGTCACCAGAGCACTTGTAGATGATTCTCCAATTAGGGTTCTAACATACAATGTGTCCTGAGAGTCATTCGGGGATATTCTGTCTTAGCATGTGCCAATTTGCCATAGGCATAGTTTCTTTAGAATGGCATGATCTGGTCCTCATCTAATCCTGTGGCACCAATCTTATGTCCAGTCTCAAACCTGGTCAATATCCTAGTTGTAATATCATACTGAAGTTTTGCTAAATATTACCATCAGGGACAACTAGGCAAAGTTGTTGTATTTCTCTATTATTTCTTATAGTTGTATGTGAAGCTACAATTAGCTTAATAGAAATTCCAAAACTTAAAAGAAAAAATTCTTCCTGGCCCTTTCTGTCTTTTGTTTCAGTCACTGGCATCACCAACCCTCCATCTAGTCATTGGGGTTTGTCTATGCTGCTAAGTCACTTCAGTCATGTCCGACTCTGTGCGACCCCATAGACGGCAGCCCACCAGGCTCTTCCGTCCATGGGATTTTCCAGGCAAGAGTACTGGAGTGGGCTGCCATTGCCTTCTCCGGTTTGTCTATGGGGAGTCAGTTAACTTACCTTCCTCTGTCTCCGTTTTCTCTTCTGTAAAATAGGGATAATAATAGTGCCTACTTCATGGAGTTTGGGGGACGGTTAAACGAATTCATATTTATGAAGCACTTGGAAGCATGTTTAACTGTTAAATAAAGAAAAAATAAAAGATCTTGTACTCAACCCTCCCTTTCTGTCCCAGATCCAGTAAAGTACTTATTTCTTATACATTTGTCTGTGATGTGTCTCTCAGATTCTCTGTTTTCACTGGCCGTCTGACAATTCAGACCTTCAGAGTCACTGCCTTCTCTTAGAGCTTTGCCAAGGTGAAGTTGGTTACTGCTCTTCTGCATGCTGTGGCTTCTCCTTTATTGTGCTCAACGCTGATTTCCTGTTTCCTTTTTCTATCTTTTTCCCTACTAGACTAGAAGGTCCATACTGGAAGGCACCATCTCTTATTTGTCTTTGAAATTTCAGCTCCTAGCAAAGAGCCAAATACAAAATAAGTGCTCAGTAAGTATTTCATGAATGAGTGCTAATTACACAGGAATAATCTCCTGGCAGCTAGCTCTTTTTATAATTTACTAGATTTGGTCATTTGCAGTCATGGTAGACAATTATAGCAGACTCAATCTATAGCTTCCTGACCTTAGTGTTGGACAGCCATGGAGTCCCTATGTGTGCCATAGATAAAGCCCTACAGATAAGCTTTCACTTTACTTCTCCCATGAGCACATTGCCATGAGCTGCCAGGAAGCCTGTTAACTCCTGGACACAGCTGCATTCCCTGAGATCCACATAAAACCATATAAAAGTTTGGTAAGCGTCTGGATCATGGAATGCACCCAGCTTTTGTAAATATTTGCTGAGTAACATGAGACCATGATCAGATTAGCACTTGGCATTCTTGCAAAGTAAAATAAGACTGTTACCCTCAGTTCCTGATGATGTTACCAACGTTATGCTTTAATATTTTATTCCTACATCCTCCCATGAAGTTGTTCAATCATTCGTAAAAGGGAGTAGATGTTGTTTGTTATAAGCTGGATCACGTCTATGGAAAATATCCCCGAGATCAGAGGCAAATTTTGTAAAGTATTCCAAGAAATGTTCAGTAACAGGGATTTTACTGGAACTGGGAAGAGGGTTGGCAAAAGTTGCGGTCTGGAGACCGCAAACCTGTACTTCCTTGGAGTCATTCATTATCTCTGCCTGAAGCTGTTGACAAAGATAACACTCTCCCTCTTCTCTGCACAAACAAAGGAGATGGGCCTGACATCAATCATCATAATGGCCTCTGTTTATTAAGTACTTTTATGTGTCAGGCACTTTGTTAGGGGCTGGTGATTTAACAGCAACAATGATAACAGCTACCATTACTGAATATTTACTTTGTGCAGCGTGCGTGTCGTAAGGACCTTACATAAATTATACCTACAAGGCAGTGACCCAGCCACTGAGGGTCCATGTGTATTTTTCATTCATTTCATGGCCCGAACTCACCCACATCCTTCAGTTTGCGAGGTCTCCATGTCCTTTTCAGTGAGAACAGGGACCCTGGGCCTTTTCAGTACTAGGTAGCAAACCTCCAACTTAACCAACTCCAACTTCACTCCAGCAGGCCAGTTCCCCAACAGCAAATGAAGAAACTCTTCAGACAGAAAAAGAACCAAGCACCAAGCATTCAGGATGGCGTTTCTGGAAAGGTTCCACTTTAGGTTTAAAGGAAAACTTTGGAAGTGATTAGTAAGTTATTTAGAACCTCAATATTTTAAAGTTTGAGAAGCTAACATACTGAGAAATTTAATTTAGATTTCCTTAACACGCTCTTTCATGATAAGAGAGCATTCAGTATATCGGTATATAAATGCTATGCAACAGGACTGCCAAATTGCAACACAGAATGGGAGAAATTTGTCATTTTGAAATGCTAAGGGAATTCTTACCAACGGCATTCTCATCTTGTGAAGCTATTATTTTTCTGAACTATAATATGATTTATAAATCTCTGCTGAGTTTTATACTTCTGATGGGAACAGGCTTGAAATGAAATGTATTTTCTCAGAATATAAAATTCTCCCAGGAGTTGACCAAATGAGGAATAAAAAGAAACATCTCCTGCAACCAAGTTTTCCAATGTCTTGGTCTCTGCTGGCATATCTGTGGGTAAATGTTGGCCTTTAGAGTTCTGAACTCAGCTAGACTCTTCTCACTCCCCACACTTTCTTCCTGGGTGACGTCACCCACTCTAAAAGCTTTGACCCTGACTTCTGCCCCAGGGATTGCCACATCCATCCTCCTCACATCTTTCCTGAGTTACAGGTCCCTATGTCTACCCACTGAGACCTTCATCATGCCCTCCAGACAGTTCAACCTCAAGCTCTTTCCTTTCCAAATGTCATTCCTTCTATTTGAATGCCAGGGTTGCAACAGTACTAGCACCTATGGAGATAAGATACAGTTCCTGCTCCTGGGAAGCTTCTACTAACACAGGAGATAGAAGAGTGAACAGGCAATTATAATAGGTCAGTAAGTGCTGGGGTAGGATTAGCCCAAGAGGTTATGGCTCTCATAGGAAGAGCTTGCAGTCAAGACATCATTCTAAGTAACATCTTGGTTGAGTATGTTAGGTAATTGAGGTGTGTGTGTGTGTGTGTGTGTGTGTGGTTTATATTAAAGAATCACAAGGAAGGACAGAGGAGTCTCATGGACAGGGACCCAGAATGTGAGATCATGAAGACAGATTTGGGATATGGTTTGGGCAGGGTGCTCAGGAGGCACTGGACAGAGATAAGGCTAGACCACCAGGGCCTGATCAGAACAAGGCTTGTATCCCTCAGTGGATCTGCACAGAGTTTGAAATCCAAAGTGTATGGTCCAGAGGGTTGGCTCAGTTTGGGAATGGGGATGTATGCTTGCATTTTTATGGAGAGCTTCATGTTATCATGACCCAGGCTCCGTGGAGACCCACTGAAGTCTCAGATCTCTCCACTGTGTGCACCATGAGATCCTAAAATACATTCCCCCAAAATCAATCTGAGATTACGTTTTATAAGAGTACTTTCCTCACAGTGCAGTTATACTCTTTATTCGTAATCATCTTTAATCCTTACAAGCACTCTGAGTCTCAGACAGACCGTGGGCTTTGGCAGTAGATGAAAGACTTCAAAACCCTGAGCATGTTACTTAACCTCCCTGTATCTCGGTCATCCTCACCCATAAGATTAGGATGAAAGTAGTACAAACCCTCATCTTAATCCCTCTGAAAATAAGAGCATTTTGATAAGTTTGCTGAACTTGACCTAAACTGATACGAAGCTGTTTATAGATTTTATTTACTCTCTTAGAATGAGTATTCAAATATTTTGCTGCAGAAGGTGGATGTGTTTGGTCATGGGGTTGTTAATGGCCTATTGCCATCTTCACTTTCTAATGTCTGAAAAACTCTGAACCCAGGAATACATCTAGCCCAAATGTTTTCATAAAGAATTTGAGGACCTGTAGTATATGTAAAGGATAAGCTCATAAGATAATGCACATGAAGGACCTCCCTAGCACAATGAGTGGCACAAATCAAGGGCTCAGAAGTTACAGCTATTATCAAAAAGAGGGCCACCTTGACTTCATAAAACAAGGCTTGTAAGAAACAAATATCTTAAAGAAAATATATTTTTCTATCTCTGGCCCTTCAACTATTTATAATGATAGTTTTGGAAAATCTGCGAGTGATGTAATTTTTCTAAGCATCATTTTTTCTGACATTAAATCATGTTCTTGTTGCTCAGTCATGTCCAACTCTTTTGTGATCCCATGGCCTGTAGCCTGCCAGGCTCCTCTGTCCATGGGATTTCCCAGGCAAGAACACTGGAATGGATTGCCATTTGTGTCTCCAGGGGTTCTTCTTGACTAAGGGATCGAACCGGTGTCTCCTGCATTGCCGGTGGATTCTCTACCACTGAGCCACCAGGGAAGCCCCACCTTTAAATCATAGGGAGGATGACAACTCAGAATGTCTGTTACAGACTCTCACAAAGACAGGTGATGGTAGATTCTGGGAAAAGAAACAGCACAGGTAAGGGAGTGTGGAGTGGAAGAAATGTTCAGAGAAGGAAGGATAAACTTCTCACAGTCTGGCACCCAGGGAGCATGGCACAAAATGCCAACAGATAAAACTAGGAGGTGTTTGGGGGAAGATTTTTATGAAAAACCTTGAATACCATGGTAGGTTAATATTTTATCCTGTAGATCAGGTGTTTTCAAATCATTTTATCAAGAGATTTTTATTGAAACAAAATTTTATTTGCATGAGAGCTCTATATACTGCAACCCCACACAAATCCGTTTTTACTTTTTGGTCCAAATGCTCTTTTAAAAGGGCAAACCGGATCATCTCACTTCTCAGGGCACATTCCTCAAAGACGTCTCATCAAGCTTGGAGTAAAATGCCATCTCCCTGCACGGCTCTGGGTAATTTGGCCCTGCCCACCTTCCCAGCTCATCCCACACCTCGCTGGCTCACCAATGAGCCACAGCCCTCCCCACATCAAGGATCTTGCACAGGATGCCCTCATCTTTGCTCCTCCATCCCACTTGTCTAATTAGCTTCTACTCATTGAAATCTAAGCGCAGCCACCTTTTCTGGGAGGAGCCGTTCCTGACTTGGTCAGGATCCCCTGTGTTACAGTTTCTCATACCCTGTGGACGTCTCCATTTGTTACCTGAGGATTTGTTTGTTTGATACTTTCTCCCCACTGTTCAGCCAACTCTGAGAATGGGAAGTGGCCCCATATGTCTTGTGTATGACAGTGTCCCTGTTCAATGCCTGCTCGCTAAGCACACCTCCAGAAACTATCTGCTATATGCTGGCCAAAAGCCAGTCATTTTTCAACCTCAAAATATTCTTTCCAAATTCTAACTATTGCAAATACAACAGGAAGACAAATGGGAGAGGAGGCAGCTTTGGGTTGAAATGAGGTTGGTTGAGTTGAAATGGTTGCAGCAAGAATGTGGGGCCTGGGATATTTCCCACTAGGCCTACTCCTTGCCCTCCACAGAGCTCCCTGAGGCATTCTCACTGTAGTAGGATGCTCCAGCTAGCAGAAGGCTTTTTTAAAATTTGACTTTGGGGTGAATGTTCTCCAGAGTGTTCTCTTGGCTTGAAGAAACTTTCTGCTTGATGGTCAACAGAATGGATAAATATTCACAGTAGCTTTGTGTCAACAGGAAGTATATTTCATTCATTTATTTCAACATCTCTTCTCTCTTGGGGTGGGACGGACTGCAAAAGACATCAGTAGGCTGGCCTCAATTTTATTCTTTTGTGTAAGACTGGGAGTAGAGTAGATATTTCTTTGGAAAGCCATTTGGCATAGGCCCAGACCATTGAGAAAACTGCCTCTGTGCTCAGCAGATCCATGCATACTTGGGCTCTTCCTGGGTTTGAAATCATGTGACATGAGGCAGCTTGTGTGACTTTCCCTGGTTCAGTGTGGTCAGCTGTGATGGAGTCAAGAGCTCCCTTTATCTGTTAAATAGGGCAAATCAAAGTGAAAATTACCTTTTGATTGAGTAGCATGGCTAAAGAAAATCAATAGAAATGGCCTGAGATCCACTGGCACCGTCTCAATGCTGTGCTGTAGACTTTTCAGATTGCTGGAACACTGGGTTTCAGGCCTCTTCCAAGGGCAGCTGAAAATCAACAGTTGAGTGGGTAAAAGGAGACGTCGTATGTCTGTGCAATCCTAGATTAAAGAGAAAATATATGCTGGCCAAATCAAGTCATTTTTCAACCTCAGAATATCTTTCCAAATTCTAAGATACTGTGTTTGAGTTTGACATGTTTAAGAGAGATGTAACAGCTGCAGTTGTCTTTGTTCAGAATGTAAGAGACAGTTTCGTCTAGACTTTCAGGAAAGATATAGAATGACATTTTCAGAACAAATCAAAATATATTTTTAAGGTTTTTTTCCCCCTTCAGGAAGAGAATTTGACATGCTTCCCTGATTTGAATTTGGTTGATCTATAAATGGCCTCCGTCGTTTGATATAAAACTAGAGTAAATGAACCATTGAGAAAAGTTACTGAAAGTGCTGTTAGTTCACTGTCCTACCTTAACAGTAATGTGAGTACCACCAACATCACCACAGTAACTAATATTTATTGAGTGGTTTCTAAGTGTGTGCTGAACTCTTGACATAAGAGTTCTTACCTTAGTTCTCATGGCAATCCTAGGAGGTAGCTATTAGTATTAATACCAGTTTTCCACTGAACAAACCAAGCCACGTGGAGTTGAGCACACTCCCTCAAATCCACACAGCTGTGGGTGGGCCAGCAGAAATCTGACGTCCCCCAAACTCACCCTCCTCACTGTGTGCTTGCGTCTTCTTTCCCCACAGGGCTAGCATCGTACAGAAACGCATCATTTATTTTCAAGATGAAGGCTCCCTGACCAAGAAACTTTGTGAACAAGGTAAGGAGGTCTGGATGTGTGGACTGGAGAGGACCGGATAAATGGAATGTGGCTCAATCAGTCTCAGCATTCGGCCACAGGAATTAAGGCAGTGGGGTTTTCTGAGTTCCTCCAGGTTCTGCTTCCTCACGTAGTTCCAATTTTTCATCTGGCTGTGTGCTGTGGATAATTGGATCTGCCTTAAACTCTAATTACTCAGCTTGATTCCCTGGGTAGGAGATAATATACCTTATATTGGTGTCGTCGTCTCGTTATTTTTGTGAAACAGTGATTATTCTGAAGAAATTCCTTGGAATAATTCACAGGACTTAATTAAGGAACACACAATTGTGTACCTCTAAAAAGTCTGTAATGGTTTTCTGGAATAATCACTAGCAGGAACTTGTGGGGCACCCAGGCAGGATGAGCAGATTTTCTCTAGGGAACGGGAATGCCGAGGGGGCTTTGATTTTGTGATCCTTACCTCATCTAGGGATCTGGTCTTTGGATGTGCAGGCTTGTCAACTCCCTCTCCTTTGGTTGAAGGTGTTCTAACAAAGCTTATGGGGACCAAGTAGGTTGGGGAAGTTGGAGCAGAGGCCTGGATTCAGATCAAGCCAGGGTTTAAATCTTGCCTCTGCCCTTCCTAGTCTAATCTGCCTGCCAGTGCAGGAAACCTGGGTTCAATCTCTGGATCAGGAAGATACCCTGGAGGAGGGCATGGCAACCTGCTCCAGTATTCTTGCCTGAAGAATCCCATGGACAGAGAAGCCTGGCAGGCTACAATCCATAGGGTCACAAAGAATCAGACACAACTGAAGTGACTTACACACAGGCACGCACGTAGTCAGTGGTTACCTTCAGTTCTCCATGATACTGTAATGTATAGTACCCTGCCTCCTAGTACATAGTAAATATACATATATGTATGTGTGTATATATATACATGTACATACACATATATAAGCTCATACACACATATATATACACATACATACACTTATATATGTGTGTATGTTAGCTATTGTTATCAACATCCCAGGGCTTATTTATTAATCTACCATGAAAAATTAAGATTTGAAACATCTAAATGTGTTAGAAGTCATTAAAGAACTAAATAAAAGTGAAAAATGAGCTGAAATTGTACATCTTCATGCTCTCTTTTCTATTAATTTGTGCAGACTTTTTATTTACCTTTAGAGTAATTCATGGTTTGAGAAGAAATCAGTCTATCATGGTTTGAGAAGAAATAATTTTATTTCTAGCAAATCATAAGCTACAAAGAAAAAGAAAAGTTGGTAAATGTCCTCTAGGAAAATAATAATAACTAATTTATTTGTGCTTGTTGTATGCCAGGCACCGTTCTAAGTACTTCACATGCCTTAATCATGTCATCAGCACAATAATCCCAGGTGAATTACATCATCCCTGTTTTACAGATGAGAAGCCTGAGCCATGAAAAGTTTAAATAGCTCACTCAGCTCACTCAGCATCAGACCGCTCATGAGGAGGTCAGAGTTTGAACCTAGGAGCCAGTGCCCTAACCATTTCCTTTCTATCAAAGTGCCATCTCGCAGTTCAGTAGCTTGGGTTGTTGCTTTGGGTAGGTCAAAACCTGGGTCTCCCTATGGGTGAGCTGGGGCAGAAGATAGGTCGTATGTGGAGGACTGCTTGGAGAGCATGGAAGGAGCTAAAGGGGGAGAGTTGGCTGCCCTGCATCAGGTCATGCCTGTCAAAGGGGCGAGAGAGCTGAACCTGTGGACCAGTGCCCCGGGCATCTTCCAGGTGGGCGTCACTATGCTTGGATATTGGGATTTTCCTTCCCTATATTTCATAGTCCACAGATTTGCTTAACCTTCACCCAAACCCAGAACATCTCAGCCCTTGAGGCTCTTGGTTTCTAACAGACAATCCAGTCCCTGCCCGGCTTGCATGTGATGACATCCAGGTCCCAGGGCATAGAGTTGTGGCTATTCTAGCTCACCTCTTGGTTGGCTAATCATGGCCACCATGGTGCAGTTTTGTTAGTTTGACTCTCAGAGGACAGCCTGATTTCCCAGATTTGAGGATTTCCAGAATACACTGCACCATCAGCCTCGTGTGTTGACAGCAACCAACAGCCAAAGTGCACTTTCCAAAGCCTCAGTCCTGATGTTGTGAAAGCCTTGTCTGAGCTATGAATATGCTAACATTGTGCAGATAAGCATCAATGAAAAGGCACTGCAAATCTCTACTCACTTCTGAAGCAGAGAGCCTACCAAAATGACTAAGCACAAGTCTGTATAAAAAGACCTCTTTCCAATGGCAACTTTGTAGACAAAAAAAGACCCAGGAGGACCTGGGCTGCAGGATTGTGAGTTGCAGTTGTAGATGATTCCTGGAGACAGCAGATTCATGAGGAAATTCATCAGTTAGCAAAGCAGATCCCACACAGAAAGTCTTTAAGATGCAACCATAGAGCAAAGGGATTCTCTCCAGCTCTTTCATTAAAGTATTCACACTTTTGTTGAGTCAAATCAAATCTGTCAAGGAAAGAGAGAAACTAGTGTCTATTTTTTTCCCAGTTAAAGCTATTAATCCATAGGGGAAATCTAAGAATCGCACAGATTAAAAGCAATGGTAGTTATTTTTCAAAAGAGACATGAAACAATAAGTTACTTATAATTAAAAGCAGAAACATAAAATATTCCAAAAGGTGACCTATAATAAGCAAATGCACATATATGCTCACTTTAAGACCATGTCACAGACAAGGGAGAAAGAGGAAAAGATGAAGGGGAAAGCAGAGATGAGAGAAAAATGTAGATAGAGAAGGGATAATCAGCAAGGGAAAAGGAACAAAAATAAGACCAGAGAGACTTGCCTGGTGGTCCAGTTAAGACTCCATGCTGCCAGTGGTAGAGGTTCCCAGGTTCCCTCCCTGGTCAGAGGACAAGATCCTATGTGCCTCAAACAAGACCCAGTGCAGCCTTCCCCAACTCACCCCCCCCCCCCAAAAAAAAAAAAAAGAATAAGATAAGAGTAGAAAAGGAAGCTGGTAGACTAAGAGTAGAAATGAGGGGAGCAGTATAGCTTGAGAGATGCTACAGGGTTTCAAGTTACCTGTATTGTGCAGGCCCTGCAAGGTTAGGGGAAGAGGGGTAAGTTAACACTTGCTATCACTGCCCTTTGAAAACCTGATTCATTTTCAGTGGGCTTTTCCTCAGTAGGAAACAGTGTGTCTGTTTTTATTTTCAAACTTAGAAATTTATTTTTTCAATGGAAGCTTCTTTTTCTTTGGAATTCCAAAGTGTTTATTATAAGTGTTTTCCCTTGAACCCCTGGATGTACCTTTAAGTTCACTGCTTATATCAGAAAGCCCTTTTGATAAGGTGGAGCTACCAGTTTGCCTTATTTTGGTTCTTTGAGAGATTATTGCTGTTTCATTTAACAGCACCTAGTCGGAGAAGGCAATGGCACCCCACTCCAGTACTCTTGCCTGGAAAATCCCATAGATGGAGGAGTCTGGTAGGCTGCAGTCCATGGGGTCGCTAAGAGTCGGACACGACTGAGCGTCTTCACTTTTATGCGTTGGAGAAGGAAATGGCAACCCACTCCAGTGTTCTTGCCTGGAGAATCCCAGGGACTGGGGTGCCTGGTGGGCTGCCGTCTATGGGGTCGCAGAGTCGGACACGACTGAAGCGACTTAGCAGCAGCAGCAGTAGTTACAACTGAAACCCCAGCATGTATCTCTTAGCTCTGAATCCCTTTTTCAAAACTAATTTAGTCTTTTTAAAACATAGTTGATCATAGTGGAATTGTGAAAAGGAAAAACCTTCAAGAGTTACTCATTTATGCCACCTTTCCTGAAATATATTCAGTAGCGCTTGTCCCTTAAGTATCAAAGTGGCTCACAGCAGCAATCAGATCTGGACTCCGTGTACGTAGGGAAGTAGGAAGCTTGCTTCTAACACACACAATGCTCTAGCCTCTTCCTAGTGTACAAAAAGTAGGCAGACAATGATTTCTATTTGGGATGGTTTCAGATCTCTTCTTTAGGGCTATTTAGAGATCCTGGAGCTCTGTAGATAAGTATTTTTTTTTAATGCACAATTCTTCGTTTGAAAAAGCTAAATAGAAACGCACAGATTTCTCCCACTGGTGTTTATGCAGACCTATGCAGAAGGTCTTTCCTGAAGTGATACAGTATACAGGTTAAGGGTGATCATGGGCTGTGGATTCAAAAAAGACCTGAGTTCCAGTTCTGCCTGCACCACCCACCAACCCAGTGACTTTGGGCTGGTTACCTAATATGCCTTAGTTTTATGATCTATAAAATGGGGTTAACCAAAGTCCTGGTGTCCTAGGATTATTGCCAAGATTAAATGAGACAGTATATGGAAAGGAATCAACACATACAAGGACTCTATGCAATGCAGTGATTATTACAGTATCCTATACTTTTGTCTCCATCCTCAAACCCAGAATTCACTTCTTTCACCTATCTCTGATTTTGCATATTCAAACCAAAATACCTCAGTGAATTCCATAAGGAAGACTTGTAAAATGCTCTCCCTAACTCTCAAAAAGATTTTTAAACTCTCTTTTGCTTCTCTTTATATAATAGTTAAGATTAAATGTCCAACTTGCAAAAAAAAAAGGGGGGGGGGAGGGAGAACATTCATGTTAATACCTCCTGAGGAACCAAAGGAAAAGCAGTTGAGGCAAGTTGCATCTGTAGACATTGTTTTCATCTTGCAGGAAGCAGAACAGACTAAAAGCAACAGTGCAGTTAGGGATGTGGGCCTGACGATTGGAAGTACTGAATTTATTCATGTAATCTCTTTTTTTCCACTTATCAGCTATTCACAGCTAAAAGTGGGGGTGGAGAGGGAATCTCGAGTTTTCCCCAGCTCTTTCTATTCACAGCTAAAAGTGGGGGTGGAGAGGGAATCTCGAGTTTTCCCCGACTCTTTCTATGCTCAGAAGTAAACCTGAACTTATGAACATATTCCCAAACCACTAACCCTCCCAGTAAAGTCTCTGAAAGCTTGATAAGAAGTGATGTGACTACATATGCACAATTTTTTAGAAATAATTTTCAGCAGTTCCTTATGTCTCTCTGCTTGTTCTCATTGCTCTCCTTTGAAGCTTTTCCTTCTTGTCCTGGTAGTTTAGCCCCAGAGAATATTCCTTAGAAAACACGCACACACATGCATATTCCTCTTGAAATATGGTGGAGAAACCCTATTGTGGGAGGGATGGGAAAGGAGATTCAGGTCCAGAAAGGATAAAAATAAACTTTACCAAGATAACCTCCATTCCAAATGCTCTACGTTATTGGTCCCATAGGTCTCCTCACATTATTAGAGCAAAAGTTCTGATTTATTTTTAATTTGAAAAATATAGTGATCATCCTTAGAGTTAAATAAAATCTGTTATAGCTGGACCTGGTTCTGAATTATTAATCAGTAAAAACTGCACTTCGATTCCCAGGTGAATCAGTGTTAAAGCATCGGCCTGCCAATGCAGCAGATGCAAGTTCAATCCCTTGTTCAGGAAGATCCTCTGGAGAAGGAAATAGCAACCCACTCCTGTGTTCTTGCTGGGAAAATTCCATGGACAGAGGAGCCTGGCGGGCTACAGTTCATGGGGTCACAAAGAGTTGGATACGACCTAGTGACTCAGCACACACACACACACACACAAACTACATTTCACATTCTTTTCCCAGGCATTAAGGACAGGATGAGACCAAGATGTCACTGCCTCATAAATGACTCACAGTTGCTTCCTAACTTGCTGACTTTCCTGACTCTTTCAGATTCCACATTTGATGGCGTGACTGACAAACCAATCCTAGACTGCTGCGCCTGTGGAACTGCTAAGTACAGGCTCACATTTTATGGGAACTGGTCTGAGAAGACACACCCAAAGGATTACCCTCGTGAGTAGAACAGCTATTTTATGGGCTGGGGGAGAGGGTCTTACAAAGTTTTGTCTGATTGTGGGGTACACGAGCTGATGCTCCTTACTTATTCATGAAACACATTCCAAATAAGTGAATTCATTGAGACAGGTGGATATCATAGTGGTAGGCATTCAGCTTCTCTGCATTGCATTGTTCTAAGTGTTTTCTTATCTGTGATTTTAAAAAATATTCCTGAGGTCATGCTGCTTATCTTCAGGCCAGATATTTGATCACCTCAGTTCTCTTAAAGTGACTGTATTCACACAACTGGCCTATTTGTGCTGGAAGAGCTGGCAAAATGAACCTTGACTTCGTAGACCAAGGTCAACAAATATTCAACATCCTCAACCAGAGCATGCATCAGGTGACATATCAGATACCACCTTAGAATCCTCGTGGCACCATGCTGCAGGTAGCCAATACCAATCCATGAGAGTTGTCAGGCAACCCCAAACTTGTTGTTTTAGAGTAGACCCTTAACCAGGACCCTACCAACTCCCTTTGATCAAACAATTGTCTCATCAAATGTCTAACGTGTCAAACACTGTGCTAAACTCTAGATATATTTATAACTGTGAATAAAACAAGACACGACCCTTGTTTACTGGGGAGAGAGACATTAATTAACCATACAAATGATATGAAAATCATAACTATTAATAGTGAACTTATTATGTGGTGAGAATTCTCATGTATATGTCATTTCATCGTCAAAATAACTTGCTTTTGTGGATGAATTTACTGGAGAGCACAGAGACATCATGATTTACTCCTAGTCCAGTGTAAGTACAATCATCCCTCGGTACTCAAGAAAGACTGGTTCCAGGAACCCCATGGATATCAAAATCCATGAACGCTCAGTGCCTTCAATAAAATGACATATGCAGATCCTCCCATATACTTTAAATAATCTCTAGATTACTTACAATACCTGATACAGTGTAAATAGTTGTAAATACATTGCAAATGCTGGGTCAATAGTTATTGGGTGGCAAATTCAAGTTTTGTTTTTTAAGGCTTTCTGGAATTGTTTTCCCAAATATTTATGACCCATGGTTGGTTGAATCAGCGGTTGTAGAACCCTCAGAATAAATGGTTGGTGGTAGTGGATCCAAGATGCAGAAGAGTTCCATCAGGCTCCTTGTCCTGCCTTTGGTTTGGATTGCCTTTGACACGCGGTGTCACCCATTCTCTGATGGGTGGCAGGATGTCCGTGTGTGGCACTGAACATGCTCTTTCTGCTCATTGTGTTTTGTTCTTGTTCACTTCACTCTGGAGTTGCCAGAGCTGGGAAGGAACAGGGACACTGCAGAAAGGGACTAAAAAGGGGGATTTAGGTCAGCTTCAAAGGAAGGCGGGGCAAAGTGTACATGACTAAGACTTAAGAAGACCCAGTCCAGACCAGAACCTCCACGGTCCCCAAACAGCCCACCCAGAGGGGACTCCAACATTTCTTGGCAGATCAAGAGCCTTATTGTTAATTTTACCCACATGTAATCAAGGCTTGCGATCTTAGAAGTTTCATACTAGTTCATGCTTCTGACTCTTGATCTGATTCAGCTGGTGTGAGAGACCTGTGTGAACAATCTTGGACTCTGCCTGAGGGGAAAAAGAACCACTCAACAAGTATGATGGAAAAAATTTCCTCTAGTGTCTCCCATCCATTAACCCAGAGGAAGTAAAATGTCAGGGGCTCATTACTCATCTTTTGTAATCCTACGGTACTTCTTGCTCTTTTTCGTTCTGACACTGGTTATTTCCCAGAATTTTTTTAAAATCATTCTGGAACAAGGTTATGTATAAATAGATAAATAAACTTTAAAATGCAGATTTTTTTTAAAAAGAGTACAGACCATTGTTTGTGGGTCTTTGGGCCAAATCAAGTACAAATTGATACAGAATTTCTGTGGAGTTTTTTTGGGAGTTTCTTAATACATGTGTAAGCAGACATGTGTTCCAGATCCCTGAGGAGACTTCCATAGTCAGAGGTCAGAATATGCCTGATTGTTGATTGGAAGAAAATGTGGTCACTATGTTCAGAAAAGCACTTATCACATCACACCATAATTATTTCTTCAGGAGCTTTTCTTCTCCACCACACTGAGAAGCCCTCCAGGACAAGAGCCTCAACATGCTCATCTTTCATTCTTAGTGCCTGCAAGTGCCTTTGGCCTTCCCAAGTCCTGGGTACTGATCGGTGGACTCCGAGTGGCATGCACCATGGCCCAGGAGGCAGATTTGTAGCCCACGTAGTCATGATGGTCAGTACCGAGCTGGGAAAGAGCCAGACTTTCCCTGGAGGGAAAGGGGTGAACTCAGACACTAAGGGCCCTGGAGTAAATTAGAAGAGCACAGAGAGGTGCCCTTGGGAATAATTGGGTCTAACTGGGAACTTGAGAATTCAATATTCACAGAAGTGATTTCTGCTAGTCTTAAGTCATAGATGACTTTCATTTTACTCCTCCAGGGACGATTCTGTCTTCATAACCAGCCCTGGCTGTTAAGCCTAATTTCATCATGACACTTTTCAGCAATATTGCAAACTGATACATGACAAGTTCTCCTCTTTTCACTAATTACTCATCCCAAATTCCACTTTCTCTGCAAGCATCTCAGAGCAGCAGTTCTCAAGCTTTTTAATTTCAGGGTGTCTTATACCAGCTTAAAAATTATTAAGAACTTCAACATGCTTTTGTTTAGATGGATTGTGTCTCAAGATTCACCATCTGAAATATTAAAACAGATATTTTAAAATATCACTTATTAGTTAACTTTAAAAAGTAACATATAATGAATTAACAATGATTAGCTTATTACATGTTGACATGTTTTATGAAAATGGTTGTATTGTCCAAACAAAAGAAATTTAGTGAATAAGATGTCATTGTTTTACATTTTTGCAAGTCTCTTTAGTACCTGGTTTAATGGAAGACACCTGGATCCTCATAGTTGCCTTTACATTTAACCTGCTGTGGCATATCTTTTTTTCCTATTTTTCTTGGCTTAAGTATATGAAGAAAATCCTGTCTCACACAGATATGTAATTGGAAATGAGAAGAATATTTAAATAACCTTTTCAGATAATTACAGATAATCTTATTTGATGCTACACCCAAACTCTGCAAATGGTAGTTTCTTAAAGGAGAATTACAATGTGGAATGAGAAACCACATCAGTGAACCTGTACTCTGTAACACTGAAATGTGTTGCTTCCCCTTGTACTTTCAATGAATCTTTCACAAACGAATGATTTTATAACATTATCTATTGGTCATTTGAAAAATATTGGTTTACTGAGCTGTGCAGATAATCCAGATACTGAAACATTTCTTTATGCCACATCAAAAGTCATATTTGTTAAGATCATTTCCAATCTCATCAGTAAAGTGTTAATGTATTGGAAAGCTATCAAATTCATGGCAGTGGATACAAGTTTCCCAAGATCCCAAGCTTTGCTTGAAACCTCAGGTTTTATCATTGGCAACAAATACTGTCAGGTCTTTTTCTTGAAGTGACAGGTTCATTTCATTTTTTAAGAAAATGTATGCCAAATTCTCAAGTCTGAATAACCATAATTTGTCATTCATTCTTTCAAGTAAAAGTGATGTTTTATGACAATGAAAGTGTCCAGCTTACACCTCAAGTAACTGTACAAGTGCTTTTATTTAATATACAGCAAAAAAGCTTCATGTGTTTTTCCCAATTAGTCATGCAGAATAATAAAAACATGTGTACTTAAAGGTAGAGAGTTAATAACATTAATAACGTATATTGTTTCATCAACGCTATTCCTTAGTGAAACTGACTTTTGGGGTTGTTTAGGGCTACTCCCTGGTGGTAAGGAATACATTTATGATTAATATAGTTCAAGGCCACTGCCTTGACCCTCACTGAGTGCCATGAGTTTTGCCTGCAATTGCTTTTGCCACATCAGTGTTACTGTTGACACACGGCAAAAAGAAAATTTTGTCTTAGTATTATTATGAAAGCAGTTTTCACCTCATAGATCCCTCTGAAAGGGCTGGAGGTGGGGTGTGGTCTCGGGGGTCTGTAATCGTGCTTAAGAATGTCTGCAATAGGATTACATAGCAGCCTAAGAGGGCTGTCCTTCAGTCGTCTTTGGGAACTTGTCCTTGAGAATTCACATTGGAATCTACACTGTGGCTTTCAGCCATCTGTTGTGGTAGGCCACATCTGCAGGTAGCTCTTCTCAATCATTATTCAAAATGGTTTGTTCCAAATGCTGTTTCTGGGGGTTCCCTCTCTTGGAGGACAGAGTATTCTCTGTATCTATGATGCCCCTGTCTCATAGAGGAACTAAGCCTGAGATGAGGAAGGCAGGAAGATGGTATAAATGATCTCTGGCATTCCCTCCAATTGCAATGCCATAGATCACTGCTGACCATCTGGAAATAGTAAAATCTTTTTTTTTTTTAATTCATTCAATCATTAGTTCATTTATTTGGCTTACTGAAATCTTTTTAAAACACTCCTAAGTGGGTAGTTTCTAGAAATCCATTTGAAACCTAGATCATGCAAGTTTTACCTTATACTCTTATTAGTGGGAAAAAAATCCAAACACAGACACAGACACAGACACAGACACAGACACAGACACAGACACACACACACACACACACACACACAAATTAAGGGCTCAGATCACATAGCCAGAGAGAGTTCAGAACTGAAATCAAAGCTCAGATCTTCTGATTCCCTTTTGCCTTCCTCTGGGGCTATCACAAGGCAGTCTTCTCTCCCCTGCAGTAAAGTTACATATCTCATTCACAAAGCATCTTTTAATAAGGCCCTGCTATTACCACCATGGGCTCAACTGCTACCAAATTCTGAACAGCTTGGTCCCACTGTACAAAGACCTGGGCTGCAGAGATCCTAGTTTAGAAGTCAGAGCTCTGGATTCAGTGTTAGGAAAAGGGCATGCCCCCAGTGTCTGTCCTCGGTACTGCAAGTCTGCAGTGCTCCAGGAGCATTTCTTCTTTACAGGAACCTGGTGAGTAGGCAGCGCTACCGTGGAGGGATGTCTCGGGGCTGGAGATGTGCCCACTCTTCACCAGGGAATTGGGAGTAGCCTAACAGGTGCTGTGTCTCTTTGCTGTCTTGCTCTGAGCACAGTATCTGGGTTTTTGACAAATGCTTCTACCCCACAGAGACTCTGTAATCTCCCTTGACAATGTCAACTGCATAACTTCCCTCACTTTCGATGTAACATTGATTTTAATACTGTTTGACAAATATATGTTGACAAAAGGAACATTTTTTCCAAGAGCCAATTTTTTTTTCATATGGCAACAGATTGCCTAGAATATAAACATGGCCACTGGAATACTCTATGGAATCAAAGTTAATTTCAGCATGAAACTCAGCCATCTTTTCCATTGGTCACTTAATGTTTAAAAATTATTAATTCTTAAATCCAATCACATGAATCACCACCACTGTTAAACTTGGCAGCTTCTTTCATTTCTTCATATAGTCAACTGTATGCGGAGTTTCTACATCACATTTGAACACATCATGTCCTACTCTTCACATTTGATTTGGTTTCCATCATCATAATTTGTAACAGCTTGTTCTAAGTCACTTATCAAACTGTTCTGTTATTGAACATTTAAGTGATATTAGGTCTTTTGCTAATATAGAAAGTTCTTCAATAAAATACTTTCTTCTTCAACTCTTCCTCCATTCTTCTACCTTTCTTTAAATTATTTCCTTGAAATAATTTCCAAAGAGTAAGACTGTTGGATTAAAGGATATGGACATTTTTTGGCTCTTGAGACTTTTTGCCATGCCTCTCCAAAACATTTGTATAAGTTCACGATGTTAACAGTAATGAATAAATATGTCTGTTTCTCCCGGCCTCTTAAGCATTCGGTATCACTTTCTCCACTGGGTTTGGCCAATTAATGGTTATAAAAGATTAATCTTATTTTAAACTGGCATTGATTTAATTACACATTTGAATTTTTTTCATATTTATTGTCCTTTGACTTTAAAGTCAGCCACTGGTGACTGGGGTGTTGGCAGAAATCAAGCCTGATTTTGCTTATTACCTCCCCAGGGCCAAGGTCATTATCTGGTACATTGAAAGCCTCTCAATAAAGAGTGCTGATGAATGATGAGTAGCAGTTATGAAATGAGCAAGGAAGAACGTGGAGGGAGATGAACAATGAAAAATCACTGATGAGGTTGTGGCAGGAGAGGGGCGGGTACTTTATGTTGCTGCTGAGGGGTGAGCACATTGAAAGCGGCAGGAGGTATAAGGAAAGACGGGTAAGGAAGATACTGCAATGATGATGGTAGCTTGGGCTAAGGCAGTGGATGTGGTGATGGAGAGAATGAATAGGTCTGAACTCCCTGTTAGAAGGAGACTCTGCCATGGATTAGATGTGGAGAAGTGGAAGGGAGAAGCATCAGAACTCACAAGCCAGTCTCTGGCTTGCAGATGGAGGTACTCTTTCATCTTAAGATATTCCTCAATATTGTCTTTCCATATTTATAAATGATTGTGAAATCATTTTTATCAAGCTCTGTAAAGGATCCTGTCAGAATTTTAAGTGGGATTGTATTAAATCATCAAATTACTTTGGGAAGAATTGTCAGCTTTATAACATTTAGCTTGCAGAGTTCCTTCCCACTTAAAAATAAGACCATTTATGGGTTTCCTTAGCCCAGTGTCTGTAGCAACAATGAGCCCAATGTGGACCACAGCCCCCTTCTCTTGATCTAACTTCAGAAACAATTCAGCATTCAATAAACAATAATTCTACTTCCCGTCATCACTGGGAAATCTCTTTCTGAGCTGAGTAACGGTGCCCATCAGAGCTTCCCAGCTGTGCCACCACCAGGCTGAGTCACGAACAGAGTATGTCGCCAGGAAATAGAATTCAGCACCAAGCACATGTGCCATGATACACTGTTTCAGTAAAGAAGGAGCAAAGAGAATAGATGAAATAGCTTTTTCTCTCTCTTCTCCTCCCTTCCCTCCATCTCTTTGGGGAGTGTTACAGTAACAACTCACTGTAGTATGCTTTGAGAGAAGAGAAGAACAAATAATCTCATCTTCCCATTAACACGCAGGTTGAATGCACATATTTATCTTTGATCTTTCCTCAAATTCCATAAAAATAACACTAGGTGAATATATATGTATCCAAAAAGATAAGAGGGCCACACCATACAAGAAATATCACTAAAATCTGGGAAAATAAAAGACCCGTAGACAAATGGCAACTGCCAAGCAGAGCAGGGAAAGATGAATCTTACGTATCGAGTTGACCAAAACATTCATTCAGGTTTTTCCATAGCATCTTAACAGAAAAACTCAAATGAATGTTTTGGCCAACCCAGTACCTGCCCAGGAGATAGTGCAGAAGGAGCAAGCCCACTCATAGTACGGAACACATGTTCAGAGAGAACCCCGTGTTCAGCACAATGAATGAAAAAGTAGCTCAACACAACATCATGGAAGTTTAGAACAATTGGGATAGGACAACCCTGAAGAGAAATGGGCATTCAGAGAAATGGATAACAAAAGATCAGACCTCTTTAGAGCAACAGAAGAACTACACAGCAATGGAACACCATCAAACTCCAAGCTCATGGTTATAAATTCTCAGGGGGAGAACTTTTGTTCAGCCCAGAGTCCTGGTTGGGATAGAGATCCCCTCTTGTCATCTCCATGTCCTAGTTAAGTTTCTTTCTGGATCACCTTTTTGTTGAAAGTGCTTTTTGTTTTGATAAGAGAGTATGTACCAGGTAACCTCTATTTTTCTATATTTACAGAGCTTTGTATTTTTTTAGTAACCTCATATATGTTTACTTTAGAAAGCTTTATTTTAGCTTATTCCACCCCAGGTGCCAAGGGATATGTTAATTTATGGCACATGAGCATCTCTGGTCCATGTGAGGTCCCTCTGGATTTATTTGTTTTGTTTCATCGCATCTATCCCACAGTTATTGTGATTACAGTCACATTAAAATTTTTTTCTGCCATCTTATTTTATATTTTCTGAAACTACTTCTTTTCTTTCCACTCCCTGAGTCAAGATTTTTGCTGATGGCTTAAAAGTTATTTGACTCATTTTTTGGTTCTTATGGTGGTTGGCTTTAATTTAAGACACATGCTTGTGTCTATGTACCTCTATTGAGTTCATAAACATTTTTATACTTATATCTTCCCTGAACAAAAACAAGAACATTAGCATGCTCTCATTCCTTTGGTCTCTATGATCCCTGTACCCAAATATACACTTCATACTGTATTTATATTCTTTTCCATTAGAATTTATCATAGGATATTGAATATAGTTCTCCATGCTATACAGTAAGACCTTGTTGTTTATCTATTTTGTATACAGAAGCTTACATCTGCTAATCCCTCCCTCCCTCAACTCCAGTCTATTCTATCTGTGATTCTTTTTCTGTTTCATAGATAGGTTCTTTTGTGTCATACTTTAAATTCCACATATAAATAATATCATATGGATTTTTTCTTTAGTCATTGCTTTTTTATACAACCATAAGCTTCAGTAAGTTTTGATCACCGTGGCTTTTTAGTGTTTTTCATATTGAGTATTTCTTACAAGAGTTTCTCCATAGCAGGTCTTTGCAAGGCAAACCCTCTAAGGTTTTTGATGTACCTGAGAATATTTTTATCATGCTCTCACATTGAAATAGCATATGGCTCAATCTGTGACCTAAGTTCAGAAACCTTTTCTTTCATACTGTAAAACACTGGATTCTTATATTCCACTGTTAAGTCCAGTGTTAACCTGATTTTTTATTTATCTAAGTGATCTACTCTTTGTGCATTTCATTTTTTTTAAATGTACCTTTGAGGGGCCTTTGGGCTGTGTCTAATGACACCTTTTGCCATGCTTTCTCAGATAAAATAAAGTTACAGTTCAAAGGAAGACTTACACACACACACACACGCACACACACACACACGCACACACCCATGCACACACATATTGTACCAATGTTCTTTCTTGGTTTTTGTACTGTATCAATACTGCAATGACATAAAATGTAACTATTGGGAGAAATTGAGTGAAGAGGATGCAGGACTTCTCTGCACTGTCTTTGCAAATTCCTGTCAATCTACACAGTAAGTCCCCTACCCTTTCGAACTTTCAAAGATGTGAACCTCAGGCATGAATGAAATTGTGTCTTGCCCTATTACTGATGATACTTCAGCTCGACCATCTCCCACTTCTCTCCCTCATGCAGTCGGTAACTCTTGCCTTTTCACTTGATGCCAACCCCTGTAGGCCAGTTGTTGTACTGTACTACTGTACTTTTCAAGGTACTGTACTGTGAGATTTAAAATGTTTTCTTTTAAAAAAATGTATCTTTGATAGTCTTCATACTAAATTCCTTAATTTTCACGATGAACATGACTAAGTGTGGATTTTTTTTTTCTTTTTGAAAAACGCTTTACCATTCTATGGGTTCTTTATATATGAGATCTTTCCTCTTCCTTTAATTCTGGGAGATTTCTTTTTCACCAGATATTGTCACTCCTATTTTCTCACTTTCTGAGCCTCCAGTGACCAAGATGTTGTCACTTTGACTCATCCCCATGTCACCTAGGTTTTACTTTAAATGTTCTCTCTCTTCATACTTTCTGCCACCTTGTGGGAGCATATTTCTCACTCTCCTTCCCCACATCTCTTTCTTCAGTGCTAACCACTCTGCTTTTTATCCCCGTTACTGTACCGCATATTTTAACCATCATGTGGGAGTGGTTTTTGTAGACTTTTATTTTAAAATAATTTCAAGTTGATCTAAAAGTTGCAAAGATGGTACACAGAACTCCTTATCTTTCACTCAGATTCTGTAATTGCCATCATTTTACATTTGCTTTATCATTCTCTCTCCATAAATATATGTATATTTTATGTTTTTCTAAACTTTTGAGAATAAGCGACAGACAGCATGCCTGCTCCTTTACCTCTAAATAGTTCAGTGTGTATTTCTTAAGAATAAGGGCATTCTCTTACAAAATTATAGTACATTTATCTTTAATATTGATAGAAATACTATTTTCTAATCTTCATATCTTATTCAAAGTACACTAATTGTACTTCTAATATTCTTTATGGCAGGACTATATGATATCAGTATTATGCAAGACATAAAAATGAGCTAGAAATGTAATTTTAATGTTCTAGTATCTACATTAAAAAGTAAAAAGCAAGTGAAAATAATCTTAATAATAAATTGTATTTAAGCCAGTATAGCCAAGATAATAACATTCCAACATATAATTAATATAAAAATTATAATAGAGATAGTTTACATTCTTCTTTCATACTAAAACCCAGTGTGTATTTTTTAATTAGAGCAGTTCTCAACCCAGACCAGCCTCATCTCAATTATTCAGTAGCTGCATGTGGCCAGTGGCACCCACAGTGGACTATACTGCTCTGTAGCAAAGGAAAAATATTAATACAACGTCTGGTCCTGGATTCGAGTCAGGATCACACATTGCATTTACCTGTCAGGTATCTTTAGCCTCCTTTAATCTGGAACAGTTCCTTAGTCCTTTAAATTTTATGACAGTGACATTTTTTGAGTACCAGGCAGTTCTTTTATAGACTCTCTCAATTTGGGGTTATCTGATGTTTCCTCACAATTAAGTTCAGGTCATGCATCTTTGGCAGGGATACCAACAAATATCTGTTATAAATATCTGTTTAGCACCCAATTTACATTTGGTTCTTTTTCTTTACTTCTTGAATTTGCATTCTATTACAATATCCTCACTATACTTTTGAGGGTAGGTATTATGCTCACGTTAAATTTTTGGTCCAGCTGTTGCAGTTAGCTGCTTCGTGTTCAGTTTGTTTTCACTTTTGCTAGTTATACCCTTTGATATGTAGTTTTTGTGGCAGATGGTCTTATGTTTCTCTGGTGATTTAACAATTAGGCCTGTTAGTATTTGATGGGAAAGGGCCAAATCCTAGGTGGTATCTCTTCAGATGTGTTTAAGGGAAAGAAAAAGAAGAGACTAGGGAAGAAAGTACCACATCACTGCTATCAATTCCTCCATTTGCTTCCATTCCACTGGGTAAGTTAGTAAGTAAGTGAAGTTGCTCAGTTGTGTCTGACTCTTTGCAACCCTGTGGACTGTAGCCTGCCAGGCTCCTCCATCCGTGGGATTCTCCAGGCAAGAATACTGGAGTGGGTTGCTATTTCCTCCTCCAGGAGAACTTCCAAACAAGGGATCGAACCCAGTCTCCCATTTTGCAGGCAGACTTTTTACCACCTATCCTCATCTGGACGCTCAACAAAAATCAGAAATGGAAAGACAAGATCTCCTTAGGTTCTAATTCCCAGCTCTGTGAATCTGGAGAGGAAGGGCATAGAGCAGCCCCCTTCACCTCTTCTTCCCTTGAGAAGAGCTTTCTGCTGCCCTGAGAGTATTATGACTGGGGCCAGGAAGGGAGCTGGCATGGGGCTGCAAACATCTGGATTACAGGATAAGTAATGGGCCTCTCTTGGCAATGTCAGAAGGGGTGGAATAAGAGAACTCCAACAGCCCCCTCAGATTCATCCCCCCGCCCCCCAACGAGTCAGAGGAAAGAAGAGGACTCCTTACTCCTCCATCCATCCTCTTACTCCTGGGTCAGGTCGCCTCTCACCGCATCCCCACCTTCTGTCAGAACAGCCTTTGATCTCTCCTTTATTTCAGTGCTCTGTTAGTTCCCTGAATCTGTGCTTCCCTCTGTTTCTGAAGTTTCCCAGGGTTGAATTAAGTGGAATGAAGAGTGTGTATGCTCATCTGCCATCTCATCGGGAACTAGCAATAACCTTCCAGACTTTGTTGTTGTTTTGTTGTTCATTCCATTTAGTTCTTGGCAATATCTAGTCTTACTGCTATACTGTGGTAAATTTACCTATGTTTTTCAGATTCTTTATTCTATTACCTTATAATTTTCTTCTCAATTTTTTTATATTCTGGTAATGGAGTATTGATACCTTGATTTTCAATTGTGTACTTATAATTTCTCTTTGAATTTAACAGTCTTTGTTTTCTGTTTGTTGCTATCATCTTTGGACCCTACAAACATAATATCATGATATCATAGGTCTCATTACTAACTCTGACTTCCACCATCACATAATTAACGTAATTAGCTTCCCTGAATAACCTTTGCCTTAAACCGTGTCTGACATCCCACCTGCTTTTCCTTCACTTTATCTTTTTAGTGTCCTTTTAATTTATTTTTTTTTTTATGTTTAGACTTCCTAAGTCTTTTTAAAAGTTTCCTGGTAAATTATCACATTAATCCAATTGGAAGTGTTTTGTTGTTTAGGCCAAGAGAGGTGTTTGCTTCTTTGTTTGTTTACTTCCCATATGATTATTTAAACTTACAATTATTTTAGCCTTATTCAGTTTCTGTTCTGCCATTCTAACTTTCTACCTCTCAGCTTATTTTTTAATTGAAGGATAATTGCTTTACAGAATGTTGTTGTTTTCTGCCAAACCTCAACATGAATCAGCCATAGGTATACATATGTCCCCTCCCTTTTGAACCTCCCTCCCTTCTTCCTCCCCATCCCACCCCCTAGGTTGATAGTGAGCCCCTGTTTGAGTTCCCTGAGCCATAACAACAAATTTCCATTGGCTATCTATTTTACAAATGGTAATGTAAATTTCCATGTTACTCTCTCCACACATCTCACCCTCAGTTTTTAAAAATAAATTTTTTTTAGATTTCCCTGGTGTTATATAGACAATGCCTGTGCTTGGTTTTACTTTTGTTTATTTTTATTCCCTCTGGCAACAATCTTTTTTATTCAATTAACTATCAACTTAATATAAACAACAAGATATTCTGTTTTACCACTACATCCATTTCTTAATAGAAGAGTATATTTTTGATTCACTTTTATGGGAAACCTTTGCAGTTTTTTTTTTTCCAACTCTTTTCTCACTTGCATTTACTCATTTAACTTATTTATTTTAACTTACATTTATTTAAACAATTCTCCTAATTCCCAAATCCTATCACAAACAATTCTTCCCAATTATTGTTCTTATTTACTTATCTCTTCAATAGGTACTTACTAATTCAGGATTTCTTATATTTTTAACAGCATCATTTTTTTTTCCATGTCTGTCTTCTAAGATCAGATATCTTTTGGAAGTTACTTTTAAAGCCAAAGTTGTTTATTAGTTGGTGATTAAACACCTTAAGACTCAAAAATCTATGGAAGTATTTGCCTTTGGATAACAACTTGGATAAAAACCCAGAGTATACTATTTTTAATGCTGTGGTTTACACATGGTTTTCCATTACGATGAATGAAACATACTTCTTATTCACTTATGAATTCTATTTTTCTTTACATGAAATCTGTAATCCAGCTCCTTACAGAGTGCTTTCTTTTTTTCTTAGAGATAAAATATTTAATGATGCATGTTGATCTCATTTTTAAAGTGGGATCTTAAATAGGGCTGTATTTATACCTTAAATTATTTTACTTGTGGATATTTTTCTTCTTGTAGATTTTTTTTTAATCTTTGATTTTTTGTGGTTGTTATTGTTCTTTGTTGTTTGCTCATTCATTCCACAAATCTATTCAGAGCATCTGTTGTATGTAGGCATATGCTCAGTTTACTCCTATTTATTTCTTCCCTTTCTTTAGGAACTCCTATCTTTCCCAGAGTGCTCCATCCTCTAAGTCTATCTCCATCTTTTCATATCTTTCATGCTCTTCATATTTTCTCCTAGTTCATTTTCTGTTTAGTTTTCAATAGCATTCAGTTCCACTTTTACCTATATATTATTGTTGACTTCTTCTCTCTTCTCCCTCCAATAATGAGCTTCCCTGAAATAAGTGTAATATCATTCTCCCACATTTCAAAAATACATTGCAACTGTTCTCTAAATCCTGTTTTGATTTTCATTTCATTTCATGGTTTACTGATTCCACAGCCCCCAATCCCACTTCCCCCTACATCCAGGTTCTTAATTCACACATCTCCTTTCATACTACCAAATATTCTTAATAGTTCAAAATCACTTTTCCCCCCTTTTGCTCATTTTTCCTTATGTTTCTTGTGATTATTATGACTCTGTCTGTGCTCTAGCGTGTCTGACTCTCTGAGACCCTTTGAACTGTAGCCTACCAGTCTCCTTTGTCCATGGTATTCTCCAAGCAAGAGTACTGGAGTGGGTTGCCATGTCCTCCTCCAGGGGATCTTCCTGACCCAGGGATCAAACCTGCATCTGTTATGTCTCCAGCATTGGCAGGTGAATTCTTTACCACTAGCACCACCTGCTGCGGCTGCTAAGTCACTTCAGTCGTGTCCACTCTGTGCGACCCCATAGACGGCAGCCCACTACCTGGATGGACTTAAAATCAGAAGGTTCACAGCCTCTCATTCTGCCTCTTCCTGGAAGTTCACAAACTATATTTCTTGGGTATATCCTTTTGTAAATAAGACACACCTATATTGGTTTGACCATTCAAAATTATGTATTATATAAAGTATTGCTTTCTTTCTATCTGTCAAGGTAAAGTCCCATTACCACTGAAAGGATAAGTTAGTTTATTGGTAACTTGCTTGTCATTTACACCTGCTGGATGGCAGTTTAAAAAGCACAGGTTCCTGCATCTCATTCATGTAGCTTACATAGTCACCTGTTTTGAACTGATTTGAGGAGGAAGAAAGATTGGATTCATTGGCAAGTCATGGATCAATTATTATGTAAGCTCTAATGCTACCAGTTTCCCTGGCAAAATGGATGTGATTAACATTTAAGCTTGACACGAACCCATGCATTTTTCATTTAATATTTCCTTCAAACCTGTTTGCCAGTTCCTGTGTTGTGATTCTGAGAAAAGCATACTTTGATAATAAAGATTTAATTTTCCCTTTGCAGGAAAATATTCTGAATTCCATAAAGCTTTATGAAATTGTGGGAGAATGGATAGACAAAGTTCATTAAACAATAGCATTATGTATGGTTACCCAGGAATTTGCACACAAAACCCTGCTAAAGCTAATGGCCTTTATGTACTTAAGTTTTCCAAACAACAAGAGTTGAAAAATATACCCACAAGAATTGTTTATGCCAAGAAAGGCCAACTATTTATAATCACAAGTGAAGTTTCTGCAAAGGTCTGTGCCAGGCACTACAGTCCTGGCACACATCCCTCCCAATTTGCAAGAACTCTACTGTTCGGGGCTAGAAGTGAAGCATGAATACAAAGAAATACTTGCAGCTTTTCCCTAGCCTCAGTTAAATTCAGAGTGAAAGCACAAATATATGAGGACAAAGGGTGTAGGACATCACACTGCCTTATTTGAGTGAAAAGGATTAGTATGGGTGGCCCCGCAGTAAAGCCAGTCATCTGTGATCAGGGCGGAGGGTAGTTATAATCCCTTTACTGTACCCCTGTTGATTGATTAAATTTAAAGTAATGAGTCAAATGCTCCCAGACCCTCTTGGAAACTTCCAGAGTCTGTGCATAATCATAGGGTCCTGATGACCTTCTACTGGAAGGGGAATGTTCGTGCTACCTGGAGAGAAAGGCCTAGGAGGCCTAGGAGGAAGCGAGCCTTTTTCACAACCGCCAGCAAGAGTTTAATTAAACTCTCTCTAATGTAATAAGCTTGGTTCAATTTAAGAGCAAAATGTGCCATGTGTTCCCCACACATGGCGCTTCCCAGGGTCTTGCAGCTCAAGTGGAAAGAACAATGGCAAGCAGAAGGCTTTCTCTTCACATCTGGCTCCTTGAAATGGGGCTGAGGGGCTTTCTGGAGGGTGTTGCTGCCTGAGACCGTTAGTGTTTACAGATGTGAGTGGCTTTCAGTCATTGAATGCAAATTGCATTTGCTTTGTTGCACTTACCCTGGGAAAACCAAGAGGAAGAGGAGGAATAATGTTCCTTTATCCGCCCACCCACATTGAGATGCAGGGCACAGCCTTTGCAGGGTTACTGGGTCCCTAAGCAACCTTTGAAGAGAGCTGTACATCTGTCCGGCTGTCTCTACTAAGGCCGACATGGATTCGTCTGGCTCTGCTTTTTAAGTCTCTGCCTCCATCTTTGCTCCACTGACTGAATTTTTTAGATAAAGGCTTCTTGCCTGCAGACTTGAGTGGCTACCTAGCTCCTGGACTAATTCTGCCTCCCTCTTAAACTTTTATCTGTATCCTGAAGGTGAGCTCAGAAGATAAAAAATGAAAGATGGTCAGCTTTTAAAGTGGAATCTAAAAGCCAGAAAAATATGCTAAAGCAAGGAAGGTGGGGAAATGGGTTCTTACTGGAATACCAAATATCAGAGCAATTTGAGAGCGGGGAAAAAGAACATTTCTGAGGTGAGAGAAACATAATACTCCAGGTTCTCTTGCCCCAAGAAAAAAATAGTGACCAATGGTGAGCACTCTACAGAAAGGTAAAACCTACATGTACAGTCTGAATGATTGTGGCCTTGGAAGTTAGATCCAACTTGAAGTATGGAATCTGAGCCTTGTTATAGGACCTTAGAAAACTTGCTTGGCCTCTGCACCTCAGTCTCCTTAACTGAAAACCTGGGATAATCAAAGCATTTACCTAGTGAAGCTGCTTTGAAGATGGCCTGGCCATGAGTCAAGTGCTCGGGCCTGTTGGGCTGGGCAGATCCAGAGGAATCGGGTGGAGAGGGAGGTGGGATGGGAGACCGGGATGGGGAATTCGTGTAACTCTATGGCTGATTCACATCGATGTATGACAAAACCCACTAAAAAAACAAAACAAAAAAAAATAAATAAAAAATAAAATTTGAATTAAAGTAAAAAAAAAAAAAGAAGATGGCCTGGGTTCAAATCTAAGCTCCTTCATACAGTAGTCATAAGACCTTGGAAAAGACACCAACTGACCTCAAAGCTCTGATTTTGCATTGTTGCTATTGTTCAGTTGCTGACTTGTGTCCAACTCTTTGTGACCCCATAGACATCAGCATGCCAGGCTTCTCTGTCCTTCACTATCTCCCAGAATTTGCTCAGACTCATGTTCATTGAGTTGGTGATGCCATCCAACCATCACATAGTGAAACCAAAATCTACATGTCTGAGTTATTATAGGGTTAGATGAGTTAATATTCTTACAGTTCTTGAAACAGGGTTGGCATATAGTGAGGGTTCACAAAGTACTAGTCATTTTTTTCTCTAAAATGAGATTTTAAAGGGCCCTAGCTCAATATCAGACCCACAGCAAGTATTGCATTAGCTGTGACTGTAATGCACTTATCTCTAGACTTGTCATCACACCCACCCAAATTCTCAATCTTTAAGAATTTAGCTCTGATCTTGGGTTGACATCTTCGATGAGTCCTCTCATTTGATTGGCTTCCATCATGCACTGAGAGTTTGCTGAAGTTCTGACCTAGCACCTGAATTTCCTTCTTGTCCCAAATGGACAGAGGGTTGATTTTCAGGTATGTTACTATTCTCTCATTTCTAACTTTACAAACACCACTGAAGATGCATGGCCCTAATTTTAAAATTAAAAGACATTTTACAAAAGATGTCATTCTATGGACAGCCTCACCAGCAATGAGGAATTAGAGTTTGCATTTGTGACATTTCCCCCTCTGAAAGGAATTTAATAATAAATGCAACACACATTTCACAATCAGCCAAGCAAGCACATGGAGCTAGTCAGCTAATTTTAATGACAGGTTAGTATTTACTGACTTGTATATTTGTAAATCAACTAAGGGAAGTAAACAGTTTGAGATTTATGTGCTCTGTGATTTCTGTTGGCTGAGACCAACTTTTCTTGGTTTCTCTCCCGTTTCTCTCTCCCCTCCCTGCCTCCCCAGATATGCATAAGCAATTCTTAGGTAGACTCTGCCTCAAATTATACTAGCACCTGAGCAACAGAGAGGCAAAGTTGGGATGAGATAAGGAAACCAGCTGAATTATTGAGCTGAATCCTGTTCCCTTCTCTCTTTGCCAAGCCAGGTCTTACTCAGCCTTCTTATTTCAGCCTAGACCATCACTTCTTCAAGGAAGTCTTTCCTGATAACCCACACCAGACTGGATCTGATTCTCAAAGGCCCTGTACAATGCTTTGTACACTTCTAACTATTTATTGTTTAGTGGGACTGCTACAGGTTGCCCTAGAGTTATGCTCTTCTAGATATCCATATAATTTAAAGTTCTACAGAATTCAAGATGCATCCTCACAACGGATTAAGACTGCTTTTTTAATCCAGCTCTGTAGTGGTACAGCTGTGCGCCAATCACAGAAACACAGTTTAAAACTCAGTCAGTCACCAACTCTGAAATTATGATTCTTGACATTTTTTTTTGGGGGGGGGGGTTGGTTTATTATTTTGCATTATTTTTTAGGAGACCTAGAGATTTATTCTAATGTTGGGCATTCTCTTAACTTATTTTAATAGGAGGATGATTGCTTTACAATGTTATTAGTTTCTGCTGTACAATAACATTAGTCAGATGCAAGGATACATCTGTCCCCTCCCTCGTGAGCCTCCATCCCGCCCCTCCAGGGTATCACAGAGCCCCGAGCTATTTTCCCTGTGCTAGACAGCAGCTTCCCCTAGCTATCTCCCTCACACTCGGTAGGTAGTATCTAAGTCAGTGCTATTCTCTCAGTTTGTCCCACCCTCTCCTTCCTCCATGGCGTCTGCAAGTCCCTTCTCTACATCTACATCTCTATTCTTGCCCTGAAAATAGGTTCATCAATACCATTTTCCTAGATTCCATGTATAAGCATTAATATACGATATTTGCTTTTCTCTTTCTGAATTATATCACTCTGTATAATAGGCTCTAGGTTCATTTACCTCACTACAACTGACTCAAATTCATTCATTTTTGTGGCTGAGTAATATCCCAGGCAATTCTTTTTAATTGTGGAGAGGGGGAATTTGCATTGTTTAACAATTTATGTATAAGGGACTTTATTGCTATTTTTCTATGTTTTTATTATTATATATATGTATTTCTATTTCCATGTTTTTATTATTATGTATATGTATTTCTATGCTCTGCGATTCACATCCACATAACATGAGGCTGCTCTGTAATTATTTAATTAAATTTGCTTTCTTTCCTTCTAAGGGATAGCTTATAGGAACTGCCACTACCCATTGCTCATTACCATACATCCAGTGCCCAGCAAAATGCCTGGCACATGGTAGACAGTCAAAAAAAAAAAAAACCCAAGAGGGGCTGAGAAGGGTAGAAACTGACCTCCTCTGAGAATCTAAAAATAGGAATAATTTTCTTTTTTCTGTGGGCAGGAAGGACAGTCATGTCTTTCATCTCAAAGACAGAGGAAAGAATTATCTCTTCCTCTGGGCTCCAGCAGCATCTGTCCACTCCTGTGTCAGGAAGAAGATCCTAACTGGCAAAAATTATTTATCAGTCTGTCTCCTGTACTAGACTCTCAGTTCCCTGAGGGCAAGGATCATGTCTTATTCAGAACTATGCTATCATCTCCCAGTCTATACAAAACAGAGTGGACTTTTATCAGTATCAGATGGATGAACTGGACTCCTGAGGTCCACTCCATCCCTTATGATGAATGTCACATAGGACAGAGTCTAAACCCTCTCTAAAATCTAAGTTAAATGCATTCTGCTTCCTTTAATCTATAAGATCTGGGAAAATATCTCTCATTATCTTCAATATGGGGCACGCAATTAGCATTTTTGAGATACTATAAATAATAGAAATAACACTGGACAAATTTCCTATATGATTCTTTTCTTTATCCTCTCTTTCCTGTGTCCTCCTTGCTTTTTCCTCATCTTTTATAACAGTTTTATGATAGACCTTGGGGAAACACATTAGAATTAATTGAGACCACCACTGTATCCCTAGCTTCAGCATAGTATCTGATATATGATTAGTGCTCAAGACACATTGTCAGTGGGTTTGCTGCACAAAGTCTCCCCCCCCCTTTTTTTTAAAGTCCCCATTTTTAAGAAAACTTTCTAACTACTTAGAACAATCATAGGAAAAGAGAATGTCTATGTTCCAAAAATCTTTATAAATTTACCAGAATTGTACACATGAAACCCCACTGAAGCTAATAGCATTTACATGCTTAAGTTTTCCAAACAATGAGTTGAAAATATACCCTGAAGAACTGTTTATGCCAAATAAGGCTAACTATTCATGATCATGACTGGGATTGCTTCGTGTTTTATGCCAGCCACTGCATTCCTGCCAAACATCCTCCCAAACAATTTGCAAGGATTCTTGGTTTTCATGTTGGAAATGAAACAATAAAATGCCTCTTCAACCCAACTTCTGAGGATCTTCTTCATTACTACTTACTGCGGCTACATGGATTAGAGCAATGTCTCAACTCTGTCTTGAAATGCTTGTTTCGGCTGACAAAGCGACATGGATTTTCAACCAAAGGATGTGGAAACTGGTTAATAGTATTGTGATGTCAGTTTGAGTTCTGAACACACAACCCTGGGAGAATGGCTCACACTTCTTCTATGCCGGAGGCACAAACTGAGAAGTTGTCAGTCAGATATTTCTATCAGCCAAAGCAAGAAATCAGTTCCCTATCCTGGCAGCTGTTGGGCCAAAAACTTGCAGAAGAAAGCAAAAAGCTGGCAGGCCAAGGTCTTAGATTTGCTAGAAATTATATGCTTGGAGAATAATTCACACAAAAAAATAAAGCTTACAGACCAAAAGTGCTCCTGAAAATTGAGCTTACTGAGGACCTTTAAAATTCAGTCCAACCCTTGGGTTCTGGTACCAGAGATTTTCCCTATTGAAAGAATTTTAGAAGTACTTAGCACCCCATCATTGTCCCAGTTGTATCAAAGTCATCACATCTAATGGCACATGTGTGGACTCTGGAGCCATACTGAATCTTGCACTTAATTAATCTCTCTGTGTCTCGCTTTTCTCATCTGTAAAGTAGGAATGATAACAAGGCCAACTTCTCAGCACTTGTGAGGATGAAACGGATTAATATATGTAAAGAACTTAGAAGAGAGCCTGGCGCACACTGTGTTATATAATTGTTAGCTGTTGTTATAATTCATTTCTTGTGATCCAGTTCTTGCCTTGGCCCCAGGTCTCACAGCTGAGTCTCAGTCATCGGGCATTCATTGAATCCATAGGTATCTAAGGACTGACTATTATCCAGTTGACCTCGCCCTTAATGTTGCCCTGCTCCCCAGTGAGACCCATGTAGAAACCCTATCTTTGCTCCTCCAACCCTTGCTTCTACCAATCCTTCCAAACCCTGGAATTCTGTGTCTTAGACCTGCCAGGCCTGCCCAACGCCCAGAGTCCCTGGTCTCTCCTTTTACCAGGAGATCCTTGGTCTGCTGGCTCACCTCCACTAACAGTCTCTCTGTCTTATCTTTAAGCTCATCTGCCTGCTCTGGTTTTGATTCTGACAGCACCCTTGAAATTTGTTCAAGCAATAAATAATTTATTCAGCCCTTATTCCCTCCAAGGGAGAACCAGTAAGCCAGACCTTATCAAGTCAAAGAATTCCTGCTACCCCTTACTGCAATAACTTAATCTCTAATAAGTTTTAAAAAAGAAAAATCACCACCACCACTAAGGAAATATCCCTCTAATCATAAACTATCCCTCTTCATCAAGAGAAAACAGACTTCTCCTGTT
The DNA here is from genome assembly GCF_963930625.1 of Muntiacus reevesi. Classification (NCBI taxonomy): domain Eukaryota; kingdom Metazoa; phylum Chordata; class Mammalia; order Artiodactyla; family Cervidae; genus Muntiacus; species Muntiacus reevesi. Next base: position 53,612,892 of record NC_089257.1, read on the forward strand.
TAGAATTGCACAGACAGAATTCTTCCATTTCACCAGAGCGCCAGAGAATAATAGGCCCCCAGCTGCCACCTTGGGCTGCAGGTTTCAGGAACTTGGAAAGGGGAATTTTCCATCCTGATTGTTGCCTTTGCAGTGTTCTCAGCTGCCAGGACATGGTGGTGGGCATGGGTCTAAGCCAGCTTTTGTGTTTCTAAATAATAAATCTTAAGGTGCTATCCTCCTTCACTACAGGGCCCTGGACACTTGTCAGTCAACCAACTTTCCTGCACATACCTACTATGTGCAGTCCTTGAAAACTGAAAACAAAGTCACTTCTTTATGTAATTTTAAAGAGCATTGGGAAAAAAAATTAAAAATTCAAAAAAAAAAATAAAAAGCATTGGTGGGAAAGCTAGTACTCAAGACAGAACTAACAAAAGTCCTATACTGGTGAAACGGAAGGGACTTGCCCAAGGTCATAGGTCCCAGCTAGGCTAAAGTCAGGATTTAATTACATCACACTGGACTAAAATATAGATTCTTCAACAGGACTCCATTCACTGGGACTGTATCAAACTCGTCTCCTGCCCCTCTGAAATTTATTCTTGGCTCCACGTCCCTCTTATGTTTCCGGATGGCACCCTTCTCAACGTGATCTCCGTACCTTCTTGGCACAGGCTGCATTTTGGGGGGACTTGTAGCACTCTGTTTGCCTGCACGCCATTCACCTGGCTGAATACTGGCCACCCTTTTGTTCTCAGCGTAAACCCTCATTGCCTCAAAAAGCCTTCTTCAATTCCCCAAACTAGATTAGCAGCTCTCCTCCTTTCTGCTCCCGCCTTCAGTTATCCCAACATGACACTCCTGCGCTGCGCTGTAACTGCCTGTTTACATGTTCCATCCCCCTAATATGCTGAGACAGGGCAGCACCCTTGTCTGGTTTGGCTCAGAATCACCAGGACCTTGCACAGGGTTTAGAGCATAAGACAAACCGGTGAGTATTTGTTGAATTAAGGTGAACCAAACTCTCTATCAAGCTTCCTCCCTGATAGGTCAAATCCTAAAATAAAGATATGAACTTTGTATAGGTATGAGCGAATGGATCCATGCAGGCTGAGCTCCTGGTTGAGCACGTGACCTCTGACCTTTAAAATGTGCTGGGTCACACCCACACCTCTAACAAACTCAGCTCATCTCTGTAATTTCCCTTTCACCATCCCTGTTACATGAGCATTAAACTTTTGATTTACATACAATGCAGCTCAAGCCCCGGGTAGTCCACAATGAGCTTTGAGAGGCAATAATGGAAAGGCTAACACTGCTTTTATCTTCACATTTTCTTTTTTTTAAGTAAACTTTTAATTGAAACATACATACAAAAAAGTGGGTAAATCTAAAGTGTATAGGTTACAGGTTCCCACTTATTTGAACACATTCATGTTAACAGCACAAAAAACCCAGAAAATTACTAGGATTTCTGAAGCATCTGTTTTGTCCCCTTCCAGTCACTACTCCACCAAGCAAGGGCAACCACCATCTTGACTTCTAGATTAATTTTTACTGTTTTTAAACTTTTTGTAATTAGAATTTTGCAGTGTGTAATCTTTTGTGTCTGGCTTCTTTTGTTCAGCTTTATATTAATAGTTGTAAGATCCATCCACATGGTGGTATATAATTTTGATTTGTTCCTTTTTGCAGCTGTATAATATTCCATTGTATGAATATACTGCATTTTACTTATCCATCCTGTTATGGATGAGCATTTGGGTAGTTTCAAGTTTGGGGCTATTATGAATAGTGTTATATATGCAGTCTAGTGCATGTCTTCTAGTAAATATATATATGTATTTCTGTTAATTATATTCTAGGAGTGGAATTATTGGGTCATAAGATATGTAGCCTAGCTTTAGTAGATATTGTTAAGTAATTTTTCACAAGTAGAGGGGCCTGATGAACCTATATCTTTGCCAACATCCAATATTGTTGGCTTTTTTTTCATTTTAGCTATCTAGTGTATGTGTTGGTATCACTTTGCAATTTTAATTTGAATTATTTGATTTTGACTACTATATTATTATTGGTCATTTGGATAATCTGAAGTGCCTATTCAGGTCTTTTGACCATTTTTTTTTCTATTGAGTTGTCTGCTTTTTTCTTATTGCTATGTAAAGATTATATATATACACACACACATACATGTACATACAAATATGTATGTGTATATATATATTAGATATGAGTCCTTTGTACATGTAATACATTCTGTGGCTTGCCTTCTTACTTTGCTAATCTTTTGATCAACAGAGGTTTTAATTTTGACGTACTCAGACTGATCTTTTTTTCTTCATGGTTAACAAGTTTTGAGTCTCATTTAAGAAATCTTTGCCTGTTTCAAAGTCATGAAGACTTTGCTCATGTTCTCTTCTAAAAGCTTTATTGTTTTTACTTTTCTTGTCTAGATGTTGAATTGATCTGTAATTGAGTTTGTGTATGGTATAAGGTAGGGGTCAAGATTCTTTTCTTTTTTCTCCCAAAGTCATTTATTGGAATGCCCATCCTTCCCTCACTGCATTAGTGTCACCTTGTCATACATTAAGAGGTTGTATGTCTGTGAATCTGTTTTTGAACTCTGGTCATTGATATGTTCATCCCTTTCGGATCTGGAAGTGTTAGTTCTCCAGCTTTGTTCTTCTCCAAGATTATTTTGGCTGTTTTTGGTCTTTTGCTAAATTTTAGAATCATGAATGACCTCAATTTTCGTTTTGTAAAAACCTGCTAGTATTTTTATTGGATTCATATTGAAAGAATGGGAAAATTAAGGAAACTATGACAACTCTGTAGTATTGAGTCTTCTAATCACCAAATATGTTAAAGCACTCTGTTTAGCTTTACTCTAAGTTCACTCAATAGTGTTTTATAGCTCCCTGTAAAAAAAAGAGATCTTACTTGCTTTTCACTATATTTTTAGATTTTCTTATATTATAAATAATAGGTTTAAAACTTTTATTTTTTATTTGTCACTGGTATCTAGACATTAAGTTGATTCTATGTATTGAGTTAGTATCTGGAGACCTTGCTAAATGTACTTATTATTTCTATTTGTTTATAGACAGGTTATTGTGAAAATTTTATATACACAATTGTATCTTCTACCAACAATTCCTTTCCAATTCTTATGCTTTCTCTTCGTCTTTCTTGCCTTATTGTACTGGCTAGAACCTCCAGTACAATGTTGGGTAGAAATGGTGAGAGTAGGCATTCTTGTTTTGTTCCCAGTCTTGTAGAAAAAGTTTTTACTATCTCATTATTAAGTATTATTTTGTCATATCTTTTTTTTTGCTGTTGTTTATTTTTTATTACGTAAAGACAGTTCCCTTCTAAATTTGTTGAGATTTTTATTTATCATGAATGCTATTGAATATAATCAAATATTCCTATATCTATGAAAATATTCATAAATTTTTTCTGTTAATGTGGTGAATTATTGAATGTTAAACAATACTGGTATTCGTGGAATAAACCCTACACTGTGATATGGTATCCTTTTTCTAAATACTTGGAGCTAGTGTTTGCTAATATTTTTGTTTGAGATATTGCATCTACGGTCATGAAAGAACTGGACTCTTATCTTCACTTTTACCTTCAGTTTTGAGGTAGAATTTTTTTTACCCATCCTGACTCCTCTATCTTCCTATATATAAACTGGTTCAATTGATTTTGCTTCTATTATTAACTTAACACACTTTCCCAAGAGCTTCCAAGTTCTCTGTCATTGGCAGAAGAAAAACTCTTCCCAAAGACAAAGCAATACAACCCAAATCCTGCTTAACCACTCATAGGTAATGTGTCCATTGACAAGTTAAAGATCCTCATCAAGCCTGTTTCCTCATCAATGAAATGGAACTGAAAAGCAGATTAGATGATACATGTGAAAGTAATTCCTGTTTCTCACTACCTCTTCTCTCTGCTGCCCAAAAACTTTTCCAACCCAGAAGAACTTTGGGTTACTTGCTTACAGGGTTTTTCTGACAACTGAGACTTAAATCTGAAAGATGAGCTAATGGATATAGAAGAACTCCATTTTTTGTTATACTCTAAAAAACAAAGCAGAGTTATTTACTGCTCCAGCTGAGTTTTTACATACAAACTCCTAGATTTTAAAAATTAGGTAAACATGACTAGAATTTATCATCCAAAGTGCTATAATTCCTTCTGCAGGGCTTCAAACTCAGGTGTAAATGGTGTATTAAACATTTGGAAGTTGTCCAGGAATACAGCCTCTCTCCCATATATAACAATGTTTATGTAAAAAAGAAAGCTTGGAAGGACACTTTTAAATAAAGTTCTTCTTTCTAGGAATTTAACCCCAGTGCTATTTGTCAATGCACAATAAACCTTTAACTAGCCTTTAGAATAGCAATGGGGATGGGAGTTTGAGGGTGCCCTGAGGTTATGTTATTTACCTCTGAGATGAAAATTAGGTGATTGGCTAGGCTTTGTTGTAGTTGTTTAGTCGCTAAGTCGTGTCTGACTCTGTGACTCCATGAACCACAGTATGCCAGACTTTCTTGTCCTTCACTAACTCCCAAAGTTTGCTCAAACTCATGTTCATCAGGTCAGTGATGCCATCCAATAATTTCATCCTCTGTCAGCCCCTTCTCTTTTTGCCCACAATCTTTCCCAGCTTCAGGGCCTTTTCCAATGAATTGGCTCTTCACATCAGGTGGCCAAAGTATTGGAAGGACTTCAGTTGTTCCAGTGGATATTCAGGGTTGATTTCCTTTACAATTGACGGTTTGATCTCCTTGCTGTCCAAGGGACTCTCAAGAGTCTTCTCCAGCACCACAATTTGAAAGCATCACTTCTTTGACACTCAGCCTTCTTTATGATCCACCTCTCACATCCATACATGACTACTGAAAAAACCATAGCATTGACTATACAGACCTTTGTTAGCAAAGTGATGACTCTGCTTTTTAATACACTGTCTAGGTTGGTCATAGCTTTTCTTCCAAGAAGCAAGCGTCTTTTAATTTTGTGGGTCCAGTCACTATCCTCAGTGACTGTGGAGCCCAAGAAAATAAAATCTGTCACTAAATAAATCAAGAATCAGAAGTTCAGAAAAATGGGTGGGAAAGGCTGTGTTTAAAGAAGGCTAAAATTTATGAACTTCAAGAGCTGATAAACCCCAGTGTTGTCAGAGGCACTGGATAGGCACCACCTTATTTGTTCCCATGGTGACAGTTATTTAAGAGAGTGACCTCTTAAATAACTCTGAACTTGGCTCAGGCTTTGGATGCCCAGTGTAGTAGAAAGGGCATAGCCTTGGTAGACCAGGTGATAGGCTTAGCTCTGCTGCTTACCAGCAGCTCAGTTCCCTCATCCATAACATGGAGGTGGTAATGGACCTCCCTAGCATGAGCACTGTGAGAACAGAAGGATGTTAGCTAATGCCTATGAAGTACATGAGGCAGGGAATGTGCTCAATAAGTCATAATGGTTTTCATGATAATGATAATGGTAACCATGGCAGCAATTATGATGACAATGGAAACAACATCTGTAGCTTTGGGTGGAGGGGTGCTGAAAGAGCACCTATAAAACTACTCTGCTTACAGACATAAGAGGAACAGCCCTAGCTAACTCTTGTCTAATCTCCAGACTTGAATGAATCTCCAGGCCCAGACACATGATCTTAGTTGAGAGAGCCATCTATCAACTTCCCCCAAAGCAGAGCCTGAGGCAAGGACTTTGGTGCAGATGGTTTACAAAAATAATGATGCTGGAAGCAAGAGTGAAGGAGTTGAGGGATAATGATAGGGCAGGGGAAGGAAATCTACCTAGGAGTGCATTTTGAGGTCACTGGCATCAGTGCACCTCTGAAAAGTATACAGAATGCCTTCCAGAATTATCCACCTTCCAGAATTGTCCACAAGCTCCCACGACTCTGTAGGCTGAGTTTTGTCTCTAGGAACACTAACTTCCCTGGTCTTCCAGACACTTGATTGCTGCCCAAGCAGGCACTGAGTGCTTCAGAGAAGGTATGAGGCAGTGAATGGAAAGAGGCACAGTACACTTGAGGTGGACATTCACTGACAGCATGGGTGTGTACTCACATCTGCCGACCATTGTGGCTGAAGTCAGAGGTAGATGGAGTGTATGTGATACGGAGCATCAGATGCAACTGCTATGGGCCAAATCTTAGTTCAAGGACAGGTTCTGCCTGCCACGTGTGATTCACAGCTGTGAGAGTTGCCAGTAAGGCCTGTCCTCTCACCTCCACTTCATCACACTTGCACAGTTGGTCCTTACACTTAGCAGACCTATCCAAGACCCTCAGACCTATCCAAGATTCTCTAGCTGTGCTGTCTAATGTGATAGCCACTAGATACATGTAGCTATTTTAATGAATTAAAATTATATAAAATTTCAAGGGTTCAATATGCACTATGGCAAGGGGCTACCATGTTGGACAGCAGACTATGGAACAATTCCATCTTCATGGAAAAATTCACTTAGAGCATCTGTAGAGTGAGCCTCCCTGGGTTCAAATCCTGGTTCTACCACTTAACCAGCTGGATAACTCTGAGCAAGTCATTTAATGTTTCTATGCTTTAACTTCCTAGTCTATAAAATGGGCTTGTCTCAAAGATTAAATAAATAACAATATACAAAGCACATAGTAAAGTCTCACTAAATATTAATGATTATTACAATTTCTCTGTTCCTAAGGCAATTCCTACATGAGACAAGCAGTTGCTAAAGAGCCTTCACTCCCAATCCAGACCCCAAGTCTCTCGGAGCTCAACTCTGGGCTCTTAAATTGTCTTCACACTCAAGATGTCCCTGCCATGTGCCCCTAAGGCTCAGAACAGCGATGCTTCTTTGGTCACTGCTTCTCTCTCAGCCCCTTTTAAGTCTCCCACTCTGACTGCAAAAGGTGGAACCTGAACCCTGACTGCAAACTAATGTCAGGGGCTTTACTGGCTGCTCCTGAGAACTTCTGTCTGTATATCTGACTCATTCTGTTGCCATTTTCCCACCATTTACTCCACCCACCTGTTGAACATCTTTACCCTGCCAGTGCTGACTGCCACTTGAACAACTAACCCACCACCAGTTAGAAAATCTAGCTATCTTCCAGGACCTTGACTCCCCCTAATGGACAGGTCCTGTGCCATTCCAGTTTACTTCCAAACCCCACCTTCCCTGGAGAAATAGAATATTAATATTAAAAATAATAGTTATTGAATGTTTATTATATATCAGAAACTGTTCTGCCTTTATGTAGATTCCCTTCTGTAATACACATAAGATTTCCTTCTGTATTACCACAGTAATACCTAGAAGATAGCACTATTTCTTATAATTGAAGTATATAATTAAAGTTCTACTTTTTATAATTGAAGTATTTACAGTGGTGTGCCAATCTCTGCTGTATAGCAAAGTGACTCAGTTTTACACATCTACGCATTCTTTTTTTAATATTCTTTTCCATTATGGTTTATCACAGGAAATTGGATATAGTTCCCTGTGCTGTACACTAAGACCTTGTTGTTTATCCATTCTAAATGTAATAGTTTGCATATATCAACCCCAAACTCCCAGTCCATCCCTCTCCCTCCTTCCTCTCCCTTGGCAACCACAAGTCTGATCTCTATGACTATGAGTCTCTTTCTGTTTTGTAGATAAATTCATTTGTGACATATCTTAGATTCCATATATAATATGGAATTTGTCTTTTCCTGATTTACTTCACTTGGTATGAAAATCTCTAGTTGTATCCATGTTGCTGCATATGGAATTATTTTGTCCTTTTTAATGGCTGAGTAATCTTTTATCATATATATGTACCACATCTTCTCTATCAGTTCCTCTGTCAATGGATGTTTAGGTCGTTTCCATGTTTTGGCCATTGTGAATAATGCTGCTATGAAGGTAGGGCTGCATGTATCTTTTTAAGTCAGTTTTGTCCAGGTATATGCCCAGGATTGGGATTGCTGGATCATATGGTAATTCTGTTTTTAGTTTTCAGAGGAACCACGATACTGTTTTCCATAGTGGTTTCACCAGCTTACATTCCCACCCACAATGTAGGAGGATTCCCTTTTCTCCACACCCTCTCCAGCATTTGTTATTTGTAGACTTTTGAAAGATGGCCATTCTGACTGGTGTGAGGTGATACAAGTAGGTGGTACTATTGTTATTTCCATTTCATAGATAAGAAAACTGAGTCTTAGAAAACTTAGGTACAGTAGTTGATTCAAGGTCCCATAGCTAGTAAATGGTGGAAACAGAAATGTTCTGTTGGCATTAAACCAGTAGGAGGTCTCTTTTCGCTTCAAAACATTTGAAAGAAGGATGAGCTGATACATACAACAACATGAATGAATTTTAAATGTATTATGCCAAGTTAAAGAAGACTATATATCATTATATGACTTCATTTATACTATATTCCAAAAAAGGAAAAAATCATAGGAACCAAAAACAGTTTAGAGGTTGCAAAGGGCTGGGAGTAGAATGGGGTTGACTGTGATGGAACATTTGGTAATATTTTAAGATAATAGAACTATCTGTGTCTTAACTATGGTAGTGGTCGTATGATTGCATGCATTTGTCAAAACTTGCTAAGCTGTACATTAAAAAGGATAATTTTTTTTAATTTAAAGTATACTTTTATATTTAAATGGAAAACAAAGCAGACAGTAATTTTTCTCTAATTGCCCCCAGCAATTGTTCAACTGTGGGAATAGAGGAGAGTAAAAATCAAAGTTTCAAAGACTTGGTGGAAAAATGAGCTCAGGTGGGAACTCAGGATCATATTTCAAGTATTTGAGAAAAAAATTCAAGGAGAAGAAGTGAAAACAGCAAGTTTAACTTTCCCCAAAAACCTGGAGGTGTAGGAAAGACAAAGGTAGACTTCGTGGGAAGACAGCATTGATGGAATAGTTTTTTCACCCAGATTGAGAAAACCTGAACCTCTTTACTTCAAGGGAGATGCTCTTCAATGAAAAAGAGATGAAAAGTTTACCTTACCCATATATCTAGTTTCTCTGGTACTCTTCATCATTTTATGTAGATCTGCATTTCCATCTGTCTTCATTTCCCTTCAGCCTGGAGAGTTTTTTAAAAAATATTTCATATACTGCAGGTATGCTGGTAATAAATTCACTCAACTCATACTTATCAGAGTGTTTTATTTCATTCTCATTTTTTGAAGGATATTTTTGCAGGATATAGAATTCTAGGTTGACAGTTTTTTAGTTCTTTCAGAACTTTAGAGGTATCACTTCCTCTTCTTACAGTTTGTCTTGTTTTTGAAGCAAGCAGCCATTCTTATCTTTGTTTTCCTGATTATAATCTATCTTTTATTGCCTCTGACTCTTTTAAGGTTTTCTCTTTATCTCTAGGTATTATCAACTGATTGTGATGTACCTAGGTGTAATTTTCTTTGCTTCAATTGTGTTTTGAGTTTATTGAGCTTCTTGGATCTGTAGGTTGATATTTTTCATCAAATTTGTGAAATTTTCAGGCATTTAAAAAATATTTTATAACTGAATTTCTCTGTCATCTCCTTCTGAGACTCCAGATACCTTTATGTTAAACTAGTTTCTGTTCTAAAGATCGCTGAGACTCCAGTTTATTTTTTCAAATTTTTTATGTCTGTGCTTCATGTTGAATTGTTTCTATTACCGTATTTTTTAGTCTACATATCTTTTCCTTTGCCATGTCATATATGCAGGTGTATTTTTCAGTTCTGGAATTTCCACTGGGTTTTTAAAAATAGCTTCTCTTTCTCTGCTGAGGGTCTCCATTTGTCTACTCATTAAGTCTATCTTTTCTTAAAATTCTTGAACATATTGATAATAGATGTTTTAAAGTCCGTGTATGATAATCTCAATGTATCTGTCATCTCAGGAACTTTTTTTCTATTTTTTTCATGGTTATAATCATATTTTCCTGCTCCTGAAAAACTTTTGATCGTATGATTGACATGGTAGGTGATATGTTGTTGAGTGTCTGGATTTGTTGTCTTTCTTTAGGGAGATAAAGTTTTGATTTGACAGTTTTAGTGGTAGACCTGCTTAATTATCTTTCAAGGCTTGTTTTCTAAGCTTTGTTAGGGTTAGTCTAGAGTAGCCCTTGCTCTGGGTATAATGTCATTTTACTTCTAATATGTGGCTTTTCTAGAGTCTCAGTTGAACATCCTGAATGGTTAGCAAAGTCTCTTTAATATGGGTGATTGGAAGTCCTGCATCTCTAGCATTGTGTGATCTCTGGAATTTCCATTCAGTTCTTAGCTTATCAATAACTATTCTCTCCTAGGCCTTTGAAGTCCCACCCTGCACATGTGCAGCTTAGTGTTTGGTGACAGATTTAAATGGACTTTTATGCATATTTCTGAACTTCTCTGTGCAGCTCCCTCCCTTACTGGTATTTTTACCAGTAAATCCTATCTTTCTCAGCAGCCTCAGATTCCTGTCAATTTAGCCAGATTGCCATTCTTTACTGTGCTCTATTTTCCTGCATCACAAACTAGAAAATGTCTAGGTCACACCTGAGACTCATCTCTTGTGTTTCCCTTTTCTCGGGGATCAGAGTCCTTTTCTGAAAACTGGTGCTTCATATATTTTGCCCATCAGGTTCCTCTGTCCTTGGGGATTCTCCAGGCAAGAATACTGGAGTGGGTTGCCATGCCCTCCTCCAGAGGATCTTCCCAAACCAGGGATCAAACTCAGGTCTCCAGCATTGCAGGTGGATTCTTTACCATCTGAGCCACCAGGGAAGCCCAAGAATACTGGAGTGGGTAGCCTATCCTTTCTCCAGGAGGTCTTCCTGACCCAGGAATTGAACCAGGGTCTTCTGTATTGCAGGCAGATTCTTTACCATCTGAGCTATCAAGAAAGCCCATATTTTGTCCAGTTTTATAGTTATTTATGTCCAGAGAGTTAGTCCAGTGCCATTTACTACATCAGAGTCAGAAACATAAATTGCATGAGCATATATAGATTTGGGAGTTATCTGTAGACAGGAATATCTTATTCTCTTCTTCACACTGCTTTCAGGATAAAATAAAAAACTTACTATGAAGACATTCATATCTCTTCAAGGTCTGCCTAGCTAATGGGCTTCATTACTGATGAGCCCTTTCTTACAAATACCCACACACACACACACACGCACACACACACAAAATGCCTTGACCTACTTTTGGTTTTTCTTGTGTCTCTGGCTTTGTTTTGGAACATAGTGATCCCTCTGCAAAAAAAAAAATACCCTCCCTTTTACCCACTAATTGCCTTTCTTAACTCCTACTTATCCTTTGGAATGGAACTCAATTGCCATCTCTTCCAGGAAGCCTTCTCTGGTACAGTCTGGGTTTAATGTCCCTTTATTTGTGCTTTTATAACACTCTGATTTTACCTTTATCAAAGCTATATTGCCCACATTTTACTGTAATTGCCTATTATGACCTGTTCTTTGTGCCCTTAACCTTACCCTCCACACCGAACATTTCAAAGATGGGATCAAATCTGATTCTTTTCAGAGTCACCATGGCCTAGCACACATTTTAGGAGACTTCTGGACTGTAGCTTGCCAAGCTCCGCTGTTCATGGAATTCTCCAGGCAAGAATACTGGGGTGGGTAGCCTTTCCCTTCTCCAGGGGATCTTCCTGACCCAGGGATGGAATCCAGATCTCCCACATTGCCAGCAGATTCTTTACCATCTGAGTCACCAGGGATGCCCAGTAAAGGACCAGATAATAACTATTTTATGGTTTGCAGGCCAGATGGTCTCTGTTGTAACCTCTTGACTAAACTATTTTATCATGAAAGCAACCATAAACAATACATAAATAATACATGAAATATAAAACTTTAATGGGACAAAAACAGGGAGTGAGCCGCAGCTTACTGATTGCTGACTTAGTACATAGTATTTGCCTAGTAAATGTTCATTTGACTAGTTAGTAGAGTAGAATATTATTATCAGAGGTCTTAGGGGAAATACAAAAGAACATAATCAATTGCCTACTTGTTTTCCTGGAATGGAAAAATGACACGATCTTAAGAGCTTAAGGAAGGAGAATACACTAGCTAAGTAAAGAAGGCAGAATGAGAGAAAGTTGACAAATTTCAGTCCTAAGTGACAGATCTCCCCACGCAGGGTTTTTTCCAAGAGGCTCTACTGAGATGGGATCATAAAAACCAGAACAGCTTGATCAGAGTGAGTTCATGAAGCACCTAAGAGCAAGAAGAGCCAGAGGGCAAGTACAGGCTATGTCCTAGGCAGCACTCAGAAGCAAATCTAGAGGAGCCAAGTTCGATGGCCAAATCCAAAGGGCCAGAAACCAGGCAGATTCTGGAACTGAGCTCAGGGCAAGAAGAGCCAGGGCAAGAGGGAAGTGAGAGCCAAGACAAGGTTTATGAGCAGGGTTGGCAGGACCGCAGTGTTTTTCTATTGATCACTGGCCAGGTGGTACCTGGCTAAGTCTGGGTGTGTTGATGTTAGTCTTCTCAGGAAAGTTAAGTGACAAAGTCATCTATTAAGAGTAGATGGGGAGAGGAGGCTAGGACTTAGAAAGTGGAGGAACTGTGCTGTAGCTACAATAACAAATTCTGTATAAATCCAACCAGTTCCCAAAGATTTGCTAAGATATGATGGGTGAGACCGAGAGTGGATAACAGGAGGTTGTAGCAAACTAGTCCTCAAGGTTGCAAAACATTCTCCCGTGAAGCTATGAATGGGTGTCAAGAAAATGAATGGTTGGCTTCTGCAGGATTGAGATTGGCAAGGAAATGCAGCCACTGGCAACTGGCAAAGCAGTTGAAATCTGGGCTGTCACTGAATAGCTACCATATGCAAAACACCTTGAAGAATCCATCTACTGTGCAACATGCCTCCTTCTACACCAGACAAAAGGCCAGACATGGTTCGTCTTTCATCAGCACTAGGCTTCTAGGCATCATTGTGAATCCCGTAATTTACCATCTAGTGCTGACAGCAGAAAGGATGTCAGAAGTGAGATGAGTGCACCTATGTTCCCCTGGAATAGCTTTTCAGACTGAAGCACACACCTGGCTAGCTAGCAATATCTCAGATTCACATGTCTAATCATTTCTTCCCAGCTTTCCACCTGCCTCGGTCACATCTATGCCCCATCCAAGCTACTGGGAGTAACCATCTAGACCCAGCTTCTGGAGCCAGAGAGGCTGGCTAAACCAAGGATCTATGGCCTTACTTGAGAGTCAAAGAGTTGCTGATAGTGCCTGTTTTTCTGCCTTTACCCTGAGGCTGAAGCCCAAGTGTTAACTAGGAACCCCAGCGGTGGTCCCACTGAGTGTTCCTTTAAGAAAGTCATGAGCATTTACTTTGTCCTCTTCTCCCCAGGCCTCCTGATACCTGGAGCCTCTCTCCCTCTCATCCCTTATTTCCTGGAGAATGGGGGCTAAATTTGTCTGTGTCTCAACTAACTGGGGTCTGCTTAGCACCTCATTCTGCCAGCCTCAGACAACTGTGTCCCATTTAGACGATTCCCTATCATTTTTTTCAGACTCAGTTTCTTGCATCTAACATTCCTGTCGTCTCTTCCTACCAGTTCTAGTTCAAACTGCTAACCAATCTCCAAATCTGATTCCCTTTGGTCCCATGGCTTCCAGAAGGTTTTCTGGCTTTGCCCCACCCCCATTCAGATTTAATTTGACTAGCTGGTATCTTTTGAGCCCATTTCATGTGTTAACTGTCTTTAATTCATGGACTTCAGCCTCAGAAAGACACTAGGAGGCTGGTCATGTCAATATCCCTACTTTACAGATGAGGAAACTGAGTTGAGAGTGACTGACTAACTTATGTCTAGAAAGTTTCAGATTGGAGACTGGAATACACACATGTTTGATCCAAAAACTGAAATTTTTTACTTCACCAAACTGACTCCTGTAGACTGTCCAGTCCTCCCTGATTTTACTGGCTCACACATCTGGTCCCATGTCCCCATTTCCTCTCCTAAGCCAGGCCGTACACAGCTCAGCCAGGAATGTTGATGGATCTCCTGTTTGGTCTCTTCACCCTTGGCCCCCTCTCCTCCCTATGGCTGGCACATCCTTCCAGAGATGTGATGCAGTGGGTAGGGGAGAGCTGGGCTCTGGCACTAGACAAACCCGACTTTGAATCCCAGCATCTTCAGTCATCTGCTTTGGGGATCTGAGGTTAACTCATTTCACCTCTCTAAGTCTGTTTCCTCATGTGAAAGGTGGAAATTGAGATAGAACCTGTATCAAAAAAGAAAAAGAAAGAAATTTCTTTTTTGATTAATTTAAAAGCATATGCTACATATAAGAATTTCCTAGGACTTCCCTGGTGTCCAGTGGCTAAGACTCTGAGTTCCCAATGCAGGGGGCCTGGATTCAATCCCTGGTCAGGAAGCTAGATTCCACATGCCACAACTAAGACCCAGCACAGCCAAATAAATAAATATTTTAAAAAAAAAGAATTTCCTAATGTCTGAATATGTCATAAAAGTTCTTTTAAATAAATATTTTCTATGAAGGGAGTTGACTTTCCCCTGGTAGCTCAGTTGGTAAAAACTCCACCTGCAATGAAGGAGACCCTGATTCGATTCCTGGGTTGGGAAGATCTGCTGGAGAAGGGAAAAGCTACCAACTCCAGTGTTCTGACCTGGAGAATTCCATGGACTGTATGGCCTCTATTCATGGAATTCTCCAGGCAAGAATACTGGAGTGGGTTGCTGTTTCCTTCTCCAGGAGATCTTCCTGACCCTAAAAATAGATCTTATCTATTTTTAATAGAATTCCTGCTCCTCCTGTCCTGCCAGTTTTCCCATGGGAGTCTCCTTCCAAGGGGGAAGTGTCCTTGCTCCTCTGCCTTCTTGCAGATGCTCATGGAGCTTTCCGTCTATACAAATACAGAGACTTTGTTTTGTAGAGTTCTTTAAAGTTTTTGTAGTTTTCTCCCAGGCCAGCCCAATTAATTTGCACAACTCTAAGAAACAGTCCAGTCTAGTAATTATTATCTCTGTTTTTAAAAGGTGAACTGAGGCTCTGAGAGATAGAATAACTGATTCATGGTCATGAATGGAGGCCTGGAGCCTTGGTCTTCTGCACTGTGGCCCTCCCGCCAAGCCATCCTGCCCATATGTGACTGCCACCTACCTGAATCCCTTGTTATTTCTAACAGTGCAAATTGTCCCATGAGTGCCTACCTTGTATCCCCAGGAAGGATGTAGTCTGCCCCCTTACCCTATCCTAGTGTCTTGCAAAATATCTATTATGTGGTTAATGTCATTCAAGGTTCTAAAATTTGAATAAATGTGGTATGTTGCAAGACCATTGCATTAGACTAGCAACTGTGTTGACTAGAAGGCTGAACTGATACCCTGACATTTTAATCAAGAGTAAGACATCTCATTCTTGAGGTACTTGTTTCTCTGTAAACGTGCGTTTAGACTTTGAATCCCTGAATTTGGAGTTAGCTTCTTCAGCTCCTGTGTTCTGTGTTCTTGTGTCTAGAACTCTGACCATGCTTGACTGTAGGTAACCTGCTGATCCATCCATTTCCCCTCCCCCAGGCTGAGAGTCCCTCCAGGACAAGCACCACATCCAAGTCCTGTCAATGCCCAGGGCCTGCCACGGTGCTTGGCTCATCGTAGATGGAAGTTGAATGAATAAATCAGAAAAAGCCATCTGGTCCATCCCCTCATCCCCCTGTGATTGTGCTTGTTCCTATCCTCTTACCTTGGTTCGCATTATGTATTTCTTATCTCTTATATTGAATCAAAGGCAGGTTCATATTTTACTCATTTTTGTAGCCTCCCAAACAACCAGGGACCCACTCCAGTGTTCTTTCCTGGAGAATCCCAGGGACAGGGGAGCCTGGTGGGCTGCCGTCTATGGGGTCGCACAGAGTCGGACACAACTGAAGCGACTTAGCAGCAGCAGCAAACAACCAGGGAAGGAAGAAACCTTCTTTATTGAGGGTTATTGTGTGCCAGTGATTGCACATATATTATGTCATTATGTTAAAAAATTGAATTTAATTCTTATAACAGGTCAATAAGGTAGGCATTATCATCCCTGAATTACAAAAGAATGAGCTACAAATCAGGGAAATAAAGTAATTGTAATTTGGCCAAGTTTACACGGGTGGTAAGTGTCAGTGCTGGAATTTGAATCCCTGTCTGCTGGCTCTGAGACCCAAGCCTTTCTTTTTTTATGTTGTTTGGTGTTTATTTTTTAACAGCCTTCAGAATAGCTGAGTGCTTTGGCCCAGTAGGAGTTAGGAACTCTGCTGAACTGAGACTTGAATTTAATCACATTGAATCAAATCTGTGCAAGCCTGCTCCCCAATGCTTCCAGCACATATACTGCCACCTTTGTATTTGATTATTTGGATGAAATGCTTCAGGGAATAAATGCTAAGCATTCACAGTGTATCAGGCTGAGGGCTGGGCACTTGGGGATACGGTGCTGAAGACAGACTTCCTCAGGGAGCCTACAATCTAGTGGGAAAACACATATGTAGTGGGGATTGTAAATATGATCTGTGCTGATAGAACAAACTGGTAGTTACCAGTGGAGAAAAGGGAAGGGGAGGGGTAAGATAGGGATTAAGATATACAAAATAGGTAAGCAAGAAGTACCTATTGTACAGCACAGAAAAATATAGCCATTATTTTTTAATAACTATGAAAACATTGAATCAGTGTGTTGTATACCTGAAGCTAATGTAATATTGTAAATCAACTATACTTCCATCTTTAAAAATGTGATCTGTGCTAAGGGGAGACAGAAGACAAAGGTTTAAGTCATTCTAGGGAGGTCTTGGGAGGCTTCTGGGTAAATCAGGAAAGAGGAATGAGTGGGCGAGACAGGAGGAAAGCACAGAGGAATGGCATGTGCTAAGCCACTGAAGTATGAAATTACAGGTAGAATGGGTCTGGAACAAGGGAATATTTTGGTGAAACAGAACAGGGGAATAAATGAGATACTGGAACTGCTCTCCCTGTGTTCATACCATGAACCAAACATGACTGATTCTGACCCTTGCCCCTATACAGGCAGTGCTCTTAGCCTAGATGATAGCCAGAACATGCTTCCCAATCAGGAAGTAAATTAGAGAAATGGCTGGCAACACCTCCCTCTGTCTTCTCTAGGGATGTGATGGACAAACACAGTGTTTGCATTTCCCTGATGTAGGGGAAACAATGAGCCAGCAATTGGGAGACCCACGTCTCAGCAGACCAGGCAGGTTGCTTTGGGCCCATGCTCTTGATGTGCCCCTGAACCAGAGGACCCTGGGGTAGCAGATGGGAGATGTGAACAGGATCCGGGCCTGTTCAGAATCACTTTCTTAAGTAGTGGGGGGTAGAGTGGAAAAGTCTGCCCACCCTGAGCCAGAGGGATGGAAGCAGCAAACATCAGTTGGACCCAACTTGTTCAAATTTCCCTCTTTGCTGTGCCCAAAAATATTCCTAAACTGGAGAGATTTTAAAAACCCAGCCAAAGAATAGCAGACAACTGCGTCAACATTATAATGATTTGTATGTAACAGGAATCAATATGCGTGTGTGTGTGCGTTCATGCTAAGTCACTTCAGTCATGTCCGACTCTTTGTGACCCCATGGACTGCAGCCTGCCAGGCTCCTCTGTCCATGGAATTTGCCAGGCAAGAAGAACACTGGAGTGGGTTGCCATTTCCTCCTCCAGGGGATCTTCCCAACCCACGGATTTAACCTGGGTCTCTGATGTCTCCTGCACTGGCAGACGGGTTCTTTATCACTAGTGCCACCTGGGAAGCCCAGTAATCAATATATATATATTTATATTCATCGTGTGCAAAAACAAATCCGGTATGGTGTTGATGTTGACTTTTCTCTCCTCTCTTTCCCCTGCCTTGAGACTTTGAAAAATCCTCAGGCCAAGTTCTGCCTTGGTCCTACCCAGACGTTATTCTGTTCTCCCTCTGTGTCATCCATCACTTCCCTGCTACATCCCACTGCAGTCATTATCCTGGGTGATCCTCAGCAAACCACTCTGGACTAGTCATGTCCTTGTATCCAAACCGCCTCACCCATCCTTTCACATGGCTAGCCTGCCTGCCCCTCACCTTGAAAGGTACATAAAAGCCAGCAAAAAACAGCAGTGCTTATTCCCAGGAATGGTTAAGCCTAATTTCCCTTTATCTTTTGCTCAGTGCCCACCTCCCCAGCTCCACACTCTAATTTTGCCCACACTGATGCATCCTTCACACTGCTGTCTGGATGATTTATCTAAAATTCAAATGTGATCATGTCACTCCCCTGCTCAGAACCCTTCTATGGTTTCAGACCCTTTAAAATGACATCTAAACTCCTGAAGCATTTAGAACAAGGCTCTCCATGGGCAGGCTCCTTCCTACTTCCCTGGCCTCATTTCCCAACTCTCCCCTTGACACTCTGTGACACAGCAATGCTAAATTACTTATGGCTCCCCAAACACACAATGTTACTTAATGTTTCTGAGTCTGCCAGAAATAGTCCTTCCTCTCTGTTCTGTCTTGCAAATCTGCTCAGCATTTAAACCTTCTCTCAACTTTCTTCTTCTCTGAGATTCTTCCAGACAGGAGTCATCATTCTGGGCCAGCTCTGTGTCTTATTTAGACATCTACCCATTGCCCTGTCTGCATTTGCCCAAGACTTACTTGCTCACAGGGTCTATCTTACTCATCCCAGAATAGCACAGGACCTAACACAGAGCAGGTGCTTAGCCAACACAGCTTGGATCATTGTCCAATTACACCTCCCCATCCTTGAAGGGACTTGTGTTTTAGCCACAGCACCACTGATGCCTGCATCTGGTCGGCTTTTCCAGGTCGGGCCAATCATTGGTCTGCAATCATCGGCGGATCCCACTCCAAGAATTACGTGCTATGGGAGTATGGAGGATATGCGAGCGAAGGCGTCAAACAGGTTGCAGAATTGGGTTCCCCAGTGAAAATGGAGGAGGAAATTCGACAACAGGTAAGAAAAATAATCCCAGAATGACTAAAACCTAGACATGCCGTCAAGCATCCTTTAGCTTTCTTTCCCAGGGACTCAAAACTTACAGGACAATGTACTGGAAAATTGGTGCTATAGGAAGTAAAATCTATTTGCTGAGTTTCAGAGTGCTTATGTTCAGTTGAAGACAGAGGCACAAATGTTCGTCTTATTGTCTCACATCTTCCCTGACTGCTTTTGCGGTTTCTTGAGCTTGTGCTAAAAGCCGTTGCTGTGGCTGCATTGTTGGGATATCACACCTTTGTTCTCCTGAGGGTCAGTGTGGTGGGTTACTTTGATTCTTGAGAGGGTCAGGGGAGTGACATTCACACGAAGCTAAAATCACCGTTTCCAAAGAGAAACATTTGCTTATTGACACATGTTTTTGCACCTATGTCTTGAGGTGTTTGATAAACAAGTCAGTGATTAATCAAAATCATTATAAGCTGAAGCATCTTTAATGTATTGATACAGTGTACCATCTCATGCGGGCCCAGGAGTCAGGTATTATCTAGGACCCCTTTCACACCAACAAAGGATAAGAGAGAAATAGTCTATCACTCTTTTGTATTTGTTGGGAAGTACCATCATCCATCATCAAAAGCACTAGACAGAGGTTGATGAGGGATCTTGAAAGAAGAGCTGTGGCTTATTGAAGGCCATTCACAGGCTTCACCGTGGGGAGGAGACAGTCCAGCTTTGGCCATCTCTACCCACAAAAGCCCTTTGGGCCTCAGAGAGCTGGGTAGTGAACCACGTGTCACTGCTCATAAGTGTACAGGGGGAAGGAAGGAAAGCGCCAACCATGCTGGGAATGTGGTCGTTTGCAGCACAGGCCACGGTGAGGCTGCTGCCCTGCTTGGGTTCCTGCCCCACGTCTCCTGAGACAGCACAGGGGGCCCTGTGTCTCACGGTGTGTGTGTGCAGCAGGGCAGGCAGAGCTGAGGCCCCCTGTCCTTCCCCCTGATGTCTGCCATCTGGACTCCAAGCTCCCACAGACCCTAAGCTGAATGCAGCAAAGGCCACCTGATTCCTGCTGTAATCCCCTGAGGAATTCTTTTGGCCCAGCGTCCAAAAACACCCAAGAATTAGCTTATGTTTCTCATTAATTTGATTTAAAGCCTTTCTCCATTTTCAGAAAAAATTGTTTAACCCAGCATTTCAAGATAGCGTGCTATTCATCACAAGTTTATCTTACCAATGACTTAGTGTTTCTCTGGCTCTGGCCGCCACACCTTGTCACTGGTATTACTCATTTAGGCTACAGCACAGCCACGTTCATCTGCAAAGTCATGAAGGGCTCCATACTGGTCCTCATCTGTCCAGGCTGTCATGGAGGGGAGATACCTTGTCTGGGCTCCTGATTCTCAAGCATGGAATTGTGATATATGGCCTGCCAAGTTCTGTTGTGTCGTATGTTGAAAAACCATTTGTTATAAATAATAGCTGAAACTAAAGTTAGCATATTAGTTAGATCAAGACCAAGGGCATCTTCCTAATAATGCCCGTGTCACTTGTTGGCTATCTTGAGGGATTTCTGGAGAGAAGGGAAGCATGCAGGAATTCTGAGAACCCGAGACCTCATTGTACTGGAGAACATGATCAGTCATGTGTCATAGCAGTAAGAAGTCTGACAATTGATGAATGGACCTCCCGCCTTCTGTCTCCTCCTAGGAAAATGTTCTTTGCTTGGTGTGTTCCTGACCAGCACACTTGGGATTAGCTTTTGTACACGCAGACAATGTCTGGTTCTTCCAGCTGGCTAGTGTTCCTGACGTGAAGTCATAATAACATTTAATTATGGGTACTGCACATGAAAGTTAAAAATTCCACTGAGCACGTCCTAAGGTCTGTCAGGTTCCCTGGATGCTAACCATGTACTTTTAGCTCTCACCTCTAGTTGGAGAAGACAATATTAATTTCCAAGATTTTCTCATAAGGATAACTGAGGCACAGTCAGTAGTTAGAGAATTCCAGAACTTGAACCCAAGTCCACCTGGCTCCAAAACCTATATTAGTACCAAATAAATAATTTGCAGGGCCTAGTGAAAATGGGAGGTCCTTTGTTCAAAACATGAGGATTTTAAGATGGTGGCACTTGAATTTCACAGCACAGGAACCTAACAATCTGTACAGGTGACACACTCATGAGACTGGCCCTCTCTACCCACCTTCCTCGCCCCATAGAGAAACCCCCTCTCCAGCCTCTGAAATAAGCCTGTTTCCATAGCTCTGCTCAGCAGTGCATTCAGCAGCCCAGCTCCTAGAAAAGTCAGACAGATAAAGTGATTTCAGGGTCCCTTCGCTTTCAAGCAACTCATGGTTCTAAATATTGTTCCCTGAAAGCACACCATTTATTCTTCTGTAAGCCAGCTAAGAAACAACATAAAAAAGGAACAAGAATATGAATCCTCCTAGAATATGAAAGTGTCCCCTGAATAACCGGGAACTTGTTTGAACACATCTACAAACTAACACAGTGTTCTCAGCCTTTAATACCTTATATCCTACCAACTGCTATATCAAAGAACCCGAGTCCAACCAGGATGAAAATAAAAAGGTCTCTTTTCCCAAGAAAGACGTTTATATGCTTCCTAGCATTCTCTTGTTATAGACTTATCACTCGCTGCAAGTTTCAAGGGCATTAAAAATCACAGGAGATATTGTTGGAGGTAAACTTGTGCTAATGGCTTTCAAACACAAATGAACAAAAACAGTAATCCCATTAGTAGTGGGAAACTGTAATAATATTGAGTATAAATTTTAACGTGCCTATAGCTACAAAACACCAAGAAAATTAATGAAAAATTACAGCAGCATTATTGGCATTCATGACACTCGTGACCAGATAGAGTGGGGGAAGAGCTCAAAGTGCACTTCTTAGTAGGAGACAAAGGCAAATGGGTCTTGGTGGGGACGGTGGTTTAGGAATACTGAGAGAAGCCTGGCCTGGCAGGTCACAGATGAATAACCTCAAGTCAGGTGGAGGCAGTAGGGAATGGTAGATCACACATGCAGGCAGACCCAGGACCCGAAAGTGAACTGATGAATATTCATCATTATGAAAATGGTACACTAAGACCATTTTTATTTCGTCAAGTATACATCTATGGCACGTGTATGAAGTGTATGGACCCAAAGATGGTGCCCCCTTCACCTTGTTATTCATGCTAAAAACTTGGGCATCACCCTTGATTCTGTCCCCATCCCAACTTCTTCTGCCTTCTCTCCTAAATTCCTCCAGGTCACTTCCTCAGTACCACACGTCCGTTTAAACCATCCTCATCTCTTGCCTGAATTATTGCACTAGCCGTCTGACCTCCCTGCCTCCAGCTTTCTTCCTGTTATTCACACTGCACCCCAGCCATTTTATAAAATTTCCATTGGATTTTGCCACTCTCCCAATTAGAATGTTTAATGGCTACTAATTGACCCCAGAAAAAAGTCAAAACTCTTGATCATAGCTTAAAAACCCTCCATGATCTGACCTTGTTTACCTCCCCCATCTTATTGCTTGCTGCAACTCTAAGCTGAACCAGTGCAAAACCTCTTTCATACGCTCCAAAAACCATACCTCTGGGTCTTCTGTCAGTCTGGAACATCTTCCAGCTCCCTTTCAACTGGTGAACTCATGTTTATACTTCAGAACTCAGCTTAAATGTTGCTCTTCCTGGAAGCCTTTCCAAATTCTATACAAAATCTGCCCCCTGGCCTGGTGCTTCCACAACACCAGGTGCCTCCCCCATCATTACCATCATCACATTTACTGCAAGTTCTTGTTTGATATCTCTCCTTCACTAAACTGCAAAGTTCAGAAATCCATGTTCTCCATCTCTGTATCCTCTGAGTGGGTATAGTGTTAATTGTTTCATAATTGTTTCCTGCATAGTTTAATTCATTTGATAATTTTACTGAACACCTACTAAATAAGTGCCAGGCATTGGAAATCCAGCAGCAATGAGATCATTCCCTGCCTTCAGGGAATCTACATTCTAATGGAGGAAACAAGGGGGGGAAATGGTTAAATAATTATAAATTAAGGTAAGAAAAGAAACTAACAAGGAGTGGCATAAAAAAATAGTAGGAAGGAACCTTGTTAGTAAGGTGGTCAGGGAAGGTCTCTGTGAGGGGTGCCCATTAAGCTGAGACCCAAAAGAAAAGCATCAGAAAAACATCACTCTAGATGGTGACAACAGCATGTGCAAAGACTTAGAAGTAGAAGAGAGCTTATTATACTGGAAGAACTGAGAGAAGACTTGTGTGGCAAGAGAAGAATGAATGAGGGGGAGTGTGGCTCCATGTGCATGAAGGACACATTGTCTCCACGCTGGAGAGATTCAAAGATTGGGAGGGAGAGATGGACATATAAAGTACTATTTCCTTGTAATGTACTTAAATTCTTTAGGGGGATCTCTGCAACAGCTGAGGAAATGCAGACATTAGGCTGTGCAGCTGTTGAATGTGCCATTCTCTGGGTCCACTTTCCCAACAGACGTGTTAGACATGTGTGTTTCCCAGCCCCTCCCTCTGGGCAGGCTGGGTCTGGTGCCCCTTCCTAGAGCGACTGCAGCTCCCCGTGCGGTCCTTCTCCTAGGCAGAATGGTTCCTGCTTCATTCCTTCTCCATCTCCCAAGCATGTTCTATGTCCCTGGAAGGTGGGCACTTTTCGATTTTCCTCTCTGCTCTGTTGTTACTCATTCTATTCCTTCATTATGGTTTCTTTTATTCTCTTCCATTTTAAACATGTCTAATTGTCTTACTCGGATTATTCTGTTACCTCAGGGTCTTAGGGACGAATGTTCCTTTGAATTGAACTGGCACACCCTCCCCATCGCTAGTGTCCTTGATTGACTTTGGATTGTTTGCTCATCATCAGTGGGTATTTTTCTTTGTTTCCTGTGAGAGTCCTCCATGCTCAAGTTGTATTGTCTGCTCAAGGGGAGATTGTGTTTTTTGTCTTTCCCACCCTGGCTTTGATGTCATTTCTCAGCTTCAAGTTGCCCACTGCCAGGCCAGTGGCCTGCACTTACACATGGGAGAGGCTAAAGCTTCTGTTTCGTGAAGCTGAACTTTCATTCAAGGACCTGGATGAGAGCAACCTTCTTTGCCACCTCCCCAAATGACTGACAGAGGAATTCCTTATCCCCATTCACAAAAAGGAGAGCCCTTCAAAATATCCAGCTTGAGGCAAAGCTGTCTTCCCACATGTCACCTAACACTAGCTTAAGACGTCCTCTTCTTGCCCTGCATGATTTTAAAACCTCTAGCTCCTGGAACCGTACCCTGAGCTCAGTCCCAGGCATTACCTCCACTCAGTTTTGGGTTAGACTTTTCTCCTCCTTTCTGGCATCCAGGGAATTTTTCTAAACTCCCTTTTGTACTTTTGAAACTTCCTCCTGCTATATTTTGTCTAACATGTCTGTGTGTTTGTAGTAGGAAGGAGACTTTTTGCATCAGCTCAGTCTTTCCTGCCTCCTGATGTCCACCAAGTATCTCCAGCACTTCATACACTGTCTCACACACAGTAGGTGTTCAGCCAGTGTCTGAATTGGTGAACTGACACACAAGCCATAAATGTCTTACTAAGTCATTGTTGTTGTGTTTAATTGCTAAGTGGTGTCCGATTCTTTGCAACCCCAGGACAGCCAAGCTCCTCTGTCCATGCAATTCTCCAAGCAGGAATACTGGAGTGGGTTGCCATTTCCTTCTCCAAGGGATCTTCCTGACCCAGGGATTGAACCCATGTCTCCTGTATTGCAGGCAGATTCTTCTACAGCTGATTCATAAAATGAAGCCCTATTAAGTCATTTAGTTCAGTTCAGTCGCTCAGTCATGTCCAACACTTTGTGACCCCATGGACTGTTGCATGCCAGACTTCCCTGTCCATCACCAACTCCCAGAGATTGCTCAAATTCATATCCATCAAGTTGGTGATGCCATCTAACCATCCCATCCTTTGTCATCCCCTTCTCATGCCTTCAATCTTTCTCAGCATCAGGGTCTTTTCCAATGAGTCAGTTCTGCGCATCAGGTGACCAAAGTATTGGAGTATCAGCTTCAGCATCAGTCCTTCCAATGAATATTCAGGACTGATTTCCTTTAGGATGGACTGGTTGGATCTCCTTGTAGTCCAAAGGACTCTCAAGAGGCTTCTCCAACACCACAGTTCAAAAGCATCAATTCTTTGGTGTTCAGCTTTCTTTATAGTCCAACTCTCACATCCAAAGATGACCACTGGAAAAACCATAGCCTTGACCAGACAGACCTTTGTTGGCAAAGTAATGTCTCTGCTTTTTAATATGCTCTCTAGGTTTGGCCTAGCTTTTATTCCAAGGAGCAAGCATCTTTTAATTTCATGGCTGCAGTCACCATCTACAGTGATTTTGGAGCCCAAATATATAAAGTCTCTCACTGCTTCCATTGTTTCCCCATCTATTTGCCATGAAATGATGTACTGGGTACCATGATCTTCATTTTTTGAATGTTGAGTTTTAAACCAGTTTTTTCACTCTCCTCTTTCACTTTCATCAAGAGGCCCTTTAGTTCTTCTTTGCTTTCTGCCATAAGGGTAGTGTCACCTGCATATCTGAGGTTATTGATGTTTCTCCCGGCAATCTTGAATCCAGCTTGTGCTTCATCCAGCCCAGCATTTCGCATGATATACTCTGCATATAAGTTAAATAAGAAGGGTGACAATATATAGCCTTGACGTACTCCTTTTCCAGTTTTGAACCAGTCTGTTGTTCCATGTCCAGTTCTAACTATTGCTTTTTGACCTTCATACAGGTTTCTCAGGAAGCAGTTAAGGTGGTCTGGTATTCCCATCTCTTTAAGTATTTTCCATAGTTTGTTGTGATCCACACAGCCAAAGGCTTTGGCGTAGTCAATAAAGCAGACGTAGATGTTTTTCTGGAACTGCTTTGCTTTTTCAATGATCCAACGGATGTTGGCAATTTGATCTCTGGTTCCTCTGCCTTTTCTAAATCCAGCTTGAACATTTGGAAGTTCATGGTTCACGTACTGTCTGGCTTGGAGAATTTTGAGCATTACTTTACTAGGGTGTGAGATGAGTGCAATTGTGCAGTAGTTTGAACATTCTTTGGCAGTCATTAACAAATGACAAATTAAGTCATATGGACTTTAGTGCCCTGGTTGGGCGCTAGCTCTCTGCCTTGGCAAGGAGGGCTCGTTTTCCTCTCTGGCTGGTCTGGTTCGAGTAAGCTGAGAGCCACACAGCACAAGCTTTATTCAGGGGCCAAAGAATGGAGAAGTGGGAACTAAGATTGACAGGTTAACTTCTCACGAACCTGGCCAGGGGGATTTAATTTTAAAGAATATGACAAAGGGAGTAGGAGTGAGGGTAATGATGGGGAGGCATACATTAATCCATTAGAGAAAGTGCAGGACTCTTTCCAGGGTTTGGGGTGCCATCCCCTTTTATCCTTTTTTGGTCCTTGATGTCAAGCCGTGGTTGCCATTTGTGTTATTTAATATGCAAATATAGTAAAATCAGCTGGTAATGAGACTCAGGCTCTGTTGGAAGTCAGATTCACTGCCATCTTGGTCCAGCTGAGTTTGTTTGTTTGTAGCTTCCTTTCTTATCTCAGCCCTTTAACTTAAAGATTTATGTTCACTTCTGCTAACGGTGAGGGTTGACAGGTTTTAAGCAGACACCTGGAGCATCTCTGGCAACAGCCTCTTGCATAAAACCATACACTGGGCACTCACTCATGAAAAAAAAATGCTAGATAAAAAGCACTCCAACTTTCACATTTCTCTAAATTTGAAGTTTTCCTGACTTTAAGAGGTCGGATAATGGTGGACCCTCACATAGTCATTGATTATTTCACCTTCAGGAGGCCTCACTTTGGTGGATTGCTTAAACCTGCCAGCAGGATTATTGCACCACCTATGGCACAAGAATCAATAAACAAGCTGACGTCCTTTTTCTTTAAAGTTGAAACAATTTATAAGGCTCTGGGAACTGGTAGAAAGAGTCCGAGAATTTTCTTTTCTCACCTCCTTTAAATCATTAGAGAGAAAAGATGTCTACCAAACTTTTATTTCTCCTGATTTTTTATTTTCTAAACTTGTGGTCACTTTCCTCTAATTAAAATTGAAGACGTTGCCTGATATCTGATATTTTCCATGAATCATAGCATGTTACCTCGGCTGGTTGAAAAAGTCACACACACACACACACACACATTACCTTTTATTTATAATAATTGAGTTCCAATGATCTTTAGTGCTTATAAGAAATAGTACCATATAGTAGCTAAAAGCTTAAGCTCTGAATCAAGATTCCTGGGTACAAATACTAGTTCCAGGTGTTACTTAATGTGTGATGTTGGACAAGTTACTCAACCCCTCTGTGCCTTGGGTTCCCCTTTCATGAGATGAGCGTGATAATATGCCAACCTCATTGAGTTGCAGTGAGGACTAATGGAGTCAATGTGTGTTAAGTGCTTGGAGCAGACCCTGCCCTGTAGAAAGCGCTTACTAAATGTTACCTGTCATTATCATGTTCTCATTCTTGGTCTTCATTTCTTCATCAGGAAAGTGAAGAGCCCCTGTAGGAGCTACAAAAGTTAATGATTCTAAAGGTTCACCTTCATCAGGTCAGTCCCCAGCCTGAAAGGAGGACACCACTTCTTTGCCATCCCCTGCCCCCGCCTGCCCCACCCACCCCTGCTTAACAATGTCACCTCCTAATAGCCCTAGCTGTCCATCCCAAAGTTGACCCTGTACTATTTGAGGATAATAATCACACCCTCATATAAAAAAGGAGCCACAACAAAACTCCAGGCTCATTCCAACTCTATTCCTTTGCACATGTTCTTCTTTTTCCTTAGGACAGCTTTATCTGGATGCCTATAGTAGCTAGTTCAAGGCCATGTCCAGAACAAGGCCTCAAGGCAGCCCAGAACAGGAGATCTTCCCATTTGCTATGGGCTATCTGCTGGGGGCTAGAAATGCAGTCAAAGCTCCCGATCCAAGGAAGGAGGTGGCCTAGTGAAGTCTCTATTTTTATACATACAATTTTAAAGGTTACTTTCCACTTACTGTTACAAAACATTGGCTCTATACCCCATGTTATACAATACATCCTTGAGCCTATCTTGTATACAATAGTGTGTGCCTCGCATTCCCCACCCCTTTGCCCCAACCCCACTGCCCACTGGTAACCACTAGTTTCTTCCCTGAATCTGCGAGTTTGGTGAAGTCTCTTAATTGTAAGTAACAGAAACCTGTTAAAACTAACTCAAGAATAAAGGAAAGCTTATTGTAGGGAGTAAATAGAACTCAGAACACAAGTTAGTACTGAGTGCAGAAAAGTCTCGTGAGAACGCTAACCAGAAAACATCAGGCTGAGAGGATCATTTACGCCTTCCCCCCCACCCCGCTCCTCCAGCCTAGAGTCCCACGGTCTTCTCTATACTCTTCTGTGTGAATCTCTTCTATTACCCTTTCTCAATAGATCTGCTACCTCCTCTTACTTATACTGCACATGACCGCAAACGGCGGCTGTATGACTTTCTTCCTTGACTTTTCATAGCCAGGGTGGTCTTGGTAACTCTTAGTTGAAGTACCAGAAAGACAGATTGATCACTGAAGAGTCTGTGCATGGGTGCCCCCTGCCTCAGATATCTATCTACTCTAATCAGCAGTTGTCCCCCATGTAAAGAAACGCAGAGTATAATTCCATACAGGGGTGGTGGGTAGGGCAGTTTTTACTAAAAAAGGAATCGGCAGTAGAAGGTAAATTGATTGACATTTCAGGGCAGCAGGAGTAGATTGGCAAGAAGTAGACCAAGTCATCGAAACCCGGACAAAAACCAAAATTTGGGGAAGGCTATCCGGAAGGAACACTAAAGAGAACAGCGGCTGGGCACAAAAGAGATCAATATAACTTTGGGACACAGATCTAAGCCTATTGGATGAGAACTACTGGGCCTAGAGATTGGTTCAGCCATTGAGGAGGGACCTGGGGATATCCCTAGACCTAAACATAAGGATTTGGAAAAGGTTATGGTGGCGAAGGGCACAGTCAAGATCATTGGCTCTTATATTGCAATGCATTTATCTGCTTAAGAACCATGAAAACAGTACAGGGCAAGGAGATATGCTCCCTAAGTCTTTGACCTTGAGTAGCTCACCTAACTTCAATAAGCCTTAGATTTTTCATTTCCAAAATGGTAATCATGGACATGAAGTTAAGCAAACTCCAGGAGATAGTAGAGAACAGGGAAGCCTGGTGTGCTGCAGTTCATGAAGCCACTAAGAGTTGGTCACAACTTAATGACCAAACAACAACAGCAATCTTGAGGATATGAACTCCATATATTGGTTATGAAATAATACACATGCAGTACCTGGCTTGAAGTATGACCCAATTATTGCTGTTAGTATTAGAACCAAAAAAATTAAATTTGGAGGATTTGTAATCCACTTGTCCTCCCATCTTCTAAGAAGATGCTTTGGTTTCATTGGGTGGGAATGCAATTGACAGAAGAGGTAAACTGTGCTAACTAAAAGCTACTAGAGAAAGTAGACCAGGAAAAAAGAAGTGAGGGGAGAAGTAAGGCCAGTAAGCTGGGACAGAATTAGAATTTTAAAGTGTGAGAAGAGACATATATGAGCTGCTGCCATTTGGATTGGAAATACAGATTAAAAAGAAAGGTCCAAAGAAGACTTTTAGTAAATTTGATTTCTCAAAGAAGAGACATCTAAAGAGAATTTTTAGCAGTGCACTTTGCAGAGCATTGTGTGATGTAATTAACCCTCTGTTGGTTCCTCAAGACACATTTAGTAAAGACCTGCAGTGCTTTTCAAGGCTTCTTGGAATCAGATTGGGTAGAAACTTTAGGTTGTTACTCTGCTGCACAGTCCCCGAGTGCCTAATTTTATTGGGGTCACATTAATACTGTTATCCATGTCTCTTTTGTCCTTCACAACCTCATTCAAGGCTTAACTCCACGGAGTGTGTAAGTGGGCACTTGTGGTTGATAGGAATAAAGTGGTACTAGGGGTGGGGGTGGAAAAGAAGTTAAATAAAGATTCCCAGTCACAGACACTTGATACAGAAATTAGAGCATCATTTGAAAGGTGGGACTTCAGTCATATGAAACCTCTTATTTTCTTTCAGTTGAGTCTTCAAACAAATCTATATCACAGTAGGACAAGCAGCCAAAGTGATTCAGTGATACCTGTTCTTTAATAAAACTGAAACAGGCTGCCTTTGCTAGAAGGAGGCAGAGTCCTGCTCTTAGCAGAATTTCCTGACTTCCACAGCTTCACATCAGAGCATCATCAATCCCTGGAAATTTTTCTGAGAATCTCTCTATGGAAGAAATGGGGGATGGTTTTTTTCAGAACTTGTAGATTATTTAGCTTCCTAAAAATATATTTTTATAGCATCTGAGCCAAAATATTACAAACAGAAGGCAAATTTAAACAGGGAAATAATTAATAAATTGTCAAGATTTAGAGACAATTTAGCAATAGCTATCAAAAATTGTACATTTTCTTTCTTATCATGGCAAAAAAAAGCCCACATAACATAATACCATGTTAACCATTTTTAAGTGTATAGTTCTGTAGTGTTGAGTGTATTTACACTATTGTGTATACATTTTCTTTATACCTTAACATAGTAATTCTGTATCTAGGAATTTGTCCTTCAGAAATATTCTCACACAAGGTATGTGAGGAAGAATACTTATCACAACATTGTTTATAAAAATAAGAGATGGAAAGAAGCTATTTTTTAATCAATAGGGGGCATATTAAAAATTCTGGCTGCTTCTATGTAGTTAAATATCATGCAGCTACTAAAAGGAGCAAGGCAGATCTGTATACACTGATATAGAAGGCTCCCTGGTATATTTACTAGGTGGGGAAAAACAGAAGAGTGTCTCTAGCTAGCTGCCATCTGGGGAAAACACAGGTGGGTTAGAGTCAAATGATTATATGCACATATAGAATTTTATATGTATAGAATATCTCTATGTACACATGTCAGAAACTCAGTGTCTCTAGAGCAAACTGGGAGAGTAGGGGTCAGATCTGAAAGGTATATTCACATTTCACTATATGCCCTTTTGTACTGTCTGTACACATACATGTTACCTTTTAAAGATGTTAGCTAAATAAGCAAAGAAAACTTTAATAAGTGAATATTGCAAAAAGATCAGTACTCCAAACTTAGTCTGTAATTTAATGTGCTTCCCCCAAAACATAATTTTTAAAATTATACAGGCTGATTCTATGGAAATGAAAAACTACGTAGTCAAGAGTAACTAGAAAATGTCTGAAAGACAATGATGAGGGTGGGGGAGAGGTAGTAAGTAGAGAAGACTAGCCAAACCAGATATTAAAAACTACATTATAAAACTACGTTAAATAAAACTGTGTGACACTAATATATGGATAAACAGATCAATAAAATATAATAGAAAGTCCAAAAAAAGACACAAATTTATTTTAAATTAAGTGTAAGAAAAAGATATATTTTTCTGTCTCTTGGAAAATGATAAATTATTTAATAAATGGTATTGTCACAACTGAAAGTCATGGAAAAATACAGTTTGCTCCATACTTCAATCTTTAAACCAAAATAAACTCCAAATTTATCAAAGATTTAAATATTTTTAAATGAAGATTTTAAAACATTAGAAGAAACATGATAAAATCATTCTATAATCTAGAGCAAAATTCCTTCTAATCATGTCACAAAACTCAGAAGGCACAAAAGAAAAGACTGATAAACTACAAGCATGTTTTTTATTGTTATTGTGGAAAATATTTAAACATTTTAAAGGAGAAAGAAAAAGTGTGGGAAGTGTTTGTAGTCCATACAATAAACAAAGGGCTAATTTCTTTAATATGTAAAGCGCTCTTATGGTTCAATTTTTAAAGAACAGTATACCAGTTTTTTAAAATGATCAAAACACATAAGTTTTAAGATATTTCAAAAGATGTTTAATCTTATTTATGATTATGGAAATGCATATTTATTCCACAGAGCTATAATTTTTTATCTATTGGACTTTGGATAGTCATATGTTGACAGAAGTGTGAAAAAGCAGACAGTAATGTGCTAATTGTGGCAATGCTGATGGCACAGTTTTGTGGAGGGCACATTTCCCTGACTCGTACTTCCTATCCAGAAACTTAAACACACCAGACATACTCACATGTAGGCACATGCTACTTACTGAACACTGTGTATAACAGAAAAAGTAGAACAAGTTAAACATCTATTAATAGGGGACCAGTTTTTAAAAAATGAGAAGTTGAGATTAAACATTATCAAGGCAAATCATTTCATTAAAAAAGAGATTGCAGCAGAGTATTTCTAGTGTATTTCACTTGTGGTTATCACAAGATATACCGTTATATCTTTTGAAGGGCATGTAAGAATATAAATAATGGTTGCCTCTGGGATAGGGACCTGAGAGCCTGGAGATGGGAAGGATAGATCGGAGAGAATTTTGTACCATGTCTTTGGGTACGTGGTACAAAATATCTGTTCAAGAAAGTGATGATTTTGTATTTGAAATAAAAAATGAATAAGCCAAACACTGAAGCTTAGGAATATTTAAAAGACACCACATGAAAAAGCACATTGTGTGTTCTTGGTGGATTATTCGTATCCTGGTGACCAGCAGAGCGCGTCTAGACTCTGTTCACAGTGTCAGGCCCACGTGGTACCAGTACGTCCCAAAACCCCACTGACGACGTGGTCCTAAGGACTGGGCTGGACAGAGGTAAAGATTTATAATCCTGGTGGCCAAAAGTGGTTGACTCAGAGAAAGAGTGTGAATCATGGCCAAGGAAGAAAGCAAAGGTCAGAGCTGATGCTTGGCCTTAGGTCTGATGGGTGAGGCCACCAACTGAAAGACCCAGGAAGCCCAGACGGGGAGGGAAGGACTGCAAAGTGCCTGAAGCCTCATCTGGTGTGTTGGCAGCCACAAGGCCTAGGAGGGCCTCATATCTTAAGGATCAGAGAGGACTGGCCAGAACTTTCTCCAGAAAGACTTCAAAAGTGATCTCAGATCTCTGCCCCCTTCACCTCCAAAACAACAAGATAGTGGTCCTGTTCGCAGGACATTTGCAGTCAGTTTACAATGTGCTAAATCCAGAAGTTAAGAATGTGTGCTCAGTTGCTGTCGTGTCCAGCTCTTTGCAACCCCATGGACTGTAGCCTGCCAGGCTCTGCTGCCCATGGAATTTTCCAGGCAAGGATACTGAAGTGGGTTGCCATTTCCTACTCCAAGGGATCTTCCTGACCCAGGGATCGAACTCACATCTTTTGCATCTCCTGCACTAGCAGGTGGGTTCTTTACCTCTGCACCACCTGGGAAGCCCCAAAGTTAAGAATAAACACTTAGAAATAGCAATTTAACAACATCCAATGAGTCTAATAATTAAAAAATCAGAACATGGATACAGTCTGCAACAGATTTGACATTTTTTAAATGAAAACAAATTGGTCTTTTACTCGAGTTGAGAAGCATTGTCCTAGAGGCAAGGAGTATTTTTGAATCATCTTTACTTCCAGTACTGGTGTCAGGGCCTGAAATATCACAGATGCTAATAAATGTTTATCTGAAGTTACCACAGTCCACCGATTTTTTAAAATAATAAAACTGAGGCTTGGAAAATATATGTGACTTGCCCAAATGCCAGTGACAACACAGAGTCTTACCCCAGGATGCCTGGCTTCCATTCTAGAACTTTCTCCTCTCTCTGCTAAAAGAGAGGAGGCATAGACAGCCCTGAAAACTTCATCCTGTTGTATATACTGAAAAACTTAGCTAGTTTTCACCAAACTGTGTCTGAGACAGTTTAAATTGTCCAATGAATATTTGCCATCTAGTGGTAAAAAAGGTGTATGTACCTTGTATAGACTTCATTCATTCATTCAATGTCAAACACCATGTTTGAGAAAATACTTGTCCTTAAGTGGCTCATGGTCTCTTGATTGACATAGACATAGGTGACTACAACACAGTGCAACTGGGACCTGAAAAGTCAAGTCCGAGGCACATGGGGAACACAGAGAGAGCCTCCCCTGGCCTCAGGGAGCTGAGATTTCATGAGCAGCATTAAACTCAGTAAATCTTGATGCTCAGAAAGTATTATCTCCTCTCTTGTCTTGCTGGACCATCAGCACCAGGATAGCGATTTTTGTTGTTGCCTTGTTTGTGTGAGGATGGACTCAAGAGTTGAGCATGTTAGGAATGCAGCCAGTTCATGCCCTTTGGCTGAATTGGGTAACTGTCCTGAGAACTGTATCCCCAGCCAACTCTACTTCTGATCTTTGGGTCTGTTTTGAGAAAGTGTTGTTCACTTCCCACTCCTGGTCAGAGCATCTGTGGGCTGTCCCTCCCATCCATTCAGTTCTTCAGCACTCTCATCATGAAGGTATTCCCCGTACAAACAAGTTCTCCTAGTCCATCAAAGATGCCCTCTGCTGAGCAAAGAGCCACCACCCAGGTGTCCAGCTTGCCTGCAGGGAGTGATGTATGGCATAAGGGAGTAGGAAACAGGCTTGTAAAGGGAGGTTGGGGGTCACCTCATGAGCAAACTTGAGTACCAGGCTGCCACTGCTGAGGTTACAAACAGACCAGTAGGAATAGGGAGGCCACTGAGGATTTCTGAGCAGGGAAGTGACCAGACACAAGGGTATTTGTTCATCCAACATATAATTATTGACATCTATTGTGTGCGAGGGACTGAGGGAGACCCCATGCTGGGCTCTAGAAGCACAGATGTGGGACAGAAGACCGAGTGTGGAAGACATGTCATGTCATTCCCCTGTGTTGTAACGTACTCTCTACCCCATGCAAAACTTAACATCTTTATTTCAGAGAAGGAAAGAAATCAAATTGTCCATGAAACTCCATAGTATACGCACTAAGCTACGGAAATTATAAAGTCATATGTCACGCTTCCAGCTGTTCTGTAACGATGTAAACATATCAATTTTTCCTTAGGATAGACCCAGCTAAGCAAGCAGAAGAAGGCACAGGAGCCCCATCTCATGGAAGAGATTCTGCTGGCTTCTCAGTTTCTGCCTCCACATTATCCCACTGTGTCCCCTTGACACCACGTAGCCAATGAGGTTTACAAGAGGAAAGAGCGAGCAATTACAAGCTGACAAGCTGCATGTTATGGTAGAGCTGTGTACTGCGTGGTACTAAGGGGGAAGTGTCCGTTCTGTCCAACTCCATCCTGAATGAAGGACCTCACAAATCATGAGCTGAATGTTGAGGGGTGAAGAGAGTTTGCGGGGTAGAGAGAAGGGAAGGGCACACCAGGCTATGCAGAGGTGTGTGATCCCTTCATGAAACTGTAAGTCATGGGAGGGCGTTAGGAGATGCAATAGAATGGACACGTTCATTCACTCGTTTTTTCCATGAAGGTTTCCTCTGCACCTCTTATGGGGTGTGCCCTGAGGGAATTAGGAAGGCAGCCACAAGTGCAGAAGACATAGAGCTCACCCTGAAAGGGCTCAAGGACTCAGTTCATTTAGGCGGAAAACCCCAAAAGCAGTGCTTTATCTCAGAAGAGGAAGGCTTGAAGAAGGAAGGCAGATGATTCTTTCAGTCATTCTATTATTTTTCATTCTCTCATGGCTTATAACCTCCATTTACTGCGTGTCTGCCCTGTGCCCGGTGGCATGCTAGATTCCTGACAGACTAACCTATTTCAGTGGAACTTCACAGCAACCCTATACAGGTAGTTATTACTAATTTCATGTTCCAGATGAGAAAAGCAAAGCCCAGAAAAGTTAGGTAACTAGCCCAAGGTCACACAGCTAAAAATCGAGAGTACTGAAATTTTGAGTTCTTTCCTTTTTGCTGTTGTTTTTGCTTTTCCTCGTGTTGTTTCTCCATCCATTTAAGACTTTCGTTCCCCATCTGTATCTGTCAGAATTCCACCCAGCCTCACATAGCCCACTCTGCTTTGATGCCTTTTCTAGTTCCAAGTACATGTTGTCTCTGCCTCCTCTGATCTTCCAGGCCCCCTGCATCACACGTTGGCCCCTTCCCTGCCTCATGTTATGGGGCGGAGGCGGGGGGCCTTGGAAGAACTAGTACCGCATAGGCTTCCATCTGAGCCAGACTCTGCACTGGACACCCCCTCCCCCTCCCCAGGAGGCTTCACATTCAGCTCATAATGCCTTAATCAGTGTCTTTTGAATGAAGCAGAACACGTTAGCCCTCAGTTCCCTGGCAGAAAGGCTGCTATAAGCAAAGCCAGCCACCCGGCCTCTTTGTCTCCACAGCCACCACCAGTTCTCCAGACTGCAACCCATTCCCAGTAGGCTCCAGTTACAGCAGTTCTTAATTATCTTCCTATTCAATGGCAAAATAACTGCTTCATTAATCAATGGGTAAAGAAAATCAAATGTCTATTAGCTAGCAAGCCAATGCTGTCCCAAAGGACGTTGATCCCTGTATGTTGGAGCAGGCTGTTCATTGGGAACCACAGCTCTTGAAAGCAGCATTCTGGGGGAGTGCTGGGGGAACTGGAATCTTTTTCAAAATAGCCGTTAAATACAGAGTAACACATCAGGTTCTTATTGGGATTTTTTTGTTTGGGGAAGGGGAGGATAGGGAAGAGGAGATTATTTACTTGGTGTACTAAGTATTCCATAGATTTCATAAATAACCAGTTAAATTAATCACTGTTAATAACAGGTAATTAATAACAGTTAAATAAATAACTGGTTAAATTACATTTAACCAGTAAACACTGACAGGCATGTAGGTGTTATCTGGCGCAAGATTATTCTTTAAAATGTAATGAATTCTGCAGAATATATTCAAGAATCAATGCAAATATAAAAGGTGTGCTCATCTGGCTGATGATCTGGGATCATGAGTGCAAGCATGATTGGGGCTTTCAAAATGAAGTTTTCCTCTATACCGATGTCCAAAGGGTTTTCTTTCTCAAATCAGTTTGCTGTTTATCTAAAACTCATCCCTTCCAATTAGAGTAGTGACCCCAAACTTGAGCAAATATACATGCATATAAGTGTTCATGTTTATTTATCAAGTACATAGAATGTACAATCCTAACCACAAAGAAGCGGGACTAAGGTGAACTCCAAAGCCTCCAAAATGGGACCTAAGTCAGCAGCAATGTTTGTTGCAAGGTGGGTGCCTGGCCTGCACCAGGGGTTTATTTTATTATCCAGCCCCTAAGGAGTTTGGCATTCTTTACAACGTGCGTCCTGACTCACTGGAGTCTAGTATGTTAGCATTAATAAAGTTTGCTACTTCCAGGACAATGCAGGAACCTTAGACCACTTGAATTCTTCTTACTCCAATGACACTATAAGTATTGTTGTTGCCAAATAATGAATTTTACACATATGTAATACTGCAAAGCTAAATTCATATTGTTTTGTACAGTCAATATTCACTGAGCGTCACCCCCATATTCTTTCTGCTGCTCTTCATTTCTTTTTACATTTCCATTTTCCTTTAGGGACATTTCTTTACACCTTTAGCCTTGCTTTTAATGAGAATTTGTAAGCAAAAATTCCCTCAGTTTGTGTTTGTCTGGAAATGTCTTTTTTTTTTTTTTTGGTCTTTGTTTTTAAAGTTTCTTTTTTAAAACCTAAGTTGGCAATTATTTTTCTTTTGGTATTTAAAAATATGATTCCTCGGTCACTGACTTTCATTGAGAAGTCAGATATCAGTCTCACTTTGCTCTTGTGAAGTTAGTATGTCTTTTTCTATGGCTATATTTAAGATTTTATCTTTGTCTCTGGTTTTAAGTAGTTATACTATATTCTGGGATATCATTTTGTTTGTATATATTTAATTTGTTCTTTGGGGCTTCATAACACTTTTTGAATTCATGGTTTCATATCTTTTGTCAGTTGTGGAAAATTCTGACAAGCATTTCTTCAAGGATTGATTCTACCCAAACTTTCTCTCTCCCCTTTATCTGGGACTCCAATTACATACTTGTTAAATTTTGCTATCATTTCTCATATGTTTCTTAGGCTTTTTTCCTTATATATTCCATCTCTTTTCCTTCCAGACTTTAATCTGGATATTCCCTAATCCTCTCTTCTTCTGGCCTAAACTAACCGTTGTATCTGTTATTTCTTAATTCCAGTTATCATATTTGTCAGTTCTAGAATTTTCACTCAATTCCTTTTTACAAATTTCATTTTGTTGCTAAAATTCTCCTTTACAATTTCTGCTTCTGAAACATATTAATGACTGTTTTTGTTTAAATCCAGGTTTGAGAACTACACTATCTGGATCTTATTCTATTGTCTTTTTCCTTTGGTCGTTTCCTTATACATCTGATCGTCCTTTTACTGAATGCCAGACATTGTGTATGAAGGATTGCAGAGGCTCTGGATGACATTGCCTTCCTCCACAGGTTGACTTCTACATGCAGCAGGCAGTTAGAGTAGGGCAGATCACTTGAGTCGTCTTGAGTTGGGCGGTTGTGAAGTTGAAGGTCAGCCTTTGTGAGAGCTGCCTTGGTTATGGTTCACCCCAGCTCTGAGAGACCCTAACTGAAAGCCTGGGGACCTTCGTGCCTTCTTCTGGTTTCTGACTTACAGTTTGAATCTTCTCAAAACACGAAGATGCTGAAAGCTCTGTTCAACCTCTTAGCTACTCCCTTCTACTCAGATTTGCAAGCTTTCTATCCTGTGACTCTTACAAATCAGCAACTACCAGAGAAGGAAGGCAGCGCCAACTGGGGGGCTCCCTTCTCTGTCCCACCTTTCCCTTCAGGATGTTGGCTCGAGTCATTTTTCCTCTGCAGGCCTGTGAGATTGCCAAAAGTGCTGCTCAGCTCCTCAGCCTCTCAGCCTTGGATGGCTGAGGAAACACCCAGTGCCTGGAGGGGGAAAGCAGCTCGGAATGTCTGACTCACTTCTGTGCATTTCCCTTCCCTCCCTGACCTCAGCCGAAAGTCCTGGCTGCACTGAGAGCACTCCAGCCCTGTAAACCAAGTTGTTTCCTTGTGTCTTACCCACCTTTTCTAGCTGTTCTTGGCAGGTTGTTGGTCTGATACAAGTATTGTTGGAGGTGAACCTAGAATCTCATTAAGCATTTGGGCTTGTCTCGCTAGCGTAAGCCGTGTCTCTGACATCATTCTGATCCTTTGTCTGCAACCGAGTCTCACTTTACTGGTGTCAATACCAGTGTGCTAAAGTGGGGAACTCTATGTATTTTCACCTGCAGTTGTTCAAAATACCCCTTTAAGTTCTATTTGTTGCATAAAGTATATTTGCTATTTGTTTCCATTCCTTAGTTATATTGGAAAATGCAGTATTACACCAGGTGTGACTTCCTTCAACAGAGTATCTTGGCAAAATTCTGCAGTGTGAAACGGGCTTATAATGCGCTGGTACTTTGATTGGCAGACTTTCCTCTGAGTTGATGTCTCTCTCCTGCGAATCAAAGCACCCTTTTTCTGTGTCCAGCGTCTTACTCACATAAAGGAACCACCTGCTCCTGAATGTGAACTCAGTCTAGTTGCCTTGGAGTTTTGCTCCCTAATTTATTGGTGCCCAGTGCTCCAGGAGATGGTGAAGGACAGGGAAGCCTGGCGTGATGCAACTCATGGAGTCGCAAAAAGTCAGACACAACTAAGTGGCTGAACAACAAGTGCATGTGAGGGACAAATTTGCTAAGTATGTCATTATAACTGAGAGGAGAATTTTTTTTTTTAATTTTATTTACTATTGGCTACGCTAGGGCTTCCTCACTGCTTGCAGGCTTTCTCTCATTGCAGTGAGCGGGGGCTGCTCTCTAGTTGCACTGCACAGGCTTCTCTTGTCACAGAGCACAGGCCCTAGGGCACTTGGGCTTCAGTAGTTGTGGTGCATGGGTTTAGTTGCTCCGTGGTATGTGGGACCCTCCTAGACCAGGAATCAAACCCGTATCCACTGCATTAGCAGGTGGCTTCTTAACCACTGGA
Organism: Muntiacus reevesi; assembly: GCF_963930625.1. Lineage (NCBI taxonomy): Eukaryota > Metazoa > Chordata > Mammalia > Artiodactyla > Cervidae > Muntiacus > Muntiacus reevesi. Next base: position 53,652,881 of record NC_089257.1, read on the forward strand.
CCACCAGGGAAGTCTGAGAGTTGGGTTTTGGTTTTTCCAAATATTTAAACTCTTACAATAATTTTAAAACCTTTATGGATTTAAAATACATAATATTTTATAGTAGTCAACTAGTAGGACACTGATATTTATTCTTCTAAGAAGCTGTGAAATTGTGTCACTTTTCTCAATGTTTGTGGCATTAGATATGAATCAGGAATTTTTAAAGATTTTCTTGATGCCTTTGAAAATAAATTATATTAAAATAAGAAATATTTTGCTGAATATATAGAATGAGCTATATTGACTATATATTGATCATCAGCTAATGCATAGATAGAAATGTCTAGTGTGGTAAATGCCCTCTGATTCAGCTCAGTTAGGAGTAAAAGTTGATTGCTGTCACCTAAAACAGATTGTGTTAAAGCAGAGACTATGAAAATTAAAAATGAGTATGAGAGAGAGCTTAACTTAAATCATGTCATCTAAATTTTCAGTTGCAAAGATAAATCACTCCAAAAACTCAGCCTTGATTTCCAGTTTAGACTTTATGAAAGTGAATCTATAAAGACACTTGCAAAGCAATCTGAGTGCAGAATCCCTAGTTTTTACAACCTTTCCCAATATTTAGCAGTTATCTTGCCTTCACCTAATTATACAGTATTTTTAGCAACTTGCCTTTCAGAGCAGTCATAAAATAACATCTTCCTTTTCTCACTCATTTCTTATCAATTTCAAAAAAATTAATATAAGAATAAGTGACATGAGGAGGTTTGGGAACTAACTCAACTTCCTCTTAGTCAACATCCAGCTGTACTGCGAGAGCATGAAGCATGCTGCTGTAGCAAGCGTAGCGTGCAGCCGAAGCACTCAGCATGCCATGGGCTCTGTCAGCGCCACTACAGGGGGAATGACAGGCATTGCGGAGTCCTGCAAGGAGCTTGGGTGGCAGATTGTTAAGGAAGTTTCTCCAGTACTGCTAATGAGTACAACCCATTTTGTTCAGGCTTGGGTTGAATCTGTGTCTCTTTGAACTCACCTTCCTTGCCACCACCCCTCACATGCATTGGCATAATTTCAGAATGGCTGAAAATAGCTTTTTCACCAACCTGTAATACTGCCTAAGTTTAATAATGACAGTGAACTTTATGTGTGCTACCAAGGGCCAGATTCTCACCACTTTATGTGGATCATTTCATTGAATCTTCACAACCCTATTAAGTTGTACTATTATCCTTGTTTTATGCTTGAGGAAAATGAGACTCAGAGGAGTGAAATGACTTGCCCAAAGGGTTATAGATAGTAATGATAGATGCAGACTTCAAGTCATCAGAACCCACGTTGTTACATACACTGACTGCATCCCTTGTCCCTGAACTTGGGAGTTGGTGATGAATTCAGGAGTTGATGCTTTCTTTTTCTCTAGTCCTCTTAATTCTCTCCCCTACCAGAACCTGGCAAAGTGCAGGGTTCCGTCATCCTAAGCTTCCTCTTTATTCATTGATCCTGAAGACATCCTTGTGAGCTCTTTGTGATTGGAGGATTTTACTGTAATCACTATGGTAACAAAGGGTAAGAGAAAAACTCACAAAGAAAGAAAAGCGACAGAAGTTCCAGAAACAACACATTTGAATTCTGGTTCCTGAGCTACCATTCTTCATACCCATGCTGTGATGAGAGCCAAATGTTTCCTTGAGCTGTCACCCTCCATATTTAATCCTGAGAGTGGGACCCCCAGTTGTCGCTGCCTCTTTAGCAACAGCCGTGCTTATCCCCACACCCACAAAGGCTCCTTTTCCCAGCACAGATGCCCCCTTGTTAATGGGAATGGTGGGGAGCTTGTACTCTAAAGCCCTTCACACTGGGAGGAAGCTATTTCCTGAGAACTCTGCCCCCTACACACAACAGCAGTAACCGGCTCTTTGGGCCTTACCTGGAGATCACTCTTTAGGCCTAAATAGCATGACTTTTAGAAAAGCTTTGTTAAAATGTCAGCATTTTACCTGGCTCCCATGGGATTGAGTGGACAGGGCAGGAGAACCACAGCTGCAGTCACTGTTAACCATTAACTCTGGAAAAGATTTGTTCATGGGAGTAACTGTTACCCAGGAAAGACTTACTGGCTGTACTGAAATGCCAAAAACTCAGGCAAAGCTCGTGGATAAACTTAAGCCACCATACAGAAACAGAGACCAAGTAAGACCAAGACAATGTGTCACCCATTGTCTATCATCCCTCACCTTTTAGTATCAGAATACCAATTGTTAGCTGGATACATGGCCACCCAGAATAAAGATTACATTTCCCAGCTTCCCTTGCATCAGCCGGAGCCTTGCAACTAAATTTTGACCAATGAGATGTACGGGGAAAAAAAGAGTGTGCAATTTCCTGAAAGAGTATTTAAAAGGAGAGAGCTGGTCCCTTTTTGTCCCTCAGACTCTCCACCTACAAACTTATTTTACATAAGAGAAAAATAAACTTTTATTCTTGTTTTAAGCTATGATATTTGAGGCCTCTAAGTTATAGCATGCGTGTGTGCTAAGTCGCTTCAGATGAAGCCTGGCAGGCTACAGTCCATAGGGTCAGCCTGCCAGGCTTCATCTCTCCATGGGATTCTCCAGGCAAGAATACTTAAGTGGGTTGCCATGCCCTTCTCCAGGGGATCTTTCCGACCCAGGGATCGAACCTGTGTTCTTAAATCTTCTACATTGGCAGGCAGGTTCTTTATCACTAGCACCACCTGGGAAGCCCAAGTTATATACAGTCAGATCTATTCCTAGGTAGGAATTCCAAAAGTGTTTCAGAGGTTGAGATACTTGTTTCTTATTCCCTTTCAAGATAATTGTCATGGGAAGAATATTTACAAGGAAGAGTCTCTGACTTTTTCTTGACTACAGTGTGTTAAAACACACACATACTTTGGTCTCAAGCAATTGGGGAAGAGTCCTTTGTTCTCATAGATTACTGTCTTCTGTAAACAATTTTTTTTTTATTAAATGTGGGTTTAGAAGTCAAAACAAAACCCTACACAAACTTGGTCTCATCCTACAAGCAATCCGCAAATCCACCCACAGGTGGAAAACAGATGAAATAATCCTTTTTCTTTTGTTGCTTGGGTTCAATTGTTAGATACCCTGCAAGGAAATTTGTTGTTGCTGTTCAGTCATTCACTTGTGTCCAACTCTTTGCAACTCCATGGACTGAAGCATGTCAGTCTTCAATATCTCCCAGAGTTTGCTCAAACTCTATGTCCGTAGAGTTGGTGATGCCATCCAGCCCTCTCATCCTCTGTCACCCTCTTCTCCTCCTGCCTAGCATCAGGGTCTTTTCCAATGAGTTGGCTTTTCGCATCAGGTGGCCAAAGTATTGGAGCTTCAGCATCAGTCCTTCCAATGAACATTCGGGGTTGACATCCTTTGGGACTGACTGGTTTGATTTCCTTGCAGTCCAAGGGACTCTCAAGGGTCTTCTCTAACACCACAGTTCAAAAGCATCAGTTCTTCGGCGCTCAGCCTTCTTTATGGTCCAACTCTCACATCCATACATGACTACTGGAAAAACCATAGCTTTGACTAGACAGACCTTTGTCTACAAAGTGATGTCTCTGCTTTTCAGTTCACTGTCTAGGTTTTTCATAACTTTTCTTCCAAGGAGCAGCGTCTTTTAATTTCATGGCTGCAATCACTATCCGTAATGATTTTGGAGCCCAAGAAAATAAAGTTCTGTCACTGTTTTCCATTTTTTGCCCATCTATTTGCCATGATGTGTTGGGACCAGATGCCATGATCTTAGTTTTTGAATGTTGAGTTTTAAGCCAACTTCTTCCCTCTCCTCTTTCACCTTCATCAAGAGGCTCTTTAGTTCCTCTTTGCTTTCTGCCATTAGGGTGGTGTCATCTGCATATCTGAGGTTATTGATATTTCTCTTGACTGAACCATCATCTGCAAGAAGTCGGTAATAAATATAAAATAAATGCCTAAATAAGTCACAGCGGGAGCTGATAAAGTATCACCATCAGATGGTTCTCATAGAAAAACACTAAAGTATCAATCTGCATGAAGCCCCCTGCCTCATTTCAAGTTATCTGTTAATTACACACCCTTCTTTTTCCAGTGCCTCTGCGATTGTGGCAATTGTCTGGTTCATTTTATCTCATTGCTCAACAGATTTTAATTGAAGCTGCTGTAGCGGACACCTTGAGGGGCTTTTCCTATAGAGACTGTGGCAGCCTGCTAGACTGGCCCAATGAAAATTAATTTCAATGACTTGAATTGCTGAGGAAGAGGGAAGCTGCTTCCATTTTAATTATGTCTAGCGGAGTGCAGCACTTTGACCCCAGTTCATTGTCCTGAAACAAAAGACTTCCTGAAAGGAAGATTAAACAATCCAAAGTGTGGTGGTCTTTACTTACAAAGATCTTTTTTCAGTCCATTGTGCCACAACTTAGCTCTGTATTGGGAACTATTGGCAAGCCATTGGGGTTTGCAAGCAGATCAGAAGATAGAAAGAAAGCATCATTCAGTTTATTTTACTTGGGCAATTAAAATGCATTGAGCTGGTCCAGATATGAGATAGCATCTCACCATATTATGTGTCCTGCATAAAAGGAACTCTGACATGCATAGTGTTTTTTTATTGTCCCACAGAGATAGAGCCAAAGACAGCCCAAGCTGTTTTTTTCTCTCCTTTTCCATTTGGATAAATAGCCTCTTCCAGCAAAGCTCAGCTCAGTTGCCACTTCCTCTGCCTTACCCTGCTCTGCAGTGGAAGTGGTGGGTGGTGGTGAGGAGGTAGGGATTGAAAGAGCAGAGACTTTAGGTGAGACATTTTATCCCATGGGATAAAATGGGATGTCTGCCTGGGAATGTCAGTGCTGTGTGACTTTGAAGAAGGTACTTGGGCTCTCTGAGCCCCAGTTTCCTCATCTGTACCCTGGAGGAGAATTAACATTCTCCTAGGTCATAGTTGTTATGCACATTAAATGAAATACTTTATATAAAGCACTCAGGATGTTGCCTAGTCATAGAAGGAGCATCATGGGTATAATTTACTTTTCTTTGCACATTCAGTAACATTTTAAAAAAATCTCCTGATGCTAATTGATCAACTAGTCAGAGAACACCAATTCAAATTAGACTCTGTTCTTTCCTCCTCCCCCTGCCCAAATGAAAATGTGATTACATTTCGTTGTCTCTACTTCCTTTTTCAGATTCATTCCCTCCTTTTGGTCCTTACTGCTAACTGTCTTGATTCAGGCATGGTTTCTTCATGAATGAAATTAATGCAACCTTACCCCCTCCCATCTTACCCCCGTCATTGCACCTCCATGAGGATTCCACAGTGATCTTTCTTGTCCTTCTCCTATAGGGTAATCAACCATCCTAGTTTGCCCAGGACTGAAAAGGTTCCCAGGATGTGGATCTTTGAGCTTTATACTCAGGACAGTCCTGGGCAAACCAGAACAAACTGATCATCCTAAATCTTTTACTTAAAAATTCTCCCCAGTTCCTCAAAGCTTTCAAGACGAACTGAAATTAATCAGTGTGATACACAGAACTCTTTGTAATCAGCCCTGTCTTCCTCTCTACCTTCATCCTTACCACCAAGTCCTTACTCGTCACACAGACACACACTCTCTGCTTTGGCAATACTAGGCTTCTGGAGTGTCTTTCAAAGATATTTCATGTTCTGCCCCAGCCCCTTTGTTTTCTTTGCCTTTGCAGTTCCTTCTACTTGGAGTGTGCATTCCCCTGCTCCTTTCTTCTGGCCAACTCCTTCAAACCCTAATGTATCACCTTCCCTAAGAAAGAAGTCTCCTCTGAGCTCCTGCTTAACATAGATACTCCTCCGGCAAGCTCCCATAGCATCCTGATTTTGCCTCTAAACTGATGCCTACTACACTTCACTCTGTCTACCCTAAGGGACCGAGACACCCTGAGAGCAGGGGCTGCGTCTTTACCTTTGTAACTCCAGGAGCTGGCACACAGTAAGTGCTCTCTGAATGAATGAGCAAAGGAGAGGCACGCATTTGCCTCCCCACCCCCACCATTGTGTGAACTCCTCAGAAGCAGAAAGAACATGTGTCTTGATTTTCTTTGATTTCTTTTTTTTCCCCCAGCACTTGGTGCACATCAGGCCTTCATTCATATTTTTATGGATAAATAAATGTACAAACGAGTACATCTTTCTTTAGGTTTGAGCCAGGCAATGGACGTTCATGATGAAATGAACTTCCCTTCAGTTCAAGCCCTCCCTGACCCTGTGCCCTGGACAAGGCACCAGGTGTCAGAAGTAAACCTGGCCTTGTGCTGTCCCCAGGTAGCTATCAGCTGGAAATCACTGGGGTCATGACCTCTCCTGTAGACTCGAACTCCAGAAGAAAAGTGGTTTCTGTCCAAAGGCTGATTTCAGATCTAAGAAAATTCTCCACTAGATTCCCTACACAATTGAGTATAAAGGCCACTAGCACATGGGGAAGAGAGCTACACCAGATGGTTTCTCCACTACAAAGAGATGCAGTATGTGTCATTTCCACTTCTGTAGCAGTTTAGTCTTTTTGGAGCTCAGCATTAAACAGCTGGGAGTCCTTTTTGACCATGCAGGTTCCAATGCCTGATGGCAGGAAGTCAGGCAGCAGACAGGGTCCATCCATTTCCTCCAACCCCCTTTCCAGCCAGAAAACTGTAACTTTCTCCCCTATAAAAGTTTTATGGCGAGTTGAGTAGAAAGCCTAGCAGGGAGTCAGACCTCAGGGGGTTGGCAGGATGGAGAAATGAGAACAGATTAGAATATGAGTGATTGTCCCTGGAAATAAGTGTAGAATGGAAGATGTCCAAGGGCCTGTGGTCACACAGACCTGGGATCTAAACCTAGCTCTTCCATGTATGAGCTGAGTGACCCCAGTTAACTGGCTTCAGTTTTCTAACCTCTACAATGAGAATAATTAAACCTTGCTTGGCACTGGGTGAGTTCAGTACATGACAACTCTCTTCCCCTCTCTTGATTGCAGTGTGTTTGCTAAAATGATACTTCTTGTCTGACAAAGGATTTTCCTCCTCATTTCTATTTCTTTATAATTTTATCACTCATAAGATTGTTTTAAATGAAATCAAATTTAGATTTATTCATTTTCAAAATTACTTAATTTTATGTTTTCCCCTTGTTTCTATATTTTATTGAAGTATAAGTTGCTTTGCAATATTATGTTACAGGTGTACAATATAGTGGTTCACAATTTTTAAAGGTTATACTCCAATTATAGTTATAAAATGTTGGCCATACTCCCCATGTAGTACAGGATATCCTTGTAACTTATTTTATACCTGATAGTTTGTTCCTCTTAATCCCCTGCTACTATATTACCCCTCCCACTTCCCTCTTCCCACTGGTAACCACTAGTTTATTCCCTATATCTGAGCGTCTGCTTCTTTTTAGTTATATTCACTAGTTTGTTGTATTCTTTAGATTCCATATGTAAGTGACATCATACAGTATTTGTATCTTTCTGTCTGACTTATTTCACTTAGCAGCATACATACATACTTACATAGATACATACATACATCTTCTTTACCCATTCATCTGTTGATGAACAGTTAAGTTGTTTGCATATCATGCTATTATAAATAATGCTGCTATAAACATGTGTCCTTAGGGGCTCAGTCGTGTCCACCTCTCTGCAATCCCCTGAACTGTAGCCCACCAGGCTCCTAGGTCCATGGAATTTTCCAGGCAAGAATACTGGAGTGGGTTGCCATTTCCTACTCCAAGGGATCTTCCTGAACCAGGGATGGAACCCATGTCTCTTGGGTCTCCTGCATTGGCAGGCAGATTCTTTACCACTGAGCCATCTGGGAAGCCCAACATAAACATTGGAGTACATACATCTTTTCAAATTACTGTTTTTGTATTTTCTGGATATATACCCAGAAGTAGAATTGCTGAATCATGTAGTAGTTCTATATTTAGTTTTTTGGACAAACTGCTATACTATTTTCCACAGTGGCTATACCAATTTACATTCCCACCAACAGTGTAAAAGGGTTTCCTTTTCTCCTCATCCTCACCAACATTCATTATTTCTGGTCTTTTTGATGAGAGGCATTCTGACAGATGTAGGGTGGCATCTCTTTGTGGTTTTGATTTGCATTTCCCTCATGACTAGCAGTGTTAAGCGTCTTTCCCTGTGTCTGTTGGCTATGTGCTGTCCTTTTTGGGAAAATGTATATTCAGTTCTTCTGCCCATTTTTAAATCAGGTTACCTGGTTTTTGATGTTGAGTTATATGAGCTGTTTACATATGTTGGATATTAGCCCCTGATAGGTTATTATCATTTGCAAATATTTTCTCCCACTCAGTAGGTTGTCTTTTCATTTTGTGGATGGTTTCCTTTGCTGAGCAAAACCTTTTAAGTTTAATTAGGTCCTATTTGTTTATTTTTGCTTTTATTTCCTTTGCTTTAGGAGATGAATTCAAAAAATACTGCTGTGATTTTTGTCAAAGAGTGCCCTGCCTGTGTTTTCCTCTAGGAGATTTCTCATATCTGGTCTTACAATTAGGTCTTTAATCCACAGAATTACTTACTTTCAAACAGAAGGGCAATGGTGTGTTGAACAGGATAAAATTAGAACTTTCAAGAGACATCTGGGAAATGGAGTGCTTCTATCCATGAACCGACCATGAACGCTAAAAAATGGTGCTTTGTTAGTTGCTGTGGGTCTTGGGAAGGGTCTAGAAACATCTGTGTTCTGCTTTGACTCCCAAGCTTGCTCTCCTGTCTCCCTTTTCTATACCGCTTGTTGTCTGTCCCTTATTTCCATACACTGTTGTTTGGAATAGTTATTCATTCACATTCCAAGTTCACTAATCCTTTAAAATCACATTTAAGTAGGCATGTGTAAGGGAAGCTTACTCACTTTCAAGCCAAAAATCTTCCCACAGGGAGCTGTAGAAGACAACTCAGCAAGACTAGATCAGAAAGGACTTCAGAAAGAGAGGTCCAAATTCTAATCCCTGCCTCTTCATCCTTATACATGATCAGTGCTAATCAGACTTTAGGTATAATCTCTAAGCACTGGTCCCTCAGTCCAAGTCTTCACCCAGTGCTAGACACCACTGCTTCACGTTCTTAGTAGCCAGACACCCAACTTCTGCTTGAAAGCCTGCAGAGTCATGACCTCAGTTTTCTGCCCTGACATGCACAGTCATGCAGTATATGCACCCACTGTACCCAACTGAGGGTAGAAATGGGGGCTAAAATCCAGTGTCCTCTCTGCTTGTCAAGTTTAGCGTCCCCAAAGGGCCTCATTTTTCTAATTTGACCATCCATAAGGGACTTCTTTCCCTACTTTTCGCAAAGGTCTCATCTAGACTAGCAGTGACCCTACCAGGTCAACACACTCCAGGGCTCTTAGAAGAGGTACCGCTCACTAAAGCGGAGAAGGGGCTTCATCTTGAAGGTGTCATTTCAGATGCCAAGTGGGGAGTAAAACTTTGGGTCCTTTGGCTCCTCTTGGCAAGGGCCAAGTCCACAAAAAAGTCCAAATGGAGAGAGACCAGCAATTAGCATCCAAGCTAACGTTTCAGCACAGGAAGATTGTGACAAAATAAACAAGGACCTGTGGCAGCAAGCTATGCTTGATCATTTATCAAATTGCAAAATCTTATCCATGACTGTGAAATGGCTTAACGGTTAGGAAAATGTACTAATAATTTTATTAGGCAGCAATTAAACTTAAATTCCTTTTAACTATATTTGATGTCATCCTTTTTCTGAGCCCATTAGAGTAACATTAAGGTGTTTGTGCAGATAGCTCAGTCATTTCAAATTACTTTCCTGTCTAATGTGGGAGCCTTTAATAGCATACTCTTAGGTTGAATTCAATTTTGGAGACACCAGGCATGCTAATTAGATCGTCTCAGTGTTCCTTGCAGAAGAAGCCGAAGAAGAGCTATTTTTCCCCTCTCCTGCTTAGCAATGTTCTTGGAACACAGCTTTCTGTGCAATTAGAGGTATAGACCCTTTACTGCACAAAAAATCTCACTTGAACCGTTAAGTACTGTTAGCAGACACAATGTCTGGTTAATATGACACCATCGTTGAAATGTTTTTAAGATCTAATTAAAGCCAGTAAGTTTTCTCTCCTATTATTCTAAGTATCATAGTTAGTGGTTGCTCTGTCCTAGTCCTCTAACTTTAAAGTTGAAAGAAGGGTAGTGAGAAGGGATGAATATTTATTAGACTATTGAATGACTATTGAATGAACAATTATTAGACATCTGCTAAGTTCTGGGTAAGGCATTAATACCTGTAACAGTCCTGTGAGCAGTGGCTTATTATCTCCCGTAAAGATGGGGAAACTTTTGCTCAGAGGGGGTAAGTAAAGCACCCAAGGTCACCCAGCTGCCAAGTTGTGGAGCTGGGATTTCAACTGTCAGCCTCTTTTCGCTACTTACTGGTTTGGGGAACTTGAGCACTCTGATCCTCAGAGTCTTCAACTATACACAGGGATCATAATAATATTTACCGGCTTCATTGTGTGGATCAAATACAGTAATGAGTGTGATTGGTGATGCAGAAGATGATACACTGTACAGGTGGGATAGGTAATGCCCCCTGATGTCACCACATGAGGTCTTGGGTGCAATCTGCCTAACTTCTGTGGCCCTGAAACCACATATTTGCTGCCCTCAGAAGGTCAGAGAGAGCATAATTAAGCCTTAACTCAAGACAAATTAGATCCAAATGGAACAGAAGACAATACCATGAGAAGTAGTTGTTTACAGTTCCAAAGGTGATTCAATGGCTCTGCAACTCTTGAGGTGACTCCATTTCCCCCTCTCTAAACAGAGAGTGTGCAGGCTCATTGGTGAATTAGATGAGATGGTGTTGCGTGAAGCATTAAGTCCATTGCCCAGAACTGAAACCCTCAACAAAATGATGATTTCATTTCCCAGTCAGGTCAACCCATCTTAATCTCTGGCAATCTTCCACCTATGTCACTCCTACTCACTTACAGATTCCCTCTTCCAAGTCTCTTTCCTCACTGATCTGTCAACATAAATTCTTTATCCAAATAGTCATTGAACTTGGCATTGATCTCCCAATGTACAGCTATTACAATCATGATTGCAATTACCGTTTGTCCAGGCTCCTTGTGATGCTATCATCGTTTTCTCTGTTACCACAATAAATGTTACTAATAACCCCTGTCTCAGGTCCTTTGTGGAATGAGGCAAGAGATTAATTTATTAATTGATAGATTAATGACTTATAACTATTCCAATCATCATTAATTGCTATTACCTTGGAAGCATCAAATGGTTGAGTGGTTGAGAGCTAGGCTCAAGGATTGCTTCTTCCTCTCATGAGAAATATGAGAGTTGTCACCAGCCAGGTAGGGTGACATCATCCTGTGAGTACAGATGTGTTAAGGCTGTCATGGCGCAAACCACAGCTGCACCAACCCATTCCTTTGTGTTCCCAGGCCCTGAACAGGCTTTCCCCCAAACTATTGTGATTCTCTCAGAGTTACACACCAGCCCTGCACTGCTGGCACCTCTCTCACCCCAAGACCACTCTCTACCCAGGATGTCCTGAGAGTCAGCCAGGCAAGATAAGAAAACAATGGGATGGTTTGTCCTGCCATCCTCTGGGGTCTCTGCAAGCTCTGGTCCATGCAACATGTGTCTGTATCTTGTCACTCATCTTTGAAAAGGCACCCATCCTCCAGCACTCAGGGCCCATGGAAGACAAGAGCTCCAGATGCTCGAATTGGCAGAAGGGCACACCAGAGAGAGCCCAGACCCTCCCCCGGCCCACCCCGCCCCACCCCCATGCACAGCCAGCTCTCATATGTGAGAAAGGGATTCCTTGAAGGGTCACACAAATCTCTCCCACAATTCTCATAGCCCTAGGCATTTCCACTTCGACCTAAGAGTAATGCCAATGCAGAATACACACTTTGACTGAATTATTCCCATCAAGTAAACATAGGATCACACACTGTTTGTCACAGGGTCTACCTGGAACCCCCACTTGGTCACTGATCATTTTCTCTTCAATATTGTTGCTGTTGTTCCCTACTATCGATTGCAGAGTTAAGCTGTCAGTTTTGCTCGTGGCATATCATCCAGCATCTGTATGAACTGTTTTTGCTCCTTTTGCTCTCAGTTGGGAAAGTTCTGTGCCACCACCTCTTTCTCTTAAAGAGTATTTCTCAGGCAGACTTGGCTGATCTCATAATTCACCTGTGGAATCTTACAACCGTCTTACAACAGATCAGGGGCTTGTTCAGAGTTCTACTCTGGTTTGAATCTAGCATTCTGCTGCTTCTGATTTAACTGTCTGCAGTGCTTAGAGCTTTGGTTTTCATGAATCCCATTCGTTCTTCCTTGGGTGATATTTCATTGGTGATGGTGTCATGGCAGTCATGCTAACGGATACTGCCTTCCTAGAACAATGTCTGTGGAAGCGTGTGTGTGTTTCAGTGGTGGGTGCTACAAACAGGAACATGTTCTCTACAGACCCATCTGTAAGATGTATTTTGTGACCTGCCCATCACAGACATCAGGATTCTGACCAATCAGTGAGGGATTTAACAGTCCTTACAACTGAGAGGGTAACAACAGCAACGGTGTTGGCGAAACCTGAAACTATAAGGCAGAATGAATTATATTCAGTTTACCAAAGACATTAAAATGTATACAGTCACCACAAATTAGCATACAGTAATCACCACTGAATAGCATACAGTAATCACTATGAAAAGAAGTTGGATTAAATATCGGTCTCTCCAAAGGGCACTGGGTAAGCCCTTGGCCGAGGCCCTGGGCCTCCCCAACCCACCTCTGTCTTTGTGGTGGTTCTGTGGTCTCTGCTGATCCAGATTTGGACTTGAACTGATCAACATCCTTTCTTCTCAGACCGCTTCCTTAGTTTGGAGCTGAGGTTCACAAGGCAAAGCGTTCTTTTTTTTAATACCAGTCCAGCTGATCTGACACGACAGCAGGAAGACCGGGGCGTTTTCAGCACCAGATTTTGCACTTGATCTGATAGTCAACAAAGATTATTAAGCTGGGGAATAAATCCTAATAAGAATATGTACCTCTCCAGGTTGTATGAGGATCAAATGAAACAATACATGCAAAATGAGTTTGAAAAGTGTATTCTTTCTCTCTGATTGTTATTATTACCTCTTTCTGCAAGGAGCGCTCCTCTATTTAGTGAGTCCTGGATTGTTCAGTGGACTCCCCTTCAGAAAGGCTAGTCAGACACACGTGACAAGTTAAACAGGCATAGAAGATATTTTTATCTGTTTCAGCCAACAACAGTAAGCACATCACAAGACAGTATGTGATTAATTGCCAAGTGAATTGTGAAAAGAATAATTGCCAGAAGAATATGAACAAGGGCGGGTTGGGCTCTAGCTGGTGGGGGAAGGGTAAAATAAGGCTTTAGCAAGGCAGTGGAGAATACTAGAGTTTTGGAGGGTCCTCCTGGGTCTTGGAGGACAGATGGAATGGGCTGGTAGGTTGGGGGATGGGGGGAAACATTCCAGGAATGATGAGTTATATAGCAACGGATGGACAGATAGGCAATGGGGTATTCAGGGAAACGTGGGGGTGGGGGCCAGTAGGAAGAGCAGAGCATGGATGTAGTGAGAAATTGTGAATTATATTTGTTCTGATCCTGTGCCTTTAAACAAGCCCTACATACCTATGCCACATGCTCTCACCAACTGAAAAACAAGCTCCAATCCTGGTCATGTCTTTTGCCCATCACCCCCTCCCTCTCACTGCCTCCCTACCCCTTGCCATCCCGACTCAGCTAGACTCCTCACCTTGCTTCCATCTCCACCCCTACTCAGACCCTGATAACTTGATTCTAATGTTTGACCTCAGAGGTTCATTTCTCAATTCCAACTCAAGCCTATAGAATCAAAGCTAACACTTATGTGGGCCTTTGTGGGCACATGGGTGCTTGAAATGAGAAGGCCCAACATTGCATCACTCATAAATGGTAGAGTCAGAATTTGAATCCCAAGCTGTCTGATTCCATAGCATGATCCCTAACCACTAGGTAGACAATACAGTCCCTTATTGTCTAACCCACCCAATTTCCTCTTTGGTCACCCTTGGACAGGGTGTCTTACTCTAGTCAACCCTTAGAAGCTTAGACACTGTCACACACTCCATCCTGCAGCAAACCTGGGCCACCAGGGATGTGACACAGGGATTATTGGTGGGGCAATCAGGTTAGATCCAGAAGACCTCAACAGCAACATTTCTTATATTCGACCCTATTGACAAAGGGGCTAGTGAAGGTTTCAAGATGATTATAATCATGAGGAACAATATGGTCAAAAGGCTTCCCAGGTGGCCCAGTGGTAAAGAATCAACCTGCCATGCAGGAGACGTGGGTTCGCTCCCTGGGTCAGGAAGATCCCCTGGAGGAGGAAATGGTAACCCAGTCCAGTATTCTTGCCTGGAGAATCCCTTGGACAGAGGAGCCTGGAGGGCTACAGTCCATGGGGTCGCAAAGAGTCGGACATGACTGAGTGATTAAACAACAACAACATGATCAAAACTCACGTTTTTGGAAGGTAAATCTTGGCATACAGTTCAGGACAATCTTCCCTTTTCCATCTTGGACTGTGGAGAAGTTGCAGGTAAAGGGTACACTTTGCAGCTAATTTTGTAGTTCAGGGCAAAGCAACAAGGGTGTAAATTAAGGTAACAGTGATGGAAATAGAATATGATCATAAGGAACTCTTTATCTGTGAGTTCACTGTGAAAATAAACTCATTTCACGGTGAAATAAAATACATTTCTTCTGAAATAAATGTTGTCAACAATAGTATTATCTATCTGTAAAGAATCAGTTTATGGCTTCATAGATCTTTGGGACCCAGAATACATCAGGTGCTTCATTGTTCTTGGATTGTGTTCTTGAAACCAGTGGAGGCAGCATGATTTGGAGGGAAGCTTCAGGCACTAAGCTTCTGGGCTCTGCCCAGAAGTCAAACAGGCCTGTGTTCAAACAGTGGCTCCATCACTGAAGTTAACCACATGGTCTTGGGAGAGTATTCAGCCTCTCTGAACCTGTCTCCTCATCTGCCAAATAGGGATAATAATGTCTGCCTCTCAGGGTTATTGTGAAGATTAAAGAAGACAGTGGATAGAAAGGCTATGATTAGCACAGAATAAATGTCAGTTTTTGTACCATCATTTCTTATCCAAACATCTCATTAAAAGCCCTGCATAATCACCCATAAAATCTTGTTTGAAATAAAAGTGATTGAGTTCAACCAACCCTTTGGAAAGCAATTTGGCTTCCCAGATGCTTTCCACTGTGTATTAAGACACATAAAAATGTTCAGATCCTTTGACCCAGTTGTTCCACTTCTCAGAGTCTATTCTTAGGAAATTGTCCTCGATACAGGAAGAGCATAATCGTGCACAAAAATTTGCCACATGGGTAGCTACAATAGTGAAAAATTAGAAGCAAACGGGACATCCAGAAGTGGATGATTTTGCAGTCAGCTCATGCCTTAAATATGCTTTATTACATCAGTATTCAATACAGAGCTCAAAACAGTGTTTTTAAAATGAGTCAAGTCCATCCAGGATCAAACATATTCCTCTCTTCGTTTCATTAGCCAAGCCCTCTCCTCTACAGGGCTTCCCTCCAGCCCACAGACCAGCAGTTCTGTCACCTCTTCTCTTAGAATCTGCCATCTGAGCACATGGGGGCTTTATGCCAGAGCCCACCACACAGCCTTAAGCTTCTCACCCAGCGGCCTCAGCCTCTCAGCTCTTATCCTCAGAAACACACAAGTTCTCTCCATGGCAGTCTGGTATCCTTGGGCTCAGCTCTCTTTGCATCGCTCATGGCTGCCTTAAAAATGCATCTTCCTTTTCCCTGCCCCCACCTCACATCTCTACTGTGGTCCCACTTCCAACTTGCCCCTATTATTTCCAACACAGTTTGTTGTGTCCTTCTAAGCTAAAGTATTTTCTCAGGTGTTCAAAATTTGTTCATCCAAGTAAACTTAACCATGGGTCGGGAGCAGACAAGGACTTAGATGTTAAAGGTTATTTAAAAACCCACAAACACTTGAATCTGAGTCTCAGAGCCTTGATGGCTCTGTGAAATCCCTCAAGAGAGGACAGGAATTACATGAGACCACATGAGTTCTAAGTTAGCATCCATGGAGTTAGAAACACAGACATTTCACTGGTTAAAAAGGAAAAAAGTTTGGTACAATCTCTTGTTCTACCTTTATCTTGTGAGCGGGAATGTCATTTGATAACGACTAGGAGGGAGAGCATTTGGTTCCTCTTCAGTTTGTAGAGTTATGTGCGTTTTGCAATTTCTTAGCTTTTTGGCAGACACCGGGGAGCTTTTGGCTTCAGTGCTTTCAACTCTAAGGATAACTTCACAGCTGGGTTTTTCCTGATAGCTCCCACATCTGGACTCTGAGCAGCCCCCACCCACCATGTGGTGAGACCCCCTGTGACCCTCCAAGCAGAGCACAGAACGAGCTGTACCCAGTCCTGTCTGGCCTCACTCCCAGCGGCCACGAGCGCAGGCCTCTTTCCTTTGCGGCACGAATTATGGGCATGTTTTTTTTTTAAGTAAATAGGGTAATAACCTCTTTTTAATGTTGTTTTCCTGCTTGAATCAATATTTCAACTCAATACTTACTCAGCATCTACTGTGTAGGAATACTGTCCTGAGCTCTAGAGATAGGAAGACAGCTCATGCTAGTCCGTTCTGCTCTGTCCTCCTCCTCCTTTCTTTCTTTCCTGAGTATTGTTCAATTATTGGTGAAAAACAAAAAGGAAAGAAACACAATCCCACCACTTTGTATATATTAAAAAAAAAAAAAAAAAAGAACTTCTCTTCTTTCCCATCCTACCTTCTAAACCCCAGAGGTGGTAACGAACCTTATTGGATTACTGTATTATATCCTTCCCAACTTTTCCTTAAATTAACACAAATGCAGCTGTCTATCCATCTGTATACCCAGACATTTCTTAGAGAAGCAGAAACTTATTAGTCCTCACAATTTTCTTATTTTACATAAATATTATTATTAAGTAAACCTACCTCATTATTTTTAATAGCGCATTAGTATTCCATCCAATGGAAGGTCCATACTTTGTTCAGACATTCCCTGATTGGTAGACATTTTGGTTGTTTTCAGTTTTTGTGCTTCTGTTATAAACAACTATGTGGTCAACATCTACAAATATATGATATAGATAAATATATATATACACACAGAGACACACACACAGGTAAGCTTACATAGCTGTGTTATCATTTATTTATAATAGATTCCCAAAAGCAGTACCAGTGAGTCAGTGTGTGTATCTTCTTCAATTGTAACAGACATTACCAAGTTGCTTCCCACATATCACACACATTCATGCATCAGCCAACCACAGGTGATGCCCTTCTCCCTTCTTCCTCACCAGTGCTTTAGGTTCCTGTCTTTTTTAGTGTTGCTGGTCTTGTAGACAAAGCTGTTACTGTTTTAATTCATATCCCCCTGACTCATCAAAATGTTGAGTATCTCACACTTCTGTACGTTTATTGGCCATTAGCACTTATTTTTTAATTACTCCTCCATGGGCTTTGTTATTATTGGCACTATTAATTCTGCCTCATTGCAGGCCGGTTAGGAGGCCAGCACGATGCTAGACCCCTGACATGCATTGTTGTGTTGGATCCAATAACCCTGGCATGAGGTGAGTGCCCTGCCCACTCTGTGAACGGCCAGGCACATCGTGCTCTCGTGAACGTCCAGGACGGAGTACACACATTGTCAAATAAGAAGTGGAATGGAAGAGACAGCAAGGGCTAAATAACTTTTTGGCTCCAGCAATGTCTTCCAGGGTCAGTTAGCATCCAACTGACTCTTTCAAAGACTCTTGAGCCAAGAGATGCCAAATCAAAGCAGAAATCTCTCAAGAGAATTCTGATTTAAAACTTAAGGAAACAGCCTCTACATATTTTTAGAACAGCGCAAAAGAGGATACATCTGTGACTCAAAACAGCTGGAAATCTTTTTTGCCAAAATCGTGCCGATTATGAAAGCCGTAATGGTCAGACAAGAGGCAGTCAAGATGCAAGCTGTCCTGAATTTTTCATACACTCAGCTTTTGAATAACCTTCACTTTGGTGCATTAAATGCTGACCCCTCTAAACTGCCTTTTGAACATCAAATGCCAGCCAGCTACACAGCTTGTACAGCAGTGTTTGTACCATTATTTGAAGATTTCATTGTATCTTGCCCTTATTGGCTTAATAAAAAGAACAAAAATAATAAGCAGTGAGGGTCTTATAAGCACATGTTATACTTGAGAAAATAGAAGACTTTATGAGGCATGCTGAAAACAGAGTAACATGAATATCAGAAGTCATTGGACTTAAGCCAGTCAACCATGCGTTTAGTTGTGAAGATGAACAACAAAATTAAAGAACATGTGTTGAAAATGTTAGTAGCAAACTGTGGATAAAAGACAAGGTATCATTAGGGAGTTATACATTTTCTTTTAGTTAATTAGAAATGGAGCCTTCTCCTACTTGGGACCTGGTAGCTAGCGATGAGGATAAAATGTTAGTAGCAAATTGAGGGTAGAAAACAATGTGTCATTAGGAAGCTGAAATATTATTATTTGGCAGGAAGTGGGGGAGTGGGTAGTTACTGAAGATGGAATCTTCTCTTACTGGGGCTCTGCTAGGGTGGGGTCTCTCACATTCGTTATCCCGTCCCAGTGCCTTCCTTGCCCATAACAGATGGTTCATAGGATGTCAGTTGCAGGTTCAACATTTTAAGGACCTCCTCATGCACAGGAGGAAGGTATGTCTTCTGTTCCCTATGTAGAAAGAAAGGAGCCCAGAGACTGCTCTGTTGCTCTGCCTTATGACGGACCAGCAGCTCAAGGTGGCACAGAGAACCCGAGCAGGAAGGGTGACGGCAAAGGCCTTTCATCAGACCGTTGTCCAGGCATTCTCCTGCCCTGCATCCCTTCCTCCAAATCACACAGACAGCTGGAGAAAGTCAGGCAAACAGGACCCCGCCAGGACAGGTGTCCTAAGGATAAAGACAGGACTTGGGAGAGAGGTGCTTCTCATCAGAGAGTGCAGTGTTTGGATAGTGAGTGGGACTGGATACCCCAAAGGAAGGAGACCCAGCATCAAGATCAAGGCCAGTAATCCAAATCAAAGGATAAAATGAAAATTCATAGTCGAGGGAAAGAGTCAAACCAGAGGTGCTGGTGATGAAGAATATTCAAATAGATGAACCTTAAGGAATTCACAAAGTATACTAAAGGCATCCAGATTGACACCCACCAGCTCACTATAGGCATTTGAAGAAACTGAAGTGGAATGCCTGTAGCTACTAAACAAAAACCAAATAAATGACAACATGGAAAACAAAGTCTAAACTTGTGCCCCAGCAGAGTAAGTCTCTGGACTGTTGGCTCCAAAAAGAATGAGTAGTGAAGCCAAACGCTGGACACAGTTGAGGTCAGGCATTGGAGAAGGATTTCAGTGGTGCCAGTGCTATAAGCACTAAGAGTCCCTTGGACTGCAAGGAGATCCAACCAGTCCATCCTCCAGGAAATCAGTCCTGAATATTCATTGGAAGGACTGATGCTGAAGCTGAAACTCCAATACTTGGGCCACCTGATGCAAAGAACCGACTCATTGGAAAAGACCCTGATGCTGGGAAAGATTGAAGGCAGGAGGAGAAGGGGACGACAGAGGATGAGTTGATTGGATGGCATCACCAACACAAGGGACATGAGTTTGAGTAAGCTTCGGGAATTGATGATGGACAGGGAAGCCTGGCGTGCTGCAGTCCGTGGGGTCACAAGGAGTCGGACACGACTGAGCGGCTGAACTGAACTGAGAGCTACAAGCATAGAGGAAAAGCAGTGTCAACAATACATGAGGTCACAGACAAGGCAAGAGCAGGAGACCCTGAAATTCCAAGATTGGAGACAGGAGGGCTGGCCACAAGGCCTAGGAAACGATCAGGATGGTTCCGCAAGGATGGGGTCTGCTTAGAAGGGCTTAGCGTCACTGCCATTGCCACACCACCCCAACCTTAAAGACATTACACTCTCAACTTCATCAGCAATAGCTTGTGAACATGCGCAAGGCCCAGGAGGCATTGGGGTAAGAATACATACATGCATGCCTGCATACATACATGTCATCCTGTTCCAGGACTTTTGAGGCTAGTGATGGTATTGTTTAGTCACTAAGTCGTGTCTGAGTCTCTTGCAACCCATGGACTGTAGCCTGCCAGGTTCCTCTGTCCTTGGAATTCTCCAGACACGAATACTCGAGTGGGTTGCCATGCTCTCCTCCAGGGGATCTTCCCGACCCAGGGATCTAACCCACATCTCTTTCATCTCTTGCATTCGCATCTCTTTACCACTAGCGCCACCTGGGAGGCCCCCATCTATACGAGAAGGTGGTAAATAGGGGAAATGCATGTCCAGAATCACATTGCTACTCAGGCAGTGTCCTCAAATAAGAATCTACTGGGTGAAATTATTTCAGCTGGGTGAAATAATTCAAGTATCTGTCCTAAAATGGGTACCACCAGGGTTTCCTACCGCATCCCTGTCCTGATGGAAAACTGTTACTTTCTCTTGCTGGTGAGGAGATTCTTAAATATCCCATTGATCTGTCCTGTCTGATACTCGAGGAGGGCCACAGCAGGATGGCCCAGACTGTGAGGTCTTGTTCATCACAGGATCTCCCCAGAGGATTCCCACAAAAAGTCTTTGACAGCAGTGGCCATTAGTGGCTTTCCAAATTTCCTGCTTACCTGAGTGATTCTTTGGTGGCTATAAGACTCACAACAGTGCCTCCAAAAGACAGCAGTTTACAAACAAAACCCTGTTGAGCCCCTATTGAAGCTGAATTACTGCAGAGCCTGCCCAAGGAACCTCCTTGAGAAAGTTCTTCAGGCCTATTGAGATGGCTCAAGAAGAACGAGCTTCTACATGCAGCCACCTCTGAGCCCCCTCATCCCGCTGCCCAACACAGGTCAGTGGTTCTAGCCCTTTGGGTTAAGGATGAATTTCACCTGCCTCCAGCCTGTGTCTCCCTACCTCTGCTGCTGCTAAGTCACTTCAGTCATATCCGACTCTTTGTGATCCTATGGACCATCGCCCACCAGGCTCCTCTGACCATGGGATTCTCCAGTGAGAATACTGGAGTAGGTTGCCATGCCCTCCTCCAGAGGATCTTCCCGACCCAGGGATCAAACCCACATCTCTTATGTCTCCTGTTTTGACAGGTGAGTTCTTTACTACTAGTGCCGCCTGGAAAACCTTAAGCCCACCCCTCACTGGTGAGGCAGAATATGCCTAGGAAACCTTCCCATTGGTAGCTGAGCTCTAGGGTATTTAGCAAAAGCTCTAGATCCCTCTTCATGTGGGTACTGATGAATCATATACCATTGGGCTTTAACAGTAGTCTGACAGTCCTCAGTATCCTTCAGCTAAAGTAATAAATGCCAATTAAACTTCATTAGTGACTAACTTATGAAGAAGGCAATGGCACCCCACGGCAGTACTCTTGCCTGGAAAATCCCATGAACGGAGGAGCCTGGGGTCGCTGAGAGTCGGACACGACTGAGCGATTTCACTTTCACTTTTCACTTTCATGCATTGGAGAAGGAAATGGCAACCCACTCCAGTGTTCTTGCCTGGAGAACCCCAGGGACGGCAGAGCCTGGTGGGCTGCCGTCTATTTGATTGCACAGAATCAGACACGACTGAAGCGACTTAGCAGCAGCAGCAGCAGCAGTGAGTAACTTGAGTGGCAAGTGTCAGCCACTAAAGTTTAAAGTTTAGGGCCAGCTCAGAGCTTCAGGGTAGATTTCCAGGGGAAACACCCTCAGCCAACCTTGTAGAAAGCAGTGGGAAAGAAGGAGAATCCAGGTCTATTCCACAGACCCAGGGACTGTCTGGGCCAGCACAATAAATGTGTGCATTTACTCACTCACTTAGTTCATTACAAAATACCAATTGCAAAGATATCTATTTTGTCTTTTCTCCTCTGGTAAGCTAATTACATCGTAATTAAATTAGCTTCCAAGTAAGTTAGTTGTTATCAAACTGAAAGTAAAGGCAGTCTTCTCAAAATTATTTAGGGTGAAACATTGGCTCCAGCGATAGTTCCAGATTGATAACTGTTTTTTTTTTTCTTCTGTTTATGTATGTATTATTTTAGAGGGAAATCCTGTGTTTAAAGATACTCCTAAAATAAATATTTATTCCCCCTTTAATGAATGACAAAAGACAGGAAAGCATGTTTGAATCCTTGAAAACACTAGAGGGGGCAGTCTACGTGAAATGTTTACATGATGGCCCTTGTCAGCCAAGTCACTGAGGTATTGAAATGTCTTCCGTGGTGAACAAGAGGGGTGGAAATTAATGATGCTTGCTGTATGTGTTGTCATTTGACTTAGCTGCTTCACCACATGCTGCTAAGTAGCTAGAAAAAATGCTTTTCTCTAAAGTATGTACTCTGCCCTCTTTAAAATGACGAAAATATAAAAATTTATATTCAAGTGCTAAATTACGCTTCTAATAGATGCTGTACAAAGTTCAAAAACTGGCTGTTTCTGATCAATCAGCTTGGCAGAGCACTTAATGAAGTCATTTCTATTTGATCACAAATAAGTCTGAAGATACCTTGTGAAAAGTGTCAGACTTTCAGCTCTCTAACAAGATGAAAGTTATTTATGAGTTAAAAGACCGTGGGCTATTAATAGTGAAGACAAAAGTGAGTGGAAAAAGCCTGAAGTCAAAGGACAAAAGCTGGAATCATTAAAGATAATACAGCCAAAGCCCACAATCAAACATACTGTGATACCATGGGTTTCTTCATAGTGCAGGTCAATCAGTTCATGATTATAATGCTTTGTGTTTGAGGGTGAAACCTCAGGCCCACACTTGGACCCCAGAACAAGAGCACAGATTACAAGATCAGAGAACAGTCTTGGGCATAAAAATAATCTGCAGGTTTTAGAGGGCTGTGAAGTCAGAGTCAACAGCATGCAGAGGCAGTAGAAAGGCCAGTGTGAGTGTGGCCAGCATTGAAGTATGTTACCCAGAATAAGGATTTGGGTTGATTTTTTTGTTTGTTTGTTTGTTTTTGGCTGCAACTCCCATGTAGGATGCAGGATCTTAGTTCCCTGACCAGGGATCAAACTGGTGCCCCCTGCCAGCTCTGTCTCCCTTTGTGGGAATTGAGAGCTCTGTCTCCCTTTGTGGGAATAGGTGGTGTTTTCTCCAAACTAATATCACAAGGCTCCTAGCCTTCCAATTCTGCTTACAAATGGAGTTTAAGCAATTGTTTAATTAACTTCCCATGCCACCCTGCAGAAAACTAGAATGATGACAGGAGCATCCCCGCATGGGTGAAGGTCAGGCTCTAAAACTGGTGCATAATGTAAAAACTCACACATAGTCATAATTGTCCTTCAAGTCCCTGAAATCACCTATTAAGTACAGAATATGTGGTTTTATATGTATGACCTTGAGTTCTTGAGCATATTCAAGTTTGAAAATCACTGAGCTGAGTGGAAGGAAGTTAAGTACAAATGCAGACGACTGGATTTAAAAACCTCTTGGCTTTAGACAGCTCTCACTTTGAAGCTGGAACCAAAGGTGGGTGCTTACTAATGTGTTTACTCCATCCTATTTTATTCTATTTTTATTGAAGTAGAGTTTATTTACAGGGTTTACAGTATCTGCAAATTGATTCAGTTTATGTATATATATATATATATATATATATATACGCTTTTTCAGGGTCTTTTCCATTATCGGTTATTACAAGATATTGAATAAGTTCTCTGTGCTATATAGTAGGTCCCTGTTGTTTATTTTATATATAGTAGTGTGTATCTATTAATCCCAAACTCATAATTTATGCCTTCCTTCCCGTCTTTGTTGATCATAAATTTATTTTCTATGTCTGTGAGTCTATTTCTATCTTGTAAACAAGTTCATTTGTATCATTGTTTTAGAGTCTATGTGTAAGTGATATCATATGATATTGGCTTTTCTCGGTCTGGATTACTTAGTATTGTTGCAGGAAAGGGGACCCCTTCCAGGGTCCAAGGGTGGGCTCTTGTCCAACACTTGGAAATGAATCATCTGGGGAGACATACCTGCTGAGAAAGCAAGAAACTTAATGGGAAGGGGCACCCTGGTGGAGAGCAGGGAGTAAGGGGACTCAGGATAACTACTCTGCCATGTGGCTCACAGCCTCAGGTTCTATGATGATGGAATCAGTTTCCGGCTTGTCTCTGGCCAATCATCTTTCTTGGCCCATAGTCTGCCTCAGGGTCCTTCCTGATGGTGCATGTATCTCTTAGCCAAGGTGGATTTCAGCAAGAAGGACTCTGGCAGGTTGGTCATCTCCCTCTCTTGGCCTCTCCCAAATTATCCTGGTTGGTTTTTTGGTGGCAGCACCATTTCCTTACTGGGACCTCCTGTTGTGAGACAGCTCAAGCAAGGGGACCTGCCCAGGGGTGGGTGGTTTTGGTCAACAGCTTCCCAATAGTATGGTAATCTCTAGGTCCATCCAAGGTGCTGCAAATTGCATTATTTCTTTCTTTTCATGGCTGAGCACTATTCTATTGTACAATATTCCATTGTACTTCATACTATTTTAATACTGAGGCTTTATAAGTTGGATAAATGTTAACAGATTTGTTTTAAAGATGATATGTATGAAAGCTAATAGACCAGGATCTAGCGTGATAGGTTTGCCCAAGTTCATGTCCATTGAATTGGTGATGCCTTCCAACCATCTCATCCTCTGTCGCCCTCTTCTCCTGCCTTCAATCTTTCCCAGCATCAGGGTCTTTTCCAATGAGTCAGCTGTTCAAATCAGGTGGCCAAAGTATTGGAGCTTCAGCTTCAGTCCTTCCAATGAGTATTCAGGGTTGAGTTCCTGTAAGATTGACTGGTTTGATCTCCTTGCTGTCCAAGGGATTCTCAAGAGTCTTCTCCAGCACCACAGTTCAAAAGCATCAATTCTTCAGCACTCTGCCTTCTCTATGGCCCAACTCTCACTTGGCAAATTCTGGGAGATAGGGACAGGGAGGCCTGGCATACTGCAGTCCATGGGGTCGCAAAGAGTCTGACACAACTTAGCAACTGAACAACAAGAAGCATGATAGGTGCTTAGTGGATGTCTGCTGGATTGAAATCGAGTCTTGCCTAATCAGGTCCCCATACACATGGCTTTGCGAAAAGGTGGTATCTTCCATGCTGGTTTTCCTGGAAGGGGCCCCAGCACGCTCCTGGGCACAGCTTCACAAGGTGGGCATGCTACAGCTCTAACACTCTAGGCACCAGTGCAGTAATCTCAAGTCTCCGTTTAAAGGCATTTCTTTTTTAAAGCCACTTTATGTAACTTTGTGTACACAAAGCCTGTTTTGAAATGAGGTTATTTATTTGGTGATTTGCTACATTTGCTTTTTTTCCACTTCTTTTGAAAGCTGAAACTTAAAGGAGAAAAGATGCTCTGTTTTATTTATAAAACTGTCCCAAGCAAGGCAATAAAGAGATTTCCAAAAGGCAACCAGGAATTCAGCTAAAATTGGTCTCAGGACTTCAGTGAATTTTGTTTCTGCTTTCACACTTAATCAGATAGCTCGCTGATATCAGTAATGACTCTTCCAGCATAAAAACTCATAACAAAATCCACTACTTTGTTGGGGTGGGTGGGGGTAAGGAAGGGTTCCTTTCATACAGATTTACTGTGAACCTAAGTGTCAGCCCAGAGCTGGGCCTGTGTGACCCAGAAATAAATAGTGTATAAACTCGATCTGAAGGTCACAATTAGGTGAAAATATTCAGTTCATTTAGATACTTTAGGGAGGTATATAGGTGCTAGCTTTCCATATACCTCTTAGGGCAGTATAACTTTGTTCCCCCAATGTCTTCACAGTTACTCTGCTCTATACTAAAATTTCCTTCATAATGGCACTGCCCCACCCAGGGGTTCAATCCAGATATCAAGTGGTCAATTCAAACCACTCTTCTCCTTCACACCCACAATAGCTGACAACCTTGGGACAGTAGCTCTAAATCCTGAACTATTTCTTGAATCCATCTCTTCCTCTGCTCTGCCTCTTCTCTGATTAGGGCCTCATCACCTCTTGCCTGGACTATTACAATAACCTCCCAGCTTCTCCCCTTCCTCCATTCTCACTTCCTGCTCCCCTTGCCCCTCTCTGCCCCCTTCTAATTCATGTTCCATACTTCTGCTAGAAAGAGCTTTTTTTTTTTTTTTAATTTTTTGATGTGAACCATTTTAAAGTCTTCATTGACTTTGTTACAATATTGCTTCTGTTTTATGTTTTGTTTTTTGGCTGCCAGGCATGTGAGATCTTAGCTCCCCAACCAAGGATTGAACTTTCACCCCTTGCATTGGATGGTGAAGTCTTAACCACTGGTCCACCAGGGAAGTCCTAACAAGGGCTCTCTAAACACAATTCTGATCGTGTCACTCTTTTGCTTAAATTCACTGCTGCTTTCCCATTATTCTCAGCAGTGATTGTTCACCTTTTTGTCCTACTGGTGCACTTGCTCACATGCATGCAGGATTTTGAGGTCCATTTACTGAGCTAGGTTCTGGGTGATTCTCGTCATGTCCATGGTAAGCTGGCTCCCCCATCTTCGATGCTGCTAACCTCGTCACTCTGGAGTGTTTGAGTTCCCTGTGGAGAACCTCTGGCTTACAGCATAAAACCTAAGGTCCCTGAACTTGCTTACGTGTCTCTCCATGGTCTGTCCTGTCCACATCTCAAGCCTCATTCCCTCCCAGTCACCACATGTGCCCTGTGCACCAGCCTCCAAGCTGCTCACAGCTCATCCCACAACAGCCTGCTGCCCCTGTGCCTTTTGCACACACTGCTGTCTTTGCCTTGAATGCTTTCCCCCACCTCGCATTACACAGTTAGCATCTTCAAGACACAGCTCAAGAACCATCACTTCCCGGAAGTCTTCCATGCTCCATCCACATCCCTGATCTCTGTCTTACATGTTCCTCCCCTAAGCTTATTTATGGCTCCATGCTTATCTCAAATTAATAGCACACTCAAGGGTATAACTTGCCTTGTGCACTAGAATATTAGCTCTTTGAGACCTGAGACTTTGCATTATTAATTTTTAAGACCTCAGTGCCTTGCATAGTGTTTTGCATGTTGGGAATTTGCCAATATTTGATGTTTGTTAAAGGAAGAGAAGAAGGAAGAAAAGGGGTAAAATTGGAGCTATAGTCATTTCCTTTCCATCAAAGACATAGAAAAGAAAACATTTTTAGCATCCATTTAATAACTTCTATGAGGTTTTACTCTTGACTTCATGTATTTGAAAAGTCTTTATGAAAAAGATCTTTTGGCTGATTTTTTATTCTCACCTATGGTGATTTGCTTTAAAGTTATATGAAGGATTCATGGAAATCTGCAGTGTTCCCAGATTCTAAAAGAGGGTACGCTGCAGGATGGTGGCTGAGAGTGTGGGCTCTGAAATGAAACAAATCTGTGTTTGAATCCCTTGTGGCCATTTACTATCTGGCTTTGGCACCTCTGAGAAGTTACCCACCTTTCTGAAGCCTCAATTTCCTCATCTATCAAATGAGGATCGTGAAACTACAAACTCCGTACCATTAGTTTGAAATTTAAATGAGGAGATATATACAACTGAGTAAATACACATAAGGGTTTAAGAAATGATTATTATTATAAGGACAAAATCTAATATACCCAATATTAAGTTATGGCTTCATTAGTAGGTGACTATCATGTAGTGAATTCTAATAAAGGAGAAACAACAAATTCACTGAGAACTTAGATAATGAGATAATAGAGAAACTATTTTTTCTAACATGTTTAGCTCATTTTCTTATAATTAAGCTACAAGATTATTCCTCCACCTACAAAATGGATAAATTCTTCATGGATTGACTTGTTTGAAAAGATAGCTTAAATGGAATTTCCCTTTAATGTGATTTTCTTGCAAGATTAGATTCTAATATGGAATAATCCTAAATTGAGAGCTCTAATTGAACAGTGCAGGAATCAAGCGTGAGGCAAAGATATCATCCGTTTACAAATGTCAGTCAATGAAGAGACACCCACTGGGGCATTGGAGGGCTCTCAGAACATCATGCAATGGGAATGATCATAAGTGACATTGACTGAGTGTTTGCTGTGTGTCAGGCAGCCCAGCCTCCTCGAAGCCTCACGCCTGCACCAGATGTAGATTTTCCATTCACAGTGAGGGAATTCTCCAGCCAGCGAGCCAGCACTCCCATCTGCTCTCCGGAGCATCCTTTTCTCAGGATGTGAGGACCTGCACAGCAGCCTCTGTTATCAGCGTGCATCCCAGCAAAGGGAGTGAGGAAGTCTCCAAGCCTCTGTCATTCAGACAGGGTGAGGCTTGGGAAGCCATTTGCCTTGTGTCCTTTCTGCAAAAAGGCCTTCTCTCCCTTTCCCCAGGCACCCTTTAGATTTTCTTCTGAGTACATGTCACTCTCTGAAATGATCTTGTGCCTTGGTTTATTGCTTTGTGCGGCTTTCATGAGCGCAAGGCCTTTTCTGCCCTATGCCTTGCACCCCTCTCATGCCTAGGACAGTATGTGGGCCAGAGCGGTGCTCAGTGCCTATGTGTTGAATGAAAATAAGGAAGAAGGGTGGGAAAGGAGGGGGATGCCATCGTCCAGCGGTGAGTATTCTCACGCCCCCAGAGCCGGGTGCATGCTTGCCCAGGCTGGAGCACTCTGTACTGAGGTCCGTCTCCAGGACTGTGTCAAGTTGATTCAGCGGCCTCCACACCCACAACTTCCCCCACGGCCCTTGGCTAATCTGTTCTCCCTTTTGAGCCAAACTCACTGATTAGCCTTCAGTTTCTTTCACTTTCAATCATGCGGGATCCTGTTCTTCCTGCTTAACCCTTAGGGAAACATCCATCTTTCGCCACGGTTTCTGCAGGTGGCTAATATCATCGATTATTTGACTCATTCAGCTCTCAGAGGGTAATCTTTCCTTTAATGCAAGTTTCAAGGCCATCTCACTGTGGGCTCCGCCATATCACTGATTACACCGGGCAGAGTCAAGCAGAGGTGTTGGCACTGCTCTCTACTGACTCATCTGGACGCTGCAGTGCCGTCACTGTCTGCTGTGTTCACGCTAAGTGACTCTAATCAGCCTCGATCTACCCTTCAGCACAGCAAAAAGATAAATGCCAGACTACAGGAAACAAACTAAAGGCAGCTCTCAAGGCCCGAAATCTCTCCTCATTCACTCCGCCAGGGCCCAAGAACTCCTGATTAGGAGGTTGCTGTCTCCTCTAACTCCTTAGAATGCATCCAAAATCGGAAGCCAGTGGTTATATTTCTCTGCAGAGAAGAAGACCAAAAAAATGTTTTTGTTTGACACAGCAATAGAAACAAGACCATGCTTCTCTTTTATGAAACCTCTGAGAGTAATTCATTGAGAGCTTGACATTTAATATCACCTAATCACCTCTCCAGCAAGATATTTGCTTTGGCTCTATCACCCCCCCACACACACAGGCACATAGCTGATGGCACTTGCTGGGTCTTACTGTTAGTTGGGCTGCTTTTAATACCCAAGGCAGGATTTGGCAAGAAGCAGCGGCACCTGCTTTATTGAAAGGCATCGTCATATTTTATCCTCTGAAAGAGAAACGTGTGATGTAAATGTCCTTAAGAGATGATGACCATACATCAAGATGTCCAGTCCAAAAAGCACTGTACCAGACACCCAGTAACTCACAGTCATCAAGAATGGAGGCAGCAGATGGAGAATTTGAGCTTTTAAAGAAAACAAACTTGTAAACTCCTAAGCCTGCTCCCAGCCAACATAAACCCAGGTCATTTTAGAGTGCCCGCTGGCTCAAAGAAGAGATTCACACCTCAGAGAGAGCTGGGGAAGAAGGTGACGTTCGGATCCCTTGTTGCCCAGATTCTGTGAATGAATATGAAATTCACTACCTCAGCCCAGAGATTTTTATAAAAAGAAAAGATTGGCCAGAAGGTGCAATGTCCAGCAACACATTACTTTTGAGTCCCTGGCATCAAGGAGGCATTAATATAGAGGACTTTTCCTCTCTACTTTTCAAAAACTGGAGTAGTCATTCCAGCAGTATAGCAAGGAAGCCCAAAATCCATAATGCTTAGCAGGTACAAAAACAATGAAATCAGAAATCCAAGGTTGTTACTGCCAAGGGCTTGTCTTCAGTGTTATAGCAGTCTTAAATTTCTCATAGCTCAACCCTGCCCAATCTGATTGAGTCATTCCCTGTCTGAAATCCTTGTGTGACTCCTATGGTCTACAGCTGTGGTTTTTAAATTGCTTTGTGGGGCATCAAGTTAAGGCTTGGGGGTCTGAGGAGCAGGGGTGTGGTTCTCGGTCCCAACCTTTCTGCTTCATCCGAGTTCTTTCATCTGTTCTGCAAGGTGGACTTTGCTTCCAAGTAGGACTTTCAACAAAGAGTCTTGTGGATTAGAAATAAAGTTTGAAAAGCACTGGCCTAGAATCTGCCTGCAGGAGACCTGGGTTCAATCCCTGGATCAGGAAGATCCCTGGAGAGGGAAATGGCAACCTGCTCCAGTATTCTTGACTGGGGAATCCCATGGATTTCCCAGAGGAGCCTAGCAGGCTACAGTTCATGGGGTCACAGAGAGTCAGACATGACTGACTAACACTTTAGAGGATAAAATCTAAGCAAATCCTCCGTGTTCTGTATACTATCTACCTCTTAGACGTCCCCCCAGGACACATTTATAGTCCAGTCACTCCTGGCGAGGGTTCCTTTCTCTTCCTTTGTCAAGACTCCCTTCTGTGACCTCTGCCTGGATTTTTCTCCCTTCTCTTCTCTCTGCCGAGTAGGTCTGTACTCTTGTTTTAAGATTTAGTTCAAATTTTGCCTTTTGAGTGCTGCTCTTCCCACATTCTCAGCAATCAGCCCTATTCTCACAGTTGTTTGCACATGTGCTGGTTGATGCACATGGAATTATGATGTGTGTCTGAATCTTGGACCAGTCGGTACACTCATGGAAAACAGAGTCTGGGTCTGATTTCTTTCTTCCTCTGTCTTCCTCTGGGGCTTGGCATACAGTGGGAGCTCGATAAATATTTGATGGATGGAGGCATACCTATGTAACTCACCACTAGATAGCACCTTGGCATTTTCCCAAACAGCTCTATTCAGAAGGAGCTCAAAGATACAGAGTCAGAGCCACAATCTATAACCAATTCAAGGAACTCTGTGTTAACAAAGATCATGACTTCCTTTAAGTGCTTCTGTTTGGTTCTGAATTTCTTTTCTGTAAAAATAATGATTACAAGAACATCAACAGAAATTTTGTACAGTCGTCCCATGCTAAAGGCTCACAGACAATAATGGTCTCTTAAATATGCATAGTGTGACCCTACTAATCTGTCTGAGTCACTTTCCCACTTAATATCCTTCTGCAGCTTCCCGTTGCCCAGGGCTTTCAAACTCCTCCATGAGCACCTCTGAGGGAGAGG
Source organism: Muntiacus reevesi (assembly GCF_963930625.1). Classification (NCBI taxonomy): domain Eukaryota; kingdom Metazoa; phylum Chordata; class Mammalia; order Artiodactyla; family Cervidae; genus Muntiacus; species Muntiacus reevesi. The sequence continues at coordinate 53,684,479 of NC_089257.1, forward strand.
TCTCCATGGAGTCTGGCTGGAAGAGCTGTGGCCCTGGGTCCCATACACTTTGCTGCAATCAAAGAGGTTCCTTAAAATCTAAATGTCTAAGTGTTTTGTGTTTCAGTTTTGGTTGCTTTTTTTTTTCCCCCCTGAATGCCTTTAACTGAGCCTCTCTTCAGTTCATCATAGTCCCCATCACTTGGTATTTTTTCTGTTATCCTCATCTGCCTTATCCCTGTTGTCATTTGAGTTTACAGCTCAAAACTCACCCCCAAACCAGTCCTGTAACAGCTGTGTTCATTTTTATGAACTCCTTTCCAGGTCTGGAGCACACTCATCCTTGTTTTTATACAGTTGCAGTCATGTTGCACACACCATTTTCTATTTCCTCTCTTCACTTAACACCAGACCATAAGTATTTTTCCACCATGCAAGACATATCTTTTATAGTTACTGTTTTAAATGAAAATTTTTTAAGTTGATTGATTCTAATTTACTCAAGTCTTTCATTATTTCAAGAAACTTTTTACTTTATACTCTTAGAAATAATGCTGCATTGAATATCCTCCTACCCATGACTTTTCTGGAAATAAACATGCTCATGTTGATTTTAGCACATTCCTTATATGTTTTTGATTGTACTATTTTGATGCAAATATTTTCTCAATATGCTCTTTTTCTTTCATTTCTTGTATCTTTATTATTAAAATATGTTTAGCATTAATCAGTTGAATCTTTTGATCTCTTCCACTGTTATTTCTCCTGTTGCTTCAAGCCTTTGAAAGGTCTTCATAGTTCATTTTTTATAGTTCCCAAGAGCTGTTGCAACCTTGGGTCTTCTTTCATTTGGTTGTTCTATGGATTGAAAATAGGTATTGACTCTTTTACTCATTTGAGCATATTTGGTACATGTTTAGATATAGATGATATTTAAATAACTTCTGCCTTACTTCATCATATATCAAATTGTCAGAGATACATAGGTTTTTTTTTTCCTTTGTAATATATATAGAATTAATAGTGCTAGTCTTCTCCGGTCAGAGGTCTTCTTTCTCAAAATATCCTCTCACATTCTTTCCATTTTATTTGCCTAAAAAGTGGTAAAATCATTTTGCCAAAGTCTGAGAAAAGTAGTGATTTTGATTTAAATTGTGTTGTCTTTATACTTAAGTCATTGCATGCATTCTTAGCATCTTATATTCTGTATCATTATATGTATATGATTTCTGTTTACTGCTTGTGTATAATAAGGCAGTGTACACAAATATATTGTGTATAATAATGCAGTGTACACAAATATATTGCATATAATAATGCTACTGATTTTTTATTTGAAAACCAAATCTGTCCCCTTTATAAACTTAATTTAGTTCCAAGTCTACAGCAAAGTCTTTATAAATATTTTTCTCTTCTTTTCCAGCAGTTATTGTTCTTTATATTTTTTGCAATTGGTCTAATTACTTTTGATGGTAGTAGTATTCTTGATTTGGGCCTATCTTTGAAAGAAAAGCTTTTAGTATCATTCCATTACTGGTTCATGATTTTAAATAGGTATGCTTATCAAGTTAAGGTAGTGATTTTATTTTATTCAAAATAAAGGTTTTGTCGATCTCTCTTTGGATATATATTAAGATGAGTTGTATTATCTAATGTTAATAGATTTTCTTTTATTGACTTTTTTCCTGTATCCCTAGAGTAACCTCCTTAAGATCAAATTAATCAAGTAGAAAACATTAGCTCAAGTCCAGCCTCGTCAGTGTTTTGATACAGTTAGCACAGCTTGTAAATCATCTGTTCTTGAGGAGTTTAAAGGAATTCATTAAGTCTGGTTGCTGTGCTTTGGGGGGATGTTCTGAAATGTTTTTGAAATTTCCTTTTCTGTTACTGATTTAGTAGAGTTTCCTACCTCATTATTTCACTTGGGGTATTTCATACTTATGTTATAAAATATCTCCAAAATATTGAGGCTGTGGGCTTCCCTGGTGGTTCAGATGATAAAGACTCTGCCTGCAATGCGGGAGACCTGGGTTCAATCCCTGGGTTGGGAAGATCCCCTGCAGAAGGGAACGGCAACCCACTCCAGTATTCTTTCCTGGAGAGTCCATGGACAGAGGAGCCTGGTGAGCTACAGTCCATGGGGTCGCAAAGAGTCAGATATGACTGAACGACTAACACACACACCCCACCCCCCGAGTCTTTTAGTCAATTAGCTTGTAATCAGGCATAGTTTTCCCATGTAAGTAGTTTGATCTTTTTGTATTTCACATATGAGATCAGACCTGAACTCTCATCAGCTTTCACCACTAATTTAGCTCTGTGTTTGTCCCACTAACTTAACTTCTGACATCATTTTCCCTGTAAGTAGGTGTCATGTTACTCGCCTCTCAGGTTGCTCTTAGGATTACAGATAATATATGTAAAGTTCATAGCACAGTGCCTGTCCTCAATAATTAGAAGATATGACATGTTCTCTTTTCTAATATTGTCTCCTTTCTCTTTTGTTCTGAACTATATTTGCATGGGCTATTTTTCAGAATCTCTTCAGTATTTTCAGAAGCAACCCATAAGCACTGAAGGTTTTGGGGGTTAAAAAAAAGCACCAGTTCTGGTCACTGGGTATCTGAGCTGGGGTTTAAGGCCAGATCAGTAGAAGGGCCAGTGCTGTGGGAAATGACATAGTTGATGAGGGGCCAGCTGGACCCTGCGTGCTGAGTGGGTGTGGAGGTGCAGGCCTTATATTCAGAGTCAGTGAACATGGACTCCAGAGCCGCGGAAAGGCCCTTTCAAGGGCTCTGGGGAGTGGGAAATTGACCAACGGAACCCCAATTGTCCTGCTGCAGCATCCAACCCCTCAGGGCCTGGAAACAGACGCTGACAAACACTGTGACCCAGACTAAACCCAGCTTTTGAATAGGACCACAAGACAGGCTTTGTTCACCCTTCTGAAATGAAGCCCAATTATGTTTGATTAATAAATGAAACGCTGTGTCCAAATAAGAGCGACACTGTAGAGAAGTGATCAGAAACCACTTTGTGTAAAAAGGCCCATAAAGTTTTTGGAGGGCATTCATTTGCCTGAAGCTGTTCTAACACACAGAAATTTTCAGCCTCCCAATCCCTGTCTTGTTTCCTATCCTCTTTTTTCTTAAATATGTTTAACTCTTCTGCTTAAGATTTATCTTGGCACCTTGATGATGAATTTCTCTGTTTATTTTGTCATTTAGAAAAAATGTACTACTAAAAAAACTTCGCTAATCTGTTTATATATGTCAACAGAAAAAAATAAGCCAAAAGGTTGACAATAGTAATTAAAAGAAATTTATTAAGCACTTTCTAAGTACAGAACACTGTGACATAGGCTATGAGGGTAGAATTAAGAAATAACCCCTGCCTTCAAAAGTCCTTCCATTCAGTTGAGGAAATGGCGAAATAATTGAATGGCTATAATGCAATGGAAATTGAAATAAATGCTATCATTAGGTTATAAGCCACACCCTGGAAGAGCACAGACCCATTGGATGGATCTGCAAGGACTTCATGATCAGGTTGCATTTAGATTGGATTTTGGAGCATAAATAGGCTTGCTAGGAGCAGATGTTACTTCAGATAATTTTAGGAGAGCCTGCCAATGCACCCATGCCCCAGATGTCAGCAAACACAAGCAGCTATCCTCAGCTATTCCACTGGCCACATGTGTGCACACAAACACATGTCCAATTCACCTGTGTTGGCTTGCCTATCCCTCATTGCATTTTTTCAGTCCCAAGTCCTCTCTTCTAGATGACCTCTGGCCCTTCTCAATTTGATGAATTCCAGTGTTTGGCTTAAAGCCAATCTTTTTAACATTTTGGTTCTGTGCTCTTCCTTGAGTTTTAGCTTTGTCATCCATGTCGTCTTGAGGGAAGAAATGTCAACTCCAGTCCTCTCCCCTTAGAACCCCAATCCCTAGCCAGACCAACCTTACACTGAAGAAGATGCTGGAAGAACTCCCTTCTTTACCCATCCAGGAGTCATGGGGGTAGAGTCCAGCTTCTCCTTCACTCTCTGGCCCCAGGTGAGATGAAGGGAGAGGAAGGGGAAGCAGGGGAGATGGTATGCCCTGGAATTCCATCTTCTCTGCCAACCACCAGGCTGGGATAACTGGAGGTTGCACATTAAGTTCCAAGAGAACCTCAGGAGATTACCTCAGGATAAATCAGTCATGGTAGTTGAACCTTTGCATCATTCCCAACTGGCAATTTTATTAAAGAAGTCAGAGTATAGTTTCAAGCGTAGGCAAATCCTCTTACCCCTGTAACAAACTCCTTCTCAGAGTTAGGATGTGGGGGAATATGTTTTTTAGAATACTATCAGCGATAAGTAAAAAAACTTAACTGGAAGTGGCTTAAACAATATGGATCTATAGTATCTCACTAAGTGACGGGGCTTCCCAGGTGGCGCTAGTGGTAAAGAATCTGCCTACCAAAGCAGGAGACGCAAAAGACGCAGGTTTGATCCCTGGGGTAGGAAGATCCCCTGGAATAGGAAATGGTACCCCACTCCAGTACTTTTGCTTGGAAAACTCCACGGGCAGAGGAGTCTGGTGGGCTACAGTCCAAGAGTTGGACACGACTGAGTACACACACAGCATACTAAGTGAGAAGTCTGGAGACTGGTAGTAAAACAGGGTTTCATTGATGTCATCAGAGACTAAGACACTTACATCTTTCCACTCTGCCATTTTTTAAATTGAGGTATAGTTAATTTACAATATTATATAAGTTTTGGGTGTACAACATCAGTTCAGTTCAGTTCAGTCGCTCAGTCATGTCCAACGCTTTGAGACCCCATGAATCACAGCTCGCCAGGCCTCCCTATCCATCACAAACTCCCGGAGTCTACTCAAACCCATGTCCATCTAGTCGGTAATGCCATCCAGCCATCTCATCCTCTGTTGTCCCCTTCTCTTCCCACTCCCAATCCCTCCCAGCATTAGGATCCTTTTCAATGAGTCAACTGTTCGCATCAGGTGGCCAAAGTACTGGAGTTTCAGCTTCAGCATCAGTCCTTCCAATGAACACCCAGGACTGATCTCCTTTAGGATGGACTGGTTGGATCTCCTTGCAGTGCAAGGGACTCTCAAGAGTCTTCTCCAACACCACAGTGCAAAAGCATCAATTTTTGGTCCTCAGCTCTCTTCACAGCCCAACTCTCACATCCATACGTGACCACTGGAAAAACCATAACCTTGACTAGACAAACCTTTGTTGGCAAAGTAATGTTTCTCCTTTTTAATATGCTATATAGGTTGATCATAACTTTCCTTCCAAGGAGTAAGCGTCTTTTAATTTCATGGCTGCAATCACCGTCTGCAGTGATTTTGGAGCCCAAAAAATAAAGTCTGACACTGCTTCCACTGTTTCCCCATCTATTTGCCATGAAGTGATGGGACCAGATGCCATGATCTTAGTTTTCTGAATGTTGAGCTTTAAGCCAACTTTTTCACTCTCCTCTTTCACTTTTATCAAGAGACTTTTTAGTGCCTCTTCACTTTCTGCCATAAGGGTGGTGTTATCTGCATATCTGAGGTTATTAATATTTCCCCCAGCAATCTTGATTCCAGCTTGTGCTTCTTCCAGCCTAGCGTTTCTCATGACATACTCTGCATATAAGTTAAATAAGCAGGGTGACAATACACAGCCTTGATGTACTTCTTTCTCAATTTGAAACCAGTCTGTTGTTGCATGTCCAGCTCTAACTGTTGCTTCCTGACCTGCATATAGGTTTCTCAAGAGGTGGGTCAGGTGGTCTGGTATTCCCATCTCTTTCAGAATTTTCCACAGTTTATTGTGGTCTATACAGTCAAAGGCTTTGGCATAGTCAATAAATCAGAAATAGATGTTTTTCTGGAACTCTCTTGCTTTTTTGATGATCCTGAAGATGTTAGCAATTTGATCTCTGGTTCCTCTGCCTTTTCTAAAACCAGCTTGAACATCTGGAAGTTCACGGTTCACATATTGCTGAAGCCTGGCTTAAAGAATTTTGAGCATTACTTTACTAGCGTGTGAGATGAGTGCAATTGTGCGGTAGTTTGAGCACTCTTTGGCATTGCCTTTCTTTGGGATTGGAATGAAAACTGACCTTTTCCAGTCCTGTGGCCACTGCTGAGTTTTCCAAATTTGCTGGCATATTGAGTGCAACACTTTCACAGCATCATCTTTCAGGATTTGAAATAGCTCAACTGGAATTCCATCACATCCACTAGCTTTGTTCTTAGTGATGCTTTCTAAGGCCCGCTTGACTTCACATTCCAGGATATCTGGCTCTAGGTGAGTGATCATACCATTGTGATTATCTGGGTGTGAAGATCTTTTTTGTACAGTTCTTCTGTGTATTCTTGCCACCTCTTCTTAACATCTTCTGCTTCTGTTAGGTCCATACCATTTCTTCCTTTATCGAACCCATCTTTGCATGAAATGTTCCCTTGGTATCTCTCATTTTCTTGAAGAGATCTCTAGTCTTTCCCATTCTGTTGTTTTCCTCTATTTCTTTGCATTGATCTCTGAGGAAGGCTTTCTTATCTCTCCTCGATATTCTTTGTAACTCTGCATTCAAATGGAAATATCTTTCCTTTTCTCCTTTACTTTTGACTTCCCTTTTCACAACTATTTGTAAGGCCTCCTCAGACAACCATTTTACCTTTTTGTATTTCTTTTCCATGGGGATGGTCTTGATCCCTGTCTCCTGTACAATGTCACGAACCTCCATCCATAGTTCATCAGGCACTCTTTCTATAAGATCTAGTCCCTTAAATCTATTTCTCACTTCCACTATAAAGTCATAAAGGATTTTATTTAGGTCATACCTGAGTGGTCTAGTGGTTTTCCCTACTTTCTTCGATTTAAGTCGAATTTGGCAATAAGGAATTCATGATCTGAGCCACAGTCAGCTCCTGGTCTTGTTTTTGCTGACTGTATAGAACTTCTCCATCTTTGGCTGCAAAGAATATAATCAATCTGATTTCAGTATTGACCGTCTGGTGATGTCCATGTGTAGAGTCTTCTCTTGTGTTGTTGGAAGAGGGTGTTTGCTATGACCAGTGTGTTCTCTTGGCAAAACTCTATTAGCCTTTGCCCTGCTTCATTCCATATTCCAAGGCCAAATTTGCCTGTCATCCCAGGTGTTTCTTGACTTCCTACTTTTGCATTCCAGTCCCCTATAATGAAAAGGACATCTTTTTTGGGTGTTAGTTCTAAAAGGTCTTGTAGGTTTTCATAGAACTATTCAACTTCAGCTTCTTCAGCATTACTGGTTGGGGCATAGGCTTGGATTACCCTGATATTGAATGCTTTGCCTTGGAAACAAACAGAGATCATTCTGTCATTTTTGAGATTGCATCCAAGTACTGCATTTTGGACTCTTTTGTTGAACATGATGGCTACTCCATTTCTTCTAAGGGATTCCTGCCCACAGTAGTAGATATAATGGTCATCTGAGTTAAATTCACCCATTCCAGTCCATTTTAGTTTGCTGATTCCTAGAATGTCGACATTCACTCTTGCCATCTCCTGTTTGACCACTTCCAATTTGCCTTGATTCATGGACCTAACATTCTAGGTTCGTATGCAATATTGCTCTTTACAGCATCGGACCTTGCTTCTATCACCAGTCACATCCACAACTGGGTATTGTTTTTGCTTTGGTTCCATCTCTTCATTATTTCTGGAGTTATTTCTCCACTGATCTCCAGTAGCATATTGGATACCTACTGACCTGGGGAGTTCCTCTTTCAGTATCCTATCATTTTGCCTTTTCATACTGTTCATGGGGTTCTCAAGGCAAGAATACTGAAGTGGTTTGCCATTCCCTTCTCCAGTGGACCACATTCTGTCAGACCTCTCCACCATGACCCGACCATCTTGGGTGACCCCACACGGCATGGCTTAGTTTCATTGAGTTAGACAACATAGTGATTCAAAATTTTTAAACCCAGTACCCTACTTATGGTTATTATAAAATTTTGACAATATTCCCTGTACTGTACAATATATCCTTGTAGTACAACATAGCAGTTTGTGTACAACATGCTAGTATACAACGTAGTAGTTTGTACCTCAGAATCCCCTAACCCTCTATTGCCCCTCCCCTTTCCCTCTTTCCACTGGTAACCTCTAGTTTGTTGTCTATATTTATGAACCTGTTTCTGTTTTATTATATTCACTAGTTTATGTTTTTTAGATTCTACATATAGGTGATGATATATAGTATTTGTCTTTTTCTGTCTAACATTTCACTAAGCATAATACCCTCCAAGTCCACCCACGTTATTGAAAATGGCAAAACTTCACATATATATGTGTATATATATATATATATACACACACACACACATACACACCACATCTCATCCATGTATCTATAGATATATACATAGTGGTATATGTGAAAGTGTTAGTCGCTCAGTTGTGTCTGATTCTTTGCAGTCCCACAGACTGTAGCCCACCAGGCTCCTCTCTCCATGGAATCCTAGAGGCAAGAATACTGGAGTGCATAGCCATTCCCTTCTCCAGGGGATCTTCTCAACCCAGGGTCTCCCATATGGAGGTATATATGTAGCATATATATACATACATATATATATATATATATATATATATATATATATATACACACACACACACACTTACCACACATCTCCTGCTTGACCAATTCCAATTTACCTTGATTCATGGACCTAACATGAATGTGGTGGATGTGGTCAAGCAGGAGATGGTGAGAATAAACATCGACATCTTAGGAATCAGTGAACTAAAATGGACTGAAATGAGGGAATTTAATTCATATGATCATTATATCTACTACTGTGGGCAAGAATCCCATAGAAGAAATGGAGTAGCCCTCATAATCAACAAAACAGTCAGAAATGCAGTATTTTGGTGCAACCTCAAAAATGACAGAATGATCTCGGTTCATTTCCAAGGCAAACCATTCAACATCACAGTAATCCAAGCCTATGCGCCTACCACCAATGCTGAAGAAGCTGAAGTTGATCAGTTCTATGAAGAACTAACACACACACACACACACACACAAATGTTCTATTCATCACTGGGGGTTGGAATGCAAAAGTAGGAAATCAAGAGATACCTAGAGAAACAGGCAAGTTTGGCCCTGAAGAACAAAATGAAGCAGGGCAAAGGCTAACTGAATTCTGCCAAGAGAATGCACTGGTCATAGCAAATACCCTTTTTCAACAACACAAGAGATGACTTTACACATGGACATCACCAGATGGCCAATACTGAAAGCAAACTGATTACATTCTTTGTAGCTGAAGATGGAGAAACTGTATATAGTCAGAAAAAAAAAAAAAAAACCCTGAACCTGACTGTGACTCAGATCATCAGATTCTCACAGCAAAATTCAGGTTTAAACTAAAGAAAGCAGAGAAAACCACTAGGCCAGCCAGGGACGACTTAAATCAAATCCCCTATGAATATGCAGTGGAGGTAATGAATAGATTCAAGGGATTAGAACTTCCAAATAGTATACCTGAAGAACTATAGATGGAGGCCCATAACACATACAGGAGGCAGTGAACAAAACCATCCCAAAGAAAAAGAAAAGCAAGAAGGCGAAGTGGTTGTCTGAGGAGGCCTTACAAATAGCTAAAGAAAGAAGAGAAGCAAAAAGCAAGGGAGAAAGGGAAAGATATATCCAACTAAATGCAGATTTACAAAGAACAGCATGCAAAGATAAGAAGTCCTTCTTCAGTGAAGAGTATAAAACTAGAAGAAAACAACAAAAGGGAAAAGACTAGAGATCTCTTCTGGAAAATTGGAGATATCAAAGGAACATTTTGCCCAAAGATGGGCACAATAAAGACAAAAACAGTAGGGACCTAGTAGATGCTGAAGAGATCAAAAAGAGATGGATAAAAAACATGGGAGAACTGTACAAAAAAGATCTAGATGAACCAGATTACTACAATGGTGTGGTCAGTCACCCAGAGCCAGACATTCTGGAGAGTAAAGTCAAATCGGCCTTAGAAAGCACTGCTGTTAATAAAGCTAGTGGATGCGACAAAATTCCAGTAGAACTATTCAAAACACTCAAGGATGATGCCATCAAGGTGCTGCATTCAATATGTCAGCAAATCTGGAAGACCCAGCAGTGGCCACAGGACTGGAAAAGGTCAATCTTCACCCTAATTCCCAAGAAGGATAACACTGAAGAATGTGCTAGCATCGGACAATCACATTTATCTCCCATGCTAGTAAGGTGTGCTTATAATCTTGCATGCTAGGCTTCAGCATTATGCAAACCAAGAACTTCCATATGTCTAAGCTGGGTTTAGAAAAGGAAGAGGAACCAGAGATCAAATTGCCAAGAAATTCGATGGATCATAGAGAAAACTAGGGAATTCCAGAAAAACATCTACCTCTGGGTTTCATCTACTATGCTAAAATCTTTGACTATGGGGATCATAATAAACTGTGGCAAGTTCTTAAAGAGATGGGAATACCAGACCATCTTACCTGTCTCCTGAGAAAACTGTATGTGGGTCAAGAAGCAACAGTCAGAACCCTGTATGGAACAACTGACTGGCTCAAGATTGAGAAAGGAGTACAGCAGGGGCTGTCTGCTGTCACCCTGTTTGTTTAATCTATACGCTGAGCACATCATGAGAAATGCTAGGCTGGGTGAGTTACATGCTGGACTCAAGATAGGTGGGAGAAACATCAACAACTTCAGATACACAGATGATACCACTCTAATGACAGAAAGTAAAGAGAAACTAAAGAGCCTCTTGATGAGGCTGAAGGAGGAGAGTGAAAGAGCCAGCTTAAAACTAAATATTTAAAAAACTAAGATTATGACATTTAGCCCCATTACTTCATGGGAAATAGAGGGGGAAAATGTGGAAGTAGTGACAGATTTCCTCTTCTTGAGCTCTAAACTCACTGTGGATGGTGACTGCAACCATTAAATCAGAAGACGTTTGCTTCTTGGCAGGAAAGCTATGACAAACCTAGATAGTGTGTTGAAAAGCAAAGACATTACTTTGCTCACAAGGCCCATATAGTCAAGGATATGGCCTTCCCAGTGGTCATGTATGGTTTTGAGAGCTGGACCATAAAGAAGGCAGAGCGCCAAGGAATTGATACTTCAAACTGTGGTTCTGGAGAAGACTCCGGAGAGTCCCTTGGACAGCAAGGAGATCAAACCAGTCAATCTGAAGGAAAATCAACCCTGGGTAGTCATGGGAAGGACTGATGCTGAAGCTGAAACTCCAGTATTTTGGTCTCTGATGCAAACACCTGACTCTTTGGAAAAGTCACTGATGCTGGGAAAGGTTGAGGGCAGAAGGAGAAGAGGATGTCAGAGGATGAGATGGCTGGATGGCATCACCAGTGCAATAGACATGAACTTGGGCAAACTTTGGGAGACGGCGAGGGACAGAGAGGCCTGGTGTGCTGCCGTCCATGGGGTCACAAAGAGTCAGACACAACTGGGCGACCGAACAATAACCACATCACATCCATTCATCTGCTGATAGACACTTAGATTGCTTCCATATCTTGGTTATTGTAAATAATTCCATTTTTAAAGTGTCACCAGTGGCTCTCTTCTCAGCCACAAGGTCAGTATAGCAGCTCCACACATTGTCCTCTTCATGACAACCTGGCTAATTTCTTCTGCTCCAAGTACTCTTGATCAGGTTATTCATGATTTTCAGCCAACAAATAGGCTGGTCTAAAGAGTCCAAGATGGTACCCTGCATATGTCTGGGACCTTGGAGGGGTTTTTGGAAGCCTGAAACTGTCAACTACAGTGCCTGCACATGGCCTCCAGAGTGGTGGTCTCAGGGAGTCAAACCTCTTATATGATTAGTTCAGGGTTTCCAAAAGAGTGTTCCAAAAGACAGAAAGTAAAAGCTGCCTGTTTCTTAAGGCCTGGGCTCAGACATTGGCCAAAGACATCACAAATCTCCCTACATTCAAGAGGAGGGGAGCAGACCCCCACACCTTATGTAATGGGAACAGTGGAGAACTGATGGTCATCTTGGGTCCACACATAAGATAAAATCTAAGCTGTTGTAATAAAGAGACCAAAGATAGAGAGACTTAAATCAGATAGAAGTTTCCTTCCCTCACACATAACAGTCAAATGATGAGTAACACAAGGCTGGTGGTCTGTTTCCACCAAGTTCTGCACATGGCTCCCACATCTGGATCCAAGACAGGTGCTCTAGTTGTTACTTCTTCCCAAGCAGCAGGAAATGAAGAGGGGAATGAAAACAGAGGGCAAACAGCTTCTTTAAAAAGATGATCCAGTTGGGTTTGTGGCCAATTACCTGTGTCTAGTACTTCTGGGTTACCTTGTTGAATTTCTCCCCTCCAGGGCTCTGATTAGATACCTTCTAGGAAGTTTATTTCAGAAGAGAATTCAGTCCTGTTCTATCTATTCCTGATAGAAAGGTGTATCCTGGGATTCCCATGAACTCAAGGTCACATACATAGCCAATTAGAGGTAACTTGAGCCAATCTAACATTGATGTGAGCTCAGTAGTCAAGACATCTGTGCTCTACTGATATGAACATTTAACAGCTGTTTTTTGTCTTCACTGGGATTGGAAGATGTAATTGGCCATAGTGAAGCCTTAACAACTTTCACTCAATAAGTTTCAAATGATAGTAACCAGGCTATTAATTTACTGAACTCTGAGATCTCTATAATGAGAAAAGCAGTGCCACAAAACCACATGGCCCTTGGCATCTTTGCAGCATCTCAGGGAGGTACCTGTGCCATAATTCAAACTGAATGCTGTGTTTTCATACCTGATGAATCCTTTAATGTAACACACATGGTGAACCATATGAGAAATCAGATTTCTGCCTTAAGTGACCCATTCCCTAGTCTTGATGGTCTTTTTAAAAAACTGGTTTGGTGTGGGAGGCTCACAGCTGAAATATTTACTTATAATTCCACTAATGTTATTAGCTATATTGTTTGTAGTCTACCTGTTTTGCAAGATTGTTGTCTCTTTTATTACCAAGTGTATGACTGAGCCTCCAATGGAAACAATGATAACTAGACTTGAAGCTGTTGATTAAATGTATAGCTCGACACGTGATCAATAATTGTAATAGTGTGACTCCAGATATGGGAAGATGCCATGAGAGTGACTATTTTCCCGGACCATAACTAGAAGACAGGTATCCAGAGACCTTTGACTATGAAGACCTAGTCCAGTCATAGCACATTGAGTGGCCTATCAGCAGAAACCTTCTTCAGAACCAGGAATGAGCCTTCCTAGCAACTCGGGACAAAATGATCATGAAATGCCTCCCCAAGTATGGTAGAATTTATGACCATAAGAGGGCCCTGTCAACTACAAATTGGCACTTAGGGCATTTGCCATCTGCCTCTGTGGAGATTGAACCTTGTGCTGCTGCAGCTGTTGATCTTCAACACGTGGAGAGAGGCACTCTGTGCTCCAGGGAATCTGGTGGGACAGCTATTTAGATGGTTGGATATTTTCAGAAACAGATTTTATGATCCCTACAGGTGAGCCTGACAGGTTACAGTCCATAGGGTAGCAAAGAGTTGGACACAACTGAGCAACTAACATTTTCATTTTCAATCCTTGCATCTCCTAATATCTAGAAACGTACTGAATCCCTTCATGATGACATCAGATCTTCGTGGCTACCAGAAAACCTCTTTTAAAGTAAGCATTTGATTTCATTGAATTCCCCTTCACCAAAATCTTATATATTGACCCTACCCCACTGCCTTTTTGAAGCAATTTCTCAGAGCCATCTGAGGTGCAGCCTCATGGGCTGCAGTCCTCATTTTGCCCCAGATAAAACTTAACCTGCAAAAAAAAAAAAAAAATCCAAACGTTTGTATCACATTGGCTAAATGTTAGCCACATGGCCACACCTGACTGCAAGTTATTACCATATGGAAGATGGAGGGCATGAGTATTGGTAGGTTCTTGGTATCTCTTGATGGCTCAAGTAGAACTAGGTGATGGTGGATGATCTAATAATAATAAAGTTAATTTCTGGAGGTGGTTTATGAATCAGTCCTATAAGTATAGTGTGCTGTTTAATTGCTCAATCATGTCCAACTCTTTGTGACCCCATGGACTGTAACCCACCAGGCTTCTCTGATCATGGGATTTCCTAGGCAAGAATACTGGAGTGGGTTGCCCCTTCCTTCTCCAGAAGATCTTTCCAACCCAGTGATTGAACACAAGTCTCCTGAATCGCCTGCATTGGCAGGTGGGTTCTTTACAGCTGAGCCACCAGGGAAGTCCATATGTGCAGAGGGTCTTCTTATCCAACCTGGGTAGTGAGTCATAGGAAACTTTGAACACACTGTAAGAACTGAGCCACTCATCCAAGCAGAAGCAAATAATGTGCAGAGACTCCCCCTATGAGGAGTGGCTGCTTACATGAATCTCTCATTGCCTAGAAATGGTAATTATCAGTTGGGCTTGCTTGGTGGTGAGCCCTGTTCTTTAGAAATATCTGATGTGGTATCCTACTCAACTTCACAGAGACTACAGAAGAATTAGTTGACAAGAAATGAACTAAGTAGTTCACTAAACAGTTTCTCAACCATAAATAAATATGAAGCAGCTCTAACTAGTGCTAAAGTCATTCCTATGAGGCAGGCCTCTCCACAACACCATCTAACCAACCAACCCACCCCACCTCCCTAGAGTATTGGTAAAGCACTTCCTAGGAGAAGGGGACATGTGTCTGGGGTGTTCACTGGGGTTTCTTCTGCCTTATTCCTGCTTCTGAGCAGCTCACAGATCTATTTTTCCATCCTACTACAAAGCAAGTGGATGATTCTCTTGTTTGTATCAGAGCTGATGCTTCTGTGGGAGGAGATCTCAGTTTCTGCCCACAGTGCTCAAGTGCTCATTTCTGCCAACACCACTATCTATTTCATAAGACTGAAAGTTCCTGTCTGCTTATATATTCTGGTTCTGAATATACTTTTATTTAACAAAATGTATTCCATTACTTTTAAAAGAGGATTGATGGCTGCTGGCTTAGGAGGCTCCTTGGGCTCGGGGCACTGCCAGCTCACACTCTCTCAAGTATTTTCACAACTATTTTCAAGAAATAAATGGTCTTTTCACTGACTCTTGTGGTACAATTATAATAATATATTTGGGGATGTATTTGAAATGGAATAAGAGTATTATGACTCTAGAATTCACTTATTTATAGTCAAATCTCTTCAGTTTCTATATATTAAAAAAGAAGAAGAAAAAATGTTTCTCTAGTTAAGAGGGAGAATAAACTGACAGAAAAACATGGGTTCTCCACTCAAAAATGCTGCGGTTTAAATCTCATCCCTGCTACTTATTAGTTCTGTAACCCTAGGCAAATATTGAGACCTATGAGTCTCCATTTTCTCAAGTATAACAGAATGATATGGTATAATTTCTGCAATATAGTGCTATTATGAGGGTTAAGTTAGCTAGTGTATGTTAAGTACTAAGCACAGTGCCTAATACCATTCATAACTTCCGTTTATTCTGATGTGACAGGTACTATCTAGGTCAGTGGTTGGCCCTTGGGCACTTGTTAGAAATGCAGGTTCTCCCCAGGCCCCACCCCAAACCCACTGAGTCAGAAATTTGGGGGACAACTGTCCAGCAGTCTGTTTTAACAAGCCTCCTGGTGACTCTAACACACACTATAGCTTGCCAACCCCTAGCCTAGATGTTCAAGAAATGGAAAATGTGATATTTCTCATCCACATTGCACTACAACTAGTAATTTGTGCTGAAACACACACAGACATGCCCTCTTCCGTTTTATTTGATGATAGCCCCAGAGTCTTCCTGACTTCGTCCCATCTGTGACATGTATGGCTCTCAGAACCATTCCTTACAAGGAGATGGAAGGTAATACTTGGGAAAGCCAATTATTTGACACCCTCCTCCCTCCCGGGTTCTCTCTTCTTCCCCCAGAGGGTCTGCTTCCTGTCTCTGTCAAGCAGTGTGTGAAATAGCTGGTGGGAACTCAGCCACTTCAGAAGGAATGAATACTTCCTTCTTGCTGCAGCCGTAGCCTCCGGGGTTCATATCTCTCTGACTTGTCATCATGTGTGCCGTCTGTCCCCCTGATAAAATACGAGCTCCTTGAGGGCAGGAACCACAGTGTCTTAATCATCTCTGTGTTCCCAGCACCTGGTCCACATAGCAGACACCTAATAAATGGGTGGGGAATAAGTGAGGTGTCGGTCCCGGATCAGACTGACATTTGTTCCAGGAGCATTCAGGTGCTAGGCATGCTCTAGCAGCCAATGTATTCCTGGCCCTGGTGACAGTAGGCAGGCAACGGGATTGCCTAGGGACCTGTGAAAGGTGACCCAAGCCATGCCTCCTCCATCCACTGGCTCGGTTCAGTGCCACAAGGAAGGCTGTGTGGTGGTCTCAGGACAGATTAGGAACAGCCCAGCAAAGCAAACTGCAAACATTAATTTCTTTTCTCTATCGTAATTTGTTTTCCCAGTTGCAGGCGAGGTGGAAATGAGCTCTGTCTGTTGACAATTTGGATAGAATAACTTTTCTGTTTCATGAATTCTCAACAGCGGAGGGCTGAATTCTGCTCTGGGCTGTGGAAAATGAATGAAGTACCGGGTGGGAAGGGTGGCAACTGAGCCCCACCTCAGCTGAGGAGGAAGCTGCCCTCCCCTGGGGCTTTCACTGAATCGTTCCCACCTCCTAGGGCTTTTCCTGCTGTGTGGGTGCAGAAAGTTACCCTGCTCCCAAGCCTGTCCCCAACTCACTGCCACTTGTGCTGGATGCCATTTTATCCAGCTCACTTGGAAGAACCCAAATAAATACAGATTTCTTCTTCGACACATTAGTTTATGGCACCTTCCTATTTCTTTCTTACTGCAGTGTTCCTACCTTTTATGGTCGCGTTCAACTTTATTGAAAAACAGCAGGAAAATTCATCCTTTGCTAGAAAACTTTAACAGTTAAATTCAGACTGTGAAGGCAAAGCTATCCAAGTCCTAGCCTCTCTACCTAATTGAAAGGATGGACAGTATGTATCAGGCAAGGCGAGGAGCCACTGTCTGAGAGGAGGCAGGCACCCCATAAGAGCTGAAAGAGGACAGAACCAGCGCAGAAGGACCCCTGAGATTTGCTTGTGAGCGGGTGATGACCAAATTACAGTCATCACAACAGGGATGTGTCCTCTAAAGTCAAATATATATTGACTCTAAAGTCAAATATATATTGTAGAGGTGCCACCTGGCTGAAGGAAAATATAGATGTAGATAAGAGGGAATCTCTAGCATGGCCTCTAGAAAGAGGGTGGTTAAAGAGAAGGAATTTGTGAAGGTCTTTTTGCCTCAAAAGAGTAGCCATGTCAATGTATGACAAAAACCACTACAATATTGTAAAGTAATTAGCCTCCAACTAATAAAAATAAATGGGGTGGGGAGAGTAGCCACCTGACATGATGGCTACTACAAAGCAAGTCTGTCCCTCTAATGGAGGTGAATACATTTGACTAAGAGAGCTCCGTGACTCTGTCTATTAAAGTCATTGGGCTATACCCCCTTGCTTCAACTACATGTTTCCCAGGCAAAATTCTGTTAAGATATGTTGTTGTTCAGTTGCTCAGTCATGTCTGATTCTTTGTGAGACCATGGACTGCAGCATGCCAGGCTTCCCTGTCCTTCACCATCTCCTGGAGCTTGCTCAAACTCATGTGTGTGGACTTGGTGATGCCATACAACCATTTCATCCACTGTCATCCCCTTCTCCTCCTGCCTTCAATCTTTTCTAGCATCAGGGTCTTTTCCAATGAGTCAGTTCTTCGCATCAGGTGGCCAAAGTATTGGAGCTTCAGCATCAGTCATTCCAATGAATATTCAGGACTGATTTCCTTTAGGATTGACTGATTTGATCTCCTTGCAGTCTAAGGGATTCTCAAGGGTCTTCTCCAACACCATAGTTCCAAAGCATCTGTTCTTCGGTGCTCAGCCTTCTTTATGGTCCAACTCTCACATCCACACATGACTGCTGCAAAAACCATAGATTTGACTATACGGACCGTTGTTGACAAAGTAATGTCTTTACTTTTTAATACACTGTTGAGGTTTGTCATAGCATTTCTACCATGGAGAAAGTGTCTTCATTTTGTGGCTACAGTCACCATCTGCAGTGATTTTGGAACCCAAGAAAATAAAGTCTGTCACTGTTTCTATTGTTTCCCCCATCTATTTGCCATGAAGTGATGGAACCAGATGCCATGATCTTAGTTTTCTGAATGCTGAGTTTTAAGCCAACTTTTTCACTCTCCTCTTTCACTTTCATCAAGAGGCTCTTTAGTTCCTCTCACTTTCTACCATAATGGTGGTATCATCTGCATATCTGAGGTTATTGATAGTTCTCCTGGCAGTCTTGATTCCAGCTTGTGCTTCATCCAGCCCAGCATTTTGTATGATGTACTCTGCATATAAGTTAAATAAGCAGGGTGGCAATATACAGCCTGGACGTACTTCTTTTCCAGTTTTGAACCAGTCTGTTTTCCCATGTCCAGTTCTAATTGTTGCTTTTTGACCTCCATACAGGTTTCTCAGGAGGCAGGTCAGGTGGCCTGGTATTCCCATCTCTTTAAGAATTTTTCACAGTTTGTTGTGATCTACCCGGTCAAAGGCTTTAGCATAGTCAATGAAGCAGAAGTAGATGTCTTTCTGGAATTCTCTTGTTTTCTCTATGATTCAACAGATGTTGGCATTTTGATCTCTGTTCCTCTGCCTTTTGTAAATCCAGCTTGAACATCTGGAATTTCTTGGTTCATGTACTATTGAAGCCTGGCTTGGAGAAATTTGAGCATTACTTTGCTTATGGCCTAGTGGTTTTCCCTACTTTTTTCCATACAAGTCTGAATTTTGCAATAAGGAGATCATGATCTGAGCCACAGTCAGCTCCTGGTCTTGTTTTTGCTGACTGTATAGAACTTCTCCATCTTTGGCTGCAAAGAATATAATCAATCTGATTTCGGTATTGACCATCTGGTGGTGTCCATGTGTAGAGTCTTCTCTTGTGTTGTTGGAAGAGGGTGTTTGCTATGACCACTGTGTTCTCTTGGCAAAACTCTTTGCCCTGCTTCATTCTGTACTCTAAGGTCAAACTTGTCTGTTACTCCTGGTATCTCTTGACTTCCTACTTTTGCATTCCAGTCCCCTATGATGAAAAGAACATCTTTTGGGGGTGTTCATTCTAGAAGGTCTTGTAGGTCTTCATAGAACCATTCAACTTCAGCTTCTTTGGTATTAGTGGCTGGGGCATAGACTTGGATTACTGTGATATTGAATGGTTTGCCTTTGAAACAAACAGAGACCATTCTGTCTTTTTTGAGATTGCATTGAAGTACTGCATTTCAAACTCTTTTGTTGACTATGAGGGCTACTCCATTTGTTCTAAGGGATTCTTGCCCACAGTAGTAGATATAATGATCATATGAATTAAATTCCCCCATTCCAGTCCATTTTAGTTCACTGATTCCTAAAATGTTGATGTTCACTCTTGCCATCTCCTGTTTGACCACTTCCAATTTACCTTGATTCATGTACCTAACATTCCAAGTTCCTATGCAGTATTGTTCTTTACGGCATCGGACTTTACTTTCACCACCAGACACATCCACAACTGGGCATTGTTTCCACTTTGGCTCTGCCTTTTCATTCCTTCTGGAGCTATTTCTCCACTCTTCTCCAGTAGCATATTGGGCACCTACTGACCTGGGTCATCAGATATGCAGATGACACCACCCTAATGGCAGAAAGCAAACAGAAACTAAAGAGCCTCTTGATGAAAGTGAAATTAGGAGAGTGAAAAAGCTAGCTTAAAACTCAGCATTCAGAAAATGAAGATCATGGCATCTGATCCCATCACTTCATGGCAAGTAGATGGGGAAACAATGGAAACAGTGAAAAACTTTATTTTCTTGAGCTCCAAAATCACTGCAGATGGTGATTTCATGGCTGAAGCCATGAAATTAAAAGACACTCCTTAGAAGAAAAGCTATGACCAACCTAGACAGCATGTTAAAAACAGAGACATTACTTTGCCAACAAAGGTCCATCTAGTCTAAGCTATCGTTTTTCCAGTAGTCATGCATGGATGTGAGAGTTGGACCATAAAGAAAGCTGAGCACCAAAGAACTGATGCTTTTGAACTGTGGTGTTGGAGAAGACTCTTGAGAATCCCTTGGACTGCAAGGAGATTAAACCAGTCAATCCTAAAGGAAATCAGTCCTAAATAGTCATTGGAAGAACTGATGCTGAAGCTGAAACTCCAATACTTGGCCACCTGACGCAAAGAACTGACTCATTGGAAAAGACCCTGATGCTGGGAAAATTGAAGGCAGGAAGAGAAGGGGACAACAGAGGATGAGATGGTTAGATGGCATCACCAACTCGATGGACATGAGTTTGAGCAAGCTCCAGGAGTTGGTGATGGACAGGGAATCCTGGCATGCTGCAATCCATGGGGTCTCAAAGAGTTGGACACAACTGATCAACTGAACTGGCCTGGGAAGTTCATCTTTCAATGTCATATCTTTTTCCCTTTTCATATTCTGTTAAGATTATGGCTTCTCAAAAAGACTTCACAACATATGAATGTTGTGCTACCAAAGTACTCATGTGTCTGTGTGTATGTGAATTATGTTGACTCTTTGTGACCCCATAGACTGTAGCCAGTCAGACTCCTCTGTCCTGGGAATTCTCCAGACAAGAATACCAGAGTGGATTGCCATTCCCTTTTCCAGGGGATCTTCCTGACTCTGGGCTGGTGGCTCAGACCCATGCCCTCATAGATCCATAAAGTCCATTTGACTGTCTTATTTCTCACTGTTGAGTATTTCTTCTACATCTTGACAATTTGGATAGTAGGAACCATTTCCTCTGGTTGATCCCCTCTGCACATACCACCAAAATCAAAGTGCTGGGCCAGGAAAGGAAGGTATACTCTGGACATGGTCCAGCCAACATCCTAGGTGACAAAGCTCTTGAATTCTACTTATGGGAAGGTGACTGTTCTTCCTCATCTCTGTCTTCAGAAGGCAGTATTAAAGTTAAGTAACAATGATAATCTTTTTTTATTAGTGCCTTCACAGAGGTTGGCACTGTTAGGTTGTTTTAAGCACTTCTTTGAATTTGACCCCCAAATTTCTAATTTTTGTTCATTATATATTTGAAAAAGATTTTAAATTGCCTGGGATAGAAACTGAAAACATGACAAGCTATACACTCCGACCTTAAAAACATCTATAATATAACATCATAAAATATAATTAGAATTCCATTTCAATGTCACATTACAGATCTATGACTTAAAGATAATTTCTGTCATCTGAATATGATGGCGAACTGATGGCTGAATTAGATTTTCAAGATAAAAACAATTCATCCTGCATTAGGAGTTATTACTTTAATTGAATAATATCTGGATCATGCCGGTGGTGGTAATGTTAATGTTATTACCCATTATCTTGGTGATGTTCACCCTACTGTTTCCAGAGAAAATAGAGCCCATTAAATGGAGAGAAGGATTAAAATAGAAAAAAAAGCTACAAGCTTTTCATGGCTCATTATGCCAAGGTCAGGACAAAGGAATGGCCCTGACCTCAAAATAGGACAGAGGATCTGGCCTGGGCTAAATACTTGAATTGCAAGAGAAATTCTTTCCACCATGGATGAGTTCTTTCAACTTTCCATGTTTGCAATCACCTATCTTTTTGAAAATTAGCATTAATTAATTAATTCCTTTATTCACTTACCCATTCATTCCTTTAACCAGCTCATAATCTACCAATATATTTTGTGCACCTTCATGAAACCATGAATGGTGTCAGACCATGAAGAACCAAAGATGAGTTAGTCAAGGAGGGAGGACTAAGTATTATTGGAACTTATTATATCTCAGACAATATAGTGGAATCTTTCAAACAATATCTGATTTATTCTCTATTGCAACTCAAAAGTAGATAGAGTCACTGTACTCATTTTATATATGAATAAACTGAGGATCAAATGGGCAAATGACTTGCCAAAAACTTCACAGCTAAAAAAAAAGAATTGGAATTCAAACCTAGGCCTGTCGCATTTCAAGACCTAGGCTATTTTCACTGCACCTGGAATTTGGAAATAGAACATAAACCCAGTGTTTAAAAATTACAATGAAGTATGATAAATGATGCAACTGATATACCATATATGTAGCAGGACAACCATGGTGGGGAAATCCAGATCCCACTCTGGGGAGACCTCCTGACACTTTCAAGCAGTTGGAAATGTCTGGATGATCCTAATGTGTCTTCCAGAGCTCCTTTATGTACGTAACCTCATCACACAACTCTCCCTCCATCTCCCCCTAATAAAAACCTGGTCTCTATGTGTGCCTTCCCAACCTCCCAAGGGAAGGGTATTTGTCCACCTGCATCCTACTTACCTCAAAGCAGAAGGACGGGTCAGGCTTTATCTTGTTTCCATCACCTCCTCACACCCCACCTTATGAAAAAAAACAGGCTCCTTTAAGGCATCTCACACCCAACCTCTGTCCCCCTGGTCTCTGCTACCTACCAAACTTCTGGTCACTGCCAGCCTTCGTTGAAGATTTTAGCCTTAAGATCACTGTCTTCTCCAACCCAAGTGAGCAGTTTTTGCTGGGACTAAGATTACTTTCAGCTACAATGGGAACTAGAGTTATATGGGCCTCATAAGATATTTTATTACCCTGTGAAGTCCATCAGGAATTCAGTAGCAAGTGATACAATGGACTAAACTCAAGAGGAATACGTCTGGCAAAGCTTTATGTAAGCACTCAAAAAAAAAAAAAATCTTTTCAAAGCATACCTTTCCTCATAACATTCCAATCTCTTCCTTGTTCAGGCGCTGTATCATTCTCTTTGTCACCATCATAACCCAGATCCCATCAAACAATGACAGGTGACACAGGCCTTACATGAAGAGGCAGGGGACCTGTTTAGGAAATCTGTGTCCTCAGAAATTGCCCCTTATCATCTCCTTCTTGCGATGCCTTAGTGTCTTGAGACATACAGCAAAGATCCCCATATGCAATTTCATTGACCAGAATCATTTTGAGAACATTTAAAAACTTTCTGTGCCCCACCCAGAGATTTGAATTCAGTAGCTCTGAAGTCGGACTTGAACATCAGTAGACTTGGAAAGTCTTCAGTAAATTCTGAAACCACAACCAGTTTGGGGAGCACTGACACATAGCCCTTGCCTATAGATCTGTATCTTGACACCCAGTGAGTGTCTTGAGTTCTTCCTCCCTCGTATTCACCATCATTAGGTCAGAAAAATACCACTGGCCTCCAGCTTAAGGCTACCCGCTGCCACCACGGATGGGCTAGTAAATGATTAGCAGTTGGTTCTATGGAGAAAGAGAAAACCCTGATTTGTAGTGTTCACCAATTTCCATTGTGTAAATACTCCCTATGCAGCCAATATCAAGTTACTTGTGTGATGTTGCTGAACACAGAGTTGGAAAGAGATGTATGTAATCAACTCTCATGAGTCAGATAAATCTGATCCATTATTGTATCACCAGCCTTTACTTATCCCTCAAAATCAAACAAACTACCACCCAAGATGTAGGGGTCTCACTCAGATCCTCTAACACAGCCAGGGCCACTCGAAAGTCATTACCTCCATTTTTTATAAAAGCTATTGGTATATTAAAAAGTGGAGAAGATGCTATAACAGGATTGACAAAATTGGAGTATTGCTTTAATACAGAACTTTCATGCAATGGAATTGTGGTAATCTTAAGATAATTTACAAGAGTTATAAAAATATTCATTTGTACTTCACCATCGATGAATGGGAAATGTTAAAAGTTTTAAGATGAGCTTCTTCATTCAGTTCTATTGGTGTATTTCTGTGACTCCGGAGATCATGCCAGACTCTAATCTGAGGCTTTTGTGAATGTGAAAACTGAGTGTTCCCGCAGTCCTGTCTCCACTCTCACCTCCAGTCTCCTGGCCTGCTAACTCCCCATCCCAATCCGTATAGATGCTGGACACAGTTTTATCCCTTCTGCTTTCTGTTCTTTGCTTCTCAAGAATTTTCAAAGCCAGCCAAGAATTTCCTCCGCTCTGCAAAGGAGGGAAAATAGTTTTCCCTCTACCTTTCTAGGTTCTTGGCTGAGACTCTCCCTTTCCATAATAAAAGACAGAATAGCAGAAAAAAAAATTTTTTTAATCACATACATGGGTATACGTGTATTTACATAATGGGGGCCCCAGAAAGATATGAGACTCAAAAGGCAGCCAGGAAATTGAGGCTTATATATTTATTATCCTGAGCCAGAGAAAAGCATAAGGATCTGGGGCCTTCAGAGGGGAGAGAGAGAGTTCACAGGAAGATGAGAAGAGGAAAGGTATGGTAAACAAAATCTGTGCTGCCATGCACATCAGTCCTCAGGTGAAAAAGTGATCTCTAGTAATAGCGCTCTTCCCTTTCTGATGTAAATTTCTCTTACAAAAGGGTAACCTCTACGCTGTTTTCAAAGCTTCTCCTGTGTCTGTGGTTTCTCAAAATAATGAACTCAAAATCATCCTTATGCCAGAGAGGCATATTTCAGGGTGGCATATTCTGTTTCACTTCACCTGCCACTTCACCTTCTCTGGATCATAAAAGAGCTAGGTGACAAGGATTAAACGTAACAAAAAAGATGGGGAAGACCAGCTCCCTTCTGCACACTGAGGATCCGCAGTTAGTTACAAATGATGGGCTCTGTTTTCTGGCTCTGGTCCAGCAAGAGATCTGGCAGAGAAGAGCTTTTTTCTGGGTGTCATTTGCCTCATTTCTCTGAACCACTTGTGGCAGGAATACTATAAGCAAATCAAGTTTTGATCAGTTGAAGCCTATCTAAAGACTCTGGAGCCTGCTACTTATTCATTCATTTATTAAACAAACATTTATTATCTTCTTTGTGCCAAATCTTGGGCTAGAGAAGCAGGTAGAGGGATATATCAATGAATGACAATCCTGAATATTCATTGGAAGGACTGATGCTGAAGCTGAAGCTCTAATACTCTGGCCACCTGATGTGAAGAGCCGACTCTTTGGAAAATTCCTTGATGCCAGGAAAGATTGAGGGCAAGAAGAGAGGGGGTGACAGAAGATGAGATGGTTGGATGGCATCACTGACTCAATGGACGTGAGTTTGAACAAACTCAGGGAGATGGTGAAGAACAGGGAAGCCTGGCATGCTGCAGTTCACGGAGTCACAAAGAGTCAGACACGACTGAGCGACTGAACGACAAGACATAGCTGCACCCCCTTGAGGCATTGGAAGTGGGAGGAAGGAATACTTGATATGGAAAAGGGCAACTGCAGAGTCGGACTCAACTGAAGCGACTTAGCACACACACAGGCCCACAAATGCAGTTCAGTGAGGTAGGTCCCATGACTGAGGTCAATATAGGATACCCTGGAAGCACAGAGAAGGAGACGTTACACCAAACTGAAGCCTTGAGCTCCATTCTAATGGACAAGGAGGCATTATCTAGGTGAGAAAGGGCTAAAGACACCTCAGGGAAATGGTTGTTTATGCAAAGGTATGAAAGCTTGAAATAAAGCATATCTAGCTTAGAAACTATAAGCAATTCAGTAGGGAGACAGGTATCCTGATACTTAGGCTTTGGCATCAGAGGATCCTGGGCTCAGATTCTGGCTCCTCTGATTATTAGCTGTGTGCACTGGAGAGAACTGTTGAATTCTCAGAATTCTCTGAGTCTCAGTTTTCTCATCCATCAAGCCCATCTTATTGGACTGTTGGCATAGAGATGAGATAATGTATGTAATATCTCCAATATGGTACCTATCCACCCAGAACTTGATGGCTGGTTTGGTGAGGAGGATAAAGTTGAGGATGATGGTGGGTAGGATGAAGGATGGATGGGAGACTGGAGGAGTGAGCAGTGACAAAGTATGAAGCTTTGTGTTCCGTGCTAAAAAGATTTGGACTTTATTCCTAAAGGCAGAGGAAGAATTTCAAAAAGTAGAGTGGCCTGGTCAAATGAATGCTTTAGAAAGTGCCCCATGATGGATTGGAGGAGGGAGTGGGAAAAGAAAATGGAAGTTAGAAGGCTCTTACACTAATATAAAGGCTTGGAGGGGGACCCTTTCTGTAGTGCAGCTGATGGAAGCTGTTCCCTACGATTTCTGAACACAGGCTGTGAGTTTTATTAGGCCAGGCCTACTCACTCACAGCAGGGCCCAACTACATGGAAGAAGATAGAATCCAGGCTCCTATTATCATTGGAACTAAGCTGCTTTGGTGATTCCATAAATGTCACACTCCAGCACACTGAAGTGGATTTTTTGGCTTAAAATGGAAAAAGTAGCAGTGGTTATCAGTGGGTGGTGGGATTACTGGTTGTTTTTATGTTATTCTTTCCCCTTTTCTCCATTTTCTAAATGATCTACAATGAACACATTTTTGTAATAAGGAAAAATCCATTATAAAAGTTTTTCATATGAAAACTACATATAGTTTCTGTCAAAACAGCAATTCTTTCCTTACTTCCTGAGTAAAGAAATGCTCAATTGAATTACAAATGGTTAAAAAAAAATTGTTGACAGGATCCAGCTTCAAACTTCTCAGCTATTTATTTTCTCCCTTCTGCTTTGGAAAATTGTGCTATGCTCATGAAAATGGACCGGAGATGTGTGAGTGGTCTTGAGTTTGAAAAATAATAGTTGTTTTTATTGTTACAGCTTCAAGCTGAACATGGAAATGAATTATTTCCATGATTTATCCTTCAGGAAACAAGAAGTACAGAAAAATTGCCCAATAGTTAGAGATGATTGGATTATTGATGTTTTCTTTTTAAAGAAAATAAAACATCACGTCAGAGAGACATCTAAGTGGCAATATCTCCACACTCAGGCTGGCTTGTAAAAGTAAGGAGTTGCAGGTGGGCCAAGTGGTGAAATTCAGCAGGAACTATAGACAGAGGTCTAAGAACTGAGATATTCCAGCACTGTGCTCCAAGGCCATGGCCTAAATCCAATGTACATCCTTAGATGTGTCTTTTACACTTCATTAGGCCATCTTCCAAAGAGGTGGCATCTTGATTACAATCTTCATTTTGGATTTTTCTGGATTTTTCTACAACAATAATAATGAAAATTGTTCACATAAACTTATGGTTCATAAATATTTAGTCCTCACACTGTGAGTTAACAATAGTCCTATTTTAGAAATGAGGGAAGTGAGGCTCAGAAGAACTGACTGATGGGCTTGAGGTCACACAGCCAGAATATGGAGAGGCAGGATTCAGATCAGCTCTCTAGAACCTAACAGCTGTGCGCCTTCCACTCCTCCCTTCTACTGACTGGTCTTAGTTATTTCATTTTCATTAGACTCACTACCTGAAAGGGCAAAGTAGGGCCCACAGGAATTATATTAGTTCTGATTGTTGTTGTAATAAATTACAATCAATTTGGTGGCTTAAGACAACACAAGTGTATTCTCTACAGTTCTGGAGGTCAGAAGTTCAAAATGAGTCTTAGTATCATGGTGTTGGCCAACTTAATTTCTTCAGGAGGCTCCAAGAGGCTTTTCATCCTTTCTAGGACATCAGTGGCTACTGGCATCCCTTGGCTTGCAGCCACATCACTCCAGTCTCGGCTTCTGTTATCACACGGCCATCTCATCTTATATAATCAAACTCTCTGTGTGTCCCTCTCTTAAGGACATTTAGATTTAGGGCCCACTCTGTCAATCCAGAATAATCTCCCCATTTCATGATCATTAATCACATCTGCAAAGTCCTTTCGGACATAAAAAGCAGCATCGAAAGTTTCCCAGGATTAGAAACTGTCTTTGGGGGCCTTTAGTTAGCCTACCACAGGAATATTCATTTCATTGATTGAGTGGTCCTCGAATGTAAAATTCTCTGAATTTAAATCGAGGCCATAGCTCTTCTTAGCTTTGCTTTATTGTTTTTTTTTATTTTAGGGAATATTTTTATGTTTTTCAGAAAATACCTTTTTACTTCATGTTGGAGGGTAGTTGACTAACCATGTTATGTTAGTTTCAGGTCAAGGTATACAGCAAAGTGATTCAGTTATACATGTATCCATTTTTTTTGCAAATTCTTTTCACAGTTTAAGTTGTTCCATAATGTTGAGCAGAGTTCCCTGTGCTATACAGTAGGTCCTTGTTGGTTATCTATTTTAGATCCAGCAGTGTGCACATGTTAGTCCCAAACTCCCTAACTGTCCCTTACTCCCCTCTCTCCCCTGGTAACTGTAAGTTTTCTAAGTCTGTGAATCTGTTTCTGTTTTGTAAATAAGTTCATTAGGATCATTTTTTTTTAGATTCCATATATAAGTGATATCACACCATATTTCATCTTCTCAGTCTGACTTACTTCCCTCAGTGTGACAATCTCTAGGTTCATCCATGTTGTTGCAAATGACATTGTTTATTTCTTTTTATAGCTAATACTGCACTGTATAAATACCACGCCTTCTTTGCCCACTCCTCTGTCAGTGGACATGTGGGTTGCTTCCATGTCTTACGTCATTGTGAATGGTGCTGCTGTGAACATTAGGTGCAGGGATCCTTTCAGACCATGCTTTTTATTTTTAATCTTTCACTTGAGGCCGTTGGGCTTTACTGCTTGCTGGCTGGCTAGCTTTTAAACAAATTTAACTCTGACTCCCTGTTGAAAGTCACTTACCTGAAACTGAATCTTCTTGCTATCTTCCAGGGATGGAGGCAGACAGCAAAATTTTTCCAGTTTGGAAAGGACATGGAAAGAAGTGCTTTCTTTACTGTTAGGCCTCTCCTGCCTGTTGCCATTTATTAAGCACTTACTGAGTATCAGGAATTGTGCAAGCACTCTACATTCAATGATAGCTCACTTATATCTCGCAAGCAGCCTCTAAAGTAGATCTCATTAGCCCATTTTAGAGATAAAATCAAGGCCCACATAATAATATATCCAAGTTTGCACAGTTAAACCTCACAGCCTCCAAAATCGGAAAGCTCTTCATACAATGCTACTGCAAAATTGGAGAATTTCCAAACTGGGGTAATGTATGGACCTTTTTTAAAGAGCACATATAAGCTCATAAACCCTTAGGGTTAAATTATAATTATTTTCATCATATTATTATTTAAGTATGGGCAAAGATAACTAGATATTAACTCCCTATGCTTATAGCTCTCCCGTGACTATAAAAGCAAAATAACAATAATAATAATACAAACCTTTTAAAATGCTAATTAGGAGCATTGCTTTAGTGCAGTGGATGATGCTGTTTGCTGAAATTAAATGACTGTTCACGATCTAGATTTGATGCTGACTACCCTGCTGTGGGCATTCAGGATTTGGTGAACCTGTGCACTAGCTCTGGTCCTCTGGCCTCACTCATTCCTCCCAATTCTCTCCATCCACCGACATCACACACGTCATTTGGGCTTTACCTGGTGAGAATGTCATTGACTTGTTAACTCTGCCTATCTTTTTAGCCGCTGACTATAGCAGCTGGGTTCTCTGGGCAGCAGCCTGAGTCAAGATTAGCTGAATGCTTAGATGAGTCAAGATTAGCTGAATGTGTCAGGGAGGGAATGCTCTTGGGAACCACTCCTGTGGAAGGGAGCAGGATGAAGCAGAAAACAGGCAGAGGGAGAAGTTGAATTGTAGGCCCATGGAAGGCCTCTGCCAGCATCACATGAAGCAGTTTTATCCAAGCAACACAATCTCTCCAAAAGAACTGATAACTAAGGGCTACCTTTTAGCATCTTTCCCAGCAGCTGAAGAGGGACCTGGGCAGAGAAAGACAGTCCACTACACTAGCCCACAGTCAAGTTGGAGGGAGCAGCAATAGATGTAAACTCAAATGTAGCCTGGCTACTGAAATTGCCAAGCAGTGCTTGGTTATAAGATCTTCAAGATCATCTATAATATTCTTTTTTTTTTTACATTTTTTTTAATGTGGACCACTTTTTTTTTTTAAGTCTTTATTGAATTTGTTACAGTATCACTTCTCTTTTATGTTTTTGTTTTTTGGCCTTGAGACATGTGGGATCTTAACTCCCCAACCAGGGATAGAGTCCACAAACCCCTGCATTGGAAAGTGAAATCTTAACCACGAGACCATCAGGAAAGTCCCTGTAATATTCTTGAATTGATTTTTTAAATTATCATAAAAATAAGACATGTTTACATTCCCATAGAGAACTAAGAGACCTAAATAACATCTTCACAGATCTGTAGGGCTCCTCAGACCTCACTCTGAGAAAGAAGAATGTTGGGAAGCATCCAGTTACTATACTGCTGTGAATTAATACATAAACCTGAAACAGGTCCATGGTATGAAAATCACAAAGTTCTATGACTGTTTCTTTAGGTAGCAGTAATAATTTCTAGATCTTCTTATATTTCACGTGTAACATATGGGAGTAAATACTTCGATTTGTTAAACATTCACTCAGTATATCTGATCAAGCATCTACTGTGAGACGGGTGCTTTACTAGACACCTTCTGGAGGGAAAGACACATAAGTGAGCATGTGATGTAAGCAGATAATCACATGATTGAAGTCATGGAAAAGGATGATCTGAGAATCTGCGGCCACCAAAAAGACATTGCCAGAAGCAAGGGGATGGAGAAATGGGGACATGCTGGTTCAAAGACACAGAGTTGCAGTTGGATGTCTCAACGTGTAGGATGAATTAATCTAGAGATATAATGTACTACATGATAACTGTCATTAACAGTACTATTTTATATGCTGGAAATTTGCTGAGAGTAGATTTGAGCTGCTCTCATGACTGAAAAAGCAAGACACCTATGTGAGGAGATGAATATGTCAATCAGCTTGACTGCAATGATCATTTTACCATGTCTATCATGTGTTACTATGTGCAAACATTATGTTGTACACCCTAAAGATGTTAAGTTTCTATTCAAAAAAGTAAGGAAGACTTTTTTCCATGGAGGAGTTGCTTGAGGGTGCCAAGATAAGGACATGCCAGGCAAAGGGACTCACAAGTTTTGAAAAGAAGCTGGGCGTGGCAGGTAACTAGGAGATTAGGCTGAAAGGTGGATTATGCAGAAGTGGGAGATTCCACTGAAAGAAGCAGGGGTGGAGATACTCGACTTTAGCTAAGTAATCATGACTTCTCTTTTTCTTTCCATTCACCTTGCCCTTTACTTACATTTATCTCTCTCAGTTCTCACAGGTTACTATTAACCCACTGGAGGACACACCCCACAAGAGTGGGGTCTGTATTGCTGTGTCCACTGCCCTATGCCCCAGGCACAGCGTCAACCTCAAAAACAAGAAATTGACTCAAGAGGCAAAACGTTTATTTAGGATTAGAGAATGACAATTTGGGATATACAGATTCGGGTAGAACCCCAAATAGTGTCCTAACTATTAAGAGAGAGAATCAGGGCTTTTGTTGGAAAAAAAGAAGAAAGTTACTTTTAAGGAGAGTTCATTGGTGCTGACAAGAAAAGCTAGATTCCTAGCTCAGGTGAAGTGGTCACTAGGTAAAAGTGAACCAGTCCTTTCAACATTCTTGCTAACTGCTTGGAATATTGGTGTTTTGGTCCAGTTCAGAGGTTGAGACACAGGATTCTCAGGGTAGCTCCCCTGAGATGGCTGTACTTGATTTCATTTAAAAATGCTTGGTCACACAGCTTGCAGGATCCTAGTTCCCTGACCATGATCTCATGTGGGCTCAGCCTGCATCAGCTTGAAGCTGCATTTTGGTTCCTGGCCAGAGACTGAGGTCAGGCCACAGCAGTGACCACTAGACCACCAGGGACCAGGGGCCACTGACAAGGCCCTGGCCCATCAGCTGTGCAGAAATGAATTACCACAAAGCAATGAAAAATAGTGAAGGAAGTAAAGTGTTTATTAGGAGGAAAATAAGTACATGTGGATAGACATACTGGCAGGCTCAGAAAGCACATCACACCTTCATGGTAGTTTGAATCACTTTTATGGGGCATTTCCCTGCTTTCCTTTAACCAATCATCTTGCTTTGCCTGGTTCTGAGTCCTATTTGGTTTATCTCAAAGTCCATGTGTGCCTCCACATCTCTTAGCCAAGATGGATTCCAGCAAAGAGGCCTATGGGCAGCTTGACATCACTTACTATGAGGTGATGCCCCCTTCTCTTTTGACCTCCCAGGAGCCTTTCTGCACATGTGTGGTCAGGGAGCTCTCCTTAACTTCGCAAATGGGAAATATGTGGTCTTTTATCTGGGCAGGGCCCAGCCTCTTCCATCATCTTGCTTTTATGGAGTTCCTGCTATTATGGCGTTTCTTCTACAGGGAAGACAGTTCAGCCTGGCGCCCATCTATCTCCTGCCTCAACCAGGGATCGGACTCACGCCCTCGGCAGTGAAAGTACAGAGTCCTAATCTCTGGACTGCCACGGAAGTTCCTGGGATGGCTGTATTTTAGATGGCTGCCCTCCCATCATCATCTTCACCCACTAGTGGGCACACCTCCCAAGAGCAGGACTGTGTCACTTGTCCACTGGCCCCGTGCCCCTTGCCCAGCACGGTTTCTGACCATAGAAGGAACCCAATAAATACATGTTTTACACACTGAGGTATCTGCTCAGAAAGGATGAGCAACCTCCCCAAACTAACAGAGCACATAAATGGTAGCACTAAGGTATGGACTTGGGTCTGCCATGTTCCCCCACACCACCCTTTAGCCCCTGCTCCGTGATGTTACAGTAACAACTAGAAGGGGAGTTTCACCTTCAGGGAAACTTCTGTTACCAGGGGAAGTCTGGAGGAGGCCAGCTGTGTGTGTGTGACCCTAATTTCCTGGTAGGGACACCCCTTCCATGTCCACTAGACACACAAGTTCTCTTCCATCCCCAGTGTCCCCCCAAACCTCTGTGAGTGTTTGGGGAGCTCAGGAATGAAAAGAGTTAAGCTTTACAGCTGATCAAGCTGTTCCTTTGCATTTAAATAGCACCGTTTAAGAAACAGACACTTCTGGAAACTTATTTGATGCTAACATGCTGAGCACCTTGAAGCAGCTCGCTTCTCCCTCGTCCAGGTCATTTAGAGCTTCATTACTTAATAATTTGAAAGCTTTTTATGGAAATCAGTAGATGGAGGGAGATGATGAAGCAAAATGTTATTATATGTAAGGACCCAGCTAAACGGGCTGACAGTAGGATACCTGGGTTGGAAGCATCTCTGAGGGGAGAAAGGGGAGGGAGATGCTGGTGTGCAGATCAATTCTCATTTCTTTTTGAAACAGCTTTTATTTTAAAAATGATAAGTCTTAACAACCCACTCCAGTATGCTTGCCTGGGAAATCCCATGGACAGAGGAGCCTGGCAAGATACAGTCCATGGGTCTCAAAAGAGTCAGACACGACCTGGCAACTACACAACAACAACAAAGCGTAACAAAATCCAACAGGCTTTAAACAGTCAAGGAAGGAACCACCAGATGTCTTATCAGTTCCGTCCCTCTGCTGGCACTGCTGTCCCCTCTCCCCACCTTCTCGGCTGCTGCCCTGGTTCCCAGTCCATCGCCGCGAGATGTTCGCCCCCCACATTTGTACTCAGTGCTCACCTCACAAACGCTCCCTCCAAAGCCTTCGTGGATATTTCTCCAGATGAGAAAGCTGCAGGTAGCAGCCTTGGAGTGGCTTTTTCTCCTAACTTTTTTTAATGGCAATATATTTGGATGGTTCAAAATTCAAAAGCAGAGCAAAGTTAATCTGTGAAAAGTTGTTCTTGATCCCTGGTTGCCCAGTTCCTCTCCCCTGAGGCACCTTGTCTTTGTGAAGTTCTCATGTTCCTTCCAGAGATAATTTAGGCAAATGGAAATAAAAGCACACATGCACACACACACACACACGCACATACACATAAGCATATGCACATATATTTTCTTTATCTCTACCATTTCTTTGTAACACAGTAACTAGATTATTATACAAATAGATAAAGAGCCTAAAATACTTTATAACAGTGTAAAAAATAAAAAAGATACCAAAAGTATATACGTGCTTTCTTTTATATTTGTATGTGGTCTTTGGGCTCATCTTTAAAAGAGTTATAGTGGTAGTGAGATTATCTCTAAAATATACTGTATTAGAAAGCAAGGCACAGAATGACTTGTATAACAATCTATTTGTATAATATTCTGGTTCCCATGATAAAGGAAATGGCAAGGATAAAGAAAATGTGTGTGTGTGAGCTATGATTTCAACTATGTGACAGACACAAATACAGAAATGAATATACTCATTGATGATAGCTGCTAAGTTAGGATGGAAGGATTACGTGTGTGTTTTTTTGTTTTTTTTTTTTTTTTGCTTCTCTCTGTCTAAATTCCTATGATATTGTTATGTTAATTTTTAATTTTGAAGACCTTACTTTATGGAAAAGAATCTGCCTGCAATGCAGGAGACCCAGCTTCAATCCCTGGGTTGAGAAGATCCCCTGGAGAAGGAAATGGCAACCCACACCAGTATTCTTGCTTGGAGAATCCCATGGACAGAGAAGCCTGGTGGGCTACAGTTCATGGGGTCACAAAGTATCATATACGACTCAGTGACCTATATCTCTACTGAAAATTGCCTCATCCCCCTCCCCATCTGACTCTGGCTTCCCTCTCATTCCCCCACCCCCCACCCCACACTTTTTTCCTCCAGGGAGCCACTCAAGTCTCATACAATCTGTCACTGTTCCTTTGCTTGGGACTGCCTCCTGCCCTAGGCGGAAAGCTCCATGAGGGCAGGGATTGAATTGGTGTCTCGTTTGTTCAGGGCTCTGTCTCTGGCACCCAGAGCCAAACCTGGCACAGAGTAGGGACTCAGTAGTTATTTGCTGGATAAATGAATCCTCATGTGGGCCCCCAGCACTGCCTGTAATTGAGCATCAGTAATTGTTGTCCTCTGCCTTCCTCCTCCGTCCTTGAGATGGCTGGAAGGCCACCGCCCCCTCCATCTTGCGTTAAGATCTCAGCTCTCCAATTTTTTTTGGGGGGTGGGGGGATTTATTTAGTACTTTTCTTTTTTAAAAAAAATTATTTAATTGGAGGCTAATTACTTTACAATATTGTAGTGGTTTTTGCCATACATTGACATGAATCCACCATGGGTGTACATGTGTCCCCCATCCTGAACCCCCTCCCACCTCCCTCCCCACCCCATCCCTCAGGGTCATCCCAGTGCACCGGCTTTGAGTGCCCTGTTTCATGCATCGAACTTGGACTGGTGATCTATTTCACATATGGTAATATACAGGTTTCAATGCTATTCTCTCAAATCATCCCACCCTCACCTTCTCCCACAGAGTCCAAAAGTCTGTTCTTTATATCTGTGTCTCTTTTTCTGTCTCGCATATAGGGTCATCATTACTTTCAAGGACCTCAAGCCTACAAGTACCCCTCTCTCTCTCTCCTGTAACAACAGTTTCTCTTGTTGTATGGGATGATATCCTCCTCCATTCAAACTTGCCCTAATGTCACTCATCTTCTAAGGAATAGTCGCATGTCCTTCCTGCTACCGCTACTTTGCTTGATCTCCCCCTCCCAGCTGGCGGTCTTTCTGAAAAGTGCTGTCTGGGCGTTCTGCCTCCACTGTCTTTCCTAAAGTGAAATAAAAGTCGCTCGATCATGTCCAACTCTTTGCGACTCCATGGACTATACAGTCCATGCAATTCTTCAGGCCAAAATACTGGAGTGGGTAGCCTTTCCCTTCTCCAGGGGATCTTCCCAACCCAAGGATTGAACCCAGGTCTCCCGCATGGCAGGCGGATTCTTCACCAACTGAAGCACAAGGGAAGCCCAAGAATACTGGAGTGGGTACCCTATCTCTTCTCCAAGGGATCTTCTTGACTCAGGAATCAAACCAGGGTCTCCTGCATTGCAGACGGATTCTTTACCAACTGAGTTATCAGGGAAGCCCTTTCTTCAGTTGAATTTCCACAAGGGACCAGAGGGGCAGTGGTGGCAGCAGTGAGCAAGTACCAGAGCTGGCTGCCTCGGGGGGCTGTAGAGTACCTGGGGGCAGTGAGTGGGGGCAGTGAGTGGGGGCACTGGAGGCAGCACAAGGGCTCTGAAGAGGCCCTGGGGGCAGGTTCTAGTACCCTTCTAACTCTCTGGTTGTTCCCTCTCTGGCTCTTCCCCACCCACTTGTCTATCTCCACTCACTGCCCAGGTTCTCTGCCTCTTGACTTTGACAAGCATCTATACACTCAGTTCAGTTCAGTCCTGTCCGACTCTTTGCAACCCCATGGACTGCAGCACGCCAGGCTTCCCTGTCCATCACCAATTCCCAGAGCTTACTCAAACTCATGTCCATCAATTTGGTGATGCCATCCAACCATCTCATCCTCCGTCATCCCCTTCTCCTTCTGCCTTCAATCTTTCCCAGCATCAGGGTCTTTTCCAGTGAGTCAGTTCTTCGTATCAGGTGACCAAAGTATTGGAGTTTCAACTTCAGCATCAGTCCTTCCAATGAATATTCAGGACTGGTTTCCTTTAGGATTGACTGCTTAGATCTCCTTGCAGTCCAAGGGACTCTCAAAAGTCTTCTCCAGGACCACAGTTCAAAAGCATCGATTCTTCAGTGCTCAGCTTTCTTTATAGTCGAACTCTCACACCCATACATGACTACTGGAAAAACCACAGGTTTGACTAGACAGACCTTTGTTGGCAAAGTAATGTCTCTGTTTTTTAAAATTCTGTCTAAATTGGTCATAGCTTTTCTTCCAAGAAGCAAGCATCTTTTAATTTCATAGTTGCAGTCACCATCTGCAGTGATTTTGAAGCCCCCCAAAAAATAAAGTCAACCACTGTTTCCACTGTTTCCCCATCTATTTGCCATGAAGTCATGGGACTGGATGCCATGGTCTTAGTTTTCTGAATGTTGAGTTTTAAGCCAACTTTTTCATTCTCCTCTTTCACTTTCAATAAGAGGCTCTTTAGTTCTTCTTTGCTTTCTGCCATAATGGTGGTGTCATCTGAATATCTGAGGTTATTGATATTTCTCTTGGCAATCTTGATTCCAGCTTGTGCTTTATCCAGCCTGGTATTTCACATGATGTTTTCTGCATACAAGTTAAATAAGCAGGGTGACAATATACAGCCTTGACATACTCCTCCCGGTTTAGAACCAGTCTGTTGTTTCATGTCCAGTTCTAACATGTCCAGTTGCTTCTTGACTTGCATACAAATTTCTCAGGTGACAGGTCAGGTGGTCTGGTATTCCCATCTCTTTAAGAATTTTCCACAGTTTGTTGTGATCCACACAATCGAAGGCTTTGGCATAATCAATAAAGCAGATGTTTTTCTGGAACTCTCTTGCTTTTTCAATGATCCAACAGATGTTGACAATTTGATCTCTGGTTCTGCTACCTTTCCTAAATCCAGCTTGAACATCTGAAAGTTCATGGTTCATGTACTGTTGAAGCCTGGCTTGGAGAATTTTGTGTTTTAATTTTAGCGTTACTTTGCTAGCGTGTGAGATGAGTGCAATTTTGCAGTAGTTTGAACTTTCTTTGGCATTGCCTTTCTTGAATTGGAATGAAAACGGACCTTTTCCAGTCCTGTCGCCCCTGCTGCATTTTCCAAGTTTGCTGGCATATTGAGTGCAGCACTTTCACAGCATCATCTTTTAGGATTTGAAATAGCTCAACTGGAATTCCATCACCTCCACCTGCTTTGTTCGTAGGGATGCTCCCTAAGGCTCACTTGACTTCACATTCCAAGATGTCTGGCTCTAGGTGAGTGATCACACCATCATGGTTATCTGGGTCATGAAGGATTTTTTTTTTTTGTATAGTTCTGTGTATTCTTGCCACCTCTTCTTAATATCTTCTGCTTCTGTTAGGTCCATATCATTTCCTTCCTTTATTGTGCCCATCTTTGCATGAACTATTCCCTTGGTATCTCTCATTTTCTTGAAGAGATCTCTAGTCTTTCCCATTCTATTGTTTTCCTGTATTTCTTTGCACTGATCACTGAACGCTTTCTTATCTGTCCTTGCTATTCTTTGGACTCTGCATTCAGGTGGGTATATCTTTCCTTTTCTCCTTTGCCTTTAGCTTCTCTTCTTTCCTCAGCTATTTGTAAGGCCTCCTCAGAGGTCTTTTTGCATTTCTTTTTCTTGGGGATTGTCTTGATCCCTGCCTCCTGTACAATGTCCACAAACCTCCTCCATAGTTCTTCAGGTACTCTATCAGATCTAATCCCTTGAATCTATTTGTTACTTCCACTGTATAATCATAAGGGATTTGATTTAGGTCATACCTGAGTGGCCTGGTGGGTTTCCCAGCTTTCCTTAAGTCTGAATTTGGCAATAAGGAGTTCATGATCTGAGCCACAGTCAGCTCCCGGTCTTGTTTTTGCTGACTGTACAGAGCTTCTCCATCTTTGACTGCAAAGAATATATTCAATCTGATTTCAGTATTGGCATTTGGTGATGTCCATGTGTTGTCTTCTCTTGGTGTTGTTGGAAGAGGGTGTTTGCTATGACGGTGCCTTCTCCAAAACCCAGTTAGAATTCACCCTGCTTTGTTTTGTACTCCAAGGCCAAATTTGCCTGTTACTTCAGGTATCTCTTGACTTCCTACTTTTGCATTCCAGTTTCTGGCAGAGGTGTGGGTCTGCAGTGGCCTGCTGCAGGGTCGGGGGCAGTGCATGCACCCGACCTTTTGTAGGAGCTTATCTTCATTACCTCCACCATAGTTTGGCTTCAGGTGAAACAACAGCGAGGGAATACAGCCCCACCCATCAACAGAAAATTGGATTAAAGATTTACTGAACATGGCACTGCCACAGTCTTTCCTATCAGGAAGCTACCATAAGCCTCTTATCCTTATCCATCAGAGGGCAGACAGGATGAAAATCACAATCACAGAAAACTAATCAAACTGATCACATGGACCACAGCCTTGTCTAACTCAGTGAAACTATGAGCCATGCCATGTAGGGCCACCAAAGACAGACGGGTCATGGTGGAGAGGCCTGACAAAATGTGGTCCACTGGAGAAGGGAATGGCAAACCTCTTCAGTATTCTTGCCTTGAGAACCCCATGAACAGTATGAAAAGGCAAAAAGAAAGGACACTGAAAGATGAACTCCCCAGGTCAGTAGGTGCCCAATATGCTACTAGAGAAGAGTGGAGAAATAACTCCAGAAAGAATAAAGAGACGGAGTCAAAGCAAAAACAACTCCCAGTTGTGAATGTGACCAGTGATGGAAGTCTGATGCTCTAAAGTACAATATTGCATACGAACCTAGAATGTTAGGTCCATGAATCAAGACAAACTGGAAGTAGTCAAACAGGAGATGGCAGGAGTGAACATCGACATTTTAGGAATCAGTGAAGTAAAATGGACTGGAATGGGTGGATTTAACTCTGATGACCATTATATCTACTACTGTGGGCAAGAATCCCTTAGAAGAAATGAAGTAGCCCTCATAGTCAACAAAAGAGTCTGAAAGGCAGTCCTTGGATGCAATCTCAAAAATGACAGAATGATCTCTGTTCATTTCCAAGGCAAACCATTCAGTACCACAGTAATCCAAGTCTATGACCAACCAGT
This sequence comes from Muntiacus reevesi, assembly GCF_963930625.1. Taxonomy (NCBI): domain Eukaryota; kingdom Metazoa; phylum Chordata; class Mammalia; order Artiodactyla; family Cervidae; genus Muntiacus; species Muntiacus reevesi. The sequence continues at coordinate 53,724,098 of NC_089257.1, forward strand.
AATGCTGAAGAAGCTGAAGTTGAACAGTTCTATGATGACTTACAAGACCTTCTAGAACTAACACCTATACACTAAAGACTATCAAATTCACCTCCTGCCTGGACTACTCCATTGAACCCCAGCCTCATGTATCCAACTGCCTAAATGACACCTCCACTCAGTCATCCTTGACCCCTCTACTCAGTCATCCTTGACCCCTCTTTGTTCTACACCCCACGTCCAATCCACCAGCAGATCCTATTGCTTCTCCCTTTAAAATAATGTCTTGCATCTGACATCTTCCCACCCCTCCTATTGCTCTCTCATGACCCCGTGTCACCTGACCAGCCTCCCTGGGTCCTGCCTGCCCCCCTACAGTTTACTCCCACCATAGTCAGCAGAATCCTCACTGTCTACTCAGAAGCACTGCAGCAGCATCTGAGCCCCATAGCACTTGCAAGGGTGCCCCTAAGAACCCCTGAGAGGGCAGTGAAGGCCAGAGGCTTCCTCTAGCTTGGCGTTAATTAATTGTTTAATTAAATAATCCATTATTCCTTCTTAATTATCCCCTGTATCGCTCCCCAGACCAAGCCAGTGCTGGGGGCACAGAGGGGAACACAGTCCAGCCCCTGCCCTCATAATGGGTCCCAGGACTAGATGGGAACTGTCTTCAGAGGAAGGAGGGGAGGGGGAGACAGGGAAGAGGAGCAAGGGGTGTCAAATGCTGCACCTTTAAGACACCCTCCCCCACCCCCCCCACCCCCCCCCCCACCCCCCGGCAGGGTTAGAGTCAAGGCCGTTACAGGTGCCTTGCAGGTGCTGGCTTGGCCCTTCCTCCCTCCCTGGCTCCAGCCCGACCTCCTTGGAGCCCCCGCCTGTTGGGAGCAGACAGCCCAGCTTAGCCTGCTCTTCCCTGGCTGATCAGAATCTTTCCTGGCCTGGCCCCTTTCTCACTTCTCTACTCCGACCCCAGTACTAATGCTTTTCTAAGTGCTGGAGATAGGGCAGAAGGTGGGGAAGAGGGGCTGGGATGGGAAGCACAGACAGGCCCCATCTACCCCTTCAGCTCCCTGTTGAAGCGGAGGAGAGGCAGACTTCCATAATCCTAAAGGATACATGAAAGCCCAAAAGGGAGGTTAAGCCCAGGACTGGCATTTTGGTCACCAAAGAACAAGCTGAATTGATGCCTGTGGTAACAGAGGCACACGGAAGGCTGGCCTCTCTCCCAGGTCATGGAGTGATGTCCATCCTAAGCTTACACCTGCCAGAGACAGGTGTGGGTGCACGGGCAGTGGGCAGGCCCAGGCAGCTCTCTCTGATGGGCCCTTCCTCTCCTGTGTCAGAAATGCCAAGCTGCTTTCACAAAACCATCTTGCGGGAAAATTATTATCTACGGGCATTATGCAATTTTCCCATCGGAATTACAGGCTGTGTTTGAAAAGAAATAAAAAGAAATTGAATTTGAAATGCTTCTGTGAAACCACATCACCTTCTTGCAGGTCTGTTAATGGGCTTCAGATACCTTCTCTGGCTTTGAAATAGCTGATCAGACAGTAGCTTGTGATGGCAGCAGCTTCTGGGGTGCAAGGTGGGCTCTTGGCACTTATGAACAGTCAGCCCAGGTCACTGGGGTGTCCGTCAGAGGCAGACTCAGAACCTTGAGGCTGACTGTGGGTACTAAGGATGCCCTATCCCTTCCTCTTCCTCTTATCAGTGCGAGGTCTCTGGCTGGCACTCTCCACAGCTCACCCAGTGCCCACCAACTCAGTGCCCACGTCCATTGGTGTCACTTTACTCAGCTCTGGCTCCGCCCTGTGCCATAGAGTCCTGGGACTCAAAAAGACACCAGACACTTCCTCAACACAGCCTCTCATTCAAACAGCAAAGACTGGGACTTTCCTAGTGGTCCAGAGGTTAAGACTTCTCTTCCAGGGCAGGAGATGTGGGTTCGATCCCTGGTTTGGGAGCTAAAAATCCCACTTGTCTTGTGCCCCCCCCAAAAACCAAAACAAAACAGAAATAATATTGTAACAAACTCAACGAAGACCTTAAAAGTGGTCCACATTAAAAAAAAAAATCTTAAAAAAAAAAAAACAGCAAAGATTGATTGAGAATGCTCTAAACACTGATAGTACAGCAGAGAGTGAGCAGAACAGACAAAGCCTTTTCCCACAGAAAATGCCTATTCTAGTAGGGGAAGATCCATGGTAAAAAGTAAGAAAGCAAAACGCATAGGATACTGTGTGTGTTAAGTCGCTTCAGTCACGTCAAACTCTTTGCAACCCTATGGATTGTAGCCTGCCAGGCTCCTCTGTCCATGGGGATTCTCCAGGCAAGAATACTGGAGTGCGTTGCCATGCCCTCCTCTAGGGGATCTTAGTATACCAGATGGTGACAAATGTTATGGAGAAAAGACAATCAGATAAAGTGAGAGCAGTGTGCCAGGTTGAGGAAGGGGCAGGGAATTGCTATTTTGAATAGTGTGGTCAGCAGAGGCCTCACTGAGAAGGTGACATTTGAGCAAAGACCTGGAGGAGGCAGAGGAATGAGTGCTCTGGTATCTAAGAAGACATCTCCCCAGGCATCTCCCCAGGGAACTGCAAGTGCTAGGTATGCCTAGCATGTCTGAGGAGATGTCCAGGTGGCTGGAGCAAAGTGAGCAAGAGGGGGAGTAATAAAAGGGGAAGCTAGTGAGGTAAGAGGGAGGCAGAGCAGATTATGAGGGGCCAAGGCCCAGGTCCCCATTTCCTGTGCAGTGTGATGCCGTTAGAGGATTTTGACCAGAGAAATGGCATGATGCGGCTATTGCGTGAAGAAGAGCCTGGAGGAGGGTGAGGGAAGAGGCAGAGAGACCATACCAGGAGGCAGTTGCCGCACATTTAATCCCAGCTAATGATGATGCCACGTGGCTTGGACCACGATGGGGCCAGGGACACAGGGAGGCGCAGTCCAGCCCCCGCTCCAACAACGGTGACACAGTTGTTGGCTCAGAAATGCATTTTAGAAGAGCAGTTGACAGACGTGCTGAAGGATCAGATGTGGAGTGAGAGAAGCATCAAGGTTGGTAAACTAGAAGGATGGCTTTGCCATTTAATGGGATGTTTACAATGAGAGAAGCCAGCTTTGGGGAGGAGGGCACCTTTCCTGGTGGCTCAGACAGTAAAGAATATGCCTGCAATGCAGGAGACCTGGGTTTGCTGCCTGGGTGAGGAAGATCTCCTGGAGAAGGGAATGGCTACCCACTCCAGTATTCTGGCCTAGAGAATCCCATGGAGAGAGGAGCCTGGTGGGCTATTGTCCACAGGGTCACAAAAGAATTGGACACAACTAAGTGACTAACACACACAGGTTTGAGGAGGGGCAGATCAGGAACGTGGTCTCAGACACGCTGAATTTGAGACACCAGTTCAACATCCAGATGAAAGTGTTAGGCAGTTGGTATACAAGCTGGAGTTCAGAGGCGGGGGTGAGGTGAAGATGACAGTTTAGGAGTCTTCAGTATATACATAACTCACATTTTAAGGCATGGAACAAGAGAAATCACTAACACAGTGTGGATAGAAAAGAGAAGAGCACTGAGAGCTTGAATCCAGGGAGACTTCAGTGTTTGGAGAAAGATGAAGAGAGTCAGCATGGGAGACTGAGAAGGAATGAGGTGAGGAAAAATGAAGAGGCAGCAGGTGCTAGACCAGAAAGTGTTTCAAGGCCGAGGGAGTGACCAGCTGGGTCAGATGGTCACGGAAGCTACAAGCTGGGCAATGACCCTTGGCAGGGAGAGAGGCGAGTCTCACTCACTGCCTATGAGAAAGGGGGACCGTGTGCCTGCCCTCCTCAGAGGACTAGGGTACGGCCCACAGGAGACCACGGGCAAACTGGAGAGTGCTGCTGAATGTGAGCTGTCTGTTTTTATTTATGACCCACTAAACCCAGAACCTGTTGAAATGATGGGAGGACGTGTTAAGCACAATTGATTTTAAAGATGTTTCTGGCTCCATTATCGCCTCATAAAAAGGCTCATTTCCTGCTGCTCCTCACGAGGACACTCACACAAGGATGAAAAAGTCCCCCTCAGAGGTGGAAGCCATCAGGGCTGATATTTTTTATGGGTGGTTAGTGGAAATTCTGGGAAAGGGTAGAAGCAAATAATGGAGCCAAACACTGCTCACGGGTCTTTATGCAAGATGACAGGGGCCGCCCTTCCACAGGGAATCGGGTGACCCTGTGCCTCACGGCAAGGGCTCCGTGGAGAAAACGGTCAACAAGGGGCAGCCACGGTCTCACTGAAAAACAAGCAAAATGGGGGAGGGGGGCGGTGAGAGGAAGCTGGAGAGAAGGAATCATGAGGGAAAGTGGAAAGAGCGTGAGCTTTGGAGTCAGGCACGTCTGTATAGGAACCATGATTACTGGATGGTCTTTACAAGCCACTTGACCTCTCTGGCCCTCAGTTTCCTCATCTGAAGAAGGAAATGGTAGTGATTCCCAAAGGTTTTCCTAGGAAGCAAACCGATACATGGGAAACGCCTTTAGGGACGTTGGCTTCCCTTCCCTTTAGTAGCAGCAGTCTCTCTCCAACTCAAGGACACTGTCCTCCCCCCTCTTTGGCAGAACCAGTTCTCGGGACAGCATTAACATGAACAGTATTGTGAAACTGTTTGAGAATCCTTCCGCCTCCACCCCCACCCATGAGGCTGCAATTTTCAGCACTCAGGGTAGGTTAGGACATGCCCTGAAGGACAGCAGAAACACGGTGGGGGTGAGGAGAGGGAGCAATGTGGGGGCGGCAAGAGGCAGGTGTGTGGTCTCTTCCAAGAGAGCCTCCCCCTCCTGCCCCCTCCACCTGGGTTCACAGGCCGACAAACGTGGTCTCCAGAGTCAGGCTGAGGTTTGAACTCTAGACCTGCCATTGACTAACCTGTACCTAATTTGGCCAAAGAAATGTGTTTCTGAGGATTAAAAAGTATATACCTTCCTTGTGGATGTGTTCTAAGAATTTAATGATACTGCGTGCTAAGGTTGCTTCAGTCATGTCTGATTCTTTGCAACCCCATAGACAGACAGTAGCCTGCCAGGCTCCTCTGTCCATGGGGTTCTCCAGGCATGAATGCTGGACTGGGTTGCCATTTCCTTCTCCAGGGAACAAGATTCTAGATATCGGGTAATTAGCAAGGTGCCTAGCACCTAGAAACTAGATTACTGTTGTTGTTGTTTCTACTTGTTTCGGTTCCTCCTCTGTGACATGGATTGCATCCCATTTCTCTTCTTGCTGATCTAGGACAGGACCTGTGATGGTGAGGAAGTTTAGCCTCAGTGCTGCCCGGAGCATAGAGGGCCTTAGAATGGAGAAGCAGGTTGTAGTTCAGGACTGGGAGACAAAGGCAAAAGACAGGAAGGTATAGGAACAGAGAGGAGGTGAAGAGTGAGGCAGGGTGAAGGGGACAGCCTTGCCTGTTACTGTGAGCACGGCTGAGATGACCGAGCTTTCCTGCCTCCAGAGCTGTCTCTGGAAGGCATGGAAGGTCAGTGTGGGGTAAGGTTTGTTCAGACACCTGCCCCGGGTGTCCCAGACTCACGTTTTGCCTCTCTGCTCTGCTCAGACTTGACATTTCTTGATGTCCATGTGATTTCTGCCTCTGACCTGTCCCAGACCTGTTTCCACACCGCACAAACCCCCCTTTCTCCAAACCTGACCTCAGCCCCTGGCCTGATTTAGGCTGTGTGATTCCCATTTGGTTCATGCAGATGGAAGTGTGAGCACAGCTGTAAGACCATCACAATATGTTTACAAAAGCAAAATGAAAGAAAGCATCCCTGTGAAGGTGGACATGAGTACCCTGTCCTTTCTTGGAGGACTTTTATTTTAATTGGCATAGTTCTGGGAAAGTGCTAACATCATGCAGATGAGGTGTGAACTGTGAGTGCCCTGAAATACTTTGTTTGAAAATGGTCCTGTGGGAGATGGATAAGGGTTGTAAGGATTCTTGAAAGATCCTTTCTGGGCCTTAGAGACTTGTTAAAGGAGTTTTTCATTTAAGTCTGAAGTTTGGGTTGCTTGCTCTGAATTTAGGTCCTTCAGTCTTCAGAATGTAAAATACCTGGTGCCCAATGCCCCCATCCAAGGCTCACCCAGCTACATGAACCTTTAAATAAGGGGACACTCTCCTGAGGCTCCATGGCTTTGCAGCTGTCAATGGGTACTCCATTCTCTGTATTCAGGCAGTACAAATCGGTTCTAATATCAGCGTGGCCTAAATGTGAATAAGAATAGGGATTTATCTTGTGGTCCAGTGGCTAAGACTTCTCACTACCAATGCAGGGGACCCAGGTTTGATCCCTGATCAGGGAACTAGATCCTGCATGTTGCAACTAAGACCCAGTGCAGTCAAATAAATAAAAATAAATATTTTTTTTAACTAAACAGAAAAGAATAAGAATAGTAACTAGTATTGATGCTAATACAGGCACAGGGTTAGCACATTACTTGAATTATGTCATTTTGTTCCGTGCAGCAGATACACTTTTTAACCCAACATTTCGGAGATGAGAAAGCTAAAGGAAGTCAGAGTCTCACTAAAGGACGCAGAGGTAGTCATGGTGCAGTCAGGGTTTGAATTCAGGTATAATAACTCAGGCTTATGTCCGCAACCACGCTACTTTCCTGCCTGCTGGACTAGTAAAGATGAAAAAGATTGATAGTATCCAGCGTGCCCAAAGTTGTAAAAACATTGGCACACACACATACTTGAAGAAGTATCAGTTGATACAGACATTTGGAGGACAGTTTGGTAGGTGCCACCAAAATTGTCAATTGGCTTCATTGTTTGATCATTCTTGGAAATTTATGACATAGGAACCTAAAAACAAGGAAGTACATTCACAGGTGTTCAATAGAGCATCATGTATAGAAACAAATATCCACCAATAATGCCAGTTAAATAAGAGAACATCCATGCTATAGAATTCTACACATACATTAAAAAAAAAAGATGGTGTGGCTTTGCTTTTTCACCAATTTACTAAATATCCACAGCACCTAGATTTGGCCGTGAACAGGCCAGACTCTCTCCAATCCTGAAGAGCTTTGGTTCTACTTTAAGAAAAATATTTAAGGACTTCGCTGGTGACACAGTGGCTAAGACTCTGCACTCCCGATGCAGGCAGCCCAGGTTTGATCCCTGGTCAGGGAAATAGATCTCATATGCCACAACTAAGACCAGGTGCAGCAAAATAAATAAATGAAATAAATATTTTTTTAAAAAAAAAGAAAGAAAAATGTTTAGTTTCTCAAATACATTTTCCCAGACGGTTCCTGAGCTCTTATTTCATTGGATAACACAAACAGCCATGCAGATGGTGTGTGACCATGAGATGAAGCAATTGACAGGAAGAAGCTGCTCTAAGGCCTACACAGCTGGACAACCATCCTCGGAGCCTCCATGGCTCTAAAAGATACAGATGGAATGCCAGTACCATAAATAAACACTCATGGAGAGCCTCAACAATTTCTGAGTTATATACTACAAAGGCAAAATCAGTATGTCATTAGTTGCAGCTTGACGACCAAGGTTTCATTGTAATACAGGGTATGTCTGCAGGGCCAGCCAGCTAACCTAGTGGCCCCTTAACTCCACCCACATTGATTTTTTTTTTAATTTTTACTTATTTGGTTGCACTGGGTCTTCCTTACTCCATGTGGGCTTTCTCTAGTTATGGGGAGCGAGCGCTACTCATCGTTGCAGTGCGCAGGCTTCCCAATGCGGTGGCTTCTTGTTGCAGAGCACAGGCTGTAGGCGTGAGGGCTTCAGTTGTGGTAGCTTGTGGGCCCCTAGAACACACAGGCTCTAGACGTTGTAGAGCTCCGCAGCATGTGGGATCTTCCCAGATCAGGGATCAAACCCAAGTCCCCTGCACTGGCAGGCAGATTCTTATCCACTGCACCACCAGGAAAGTCCCTGCTTTTTTTAGTAAAGTATTTCTTCAAGGGCAAAAGGACTGTCATCAGATGGTATCTCATGACTTGGATCTCATGGTTGGATTTCTTTTTTCTTAGTCTTGACCTGGCTTACCCTAATTTGAGGATCTCAAATGCTCTCAAAATCAACAAAAGGAAAGCTCTGATGCCATAGGTACCTACAAGGAAAGTTTTGCATGATATGATAGTAAGGGGAAAATGTAAAAATCATGGTGCAGAATGAGATTTCAATATGATGCAGTTTTTGTGGGAAAGGTTGTATCTAATATTCATGCACACACACACAAGCACCTAAGTATAGTGAAAGATCTGGGATGATATGTACCACACTGTAACATTCTGGAGAGGGAGGTGGCAGAAGACAGGATAGTTGCTAGAGTGGAATGCTCAGCATTTACACTGTGCTTCTGTGATTCTAAATTTTCCCACAAAAAGCATGTATTATTCTGAAATTAAAAATCAAAGAAAAAAGCTAGATGATGCAGGTCATGTAAGCAAAACTTGGGAATTAAGAAATCACCGTGGATTCGGCAGCAGGTAGAGGACATGGTCAGGGTGGCCATGGATGCTGGGCTGGTGCGGAGACTGCTTGAGCAGGTTTGGTCTGCTGAGGAGGCGATTCCCCCAGACCACACCGGCCATACTGCAGGTGACAGTTCATGAGGCTATAAATCAAGGTATGGAAGAGGAGACGGAAAGAGCTGGGAAGGCATTTTTACTTGGGGAAGAAGTTGCCCTATACGATGGGGTTAGTTGAGGCCTGTGGAAAAGATATGGAGATAAGAGGGTCATAGATACTCCCGTATCAGAGTCGGATTTTGCTGGAATTGCTGCAGGTGCAGTTCTGGCTGGGTTGAGGCCCATTTGTGAATTTATGCCCTTCAGTTTCTCTATGCAAGTCATTTGCCAGGTTATAAACTCAGCTACCAAGGCCTCTTACACGTCAGGAGGCCTTCAGCCGATGCCCTTAGTCTTCAGGGAGCCCCGTGGCGCCCCGCAGGCGTAGCTGCCCAATACTCACGGTGCTTTGCTGCCTGATATGAGCACTTCCCAGGCTTAAAGGTGGTCAGTCCCTAGAATTTAGAGGATGCAAAAGGATTTATTAAATCTGCCATTCAAGGTAAGTCCAGTGGTGGTGTTGGAGGTGAATTGATGTATTAAGTTCCTTTTGAACTTCCCCAGGAGCTCAGTCAAAAGATTATATGATCCCTATAGGAAAAGCCAAAATAGAAAGGCAAGGTACACATGCAACCATAGTTTCTCATTCAAGACCTGTCGGCCACTGCTTAGAAGCTCAACAGTGCTATCTAAAGAGGGACTTGAATATGAGCTGATAAATTTGCAATCCATCAGATCAATGGACATTAAACAATAGAAACCAGTGTCATGAAGACCAGTCACCTTGTTATTGTGGAAGGAGGCTGGTCACAGTTGGCAGTAAGAGCTGAAGTCTGTGCCAGGGTGATGGAGGGTCCTGTGTTCAATTTCCTGGATGTTCCTACAGTTTCTGTCACCGCCACTGACGTCCCTAGGCCTTATGCAGATTCTAGAAGACGACTTTATACCTCAGGTTAAAGACTTCATATTTACAATAAAGAAAACACTAAATATCTAGTTTGGACTTGAATTTCAGGTCATTGGAATTTACTTAAAATACTTGCTGACACTTCATCTGGACTGTCCTGTAAGAGCTTCTGATTTGTAAAATTATCTCTAAAAGCAACAACAGATGTTTTTGTACTGGGAAGAAGTTTAAATGTGTTTGTAGAAAAGCTCTCTACTCTCCTGCCTAAGTTCCACGCTCTTTTGGTCTGCTACAAGCAGCCAACTTCTCTGAATAAGATTGACGTACCATTTTATCCTCTTGCTAGAAGGACAAGGTTTAAATGCAGCAGAGTCCTGATGAAGGATATATCCAAAAAAGGATAACTTAAATGTAAAAATAAAAGCATACAATCTATATTTGCTGTTAGACTGTTTTGATGAGGAATAAAGGAATTCCTACTTTTAAAGGAAAAAAGAAGTCAGCATGGAAGTTATGGGGCGCTGTTGCAGGGCTTAGGCAGGCAGTGAATGTGTTCAGTTTTGCACCGATGTGGAGGGTGGTCTGGGGAAAAGTAAGAAGATTGCTGGGGCAACCAGTGAGGAGACCGTGGAAGGACTTAAGAGATGCTAAGACTGTGAACACAGTGGATCTTGGAGCCTGGCAGCTGTGAGGGGGTGAGAGGTGGAGAGATGCAGGCAGCCAGGGTATGTGCTCAGTGGGGCTGCTGGAGAAACAGCCATATTCTGGGGGCAGCTGAAGAATTCAGTGTGGGTCACGTACTAGCTGAACACAGGAAACCCCGATCACGGGGTCCAGCTCAGGCCTTCAGGAGACAGGTCACCTCTCACATGTGACTTCATATTGAGCAGTTTCCCTCGGTCACTCAGCATATGTGTATTAGGAGTGACTGAGGGATACAGTGTCAACAAATAAAACAGGAGAAGTGTCAAATGCTCTGTTGGGACTTGGAAATGCTCTCCCTGCAGACCTGTGAGTGTGGGGATGTTTATGTATCCACAGAGTGTTTCTTTTGATCAAAAGGGGGGAAGCTTGAGCTCAGAGCAGGCTTCGTGCTTCTGGGGAGAGGGGTTACCCGGGGGGCCTCATCCACCCAGGATGGTCAGTAGGTGCCCAAGACAAGCTGAGTTACTGTCCCCTCTAAAGCATCTCCCACCCACCCCCAACCCCTTCCATGGCTGTGGACTAGGTGCTCCAAACCAGAGGCTCTTTATAATCTTTGGGCCTGAGCCTGGAGGCACCTCTGACCTGATTGTATACAGTTCCCTCGGGGCTGAGGGATTTTCTGGGCATGGTACCCACCAACTAAGGAGAACTTCACCAATTCATTCCAAATATGTGCTAGGTACCTACTGCCAGGAACAACTCCAAGGCTGAGGCAGAGCTATGGGCAAGCACAGCCAGTCTCCACCCTCCTGAAACTCAGAGACTGTTCAGTGGGCGTCAAAGCTCTTCCTGCCCTTGCCGGTGACATTCTGGGCTTTTCTGTGGAGCGTGGATGGTGCTGACTGAGCACTGCTGGGCCCAGGCCGCGGGAAGGCAGGCTCTGGGATCAGCTGAATCTGCTCTGGGGAAACTCCCACCAGAGCTGAACTTGCGCACCTATGGATGCTTACACTTTGAAAAGCATACAGAAGCCCTCCGCCCCAGTGTGTTATTGAAAATAAAAACCCAAACCAACCTCGAAGCTAAGCAAGATTAACAACATTCTGATTTTTCTCCCCCACGTTGGTGATTAAGGCTTTCCTTCCCAATGTTAATTACCACATTCTTCCTCAAAAAATTCTCTTAGGTTCTCAAGCTTCAAGGCTGCCCTACACACTGCCCAAAGCAAAATAGAGCAGGATAACATGAGTGGCCCAGGAGCGTGGGGCCCAGCTTCTCTTTGCCCTCCTTGTCCAAGGGAGTCGGATCCAGTGTGTGTAATCTCATGAGGTCGTGGGGGTGACACTCCTTGGGGTGAGGTGTGGCTGGAGCAGACCCTAGTCAGCGCCTGGACGCGGGGGGCATGAGCTGCCGTCCAGTCTGGACAGTGTGGAGGGCAGGGCAGAGCCTGGCTCCCAAGGGGAAGGGTCTGAGATGGAAACCTTAGGTGTGGCTCAGGGGGCCCGTTGGTGTCCAGGTAGCCTGGACACAGCCCCCCGGTGCAGGACTGCCAAGACTCCAGTGCGCCCCGACCTGGGGCAGGCGGTCTCCACACCTGGGTAGGTAGAGGCTCCGCAGCAGGTGAGGGTGTGGGGTGGACAACGTCACCATGTCAAAAGTGTCCTCTTCCCTAAGCCCAGCTCTCCTCACTAAGTACCTGTGCTCCTGTTTTACAGAGCGACGAGGTCCTCACCGTCATCAAAGCCAAAGCTCAGTGGCCAGCCTGGCAGCCTCTCAACGTGTAAGTAGCAACAGGGCCCTGTGCAGCCCGGGTCCCGGCCTTGTACTTGGAGCTGCCCGCCTACTGGCCACCACGTGCCAGTCAGGTCGTACAAGTCAGTGCAGCCTCTTAGGTGCACTGCCCACTGCCCATGGGTAGAGTAGCAAGTATCTCCACTCCTTGGGGAATGCGGGCTTGGTATCTGTGTCCCCCATGGCTTTACCACCACAGAGTACCCCGACATTGGAGGTGTTAAGAACACGGTTAACTATAAGACATCAGGGGGATAATTGTGCACTGAGATATAAAATTGAGGGTCACCAGAGACATTACTTTGCCAACAAAGGTCCATCTGGTCAAGGCTATGGTTTTTCCAGTGGTCATGTATGGATGTGAGAGTTGGACTGTGAAGAAAGCTGAGCGCCAAAAAATTGATGCTTTTGAACTGTGGTGTTGGAGAAGACTCTTGAGAGTCCCTTGGACTGCAAGGAGATCCAACCAGTCCATCCTGAAGGAGATAAGTCCTCGGTGTTTATTGGAAGGACTGATACTGAAGCTGAAACTCCAATACTTTGGCCACCTGATGCAAAGAACTGACTCATTGGAAAAGACCCTGATGCTGGGAGGGACTGGGGGCAGGAGGAGAAGGGGATGACAGAGGATGAGATGGCTAAATGGCATCACCAACTCGATGGGCATGAGTTTGAGTGAACTCCGGGAGTTTGTGATGGACAGGGAGGCCTGGGATGCTGCGATTCATGGGGTCGCAGAGAGTCGGACACGACTGAGCTGCTGAACTGAAGGCGTGGGAAACAATCAACACCAAAGACATGGATGAAAGAGCCAGAGGATGAGTCAAGGGCTTGGAACAGAGTCCCAAGGGAGCTCTAACATTTAATGCTGAGGAGGACTTGCCTGCAAAGGAAGCAAAAACAGATTAGCAAGGAGATTAGGGAAGGAAGCTTGGTATCAGGGAAACCAAGAAAAGAAAGCAATCAAAGAGAGAGCGGGGAATTCCTCGGTGGTCCAGTGGTTAGAACTCTACGTTTTCACTGCTGAGAGTGAGGGTTCATCCTCTGGTTGGGGAACTAAGATCCTGCAAGCCTTGCAGTGTGGCCAAGAAAAAAAAAAGAGAGAGAGAGAGAGTGACCAGCTGTGTCCAGGGTAGGTGTCCAGGGTAGGTGTCAAGGAAGGTAGGAGCTGCACAACGCCCATTGGATTTATCAACATCATCAGTGACCTTACTGGGAATCTGTTCTGCTGAGTAATGGGGAGAGGGGACACAGCCTGGAACAGGGTGAAATGTGAACAGAAGGTGGGGTTATGGAATCAGTGAGTGCAAACTTCACTTCTTCTGTGAAGTTTGCTGTGAAAGAAGAGAGACTGGGCAGGAGGCAGGAGGACCAAGAGGATGAAAGAATCAATGGAGCTTTTTTTTTTTTAAGATGGAGGAGACTTACTGAAAACTTGAAAAAAATATTTGGGGGCACCTTCTCACCCTTCACCCACCCCTCAGACTTCCTGAGACCCTAGTGAAACAGGATTGATCCAAGGCAAACACTGATTTCCCAAACTCCCAAAGCCTCTGCCCTTGGTGCTACCAGCTTGTGAAGGGAAAGGAATTTTCCTTCGGTTTTCCCATACCCCAGGCTCCCCTTTCCTCTTCCAAATCTCATTAGGAAGTCAAATTAGGAAGCCTACACCAGCCAAGTTTTGCTTTGCAGAAACAGCCCTGCCCCTCCTTGTGAGCCTGCTCGATTGAGGTTAATGGGATTCCAGCCTCCCTCGGGCCAGTGGAAAGCCGGGGTGACCTACTTTGTGAGGTCCTGCCCGGCGAAACTGACTTGTTTTTCAATGATCTTCATCTTTATCCCCAGGACCACTTCTCAAAGGACAGCCATGAATGAACAAATTAGCTGCTGACTTGTTTAGCTCAATAAATCAAGCTGCAGCTCCAACAGCCCAGAGCACAGGTAGAAAGAGGAAAGACAAATTCTGAGCAAAACGCATATTCTTCACAAGTTCCTCCAGTGCCGGAGTAGAAAACGCCCAGCTTTCCTACCAATTAATGCTGAATTTTCACCACCCGGTTCCTCCAGGTTAATCTGTTAGGAATTATTGAATCTTTTAAAGATAAGTTTTAGTCCCTTTCTTATAATGCATCCTGTAAATCATCCCCTTAATTGTTCCCAGCCATTCTGTTTAATTAACGTGTGTTTAGATAGATCTGTTTGCGAGAAAAATGAGAGGTTAAATAGAGACATGGTCATCACCCTTTCCAAAAATCATGCCTCTGGAGGGTCTGTGCCCCCTTACTCATTTCAGTCATGGTTCCCAGGGGGCCAGACGCATCTTTCTCTCAAATCAGAGCTGGAAGTTTCAGAGCCCTCCAGTCTCCTGGAGAACCTGCCCAAGTCCATTGATTTCCTCAGGATTGTTAAAAAGACTGGCTTTGAATCTGAGAAGCCAACAGTAGATCTAAATGGGCCAGATGGACCTGGAGCCCTAGATGCCTCCAAGGTTATAGTTTTCCAAGGTAGAAACCTCACTGAAACATTCCTCCACCCACACAGAACTTCAACTTAGTGAATGACTCCGGCGCCATCTAGTGTCAAGATTGAGTTTCTGCAACTTTGAAAGCTCTGTACTGGAGATCATTTGAAATGAACAGAAGGGACAAAAAATGCGACTTGAGTCTCACTGATTGTTTTTGTTCAGTCGCTAAGTCTGGTCCGACTCTTTGCGACCCCATGGACTGCAGCACTCCAGGATCCTCTGTCCTTCACTGTCTCCTGGAGTTTGTTCAAATTCGTGTCCATTGAGTTGGTGATGCTATCTATCTCATCCTCTGTCGCTCCGTTCTCCTGCCTTCAATCTTTCTCAGCATCATGGTCTTTTCCAATAAGTCAGCTCTTTGCATCAGGTGGCCAAGTATCAAAGCTTCAGCTTCAGCAACAGTCCTTCCAATGAATATTCAAGGTTGATTTCCTTTAGGATTGACTGGTTTGATCTCCTTGAATCCAAGGGACTCTCAAGAGGCTTCTCCAGCACCGCAGGTCGAAAGCATCAGTTCTTCGGCGAGAGTCTAAATGATACAGATCCATAACTTAGATTAGTATAGTAAGTCTCTAGAAAGACCATAACAATCCTTAATTGGCTCTTTTCTTTTGTCGTGTTTTTGAAAGTTTTGTTTAGAAAAGCTGAATGAGAAGGAAATCTGCATTTACCAAGTCATAGTAGAATGCCAGTCATGATGATGAGCAGTTTCTTCACTAAAAGCCCTGGGGTGGGTCTGAGGGTGTTCCCATTGTGCAGATTAGTAACTGCAAAGTGAGCTGAAGCCAAAGCTGCTGCCACATCCGGTGGTCCAGTCCCCTTTGTCCCTCCCCACACCATGCTGCCTCTCTGCATGTAAAAAGACAAAACATATCTCCATGCCTTCATTTTGTTTTCATTTTTCTGGTATAAATTATCTGTTTATAACTTTAATTTACCTATTAGAATCGTCAGGCTTTGTTTTTACAGATTTAGACTAGCTCTGTACATACTATGCTCATGTTTAGTGGCTCAATCATGTCTGACACTTTGCGACCCCATGGACTGTAGCCCGCCAGGCTCCTCTGTCCCTGGAATTCTCCAGGCAAGAACACTGGAGTGGGTTGCCATTCCCCTCTCCAGGGGACCTTCCCGACCCAAGGATCAAACCCACATCTCCTGCATTGGCAGGCAGGTTCTTTACCATTGCACCACCTGGGAAGTGTGTACGTATTATAGATATTAATATTTGTCAGTCACACTAGAGGGAGACATTTTTTGCCAGCACATCATTCTTCAGTTCTATTTCAACACTGTTGTTTCCATTATGTAGATGTTTTTAATTGGTATATTATTCAATTAGTTACTTTTGTGATTTCTTTTATAGTTTCAAAGCTGAAAAAAAATTGTGTCTCTAACAGATCAGAACATAGGAAAGATCAGATCTTTCCTATGATCTGGTTGTTTTCTACTTAACCCTGAGTTTTTGCTGTTTGGGGGAATTTGATGTGTGTGATTTTAGATGTAAGTCCTACATATTTTTAAACTGCAATTAAGTTATCCCAACCCCATTTGCTGCACGATCTTTCCTTTCCCTCAGTTGTGTGTGAGTCCCTATCTAAAGTTTCTGGAATCTTCACACTGGGCCACTGATTTATATTTCTGTTTTTCTATTTTAGATTTAGATTTCATTTATTTATTTTTGGCCGCGCTGTGTCTCCATTGCTGCATGCAGCCTTTCTCTGTTCGCAGTGAGCAGGCTTCTCACTGCGGTGGCTTCTCCTGTTACGGAGAACAGGCTCTCGGGTCCACGGGCCCTGTAGTTGTGGTACACAGGCATGAGGAATCTTCCCGGACCAGAGATCGAACTTGTGCCCCTTACACTGGCAGGCAGATTCTTAACCACTGGACCACCAGGGAAGTCTTTCTTCTCCTGAATATTACACCATTTTAATTATCATGCTTTATAATATATTCTGTACATAGTATGGCTAGGACAACTCTCTTTGCCAGAAAAGTGATAAAAATTTAAATCCCAGATAGAAAAATAAGACCAAATTAACAAAACACTATGTATGGGAAGACATGGAATATAAGAAAAGATGAATAAGAATTTTTATTATGAATTAAAGAATTCCAATCATATCTAGCAATTCCTAAAGAAAACTCACATATATTTTTATTCTTTCATTACTTTAAACAGCATTTTTAATTATAAAGGTAATAAATACTTTGAGGTAATTTTCAAATTAGATCTGAAGGCCAAAGCAAGTGCAAAAGCTCCATATTCATTTCCTAGATTAACTCATTTATTTCAAAAAACACCTGAGGAGAACCTACTGCATGCTAGGGTCTAGACCAGGCCCTGGGACACAGCTAACAGGACAGAAATGGTCCCTACTCTTTTGGAACCTAACAGGACAGAGAGAAATTAAAGAAGAAACTCCAAGGAAAGAGTGAGTTCAACATGCTCTGGGAAGGTACACCTAAGCAATTCAAGGTGAGGACAGGAAACATTTCCTCCAGAGCATGTCATGTAAGCAGAATGTAACTGAAGATATTAGAAAACCGTTCCCAGACTTTTAGACATTCAAATTTAGCATATTACTCAATTACCATATTACTGGGTGTTTCGTGCAGGGATTGGTTGCCCCAGAACTTCCTATCCCTTGAAACCCACCAAGGTCTGGACGATACCTCACTCAGGTTACAGATCTGGCCAAAATGCACTAGCAGGAAATGATTTGTGTACACCTTGTACAAAGCAGAAGGTTCTCAGATGGTTACATCCTTTAGTTGGGCAGGGTGTCGGGGTGGTATGTCGGGTGAGGTTTGGTTTGTGTTGGTTTGGTTTCTGCAGCTCTGGATTTCTGGGCAGAGCTGTTTTGGTCCTCTGGGGGCTGTCATGATGTAGTCGGGTACAGGATATGAAAGACTCACCTGATCCACAACCACATGCTCAGGGAGATGGGAAGGGAACAGGTGTAGCGGTTGGTCGCTATGAAAATGGAAGAGAAGCCTTCCTCCGAGGCACTGCTGGACTCCCGAGGGGTCAAGATCCAAGCAGTCCCACGTTGCCCACATGCCCATGCTCTCTGCCAGCCAGACCCCAGACCATGTCCTGTTAATCCCTAAATGAGCAATACCACAGCTCCCCAGACTGCAATTCTTGTAGAAACCAAGTCTTTAAAGAAGCTGCTCAAAGCAATGTCCTACATGCCAGAAAATGCACGCATGGGGAAAGGAAATAAGGTCCCCAATCTGTGCCTAAATAAACAGCCGGCTGTGCAAGTGCGGCTTCAGCAGTCTAAAGGCTCCCTAACGTAGCATCTCCTTTGAGCCTCACAGCATCACAGAAGGTGGGTAATGTCACAGGAGGAAACCGAGGCTGGAAGAGTGAGTGAGTTAATCTAGTAAGTAGTGGAGCTCGTCATCACACATCCACCTGTTCAGCTGGCCCACTGGACACCTGGTACTGGGATTCTTGCCCTCAAGAGGCTCCTAGGCTAGTGGGGGCGAGCAAACAGTGAGGAAGAGATTGCAACCAAAGGGTGCAGCCGAGACCTACGCAGAGTGTGTGCAAACACAGACCAAGGGTACTGGGCTCAGTGCAGGCATCAGAACAGCTCCTGGAGGAGGTGACTCAGAACCTGAGCTTAGAAGATGAGTACCGCTGAGTCTCAAATTTGAGGCACATTAGAATCATTGAGAGGATTATTAAAACAAAATGCTGGGTCCTACCCTCCCCCCTCCCCAGATTCTCTAAGTAAATCTGGGGTGAGGCCCAGTTATTTGCATTTCCAACAAGTTCCAACGCCGACGCTGCTGGTCCCAGACCACACTCTGGAGAGGAGGTCCACATCCTCAAAGCTCCACCGAAGAGGAGCTTTTCCAGCACAGGCAAGGGCACATGGGACACGATGCCAAAGCCAGGCTCAGGCCAGGCTCTTCCTCCACTCAGGTGCCTCCCCTCAACCTAGACTGGCATCAGGCTAAAATGTGAAGTGCATTCAGGAAGGCCTCCCTCCCCTGGCCTCTATTTTCTGGTCCCCATCTGACCCTTCAATGCTGCTCCACTCAGTAACATTTTGTCAGGTGCCAGGCACTGAGCTAAGGACCAGCTGTGAGTTCTCATTAAACACTCACAATAACCCTTTGGGGTAGATGTTAGGGGGAATTCCCATTCTGTAGACTGGGACACTGAGGCACAGAAAGGTTTGGTCATTTCAAGGATACGCAGCTCTAAGAGGTGGTGCGGGGTGTGCACCCAGGTTTCCCGCCTGCTCTGCTCATGGTCTGATCCCCTCCGGCTTACCCAAGGGACCCAGTTCCACCGAGCCCAGCCAGGCCTGGAGTCATCGCTTTCAGGGGACAGGTGAGAGCAGCCAGAAGCAGCTGGTCCCAAACAGAGCCCCAGAGGGACGCCCCAAACAGCTGCCAGCCGGACTGAATAGACGAGCTGGTCCCCAGCCAAGGATTCCCCACGATCAGCAGCCTGGGAGGCGAGGGAGAGTCAGGCAGAGCTGCCTTCACACCACGGCCTCACCAGCTGCGTCTCTGAGCTCATTAACTTCTGTTTGCCTTCTTTTCTACAAAATGAGATAATAAATCCCAACCCCACAGGAGTGTCATGAGGGGAAAATAAAGCAGCGTAGCTGTGCCACCAAGTGCGCGCCGAGTGAGCGCAGCTCTCCCACCATGCTTCTTGGTCTCATCCAGCTCTGGCCGCTCCTAGGACACCTTCTTGGGAACATGAGGGGATGGTGGTTGAAGATCTGCCTCTCATGACTTGGGGGTCGTCAGCCAAAGGTCTTTGGCTCTATAGCTGGGTCCTTGCTCACCCACTGGAGGAAACGGCCTGGGGACCAGCTGTGAGGTGGTGGGTGAGCTCTGATGCCAGGGCAGCGCCCTGCTCTAAGCAGCCTCTGGAGGGCAATGAGGCAGCAGGCTGGGGAGATGCCCCCTTGATGGCACAACGTGGCTCTAGAGAGTGAAAGTGGAGGGAACTTAGAAACAGATGATGAAAAGAACACAGACCTCGAACTGAGATTGACTTGGGTTGTGGTCTCTGTTCTGCCACTTTACGACTTTGGCCAGCTCACATAACAAAACCCTCTGAGCCTCAGCTTTCCCATCCATAAGTTGGAGTCAATGATCCTTACCCCAGGTCTGCTTTGAGGCATCACTGAGAATGTCTAAGGAAAGGCTTGGGGCATCATTATGCAGTTTTTACCTGCCACGTTCACCACACATCGAGTGCAGCTGGGTGCACACGCAGCTTATAGTATTTGTTCATTCGTTTATTCAGAAACATCGGTTGAGCATCTACACTGTGCCAGGCACTGAAAATAAAGCCATGAGGAAGGCAGACAGGATCCCTGCTATCCCAGAGCTTACACTCCAAAAAGGAATGACAGTCAATAAACAGTTAAACAAATAAAATAGTAGTTAAGTGCTGAAGACACATTAAAACTGGATAGGGTGGTAGCATATGGTTCCCTCCATGTGTGGCCAATGGATGGGCTCGGAGAGAAACCAGCAATGGCCAGAGATGGAAACCAAGAATCCCCCTTCTCTCTCTCCCTCTCATCCTTTAGCCATTGTCTGCCCAGACGTCCCTCAGAGCGTTCACTCCCAGGGCCCCAAAGGTAATGGTCTCCGCATTTGTTTCCAGGAGAGCAGCACCCTCAGCTGAATTTTCAGTGGACAGGACGCGCCACTTGATGTCCTTCCTGACCATGATGGGCCCCAGCCCCGACTGGAACGTGGGCCTGTCTGCAGAGGACCTCTGCACCAAAGAGTGCGGCTGGGTCCAGAAGCTGGTGCAGGACCTGATTCCCTGGGATGCGGGCACCGACAGCGGGGTGACCTATGAGGTGTGTGCGTGCCTGGAGTGGTGAGTGACAGACCTTCCTGAGTGCCTGCTCCCTGCCTGGCCCTGTTCTGGGGGCCCTGGTCTCGGAGGCGAGGCTGGCTCAGGCTCTGAGCCAGATGAACTCACAGTCCAGCAGGGGAGCCCAGCAGGGTCCCATCGTCATGTACTCACAAGCTGTGTGACGCGGGCTCTGGGAAGTGCCTGTCCAGACGGTCAGGACACAGGGAGGGGGTCTGCTAAAGAGAGTTCAGAGATAAGTGAAGGAATGGCAGGCAACAGGCACAGAGGCTGAGAGAGAGAGAGAATGGGGAACAGAAGGAAGATGATGTTCATTAAGCTGGACCAGATTCCCAAGGCTTCCAGATGGCCAGGCTAAGGAGTTTGGATTCTCCCATGAATGTCAATATTTTTCAGAGACGGCCAGCACACCAACTGCATCAAAATCTGGAGCCATAGAAAACTAGGGGTAAAACAATCTAGAACAGATGTTGGTAAACTGTGGTTTGGAGCTAAACCTGGAGCTTTGGAATCCAGCCTCCACATTTTGATCCCATGTTGTCTGGGGCTGCTCTCTCACAACAACTGAGTTGACTCATTGCAACAGACACGGCGTGGCCCATGAAGCCGGAAATATTTACCACCTGACCCTCCGCAGACAAACATTCACCAATGCCTGGTCTAGGAGGAAGAACTCTGAATTCAGGCCAGCCTGGTTCAGCTATATCCTAGCTGGAAATGGCTCTCTGAAACTTGGCATCTTCATCTGGGATTAATCCTACTGTGTACACAGGAGAATTTGAAAGTATAGGTCTACAAATGTCCATGCATAACACATGGCATGAGCCAAATTCTATAAATAACAGTTGTACTTGTTAAGTTCCTATCAAGGTTTTTGTTCTGATCATATATCAAATTGTTAATTTCCCACTCTGTATTTTTTCCATTGTAGTCACCCAACAAGCCCACAATTCCCCAGGAGAAAATCCGACCCCTGACCAGTCTGGACCATCCTCAGAGTCCTTTTTATGATCCAGAGGGTGGATCCATCACTCAAGTAGCCAGAGTGGTCATCGAGAGAATCGCCCGGAAGGTACTGGGTTACAACTCACCCTGGCACAGACCCCTCCCGTCAGGAGACTAGACCCCTTTCTGCTCTAGAATCATGGGGTCCCTGGGATATTTAGGACATGGAATTCTTGGGCCTCTCAGAGTTTCTAGATGCACATTATTCCTATGATATAAATAAACAAAATGAACACGGAGGAATGATGTGACCAAATGATTTACTCCAGGTAACTAGTCTTCATGGTCAGTGCCATGATCAGTTACTAATGTCTGCCATGGGCTTCCTTGGTGGTTCAGTCGGTGAAGAATCCACCTGCAACGCGGGAGGCGTGGGTTCGATCCTTGGGTTGAGAAGATTCCCCTGGAGGAGGGCATGGCAACCCATTCCAGTGTTTTTTGCCTGGAGAATCCCTGTGGACAGAGGAGCCTGGCGGGCTATTGTCCAAAGGGTGCAGAGCCAGACACGACCGAGTGACTTAGCAGAGCACACAGTCAGAAAGTGGGAAGTTGTGGCTTTACTGCCATTTCTTTTTTCAGCCAGATTGTAAAAGTTGGCCCACAACTCTGCCATGGCCTAGGATTTGTATACAGGGTGGGCATTCAATTTTATATCCTCCCTCATCTTTCTCCCATACAGTCCACTCTTTAATGAGAGCCCTCCAACTAAAATTCCTTTTGCAGGGGGAACAGTGCAATATTGTACCCGACAATGTCGACGATATTGTAGCAGACCTAGCTCCAGAAGAGAAAGACGAAGGTAAGCTGCCTTCCTTTATAGGTGGCAACATAAATTGGGAATAAAATGTAAACTATCTTTGGGGAAAGCAATTTGCTAACATATTTTTAAAGCCACAGAAAAACCCTTCGATTTGGTGATAGCTTTTTTAAGAAAGATTTTTGCTTGGGAGATAATCGAAGTAAGGCCAAGGCTAAGCAGAAAGTTTCAGGGAAATGGTGAAGGCTTGACCCTGGAATATGAATTCAACAGTATCAGGCCTTTAAAGTGTCATGTAAATGGCATCTGCATCGGCTTCATGGGCCTCAGATGACTATCCGCTATGATGCTCACACTAGCCTATGAGGCAGGAGTGGGTCCAATCACTTCTGCAGCAAGGAAAGTCAGCCCAGACTAGAGTCAGGAGGCAGTGGCCGAGCCCTGGCTTCAGCTCAGGGTATCTCATAGCATCTGGAGCTGAACGAGCTGGGCACTCCTTCCTGGGTGAGAAGCCCACCTCTCCACATTTCCTCAACTGTTAAGACGGGGATGATAACAGAGCCTGCCTCCTAGGGCGCTGTGGTAAGGAACTGATGGGACAAATGAAGTTCTTAGAATGATATTGGCACACAGTAAGTGCTCAGTGAATACTGGCCATCCTTATTCTCATCATGACACTGTGTGTGGGATCCTGGGAAGGTGAGCAACAACACAGAAAAAGCCTATGCGTCCCCAAATTGCCCATGACATGCCTGCACCTGTGTGGAAACACTGTCTGCCAAAGTGAGGCCTGGGTGTTCAGGTGTTGAGGAGAAGGGTCAGTAGGAGAATCTTTCCTGACTATGAGGTTACTTCGATTTGTGTTAGTGGGATGCCATAGTATCATTTTTGAAAGGAAGTGAACGGCTGCTTGCATCCCAGGAGTACCCCACCTCCCCGAGGCTGGTCGGCCAGCAGGGATTTTCTTGTCCCCACGTGAACCTGTCCAGGGGGAGGGCCAGTTACAGCTCCCACAGCCTCCCAGGGAAAACATCTCACATACTTTTCCCAGATGACACCCCCGAAACCTGCATCTACTCCAACTGGTCCCCGTGGTCCGCCTGCAGCTCCTCCACCTGCGACAAAGGCAAGAGGATGCGGCAGCGCATGCTGAAGGCGCAGCTGGACCTCAGCGTCCCCTGCCCCGACACCCAGGACTTCCAGCCCTGCATGGGCCCGGGCTGCAGTGACGAAGGTGAGGAGGCGCCCCCACCAGCGCGGCTGACAACAGTTCAGGAAGAGAGGGTCCCCCCTGGCCATGCCGGCCTCTCCTACCTGATCAGGCGGTGCCCCCGGTGGACACCGGGACCCCAATTAGATTGTCAGTGGGGACTGACGGCCTAGGGCGACCCTCGTCTCCAACAGTGTCTTGAGGGTCGTGAACACAGATGTCTTAGGACATCAAAAGAATTCTTGAGGTTGACTGACCACCCCCAGCCATGCAAGAAAACAGACACAGACAAATTACAGATAGTAAGCTGCCTGTTTCTGGACCTTACCTCCAATTTCTTTTTAAGAAGCAGGTGAACATGTTGGCCAAGACTGAACCTAGATCCTTGCCCTAATTCTGTGTTATCCATGCACGGCCTGCCTCAGCCCAGGTCAGAGCCCTCACTTCCTTGCGTCAGGGCCTTTGGACTGATCGCAGCAGTTCTTCCCTTGTAACTGGTCAAAGGTCAGGCTTTAAAAAGTCAGGCTTGAACTACACACCTGTACCACCCATGTCATGCTGGCTGAAGCTACAACACGTGCTGATTGCTGTGCAATCACTTTCCAAGGTACAATCCTCTCTCTGCCTGAACAGATCTGGACTCTGTGCTCTGATCTTAACTGTCTCGGAGGCGCAATGAGGCAGTAAGAAGGGATGGGTAGGCTGGGCTGGTTATGGAAGGAAGAAAACCACTTCCAAGCTGAGGATAAGTGAAGAGACCTTACTGCCCCCTGGCAGGTCATTCACTTTCTGGCTCTTCCTAGGGCATGGTCTTAAACAACCTCTCCTGGATACACTGCACAGTGGGTTGTGGCTGTCTGTGCCCGGGACGAGGCATTTCAGAGGGGAGTGAACCCTGCATGCACAGGCAGGGTGCAAGTTGTGACAGCCCTAGCAATGCTGGAGGCACTTTCTCGTTCTTGGGGTTGAGGATGGCGGGGAGGGGCAGATGGTCTGAGGCTTACAGCAGGAGCTGAGGTCTTAAAACCATCACCTCCAGAGGGGAGGAATCCTGGTGGCTCCGAGGTGGTAATGATAGTTCTGAAAATGGCTGGGTTATGCCTGTTGTTGTTTGGTGGTATACAGCAGCAAATTTACCAACTATTTTTAATTGTACCATTGGGTGGTGTTACATATACACACACACAATTATGCAACCATCACCGCCCTCCATCTCCAGAACTCTATCTCACAAAACAAACTCTAGACCTATTAAACACCAACTCTCCAGCCCCCTGGCAACCATCATTCTGCTTTTAAAGAACTGAATATTCTAGGTATGTCATATAAGTGGAATCATACAGTATTTGTCTTTGGTTTATTTCATTCAGCATAACATCCTCAGGTTCATCCTTGTTGACGGGTCAGAATTCCCCTGGGTCTAACGTGGGTCCCACCTGTCTCCCACCAGCACTGCCTGGCACCACTGTCCATAGGTTCAGTAACAACATGCAGCCTTCACTCCTGTGTACATGTGACTGTGGATGTGTGCAAGCTGGCCTCATGCTGAGATTTCCATCCTTCTTTCTAGCTTCATCTCTCAGTGCCACACACAACACTCTGGACAGGTTGCAAGAGCTAGTCCCTTCACCTTAAATACCGATATTCTCCACCCAACCAAAGGGCCCTCAGAGGTGCCCTCCTGTGTGAAATCTACCCCAAAACTCCAAGGAGCTTCTCCCCTTCCAATTCCCTGGGCTTACATCTGCTGTCATATTTTCAGTACCTAGAATTATTGCCAGTTTATGTGCCCATCTCTTTCTGGAGAAGATGAAAATCCATACTATACACATCTTTTTAACCTCAGTCACCACATACCACTAAGCAGTCAGTTAATTTCAATTGACACAAGTAAATGGATGGATGGATGACTTCATATCCCTCATCCTTTTTTAGAACAAGCATATATCACCCTCTTATCCATCCAAACATCTTTCAAATGTATTGTCAACTAAAGGAGTAATCCCCAGTGCTCCATGCACCTGGAGAAAGTCATTTCCTTTAAAGAACAATTCCTGGTTTTAAAATGTGTGCCCTTTACGTTGGCTTCCATCCTCCGTTGCCCAAATCCCCCTGAATGCCGGCTGACCATGTAGATTTCTGCCCTTGGGGGAGCTTGCTGGGTCGGTCGCGCGAGTCCCAGCAGCGTGCCCCCGGGGCTGCAGCGTCTGCTCCGTGTTGCAGACGGCTCCACGTGCACCATGTCCGAGTGGATCACCTGGTCGCCCTGCAGCATCTCCTGCGGCACCGGCATGCGGTCCCGGGAGAGGTACGTGAAGCAGTTTCCGGAGGACGGCTCCGTGTGCACGCTGCCCACCGAGGAGACGGAGAAATGCACGGTCAACGAAGAGTGCTGTGAGTGGGGCGCCGGGCGGGGCGGGGCGAGGTCTCAGGGGCTGAGGCCACTGACACCACCCCGCCGGACTCCCAGCTCCCAGCAGCTGCCTGACGACCGAGTGGGGTGAGTGGGACGAGTGCAGCGCCACCTGCGGGATGGGCATGAAGAAGCGGCATCGCATGGTCAAGATGAGCCCCGCGGACGGCTCCATGTGCAAGGCTGAGACATCTCAGGCAGAGAAGTGCATGATGCCTGAGTGCCGTGAGTGGGCGTGGGCGTGGGGTGGGGGCGCTGGGGGAGAGGATGGAGGCCCCCAGCACTGTGTACCGCCGTCAAGGCTGCGCAGGTGCAGGGGGAAATACAGGCCCCCATCCTGGCAGATGAACTCCCTTGTAAGATGAAAGCTATAGGTGTGTGGACATCACCCAGACCCACAGAGAGTGACCTCCTTTGAAGGAGCAATGCTGAGGAGGCAAGCTGGTGGCCTCTAGATAGCATTCACCTGTAACTATGTTTTTATAGGACCCCAGAGTATCTTTTCCAGGGGTTATACATGTAGACAGGTTGTACATCCCTCAGGTAATCAGAGACCCCCTCATTCTTGTTCTGTTAGACTTGCCTGTGGCCCCATAAAGCAATACATCTGCTCTACACACAAATGTTATAGGCCTACACATCACTACAGAGATGTACACACACACTCAAGTACATTCTAGGGATTTCAGCACCCAAGTGTCCAAAAACATCATTGAGCCTATATTTTACCGCATGGTTCTTGGGGCATGTGGGATGTTTGTCTCTAGTAAGACCCTATTCAGACCCTCAGGGCGTTTCAAGTGGGGAAGTGTGTATTTGGATAACCGAGCCACATTATGAGCACCAGCTGGGCCAGGGGAGATGCAGGAGAATGGCAAGAACAGTTAGTGGTTTGCTGAGCCACTCCTGGCTCCATAAACGTCACTTGGGTTATCTATCTAAACCCACTGGTCAATTTCACTTTACTCAAGGGGCCTGAGTGGGGGACAAAGGGTAGAGGGGCACCAGATCAAAGAAAGCAAAGGGAGCCTGTTCTCAGCGGCAAACCCGGCTCTTGGTCTAGACACCATCCCATGCTTGCTGTCCCTGTGGTCCGAGTGGAGCGACTGCAGCGTGACCTGTGGGAAGGGCATGCGGACCCGCCAGCGGATGCTCAAGTCTCTGGCCGAACTCGGGGATTGTAACGAGGAGCTGGAGCAGGTGGAGAAGTGCATGCTGCCTGAATGCCGTAAGTCCTGGTGCTCCTGGGAGCTGCCTCTCCTCCTCTTAGCCAGCCTAGGTCCTGCAGTATGACTGCTGGCTGGAGAATCCCACTACTATCTATGAGACACCCAAACTGCTAAGCCTAAACAGGAGACTTAGATGGAAAATGGCACAGGTTCAATAAAACTTAATTTTGTAGTTCCCCACTCACCCCCCTCCCCCAATTTAGAGGCCAGTCTGACCCATGGGTTTTCCAAGTTTTTAAATTCTATTCCTCCCCACCCGTGACCGTTCTATTGACCCATGACCAGAAGGTGGACATTAAACCAGTGGTTCCCTGATATGAAAACAGGTCAGCAAGTAGAGCCCTCCCTCAAAAGTCCCATACCCACCCTCATCTATTCTCAAATCTCTATGACCAGCTCAATTTATTATCTAAGGAGAGAGCCCATTTTTCTGGTTAGTCTTCCCAGAGAACTTCTCTTCAGGTGGTGGAAAGTCAGACTCGTTTGCTAGGATCTGTTTTTCTGGCTTCCTTTGAAATGCACTTGCAGCCTCTGTGCTTCCTCCCCCTGCAATTACTCAGGCTGCCTGTCCCTTACTGGCTATATAAATCTCAGCACATTATTTAGCAACCCTCTCCCTCATCTGCTCTGAGACTTAAACCATATAACTAGTACAAAGTGCTGAGCCCAAGGAAGTGTGAGCCTCCACTGCTGCTGCTAAGTCGCTTCAGTCGTGTCTGACTCTGTGTGACCCCATAGACGGCAGCCCACCAGGATCCCCCATCCCTGGGATTCTCCAGGCAAGACCACTGGAGTGGGTTGCCATTTCCTTCTCCAGTGCATGAAAGTGAAAAGTTAAAGTGAAGTCGCTCAGTCATGTCTGACTCTTCGTGACCCATGGACTGCAGCCTACCAGGCTCCTCCATCCATGAGAGTTTCCAGGCAAGAGTACTGGAGTGGGGTGCCATTGCCCTCTCCGGTGAGCCTCCACTAATGTTACATATTACAGTTTCTGAGCGGTTTTAACTAAATTCATGTGTGGAGATGATCTAACCATCCAATTAAAGCCTCGGGCTTTTACTAAGATCGACCCCAAGTTCTACACAGTTCATTGGAGCTGGGGTTCTGGAATCTTCTGAGGTGCTGTTACCAACTTAAACAAAACTCTATATCCACAGGGCCCAGTGAATGGAGGGAGAAGAAAAAGAACATTTATGGAACACTCACTGTAGGCCAGGAACTGGGCTGAGAGTTATTACTTCACTCAATCCTCACAGCCCAACAAGAAAAATATCGTTATCCCCATGTTGTAGATGGGAAAGCTGCCGGAGCTCCCACAGGGAGAGAAGGGCAGACCATGAACAAGATGAGTTCTTCCTAGATCCAGCCAGCCTGGCCCCCACTTTGCAGAGGCAGTGCAGTTTGGGATCATCTGCCTCCCTAGAAGACATCCTGAGAATCACTCAGAGGTGTTAGCTTTCTTCCACGTGTGTGAGATGCTGGCTTAATGAAAACTGGCTGGATCTTTTATCATGATAAGCCATGACACCACTTGCTCCTTCCTTCTTCCCTACTGAATTTCCTGTTTCTGACTCCTGTGTGTTTTGACGATCACCCTATATAAGACCCAGGATGATGTGAGAACAAGAGACTCTGCCTGGCTCTTACTGCAAAAGTCACAGTGTCCTTAGTAGTGTTAGTCCACGGGGGTAAATGGCACCAGTGAGCTGTGCCTTCCCTCAGGGAATCAGGGTCCTTGGCTGTGGAAAGCTTGTCTGGGCCACCTGAGGCTAATTTGACAACACTCTAGAAGCTTAGAGAGAGCAAAAGGCTCCGAACTAATCTTCAAAGTCCCCTCAAAAGCCTTTTCAAATCATAAAGAGGGCACAGTATGTGGGTTTCAATTGGGGCACAAATTCTGCATCCACTGCTTACCAACCATGTGGGCTGGATAGTCAGTCTGTCTCCTGGAGCCTCAGTTTCTTCCTCTGTAAAAATGGGGTAAAAGTATCTGCTTTGCATTTCCCAGAGGCTTGTGTCGAGATGTTCAAAGAAGAGTAAGTATCCAGATCTTATTTCAGAGTGAGATACACTCATGCCCATCTGTGTCTTGCCAGCCATTGACTGTGAGCTCACAGAGTGGTCCCAATGGTCAGAATGTAACAAGTCATGTGGGAAAGGTCACATGATTCGAACCCGCATGATCCAAATGGAGCCCCAGTTTGGAGGCACACCCTGCCCAGAGACTGTACAGCGGAAAAAGTGCCGCATCCGGAAATGCCTCCGAAATCCATCCATCCAGAACCTGCGCTGGAGGGAGGCCCGAGAGAGTCGGAGGAGTGAACAGCTGAGGGAGGAGTCGGATGGGGACCAGTTTCCAGGTACTGCCAAGTGTGGGCTGGCATTCAGGGAGATGTAAAAGAAGGGTGCTTCAAGGGATCAGGCGTTGTTATTGCAAAGGAACAGAGATACCCAATAACAAGATATATTCAAGTGGTAAGTGGGCTCTAGAAGCACACACAGTATAGGGGGAGGCAGGAAACCAGGCCGCAGACAGAGGACAGGGACCAGACCAGGAAAGGTCTACTGGCTGCTGAGGACTTGATCCTGCAGGCGAAGGTTTTAAGTAACAGATTGACTTTTAACAGGCCTGTGCTGAGTGGTCTGGAGGTGGCAAAAATGGAAGCACAAAAACTTGTTTAAATTTTCTCTGTAAACGAGGAGAGAGCTTATGTGTGCCCCTCCTTCAGTATAACCTAAGGAGTTCCAAAACTAAAAAAAAAAAAAAAGAAAAGAAAAAAATCCCACTTAGGGCTTCACTATGAATAAGCTGGTCCCAGCCAAGAGCACAGTATCAGCAAAACAATGAAACAACAGCTGGGAACAGCTTTTTGTCTAATATCATTTCCATAGTCTAATATAAAATCAACAGCAAGTAGTGTCACTAGCAAAACAAAAAAGATGAGAAATGTGCATTAAAATGACATAGGACATAACCACATCTATTTAGAATGCATTCCAGTATCTAATGACAAACTTCAACAATGCAAAATCCGCAATCATTTTCACACCAACCTAATATACACAGTGCTATGAAGTTTTGTTTGTTTTTTTTTTCTAAATTACAATCTAACCTAATCTTGGGGTCAGGGATGTTTTCTTTGAGAAAGGAAAGTCTATTTACATGAGAAAAATAATCAATTATACCTGAGTTTACTTGATACTGGGGAAGCTAAGCAATTGGAAGAGCAAAGCATTAGAGGAAGTGGTTACTTGCTCCTTGGCTGGCTGCTGCATTAATGCGCCATCCAAAACAAATGAAATTTACAGGATTCTGTAGGGCAGTTACTTGGATTAACTTAGCTGGATGATTCCTGCAGGGTTTAGCTTAGGCTTATTTGAGTGGCTGCCGTCGGTGGTGGCTCAGGTGGGGCTGGAAGGTCTAGAGTGGCCTCACCTGTGTTTCTGGGGCATCTGTCCACGTCGTCTCCCCAGCCACGCTTGCTTACACTGTGGTGGAAAAGGTTCCCAAGGGCTTTTTTTCAAGTCATATAGACAAACCCAGATTCTAACGGTGGAGGAGGAGACTCTGCTCCTTGATGGGGAAGAGCTGCAAAGTACTAATGGACCATTTTAACAGTCAATCACCTATAAGCTAACATATGTGATAAGAACTCTAATAACGTGATTAGAACTCAACAAGTTATTACATACAAGATCAGAGAAGGCCACCAACGACCTAGGTTTGCCAGTTACTAGAGTTCAGTCTCCTTGTTCTTCCCGCTGTGTCTGCTGGCCTAACCATGACTTCTCGTGCTTTCAGGCTGCAGGCTGCGCCCTTGGACAGCCTGGTCAGAATGCACCAAACTGTGCGGAGGAGGGATCCAGGAACGCTACATGACTGTGAAGAAGAGGTTCAAAAGCTCCCAGTTTACCAGCTGCAAAGACAAGAAGGAGATCAGAGCGTGCAATGTCCATCCGTGTTAACCAGGGTACACGTGTCCCAGGGCTGCACTCTAGACCCCCAGAGGCACCAATGGCTGGATCGTTTGTTTGCTTGTTTGTTTAAGGCAGTTTAAATCGTGTGCACTAGTTTTCATTTCTGCAGGGTGGCCCGCGGAGTGGTCCTGTGGATGCCCGGGCCACCCTTCTGTACACTTCTTGGTGGGCACAGACGGGGGTGGGGGGCCCCCTCGTCCTTAGCCGGCCCTCCTCCAGCACAAGTCAGTAGTGTCAGTCACCTGTGCAGGACAGAATGTGCCCCTCTCGAGCATCCACCTGGGCGGCGGGACAGAGACCCCGGCCTCCCCACCATGGAGAGGCAGCTGTGCCCGCAGCTGACCCTGTGCGTCGGTGCCAGGGCGCAGCAGCGGGGAGACTTTCCTGACTGGGGGGGAATGAGAGCAGATTCCCCTCATTCTTGCCTGTAGCCTGCTTGCTCTCATTTAGTAGAACTTTAGGGTCCCTTGAGGAGTCTCCTCAGTCATCGACAGTTCTTGGGGAAAACAGCTGGCAAACATGACGAGAAGGACTGATGTTGGGTGGCTTTTCTTCTTTCACCGAGAAATTCTGAATCCAGTATCTCAACCCCTAATACTGGTTCTTGATACTCCAAAGGAAAGAAAGGATGGCTGCTTTTTTAAAAAATATAACCAGTTCTTACACCTGAGGTAAAACATACTGAGTCTAGAAATTATTATTCCCTTCTTTTGGGTTATTCTGGATATAATTCTCTTAGGAAGCCAGCCTTAGGAACCTTGTGATCCTAGATCCTTACTAGAACCACAGCAGCAAAATTGGCCTCTAGAGCAATCCCAGGCTTGAGTTTTTTAAACCTTCCAACACAGACTTTTAAATCAGCAAACCAGTTTCTAACAAGAAAACCTTTTTTTCAGTTATGCAAACATTCTGCCGAGTTTGTCTGCAGCCCACCAAGCCATTCCTTCAACAAAAATACTATCTCAGAACTTGAAAGGGTTTTTATAGTCATAAAATTTTGTATGTGGAGAGAGTTTCAGAGACCAAGACAAATCCAGGGAGAAAGGAATGTCACAGAATCAAGTTAGCAGAAAAATCTGGTGGGAAGTCAAACTTACGTACATCAGCCCTCCACACCAAGGGTCTGGTCCTCTGATACAACCATAGGGAGGGTCATGGTTTTCCGTCCCCTTCCAAACACAAGCACACCAAATTCAGGGAGACTGACTACCAAGGATTAGTGTAAAAGGACATTTTACCAACTTGGGTCCATCAGCAGTTTCTACTCATTCATTTACTGTTAAAATTACTGTTCTGCTCCTGTTGCAGGCCTTCTTTATCATGCTTAATCCAAATATGTACCATGGATGCTTTGAATACACTACTTTAAGAATCTGCATTAAATACATCAGGATATTCCAAACACAACATTATATATATATATATATATATATATGCTACAGCCTTGAATCCGTACTGTTTTAACTACAAGAGAGACTATTCAATAAAAAACTCATTGGGTCTGTCTTTTGTGTTTTAAACTAATTCAGTGTTCAGCAGGTTGGGTCTTTTTTTACAATTGTAATCCATTTCAGTCATATTCAGTAAGAGATACGCCTTTTGCACCCTCATTCTGGAGGGACCACTATTCCCATTCCTGAGCTTTCTGGGGGTCTGAATTGTTCCCAACATTTTTTTTTTAATCCTTCAAGTGAATTGCTTTCTCCTCCCTTGTACAAAGCAGTACAAAATATAAAGAAATAAAGAGGTTTAATTTCTATTTGCACAAAAGAAAAAGCCCTGATAGAATCTGCTTGCTTTTTCCAACATTACTCTTCGCTATCTAAATGTATCCTTCCTCCCAATTCATGAAAATCAAAGTTCCATATAGTGGCAATTCCTAAGTAACCTAAGGACAAGCCACCCTAGTATCTCGTGTTCTTGTTTGGTCCCTATTTGGGTAAATTTTAATCCAAATTTTGGAGACGTAAAACCAGGCAACTGGTTAATGAATAAGAATGGGTAACATTAAAAAAAAAAAAAAAAAAAGAATGGGTAACATGTTGCTTGTTACATAAGTGTTAATTCTTTTTTGTTTGCAAGGGGGAATTTATACGAAACGTCAAGTCTCTTTCTTACCAAAATCTTGTGTTAGGTGGTTTATAGTTTTTCTGGTTAACCAATCTTTTGGAAATAAAGACTTTTTACTACAAAATAAAATTTGTTTGGACTTCCACTTGAGATAGTAAACATAAGACACCCAGTAAAAACTGCCATACAAAGAACAGCTATAATTGTGTGTATTTTTATCAAGGCCAAACCACTCAGGCTTCAATTTACATCCACATTTTAAAATGAAAATAAGATCAGAGATATATTCCCCAAAGAGACATGGATGGGGTCACTCACCTGTCACCTTGACAATGCATTATTTGAAGATACTCTGTTGTAGCAAATAAAAATAAAGCCTGGGCTTCTTCAGACCCAGAACTGAAAAAAATTTAAATGATGTTGTGCTGTTTTTAATTTGGACTTTGTATAATAAGCATGTTTTAGACATAGTCAAGGTCTGTGTACTTCTTCCAGGAAGTAAGGACACACTATACATTCTCACATGACCACAATTCTCCAGAAACTTAATCCAGGTCAAGTCCACAGCTAAAACGTCATGACACAAAAATCTGCTGTGTCAAATTACTTCTGTGGCCTAACAAACAGCCCGCATGTTTCAGTTTAAAGGAGTTAAATATTAAACTGTACTACGACTGTACAGCTGGCCCCTTTCCCCTCAGAGTTAAATATTTATGTCCTTAAGAAATGGACAGTATAGTCCAAATAAGATTATAAACATAAATGTTCAATCTCCAATTACAACACAGCATCAAGGAAGACAGACATTCTACTCTTTGGTGCTATTAATTTTCATAACTGAATGATTTCGTTTTTCATCTTACTCAAAATAGAGAGAATGAATGAAAATAAAATAGTCCTTTCTGAAAAAGAGATGCTGTAACAAACTATAAATAGCAGCTGAATGCTAACAAGCATGAAGATAATTTTTCAATTTAAATCCTTTGAAATCTGTGAGCAAAAGATATATACTAAAATGTCAAATTTAAATAACGGCATCCTTGCTCTAGACACTGTCAAGTGTGCTCTGTCAGGCAGAGGAAGCAGCCTGGGTTCAAACCACTGTGTTATTTTACCTTTTCTGGCCTCAAGCTTGGTAACAAGCTTTCTTACACTAAAGGATTTCTCTGCCCACCTCCACAATTTGCCAGTTTCCATCTTGAGAGCGAGTCCTGATGGTATCCTGGCAGGAGGGTCACTGAACGCCAGTTTTACCCCACCAGTCCCTCGCTCCCTTGTACACCAAGAAATGCCTGCTTTGTGTTGAAACTGGCTTGAGTTGTATTTCTATCACTTAGGACTGAAAATGTCCTGGAAAAAATATACAGATGCAAAACTTTCACCCAGCTATCATCAGAGAAAAATGCAGTTCCAGACTTTTCACTCAACATAATGTCCTAACAGGAGATAGCATTCATGATCACTTTCTCATATTGCTCTAAATTCTTCATAAATCTCAGAATATGTCCTTACATTCTTCCTGGTTTTATAACTTACAGGTAACAGTTCTCATATTTTAATTGCACTCCTATTTAAGGTAATAATTTTCATAGTTTAAGTGTTCTGTGTTTAGACAACTTACTTCAAATATTAAGAATTTTAAGTATTAGAAGGGAAAGGGAACATCATCTTATTCAAGACTACTGATTATAGCACTGAGAGTTTAAGAGTCCCTTTTGGCTAGTGTAAGCATGTAACTCCTCCTGGGTGATCTTAACCTGGAAGTTACCAAGTCATCTAAGAACTCGGACGGGCCACTCACGAAAACTCCCTGGGTCTCCTGCTCCCTCACACACTGCGTTAGTGCCACTCCTATAGAGACTGCAGCCTGAAAACATCCACAAACTGACCATTACCATCCTATGACAAAAAAACAAATTAAAAGCATTCAGAAACTTTTAATTTGACATTGCCACAATAGCCCAGAGTATGACTATGTTTCTAACAGTTCATATTTCGTATTTAGTAAACTGTATCGTTCCAGGCAATGGAGATTAAAAAAAAAAAAAAAAAAAAAATTAACTGGCCCTTCACCTCAGTCTGAGAAGCACTGCACTACGCCATTCCCACTCATCACTCAGAAAGGAATGTCGCCTGCAAACCAGAAGCTTCTTAATCTCTCAAGGCTCACGTATGCAAATGGGAATAGCTACTTCCAACACTCACATACTTACATGTCTATGACTGAGTGCCCTGCACTGGCTCATTTTCTTATTCCTCCAACATCCTACCCTATAAAGCAAGACAGCTGCCCTATCACCCTCTGATTATGCCACAAAATTTGTCCGAATGGTAACCCTAGCTTCCTTCCTTCACTTCCTTTTCCTCCAATCACACTATAACCAGATGACCAAAATGAATCTCTCAAACTCACCAGCAATCTCTAACCATGCATTGCTGCTCCTCATTCCCCAATCCTTGCGCAGCACCCAAAGCTCTTTACTACCCTAAATTTCCTTGACAACAGTCTCCTGAGTCTTTCCAATTATGGGCTGCTTCTCTTGGCTTTCTTCTGCCTTTTAATTTCCTAAATGTTCATTTCCCCCCAAAATTTTACCCTGGTTGTTCTCTCAAATACACTTTCTGCCTCAATTCACTCCTACCTCTCCAATCATTAGCGCACAATAGATCAATTCCAAATCTGCAGCTTTTAGTTCCAGCCTCTTCTTTCACAAATCAATCCCTATTCCTCAATGCCTCCTGGACTAACTCTGTGTGTACCTGCCACAGTCACCATATATTTTGTCTTCTAACTAGGCGGCTATCTGTGCCCCTTGCTCATCCATCAAATGGTTTTCAGCATATGCCAGGCAACATGGGTAAAGCAGTAAACCCAGTAGGTATAGTTCTGCCCTCATAGAGCTTATGATATTAAGTTACACATGGTGGGTAAGTATCATGAAGTAAATGCAGGGCAGTGTGATATTAGAATGAGGTGGTCCAAGAGGGCTCTCTGAGGTGGCATCTAAGCCAAGAGCAAAAGAGGGAAACAGCTAATTCCAACAGTCAAGTGAAGCAAGTGATTTGGAAAACACTCGGCATGTTCTAGGATGTGAGAAAGCAAGTCAGCTTGAATGTAAGTGAGAAGCAGGAAGATGACAGATCCTGCAAAAGATTTCCTTGTACACTACGGGAAGGGATTCAAATGCTACTTCAAGTGCATTGAGAGGATGACAGATTTTAAGCAGCAGTGTAACATTCAATTTGTGGTCTAAAAAAGATCCCTTTGGCTACACTGACAGAAAGGCTTTGTTGGGGCAAGATGGAAATAAAGACTACTTCACAGGCCATTGCAATAACATGGGTTCAAGACCAGAGAGGCTCAGAGAAAGTGGCAGAACAAACAGAAAAAGAATAGATTCCATGACTCCAATAGCCTCTTACCTGACTACCCCTCCTTAAAATCCACACTCCATCATCCTTACTATACAAGACTGGATTCAGACCATCCCTGTTCAGAATGCCTGTGGTTCCCCATTATATAAAGAAGGGTCACTATATTTAAAGCCCTCCACAACCCAAGCCCAGTTTACTCATTTTTTCCCAATTGCATTAAAATCCTTTTAGAGTACGGTTCCAATCCCAGAACACACCCTGTGTGCTGCCAACTCTGTGCTTCTGCCTGGGCTTTTCCCCAGCCTTTCCACATCTCACTCTACTCCTCTCTTGCCACCCCAAAGCCTACCAATACATCAAACTCCAGCAAAAACATCACTTCTAATTAAGAAGCTAAGCTCTCTCTGATTTTCCAGGAGAAATATAAAACCATCACTTCTGCTGGATTTGACAACTTGCACATTCCTCACACTCTGCCTTAACTCTACAGTCTTTACATTTGTTTTTGTCACTCTTTATCTTCCCCCACTAGACACTGAGTAAGTCGTAGGAAGGAAATCTATCCATTTCCCAGAACACCCAATGAAGTCTTGCACAGAAAATCTATGTTCAAATTAAAATGCCTTTAGAAGCCACAAGGAGATGGCAGGAGAGACCCTTTCATGACATAATCAAATCCCATGCCCACCAGGTGGGTGGCTCACAAATTAGTAAAAAAACAAAAAAACAAACAAAAAAAATGTATCACAGAGTTTCTCCCACATCTGGCATCAGGAGGAGGAATTCCCAAAGCATTTACCTTTGAAGCCCAGTGGGGCTTGAGTGCAGGTCCGCAGGGCTGGAGGAAACAGACTTCACTCTCGCAGGATGCATACAAGGTTCCATGTACACTGGGACCCAGCACAAAGCAGGAACTCCATAGGAGCTGGAGATCCACTGTGACTCATGGTGGGGCAGGAAGAGAAGCTCCACTGGCAGAAGTCCCAGAGAATACTGACAGGTGTGAGCTCTCTTGATGGTCACCATTTTGGCATCAAGACCTGGCCCTACTCAGGTTAATGTCTCAGGCCAGACAACCAGCAGGACAGGAACACAGCCCCACCCATCAGCAGACAGGGTGCCTCAAGTCACACTGAGCTCACAGCCACCTATAAGCACACCCCTTAACGTGGCCTTGTCCACCAGAGGGACAAGACCCAGCTCCAGCCACCAGTGGGCAGGCAGCAGTCCTTCTCACCAGGAAGCCTGCACAAGGCCCTGGACCGACCTCACCTACCAGTGGGCAGACACTAGAAGGAAGAGGAGCTATGATCCTCCTGCCAGCAGAAAGGAGACCACAAACACAGAAACGAAGACAAAAGGAGACAACGGAGAAATATATTCCAGACAAAGAAACAAGATAAAACCCCACGAGAACAACTGAAGTGGAGATAGGCAACCTAACTGAAAAATAATTTAGAGTAAAAGTAGTAAAGACGATCCAAGATCTCGAAAGAGAATTAGAGCACAAAGAAGTTACAAGGGATGTTTAATAGAGAGCTGGAAGATCTAAAGAACAGAGATGAACAATACAATAACTGGAATGAAAAATACACTAGAAGGAATCAATGGCAGAATAACTGAAGTAGAAAAATGAGTAAGTGAGCTGGAAGATAGAGTGGCAGAAATTACTGCCACAGAACACGAAAAAGAAAAAAGAATGGAAAGAAACTAGGACAGTCTCAGAGACAAAATTAAATGCACCAACGTTCACATTATAGAGGTCCCAGAAGGAAAAGAGAAAGTGGAAGGGCCTGAGAAATATTTGAATAGATTATAGTCAAAAACTTCCTAACATGAGAAAGGAAACACTCAAGTCCAAGAAGTGCAAAGAGTCCCATACAAGATAAAACTCAAGGAGGAACATGCCAAGACACACACAATCAAACACAAAAATTAAAGACAAAGTATTAAAAGCAACAAGGGAAAAGCAACAAATAACAATACAAGGGAACCCCCATAAGACTATCAGCTGACTTTTCAGCAGAAACTCTATAGGTCAGACAGGATGGCTCGATATATTTAAAGACATGAAAGGGAAAAAACTACAACCAAAAATACACTACCCAGCAAGACTCTTGTTGAGATTCAACAGAGAATCAAAAGTTTTACAGATAAGCAAAAGCTTAAAGAATTAAAGCTTAAAAAATTAAAGAATTTTTTTAATTAAAGAATTAAAAAATTAAAGAATTAGAAGCTTTAAAAAAAAAGCACCAGCAGACCAGCACTACAGCAAATCCTAAAGAAACTTCTCTATGTGAAAAATAAAAATTTTCTTCATTTCTAGAAACAAGAAAATTACGAATGGGGAAATCATTCACACACAAATAATAGTATCAAAACCAGCAATCATGAGAAAAGAACAGTACAAATGTAAGACACTGAAAATATATTTGAAATTAAGAGATGAGCAACTTGAAACAATCTTGTTCATATATAGACTGCTACATCAAAACCTCATGGGAACCACCAAAAAAAACTACAATAGATACAAACAAAAGAAAAAGCAATCTAAACACATCACTAAACATAGACATCCAATTAGAAGAAAAGAGAAAGGAAAGAAAAAGATCTTCAAAAATAAAAAGTTAACAAAACAGTAATAAGAAACTTCATATCATTTGTAAACAGATTAAATGCTCCAACCAAAAGACACAGATTGGCTGACTAGATATACAAAAACAAACCCATATATATGCTGTCTATAAGAGACCCACTTCAGATCTAGCAACACATACAGACCAAGTGAGCAGACAGAAAAAGAGCAGTACAATCTTACCTCAGGAAAAAAGAGAAACCTTAAACAACCTAACCTTACACCTAAAGCAACTAGAAAAAGAGGAAAAAACAAAACCCAAAGTTAGTAGAAGGAAAGAAATCATAAAGATCAGAACAAAAATAAATGAAATAAAGACAAAAAAACAGCAAAGGTCAATGAAACTAAAAGCTGGTTGAGAAGATAAATCAAATTGATAACTTTTAGCCAGATTTATCAAGAAAAAAAGGGAGAGGACTCAAATCAATAAAATTATAAACGAAAAAAGTTACAACTGACACCACAGAAATACAAAGCATCAAAAGAGACAACTACAACTATATGCCAATATAACAGACAATCTAGAAGAAATGGCCAAATTCTTAGAAAGGTACATTCTTCCAAGACTGAACCAGGAAGAAATGGAAACTATGAACAGACCTATCGCAAGTGCTGAGATTGAAAATGTGATTTAAAAACTTCCAACAAACAAAAATCCAAGATCAGATGGCTTCAGAGGTGAATTCTAACAAACATTCAGAAAAGAATTAAAACCTATCCTTCTGAAACTCATCCAAAAACTGCAGAGGAAGGAATACTCCCAAACTCATTCTATGAGGCCACCATCACCTTGATAACAGAACAAGACAAGGATACCACAAAAAAAAAAAGAAAAAAAGAAAATCATAGGGCAGTATCACTGATGAACATAGATGCAAAAATACTCAATGAAATACTGTCAGATAGAAACCAACACAACACTGTAAAGCAATTATTCTTCAATTAAAAATAAATGCATTTTAAAAAAGAAGAAATACTAGCAAACCAAATCCAATAATACATGAAAACAATCATATACCATGATCAAGTGGGATTTATCCCAGGGATGCAAGGATTTCTCATATCTTTAAACCAGTGTGATACATTACATTAACAAATTGAAGAAAAAAGTCATATGATCATCTTAAAAGATTCACAGAGAAAGCTTTTGAAAAAATACCTTTTTAGGATAAAAACTCTCTAAGAAAGTGGGCACTGAGAGAACCTATCTCAATATTACAAACACCATATATGACAAACCCACAGCTAACATCATACTCAACAATGAAAAAAGTTGAAAGCATTTCCTCTAAAATTAGGAACAAGACAAGGATTCAACTCTCAACATTTTTATTAAACATACTTTTGGAAGTCCTACCCACAGCAATCAGAAAAGAAAAAGAAATAAAAGGAATCCAAATTGGAAAAGAAGTAAAAATGGTCACTATTTAGATGACATGATACTACATGCAGAAAATCCTAAAGAGGCTACCAGAAAACTATTGAAAGCTTGTCACAAATTCGGTCAAGTTGCAGGACACAAAATTAATACACAAAAATCTGCTGCATTTGTATACACTAACTATGAAAGATCAGAAAGAGAAATGAAGGAAACAATCTCACCACTGCATCAAAAAGAATAAAGACCTAGGAATAAACCTACCTAAGGAGACAAGACTTGTACTCTGGAAACTGTAAAATGTTGATGAAAGAAGTCAATGATGACACAAACAGATGGAAAGATACCATGTTCCTGGATTAGAAAAATCAATACTGTCAAAATGAGTATACTACTGAAGGTAATCTACAGATTCAATGCAATCCCTATCAAATTACCAATGGCATTCTCCATAGAACTAAAATGAAAAAAAATTTTGAGGACATTAAAAAACCCAAATATTATGGAGACACAAAAACCCCTGGTTTTAAATTTGTATGGAGATACAAAAAAACCAATCTAGAGAAAGAAAGATGGAACTGGAGGAAATCAGGCTCCCTAACTTCTGACTATACTACAAAGCTGCAGTCATCAAAACAGTATGATACTGGCACAAAAACAGAAATATAGATCAATGGAACCATATAGAAAGCCTAGAAATAAATCCATGCATCTATTGTCAATTGATCTATGACAAAGGTAAGAATAGACAATGAAGAAAAGATACTCTCTTCAACAAGTGCTACTGAGAAAACTTGACAGCTACACGTGAAAGAATGAAATTAGGACATTCTCTAACAGCATATACAAAAATAAACTCAAAATGGATCAAAACCTAAATGTTAAGGCTAGACACTATAAACTCTTAAGAGAAAAACATAGGCAGAACACCTTTTGACAAATGGCAGCAATTTATTTTTTGATCCACCTCCAACAGTAATGAAAATAAAAACAATTGGGACCAAATTAAAAGTGCATGCACAGCAAAGGAAACCATAAACAAAACAAAAAGACAACCAACAGAATGAGAGAAAACATTTACAAAGTAAGTGACTGAGAAGGGATTAATCTCCAAAATATATAAACAGCTCATGCAGCTCATGTCAAAAAACAATGCAATCAAAAAATGGGCAGATCTAAATAGATATTTCCCCAAAGAAGACATACAGAGGGACAAAAGCACATGAAGCAACATCACCAATTAGTAGAGAAACGCAAATCAAAACTACAATCAATGAAGTATCACCGCACACCGATCAGAATGGCCACCATCAAAAAGTCTATAAACAATAAATGCTGGAGAGTATAGAGAAAAGGGAACCTGTCTATACTACAGGTGGGAATGTAAATTGATACAATCACTATAGAAAACAGTATGGAGGTTTCTTAAAAAACTAAAACTAGAACTACCATAGGATCCAGCAATCCCAATCCTGGGCACATGTTTAGAGAAAACCATAATCAAAAGAGATACATGTATTCCAATGTTCACTGCAGCAATATTTACAAGCCAAGACATGGAAGCAACCCGTATGTCCATCAACAGCTAAATGGATAAAGAAGATGGGGTACATATATATTGTATATATGTACAATGGAATATTACTCAGCCATAAAAAGAATGAAATCCTGCCATCTGCAGCAACATGTATGGGCCCAGAGATATCATACTAAGTGAAGTAAATCAGACAAAGATGAATATCATATGATATCACTCATGTGGAATCTAATTTTTTTAAATGATACAAATGAACTTATTTACAAAACAGAAGCAAACTTACAGATTTCAAAAACAAACTGATAGTCACCACAGGAGAAACACAGGAGGGATAAATCAGGAGCCTGGATGAACATACACACATTACTCTATTTAAGACAGAAAACCAACAGGGACCTATTGTATAGCACTGGGAACTCTACTCTGATTACCGGTGTGAGAAAAGAATCTAAAAAAGAATGAACATATGTAAAACTGAATGGATTCACTATATAGCTGAAAGTAACACATCATTGTAAATCAACTATAATAAAAAAAATTTTTTTTAATTAAAATGTCTTTTTCCCCCTAAAAGTACTTTGAAACTTCATAAGCAGTCACTGGTTAAGTACCCATGTGTTCAAGTGATACAGAAACCTATCGCTTTATAATCCTCTCCTATTTATCTGTCAGTTACTTGTTCAATGGCATCACTATGTACAGGAATGGGAAAAATAAATAAATAAATAAAACAAGTGGTGATGAAAAACTAGAAGAGGAACAAATTAGAACTCAAGTATATACAACTTTGTTACACTGAATTTTAAGTCAAAGGATAAAAAGACCAATCTATGTTACAAAACTCTGAGGCTCCAAATACAGAGAATCCTCAATGTAAGAGGTGTGTCAATAGGGCAAAATGTCCAAATATGGAATGTTGTAAAGCCCCAAGCAAACAATATAGGGAGAAAATTCCTAGGGCAGAAACTCATGACTGTTAATTCAGGAAATCCTGTTTGAAAGAATTTCTACATACTTAAGAGCTTCTAAAGTTGGGAATGTAATCTCAAATGTTAAATGTGTTAAGAGAGCAGGATTGGCAAACCATGGCCCACAGATCATATCCAGTCTGCCATCTGTACAGAATGATTTTTACAATTTTAAATGATTTTTTTGAAAAAAGAAAATTAACATTTCATGACAAATGAAAATGACATGAAGTACAAATTTCAGTGTCCACAAATGAGGTTTCATTGGAACACAGCCCCATTCTTTCATTTATAGATTGCTTATGGCTGCTTTGGTGCTGCAGTGGCAGAGTTCAGTGTCTGGGACAAACACCACATGGCTTGCAAACCCCACAAAGATATTTACTAACTGATCCTTCACAGATGAAGTTTGCCAGCCTCCTGGCTAGAGAGGGAAAAGAATGACCACACAGACAAGCGCTATTCACATCATGAGGCAGATCACTCTTTGTGAGAAGATTTCAAGTCATAGATTTATGGTTACCAGGCACCTTTGATTATATGATGGAAATAAAATGGGAAAGACCTCATCTTTCAGTCATGGAAGAGCATGAACCAAATCTTACCCTCCTACCTTAGACAATCAGAAAACCTGAGTAAATATGTGAAACAACTGTTTTCAAACATACACCAGGCAGCAAAGGACTACAACCCTGATGGAAGGGAAACAAATAAACTAAGCCTTAAGATTGTCCTGGCTTTCTGCCGAGAGGCACATTCCAGATTGCAGAGGGCGCAGGGGATTCCAAGCAGGGCACAAATGCTTCCCTGAGCTGAAAAGACAGACGACTGGAGATCAAGAAGTCTGAAGCAACTGAAAGCTGCAGCACAAACTTCTGGAGGGGAGAGAGAAAAAAAGAGCTCCAAAAATATGCAGAGAGTCAACAAGTCTTTGTTAAATATTAATGTTTGCATGTATAAGGCGAAACTCCAGGAGGCTAGGGAAATGACCCAGGAGCTGTGAAAAGAGCTCATGTGCGGCTAGGAATTGTCTGAGTTCTCACAAGCCAAACTGGAGAGTCTTCACTGATTATATATAGTACTCAGTAAAGACCCACATGGGCCATACCTCAGTTGTGGAGCTGAACTATCCTGGAAAAAAAAGCTACTTGAGACTGCATGAAGCTTAAAAACAAGACTTGAAAGGATCAAACTGAACTACACATAAATTAACCGGCGACCAGAACAAAGTCCAAAAATCCTTAATGAAGGCAACAAAATCTAGGCACCCAACAACAAAAAATCAATAATGTCCAGCATCTAATAAAAACTTAACAGACATGCAAAGAAGCAAGAAAATGAGACCATAATGAGAAAAAAAACAGTGAACAGAAAGAGATCCAAAAATTAAAAAGATGATCAGTGGACAAGGATATCACACAGCTATTATAACTATGTTCAACTATTCAAAGCAGCCTTTCTCAATCAGGGTTCTGCAAGAGAATTAAACATTACAAAAAAGTTATTTGAGGGATTATTTTCTCAATTATCTCAAGCATGGTACACAGCAAGAACCATTCCAAATGCTCAGAAGAGAAGTTAATTTACCACATACAACAGGCAAGGCATTAGACTCAATTCTCTAGGAACTCAGCTGGGAGGGGCTGGATGAGAAAAATACATAAACATAATGAGGAAAGAAACAGAAGATATATTTAAACAAACGAAAAAAAACCAGGTCCACAGGAGGAGGAAAAACTGTAAGGTCTGAAATGAAAAATTCATTGGATGGGATTGACAGCAGATTGAACAACTGCAGAAGAAGAGGTTAGGGGACTTGAACATATAGAAGTAAAAGGCATCCAAGTGAAACACACAGAGGGGGAAAAAAAGTAAATTTTGAGATAATAAAATTTAACATCCAGGCTGCTTTGCTACCAAGCATTTACTCAGAATAAAATAAAAGATTTCCCACTAAATACAAATGTTTGTATAGGCAGTCTCTTACTATCTGAAGTTACAAATGATAAATAAAAGAAATTCCCCAACTTGAAAGTATTAACAAGGATATGAGATAGTACTACAGCATCAAAACCCACAGAATAAGTGCTGTAGTAATTTTAATAGGCATTCAAACAAATGTGT
Organism: Muntiacus reevesi; assembly: GCF_963930625.1. Lineage (NCBI taxonomy): Eukaryota > Metazoa > Chordata > Mammalia > Artiodactyla > Cervidae > Muntiacus > Muntiacus reevesi. The sequence goes on from NC_089257.1 coordinate 53,769,082, forward strand.
GTGCTCTGCTTCTCCAGAGAGGGTGTATATATTCACCCTCCTCTCTTCTCTACAATTGCGCATCTCTGTCAGGAGCACTTCACAGAAAAAATTTAAGAATCAATGACTTAAGAAAATATTCAGGAAATCACCAGAAACACTAAAACACAAGATTCCATTTCATTTCAAGTTCACCTACTAAATAACCAGTACTGATCTTAGATTCAAATCCGAGGGCAACGGCATAGAACTACAAATAAGTTTCCTCCAACAAACCACCAAAATAACAAGTCATTAAGCATCATCTTGTGATAACAGATCAATTTTAATTCTAGCACCTGAAGCTATACAAGGGTACGCTTTATAAACTTCATGAAACTGTTGTACACATTCAATAAAGTGACAACTGTGCAATACCACTTAGTATCTCAAAATCAGGAACAAACTTTTGAATTGTTTAAACACAATCCACAGAATTAAAAAACAAAGCCGGAAGTCATCCACAGTTATACTACTTGTCAGTTAAAGGTTTTACCACTTACTACTTGATAGAACAGTCAATATCTAGTAGGGGATATTGGAAGTGATTTCAGATTCTCATCCTGTTGTACTCTATTGGGAAGGTTTATTGAGTAGCTATGTGACTGGCCAGAGGTGGGTACAACCAGGACCAGAACAGCATGTAGGATTCTACCACAGTTTTTGTAGTTTTCACTTTTTTTTCTCTTTGTCAGTTAAAAGTGAACAGTGAGAATTAAATACTTATCTTTACATATACACAAGGTATGCTGTGAAAGCATATTTGCTTACAAACATATAAAAATACTTGTTAACTAGTTTGATAAGAAAATAATGTATAAAAGTATATAGCAAAACATTAATCATCTCTGACCCTGGAAAGATCAATTCCATATTTTATATTACAAAACAAAAACAGTTTTAGTTTTTTGAATCCCTTATCCAGAAATACGTGAAAAGGAAGACAGACAGAAATTATTTATTTTTACTCTCAACATGGCTGTGAAAAAGAGTTAAATTAAAATACCAAGAACAGTGAAATGCCTAAGTCCAGAATGAGTCCAAATATTTGGCCACACAGAATATTATCTTTAAGAGCAGGAGTAACAGCAAAGGCTTTACACGCAGCTTTTAACCTATAAATACAATAGGCATTTTGGTATTTTGGCCACTGGAAAACAAAGGCTATAGCATCAGGAAAGGTCTGAGATGTCTCACGTTTGTGGATTCAATTCAGTGTATTTAAGGTTAACTAAAGTTGACATCAAAATTTTTAGAGATAGGCAAAAATTCACATTTTAAAAAACTCCCTATGTTTCTATTTAGAGTAACAGTAGGCAATATGATTCCAGAAGTTAAAAGTTATTTCACAACCGATGACTTCAGCTTGGCAAACAGCTTAGATTCCAAAACTGATTCATCCCTATTAAAAGTAAGCTTTAAAAAAAAAAAAAAAGAATGTGTCTGTGTATATAGATATACATTTTAAAGGAATCAGATAATCTTTGAAGCAGCCTTAGTGTTTCCATTAAATCTGTCTTGAAATGACCATTGGATTAGCTTCATGGAAAGGATTAGCCAGCTTCTTGGTCTAAGGCTACCACGGTGATCATTTATCTAAGGCTAGAAAGGTACCAACGTGATGTAAACTGTAAGGAGAGGAGGAGAAGATGAGGGTTTTCCTGGCAGTTGGTAGCTAAAATTCAAAAGATTCTTAGAAAATGACACAATGGCAGCCTTTCTTGTCTTTTTCTTTCCGTGTTGGTTCTGGTGAAGGAGGACATTCCTGCTCTTGAAATTTCCTGTAAGACAGAAAAATCTACAGATAATTGTCTTTTTGGTAATATATTGCTACAAATGCAGGTTACTGTTGGACCAATCTGGTTTTCGTGCATATGCATGTCGGTGTTAAGTTTCAAGGAAGGAATCAAAGCCAGTCACTGGGGGCAGGGATATACAAATGCATAAGCAAACCTGTCTGAGTTTCATTTATGGGCAAGTCTTCAATTAGGTGAGATGCTGAACTCAACAACCTCTAAGTTCCCTTCCCAGTTTGAAATTCCATGACTCCAAGTATCCTTAGGAAGGAGTATCAATAGAGTATCTACCCTTATGAGATAAGCCATTCCCATCTCGGTTCTGCCACTTTGTAGCTACAAGTCTGTACTAGAGAAGCTAGTTTCCTCTCTGAGCTGTGTTATAATAGGAGGGATAATAAAACCCTACCTATCACAGTTTGCAATGAGGACTGAAGATTTTTGTTTATGTTCAAATGTATAACAGTCTCTGGCACAAAAAAAGTCTCCTTTACCCCCTCTTCACTCCTGACTGACTGATAAATACGGATCAATTCTGAGAACCAAAACCAAGGACAAAATATCTCAAAAAAGCAATAAAAAAAATTTTTAAAGCACTGGTTCATATGGTAAAATACGCATAAAATTTATCATCTTAACCATTCTTAAATGTACAGGGCAGTGGCTTTACATTTATTCACAATGTTGTACATCACTATTCACTTGTCAAATCTTTTCCAACTTGAGAAACTGAAACTCTACATGCCTTAAAAAAATAATAGAATTTGGGTTGGGAATCCCCTGGTGGGTTTTAACAAACTACTAAAAAAATAAAAAGATAATCTTCACTTCTTTTCCACCCCACAGGGAATGCCTTGAAAGGGGCTAAAAAAAGAAAAAAGAAAAAAAAGTAAAATAGAAGCCCATAGCTCAGATGTCAATTCACCTTAGATGTACAACTAACAGGAACTAGGTTCATATACTTGTCAAACTAACTAGCAAAGAAACCAGCAGATCTAAGAAAAGAGGGTGAAGTAGGGGCCAAACCAGCAAACTAACCAAATCCCGCCCATTAAAGCAACTCACTCTTTCTCACACACACAAACTCCAGCCTATCTCACTCACCACCTCAAGCTTCCTGGAACCCATTAACACTTTCTGAATCACAGGGGCCCCCCAGGCCAGCTAACAGAAAGCCTCTGTGAAGTGTGGATATCATACTTCGTGTTCTGTGGGACTGCTGAATCCTTAAGGCCTGGTTTCCTCGTAGCCAGCGGGGAATGGATGAGAAGCAAAGCTAAGAGCACACACAGGCTCTGGAATCAGAGATCCAGATTTAAGTCCCAGCTCTGCCATTTTAACAAGCTCCAATCATTTAACCTCTCTGTACCTGTTTTCTCATCTCAGAGCGGGGGCATTATTGGGCTGTGGTGGGGGTTAACTGCAGTAATACACGCTAAGCACTTAGCACAGGATCTAACAAAGGTCACCATTCAAGTGTGAGCTGCTGTCCTCACTACCTTCATACCACCTCTGCCTTTGGAAGCTGCATTGGTTCTTTTCAAAATCTATGTGTACTCTACTTCAACATAATAAAATTAGGCTTTTTGGAAGCAACTAGAATACGTACATAATTAAAGTTTTTAACATATTATGTCAAAAATGATTCCAAGAATCACACCTACAATTTCCTCCTCCTTACTAAAAATATTTAATGGTGATTTTTTTCCCCCAGTTATTTTAAAAAGCACAGCATGACTACGCATCAAATTCAATAAATTAAAACAAACATCTGATATGTGTTCTGCTTACCTTATAACCCGGACAAGTTCATGGAAAGCTTGATCTACATTCATCCTAATCTTTGCTGATGCCTCCATGTATGTTACCTTAAGTTGCCGTGCTAATTGCTGTCCTTCTTCCTGTGTTACCTGAAATTCCAAGAGTTGTGTTTGAGGTACAGTATTAACAATTAGATCTGTTCTATCTACTGCTTGGCTACCGACTGCACTGTTAATCCAGCCAGAGACCAAGTTTGTCTTTCGTAAGATGAACCAAGAGACTTAACAGCTTAACACATACTGCTGAAGCCCAGCTCTGCTGAAAAACGCAGAACATGAGAGAGGCAAGATATTAGCCTAGTGATTACTCAAAAGTATTCAATACAACAGTGATAAATACTGGCAAGTATACAAAGTGGTATGAGAGTCTATAACCCTTCTGGGCAGGTCAGGGAAAGCCTCCCTAAAGAAGTGATATTCAGGTTAGGAACTAAACAAAGACTATGGAGTTGGGTCAAAGTGAAGAAGTATCCCTCTTATATGCAGAATCCAAAAAGAAATGATACAAATGAACTTATTTACAGAACAGAAGCACACTCACAGACTTAGAGAACAAACTCATTATGGTTGCAGGCACTGGGGAGAGGATAAGGGAAAGGGATTGTTAGGGACCTGGGGATGGACATACACACAGTGCTATATTTAGAATGGATAACCAACAAAGTCCTACTATCCAGCACATGGAAATCTGCTTAACGTTGTGGCAGCCTGACGGGAGAGGAATTTGGGGAGAATGGATACATGTACATGTATGGCTGAGTCCCCTCACTGTCCACCTGAGACTATCACAGCATGGTTAACTGGCTACTCCCAGCACAAAATAAAAAGTTAAAACAAAGTAGCCTTGACAAAGGAAACAGCAGGTGTGAGGGTGCTCCAGGTTCCAGGAACTGAAGAAGCCTAGAATGGCTGGAATATAGCAAGCCAAGAGACAGCATAGCAAGCATCAAGAAGCCATGGATCTTCTTCCCATCTGCATTCCCCAGTACTTGGTACACAGAAGACTCCCAATAAATACGTGGGGAGAAAAAACAATGAATAGGACCATGCAACCTCATAATGACTTCCTTACATGAGGCAATGAAGGAAGGTAAGCATGGAAGGGTGGATTTGCTGATGACATATAAATGCCAGATCAGAATAAGAAAATGCTAACTGAATATAAGTAAATGCCCTATATGTATTTTAAACATAGAGGGCTAAAATGATTATTATTATTGATATTTTATAGTTATATTTATATGGTGGGGCTGAAAATATATATTTAAAAAAAAAAAGACTCACTGCTTCTATTACCACAAAAAAAAATAAATACAGGTTAGAAAATAATAGATGAGCAAAAAGGAAAAAATAGAAAATTTAGGAACCTGTCATCCATACAGAACCACATTCTTCTCATCTTTTTTCAATGATATAGATTTTTCTCTGAAAAAACAGAATTATAATTTTTGTACCTTTATCTTAGACCCTGGAGTTATGCTAAATCCACTTATCTAGGTGTTTTTTGTTTTTATTTTTGTAAATGCTACAGACTCTTTTTATATAAGCAATCATGCCACTTGTTAAAAAAGACAGTTTTTTGTTGCTTTCTTTCTAATGTGGATGCATTTTCATTCTTTTTCTGACCCTTCCATATTGCCTGGAACCTCGAAGACAACAGAGGAAGCGGATACTTTTGATTTGTTTCTGATCTTAGGGACAAAGCATTTAGTCTTTCAGCATTAAATAAGCTGTATTGTTTTCACAATTCCATTTTATCATCTTGGTTGGCTAATGAACTAGGTATGTATTATGTTATTTTTATAATTGCTTTAGTTTATAATATACATGTTTCACTTCTATCTAATTCAAATGGAATGTCAATCCATGTATAGTTTAAGACTATTAACAGTATGTTTCTTTCTCCTGATAATTTTTATTATTACCAACTACACTATTTTTGTTTTAAACATCCCATTATGTTTTAAGGAGATTTAAGCAACAATAATAAAAGTAATTTATATTTACCCACAGAAATGGGTAAAGGTGTTCTTCATTTCTTTGTATAGATATAGATTTCCATTTGGTATAGTTTTCCTCTTTTTGCATTTTTTTTAACGTAAGTCTGCTGGTAATAAATTCTTTCCATTTTTGTATATCTGGGAGAAGTCTTTACTTCACCTCTGCTTTTGAAATAAATTTTTAGATATTAACTTCTCAGTGAGTTTGCCACTCTGGTTGATTACAATATGAATTATTCCTGGCCCTATTTCAGCTCAAAGTATTGTTCCACCTATTCATATAGCTTGTTCTCCTAATTTAATATTACATTCACAAAATTCAGCACCTTCAGTGAAATATCATTAGACTATTACATTAGCATGTATACATCTAACAATTACTTTATATCAGATTATACCCTGTTGTGTTTCAAAAGAGTCGCAGGCAGGTTCTACACAGCACTGGTATAGTAAGTTTAACAGTTTTAAATTTTACTCTGCCTCTCCTTCACAACAGTACATGTACCATAAGGCCTACGGTTTGAAATATAAATCAATCAAATTAAGCAAGCAATTAACAATCAGTAAGGAAGCCAAGTATGAAAAGAAAGCTTTGAAGAGCCACCAATTTAGAAAGGAAAATTTCTTTTTAAGAAAAATTGACATGAAATTCCTTCCTACAAATAGAGCCTCATGTCAAAAATTCTGTTCCTTCTTCCTGGGATGTCTTCCCTTCTCTCCCAACTCTATATTAATTCATTTCATACTAATAATTCAAGACTTGAGCAATCAAAAACTTTCTTACTGTTGTTTTTAACAGTACCCCAGAATGCCCATCACATTCTTTAATGACTAGCAAAAAAAACCAACACACTACAATTTTTTGTTTTGTCTTCTCATTCTCGCACCATTATGCCATTTTCAGCTAAGCTGTAAGGCCTATTTGCCTTTGTACACCCAGAGCCTAGAAGAGCACATAGCAGTTATTTAATAAATATACATTAAGGAAATAGAGTATGACCAAATACTTACGTCTCTCTTCTTTTACTTTGAAGGTAAAAATAGATATTTGAGACATGTCAATCTCAATGAATTACTTACTTTACTAATATAAGGTAATTTGATTGTGGGAGGGAAATACACATCCTTAAGAATATTACTCCTCAACTAATAAAAATAAATGAAAAAAAAAAAAGAATATTACTCTTTCTGCTCAATTACTCCTCAGAAAGCTACCTTGCCCTCTCCCGCCTACAAGATACAATTCAGCTGGAGGGAAACAGCAAATGACCCATTTTTATACAATTAAGAAAAATTACTGCATTAATAGTCTAGATGATTAAAAAAAAAAATGCCACTGCTAAGACTGTTTATGTGCTTCACTTATTTGTTTGTTAGCACGGTCTCACACCAGTCTTCCAGGAACCGAGGTCAGCAAAGTTCACACACACCTTTCTGCTCAAGATATCTCTAACCACATACAGTGCTGCTTATGAGCTTACTGAGCATACTTTTAGTTAAGAAGTAAAAACAGCATCACCACCACAAAAGCAAAAAAATATGACAAAAAGAACACCACATGGAACAAAGCCAAAACACTGTGAAGCCAAAAATCAACAAAAAACTGAAAGACACATAAACAAGGATTTCCTGGAGGTTCCCCAACCGGGGAATTTTATAAAGATACCAAATCTTAAGCCTGGTTTTGGTAGATCTGAGTGCTGCCCAGAAATGTTTCATTTTAAACAGCCAAGGTGCCCCCCCCCCCAAAAAAAACCAGTCAATGTGAACCTGATGCAAGAAATTCAGGTTTACATTTGGAAATCTCCAATGAGATTCAGTTCAAAGGCACAAATGAATCTTCGTGGAAATCCACAATAATACAAGTTTATCTAACACTATGTATTTTTAAATAGAGAAGAGCAAAATGGGAATGATGAGAGCAATTTTATCAAACAAATGGGGTTTAATAGGAATAGACTACAACATCTGCAATACTCACTTAAGGTTGTATTGAATTAACAATACAACCTAAGTTTACAGAAGCAAAATTTGTTTTTCAAAAATATCTATTATGTAGTCATTTTAATACCACATCTTGGTTCACTGATGCCTCGATTCATTCCTTCAGCAACTTTGTTCTATGTGCTAAGGATAAAATATGAACAAAACAAAGTGGTCAAAACTGAGAAGCCCTCATGGTGCTTACAAACCTTTTAGATACAGACAAGGTGCCAAGAGGTAAAGCCAGAAGGACCCTCGCTCTCCTTTGTGGGGAGGAGCCTGTTTTCCCTGGGAGGGTGCAGGGGCACGTTGTGGTCAAGGTATGGACAGACAGGAGGAGAAGGGATGAGCACACTGACCTAATACACTGTAGTTACAGGTGAAATGGGTGCCTTTCTCAAATTATTGATGACAAGCACTTAACAAGGAGGAGAGGAAACTAAGCCAGGAGAGGTAAAAGGGGGAAAATCAAAAACACACACAAAAAGAGAGAGAGAGAGACAAAAACTGCTGATTTCTAGACCAGGCTGAGTCAAGGACATGGAACCTGAAATCAGAGCTCCCATGAAGTTCACAGTCCAAGCCCACACACAGTTGCTGTATTAAATTTCAGAATTAATATGCTGTCATATTTAATAAGGTTTACATTTTAGCAAGGGCAAGCAAATCATTTACCTATATCTTCTTACTACACCTCTGACAGGATAAACAAAATGATCAGTCTCTCTAAAGGCTCAGGTATGTGGTAAAACTGCCATTCAAATTCTTCAGATCTCTTTTTATGTCAGTGATTTTGTTTTTTTCTGTCATCAGTGCCTAGAAAGTGTTCTATAAAAGCTGGATGAATAGGGGATGCAAGAAGCAAGTTCAGAGACATACAGAAGCCAAAAGGAAGCAGCAAAGCCTCTTCCGGCTGATCTCCCCTCCCTGATGGGTTCAGAATCTCAGGAGCAGTAGTAGGGATACCCAGGGCTGACCCACATATAAAGAACACAGGGAACTGGCATTTGCTCTGTAAGAAAAACAGGACGGAAACTAGAGCAAGTCCAAAGGATCATGCCTAAGACAAAGGCAGGAATTAACAAGCTGACCAGCAGCTGATGGCAATGAGTCTAAAGAGATGGCCAACAAGTCAGCATTTCCAAACAAGAGGAAGTTTTTATGGGGTGCCTGTGGCCTGTCTGGGTTCAGCTGGTAGAGCAAATAAGGATCCCAAGGTACAGAGAATATCACCTTTAATTCTGAAGAGGGTTTTCAAAGGTAAAAACCTTTAATATAGTATTTCAACTACTATGAGTAAGGCCCTCAAGGCTAGGAAGGGAAAGGTATGTTTGTACACCCAGGGCCTAGAAGAGAGTCTGCCTCAGCCCTAAGATACCTGACACAGACAAGGAAGTATCAACAAAGGGAAGAGGGAGGAGGCACAGGGAATACTGCTCCAGAGCTAAGTAAACGGAGTGTTTCAAAAAGGAGAATGTGAGTATCTGTGTCAAATGTTACTGACATCTGCCTTAAGCGGTGACCTTGACCGAGTGCTACATGCCTGCAGTCAGTGCCAGAAAGGAAAAGAAGCAGAGAATGAGTGTACAGATAACACTTCTAAGGAGTCTTGCTTACTCGGAGGAGCAGCAAAAAAGTTCTTGAAGAGGGATGTGAGGTTAGCGCTTGCTATGGTTGCTGCTGCTGCTGCTAAGTCACTTCAGTCGTGTCTGACTCTGTGGGACCCCAGAGATGGCAGCCCACCAGGCACCTCTGTCCAGAGGATTCTCTAGGCAAGAATACTGGAGTGGGTTGCCATTTTGCTATGGTTACTTTTTGTTTTAAAGATGAGAGCACTGCAGCATGTCTCAGGCTGATGGAAATGATCATGCCGGAGAGAACTGGAACACCTGGATAGAAATGCTGGGGCGATGCCCAGGAGAAGGAACAGATGGGCTCCAGTGCCTACCAGAGAGGTTGGTCAGAGAGGTGAAGTTTATCCACACGAGTGGGGAGAAGCAAAACTGATGGGGCACACGTGCACTTAGGTTAGTGCACGTGCAGGAAGGAACATGTAGAGGTTTCTCAGGGAAATAGGAAAATACCACTCATCATCAATCTGCTAAAAATGAGGAAGGGGAAGTGTTATAAACTTAAGGATGAGAAAGTATTAACTATCAAACAAGTGGGAGATGAATGGACTAGGGAAACATAGGAGGATTTCCAGTCAGCACTAAAGGCTCTCACATAAGAGTACTGACGATGACTTTTAAGTGAGTTAGCTAACACCCCAAGTGTGGATGTGAAGGATCCTAGAAAAGAGAAGACAAAGCATGGGAGGAATAAGATGTCTCTTTGTGCCTATCCTTCAGAGAGGAGACCTATAGGAATGAGCAGAAAATTAAGCAGTTTTCAGCCATTTGGTTTTCTCCCTTGGATACATATATACATTTGAACCTTTCAGTGTTTACATAGTAACTAATGTCTATGCATCTGTTTTAAAGCCCAGAAATAAAGAACTTACTTCAAGTTCATTGCCTATCTTTGAGGTGATGAAAATATTCAACTTATTCCCAATATTGCTTCTCTTATCACTGTGTTGTTATTTTACTCTGAGACTCTATTACTTTTATTTTAAAAAAAAAAGAAAAACACAAGTTGAAAAATTTATAAATCTATGGTATAAAACAAAGCCAAAGTACCGCGATATGTTAATATCTGTAGACAGATGGAAACCACACTCCAAATACTGGCAATCTTCACTACATAAATGGCTTAAAAATAATTCATACTGATTCCCTGCCCCCAAGCTAACGATGCAAGACTTGTTCTGGTGGACACACTCTCCCCTTCTCTGTTCTCCCTAATCTTGCCAAACGTATAGAAGACTCCCACCTCAGCCCAGGCCTGCCAACTTATTCCTTTACTGGAGTTGCCACCATGAAAATGCTTGAGAAAAACCAGGGCAGGAAATCTATCTATCCAGCATTAGATATAGCAAGAACGCCCTGCTCCCTGCAGAGCTACTTTGCCATTAGTTCTCAGATCCAACAACATCTACAAATGTTTCCAGTACTAGAAAGGGCTGAGAAGGGCAATAAAAAAGTCCTACTGAGCAATATTTAATCAATATAATTAGACAGAAATGCTGAAGAAAATGGTCACCTCAAGATAAAATATAAATTTTTTAAACAGATGGACTGTCTACTCCAGGTTTCAGGATGTGATCAATGCCATATCCTAAATTACTTTCAACAGCTTATACTGGTTTGAAATGAAGATAGAATGTTTTCACCTTAACTTTATAATAAATCAGACCTGAAAGAGCAGTAGCAGTAAAATTTATTTTACATCAGGTAAACATTTCTAAACAGCTTTAGAACAGTATCATCCTCTCAAGTTCACGTCTAAAATTTGGTATACCTTCAACAAAACTTTACAAATAGAGCACATGAATCAAAGATTATGTATTAAATAATGGTTAATTACAAAATGGAAGTCTGTCCTCAATGCTGTTTGTCAATCCATTTTTCCTGATGTTTGCACTTTCAAACAAAATCTGTCAACAAAAGATTATGTTAACACCAAGATTATATTAAAAAAAGGGAACTTAAATACCAGCAAAAGTTAAGAAAGTATTTAAACAACTGTATTCCAGATGAGGGGTAAAGACTAAAGACCTAAATAATGCAGCACCTCCATTAACTTACATCTGATCTTGCTCCCCTTTCCCACAGAAAGATGAGTGGCCAATATATACCAAAATTTTTTAAAAATCAAATGTGAAGTAACTGGGTAAAGAACAAGTGAGTATAAATAAGCTTGCAACTAAATACTAAAAATATTATTTTCCTGCAGGTTATTGGGCAATTAGAGCTGCCCATGTGATTAACAGGACCTAGGAAAAAGTCAAACACTGTCATTTAAATTAAAATCATTCTCTAAATGAGGTAATTCAGCATTAACACTGAATTAGGTTACCCGGGTGACCCAGATGGTAAAGAATACACCTGCAATTCAGGAGACCTGGGTTTGATCCCTGGGTTGGGAAGATCCCCTGGAGGAGGGGATGGCAACCCACTCCAGTATTCTTTTTTTTTTTTTTCCCACTCCAGTATTCTTGCTTGCGGACTCCCCATGGACAGAGGAGGTTGGTGGACTAGAGTCCACAGGGTCACAAAGAGTCGGACACGACTGAGCGACTAAGCACAGCACAGGGGTAATTTTAAGAGCATCTGACTAAATGAGAGCTGTAGGTCTTACGTTAGAAATTATAACATGTGAATGGAGCTGGTATAAAATACCTGCAGGTTTACAGCCCACTGAAGTTCTGTGTAATATGTAAAAATTTAATATCCCCAAATCTACTTCCTTTTAATTTGTCACCTGTTACAGTACTCCTATCAAATCCAATGTGCCACACTCAGCACAGTGTTTTTGATCACGGCACTTTCTCATTAAATATAGCTGTTCACTCACATAATTACAAATAACTGGTTTCCCAAGAGCAAAACCCTCTCACCTGTCTCTGATGATCCAGATCTGCTTTATTACCAATTAAAATCATTGGAAACTCATCACGATCCTTTACTCTGAGAATCTGTCTTTGAAACTTATAGATTTCTTCAAAACTAAAAACAAAAAAAAATTCATTAATTTGGTCAAGTATCAGAATTCAAACTTCCCTGCCCGATTTAGTACTTTCTGACTTTTCCTTCCCCTACACAAACAAGAATGCAAATTTAATGAACAGTGATCTAGACATGAACAGGAGAGATCTACAGTTAAATACTGATACAAACCTGCCTCTATCTGTGACTGAAAAGACCAAAAGGAAACCTTCGCCAGTTCTCATATACTGTTCTCTCATAGCTCCAAATTCCTCTTGTCCCGCTGTATCCAGAACTAAAGAAAAAACAAGAAATGTAATGATGTTCATGTGTTCATCTCACAAAAATGGCTCCCTCACATGGGCAGGCCCAGTTAATGTGAATCCTTTGGAAAACATCACACTTGGTATAATTTTTTAAACAGCATTCCCCTTTAGTACTTAATTTTCAATGCTAAAGACAAATGTATTCTAATGGCAGACAGTCACAGAGTTATCTTCATCAGTGCAGGTTGATTTCATAGTTAGAATACATTAGCATAGCAATGATAAGGTTAAAAATATCAAATCCATATAGGCAGACAGTCAGATAACCTCTGAAGTCACTTGGATGTTTACCTCCTCTATGAAAAGAACTGAAAAAGATATCTGTAAATTCAAGAAGGAAATGCTGGTGCACCCCACCCCACCCCCAAATACCATACTGAATGTACAGGTGCTGAGGTATTCATTGATCTCTGTGAACAAAAGAATCATACAAGTTAAAATAACAGACCTTTCTCTTGTGGAGGAGTGGAAAGCTTAGCCAAGCACAAAACACTATTTGCTAAGGCCTCTGTGCTATAAACTCTAAGCAAGTTAGCAAATATTGAAGCTTTTCTATATTTACTTCACCCATTTTAGCCTTCATCAAAATGCAGGAAGAGCCAAAACCTCATTTTTTTTCCCCCAAATGTCCCAATAAACACAACTTTAACAAGTTACAGTGACATGACTATTTTACCTGCTCTCAATCCAGTTATTGTTTTATATTACATTTAAATTGCCTAACATGTAGATTCATCAATTAAAACTAATGAAAAAGATGAACTTATATTCAAGATCATCTAACATTTCAGCTGTAGTTATTTAACCTAGCAAAACTTCAAAACTTACTTTAAAAAAAAGGACATGTGAACCATCAAATAAAGGAAGATTACTTACTATCTAGCCGGGCCGCCCGGTCATCTATCACGCACTGTTTTGTGTAGGAATCCTCGATGGTTGGATCATAATCCGTTACAAAATAAGACTGTAAGAAAAATAACACAATTTTAAAATTTATGCTTACTTGCCCAAGTACCAACATAACTTTACCCAGAACTCATCAAAATATTTTCACTGTATTAAAGTGTATCCTACTGTGTCAATTCCCTATTAAATGAAATCTATTCACAGCAGCTTCCAAGTGGAGAAAGGGTACTAAACATCTCTGAATTTTCACATCTGAAACATGTAAGAAGATTGTAACAGTGTTACTGCAGTTTTTTCATTTTTCATAATTAACTTATATACACCTAAAACTCTAGATCTCAAGTTCCAGAAAAACTAGAAACACACCTTTAGCTGTAATTCAGGTCTATCTCCAACCCAAAGGCAGGCATCAGTCCTTAGAACAAACTGTAAGTTTTGGAATGAAAGAGACAACACCAGGTCTGCCTGATTCAATGCCTGATTGTCTCTTCCCTTTTCTCACACCTTGTCTTAGTTCCCTTTCAGTTGCCTTGTGTATTACCCTAAAGGATGTGATTTCAGGATTTTCATTTAATCTGCATGAATCTCAAACTTTTTCTTTCACTGATATTTTTGTTAGTTTTCCAACTATTTCCTCTTCTGTTAGCAAAGCCACCTAACCATCACCTTATGAAGTCATCACCAGAAGGAAGGCAGTTAAGACAGCAGAGGAGGAAGGGAGGAGTCCTAGCAAATCACTTAATGTTTGATTATTACATTTCACAATCTTTTTAAAAGATTTTAAAAAGAAACCAGAAACACGCATCTGAAAGACAATTGATTTTCCTCTTCATCCAGGAGGGTACTACCTAGGACACTGATGTCAGTTCTGAGTGTCTCCCTTATTCTCCCTCTTGACTGACCTCCTCAAAGCCCATTTTGCTACTAACTCATCACAAAATCTGAGGGATGACTTGGAGGAAGGCAGCCTAATGTGAGAAATGAGTGCTGAAGGTGTTCGGTCATTCTTCAGGCAAGGGCTCCTGGAAACTGGACCTGCTGGCTCCAGGGACACACCGTTCTGAAGAGACAAGCCCAGCATGGTGAGCTGTGCACACACCAAAAAGCTACGTGAAAGCAAGCGCTCTGAACAGGGCAGCAGAGAAGCTCCTCCTGTGGGGGCAGAGGCGGAGGCAGCAGGGACTAACCTGCTTGCTACCCTGACTTCACATATTTAATTTTGAATGATACTTCCTACTTTCTATTTGTATTTTTGGAGTAACTTTAGTTACACAGAATTTGACCGTAATTCTATTTCCCTTTTGGTGGCTTCATTTAAATGATCAAATTGCCAACATCAGTTGGATCATCAAAAAAGCAAGAGTTCCAGAAAAACAACTTCTTCTGCTTTATTGACTACACCAAAGCCTTTGACCGTGTGGATCACAACAAACTGTGGGAAATTCTTAATAACATGGGAATATCAGATCACCTGACCTGCCTCCTGAGAAATCTGTGTGCAGGTCAAGAAGCAACAGTTAGAACTGGATATGGAACAACAGACTGGTTCCAAATCAGGAAAGGAGTGTGTCAAGGCTGTATATTGTCACCCTGCTCATTTTAACTTATATGCAGAGTATATCATGCAAAATGCTGAGCTGGATGAAGCACAAGCTGGAATCAAGATTGCCAAGAGAAATATTAATAACCTCACATATGCAGATGACACCACTCTTATGGCAGAAAGCAAAGAACTAAAGAGCCTCTTGATGAAAGTGAAAGAGGAAAGTGAAAAAGTTGGCTTAAAATTCAACATTCAGAACACTAAGATCATGGTATCTGGTCCCATCACTTCATGGCAAATAGATGGGGAAACAATAGCAACAGTGGCAGACTTTGTTTTCTTGGGTTCCAAAATCACTGCAGATGGTGACTGCAGTCATGAAATTAAAAGACGCTTACTCCTTGGAAGAAAAGCTATGACCAACCTAAACAGCATATTAAAAAGCAGAGACATTACTTTACCAACAAAGGTCCGTCTAGTCAAAGATATGGTTTTTCCAGTAGTCGTGAATGGATGTTTGAGAGTTGGACTACAAAGAAAGCTGAGCGCTAACGAATTGATGCTTTTGAACTGTGGTGTTGGAGAAGACTCTTGAGAGTCCCTTGGACTGCAAGGAGAGCAAACCAGTCAATCCTAAAGAAAATCAATCCTGAATATTCGTTGGAAAGACTGATGCTCAAGCTGAAACTCCAATACTCTGGCCACGTGATGCAAGAACTGACTCATCTGAAAAGACCCTGGTGCTGGGCGAGATGGAGGGTGGGAGGAAAAGCGGACGACAGACGATGAGATGGTTGGATGGGATCACTGACTCAATGGACAGGAGTTGAGTAAGCTCCGTGGGTTGGTGATGGACAGGGAAGCCTGGTGTGCTGCAGTCCATAGGGTCGCAAAGAGTTGGACACGACTGTGCAACTGAACTGAACTGATTTTTTTTTTTAATTACCAACAGGAGCAGCTTTGAGTAGAAAGCCATTTCCATCACCACCCCATCCCCATTTTAAAATAAACAGATATCAAAACAGTCTTTGAACTGACTCTCTGGAACCCACACCTCTTCTAAAAGCAAATACAACTGGCAACATATTCTTTGTACCCACTATTATAAACACCACAGAAAGCAGTCTTTCACCAAACAACCTGGGTAAAGCACAATATTTAAATCTTAAGGTTAGTTTCCTGAAACATGTTTCTCCATAGTAACCTGACACTTCCTGCCATGCTTTCATCTTGTAAAACCTAAGCTTCATTGACTACTCCCAAGTTATCTCTTAATGTGCCAATATGACCCTCCCAGTTTGTCTGAAAACACAATGGACAAATACTAAGTATATTTTTTTCAAATGTTCAAGTCATGTATGATAGCTCAAATTCTTCCACTGTGATGGGTTTCTTTGCATTGTGATACCAAATGAAGAAAATAACACATATAGAGGACTGTTGGTTTAAGCAACACTAAGGGCAATTGTTTTTCCTTTCTGTGACTATGGAAGTTATGTATTTTCTTTAGATGTCTTGGCTCTTGAAATACAATCTTAATGTTATAAGAATTTTGCCTCTTCACCAACACTGGCATGCATTTATTCCACTCATTAATGTTTAGAATAAGTTAACTGTTGCACTTTCTGGATATTTAGGTCTACATTTCATCTTTGCTGTGTCCTATTTTCAAAATTTGCAGACACCTTGGTATATATAGATTTTAAAGAACCATCTTCACTAAAAGCATCATTGCCCCTCATAAGAGATCCATCTTAAGGAACATTACTCTATTACATAACCAAAGACCCCTTTCCCTCTCGCAATTCTAATAAGCCACAGGTCATAATGTGCCTAAAAATAGCATTCATCACATGCAGGTAGGAAAGATAAATCATCACCTCCTATCACAAAGACTTAATATTTTTGTTACTTAAACTTGGGTCCCCGATATTTGAGGCAGCAGATCACCAACAGGAAATCAGTCTCTGGTGATGGAGAGTGCTGGATTTAATTCTAACTCTACTACTTTCTAGCTGTGGAACCTAAGGCAAATTACCTCTTTAACCGTCAGCATCTGTAAAACAGGACAGTAACACAACTCCATAGAATGGATAAAATGAAGCAATGAATATAAAGTGCCAGCACAAGCTGATGACTAATAGATGTTGGTCAGTGTATTGTTCTGTCATGTAGTTAAAATGGTATGAACTAGAGTTTTCACTCAACTGAAAAGATGAGCTAATACCAGGAACGGCTATTGTAATTCCAATCCTAGTTATATCACAGACTAGACTTGTCATCCAAAATGCTGTGAATCAAGATAAAAGCTCCCCATCTGAAGTTCTGGAAATATTTCTTTGGATTTGAGCAGTAATTACACAAGTATATGTAATACACATGTAAAAACTCATCAAGCTGTACATTTAAGATATGTGCATTTTGTATGTATACAAACTATACCTCTATAAAATACATTAATGGCTCCCCGCTGGACTATCTTTACACAGTTCACAAAGCTCTCCAGTTTGACGTGTGTTGTTCACCAAAGTGCTATTCTTCACTACCTGAATCCCTTCTGCTGATTGCTCTTGCTCTTGGTTTCATTCACTTGTTCAACAATTATTTATGGGGCATCCCTGGTGGCTCAGATGGTCAAGAATCCGCCTGCAATGCAGAAGACACGGGTTCGATCCCTGGGTTGGGAAGATCCCCTGGAGGAGGGGCATGGCAACCCACTCCAGCATTCCTGCCTGGAGAAACCCCATGGACAGAGGAGCCCGGCAGGCTACAGCCCATTGGGCTACAAAGAGTTGGACACGACTGAGCGACTAAGCGCCGCACAGGGGCAAGGTCCCTACTTTCTCAGAACCCACTGCTTTTCACACACCCAGCAACTGTGCTGTGATTCGGACAAGGGGGATGGGGAGTATTAAAGGTACTGGCCAAAGAACAGAAACAGCACGCAACGCCAGTAACATGCTTGTTCAGAAGGCAACCAAGTGTAAGCAGTTAACGCTGCAGGAATACACAAGAACTCCGTGTACCTTCCTGCTGCGATTCATGGGGTCGCAGAGTCAGATGCGACTGAGCGACTGAACTGACTGAACTGATGTGTACCTTCACTTACACAGTCCCAGCAGTTTGATGGAAAAGAAAACAGTCTCTCCCCTGAGGCTGAAAAAAAGTTACCAACAGCCCAAGATGGACATTTTGTAGCAGAAAGCAAGGAGAAAAAACACAGTATTGCATTGTGGAAGACAGCAGAGGCTCCAGAAAGGGCAGGAAAGGACAGTGGACTAGAGTTCAGCCCACTGAAAGTGGGAATGAGAGTCATGGGTGCAGAAAGTAGTGTGCTTTCCTGAAATCACAGGAAAGGATGCATGGAGAAGGATCCCAACTAGAAAGAAAGCAATACCTCTTTTCAATAGGTGGGATGCCTTCCAGGTAGTAAGAAGGGCAAATGTGGACCTAACTCTCTTTAAGGTTGCTTGGAGTTATGGAGAAAAGCTTAAGATTAGGGAAGCTGTCCCATTCAGACAGGGAGATTTTCCCTGATAAAATATGATCTGAGTAGGACTGTCCAAAGCATAACAGAATAGTGATAGCTAGGAATGTTTTTCCTGCTGCACAATAGAAGCTTCACTTAGCTTAAGAGAACTGCCACTTCATTCTTTTCCCATTCAAAAGAGCTGCCTTAAGGAAGATAAGGAGGGTCCTGGGAGGAAAGAGAATAAGCTGGTGTAACTTTGCAGTTAGTGGCAGGAGTGACACAAGTCACTCTCCAGGCACCAAGGTCCTGGTGAAAGTGCAATTCCCAAAAACTGCCACAGGGCGGTGCCTGGTCTACACCCTGGGGCGGGGGATGAATCTCCTGGAGGTTCTGGGAAACTCAGAAAACCCAGCTCACGGGTTAAAGTCCACTACCCTTGCATATAAAAAGGACAGGAGGTTAGACCTAAGGTGCCACTAGGGAGCTGTAAACAGACGACGGGGCGTTTCTGAGCACAGCAGTATTCTTAGAAGTCCTCTAAACTCACAGGGTACAGAAAGAGGAGGGGAAAAGGAGAGCGCAGGAGAAGGAAGCTGGTTCAACAGTATGGGAAAACCCTGACAACTCCTCAATATAGGTACTGTGTATACAAGAACATTTTAAACTGTTCACTATATAATTATACACTGTATATATTATTCAAAATTTTTAAAAAATCTGGTGGTAGTAGGTTAAGTACTGTAAGAAGGGTCAAATCAAAGGAAGAATATACTAGATCCTTTTTAATCCTAAACTTTCACCTCACTCTACTCAAGACCAACTAACCCACCTAGAAACACTGACTTTTTTTTTGGGGGGGGGGGGGTCAGAATATCTTGCAGTTCTCTTTATATTTTATTTTTTCTCTTTTACTGTCCATCATTCCTTCAACTCGACTGGAATACAAGCTCTATGAGGACAGATTTTTGTCAGAGGTAGAGTGACTGGTCTAATGTTTAAAGAGCAAATGGATCCAACACTAAAATCAAAAGTTTTCAGGCTTTTCGGCCAACACTCCTGCTCTTCTCACCCTCTCTGGAGGTAAAGCTCACTCATTCTCATCCTCCATTCCTGCTTCCACTGCTCCCATTTTGTTAAAAAAAAAAAATGAAATATCCTCAATCAATAACAGGAGTCATCATTTATTAAGCATCTGCTATGTGACATGCAGTTTAAAAATGATACACATAAACTTTTCCTAAAGATTCTTCAGATATGTATTTCCCTCTTAAATGTTTAAGTGAGGCAAAGAATTACCTTTTCCAGGTCACCCAGCTAATAACTACGATTTAAGTTCAGGTCTTAACCTAATGAATGTTTTAGAATTCTTGCTATTTAATATAATTCATAAGATTTCAAATCTTTCATTCCTTTATTGACCTATAAAACAAGGAGTAAAAGTACCAGGAAAAATATGAAACAAGGAAAACCAAGACTAACAACTACATAGTTCCATTCTTTTCTTTCTTTTAGTCCTGCTCACCTCCGCCCTGCCCCTCAAGGGGCACAGAGAACCCAGGTCATCAAACAAGCTAGACACAGAATTCTGTAGTTCTCTGCTCCCCTCCACTTTAAAAAGTCATTACTTCTAGCCTCAAAACCTGCATTGTTTTTTAAATAATGATAAAATAAACCCAAACATGAGGTTTCACGAGGGCTTGCTTTCTACTAATACATGCATTTACATATAAAGTCTTTACTGGAGGCACAAGGTGAGAAGAAAATGTATGGGCTATGGTGTTTGAGAAGCCTGACACTCAAACACAGATGCTATTCTACTTTCTAGCAGCTTGATTAACATCTCTAAGGCCCATTTTCTCAACAGAAAAGAGTGAGAACAAGGCTAAGTTACGGAAGGTATATTCCAGGGCCCAATTCAGGATAATGGAAAAGACAAACCAGAAAGGAAGGGATGAGGGCTGCTCGGAGCTGCCCCGAGGGACTGGAGGGCTGCGCTCACCAGTGAGGCCGATCGCCAGTGAGGCCGTGTGTGCCGCTCCCCTCTTCCTGCTCATCCCCGCCCACTGCACCAAAGGATCCCGAAGTGCAGGGAGGCAGCAGGGTGAAGAGGGAAGAGCTGGAGGTGTGAGTTCGAGGGACCAGAATACAGCACTACCACCTTTACCAGCTGTGGGAAACTGGAGCACCTCATTTAACCTGCCTGAACCTCAGTTTCCTTGACTGTAAGATGGGAATACTAACCGAAGCCCAAACCACTTACTTTCTTTTGCAAGGCCTCCAACTCTCTAACCAGAAGATTAGCTCAATATGCTCTGAATTCCTCCTACCTTTAAGGTGGTGATGGTTTGGATTTTCCCAACTTTGAATATTCTGTCTTATTGTTAAAAGTTGTGATTTGGAAAATACATATATCAAGCTTTATATATACTGTGTAATTGGTACTTACAATTTCCTAATTGCTCATCTTTTCATGTATGTGTATGTGTGTTAGTTGCTCTGTCATGTCCCACTCTTTGCAACTCCATGGACTGTAGCCCTCCAGGCTCCTCTGTCCATGAAATTCTCCAGGCAAGAATACTGGAGTGGATAGCCATTCCCTTCTCCAGGGGATCTTCCCAATGCAGGGATCAAACCTGGAACTCCTGCACTGTAGGCAGACTCTTCACCACCTGAGCCACCAAGGAAACCCAGTATATATGAACATGTGTATATATGGATATATAAATGGAACACTGAGCCAATAAACTCAATATATTATAAGCAGAAAACTTTCTTCAAAGCCCTTCTGTGGGTTAAGCTTTTCCTTGCAATTTAATGAGATCTGAGGTAAATCTCCTAATTTTTTCTAATCATTCTTCAATTATAAATGTTTTTCAATTACTTTCAGCCCAAAGAACACTGTGATTTCAATAAGTACGGTGGCCAGTCGGCAAGCGAAAAGATGTTCAATATCACTAATTATTAGAGAAATGCAGATCAAAAATACAACGAGGTACCACTTCATACCAGTCAGAATGGTCATCATTAAAAAGTCTACAAATAACAGATACTGGAGAGGTGTGAAAAAAAGGGAAACCTCCCATACTGTTGGCTGGAATGTAAGTTGGTACAACCACTGTCAAAAACAGTATGGAGGTTACTCAGAAAACTAAAAATAGAATTATCATGTGATCCAGCAATCCTACTTCTAGGAATATACATGGACAAAACTATAATTCAAAAAGATACATGCATCCCAATGTTTATAGCAACACTATTCACAAGAGCCAAAAAACATAGAAACAACCTGAATGTCCATCAACAGGTGAGTGAATAAAGAAGATGTAGCACATATATGCAACGGAACACTACTCAGCCATGAAAAACAATGCCATGTGCAGCAACATGAACACAACTAGAGACTATAGCATTAAGTGAAGTGAGCCAGAAAGAGAAGGACAAATACCATATGACATCACTTATATGTGGAATCTAAAATACGGCACAAATGAACCTGTCTACAAAACAGAAACAGGGGCTTCAACGGTGGTTTCAGTGGCTAAGACTCTGAGCTCCCAATGCAGGTGGCCCAGGTTCAATCCCTGGTCAGGGAATTAAATCCCACATGCTGCAACTGAGAACTTCCATTCTCATGGTGCAATGAAGACCGAAGGTCTTGTGTGCCGCAATTAATACCCTGTGTGGCCAAATAAACAAAATATTAAAAAAAAAAAAAAAGATACAGACTCAGAGACTACAGACCTGTGGCTGCCAAATGGGGGCAAGAGAAGGGCTGGGAATTTGACGTTGAAACATACACTATTACATTTAGAATGGGTCAACAAGGTCCCAATGTATAGCACAGGAAACTATATTCAATATCCTATGAAATCATAATTTGATGTTGTTCAGTCGCTCAATCGTGTTGGATTTTTTGCGACACCATGGACTGCAGCATGCCAGGCTTCCCTGTCCATCACCAACTCCCCAAGCTTGCTCAAACTCTTGTCCATTGAGTCAATGATGCCATTCAGTCATCTCATCCCCTTCTCCTGCCTTCAATCTTTCCTAGCATCAGGGTCTTTTCTAATGAGTTGACTCTTCCCATCAAGTGGCCGAAGTACTGGAGCTTCAGGCCCAGCATCAGTCCTTCCAATGAATATTCAGGATTGATTTCCTTAAGGATTGATTGGTTTGATCTCCTTGCTGTCCAAGGGACTCTGAAGAGTCTTCTCCAGCACCATAGTTCCAAAGCATCAATTCTTAGGCACTCAGCCTTCTGAGTTTATGGTCCAACTCTCACATCCATACATGACTATTGGAAAAACCATAGCTTTGACTAGACAGACCTTTGTTGGTAAAGTAATGTCTCTGCTTTTTAATATGCTGTATAGGTTGGTCATAGCTTTTCTTCCAAGGAGGCAGTGTCTTTTTACTTCAAATCTGCAGTGATTTTGGAGCCCAAGAAAATAAAGTCTGTCACTGTTTCCATTGTTTCCCCATCTATTTGACATGAAGTGATGGGACTGGAAGTCATGTTCTTACTTTTTTGAATGTTGAATTTTAAGCCAACTTTTTCACTCTCCTCTTTCATCAAGAGACTCTCTAGTTCTTCTTTGCTTTCTACCATAAGGGTGGTGTCATCTGCATATCTGAAGTTATTGACATTTCTCCTGGCAATCTTGATTTCAGCATGTGCGTCATCCAGCCCGGCATTTCGCATGATGTACTCTGCATATAAGTTAAATAAGCAGGGTGACAATATATGGCCTTGACGTACTCCTTTCCCAATTTGGAACCAGTCCATTGTTTCTTGACCTGCATAAAGATTTCTCAGGAAGCAGGTAAAGTGGCCTGGTATTCCCATCTCTTGAAGAATTTTCCACATTTTCCTGTGATCCACACAGTTAAAGGCTTTAGCGTAGTCAATGAAGCAGAAGTAGATGTTTTTCTGGAATTCTCTTGCTTTTTCTATGACCCAAGGGATGTTGGCAATTTGATCTCTGGTTCCTCTGCCTTTTCTAAAACCAGTTTGAACATTTGGAAGTTCTCAGTCTACGTATTGTTGAAGAGTAGCTTGAAGATTTTTGGGCATTACTTTGCTAGCATGTGAAATAAGTGCAACTGTGAGGTAGTCAACACTCTTTGGCATTGTCTTTCTTTGGGATTGGAATGAAAACTGACGTTTTCCAGTCCTGTGGCCACTGCTGAGTTTTCCAAATTTGCTGGCATATTGAGTGAAGCACTTTCACAGCATCATCTTTTAGGATTTGAAATAGATTAGCAAGAATTCTATCACCTCCATTAACTGTGTTCGTAGTGATGCTTCCTAAGGTCCACTTGACTTCACACTTCCAGATGTCTGGCTCTAGGTTAGTGATCACACCATCGTGGTTATCTGGGTTACTAAGATCTTTGTTATATAGTTCTTCTGTGTATTCTTGTGACCTCTTAGTATCTTCTTCTGTTAGGTCCATACCACTTCTATCCTTTACTGTGCCCATCTTTGCATGAAATGTTCCCTTGGCATCTCTAATTTTCTTGAAGAGATCTCTAGTCTTTCTCAATCTATTGTTTTCCTCTATTTCTTGCATTGATCACTTAGGGAGGTTTTCTTATCTCTGTGTGCCATTCTGTGGAACTGCTTGCTCTTCTGTGAACCCATCTGCATTCATACGGGTAGATATTTCCTTTTCTCCTTTGCTTTTTGCTTCTCTTCTCTTCTCAGCTATTTGTAAGGCCTCCTCAAACAACCACTTGGCTTTTTTGCATTTCATTTTCTTGGCAATGGTTTTGATCACTGCCTCCTGTACAAACAACATTATGAATCTCTGCCCATAGTTCTTCAGGCACTCTGTCTATCAGATCTAATCCCTTGAATCTATTTGTCACTTTCATTGTATAATCATAAGGGATTTGATTTAGGTCATACCTTAATGGCCTAGTGGTTTTCCCCATTAAGTCTGAATTTTGCAATAAGGAGTTTATGATCTCAGCACAATCAGCTCCTGGTCTTGTTTTTGCTGACTGTATAGAGCTTCTCCATCTTTGGCTGCAAAGAATATAACCAATCTGATTTCAGTATTGACCATCTGGTGGTGTCCATGTGTAGAGTCAACTCTTGTGTTGTTGGAAGAGGGTGTGAAATCATAATGGAAAAGAATATTTTAAAAAGAATGTATATATTTGTATATCTGAGTCACTCTGCTATACAACAGATTGTCACAACACTGTACATGAATTATACTTCAATTTCAAAAACTGAAAAGAAATAAATTTAGATGTCTAGTACAACGTCTTGGGCTTCTCTGGTGGCTCAGTGGTAAAGAATCCACCTGCTAATTCAGGAGATGTGAGTTTGACCCCCAGGTCAGGAAGATCCACTGGAGAAGGAAACAGCGATCCACTCTAGTATTTTTGCCTGGGAAATCCCATGGACAGAGGAGCCTGGTGGGCTACAGTCCATGGGGTGGCAAGAGTCAGACACAACTTATCAACTAAACAACAACACAGTACAACATCTTAATTACATTAGTCAATACTCATCTAAAAGTTTCTTTCTCTCTGTTCTATACAGAGCTGAGACGTCTGTGATTGGACTGGGGTAGAGGGATGATTAAGACCAGTCATCTTTGATTTCCCCATATTATTATGCATCTTTTCTACCCCCAACAAGACTGCCTCTAATCTGGCTCCTTAAGGGTTGGGAGCTGAAGGAGTGGAGAGAAATAAGGGAGGTTGATAAGGCCTTACCAACGAGAGCTGATGCCCATGATCACTTTCTCATGAGGGCCTGCAGGTTTTCCAGAAGAGTACACAAGTGAGACCCTCCACGTGCAATTCTCAGGATGAGTAAGTCCTAGAAAACTCTCAATTCTTGGGGTTCCCAAGGACACCTCCTCCTGTCTGACATCATCATCTAGGTCATCTTTTCAGAAGGTTTTAAAATCTGGTTCCATCCAGAAACTCAGGGGGACCTATTATTGTCTTTTAAAGTGCATACTACTAACTAAACAGTCCTCTTCCTTTCTCTCCGCTCTGCTATCAGTCCACAGATTTGCATACTAATCTTTCTGTTCTCCAAACACAAGGGGATAACATGTCAAGTTCTCAGAATGGTTCTATTAGAGTTTCCCCCATCACTTGGCTTCAAGGAAGGGGGCTTCAGAGAAGCATCCTCTCCACTCCACGGTGTGTAGAGACGGGAAAGGGCAAAGAACACACCGCCACTGACAGCTCTCTCCCCAAAAACATCCGGGTCTCAGAACCCTTAACTCTCCACACTTTTACTTCCTGGAAAATATGGGCTAAATGTGCAAAAGCAATTTAAGGCCATCTTCTATGCAAGTCCTTGAAATGTGAGGGTCACCAAGCAACTACTGCTTTATTTCCAGTCTTCGAGGCTTCAGAAGAAACTAAGTTAGAGTTCCAGTTAAAACCCTGTTAAAGGTGTCCAACTAGATTTGATGAATCCAAGGCCTGTCTCAAGCTTTTCAGAATTTCTTTGGTGTTAAGCAAAGTACTCTGCACATACATAGTTAGAGCCTCAACATATTTTGCAGTTGGAAAACCCAGTAATTATGAAGGTCACAATGAGGAACTAGGAATCGACTTCCAAGAGCACAGTAAGGACCTGGTTAGCTATCGGTGGCCTCTGTTTGCTAAAACAGGAGCGGTGCAAATTCCTCTGGTAACACTAGAGAAGACCACAGCAACTTCAGGCAGCTGGAAGCCAGACTGGGCGCTTCCTGGTGTCACTTTTTAACAGCAGCTGTCAAGTCACAGAGAACCTTTGTTCCCTGCTACATCCTCCCTTATTTTTTTTGTCAAATGTTTCCAATGTGCTTGATATTCCTGCACTTGAGTACATATTTTTGTTCCTGACTGAAATTAGCATTTCACTTAACATGCATAATTACAGAGATCTCTATAATTTATCCTCCAGAATTCTAAAGCAGAATAATAAAAGCTACCCTAAACCCTATACTCCTTTTAGCTTCTCTTTAACAAAACTTCAGTCAAAGGTGCTAATTGTCTCACTGTCTAGAGCCACACCACGTGCCTTTCATATGACTTCTGTACAATCTCAGTGATGACATATACACCTCAAGTAAAGTGTGTGGCCGTCAATGAATAGGCCTAGTATGCACTACGAAAAGTATGGTACAAAGTCAACTTACAAACTTATCACAAAAGTTTACTTCTAAAGTCTGTTATTTGGTGCTCATTTATTTCCCCAGGGAAAAGTTGTTCTAATCTGTGTTTAGGTCCATAGGCCAGACCACAAAAGCTACCATTGAAATATGGTCCTGAGCCAGTGTTAACCCTGAGTCCTAACCTCTGAAGCAGAGTCATCTGGCCCAAGAAGAAATGGGAAGGGAGTTTTGTTTCCTTTCCCAGAGTACAGAGCCAGCCCAAAGCTACACTTAAAAGGAGGAAAAGCTTGTCAAGGGGTACCCCCTTGTACACCAAGCCTCTTCATTCTGCCCCAAGTCCCTATTACTACACTCTTACCCAGGCTTTAGTCTCCTTCTGAAAACATTCTAGGTACAAAACTACCTACCTTTCTCCCCACTGTTCCTTCCACTCTCAAAGTAAAACTAGCAATTTCCTCACCCAGAGGCACTAGGCAGACATTATCAGTCCAAATTAGAGAATGTTGCCAGTATGAGACAGCTCACCCCGACCCTGCAAACGTCTATTCTTTTCAAGAGCAAAATCAATCTTCAGTAACATTTTCAACACCGGTCAAGAAGAACAGCTTCAAACTCTGTAAAGGGAAAATTATTCAGGGGTGGGTAAACTGCCATTTCATGATGCCAGTTCCCTACACTCTTCACAGCTTTCATCCTTCCAAACCCAAGGCTTTAAAAGCAGGGAAGAAAAGAGAAATGTTTTCCTCTTTCCCTACCCTTCACCACCCTACAACTTTGCCTACCCAATAGGTTAGCTTCGTCAGATCACACATTTTTCATTCACAGTACCAGTGAGCGATTCTGAAAAGTGGAGGAACCCTATTCCTCAACAGGAGGAAAAGGGCTGCACACAGCCCTGCCATGGCTGCAGCCACGATTCACATCATGAACCATTTGTAAGCAAGCCAAGCTTGACTCAGGGGTTGCCTACCTAACTAGATGGTCATCTTTTACTGTCGACATGATATCTGCAAACCATTGAGCAACAATAAGCCAGTGGCCTCTATCACAGAGTACGATAAAGTTTATTTCACTTCCCTGAACTTAATGGTTGTTTGCTGTCATCTCTCAATTACTGTAGTCTTATACAGATAATATATGAAGCCTAAATAAAGTTTTAAGGATAAGAATTACCAAAGTTTTTAAACTGACCCACTTTCCTGAACACTGTAAACTAAAACAACACTATAAACCAACTATACTCCAATAAAAAAAATTTTTTTAATTAACATTTTTTAAAAGCACAATGATTACTGGCACAGACAAGAATAACAGATAAACAGAGAGAACTATATAAGCTTCACATCATCCCCATGGAAAACATGAGTAATTCCCAGACATTCTCTTTTTCACACCAAGACACAAGTTTTTCTTGTCTTTCAGTTCTTGCCTTGACTGACTTGCACTCCTGGAGTTTCCATACCCACCCATCCTTCCCATCCTCATAACTACTGGTTAGTCAGCCCTCCTTACCTCTAACCTCATGTGGGCCTCAGCTGCCTAAAAAACATTGTGCTGGCCTCTGTGGGACATTTTAGATGAACAAACTCCTAACCTTCGGGGCACAAAACTGTCCAGACTTAACCTGGGTCCCATCTTGGCATCTTTCCTCTTCATATCCAGGTCCTCCCCACACTGGAACCCACTCTGCAGGCTCAGTGCCACCACACAGACCTCAGGGCCATATCAGCTTTAGGCAAGAAGCATTCTCAACTATTACATGGTCCATATTCAGAGTCTCAGCACTGGTAGCTTTGTTAATTGTCTGACTTTGACACAATACTACAATGCTCATTATTGCTTCTTTTTTATTCCCAAACCCCAATATCTCCATTTCTTCTCCTTTTTAACAGGCTTTTCCAATCAACAGGTGTTCCAGTTCACTTATAATTGGGCTTCTACTCTAACTCTTCTCCTGATAATCTGCTAAGTAACCCATGCTCTTCCTAGAACCAGGGCCTCCTTTTTGTTTGTTTTTAAGAGCATTGTTGTAGTTTAGTCACTAAGTCATCTCCAACTCTTTTGTGACCCCATGGACTATAGCCCACCAGGCTCCTCTGTCCATGGCATTTCCCAGGCAAGAAATCTGGAGTGGGTTGCCATTTCCTTCTCCAAGGAGAAGATGTAGGAAGATCAAACCTGCATCTCTCATTGGCAGATGTGTTCTTTACCACTGAGCCACCAGGGAAGCCCTTTAAGACTATTACTGGGATATAATTCATTTACCATAAAATTCACACCTTTTAAAGTACACTATTCATTAGTTTGTATCAACTTACCAGGTTATGCAGCCACCATCACTAATTCCAGAACCCTTTCACCACCCCCAAAAGGAATCCTATACCTATGATGAGCCATTTCCCATTTCCCCATCCCCTGCCATTTCTATGACCACTCAACAACTCATCTACTTTCTGTCTCAATAGCTTTGCCTGTTTGGGACATTTCATATAATGGAATCATACAATATGTGGTCTTTTATCTCTGGCTTTTTGCACTTAGCATAATGTTTTCAGTGTTCATCCATGCTGAAATATGTGAGTACTTCACTTCTCATTCCTTTTGATGATATGCCATCATATGGATATACCTCACTGTATTTATCCATTCATCAGGTAATGGACATTTGGGTCATTTCCACGTTTTGGCTATTATGAACAATGCTGCTATGACCATTCACATACAATCTTTCTGTGTGAACATATATGTTCTTTTCTTGGGCATATAACTAGTAGTGGAATGGTTAGATCATGTGGTAACTTTATGCTTAACTTTTTGAGGAACTGCCAAACTGTTTCCCAAAGTGGCTGTTCCATTTACATTCCCATCAGCAAAGTTCAAGGGCTCTCATTTCTCAAGATCCTCATCAATACTTATTACTGAAAATGTGTCTTTTTGATTCTAGCCATCCTAGTACAAAGCAGTAATCTCTTTACAGTGTTGGGTTTTTTTTTAATTAACTTGTTTTATTTATTGGGTTGGCCAAAGAATTCATTCAGGTTTTTTCATAAGATGTTACGGGAAAGCCCAAATGGACTTTTTTGTCAACCCAATATTTATTTGGCCACAGTGTGGGACATAGAGGATCTCAGCTCCCTGATCAGAGGATCACACCTGCTCCTCCTGCAGTACAAGCCTGGAGTCTTAACCACTGAGCCATCAAGGAAGTCCCTCTTTGCAGTTTTGATTGGCATTTCCCCAATGAAACATTGTACATCTTTTTACATGCTTATTGGCAATTTGTAAATCTTTGGAGAAATGTCTGTCAAACTTTTGCCTACTTTAAAACAGTCACATTAATTTATAAAGTCTTCCTGCCAAAAGTTAATACATATTTCCTAAACCTCAACCACGGGCCAAAGTCCTGTTATTCACCAACAATCCGCCACAATTCCAACTTCTACATATCACATTTGTGGGTAATACCTGCTCCTGTGTTCCCATCAGCAGCGCTCACCTCCCACTACGTGGTGGTTCTGCAGTTTCCAATGCCAAACCCACCCCCCTAACACCATCCACAGCCTCTCCAATCCCGAACTTCCCCATCACACTGAACTTCCTCTGCCTATATGATGCCCTAGCACAGTTCACTTGTGCCAGTATTTGCAATCACCCTACTTCATCAAATCTAAGACAGCATCAGTTATAAGACCATCATTATTTTATATGCCAAGAATGAAAAAAATGCTAAAACTATGGCACATCTTTCATTATGAAGCATCTCAATGTCAGTACTAAAATGCAGAGAAGAAAAAAACTGTGAGTTGGAATCAATGAAAGACAGCAGTTCTAGACAGCAACTCTGAAAGGCTGGTGTTACTCCCACTTTACAGATAGGATCACTGAGATTCACAAAGTCAGTAGGTTGGTGGAAGTAAGACCCAAATCCAGGTCTGACTCCAAAGCAATACTGAGTCCATTATACTTTCTTTAACCTGTCATATTCACATCAAAGCATACAGCATGCACCAGTTTAAAAAAAGAAATGCTATTACTCTTAAAATGCTATTTTTTTTTAATTACAAACTATTGTCAAATAGAAAAAAGTTTAAAAAACAATCTTATTCAAAATGAAAATATTCCATTTCTATGTTAAGAAAAAAAGGTCTAAAAAAAAAAAAGGTCTAAATATGGCAATATTAAAAATACAAAAACATATACTCTTTGATCTACCAATTTTACTTATAGAAATTTATCCTATTGATACATTTGTGTATAAAAAGTAACATTATTGAACTGTTCTTAACTTTTAAAAACTGGAAAAATATAAAATGTCTTTCAGTATATGACTGGCTAAGTTAAGAAACACTCAATGCAACCAATTTAAAAAAAGTAGAAAAATGACTTCACCTGTTAATATGAAGTAAACCCTATGATATGTCATTAAATAAATACACTGTTTATATATTTGCTTTACATATATAAAACATCTCTGGAAAGATACACAAGAAACTGTTAACTTCAATTATCTGTAGAAAGAAACAGGTTGCTGGGAGACATGAGTGGGAGGGGAAAGTAATTTGTAGGTATGAAAACTTGAAACATGTGAATGAAAGAGGGAATCAAGGGTGAAGACGAGACAGATTAAATCGACCGTTAAGTAACAAAGACGGAGCACAGGAGCGTGAGGAGACCCAGATTCTAGTCCCAGCTCGACAGCCAGACGGATGTTCTTAGATGGGTCAACTTCTTTCTTGGCTTTTAGCTGTAAATGAGGAATTTCCTCTTCGTGATCTCTTAAAAGACTCTTTCCAGCTCTCTAATTTTATTATGACATATTTAGCTCCTCCAGTGTGTCAAATCTAACTTGCAGGCACTATTGAGAATGTCTTCAAGTTTGTGGCATAACAGAATCTCCGATCATAAGCCCGAGCTCCTGCTACTTTCTAGCTGTAGGCTTTGCAGCAAATAGCATCACTGACATCATGTTTTATTACCTTAAAGCTGAGGTATTGCCTATGTGATCTGGGGAAGGTGATTTAATCTCCTAAAACTCAATTTTCTGACCTATAAGATGGCCATAATAGTTCTTATTTGAAAGGGCTACTGGGACGGTGAAAGTACTTAGCACACTGCTTAGCTCAAAATGGATATTTGAAAATTGGTTCTCTTCCTCTCCAAACTTAGAAAGTCTGCCTAGCAAGCAGGGAGCTGACCAACTCACTTCTGACTACAATTTTTGCTCCCCAGAGCCTGGGTTGTTACTTCCTTTTTCATTTCCTTTCCCCTCCATCCACTGCTACCTATGAATATCCTATACGCCATTTTCATTTCTCATCTCTTTTGAAGCAGAAAAGGGGCCTACAAAAGCAAAATCAGAAGTAAAAGACGGTGATGACTTTTCCAGCTCATATTCTACTAAACTTTGAAAACTTCCACGTCAATATTTCTTGCTTCACTGACCTACCCAATCTACAGATGCTAATGGAGCACCTACAATGTGTCAGGAGCTGAGGGTGGAATTCTAGCTCTCAGGGGGCTTGCAGTTTTTTGGCAGTTGACAGTCAACAAACCAACAGACATTAATATGTCAGAGGTGATGAAAACTCTGAAGAAATCAGGGGCTGACAGTAGCAGGGGCTAGAGGGGAGGATGTGATACTGCAAACGACGGCTGAGAAGGAGACAGAGACAGTGTGACATCTGAGAGAATCCTAGATCAACTGAGGGAATGAGCCAGGCCACTACCTGGGGGCAGACCAGGACAGGAATTTAGAGGCAGTGAGGTGAGAGGAAGTGTAACACACTGGAGGAACAGCAAGAAGGCTGGCATGGCTACAATACAACAAACAAAACAAGTTCAGAAAGTTCACAGGGAGGCGGGCAGAAACTTCAAGGTCTTGGTAAGGACTTTGGATTTTACCCCAAGTGAAATGAAAGCTACTGGAGATTCTGATGCTCTAATCTCATCCCATACTGGCTATTGTGCTCCTTCCCAGTCTTGATCGTTCCTTTCAAAAATATTAAGCCAAGATGTGTCCCACAGAGGGTCAATTATGCCTGAAAATTATTCCAACAGTACATTTTAAAATGTGCTAAACAGTTTTACAGAAACATGCCATAAACAGAAGATATCAAGATTGCAAGCTACCGCAGATAACATATACAGATATGAATACACATAAACAAGATGTTCAGGCAGCTTTATTCTTGAGAAAAACTCTTGATAACTTAAGTGTTGTAACAGGGAACAGTTAAATTTATTACAGTACCTTCTGTACCTACATTACAGAAGAGTAAACAGTCATGAAAGAGAAGGGGGTAAGTTTCTACATGAATTTCAAGAGTGTCCATTTATTCAACAAGTATTTTGCCACTTTGGACCTGGGACATAGTCCTCAATGAGAATAAAACTGACATGCTTCTGACACTTGTGGGACTTACATTTTAGTGTAGGAGACAATATCTAACCAAGCAGAATGAAAGCAACAATTTTTGAAATAAGTACTACCAACTGCCCCCCCCCCAAAAGACTCCCCTGAATACAGAATGGGTGTGGAAGGAGTACTTTTATAAATTATACTGTCAAATACTATAGCCATGGGTCTACAGCACAACTAAACTTTAAAAAACTATCTGAATGAGCCTGCATTGCTACTGTTTTATCCTAATAACAGTAAGAACTAAATTCCTCATGACCTTCATATCTCAAAATGGGAAGAGGAGGAGGACAGAATGCTTTTAGAATTTCTCTCCAAACCAACCACATGCCAGGAGGCTGGGCCAACACTTCTCAGAAAGTGGCTCTGTCTAGTCACACCAAGGACCACCCTTCTTACTTTTGATTATCTAACCCCATTTATCCACCCAGCAATTCTCAGTAGTTTCCGTAAAGTCCCTCCTTGTGGCACACAAATTTAAATCAGACTAGATCACTGGATAAATTTAAACTCTTTTAAGTAGAGACAGACATGATTCATTAAAGAAAAAAAAAAAAAATATATAAACACTCATCTTACAAAAATGCCCAATATGTAGGTTTAAAAAGCCGAACTAAATGGCCTATGTTCACAGAACTTAATACTTTGCTCACATCATTTAAAAGCACAAATTATAACTTGTCTGTATGTGTGCAGCCTAATTTCACAGTGAAAGAATGCCACATCAATTGCAAACCACATTAAGAGAAAGTAAACATGCAACTAAATTCTGAATCACATTCACATGCATATAAGTCAGATTCTATAACTATTATTCCATTAAGTAAAAGTGCAGTGCTTATTAGCAAATTTACAGTGTACTATAGTGCTTATAAGCAAATTCAGAAAAGGGTTTACTCACTGTAGTGGGTTGAATTACAGCACCCAAAAAGGTATATTTAACTCCTAACAATTGATACCTGTGAAAGTGACCTTATTTGGAAATAGGTCTTTGCAGATTCAACTAAGTTAAGAATCTCCAGATGAGATCATTCAGGACTTAAATCCAATGACTGTGTCTTTATAAGAGAAAAGAAGAAGATTTGAGAAAAGAAGACCCAGAGGGGAAGACCAGCTGCAGGTGGAGGCAGAGGTTACAGCGAGGCCTCCACAAGCCAAGGAAGGGCCACGGGCTGCCAAGAACCACCAGAACCTGGGAAACAGAGTCGCCCGCAGGGCCCCCGGAACCAGCCCCGTCAGACAATTTGATTGGAGGATTTTGTCCTCCAGAATTGTAGCAGAATAAATTTCTATTGTTTAAAACTACAAAGTTTGTGGAAATTTGTTAGAGCAGCTAGGAAAGGAATATACTGACCCATAAAATTTCATCTCCCCATTCTTCATTATTTTCTGTATGGAGTTCATAAACCCAAGAGGACTGGATGGCAAAAAAAAAATTTTTTTTCCTTTTGCTCACCAGTTATTGGAACTCAAATACTGAGCTGTCTTCACAGTACTGGAACTACAACTTACAAAGATACAGACAGACACATGAAATATTTTCATTCTCTAAACTTGAGAGGCTCCATTATTTAACAAAAACATGAAAATTGAAGGAAGGTAAACAGAGTTATATGTTTCCAAATTTCTTTTAAAATATAATAAGCCAAGATTTTAACAAGTTAATTTTATTATTTTCAATTTAGCTTTTTTTTATTATAAAGGAATAGATTCTCACTGCAGAAAGTTTGGGAAAGAGTACAAAATAATTTTAGAATCAAAGCCTCTCTTCAACTTCTCAACTTGAAATGTAAAACTAGACATATATTTTCAGCTGCAAGCTGAATAACCCTTTCTTGAATTGCTTGAATAAGGCCCATCATTAAAGGCCTTTGTTTACAATCAAGTTTGTGTGGCAGTTACACAACTATGAAATTGAGAGTCTACAAGTGGAAATTCTGATCTAATTTTAACACAAGCCTTATAAATGAAACATACAAGTGGGAACTACGAGGAGAGCTTTATTGTCGTGGGGGTTTCCAACAAGGTGCTTTCCCTTGATCATTTTGGGTCCTGAACTGTTCTGGTCTCTAATCGTAATTTACATATCAACTAAGCCCTTAATTTTAGAAATAGTATTTTTTATGTGCAGAAAAGCAATAGATGAAGATCAAAATATCAACAAATTTTATTCAAGACTTTTTGACTAATTATCTCCCACATTCCCCTTTCAGTTTATTTTCTCAAAAAATAAGTATCAAACAGGCAGCACAAAAAAACAGCTAAAGAGGAACATCTAACAGATGCAATAGCAAAGGCTGGAACACTGAGAAAAGATTGGAACACTGGGGAAAAAAGCTTGAAAATTTTTTCCAAACCAAATCTCTGAATGCAGGTACATTCCTTAATGTTTTACTTAAACACTGATGTTTTTGCTAAATATAAAAATTTCACTAACTCCAGATATTATGCTGCTCCACCATTTACATATGTTTATTCAAAATTGCACAGCATCTTCACACCCTAAGTGTGGGCTGCACAAAATGACTTCCCTCCAAAGAATATAGAAAAAAAAGGAAGAGGGGAGGAGGAACTTTATAGTGGAGAAGCCAAACACACTAACTCAGCTAGATGATCAAGGTCACCATCAATAGTCATAAACCCTGCCGACAGTATGTGCCCTTGACGTGATGTGATTAGTATGTACCCTTGATGTGATGTGATGAAAGTGGTACTTTACCTCTGTGGCCTTCCTCCCCAAAACCCGTAACCCCAGTCTAGTTATGGGGAAAACACCAGACAAATTCCAACAGGGGGCATTCTATAAAAACATTGACAAGCACTTCTCAAAAATGGTCAGGGTCACCAAAAACAAAGAAATTCTGCTAAGAGGAGCCTAATGAAACATGAAACTAAATGTAATGTGGCGTCTTGGTGGGATCCTGAAACAGAAGAGAGGTATCAGATAAAAACTATGGAAACCTGAATAAAGTGTGGACTTTAAATAATAAAAATGCATCAGTATGGGTTTAATAATTAAAATAAACATTCCATATAATATGAGATGTTAACAATGAGGAACCACCAATATATAAAGGCTTTCTGCTCTATTTTTTCAATTTTTCTGTAAATCTAAAACTCTTCTGAAAAAAAAAAAAAACAACCTATTTTAAAAATTTACATGGCAGTCACTTTCAGAAAAAATACTAATTAAGGTTGCAGACCAGAATTTTCTAATTCCCCACACATAAAAGCTTAACTTAAGGAAACAACTAGATCCACTAAGCAGTTTATTTCAGCACCAAGATTACATCTAGATTTTGCAAGACCGATAATTAAGGTACTCAGAGGCAAGATAAAGGGAGTCAAGATCCACCTCACCTTCTCAACCAAACATCTGGTTTATTATGATAAGGGTGTGAAAACCCAAAGTCTCATAATCACAGAGCTATTTATAAACCAGATAATTTTAAATGAATGAAAATAACAAAAGGAAGGTAATTCAGAAGAGGATTCTTCTAAAGCACAAGACTTGAGCAAGAAATCTGGCCTTTCTTCCATCATGAGGGCCTACACATTACAACCCTAACCACCACCCACCCACTCACCCCCAGCCCATTTCCTCATTTACATAAGAGAAAGTGATTTGGGACCATACAATATTCAAAGGATGCTCCAAAAATAACAGTGTATCATAAAAATATAATATTCTTACTCTTTCACGTCACTAGCATCTGCTCAAAGCAACCGGTATAGGAAAAAATGTAATGTTTTGTCTGTGATGTATGCATCAGTAGGAAGCAAAAGAGAATCAACCAAAAGAGAAAGAGAAGGGGAGCAAAGGAGGGGAAACAGAAGCAGCATTTAACTTATCAGCAATTACCCTCCTTTTATGTGCTTCTCCCTGCAAAAGTGTCCTGATGAAAGTCTCACTTTAACTAATGCTTACTGAGATGATCTTAAAAATTGCCACACTGTGGTTCAGCAAAAGCAAGAGCTCTAAAAGCACAGCAGACATTGGAGACAAAAATAAATGAATATCCGTTCTTGCCCTTAAGGGGTCTACTCATTGTCAAGCAGGAGGCAAGACAAAAAAACAAGTACAATCTTTTCTTAACTCAAGGACACCGTCAACTGGAAGAGGCATCCTAATTACAAGGATAATAATTTTTAATGTGTCTTAGAATGGAAAAGATACTACAGTTTCCAAGCAATAAGCCCTGGAGTAGGTTCAGCATAAGGAACTATAAGGGAGCACAGACGCCAGGTGAATATTCTACCATCTGACATTGCTATCTTTTACTGGGGGGCGTGATATGAGCAGTTCCACAAATTCTCAAAATTTATACATCTTGCCAGGAACAGATTTATTTATAAAAGGCATAACGGACCTGTAAAGAAGCAGAATATCTTTATTAACATTATAGCCAACATGAATAAACTATTATAGCCAACGTGAATAAACTCATATTGACATTTTACTAAATTATGTGGGAAACAAAGTTTTGTTTTGTGGAAAACCAAAATTCACAGGTAATTTTTTCACCTAAGGAAAAAAGCCTTTTTATCAGCAAAGCCTTTTTATCAACTTAGAAGATGAGAACTTCACTGCTTTTTCTCTTGATCTTCTATAAAACAAATCATAATAAAGCTTTTAGTGTACAAAGGGGGATAACCGTAAAATAAACTACACTACTGAAAGAGAATCAGGTGCTTTTCGGAGACAGCAGAAAGAACAGAACATTTTCATGATGTTTTTCCCCTTCAGTTAGGACTAAAACTGTATTTTAGGACAGGAAAACCCTGTTTTTGCAAACTCCTTTAAGGGCAACTCTAGAGAAGTAGTTCGTGAATGAAGCACAAGCCGAGTAAGTCCTATATGGATGTTTAATTCTTTTAACACTAGAGTGCCCAGGAATGGGTTTTCCAGGTGGTGCTGATGATAAAGACTCCGCCTGCCAATGTAGGAGACATGGGTTCAATCCCTGGGTCAGGAAGATCCCTTGGAGGATGGCAGAGCAACACACTCCAGTATTCTTGCCTAGAGAATTCCATGGATAGAGGAGCCTGGCAGGCTACAGTCCTTAAGGTCGCAGAGTCGGACACAACTGAAGCAACTTAGCACACCCAGAGATGAGATGGCACTTGTTCAATAGGTGCCCTAATGAGAGAAGCAAAACCCTTCGTTCAGAGCAGGACTCCTGCTCGCAGCCAGGCAGGGCCCTCACACTCTGCATCTCCCCTGCTGCATCCCAGCAGAGAGCCCAAGCCTCAGTCAGGCCATGGAGCAGCTAAGAAAGAGATATTTCCACAGGAAGGCAGACAGTGTAAC
The DNA here is from genome assembly GCF_963930625.1 of Muntiacus reevesi. Lineage (NCBI taxonomy): Eukaryota > Metazoa > Chordata > Mammalia > Artiodactyla > Cervidae > Muntiacus > Muntiacus reevesi. Next base: position 53,807,399 of record NC_089257.1, read on the forward strand.
AATAACCCAAAGACAGGTTTTATTGATTCTTTCATTCTCCACTTTGGGGCATTCAAAAGTAACTATAAATTAGACTTTTAGAAAAATTAAGCTTCACACTTCCAATTACCTCAGGGAAACATTTCTGTACACTTTAAGTCACAAAACCTCTATAGAGTTTACTATGTGCCAGGCACTAAGTGCTTCCATATATTAACTGAAACCTCACAAGAAGTCCATGAAGTAGGCAAGTACTCTCATTACAGTCTCCATCTTACAGGTAGGGAAAAGGGGACAGAGGTTAAGTAACTTGCTCAAAGCCAGAGGACAGTCAGTGGCAGAGAGGAGATTGATTCCAAGCAGTCTGGCTCAATTCGATGCCCCAAACCACTACATTACACTGAGAGCTACCTTTAGAAAACAAAATAAATGCATTGCCTCTATTTTGTCTATATTTATGGAATAAAATGTCCAGACCTCAAATGCTTCTCCCCACAGACCTCAGTCAACTCTTACACTGGCAATAAGCTGGCAAACAGGCGAAGTTTTTCCTAGATACGTAAGCATGACTCGCATTGCAATAAACAGATATACACTATACAGACTCCCTTTCTGCCTTCTAAGAAAGAGCACAGATAACTGCAAGCTTACCATACATAATGAAGGATTTCTCCTTCCTCTTCAAAGTATTACCAAACTATCTCATACCAACACTCAACAGATAAAAGGCCATGACCCTATCCAAAAGGCTTATGGTAGAGAGATGCAAATATCAGTTTTATTTTTCTGAGTGCAAAATTACTGAGTAAAACAATGAAACCTAAAGAATAAACGAGCAAAAACAGATGTAAAAGAATCCAACACGACAAAAGGTGTTAGTTCCATTCAACCAATATTGTGAGAACTAACATCTCTCTTACCTGAAGGTGTTCAAAATAGTAAGCTATCAGCCCAAAAGAAAGAGCTCACTAAAGAAATGATAACAAAAATAAGACTATAAAAATATTAAACACCTCAATGTAATTATGTTATATATTTACAATGAACTAGTCATTGCGAAAATGTTTTAAAAAACAAGGAATGACACCCCCGCAAAAGTCACAATAAAGATCTTCCTGCACAGTTCAATTTGTTTATTTAGTTGTAGCACTGCCCACCCGCCCCATCCCACAAGAAAGCCACATTCATTTGAGGTCATTTTACCTCTTGCTATTTCCTTTGCAGTGAGTCTGCAAAGTTGTGATGCATCGTGGTGATCTTACTCATTGAACAGAAAGCAACTGAGTGAAACACACAGGCAACTAAACCTCTGGCATCCTGTAAAACCACAAGAGAGCAAGAGCTTTTTTTCCCGTGTTCTAACAGATTTTTAAAAAGCTGTTTTCTTAAGTGGCAATATACCTAGAATGACTGCATGCTTATCAAGAGCCACATGCTCTCTACCAAAAGTCAGAAGTCAACTGACACTGAGACTGGAAATAAATTTAGTCAAAATCTTGTAATGAACTTTTAAGCAATTCTCACTTATTTACTTGCACATTTAGCTAATTTCAATCTGTAAATCAAAGTAGTAGAAAGTTTCTTTCTGCAGATCTTAGCCTTCAAAGTTAAGAGAGATTCCCCAGAGACTTCCTTTAATTTAAAAAAAAAAAAAAAAAAAATTTTTTTTCCAGAAAAAGTTACACAAAAACATTAGATAACAATGACTTAGGATAAAAGGACAGGGACAGAACTTTTCTAAAAGGCACTAAATATAATGTCAGTTTACATAAAATAACATGTAACAATTATAACATAAAATAGGAAAAGACTTTTCAAAAATGTGAGTTAATCTTCGTAGTAACTTAAGCAACTTAATGGTAAAAGATAAACTGACTATAAACAAGTAAGTGTACATCAATACTTTAAATACATTCCCCATTAGGGAACGTCCATACTGTTTCTCCATCTACTAGCATGACTAACTGAGAGAAGATTCTAGATTTTCTCATTAATTCCCTTCTTGGAAGGGTGCTGGGTGCAGCTGGAAACTATGCAAGCGTGGCACTGGAGTCCCTCATTCTTTACACTGACACTCTGAGGAATGATCAAAAGTATTAAAATATCTGAAATCCTGCTCAGGGTGTGGGTGGGGCCTAAATCTATCCTTTCTGCCCTGTCTTTTTCTTCTGCTAGTGCACATTTCAGAAACCAGCGGGAGCAGCAAAAGCAGAGGGCCGTCAATCTGCTAAGAACTTAGCCCACCTATGACCACTTTGGCCTGGTCGGAGGGACTCCCCTTAATGAGAGGAGTCTCAGATTTAGCTCTCTTTCCACCCCTAGCATATTCCTAGCCCAAAGTTTAGCATCTAATGGAAACTCTGACTTGTTCCTGAAATTCTGCATTTCCTATGTTTTCCTGTCAATAAACGCTCCCTTCTCTCACTTGAACTCACCCTTGATTGGGGATACAGTAATTACGAGCTTCCCAGGTGGCTCAGCAGGTGAAGAATCCGCCTGCCAATGCAGGAGACTCAGGAGACACTGGTTCGACCCCTGGATGGGGAAGATCCCCTGAGAAGGAAATGGCAACCCACTCCAGTATTCCAGCCTGAAAAATTCCATGGACAGAGGAGCCTGGCAGGCTACAGTCCACAGGGTCACAAAGAATCAGACCAGAGTGAAGCAACTGAGCTTCACTCACTTGTTTGCGGATACAGTAATTAGGAAGCATCAATAATTGTAGGACCAACAGAGGAGGAAAATTAAGAAACAAAATAACCTTGTCACACATACACAAATAAGCCAAGCTCAGAAGTTGTAAAAGCAAGGAGCAGGTAATTCCTGTATTACACAAATTCTTCAAGAGAACAGCAAAAAAGGAGATACTTATCAACTCATGAGGTCATGATACCAAAAAAGGACAAAGAGACATTAAGAAAAATGAAAATTATAGGCCAACTTCATTAAAAAGTCATAGATGCAAATAAATTAAAAACCCATAAACAAAACGTTAGCAAACAGAATCCAACAGTAAATAAACAAACAAGAATATACATTATGACTGATGTATCCCAAGAATCTAGGAATACAAGGATACACAGACCTTTTGAAAAAAAGTACAAATACAATTCACATGAACAGACTAAAGGAAAAACAATATGACTGTAAGAAACAAAAGCATGAGAAAATGACATATTTATCTTAAAAAATTCATAAAATGGGAGACTGGGGGGAACCTAAAACCTATCACAAAGAACAATTTTTTCAACAACCAAACTCTAAAATCAAGAATAAAAATGTCCACTACTGTAAAGGTATCTTAAAAAAAAAAAACTAAAGGAGGGAATTTCCAGGTGGTCTAGTGGTTAAGACTTGGCACTTTCACTGTCGGGGCTCAGGTTCAATCCCTGGTCAGGGAACTAAGATAGATCCCACAAGCCACAGGGCACAATTAAAAAAAAAACCCCAAAAGTAAAACTACCATGCGACACATCAATTCTACTTCTGGGTATATACCCAAAAAAAGCAAACACACTAATTTAAAAAGATGCATACACCCCAACGTTCACAGCAGCATTATTTACACTTGCCAAGGTACGGAAACAACCCAAGTGTCCATCCACAGATAAGCGGAGAAAGAAGGTGCAGCGCACACAGACAACAGAACACTACACACCCTTAAAAACGAATGGAATTGTGCCATTTGAAGCAACACAGATGAACTTGGAGGGTATTATGCCGAGTGAAATAAGTCAAATAATGACAAATAAGTCAAATAATGACAAATACTGTATGATCACTTACATGTGGAATCTAAAAAATAAAACAAATAAGTATAATAAAAAAAGAAGCAGTGGGACCTTCCCAGGAGGTCCAGCAGTTAAGACTCTGATCTGCCCCTGCAGGAGGCACAGGTTCAACTAGGGATCTAGGGGAACTAGGGAACTGGGAAACTAGGATCCTGCATGCCACATGGTGTGGCTGAAAACAAAAACAGCAGCAGATTCATAATACAGAGAACAAACTAGCAGTTACCAGTGGGGAGAAGAATACACAGAAAAACTATACAAAAAAGATCTTAATGACCCAGATAACCACGATGGTGTGATCATTCACCTAGAGCCAGACATCCTGGAGTGCAAAGTCAAGTGGGTCTTACGAAGCATCACTACGAACAAAGTTAATGGAGGTAATGGAATTCCAGCTGAGCTAATTCAAAACCTAAGAGATGATGCTGTGAAAGTGCTGCCTACAATATGCCAGCAAATTTGGAAAATTTAGCAGTGGCCACAGAACTGGAAGAAAAGGTCAGTTTTCATTCCAATCCCAAAGAAAGGCAATGCCAAAGAATGTTCAAACTACCACACAACTGCACTCATTTCACACGACAGCAAAGTAATGCTCAAAATTCTCCAAGCTAGGCTTCAACAGTACATGAACTGAGAACTTCCAGATGTTCAAGATGGATTTAGAAAAGGCAGAAGAACCAGAGATCAAATAGCCAACATCCGTTGGATCATAGAAAAAGCAAGAGAATTCCAGAAAAACATCTACTTCTGCTTCATTGACTATGCTAAAGCCTTTGACTGTGTGGATCACAACAAACTGTGGAAAATTCTTAAAGAGATGGGAATACCAGACCACCTGACCTGCCTCCTGAGAAACCTGTACGCAGGTCAAGAAGCAACTGTTGGAACTGGACGTGGAACAATGGACTGCCTCCAAATTGGGAAAGGAGTACATACGTCAAGGTTGTATATTGTCACCCTGCTTATTTAACTTATATGCAGAGAACATCATGTGAAATGCCAGGCTGGGTGAAGCACAAGCTAGAATAGAGATTGCCAGGAGAAACATCAATAAACCTCAGATATGCAGATGACACCACCCTTATGGCAGAAAGTGAAGAGGAACTAAAGAGCTTCTTGACAAAGGTGAAAGAGGACAGTGAAAAAGCTACCTTAAAACTCAACATTAAAAAAATTAAGATCATGGCATCCAGTCCCATCACTTCATGGCAAACAGATGGGGAAACAATGGAAATAGTGTTGGACTTTATTTTCTTGGGCTCCAAAATCACTGCAGATGGTGACTGCCCCCACGAAATCAAGACACTTGCTCCTTGGAAGAAAAGCTATGACGAACCTAGACAGCATATTAAAAAGCAGAGACATTACTTTATCAACAAAGGTCAGTCTAATCAAAGCTACGGTTTTTCCAGTAGTCATGTATGGATGTGAGAGTTGAACCATAAAGAAGGTTGAGTGCCAAAGAATTGATGCTTTGGAACTGTGGTGTTGGAGAAGACCCTTGAGAGTCCCTTGGACTGCAAGGAGGTCAAACCAGTCAATCCTAAAGGAAATCAATCCTGAATATTTTTGGAAGGACTGAGGCTGAAGCTCCAATACTTCAGCCACCTGATATGGAACGCCAATTCCTTAGAAAAGACCCTGATGCTGGGAAAGATTGAAAGCAGGAGGAGAAAGGGACAAGAGAAGACAAGATGGTTGGGTAGCATCACCAACTCAACGGACATGAGCTTGAGCAAGCTCCGGGAGATGGTGAAGGACAGGGAAGTCTGGCGTGCTGCAGTCCACAGGGTTACAAAGAATCAGACACGACTGAGGGGCTGAAAAACAACAAATGGGGAGAAGAAATGAGGGAGGGCAATATAGGGGTGGGGTTAAGAGGTACAAACTATTATGTATAAAATAAGCTAAATGGATATACTGTACAACACATACAGCCAACATTTAAAATAAGTGGAATATAACCTCTTGATTGCAAATCACTATGCTGTACACCTTAACTCATTAATATTGCACAATAACTATATTTCAATTAAAAAAAAGAATGTCCACTGTTACTACGTTATATTGGAGATTGTAACAAATGCAATAAATCAAGAAAACAAAATAATATAAGAACTAAAAATAGATTACAACGACTTCCCTGGTGGTCCAGTGGTTAAGAATCTGCAGGAGACATGGGTTCAATCCCTGGTTAGAGAACTAGGATCCCACATGTCACAGGGCAACTAAGCTCACTTGCTGCAACTAGAGAAGTCTTTGCACCACAACTACTGAGTCTGCAAGCTCTAGAGCCCATAGTCCACAACAAAAGAAGCCTATGCACCACAGTGAGAGAAAGACTGCATGCCATGAGAAGTCCACACATTACAGTGAGGACCCAGTGCAGGCAAAAATAAATAAATAAAATTTTTTAAAAAAGACACACAACAGATTATAGTTAGAATAGTATCTCGAGTTTGCTGGAAAGACTGTCTCCTGCATTAAAATCCTCAGGTTGATATGAATAAAATTTTCCATTTCTTAAACACACATACACACACTACAGTTGACACCTGAACAACACAGGTTTGAACTGCATGGGTCCATCTATGTGTGAATATTTTTAATAGTAAATACTACAGTATTACATGATCCATGGTTGGTTGATAGAGAAACCACCTTTATGGAAGCCCTTTTTGACTATAAGTAGGGTCAGGCATCCCTAACATCTGCATCGTTCAAGAGTCAACTATATTTCATGACATGATTATTCACAGAGAAAACCCTACAGAATATACAAAAAAATTATGGGAATTAGAGCTCTGCAAGGTATCTGCATACACAATTAAATATACACAAGTCACAGTCAAAAGTAAGTCATTTCTGTATACAAAGCATTAGAAAAAATCCAAATAGATGGTATCATTTACAATAGCAAATATATGATCAGTTCAGTTCAGTCGCTCAGTTGTGTCCAAATCTTTGCGACGCCATGGACTGCAACAATGCCAGGTTTCCCTGTCCTTCACCAACTCCTGGAGCTTGCTCAAACTCAAGTTCATCGAGCCGGTGATGCCATCCAACCATCTTATCCTCTGTTGTCCCCTTCTCCTCCTGCCTTCAATCTTTTCCAGCATCAGGGTTTTTCCAATCAGTCACAGTTCTTTGCATGAGGTGGCCAAAGTATTGGAGTTTCAGCTTCAGCATCAGTCCTTCCAATGAATATTTAAGACTGATTTCCTTTAGGATTAAGTGGTTGGATCTACATGCAGTCCAAGAGACTCTCAAGAGTCTTCTCCAGCATCACAGTTCAAAAGCATCAATTCTTCAGCACTCAGCTTTCTTTACAGTTCAACTCTCACACACATACATGACTACTGGAAAAACCATAGCTTTGACTAGACGGACCTTTGTTGGCAAAGTTACATCTCTGCTTTCTAAGACACTGTCTAGGTTGGTCATAGCTTTTCTTCCAAGGAACAAACGTCTTTTAATATGGCTGCAGTCACCATCTGCAGTGATTTTGGAACCCAAAAAAATAAAGTCAGCCACTGTTTCCCCATCTATTTGCCATGAAGTGATGAGACTGGATGCCATGACCTTAGGTTTCTGAATGTTGAGTTTTAAACCAACTTTTTCACTCTCCTCTCACTTTCATCAAGAGGCTCTTTAGTTCTTCTTCACTTTCAGCCATAACGGTGGTGTCATCTGTGTATCTGAGGTTATTGATATTTCTCCTGGCAATCTTGAGTCCAGCTTGTGTTTCATCTAGCCTGGCATTTCGCATGATGTACTCTGCATACAAGTTAAATAATCAGGGTGACAATACACAGCCTTGACGTACTCCATTCCCAAGTTGGTACCAGTCTGTTGTTCCATGTCTGGTTCTCACTGTTGCTTCCTGACCTGCATACAGGTTACTCAGGAGGCAAGTCAGGTGGTCTGGTATCTCCATGTCATTAAGAATTTTCCACAGTTTGCTGTGATTCACACAGTCAAAGGCTTTGGCATAGTCAATAAAGCAATGTTTTTCTGATATATGATATGATATTTTAACTGAGAATAAATGAGAAATATATGATAGCTGAGAATAAAGCTAACTGGGAATAAAGCTAATAAAATATGTTCTAGATCTTCTTTATAGATCATGGAAACTATAAAGCTTTAAACAAAGGCCAAAAAGGAGGAGGGGGAGGGAGGGAGATACTTCTGAATGCAAAGGCACTCTATTATCATAGATAAAACCATCAAAATGTAAAATTTCCCTTATCTCATACAATTTAAAGTTTTTAAAAGCTTTCAGGTTTTTAATGGAACTTGCAAGCTAATCTAAAATTCTAAAATAAACAAGACAAATAGCCAAGAAATTCTTTACAAGACTGATCTCTGTGAGAATTTTGTTCAGTGCTATTTTCCCAACACCTACACAGTTCCTGGCACACAGAAGTTGCCCAGTAAATATTTTTTCAATAAAACTTTCAAAAATAACTTTATGTTATTTATTTTCAGCTACACTGGGTCTTCATTGCTGCACCTGGGCTTTCTCTAGTTGTGGTGAGCACAGGCTACTCTCTTGCGGTAAGCAGGCTTCTTCTCGTTGCTGTGGCCTCTCCTGTTGTGGAGCACAAGCTCAAGAGTGCATGGGCTTCAGCAATTGCGGCACGTGGGCTCAGTATTGCAGCTCCTGGGCTCCAGAGCACAAACTAAATAGTTGTGTCACATGGGCTTAAATGCTCTATGACATGTGGGATCTTCCCAGATCAGGAATCGAACCCGTGTCTCTGGCACTAGGAGGTGGATTCTCTTACCACTAAGCCACCAGGGAAGCACTCAATGAAATTTTTATTGAATGAACACAGCAGTGAAGCTTATCCTAACCATTCATGAAATTAAGATAGAGTGGAGGGACATCCCTGGTATCCAGTGGTTAAACCATGCAATGCAGGGGACATAGGTTTGATCCCTGATCAGGAATGAAGATCTCATGTGCTGAGGGGCACTGAAGCCCCACACTGCAACGAAAGATCCCATGTGTTGCAACTAAGATGCACCACAGGCAAGTATTAATAAATAAAAAGATAGAGTGGAACTGATGTGGGAATAAGGGGAAAAAAAACACAGAAGGCAAAAAAAAAAAAAATCCACATATATAAACTTTGGTATTTAAAGAAGCAGAATAGCAGGTCATAGGTGAAGGTTAGAATAGTCAATAAATGATGCTGAAAAACTGCTTATGCACATGGGGAAAAGTGAAATTGGGAGGAAGAGATTATGTAAGACCCTCTATAAACTTATAAATCGTTGCTGTTGTTGCTCAGTCACTAAATTGTGCACAACTCTTTGTGACCCCAAGGACTGCATCACGCCAGGCTCCTTTGTCCTCCACTATCTCCAGGAGTTTGCTCAAATTCATGTTCATTGAGTAGGTAATGCTATCTAACCATCTCATCCTCTGCTGCTTTCTTCTCTTCCTGCCTTCAAACCTTCCCAGCATCAGGGTTTTTTCCAGGGAGTTGGCTGTTTGCATCAAGCAGCCAAAGTATTGGAACTTCAGCATCAGTCCTTCCAATGAATATTCAGGGTTGACTTAGGATTGACTGGTTTGATCTCCTTGCTGTCCAGTTCAGTTCAGTCGCTCAATCGTGTCTTTTGCGACCCCATGGACTGCAGCACGCCAGGCCTCCCTGTCCATCACCAACTCCCAGAGTTTACTCAAACTCATGTCCATTAAGTCAGTGATGCCATCCAACCATCTCATCCTCTGTCGTCCCCTTCTCGTCTCTCCTTCAATCTTTTGCAGCATCAGGGTCTTTTCAAATGAGTCAGCTCTTCACATCAGATGGCCAAAGTATTGAGTTTCAGCTTCAACATCAGTCCTTTCAATGAACATTCAGGACTGATTTCCTTTAGGATGGACTGGTTAGATCTCCTTGCAGGCCAAGGGACTCTCAAGAGTCTCTTCCTGCACAATTTGAGAGCATCGGTTCTTCAGCACTCAGTCTTCTTTATGGTCCAACTCTCCTATCTGTACATGATTACTGGATAAAACCATAGCTTTGATTAGACATACCTTTGTCTGCAAAGTGATTGACGTCTCTGCTTTTTAATATGCTGTCTAGATTTGTTGTAGCCTTTCTTCTAAGGAGGAAGCATGTTTTAATTCTATGGCTGCAGTTACTGTCTGCAGTGAATTTGGAGCCCAAGAAAATAAAATCCATCACTGCTTCCACATTTTCCCCTTCTATTTGCCATGAAGTGAATGGGACTAGATGCCAAGATCTTAGTGTTTCAATAATGAGTTTCAAGCCAGCTTTTTCACTCTCCTCTTTCACTTTCATCAAGAGGCTTTTTCACTTAGGTTCATGCCAGAGAAAGATGAAGTTGTATTTCAGAGTTTAAGTTCTAGATAATACCTTCATCTTTAGCACCACTGATAATTTCAAAGCTGGCCTGGAGGCGATGTGACTGACACTGTCCTTTCACTCAGGATTCTTGAAAGAAAAGCTAAATTTTAGGTATTAGAGATTTTACTAACTTATTGGGACCAAAGTTGAGTTATGTTAAAGAAAAGTGTTCATTTTTAAAAGATGCAGAAGGAAGAACCAGCAGCAGCTGTTTATAAAGCACAAAGTAAAGTTAGATTTGGGGATACTTCAGTTCATGTTATCATTGCAGACCAGAGTAAATAGACAGTCCTGATCAAATTTGCTGAGCAGTGCCACATCGCATATGGTGTTAGAGAAATAGTACAGTAAAGGTGCATTTGTTTGACTGTCTTCTTTCCATTCTGTACATCTCCTATCCTTGTACAAAAGATCTTATTGAAAGTTTAAAGCCATCATTACTTGTTGCCATAAATATGTAGGTGTCAATGCCAAAATGTCTGAGTAACTTCAGCGTTTGTTCTAGGAGACTAGTTATTTGTCTATATGCTTGTGTGTGTATAAGTCTCAAATTATATAAACTGTTAAAGAGATGCCACTATATGTACTTTGGACATTTGAATTCATGTAAATACATGTGTTCTGCGACTTGATGTTCTGTTTTACTTGGATATTTAAAAATATAAATCTCAGATGTTTTATGTGAAAAAAAAAAAAAAAGAGGCTTTTTGTTCCTCTTTAGTTTCTACCATTCAAGTAGTATCATCTGCACATCTGAGGTTGTTGATATTTCTCCTGGCAATCTTGATTCCAGCTTGTGATTCATCCAGTCCAGCATTTCACACGATGTACTCTGCACATAAGTTAAATTAAGTAGGGTGAGAACACACAGCTTTGTTGTACTCCTTTCCCAATTTAGAACCAGTCAGATGTTCCATGTTCAGTTCTAACTGTTGCTTACTAACCACATATAGATTTCTCAGGAGACAGGTAAAATGGTCTGGTATTCCCATCTCTTGAAGAATTTTCCACAGTGTGTTGTGATTCATACAGTCAAAGGCTTTAGCGTATTCAATGAAGCAGATGTTTCCCTGGAATCCCCTTGCTTTCTCTATGATCCAATGGATGTTGGAAATTTGATCCCTGGTTCCTCTGCCTTTTCTAAACCCAGCTGTACATCTGGAAGTTCTCAGTTCACAACACTGCTAAAGCCTAGCTTGAAAGGATTCTGAGCACAACCTTGCTAGCATGTGAAATGAACTTAACTGTACGGTTGCATTAGCTCTAGAACCACCCTAGAAAAGTCTCACAAATTTTGACTTTCTAAATATATTTAGATGCTATTTTAATTGGGAAAATATATAGCACTTTGCCTGAACAGTAGTGCTTAGTAATGTAAGTGCTTACTACATTATTAGCTATTACTACATCTGAGCCTTCAAACACCTTCTTGTGATGCCTTGCTTCAACTACTTCCTAGCTTTTACAGACTTGGAGAGGTTCTTGATATCTGAGCTTCATTTTACTCATCTACAAAATAAGCTTACACTAATACTTACCTCAGAGTTAACTGTTCTGGTAGAGTCTTTTTTTCTTTTTTTGATCCTTTCAGTTTTTATTTTGGAATGCCATTAATTTCTAGTACTGACACACTAAAAAATTTGAATCTTCAAATCCAAGAGTATAGTCTGCTTTTCTATTTACTGAGGCTTTCTATGTCAACTGTGGTCGCATTTTTAGGTCTCCTGATATATTTCCTCATTTTTTAAGTGTGTGGAAGAACTGTTTGTGTTTGCTATTATACAAAGGCATTCTTCTCCAAATATATGTTTGGCTTGTAAAATGCAATTTCTGCACAAAGTACCACTGTCCAATTATGAAATGGAGTGGGAGCTGGGGAAGAAGTAGCAATTGATCCCATTCTGAGGGAAGATGGAGTTCAGACTCTCACCAGGCATCTCTCAACTACTTCCTCAAATTTAAGACCTCTGTCTGGGAATATAACAGGAAAGCATTAAGCAAAACATAGACATATTAGAATCTCTTCAAGATATTTTGATTTTCATTCCCTGAATAGCATTAAAAGTGACCTCACTCTCTCATGGCATGGAACATGAAAATACCAATGAAGGCTTCAACAGGATATGTGCAAATCTAAAGCTTGGGGCACACACCTAACGCTTTATTTTTCATAAAACCAAAAACAGTAACAATTTAAAACTACACGTAACTAGATTACATAGCTTCTAACATGCTGCTGCCGAGGGGGGAAAAATAGTGAAAGTGCTAGTCGCTCAGTTATATTCAACTCTGCGACCCCGTAGACCATAGCCTGCCAGGCTCCTCTGTTCATGGGATTCTCCAGGCGAGAATACTATAGTGAGTAGCCGTCCCCTTCTCCAGGGGATCATCCCAACCCAGGGATCGAACCTGGGCCTCCTGCATTACAGGCAGATTCTTTACCATCTGGGTCACCAGGGACGCTCAATACACTGCCTTCTATTATATAATTTTTAACATCTTGCATACTGAATTTCTGTGTCAGGAACTATGCAACTGTTCATTATTTTACAAGACACTTTTAAGTAAAAAGTTATGGCACATGCTAGAGTAAACTCAACACCAATTGTTGAGAGTGAAACTTATTTCAGGAAATATGTTTTCCAATTCTATTAAAGTTTTGAAAAACACTGCAAATTATTCACAAAGTTTCACCAATTCTGAAATTTGTTCAGTAAGCCATGTGAAAGCTAAACAGTGGTAAGAAAAACAATTTTAAGGGGCAAAAGTTCTACTGTACCTTTACTCCAGCTGACATAACAAAATTAGGAGTTAACTGAATTTAGGACATAGTTTTCAATAAGGGCAAAACGTCTGTCCTCTACTGAGCTGCTGTGGGTGGAAGGGTGGGTACCCTTAGCAAACCAAGCAGCTGTAACTCATGTCATATCTTAAATCATTTATAAGTTAAACAGAAAACAAACATTGTAAATATATTAAGAGTGTAAGTTTGGCTGTGGAAAAATAGGCATTCAATTGTTTAAAAGAAAAACTCATATAAAGCAGAGGCAGCATAAAACAAGCCAAATTAAGTCAAAACAAGTGATGTTTTAAGACATAATACACTTGCATGAATTTCATTAAAGAAGATATTATAGTTAAAATACCACAGGGTATACTCAAAGTGACATGAAAAAATAAAAATAACTGAGAGAGTGGTCAAACCTCAAAACAAGTGCTATAACCACCACCCAAAAATGCAAAATAAAGGAAGTTGTCTTGTTCAGAGTAAGAGGTGGTAAAACAGCCTTGTTCTATCTGCTAACTTTATTCCATTTGAGAGTGGGGATCAGTTCCAAGGCCTTCCTAAATATTCAACGAGCAAATACAAATTGTCATTACTAACACTAGAAAGGCAAGTGATGTTGTGTTAGGTTTGGAAGCACTTTAATCTGTAGTAGCAAAACTGTGTTTTACTTGCACCAGTCAACTAAGAGCTAAGCAACCTAAGTTTGCATTGCCTGAATGTATACACACACTCACCCTAAAAGGACCCCAGAAGGACTGTGGGGATTGCAAAGCTAGGCAATTTCACGTGATTTCATTTGAAAGACAAGTTACCGGTCAAACTCAACTGAATTGTGACAATTCAACTTCATGCAACATAACCCAAGCTACATCAATTTTCCCCTACTTAAGGAATCTCTAAATGCTTTAGAGAAAAAGAAAATATACAGTACATAATCTTAATCTCTTCCAACCAACTCTTCAGAGATTCACACACATTCACAACCACAACTGAGAAGGAAAAAATTCATGGATGAAAACTTTATTTACACTCCCTCCCCCAACACACAACCAGCAGTAAAACTAGATGCTACTCCTTAAAAGCTTCTGTGAAATTAAAAAAAAAAACACACACACACACACCCCTACAATACAGGTCAAACACAGAAGTAAGGAAAGAAAAATACAAAGAGGCCAAACTGAGACCAAAATAACTGCAATAAACTTACGAGGCTTCCTTAAAAAAAGAGGCGGCTCCAAAAAAAGAAAAAAATAGAAGGCTAATAATAAAAGGGTAAGCAAAAAAATGCAACAAATTTAGACAGCAGAAGAAAGATAAAAACATCAGTATTAAACATGGTAAAATTTATTTGGCAACAGCTATAGTGAGATTTTATAATATTAAGCTTAATGAAACAAAATTATTTACACAAGTCAATGCAAGAATTATTAGAAACACGGGAAAAGTCTAGAAAAACAATTCAGCATACAATCAAAAATACAGAGGACAGAAGATGTAAGATTAATGAAGTCTCAGTGTACATAAATCAAATTTTATACTTCAGAACAGAGGCAGGATCACCACAAAATGAGTTAAGACTGGGCTTTGAGGTCGTTCATTTATATAAACACCTCTTTTCTTATTTTAAACAAATATTCACCTGCATACACAATTCTGTATTCTTTCTTAAAGAGGGTCCCCCAAATCATGTAAGTAAGCTTCAGGCCCCTTCAACACTTGGATCTATCTCTGCACTAAAGAAAATTCAAGGTCCAGGTCCCTAGCCACAAAGCCAAAAACAAAACAAAGTATAATTAAATCTATTGCATGCTCATGTTTTATAATCTGTTTTTACCTCCTATTTAATGACTACTTCCTCTTTATTAAACAGTCTCCTAAAAATTAATTTTAATGGACATGGACCATTATTTAATCCATCTTTATTACTGATCATATAGGCTATTTCCAAAATCTTTTAAGTAGCCCTGTCGCAAAACTTTGTATATAAATCTTTATATCTCATAGCAAATTACTTCATCAGGAAAAATTTCTTGAAAATTAACTCCTGGGTCAAAGTTTATGACATTTAAGACTAATACAGTTTGCTGACTTACAATTTCAGTAGCAATGTGACAGTACCCATATCCTTGCTTCTTTAACGGGTTGCCATTGCCTTCTCCGTTTAACTTAGGTAACCATTTATTAACCTTTGTCAATGGATAATTTTAAAGTGGCTTTTTTTGGGGGGGGGCGTTATTCAGTAAGGGATGACAATATAAAACATTGTATTTTGTTCAATTGTTTGCTGCTCACCTGTTGCCATTTTTCTTCAGAAACAAGAATTGTTTGTATCATCAGAAAATTTTCTTTTAAAATATGTAACTGTGAGATGTATGAAATTAATTAATTCCACATTCTCAAGGCCATACGGGAAGCACCCCAAAACCCCATAGGATAATGTCAGAGAAGGCCAAGTAGGAAGCCAGAACTTTCATCCCCATGGACCAGTAATGAATCTTACTCCACAAAAGCATGACTGAAGATCATGAGGGGAGACTGGACTTCCACCCCCAGCCAGCAATAATAAGGAGTGTCTCCCCTCACCTCAGGTTTCAGTGGAACCTCGAAGAGGCAACTGGATGTCCACCTCCACCTCACAGCAGTAAGGCAGCACCCTCCGGCTCCCTTCTGCTAGGGCAGCCTCAAAGAGCCAGCCAACACTGACGTCTGACTAAGATCCAAAGCCTCAGAACAAAATATGGCCTGGTTTCAACAGAAAATCCAAGGACGATCTCAAACTGAGTGACAAAAATGCAATCAACAGACACCGCCATCAAGACAACAGAGGCATTAGAATCATCTGACAAAGACATTAAAGTTGTCTGGATAAAAATGTTTCAACAATTACAAGCATGTTTGAAATACCCAGGGAGGAAAAAAAAGTCTCAGCAAAAAAAAAGCAAAGTGTCAGCAAACAAATATGTTAAAAAGGACAAAATGGGAACTTAAAAGTGAAAAATAATCAAAATAACAAGAGTGGAAGGATAGAAATAATCAATTAACTGGAAGATAAGACCATGAAAATTATTCAATCTGAGAAACTAAGAGAAATAGGTTGAAAACAAATAAATAAATAAATGAAGGCTCAAGCTCCTGTGAGACTATAACAAAAGATCCAACAACATTCATATTATCAGCATTTGGGAAGGAGAGGACAAAACAGCAAGGCTTCAAAGTACTTGAAAAAATAACTGAAAACTCCCCAAATTTGGCAAGCCAGATCTGCAAATTTAAGAAGATGAGCAAACTCTAGAAAGGTAAAAAAACCCAAAGAAATCCAAACCAAGACACATCATAATTAAACTTCTAAAACTAAAAACAAAGAAAAAATCTTGAAGGTGGAGAAAAACATCAACCTATAGGGAGCAACAGAATGACAGCAAATATCTCATCAGAAACATTAAGATCAGAAGTGGCACAATTTTTCAGGTGCTGAATTGTCAATCCACAAAAAAGTCCTCTTACTTTTATATTAAATAAATACAAAAGAATCTGTCACCAGCAGACTTACTCTTAAAGAATGACTAAAGAAGTTCTCTAAACCAAAAAGAAACGCTAACAGAAGGAACCTCAGGAAAGAACAGTTAGCAAAAATATGGGCATGTACAACAGGTTTTCTTACTACTGGGTTTTCTAAAGTATGCCTCAAAGTTGAAACAAAAATTATAATATAGTCTGATGCAGTTTTTAAAATTAGTATATTATAAACAGGTGAGTAACAGACTGGTTCCAAATAGGGAAAGGAGTACAAGGCTGTATATTGTCACCCTGCTTATTTAATTTATATGCAGAGTATATCATGAGAAACGCTGGGCTGGATGAAGCACAAGCTGGAATCAAGATTGTCGGGAGAAATATCAATAACCTCAGATATGCAGATGACACCACCCTTATGGTAGAAAGTGAAGAACTAAAGAGTCTCTTGTTGAAAGTGAAAGAGGAGAGTGAAAAATTGACTTAAAACTCAACATTCAGAAACCTAAGATCATGGCATCCAGTCCCATCACTTCATGGCAAATAGATGGGGAAACAGTGGAAACAGTGTCTGACTTTATTTTTGGGGGGTTCCAAAATCACTGCAGATGGTGACTGCAGACATGAAATTAAAAGACACTTGGCCGCTTGGAAGCAAAGTTATGACCAACCTAGACAGCATATTAAAAAGCAGAGACATTACTTTGCCAACAAAGGTCCATCTAGTCAAAGCTATGATTTTTCCAGTACTCATGTGTGGATGTGAGAGTTGGCTATAAAGAAAGCTGAGAACTGTGATGTCAGAGAAGACTCTTGAGAGTCCTTTGGACTGCAAGGAGATCCAACCAGTCCATCCTAAAGAAAATCAGTCCTCAATATTCATTGGAAGGACTGATGCTGAAGCTGAAACTCCAATATTTTGGCCACTTGATACAAAGAACTGACTCATTTGAAAAGACCCTGATGCTGGAAAAGACTGAAGGCAGGAGGAGGGGATGACAGAGGATGAGACGGTTGGATGTCATCACCGACTCAATGGACATGAGTTTGAATAAACTCCAGGAGTTGGTGATGGACAGGAAGGCCTGGTGTGCTGCAGTCCATGGGGTTGCAAAGAGTCGGACACGACTGAGTGACTGAACTGAACTGAAACAGGGAATAGTAAAGGGACATAAAGGTTTTTACACTTCAAACTGGTAGAATGACAAACCAGTCACTGTGGCCGTAGATGAAAAAGGTAACAGTACTTGTAGAATTTTAATTCTGTAGGTGTTCCCACAAGTACTATTACCACCTCCATTTTATTATGAGGAAACAAAAGCTCAAAGTTGAGAAAATACTAGCAACATATTTTACTTAGTAAGATACAGATACTACTAAGTGGAGAATATGAGACTCAATTCCACAGTCATCTGGTTCCAACTGCTTATTTATTTATTCATTCATTTTGCATTAAAAAGAGGTTCCTGAGATTAAAACTTCAAAAACACAAGAAAATTTTTTTACATTAATATCTAACCAGAAATTTAGCATTTCCCTCAATAAACCACAGTAGCAGTATCTGTGACTCTCTTCAATAGAAATCACAGAGATTTCATGTAACAGCTATTACAGATAAATAAGAAAAGCATTTACACTCAATATGCATTAAAAAGACTTGCTTTTAATATTTTGATAATTATATTTCAAGGCAATCGGTTTCTTTTATAAACCAATGTGGTATACATTTAAGAAAACAGTATTCTGAGGAGTCCGAAGGCATCGCCAGAATCCTAAGAGTCCTTTGTACAAAAAAAAAAAAGGGTAAAAGAGTCCTTGCATGTAGAACATTTTCCAAATTCTATTACAAAAGTCTTAATGAACCACAACTTCCACTTGCCTCTAGAATGGTAAGAATGGCTCTTCTTATGAGAAGACACCAGAAAACCAGTAAAATTAAACCATGCTAGAAGCAAAACACTTTTTCAAGTTTCCAAAAATCAATATGAGTTCAGTTCTTACATGACATTCAGAATTCATCCAAAATCACCAAGAGACCCTCCAACTTACAACATGAATTAATTCATAGGTAACACTCTCAAAAGGAGATCATTCAAATCTCTAAACTCCAGAACAAGAGCATTTATTTCACCTTCCCCAACCTCCCAATTTTTACCCACTCTAGCACACCCACTTCCTCTTAAGCACATATTACAATCTATAAATCTAAAGATGCCCCTAATCATCACGTTTTCAACCAATTTCTTTATTGAGGGAATTATCAACATCTAAGTGTACATACTTTTACACTGAAGAACACAGAATTCCTTTTCTCTCTCATCTTACCTCTCCAAAAAACAGAAGTACCCAAAAATAAAGGCAATGCTTTCATATGAACAACCATCAACAGCACTTTTTCTAATCCTATAATCATCCAAACTTGAAAATATGATTCCTTTTCATTCACAAGGCCAAATGGGAAGCACATTTTCTAAAATAAATGTTCCTGCTCCCCCAAATTATCAGTTTCTGATGCAAATAGTCCAAGAATTACCCATTTTATAAATGAGCAAATTTCATAAGCAAAAATGCTAGCAGAATAGCACACATCACAGATCTAGCATGTAATACTCTAGATTTTCTTTTAATCCTTACTCATACCTACATAAAACCACATTATGTGAGCCTTCATTTTTTTGTATCTACTAATAGCTTAAGAATTTTATTCTGGGAAAAGTTAAAGGTATCAGTTCTTCATACAGGAAATTCAAGGCAAAATGAATCATCAGTTCCTGTAACCACTGAGATGAAATCAGATACTATGCTTTGGAGAAACCTTTAGCAACTGGGTATAGTAATTTTAAAAGCAAATCACAACACATACACTTATATATACACATTCACACAAAACAGTTTTGCTCACAATCTCAATTATCAACTTTTTAACATAATCAGAATCGCAAAGTTTTATTTATTGCTAGAATAGACAGGCGGAAAAAACAGTTTCCCGCCCTGAAGGAAAACCCCCAAAGAACACACTTGTGTCTTGTCAACCAAGTCATGATACCTAGAACACCAAATGAAAGGTTCAAAGTTTCCATCTGAATACATACTTAAGTCAATTTAGAGCACATTCTTGTTTTTAAGTAACTATACAATATCTCAGAAAATATATAAAGAAAATTATTAAGACTATGTATACTTAATTCCCAACTTAGGAAATAAAACATTAGCAGTAGGATTGCAGACTCTCATACGTACCTCCACAGTCACATTCCACGCCCTGCCCCCAGCCAAAAAGAAATCAATACCTAAATTTGGTGTTTGCCATTTTTATATAAGTGATACTTGTTAACATAGATACCTCAGTCTTCTGTAGCTATGTGTTCGACAGAGGGTTCCAATACAAGTCTCCAGCCCCACACTAGCTTTTATCAGTGCCATCATCAGATTCATACTAGTAACAATCACAGAACAGAATTCCATTTACTAAATGAGTATGGATCACTCTTTTCAGTTTCCTCTAGTAAGTGTTGGCATTTTTGTTCCAATTTAATATTCCTAGTTCTGTAGAAATACCACTATATTTTAGGAGTCAGGAAAACCAACTTAAATCCCAGCTTCACTGCTTCCCTGCTATATAGAACCTTAAGCAAATCACTTGTTCCTAAGCCTCCATTTCCTTTATTTTCCTCCATGGAAATAATGATGACCATGACAATGTCATATTGCCTTGCAATCATAAAGGGTTGATGCTACTAAAAAAGGAAATCGTGTATTGGGTTGACCAAAAAGTTTGTTCAGGTTTTCCTACCCAACAAACTTTCTTGCCAAACCAATACGTAAAAGTTCTCTGAAAACTAAAAAGTTACACAAATGTAAAACATCACAAAAGATAAATGCTAGTTATGATAAAAAAAAAATTAAGGAAGAATTGTTTTTTAAAATTAAAGTGTAGCCAATTATTTTAATAATTCACAAGATAGTTCAATTTTTAAGTACTGTAGGAAAAATATTAGACTAACACCTGACTCAATCTGTTTATAGCACAATAACTTCTACAACTAAATAATTTGTTCTAAATTTCAGTGAATAAAGATTCTCATTTCTTTAGAAACCATGATATAATGACTAGAAACTGTAAAACCCTCAAAAACGAATTATACATAAATCATGTTTTTAAAAGTAATAAACCCTATTGTACTCATTTTTTTTTTTTTCCTTCTTCTCCTCTTTTGTATGAAGTAATTCAGAAAACTCCAAGGGATGACAGATTTAATTCTTGACTGTTGATGGGAATAAGTCTCCCACTTCCACCCTCAAGCCACCAAAAAAAGAATACCACTTTATCTTTCAGTTTGGGAAGAGACATTATCGAGGTGTGAAAAATATCATGGCCAATCCAAAGCAATGAGACATTTATATGTTATACAGGAAGAATTAGGAAAACAATTTTTTAGAAACTTTAGGGTAGAAAAGGTCAAACAGGATATAACTAACTTTTTAAAACTTGAAACTCATGTATTTTAGAATCTGAAAGGATCTCAAATATAATTTGTTTCAGTCACTTCGTTTTATAGATGAAAAAAATCAACATGAAGAAAGTGTAGATCCTTCTAAAGAATAAGGAAAATGTAGTAACTGAGGCTTTTTGCCCCTATAGAAAATATGAGTATAAGTGTTCCTTGAAAAGATTAAAAAAAAACACTCGTCACAAAACACAAACTAAAGACAGCAAGTTTAGTAAGAAAGAAAGAAACAAGGAAGGGGGAAAGGTCATTCAAGAAAGACAAAGAGACACAACCCCAAAAGCTCAGAAATAACTAGTATTAACCTGGCCGCAGGATCTCTACCCATCGCAAGATATTAATTACAAAGAGAGCAGTAGTAATTTTTCAACAATTAACTAAGGAATCAGATTTCACATCAACGGTTATGGGGTAATGTTGCCTCCTAAATATGACGAACTGAAGAAACACCTTTCCTTTACAGTATTTATGCCAAAACTATGCAATTTGATTCTAATGATAAGAAAACAACAGACAACCCAAAAGGAGTGAAAGTGAAGTTGCTCAGTCGTCTCCGACTCCCTGCGGCCCCAGGGACTGTAGTCCACCAGGCTCCTCTGTCCATGGGATTTCCCAGGCAAGCATACCGGAGTGGATTGCCATTTCCTTCTCAAAGGGATCTTCCCCACCCAGGGATTGAACTCAGGTCTTCCGCATTGCAGGCAGACTCTTTACAGTCTGAGACACCAATTGTGGGATATTTTACAAGTAAATTTTAAGACTAAAAAGACATGAAAAATGCAACACATGCAATCCTGGATTGGATCCTGAGGGGGGGAATTCTTTCTTGCATTTATAAAGGACATTATTGGAACTGCTGGTGAAGTTTCAATAATGTAAATTAGATAATACTATTATAATATCCTGATTTTGATAACTGTACTAAGGTTACATAAAAAACTCTCTTTTTTATTCTTTAGGAAACAAACATTAATGGGGCATTACTTCCACGATTTACACTCAACAGCTTCAGGGAAAAAATGCACAGGATACTATGGAAGCATATGGGAGGGGCACCTCTCCAATCTGGATATTCCCTCAGGAAAGGCTGGGATGAACCCTGAGTCACATCTAGAAAGATGACTGAGAATTAGATTTAAAAGGCCTACTTGGTAAAGGATATAGCACGAGTTATGAATGCACACTTCACACAGATTGCACTGAGCGCGATCAGGCTGTTTCTCCCGTCATAAGGCACCGTGGAGAGCAGGAACTTCAAACAGGTGCTGGGCAGGCGTCGGGGGACGCCGAGTCAGGGGAGAGCAGCAACCAGAGGAGCATGTGTAGCAGTAATGGGAAACTGCTGACAGACAGACAGAAGAGACCAAAAAGGGAGGCCAACAGATACTATAAACAACGCTTCACTCCCTATTCAATCCCAGGCCTCCCAGGTCTTCTCCCGGGAAGCATGAACTTAGGAAGTTCATGCTTCATGAACCTACTCCAAGAAAAACTTAAAGACTTCATTATCAAGGTAATTCATTAAATAAAATGTTATCTTTGGGCAATGTGATAGGGCATAGAGGAGAGTGAAAAAGTTGGCTTAAAGCTCAACATTCAGAGAACTAAGCTCATGGCATCCAGTCCCATCACTTCATGGCAAATAGATGGGGAAACAGTGGAAACAGAAGGCAGACTATTTTCTTGGGCTCCAAAATCACTGCAGATGGTGACTGCAGCCATGAAATTAAAAGACGCTTACTCCTTGGAAGGAAAGCAATGACCAACCTAGACAGCATATTAAAAAGCAGAGATATTACTTTGTCAACAAAGGTCCGTCTAGTCAAGGCTATAGTTTTTCCACTGGTCGTGCATGGATGTGAGAGCTGCACTATAAAGAAAGCTGAGCACCAAAGAATTGATGCTTTTGAACTGTGGTGTTGGAGAAGACTCGAGAGTCCCTTGGACTGCAAGGAGATCCAACCAGTCCATCCTAAAGGAAATCAGTCCTGGGTGTTCATTGGAAGGACTGATGCTGAAGCTGAAACTCCAATACTTTGGCCACCTGATGCGAAGAGCTGACTCATTTGAAAAGACTCTGATGCTGGAAAAGATTGAAGGCAGGAGGAGGAGGGGACGACAGAGAATGAAATGGTTGGATGTCATCACCGAATCAATGGACATGAGTTTGAGTAAGCTCCGGGAACTGGTGATGGACAGGGAGGCCTGGTGTGCTGCGGTTCATGGGGTCGCAAAGAGTGGGACACGACTGAGCGACTGAACCGAACTGAATAGGGCATAGTCCCCTTCTTGTTGTTGTCTAGTCACTAAGTCATATCCAACTCGTTTGTGACCCCATGGACTACAGCCTGCCAAGCTCCTCTGTCCATGGAATTTCCCAGGCAAGAACACTGGACTGGATTGCCATTTCCTTCTCCTGGGGATCTTCCCCACCCAGGAATCAAACCCACATTTCCTGCACGGGCAGGCAGATTCTTTACTGCTGAGCAACCAGGGAAGCCCCCTTAGGATCTTTATAACCAAGGAAATATGACTTCAAGTCCCATCTCAGTCATTATTGTGGGATCTTGAGCAATTTAATTAACTTCTGAGCCTCAGTTTCCATATCTGCAAAAAAGAAACAATAAATTGTAAATATTAAAAACAATGCTTGTAAAGCTTTTAAGCATGGTATCAATATATATTGATGTCCAATATATATTAGTCATTATGATTCAAAACACTCGTTACAGGTCCTTGCTCCTTTACTAAAAAACAAAAACTTGAAACTCTTATTATAATTCAGATATCGTTAAGTAAGATAGTAAAAATGAAGTGCAACCACCTGACCAAAAAAACAAATAGTCTACCTGTATTTATAGATTCTATACAATATATACAATATACAGGTTCTATACGAACTTCATAAACAAAAAAAATCACAGCTTTTCATCTTATAATTCTATTGAACCCTAACAACAGAAACAAAGGTTAGAAAAAAATCAGAAGACGCCCATCTCATCATCCAAATACAACTACTAATTTGGGGACATTTTTAAGTTTGGTGACTTTTTCAATGTGTAACACAACTTGCATAAGTATTTTACAACTCCAACTTTAATTCACAACAAAAAATTACAAGTAAGAGGTTTAAATCTGTCACTCATAATCTATTTTAGCATCATTCTAAATAAACAACTATTGATACATATAAAAGTAAAGTCATTGAAGTAATTATCAGGATCCATTTTAATGGAGTAAAAAAGTACAGAATATTACAAGGGGTTTCATTTTTTAAAAAAAAGGAATGTGGGGTATTTTGTGACAGGCCAGTAAGACAGCTGGAACAAAGCTGTTGGAGCAACAACAGCTGTGTACCGCGTACTGTTCATCTAAAACCACAAACTAAAGTAACCCATGTCAGACAATTTTATTTGGCTAATCAGCTCAGCCAATGGCTCCTTCCTGAAACTATCTGCTATAAGGAAATTAACTAAGTACATAATTTGCAATATGAGGAAGGAGAAAAAAATAAACAAAACAGCAGTGTGTCTTTAAAATGTAAAACTAAAAGTTGAGAACCACACTCTTAACATTGTAACAGAAGACAACCTTTTCCATACTATTTTATCACCTCCTAAAATTATGATCATAGAACCTTCATAATGGTAAGGAAATAATCCCAAGACCCAACATTTGATGATGTATAAATTACTAACATGCAAGCTCACCAGTTTCTTCTCCATTCTTAACTTTCAACTGAATGGAAAGTGCTTTTACCATAAAACACTGCAATGGTTATAAGAATTTTTAACTTTAAGTGACATAACAATTAAAAAGAGGCTAATTTAAACCAAGTTGTTGGCATGGACCATGGCAATATCTGAAAATAATTCATGCAGTACTCAAGTTACTATTATTATTCAAGTCATTGAATTATCAGACTTATAACTTTGTTTTAAATTTTACCTTCATTTTTTGATTCCAACAATGAACCTTCTCTAAACTAAATTCACTCCTTTCTCAGTTTAAGATACACACCTGTGCATGCTTGTGCACATGCATATACACGCATAAGGTGAATTTCCCTACCTTATTTAATTGACCTAACTTCAGAAGCAAGAGGCAAAAGAGACAAAAATCACAAATACTTACATATCTTTTCCACAAGATTTTTGAAACTTAGTTATATCTATCATAAATCTTCCTTTGCAGTTTGACTCAACTCCTTGCTTACTGTTCTTTTCCTTTCAGCTAACAAATTGCTGACTCTTGTAATCTCAACCACATGTATCATTTAACCAAAGCATTAAGAGAAAACTCACCAGGAAACAAGACAAAAGTAATAAATCTTTAAGATCTTACTCTCAAGTTGTTTCACATTTCCTGAGTCAGAATTTCCAGAGAGAAATTAAAATAGGAAATCTTCTCAAGACAAAGATTATTTTCAATAAAACTGAATGCTATGGATCAACTACTAAAATTCTAAAGCTTAAATGTGTATACGTCACATGTAGTCTTTTAATTTCAGAGAAACTTTGAAACCCAAAATCGAAAACAGTTTATTTCTACAGCCTCTTTAGTGACCAGTGGTTACAAAACCATAATAAATACAACTCATCTTTCCTAATACCTCCTTTTTCCAACAATTTATTACATCCTGCTCAAGACCCAATATTTGCAACTAATAAATGTTCTGCTATATGTCTGGGTTCCCCTAGTGGCTCAGACAGTAAAGAATCCACCTGCAATGAGGGAGAACTGGGTTCAATCCTTGGACTGGGAAGATCCCCTGGAGGAGGGCATGGCAACCCAGTCCAGTAGTCTGGCCTGGAGAATCCCCAAGGACAGAGGAGCCTGGCGGGCTACAGTCCACAGGGTTGCAAAGAGTCAGACACGATACAGCGACTAAGCACACACATACATATGCTTACTTCTATGTAACAAAGTTATTCCTGGTCTATGACACTCTAAATATGAAAAATAAGATTTACAAATACAACCAACGGTCAGATGTTCAGGCAAAAATTCCAAATTTATAAAATTTCTCTACCAAAACACTTGTTTTCCTTGTGAACACTCCAGTGTTTATAAAGTTTAAAAGAATAATGCCAAAATGAATCAGACACAGAATGGTTATCTTATCCAACAGCCAGATAGTGGCTAACCCAAGATCTAAAGAAATGTCTTAACTGGCAAGGATTCTTTATGTCAAACTGTCTGTTCTCAGACAAGCAGTAAGAATTTTTCCAGGTTCAGGACATCTTTTTTAAAAAAGAAAAAGTTGGCAGCTGCATTGTTTAATCTCACAGATTACTAATGACTATGATGAAGACAATCACAAGGAATAAGTTTCTCAGAAACAACCTCTACATTTAAAAATGATCCCTGATTTTTCACTCTCAATGCAGGGGAAATAAAGTAACAGAAACAAAATTAAGCCGGCAAAAAAAAAGGTTAAAAGCAAAGAGTATAAAAAGAATAAGGATCAAAACAAATTTACCTAGATCATTTCACAGATAACATAACCATGTCATACAATAAATGTGAATGGGGTGAATCCCACTAAGAAACAAGGACTCTCAGGTTTGATTTTTAAGTATCACATTACATATTACTTTCTGGAGAAGGAAATGGCAACCTACTCCAGTATTCTTGCCAGCAAAATCCCACGGACAGAGAAGCCTGGTAGGCTACAGTCCATGGGGTCACAAAGAGTTGGACAGGACTGAGCAACTTCACTTTCACTTTCTTTGGAATGCAAAGAGATCAAACCAGTCAATCCTAAAGGAAATCAACCATGAACATTCATTGGAAGGACTGATGCTGAAGCTGAAGCTCCAATGCTTTGGCCACCTGATGCAGAGTCAATTCACTGGAAAAGATTGAAAGCAAAAGATGCTGGGAAAGACTGAAGGCAAAAGGAGAAGGGGGGTGGCAGTGAATTAGATATGCGAAGTCGTTTTGGTCATGTCAGACTCTCTGCGACCCCATGAACTGTAGTCAGCCAGGCTCCTCTCTCCATGGGATTCTCTAGGCAAGAATATTTGAGTGGGCTGTCATTTCCTTGTTTAGGGATCTTCCCAACCCAGGGATCGAACCCATTTTCCCTGCACTGCAAGTGGATTCGTTACCACTGAGCCACCATTAGATGGTTAGATAGGATAATCAACTCACTGGACAAGAATCTGAGCAAACTCCAGGAGATAGTGAAGGACAGGGAATCCTGGCATGTTGCAGTCTTTGGGCTCACAAAGAGTCAGACATGACTTAGCAACTGAATAACAATCATAAAATGGCCACCAAAAAAACAGCAAATATAAATGAAATAAATGCATACAAACAAAAATCCAAAATGGCAACATTAATACTCTAAGCTGACATTCAAAGTAAAACTTGGCACAAGACTGATACTATTTACTTATAAGAAAGATAGAATCATTATTAACACTTTATATACCAAATAATGACATCAAAATAAAGCAAAATTAGAAATGCAAGGAAAAAATTAAAACAGTCTTCATGGGAAATTTAATAAATGTATTTCAGAGTTTCACAGAATACTCAAGAAAAAAGGATACAGAAGATTTGAATAATACAATCAAGAAATTCTAGTTGAACAGATTTATGTAAAACCTTGCACCTTATAAGCTACAAATACTCTTCTCTCATGTTCTTGGAATATTTACAAAAATCAACGGCATGTTTGTCTTAATGTTCCAAAACAGGGAATTTACAGGTCACATTCTTTGACCATAGCCCAACAAAGCTAGGAATTTACAAAGAGAGCCACTCATTCCTTCCCCAAATTTAAATCACATCAAAATTAAGGGACAGGGAGCCTTGGTGGGCTGCCATCTGTGGGGTTGCAGAGAGTCGGACACGACTGAAGCGACTTAGCAGCAGCAGCAGCAGCAACCTGAAATTATCTAAGAATTCATAAAAAGCACAAGATTTCATTTCAAAAAAACAATGCAAAATCAGTCTTATAATGCCTTTTCAAAAGTCATTAAGGATACTACAGCCTTTATGATGATGGTAATATAAGAAACATTCTAGCGAACCTCTTACTAGGAATCTTTTAATACATTTAAAAATATAAATTAAAGCAGAGTAACGTTACTTAAAGCAGTACTGTAAGAAATAAATAGCAATTATTCTCATTTTTTAAAGAAAGAAGGACTTCCCTGGTAGTCCAGTGGTTAAACATCTGACTGCCAATGCAGGAAACACAGGTTTGATCTCTGGTCCAGGAAGATTCCACATGCCACGGGGCAATTAAGCTCATGTGCCACAACTACGGAGCCTGCACTCCAGAACCTGTGCACGCCACAACTGCTGCAGCCAGCAAGCCTCGAGCCTGTGCTCCGCAGCTAAGAAGCCACCACAATGGGAAGGCTGTGCACCACACCCAGAGAGCAGGCCCCGCTGGGCACAGCTAGAGAAAGCCTTCATGCAGCAACACAGACCCAGTACAGCCAATAAAGAAATAAGAGAGGAGAAAGCATAAAAGAAGTTTATGTATGAAACAGTGGGAAAAAATCTATACAGAATACAACACAAAATAAGCGTATTTCCGGTTACATACACACATGCTGCCGCCCCCGGCCCCCAACACACACACACACACACACACACACGCTGAAGCAAGCACCACAGCTTTTGAGTCTAGGCCGTACTGATTTCTGTACCTACAACAAGAAAAACCTTTGCCTTGATATGCATTTTACAACTCCACACACAGACACACACACTCCCCTATCTTTCAAAGCTTCTTCTACTTGCTGCAATGCAGAAAGCTTAAATTTTAGTATTAATAAACTTGAAAACTATCCTCTTAACCATTCCTAATTCTCAAAAAAAAAAAAAAAAAAAACAACGAAATGAAGTGAAAATGAAAAAAAAAAAAGAAAGCTATTACAAACCTAAACAGTGTATTAAAAAGCAGAGACATTGCTTTGCCAACAAAGGTACATATAGTCAAAGCTATTGTTTTTCCAGTAGTCATGTATGGATATGAGAGTTAGACCACAAACAAGGCTGAGCACTGAAGAACTGATGCTTTTGAATTGTGGTGCTGGAGAAGACTCTTGAGAGTCCCCTGAACAGCAAAGAGATCAAAGTCAGTTCTTTACTTCCAACACCAAGAATGACTAAGGTCAACTCATCATAAGAGAATAAATTTAAAAAACACATTCTGCCACTCAAGAAAATACCCTTCCCTGGCAAGAACTTTTTCTTTAAGCAGTACAAAGCTTTAAAAATATCAGTTTTGTGGCCTTAAGAAAAGACAAAAGAACATCACCACTGATCACCATTAGACTGAAATATCAAGGTTATTTATATCTGTTTAAGAGAGTACTTCGATCTGACATCAAAAAATTTCAGTGATACAGTAGGCATATTTGACAAATTTTTGAAGGGAGACAGACTATCTTAGCCTTTTCATTGATTAACTTAATATGAAACAATGATTTCAAAGAATCAATGCACAAATAGGTATTTCAGAAGATAATTGAGAAAATGACTTCAAAAATGAAGAAAACCTTCCCAGACCTAAGAATGTTTCATCATTTCTCAGGGAAAACTAGTGAACAGAGAAAAACTTCCAGTCATATCCTGACAAATGTTTTCATTTCCAATGATAAAAGAAGGCTACAAGCATACAAATAGAAAACAAGTTATTCCTGCAGAATGGAAACTTGAGGCCAATGAGATAAAAGCAAAGACATGAAAGATAAGTAAAGCAGTACCTCCAACTGTTTCAATACAAAAAATTTTAGGACCCAATGATTTTATACTCATTCTTTATCATGCAAAAGTAAAATTTTAATATTAAAATTAAACCTTAAAAATTAATTTAAGGTGAATCTTAAAAGTACTTGAAAGTGTTCTCTAAATAACAATTCAAAATTAAAACCAGCTGTTCATGAGGATTGCTTGTTAGGGCTGAAATTAGTTAGAATGGCAAATAAAATGCAATAAGAAATGGCAAATAAAAGCAACAATTCCTAATGAGAAAGGAGAGGGCAAGATGGTTGAATGGCATCACTGACTCAATGGACATAAGTTTGAGCAAGCTCCAGAAGATGGTGAAGAACAGGGAAGCCTGGCAGGCTGCCGTCCATGGGGTCACAAAGAGTTGGACACAACTGAGCGACTGAACAACAACAATATTTACTATTACAATGACAAAATCAAATGCAAAAGACAAAAAACAATCTCTTAAAACAGTGCAGTCACACATACTTTTGGTTATTTTAAGGACACTAAATTTATAAAAAGGGTGAGTGAAAACAGCAAACAAAACTGCCAAATTCCTCATTTTCTACAACTAGAAATAAGACAATTATTCTAATTAAATGTTTAAGAATATGAATAATTTTAAGGTAAATCCAAGTAGTGGGGTGGGGGGAGGAGAGAGATGGGGAGAGAAAGAATCCATTTTTCAAATCCACCACACAAGGGAGGAAAATCTACATAGCAAAAGGCAAGATCAGCACAAGGGGAGGATGAAGTGAAGTCACTCAGTGTGTCCGACTCTTTGCGATCCCATGGACTGTAGCCTACCAAGGTCCTCTGTCCATGGGATTTCCCAGGCATGAATACTAGAGTGGGTTGCCATTTCCTTCCCCAGGGGATCTTCCTGACCCAGGGAGCGAACCCAAGTTTCCCCCATTGTAGGCAGACACTTTACCGTCTGAGCTACCAAGGAAGCCGGTGGTCTGATGGCGGGTTATTTGTTCTTTCCAGAGAAGGATACTCCCCATTTGGGCAGTCGAGAGACACAGGCAGACCTGAGCCAGGATCTGGAAGGCTCAGGGGGGCAGGAAGGAGGGATGGCCCTGAATGGTGAGGTGCTTGAGTCAGGGGGAGAGGAGGCCGAGGACGCCCAAGACAATGAGGGGGACTCAGACCCAGATGACTTAGATGAGGACGTGCAGTGCCCCAAGTAAGAGGAGACGGTTCAACTTCCGGGGACCCCTGGCTGCAAGAGCTACCACTACCTGATGGTGCAAACACCGAACATACTTAGGAAAGCTCAGGTAAGTGGCAAGGAGGCTGCTGTGCTGGTCTGAGTGTGGGGGAGACAGAGTGGCTTCCACCTTCTGTTCCCTATGATTTAGACAAGTGGTTCTCCAAGCATAATATGCATCAGAATGTGTTAGTTACTCAACCATGTCCGGCTCTTTGTGACCATGTGGAGTAGAGCCCACCGGGCTCCTCTGTCCATGGAATTCTGCAGGCAAGAACACTGGAGTGGGTTGCTATTTCCTTCTCCAAAGGGAGCATATCATGCTAAAATCATGGCCAAAATCTGTACTGGCTTAACTATCAAACTTTTCCTCAAAAGGCATCTGCCTGTAAAATTAAAATTAAGCAAAAATTTTCTCCTTAGAAAGTTGGTCCCCTTTTTGCCTCAATGTGGTTCCTTCAGGCTTATTTTCAATCAGACTAGCTAAGGTATAACTGTGAAGACCAGATCTCACTAGCATAAGTGAATAAAAGTCTGCTTATTATCTTTACCTAAAGCAATGTCAAAAATGTAACTCAGATCACTTCGGTCTAGGTATCAGGCAGGTCTCTTCCATGTGGTTATTATTTTCCCCTTGATAATTAACAATACCTTAGGGGCAGATACTTTAGACTATGTTAATATCCAGCTACTGTCAAACTTTTACCCACTACTTTTAAATCCATTTATGATTCTTACTTAAATCAGCTGTTTGACTGCCAAATGTTGATTTTCTAATTCCACTATTTCCTCTATGTTTACTCATCAAATCTAAGGAAGAACTTCCCTTCCTCCTTAATTTATTTATCCCTATGGATTCTTTATTTATGGGCAATAATCAATTACTATCATTATTTTGATGATGAGCCTATCCCAGAGTTGCATGTCACTTCAGTCATGTCTGACTCTTTGTGACCCCATGAGTCACAGCCTGCCAGGCTCCTCTGTCCATGGGATTCTCCAGGCAAGAATACTGGAAGCAGGTGGCCCTGCCCTCCTCCAGGGGATCTTTCCGACCCAGGGATCAAACCCAGGTTTCTTACATCTCCTGCATCGGCAGGCGGATTCTTTACCACTAGCACCACCTGGGAAGCTTATCCCAGTGTTAGCCAGTGGGCCTTCTTCCAGGCTGGCTCTGTCTCTATGACATATCGCCATCATTTTGTTTTCTCATGTCGACTAAAAAAGATGCACAACTTGAGAGCTGCAAGTCAAGTTTTATTTAGGGCAAAATGAGACGTGCCCCCAGAAGGCAGCTCCTCACATAGCTCTGAGAGACTTCTCCAAACAGGCAGTGGGGGAAGGCCAATATATAAAGTCTGGGTGAAGCAGGAGTTCCATACCATTAAGCACTCATTTTACAAAAGGTTTTCTGCTAGTCACAAGGATCTTATGTCATCAATGAAGTGATTTAGTGCTTTTCTAGATATGAGGAGATACAAGGACTGGGATCATAAAATCAGTTCCTCAAAGTATCCAACTATCTAAAGACTTATCCCACAAGATTTCCTGGACACAGAGTACTTGATTCCATCTGAACTCCCTCAGTTCAGTTCAGTTGCTCAATCGTGTCTGACTCTTTGCGACCCCATGAACCGCAGCACACCAGGCCTCCCTGTCCATCACCAACTCCTGGAGTTCACCCAAACCCATGTCCATTGAGTCAGTGATGCCATACAACCATCTCATCCGCTGTCATCCCCTTCTCCTCCTGCCCTCAATCTTTCCCAGCATAAGAGCCTTTTCAAATGAGTCAGCTCTTGGCATCAGGTGGCCAAAGTATTGGAGTTTCAGCTTCAACATCAGTCCTTCCAATGAACACCCAGGACTGATCTCCTTTAGGATGGACTGGTTGGATCTCCTTGCTGTCCAAGGGACTCTTGAGAGTCTTCTCCAACACCACAGTGCAAAAGCATTAATTCTTCGGTGCTCAGTTTTCTTTATAGTCCAACTCTCACATCCCTACGTGACTACTGGAAAAACCACAGCCTTGACCAGACGGACCTTTGTTGACAAAGTAATGTGTCTGCTTTTCAACATGCTGCTGGTGAAGCTAAACAGCCGCAGGAACACAGGGTTCAATCTCCACAGGGCAGACGGCAAACGCCCTTGCTGTTCAGTCACCGGCAATGCTCTTGGCAAGAGACAACTTGTAACTGACACTGAGCACCTCTTTATTTCCTGGCTGGTAAAGATGCTCCAAGTTCATCTTCTACTTTTCCCTGCCCCAGCCCAGGGATGTCATTTCTCCAAGGTTCCTTTTAGTAAAGAATGGTATTTAGCACCCAAGATCTGGCATTGAGTGTTCTCACTGCTAATAGGGGGTCACTGTTTCTATGTACTCTCAGCAGACATAGCTGGAAAAAAGACGTATAGACGTGTGTATGAGTAGCCACACACACCTATTTCTATATCTTAGTATAACTTTTTAAACTATGAGTTCTGTTCTCAGATGGGGCACCACTTCCATGGCCCAAGAGCGGGCTCTTGTCTAACACTTGGAAATGAGCTATGCGAGGAGACACACGTGCTGACAGAGCAAGAGACGTGACTGGGAAGGGGCACCCGGGCAGAGCAGAAAGAGACCCAGGAACCCAGGGGAACTGCTCTGCCAGGCGGGCTTCACGGCGATGGGGTCAGCCTCCGGGTGCTCTGCGTCCGGTCACTGACTCAGTCCTTCCTGGCGGTGCACACGCTGCTCAGCCTCGCTGCGTGCCAGCCGGAAGGATTCTGGGAGGTGGTCGGACACGTGCTGTCTCCTTCTGACCTTTCCTGGACTCTTCTGGCTGGTGGTGCCTCGTTAGTTTTGTGTTCCTTACCAGGACCTCCTGTCATAAAATAACTCACGCAAATGGTTATTATGGTGTCTGGTCAGGATGGGTGGTTTCAGTCAGGGTGCTTCCCCTAACAATTTTATGCCAGTGACCTCAATTCCACCTCTGCATCAAGTGCTGCCTAGCCTTCACCCTCCCACACTTATAACTCCTTTCTTTGGCTGTGAGGAACTTGCCTCCCATTTTCCACAATACATTTATTTATCTACTTAATCCTAATACAGAGAACTGTTTCAGAATTGCAAACCCTATGCTGCTGCTACGGAGATGGGGGGAAGGCCTAGTAACCACAGCTCGCTGTTTGTTTAGAGTTCGTCTTTATCCTGAGGACACAGTCCAAACGCTGGGTTCAAAAGTTACACTACTTTTTCTTCCTTTTCCTCCTTCAATGTGGTTATGTTAGTCATTTGAAATAGGTTCAGTTTATTTGTTTTGTTAGTATTCCACCTTTGATTTTATTGGTGTTTGCTGTTTATATACTGTGTGAAACCTTAAACATGGTTCCATGCGTCAGAAAAGGATCCTCAGAAGAGGCCCTCAATCCCTTTCCCCTCAACCCTACCCACACGCAGAGCTAACCCGTCATCTCTTTAACCTCTGATTTACCCATTTCTGTGCTTTTCTGTCCCAATCAGTAAATATGTTTGTTGTTTTATTTCCTCTTCTTTCCTACACTAAAAGTAATAAATCACAAATACAGTAAATACCTTTGTACTTTGTATTTTTCGCTGAACAATTCATCCTGAAATGCATTTCCCATCAGTTCTTTTCATAGCTGCAGAATGCTCCAATGGGTGAATGTACCATATTCTATTCAACCCCTCTCTATCCTGTAGGCTGCTTCTAATTTTTTAAATCACAAACAGTGCTGTGGCCCCATGCACTTATATTTGAATACTACTAGAAGTACATTTCCAGGGTAAATTTGTAGATTTGGGAGCTAGACTGTCAAATCAACTATAGCATCCAGTCAAATCAACTGGACTTTGATTACATCTCCTGATATAATGCACTGAGAACACACCTCTGCTATTCCTGCGCCCAAAACGAATCTACCATGAAGAAACAAATTCAAACTGAAGGAACTCTATAAATAACTAACGTGTATTCAAAACTGTCCATGTCATAAAACACAAAGACTTGGGACTTCCTTGGTGGTCCAGTGGTTAAGAATCTGCCTTGCAATGCAAGGGGACATGGGTTCAATCCGCGGTCAGGGAACTGAGACTCCACCTGCCATGGAACAACTAAGCCTACACACCCCAACTACTGAGCCCTCGCACTCCGGAGCCCTCAAGACAACCAGAGAACCTGCGCTGCAACAAAAGACCCCGCATGATGCAACACAGATCAATACCTGCTGCAACCAAGACCAGATGCAGCCAAACAAACCTTTTAAAAATAAAGATGAAAGAACTGTTCCAAATTAAAGACACGGAAACAAAATGTACTGCACAATCTGAGATTTTTCTTTTGTTGTAAAGGGCACTATTTGATAATTGGCAAAATCTAAAAAAGTTCTGCATATTACATTAACAATACATCAATATTAATTTCTGATTTAGGTTATACATTATGTTTTATAAACAAGTGCTCTTGCATTTATGAAATATACAGGGAAGTATTTAAAAATAAAGGGGCACTGTCTTCAACTTACACTCAGATGATTCAGGAAAAAACTATTTATTTGGGAGGAATAAAACAAATATGGTAAAATGGTAGCATCTGGGAAAACTAGTTAAAGATTTTTTAAAAAGCAACATCAGCTATCATGCTGGCATGTATATCCATACATCCAGTACTGAACATTTACAAACTCTGTAAATATATTTTAATTAAACTATTTGTTACATAACCAATAAACAATCATAATGCTTTTACAAAATGCTGAAACTAAAATATAATTTACAAGTAACTCCAGTAGCACAATTTTAGTCATATTTCTTTGCTTCTTTCAGAACTACACAGAAAATATGTGAGTAAAGGTATACACATCTTCGTCCTTTTCATAAAGGCCTGAGAGACATTTTTCTTTGAGAAACAGAAGTAAATCAAAAGCCTACCAAGGACATTACTTGAAGTTTCAATCTCAACCCCAGACTGGGTGGCTCTAGCCAAATTAATTCAAGATCAAGGTCATTCAAGAAAATTCAGTGACAATTAACTCTATGTTGTTTACAAGTAGAGTCAAAGTCTTTTACTCACTATCACTTTTCAAAAAGAAACAAATACCCTAAGAGACTATTTTTCCTAAACAAAAGAAAAAAAAAGAAATCAATTAACAAGTTCATGTAGCATCACAAAATCTGTTTCTCTTTTGTGAGATGAATTTTAATTTGAAAAAGAAATCTTTAAAAAAATTTTAAATAGTACAGCTTCAAGAAAGTTTCCTTCTGCACTCCTTCCTCACTTAACCAATTTATTTTTCCTCACCAAATTAAACAGGCTACTTTCATTTTAAACCTTAGGAAAGACCCTTAACATTTCAGTAAAACAGATGAACTAAAAACCCCATTCAAGTAGGCAGCTGCCTGTCATCATTTTGCCTTCGAATGGTACTATACCAAAGGACAGCAGAATTCTTAACCTACTCAACAGAAGTATCCCCACTAAACTCCTTCAACGTCCCATTCCAAGACAAGACACAGGCTTGCGCACATCTGCACACATACACACACACACATACACACACAGGTTAGAACTGAGTAAGAAGAATGAGTTTTAAGACTCTCTGGGTTAGAATTTCTCCTCTAACAAAAGCAGTCCTTCTCTAAAAGAAGGTGTTCTTTCTTGAGTGCCTAGCATGCATATCTAGGAACTGCCAACAGAACCATTTCATCCTAACAAAATGAGGAAATCTCTACTATGTAAAACACCACTAGGAGGGGTACCTTATTTTTCAACGCTAAGAATTCACTTGTAAACTACTCTGAAAATGTAAAATAGTAATTTTCACACTAAAAGACAAGTCCACAGTTCAGTTCAGTCACTCAGTCGTGTCCAACTCTGCGATCCCATGGACTGCAGCATGCCAGGCTTCTCTGTCCATCACCAACTCCCAGCGCTTACTCAAACTCATGTCCATCAAGTCTGCAATGCCATCCACAGTATAATTTCAAATTCTTAGATAAATGTTACTTTAAGTGATTTCCAATTGCAGGGCACATGTTCAAGGTGTAGCAACAGAACAGCAATTCAGGAATCTAAACTTACCAAGATCAATTAACTTTAACACAAAGGCATGTGCCTTGAAATCTCTTCTAAGATCTCTGTCCCAGGAAAAAGCAATGGAGGGGGATTGCACCAAAGAGACATTAGGTAAAAAGCAACATCTGAGTCAAGGCCAGGCTAACAGGCTGTAAGGCTGACTAAAGCTTGATACCTGAGAAGTCGGCTACCCCTACACAGCTCAAAATCTGACAGACTGTGAATAACAAGTAAGGATGCTAAATGAAGAACAGAGGCTGGGAAATTCCTCTTTGTGTAAAAAACATGTATGGCCTTTTCTCAGAGTTGCCAAAAACCACAATGGTTACTCCATTATTTCTGAAAATCAACTCCCAACTGATAAAAGTTTTCCCAACTCAAAATGGGATCAGCATTCATTACCTAAATATCACACAGGAGTGAGGAGGTGATTTGTTCACCCAAGCCCAATATTTTATGGAGAAGAAAATAAAGCCCCAAAGAGATTAGACTCAAAGAATCCCCAGCGTCACCTGAGGAAGGAGACCTAGAACCCAGAGAGCCAACTCTCTTCTCCATTTCACTCTATACAGTGTTAAAATCATTATCTAACTATAAAGTGCACTCATCATCAAGGGCTTCTATTTACCAACAGAACTTTCAGAAAACTATGAACAGAAACAAGTAGTTCATGTACACACATTTACTCTTAATAATATTTTATATTATTAGTCATGGGTGTTTCATGATGTGTTGCATTCTTTTTTAAAGAGGAAAAGCCACCTCAAGTAATTATTGTCTTAATTTCCTAATTTTGTAGCTCTTTATATGCATAGAAAGAAGTGAAGTCACTTAGTCGTGTCTGACTCTCTGTGACCCCATGGGCTGTAGCCTACCAGGTTCCTCCGTCCATGAGATTTTCCAGGCAAGAGTACTGGAGTGGGCTGCCT
Organism: Muntiacus reevesi; assembly: GCF_963930625.1. NCBI lineage: Eukaryota > Metazoa > Chordata > Mammalia > Artiodactyla > Cervidae > Muntiacus > Muntiacus reevesi. Next base: position 53,845,328 of record NC_089257.1, read on the forward strand.
TTTCCTTCTCCAGGGAATCTTCCCAACCCAGGGATCACACCCAGGTCTCCTGCATTGCAGACAGACGCTTTACCGTCTGAGCCACTAGGGAAGACCTCTTTATATATAAAAGGCAACAATTTAAAGAAAGTTGAGATTTAAGTTCTCCACTCCCAAATTTTTTCATTATATTTTTTCTACTTAAGATAATATAATAGAAAAATACATAGTGAACACTGTAAAAAACAGTGTTGTATCTCAGGAGTCTTATAAAATAAATAAAACTGATTTGTCATCCTGATCACCTACAATGAGGACTGACTTCCGCCCGTTAAGATTATTATCTTTCTGCAGACTCCTCTCCTTCCATTACTACTGCAAGACCATCATAACAATGAATTTTAATTTCCCAGGAGCTGGACAATAAATAGCAGTTCTATTAAGTATAGATGATAGTCACCTTGGCTCCATAAGCTAAGATTAACATAGTAATAGTGATAATGTTTGTAGCCTTACTACGCATCAGACATTGTTCCAGGCCCTGGACAGATTTTAATTTTCAGAACTGTAAGTGTACTTTGTATTTCCCCAACTTACAGACGGAAAAAACTAACGTACCCAGAGGTTAAGTAATTTGCCTAAGATTACACAGGCAGCAAGTGGTAGAGCTGAGACTCCACCCAGGTCTGGCTTCTTCTACCTCTCCAGAAAGCCTTCTCAAAGTCAGAGCCCATGTTCCTCCCTTCCACTGGTCCCAAGTAACGGGCCAATCCCCCTCCCCTCCTTGCCTACCTCCTCTCTCCAAACTAGCATATGACCGACCCCCTCATGCCTTCTCTTTCCACCATCACGCCTACACAGTCCTTTTATCAATCCTTCCCAATCTGACTTTTCCTCAATTCGGAACTCTTTTTGCATTTAAATGTGTTAACAGAAGTGTACACATAAGCTTGTAAGAGCCATCATTAACAGAGCACATACTATACGCTAGATACAAAGCTAAGGATATTCCCATAATTTAAAGGATTATGAAGAATGTGTGATTAGACTCGTTTTACTGAAAAGAAAATTGAGGTTCAGAGAAGCTAAATAATACATTGGCAATGTTCTTCCAGTAAATAAACAACACAGCAAAATCTAGCACTCAACTCTGCATGACTCAAAGCTCACACCTGTTTTACTTCTGTTAAATCATCTAGAGTAACTAGGTACATCACTATTCATAAAGGAAGTGCTTCTTTAACAAATGAATTTAGAAAATCATTAAGCAAACAAATTGCTGATATTTTAATAGTTTCTAATACTATTTCCAAAAACAAAAAGTTCCAATATCTTAATAATTAATGTACAGATTCAAATACAGATGGATTACCACCCCCCCCATAAGTTAAAGACATATTGTGGTTTAAATCTTTTAGGTAATGCTATTTATTAATACAGGAACCCAGGATTATTCTCTCTCCTAGCCAATCTCCCACCTCCCCCTAGCTACACCTCCCAAAAAAAGTTAACTATAAATTGTTTTGCTTTGCCAGTTACTTAAAGTATCTCCCGACCCTAGGAGAAATAACATGCAGCATCTCTGATTCTGCAGCTTCCTATACTAAAGCCAATCTCACCTCTTACTCAGTGTGAATTTTTTTTAACCCACTAACGAGTATACTGTAAATGCTCATTACATAAACATCTCTTCCTGGATACAAAGGTTTCAGCAGCAGTTTTTAATACCTTGAAATGGTATAACAGCAATTATTGCTCATTTAGTCAACTGGACAGGTAACAATCACATTTATGTTACAGAACTCTGTATTTTAATGTCACTATATACATTAAGTGAGTCGAAATACGCTATTCAAGTATGCCAACTGAAAGCAAATGGGTCAAACAGGTATATTTCACCAAAGCATTTTCACAACGCTCTTGATATGTATCTTTGTTACCTGTTACAACGCGGTACCTTCATTCTCTCCCAGCACACGCCACACCTTTTAGGTTGACAATAGCAGAGAAATATCGGGGCTTCTCTCTTCAATAGTCCCAAAAAAGATCACTCAAAACTCCTACCACAAGCAAATCCTAAGAACCAAGAATTCGACCTCCCTTTCCTTTACAAGCCGACTTTCCGTCTCCAGCTCCCACAGAGGGCTGGGGGTGGGGGAGGCAGTGGCTGGGACTGACACAGAACGCACGACGCCTAGGCTGGTCATCTCCCAGCCTGGCCCACCCTAAACTTCACCTTGGCGCGGCGAGAGGCAGGAAGGCACCAGGAATTCCCAGGAAATGGTCTCACCCCATCAGAGAACATTCTTAACTTCCTCGAGGCCACCATTTCCCTGGAGTATTATCACACACTCCCACCCGGACATATAACCTAAGAGATTACTTAAGAGAAAAGCACAAACACACACAAAGAGAAACACACCGCTTGAAGCGGGCAGCTCCGGCTCAGCGTGCGCGGAGAAGCTCGGAGACCACGCGGAGCCAAGTTGCCACCGCGATCGCACCCACGGTGCAGGAGGCGGCCCGGGCGGCTGGAAACCCAGCGCGCGGGGTTCCAGCCCCACGCCCTACGCCCCGCGCCCCGGTCTCACGGCAGGAAGCCCGGCGCGGCGGCGCTGCCTCTCCCTAAGAGCTCGGGCCGCGGCCGGAGCGATAAGGTGGATCTGCGCTTCCCACCCTGCCAGCTCCGCCCTCCTGGACACATTCCTGAGAAGCCCGACTCCCGGGACGCCGAGCTGGGCGCCCGGACCGCAGAACAGGAGGGCAGAGCCGCCCCGCGCCCCCCACCCCCGGCCTGCGCGGCGCCTCCGGGGCGGGGTCCCAGCGGCCGCCCCGCCACAGGTAGCGGGAGCCCCCGCCCGCCGCCGCCGCCCCGGCGCCCTGGGCAGGCCCGCTCCAGGTACCTGGATGAACTGGATGGTGAGCGCCGATTTGCCCACGCCGCCTCCGCCGACCACCACCAGCCGGTACTTCTCCTGGCCGGAGCCGTCCCGCCAGCCGGCCGCGGCCATGGGGACGCCGCCGAGCCCAGCCCGGCCACGCCGAGCCGCCGCCTGCCTTAGGCCCGGCTCCGGGGACGTGTGCGGCCGGCGGGCTGCGGGCGAGCGGCCGGGCGGGGGTCCCGGGCGCCGGGAGCTGCTGGAGGGCCGGTCAGGACGGCAGCGCGGCGCCTGGGCTGGCCGGGTCCCGCCCGAGGCGCGGAGAAGCGAGGGGACCGCAACCGCGAGGGGCTGCGGCGGCCTGGGGGCGCGCTCCTCCACACGACTTCGCAGCGCCTGCCGAAGGCAGCCTCCAGCGCCGCTACAAATGGCCGTCTGGGGGCCGGGCCGCTGGGCCGAGGTGCTGCATATGCATGAGGGGGTGGGGCGGGGCGGGGCGGGGCCGCGCTGGCCCGGACTGAGATTCGGGAGTTGAGCGTGTAGGACTCAGACCCCCTCGGGTGTGCCCCTCCAGTTCCTGGACTGAGCGGGATGTGTGCGCGTGTGCCTGTGCGAGTGAGGAGTGTGTGTGTGAGAGTGTGGGAGCTGGAAGAAGACAGACCGTGTGTGAGCATAACTGTATGTCAGGAATTGTCAGGGATTGTGTGGATGAAAAATAAAGTGTGTGAAGGCGTGTGTGAAAAATAGAGCCGTTGTCATCTTAACTCAGTTTGTAGGAGGGTAAATATCCTGTTTTAAGAGTACAGATGGTGACCGTGACTGTATGGAAAACAGTACATGACAGTGATTGAAGATGAGAGCTGTCACAATAATTGTGTGTGTGCGATACGCTTGCGGTGTGAGGAATGTCACAGAGACTGAATCACTGTCATTGAGGGCGCATAGACAAGAGTAAATGTGGCACATGATATATCTGCCTTAGTGGCTGTGTTTATATGTGGGAAATGTGCGGTAATTGTATGTGAGGGGTATGAGTGTGAGAGATTATACTTCTTTACATACTGCACACCAGGCACTGTGCTCAGTGCTGCAAATCACTTCATGAATAAAATAACGTCCCTGCCCTCAGGGAACTAAGACTCCAATGGGGAAACAGCCAGGGCCACAGGCAAGTTGTCAAGCATGTAAGGATAGTATGACCCTAGGAGGAGCACTCATTCCACAAGTGGGTGGTCCGGGAAGGCTTCCTAAAAGATCTGAAGCATAAATAACGTAAGCAGAAGAAAAGTATTCCAGGGAAAGCAAGCCACATCTGAAAAAGTCCAAGCTGAGAAGGTAAGCCGTGTCACGTGATTTTGCTTGTGTTGGGGAAGTGTGCTTGTGAATGAAAGGTGCTTATCTATGTGTTGTTCAGCCGCTCAATCATGTCCGACTCTTTCCAACCCTGGACTGCAGTAAACCAGGCTTTCCTTCCTTCACCATCTATCTATGTGTATAGCAGTTTAACCAAATGTAGTAGGAGTCACAGCTGTATACCAACGCAGTGTAGGCTGGTAGATAAGACCATGGGCTCCAGGGCCAGACTGGATTCAAATCCTAGTCCTTTGACTAATGGTGTAATAATGGAGCTTACTGAACTTCTCTACCTCAGTTTTCTCTAAAATAATGACAGTAGGATTACCTACCTTAAGGTGCTTTTTGACGTGAATTGAGTCTCTTAGTCGCATCCAACTCTTTATGACCCCATGAACTATACAGTCCGTGGAATTCTCTAGGTCAGAATACTGGAGTGGGTAACCTTTCCCTTCTTCAGGGGATCTTCCCAACCCAGGGATCGAACCCAGGTCTCCCACATTGCAGGCGGATTCTTTACCAATTGAGCCAGAAGGGAAGCCCAAGGTGTTTTTTAGTAAGAATCAAATGAGTTAATATACATAAAGCACATAAAACAGTGCCTGGCATGTAGTAAGCATTTATGGCAGTTTGGAAACATGACTTCAACTTCTTAGAAACAATTCAGTGGCTCTCTTGGAACCAGTAGAATGCAGCAGAAACAATGCTGTATAACTTCCAAGTCTAGGTCAGAAGAGGCCATTCGGCTTCCACCTGTTCTCTTGGGATTCTCACTCTGGGAGAAGTAATGTGTGAAGTTTGGCTACCCTGAGGCTGCCATGCTAGAGAGGCCACATGTAAACATGCCAGTCAAAAGTCCAACTGAATTCCTAGCTCAGTCAGTCCTAGGTCAATTTTCATTCCAATCCCAAAGAAGGACAATGCCAAAGAATGTTCAAACTACCACACAATTGCACTCATCTCACATGCTAGCAAAGAAATGCTTAAAATACTACAAGCCAGTCTTCAATAGTATGAGAACCATGAGCTTCCAGATGTTCAAGCTGAATTTAGAAGAAGCAGAGGAACCAGAGATTAAATTGCCAACATCAGTTGGATCATAGAAAAAGCAAGAGAATTCCAGCAAAAAATCTACTTCTGCCTTATTGATTACGCCAAAGCCTTTCACAGTGTAGATCACAACAAACTGTGGAAAATTCTTAAAGAAATGGGAATACCAGACAACCTTACCTGCCTCCTGAGAAATCTGTATGCAGGTCAAAAAGCAACAGTTAGAACCGGACATGGAACAACAGACTATACGTCAAGGCTGTATATTGTCACCCTGCTTATTGAACTTGTATGCAGAGTACATTGTGTGAAATGCCAGGCTGGAAGAAGCACAAGCTGGAATCAAGATTGCCAGGACATATATCAATAACCTCAAATAAACAGATGACACCACCCTTATGGCAGAAAGTGAAGAAGAGCTAGAGAGTCTCTTGATGAAAGTGAAAGAGGAAAGTGAAAAAGTTGGCTTAAAACTCAACATTCAAAAAACTAAGATCATGGCATCTGGTCCCATCACTTCATGGCAAATAGATGGGGAAACAATGGAAACAGTGACAGACTTTATTTTCTTGGGCTCCAAAATCACTGCAGATGGTAACTGCATCCATGAAATTAAAAGATGCTTGCTCCTTGGAAGAAAAGTTATAACCAACCTAGACAGCATATTAAAAATTAGAGACATTACTTTGCTAACAAAGGTCCATCTAGTCAAAGCTATGGTTTTTCCAGTAGTCATGTATGAATGTGAGAGTTGGACCATAAAGAAGGCTGTGTGCCACAGAATTGATGCTTTTGAACTGTGGTGTTGGAGAAGACTCTTGAGAGTCCCTTGGACTGAAAGGAAATCAAACCAGTCAATCCTCAAGGAAATCAGTCCTGAATATTCATTGGAAGGACTGATACTGAAGCTCCAACAGTTTGGCCACCTGATGTGAAGAGCTGACTCATTGGAAAAGACCCTGAGGCTGGGAAAGATTGAAGGCAGGAGAAGGGGGACGACAGAGGATGAGATGGTTGGATGGCATCAGTGACTCGATGGACACTGAGTTTGAGCAAGCTCTGGGAGTTGGTGATGGACAGGGAGGCCTGGCATGCTGCAGTCCATGGAGTCACAAAGAGTCGGACACAACTGAGTGACTGAACTGAACTGAGCTCCAAGTTGACCACCAGCATCAACTGCCAGCCATGTGAGATACCTTAGACCCCAGCTCTTTCCAGCCTTCAGGTGACTGCTTCCCCTACTAATATCTGACTCCAAAGGCATGAAAGACCCCGAGCAAGAGTTACCCAGTGGCTTTCCTGGTGGCTCAGTGGTAAAAGTATCCTCCTGCCAATGCAGGAGACATGGGTTCAATCCCTGATTCAGGAAGATTCCACGTGCCATGGAGCTACTAAGCCCATGCACCACAGCTATTAAGCTGGTGCTCTAGAGCCCTGGAAGCTGCAACTACTGAAGCCTGTGCACCCTAGAACCAGTGCCCCGCAACAAGAGAAGCCTCAGCAATGAGAAACTTGCACATTGCAACTAGAGAGTAGCCCCGCCTGCTGCAACTAAAGACTGAGCAGCAACTACGACCCTGCAATAATAAATACATTCTTTTAAAAAAAGAGCTACCCAGGTCAGCCCTTCCTGACCTACAAAAGTATGTGCAAAACAAATCAGTAAACTGGTTGTGGTTTTTTAACTTTTTATTTGGGAATAATTTGAGTCTATAAATACGAGCTTCCCTCGTGGCTCAGCTGGTAAAGAATGTGCCTGCAATGCAGGAGACCTGAGTTCGATCCCTGGGTTGGGAAGATCTCCTGGAGAATGGAAAGGTTACCCACTCCAGTATTCTGGCCTGGAAAATTCCATGGACTGTAGAGTCCATGGGGTAGCAAAAATTCAGACACAACTGAGCAACTCTCACTTACTCAGTCTATAAAGTATAAAGAACACCCATACGCTGTTACCCAGATTCAACTATGTGAGCATTTTATCCCACTTCATCATTCTCCCCTGTCTATCTCTGCTTTTCTCTATATAACTATATCATATCTATATATATGATATAGTTATTTATATTAATTATGACAGGACTTCCCTGGTAGTCCAGTGGTTAAGAATCCGCTTGCCAGTGCGGGGGACATAGGTTTAATACCTGGTCCAGGAGGATTCCACATGCCTCAGGGGAACTAAGCCCATGCACCACAACTATGAAGCCCATGCTCTAGAGTCCATGCTCTGCAACAAGAGAAGTCATCTCAGTGAAAAGCCTGGGTACTGTAACTAGAGAGTTGTCCCCACTCGCTGCAAACAAAGAAAGCCTGAATGTTGGAACAAAAACCCAGCACAGCAAAAAATAAAATATTTTATGATAAATGTATGTGTGTGTGTATATAATTCTTACATTTAAATGAATTTTTGAACTCTTTAAGGATAGGTTACAGGCATTATGGCCCTTTACCCCTAAGTGCTTCAGTGTGTGCCTCCCAAGAACAAGGATATTCTCTCAGATAACCACAGTACATATCAACATTAGTAAATCTAGCATTGGTATGAATACTTTTGTCTACCATATATACTCCAGTTTTGTCAGTTAATTCAATAATGTGCTTTAGAGCAGTTTTTCCCTTCTAGTACAGAATCCAGTCTAGGATCAGGCATTACATTTAGTTGTCAAATCTCCTTAACTTTGTTAGTGCTATACAATGGTTGTCTTGAAAGTGAAGTCGCTCAGTCATGTCCCACTCTTTGCGACCCCATGGACTGTAGCCCACCAGGCTCCTCCATCCATGGAATTTTCTAGTCAAGAGTACTGGAGTGGGTTGCCATTTCCTTCTCCAGGGGATCTTTCCGACCCGGGGATTGAACCGGGTCTCCAGCATTGTGGGCAGACGCTTTACTGTCTGAGCCACCAGGAAATCTAGGCACCCCTTTTCTCCAGAGGAGGGAGATTTTTTACACAGCAGACAGTATTAGCAATGTAAAAGAAAGAAAAAAAGGAAAAAGAAAAGAAAGAAGAACCCATGTCAAGGAAATGCTGAAAAAAGGCTAGGTATCCTGGGTGTTCATTGGAAGGACTGATGCTGAAGCTGAAACTCCAATACTTTGGCCACCTCATGTGAAGAGTTGACTCATTGGAAAAGACCCTGATGCTGGGAGGGATTGGGGGCAGGAGGAGAAGGGGATGACAGAGGATGAGATGGCTGGATGGCATCACCGACTCAATACACATGAGTTTAAGTAAACTCCGGGAGTGGGTGATGGACAGGGAGGCCTGGCGTGCTGCGATTCATGGGGTCACAAAGAGTCGGACATGACTGAGCGACTGAACTGAACTGAACTGATGCTTCTCTCAGTGTCTCTCTAGCCCTGAAATTTTCTATAATCTTTCAGGATCAAAAAGATAATGAATGAGTCCTCTTTATGCAGCTTTCCTTCCCTCCTAACATACAATCCAAAATCTTTCCTTTCAAGAAGACATGATAATCAGAAAAGCTTATCAAATCTCAAAAATATCCAAAAGAAAGAAAATTAATCCCTAAGGAAAAAAGAAAAGAAAAGCATGTAGGGACTTCCCTGGTGGTCCAGTGATTAAGACCCCACTCATCCAATGCAGGGTACATGGGTTCAATACCTGGTTGGGGAACCAAGATCCCACATGCCACACAGCACAGCCCAAAGAAAGCAAAAAACAACGACATAGCTATGTGTCTGTGTAGGTACGTGTGTAGGGGGTGGTGGACTCAGTCAAATCCAACTCTTTTTGACCTCATGGCCTGTAACACACCAGGCTCCTCTGTCCATGGAGTTTTCCAGGTGAGAATACTAGAGTGGGTTGCCTTTTCCTATGCCAAAGGGTCTTCCTGACCCAGGGAGCAAACCCATGTCTCTTGCATCTTCTGAATTTGCTGGAGGATTCTTTAGCACTGCACCACCTGGGAAGCCAAAGCATAGCTATGCCATTTGCAACAGTTTAGACTGGGGGAATCAGGTGTTGATCCTAAAGTAATTGTAACGAATTCCTTAGTATTTTATGACTCTGCATCTGGCAAAGGAGCACTCAGGGGGGTCTGGGCCTGAAAATAGTTTGACCAATAAAAGAAAAAGAGGATAAAGTGGTAATGAATACAAGCTGGTGTGCACATGTGTGTCCAGTAACTACAGTTTTCAGGGAGAAACTTATTTTCAGTAGGATCTATTTCAGTGCTTATTTGTTGAGCTGCTTCTCTGCCTGAGTCCTGACCAAGATTTTCTTTCCTTCCTATTCTATACCACAATCCCTGGGTACAGCATAATTTCAACACTGAAAGCAATCAAGCAAACCCATCCTGGAGAACCATGTATTTGTTGCCTTCCAGGCATCCATTTCTCCTTCCTTTCACATAGTGTCTCCTAATTTTCCTTAGGTAGTTTGGGAGTGACTGACTCCCACCTGCAGGGATTTACCCTAATTCATTTAAGATTATCAACCTCCACTGGCCACAGTAATTAGCTGATAGATGGATGTATAACCTAGGTCAGGTCAATCAAGAACAGATTCAACTACAGAATCAAAATTATAATGAGGTACCACTTAACACCACTAGGATAACTATAATAAAAAAAAAATAATAACAAATCCTGACAGGGATATAGAGGAACTGAATCCCTCATACACTGCTGGTTGGAAAGTTAAATGCTGCTGCTGCTTTGGAAAACAATCTGGTGTTTTCTCAAAAAGTTAAACACAGAGTTACCATACAGCCCAGAAGTTCCACCCTTAAGTTATATGCCCAAGATAAATTAAAACATCTCAGTATAAAAACCTATAATATACGGTTATAGCAGATTATTTATAATAGCCAAAAAGTAGAATAAATTATCCATCAACTGATGAACGGATAAAACAAATGTAGGGCATTCATACAATGGAATATTATTTGGCAATAAAAAGGAATGAAGTACTGATACATGCTACGACATAGATAAATCTTGAAAATCACGTTAAGTGAAAGAAGGCAGTCATGAAAGACCACATATTATGTTATTCCATACATATGAAAGGTCCAGGATAGGAAAATCTAGAGAGACAGAAAGTAGATTAGTAGTTGCCAGGACTGAGGGGGAAATTCTCTGTGACTAATATGGGGTATGGGGTTTCTTTTTTGAGATATGAAAATATTCTGGAATTAGATAGCTGTGATGGTTGCACAATTCTGTAAATACACTAAAAACCATTGAATTGTATTCTTCTTAAAGGGAATTTTATGGTATATGAATTAAATCTCAAAGCTGTGAGGATAAAAGATTCAATTGCAGGATTTCCTTTGAGCTACTAAGGAAATGTCTTTTTACTTCAAAATATTCCTCCTATCAATGCTATACCTTTATTTCTTTAAAAAAATTTAACTCAGAGTCAAGTGTTCAGCAAGCAAGAAGCCCACATGCTCACTCCACATAAACCTTCTGTTCCAAAGTGCTTTCTTGCTCTCAGAAAATATCCCAACAGCCTACAGCAAAAAGAAATTCCCCTGCAAAAACAAATCACTGGTATTGTATTGATATTTGGCAGAGAAAGAACTAGTTGTCATTCATGCCAATTAAAGATGACTTTTCATCTTAATCTAAGAAATTTCTTTCTCGTGTAGCTAGAAGACAATAGATAAGTACATAAATCTTCATTAGAAGAATGACCCAGAACCTTGGAAAGAACACTTAGAGATCATCCCCCTTAACTTACCAGAAGTCCTGTGAATAGGGAAAGAATTTCTTCCCAGTGTCACCTAGCAAGTTGTTAGCAGAATATATGTCTCCTGACTGCTATGCTCAGAGCACTTCGCCCCATGCCAAGCTGGATGTTATCCAGAATCCCGCAGAGCCTCACAGCACAGAGACAACGTAATGCTGCCAATCAAGAGAGCTGTTGATTGTATTCTTCTGATTTAAGTTGAGTGATGGTCTAGCTAAAAGGTTGCCAAGAGACTTCATTGGGCAGATTCAGAGTCAGATGTGGCTAAATCAGAGTCAGATATGTTTTGGCCCACAATTAGAAGTTTTTTAATTTTTGAATTGGTTGCTGATATTTGAATTTAGAATTTTTAACAAACAAATCTAGATTTCTAACTCTTCTTGAAAAAACTAAATGGATTATCTACCCACATCGGGCCAGTATTATCATAAGACAATAACTAAAGGTAAGTACAGGCTGCCCTTGAAAGGTTTGTTCCTGTTCTTCAGAGTGATCAGCACTCTTGGATCACACGCTAGCCGTTGGATGTTACCTGCCTGGCCTTCGTGACCTGTCAGAGTTTGCAAATCCTACTATACATGCCAATGTTCCCCATCTAGAATGCACTTTGAGTCCACTGTAGTGTCTTAAAATGAAGAACCTAGACTCCTCCCCAGACTTGGTAAACAGAGAATACTTGCAGACCAAGAATGTGAATTTGTGTATTTAAAAACCCAAATGGACTCTGAGCACCACCACAACTGGGAACTCTTGGAGGGGAGTAGACTCATCCATGTCCACTCTTTTTTTCAGAACAAACAATGACCCTTTCAGCTGGAATGTTGGTTACTCATCATCTCCAAAAACAACCATTGCCGAAATACCATTCCTGGCCCATCCCAGAGAAGGGATTTAGGGGTGGAGTGGAGAGGGAGGTGCTGAAACCAGGATTCCCCTGACCTCATCTACAGCTGAGTCAGATAGAGACCATGCCTGGTGGCCAAAAAGGGACAAACCCCCAGATCAGAGAGTATTCGATCCTCATCATGGCTGATGGAAGAGCCACCATCCACTTTCTTCCTTAATGGACTCCTGCTTCTGATATGAATGAATGGCTGATGACTGCACCCAGCCGGAGCTGCATGCATCTGAGATGAGACAGACGCACAAATCTAGTCCTTGATTAAAGATCACCTTCCTAAGAATAGAAAATGAAACACAGGCTGGAGCGTGTACACACATAGCCCTAAGGAAGGCCACAACAGAGCTGGGGGAGGATCATCAGAGAATCAGAGAGCCTTAAAGCAGGAAAAGCATCCCTCTAGTGCTCCCATTTCACAGATGGGGAAGCAAAGGCCCAGAGAGAAAACTGCCCTCACCACCATCACCTAGAGCCAGAGCAGAAGCATGACTAGAACTCAGAACCCAGCCTGGGTACCTGACTCAATGTAGTGCACTGCCTTGGGAACACAAGAGCCTACAAGGCTAACTGGGGCCAAAGTCACACCACTCTTCTCAGGCATGGCTGCCAGGAAGAATCAAGCAAGGGTGTCCGCTCTCGCATTTTTTTTAAATAGTAAAAAAGTCAAAACCCACCTAAATATTCAACAACAGGGACTTAAATAAATAATGCTATAACTATAGTATAGAATATAGAATAGAATAGTATAGAGTACTATGTAGCCATTAAAAATAATTTTTATTTAAATAGGAAAATGAAGAGTAGGATACAAATCAGTATATATAATTCCATAAGCTACCAATTACTGAGCGTTTACCATGAGCCTGACACTGTGCTACTCACCCAAAACATATTATCCAGTTTCATCCACAAATCAACTAACTAAATTAGGTTCTATTATTGTTTGTATTTTTAAAAAAAGCTTTGGCACAGAGGTGTCACATAGCTACTTAATGGCAGGGTGCTCCTGTCTAAACCCATAAGGTCTGAACTCCAAAGTTTTGTACTTAATCATTATGAATAAATTTTTCAAAAAGAACATCAGGATATTCAGTTATCCTAGGTTATTTTCCACTTTTCATTTTTCTGTATCTTTTATCTTTTGTTTTGTTTTGTTTTGCAATTTCCCTTTCTCTCCTATCCCCAGCCCCTGATAACCTCTAATCTTTCTGTCTGTATGAATTTTCCTATTTTAAATATTTCATAGAAGTGTAATCAAACAACATTTGTCCTTCAGTGTCTGGTTTATTTCATTTTTAATGTTTCAAGGTTCCTGCCTATTGTAGGACATATTTATGCTTCATTCCTTTTTTAGGGCTAAATAGTATCCTATTGGGTGAATATTCTACTGTTTGTTTATCCATTCATCTCTGTTGATGAACTTCTGTCTTGTTTCCAGTTTTTGGCTATTAAGAATAATGCCACTATGAACATTTATGTACAAATACCTGAGTTCCTGTTTTTAAGTCTTTTGGGTATATGCCTAGGAATGGAATTGCTGGATCAAATGGTAATTTTATGTCTAACTTTTTGAGGAACTGCCAAAGTGTTTTCCATAGCAGCTACACCATTTTACATTTCCACCAGCAATGTGAGAGTTCCAATTTCTCCACATCTTCATCAACATTTGCTATTTCTTTCTTTCTTTCTTTTTTTTAAATAATAACCACCCTCGGAGGTATGAAGCGGTATCTCATTGTAGTTTTGGTTTGCATTTCCCTAATGACTAATGGGGTTTCCCTGGTGGCTCAGTGGTAAAGAATATGATTGCAATGCTGGAGAGGTGAGTTCAATCCCTGGGTCAGGAATATTCCCTGGAGAAGGAAAAGGCAACACACTCCAGTTTTCCTGCCTGGGAAAGTCCACGGACAGGAGAACTTGGTGAGCTAGTCCAAGGGGTCGCAAAAGAGTCAGACACAAATGAGCAACTAAAAAGCAAAAAATGACTAATGATATTGAGCAGATTTTCATATGTTTACTTGCCATTTGTGTATATTCTTTGGAGAAGTATCTGTTTGAGTCAGTGCCAATTTTTAAACTAGGTTGTTTGCTCTTTTGTTGTTCAGTCTTAGAAGTGCTTTCTATATTCTGGATATCAAACCTTTATCAGATATTTCATTTTCAAATACATTTTCTATGGCTTTTCACTGTTTGATGCCCAAGTTTTTTATTTTAATGGAGTCCAATCTTTATTTCTTTTTAGACAATAAAAATATATTATATTTATGAACAATCTTTAATAATATGGGCAAAGCAGCAGCCAAAATTGTTCATATAGGATCTAACTCTGTAAAATAGTTGTATATATGTGATTGAACAATGTTAAAATAAGTGGTAGTTAGATAATCTGGGAGAATTAACTATTCTAGGAAGACTGAGAATCAGGGTCAAAATATAGAAAAATACTACGTGATCCTCCATCATTCAGGTTGAACTGTGATGGCTGCTTTCTCTTTCTTCCCTGCAGCAGCTTTCCAAAGAGAAGCATGCCTGATCCTCAATAGAGACTGAGCCCTGAAAACTGAGCTCCCTTAGCACCCAGGTCTGGTTTATAGGGCTCCAAACAGCTTTCTCTTTCACCCACACACCTTACCAGAACAGAGACTATGGCTGTTTTAAAGATTGGTAAAGAATTCATGAAAGACCAAAGAGTGAAAGAGAGTTCTCTCTTCTTTTGAACAACCTAAGACATTTCTGGCAAACGCAGCGGGTTGAACTTTTTTTTTTATGGGGGGCGGGGCGGGGCACAGACTTCCCAGGTGGCTCAGTAAGAATCTGCCTGCCAATGCAGGAGATACAGGTTCAATTCCTGGGTTGGGAAGATCCCTGGAGAAGGAAATGGCAACCCACTCCAGTATTCTTGCCTGGAAAATCCCATGGACAGAGGAGCCTGGTGGGCTACAGTCCATGGGATTACAAAAAGAGTCAGACAAAACTTAGCGACTAAACAACAAGACATATCTACCCTCCAGAACAGGAGGACACAACTTCAAATGCAGCTATACGAATTTAGGTTAGACAGCTGGTAGAACCTGCTAATCAGGCAAGGTGGACAGTTCCTGCGCTTCTCCGGTGGCTCAGTGGTAAAGAATACGCCTGCCAATGCAGGAGACCTGGGTTTGACCTCTGGGCTTGGAAGATTCCTCGGAGGAGGAAATGGCAACCCTTACTCTGGTATTCTTGCCTGGAAAATCCATGAACAGAGGAGCCTGGTGGGCTACAGACCATGGGGCTGCAAAGAGTTGGACACAACTCAGTGATTGAACAACAACAACAGACAGCTCCTACGAAGTTTTTTGTTTCCCGCCCCTACAGAATTACAGTTTCAGGAGAGACCTGAAAGGAAATGCTTTGTGATTGCAATCGTCTCTCCTATTCCCCAATAGGCATGGGATACTTCTGTCTCCTGCAACTACAACACCAGTGCGCTGGTCAGAACAAACAAGGTTTTCTTTTTGGAAAACTCAGGAGCCCTGGAGTGACAGTGTGAGACACGGTGTCCTAAGTGCTAGGGAGGAAAGGGGCTTGACAGATCTACTCTGCCTTCTATATTACTCAGCGTTGGGGCACTAGGGGACCCAATAAATAACAGCCCACTTCCCCACCCAAGTTTTGAACCAATTGAGAAGTAGGACACAGAAAACCAACAGAGGGAGATCCAAAGGTCAGCTTTACTACTGATAAGACATAGACTGGAGGATATGGCTTAGTCATGAGGCCAAATAGGCTTGCTTACACAGTTCCCAGAATAAATGTACCAGTGAGTTACAGGCAGGGCTAGAAAAACTACAGGCCTCATCTAATGGGGTTCTGCCTCCATAAAACTCATAGCATGTACAGGGAACATAGAGTAACTGCCCTCTTTAGTTAGGCTGGCTTGCAAAGGAAACAAAGGGAGGAATTAAACTGAGCATGCCTAGATCATTCTTCCAAATTCAAGTAGATAGTTAAGTAGAAGTCATACCTTTTTCATGGAGAAGAATGAATAAGGGATGAGGAGAGAGGCTAGGAGCCTTAATCTGCTTATTTTCAAATTTCAGTGGGCATCAGAATCACCTGCAGGGCTCATTAAAACACAGATTTGGGGGCTCCACCCCCAGAACCCTGATTCACTGAGTCTCCTGTAGGGTCTGATATCTTATTTTTAACCAACTTCCCTGGTGATAGTGATGTTGCTTATCTTGGGACCACACTTTGAGAACTAGTCCTCAAAGAGAATCTCTCCACTTGGAAATACAAGGAGGAATAAATGATTCCTTGACAGTCAGGACTTGTTTGGTTGTCAGCGACAGAAATCCAACTCAAACTGAAATTAAAAGAATTTATTGGTTCATGTAATGAAATGATACACCTGTCGCTCTAACTTTAAGGATGACTACATTGAGAGACACAAACGGTGTCATCAGAATTCTTTCACTCTTCGTACCTCTCAGCTTGTGTTTACCCCGTATGACTCAAGTCTTATGCAGGGTTTGCCCTGGTGTTGGCAAGATGAATTCCACTTATTTCCCTTCCTCCCAGCCAGTGTTTCTCAAACTTCAGCCTGAATCAGAATCACCTGGAGGGCTTGTTTAAAAAAAAAAAGATTGCTGGTCTCCAACCCAAGAGTTTCTGATTTAATAAATCTGGGATAAAACCCAAGAATTGGCAATCCTGACAAATTCCCAGGTGATAATATTGATGCTATCCAAAGAATGGAGAATGGATGCTGAAAAGACTCAAACAATAGATGTTCACAACTTTTTGATTTACAGATCAAGAAGTGAGGTTTTTTTTTGTTTGTTTTTTTTTTTTAAAGAAGTGAGTTTTAGTTGCTCAAGTTGTGTCCGACTTTTTGTGACCCCATGGACTGTAGCCTGCCAGGCTCCTCTGTCCATGAAATTTTCCAGGCAAGAATACTGGAGTCGGTTGCCATTTCCTTCCTCAGGGGACTTTCTCAACCCAGGAATCGAACCTGGGTCTTCTGCATCACAGGCAGATTCTTATCTGTCTGAGCCACTAGGGAAGTCCACAGATCAAAAAACTGAGAGGTTGAGTAGCTGGTTTGTTTTATCCCATTTAGAAAAGCTTTTCCAGCAAGAAAATCTAACATGAAATCCCATCTCCACCACTGACAAACTGAGTAGTTTAGGGCAGGCCACTAAACCTCTTTACTCATCTCTTTATTGTTTTAAAACAAGAATAACTATAGCACCTATTTATAGGGTAGGATGACAGTGTGATGACTTACTGGAACATGTTAGGGTCCTTTATATTTAGAGATGTGTTAGATAGATGCTAAGTTTTAAATTATTTTAAAAATCAATGTGGATTATAATGGACCTGAAAATTAAAACTACACAGTCACTAACTTTTGTTTTATTAGTGTCATTTTTCACCTACACAATTGGCAAGTATTTGATAACACTGTGAAGCAAAAGACAGAGGAAACTAGTTTTCGTTCATTGCTAGTTGAACCCAGTCCATATCCTGGAATTTCAATGTACCCAGGACCCAGTACACCAAGAATTTCATCTCTGCCTGATGGAGTTTTCTGAACTGTGGAAGTCTGTTCTGGCTACCAGAAAACCAAACCAAGGAAATACCTACTTCCCTATTCCTATCTTACACCCTCATGCGCCTAGAGCAGCCTTCAGCCAATGACTCTTAAGAGAGTCAGCTTCCTCACCTTTGTTTAGGGAAATCCAGAAGCAAGCATTTTGCACCGTTTCTCATCACTTCCAAGTGGGATTAAGTTTCAGTCACCCACGGTAGTAGTTGGCTTCATAATACAGCCCTTTGATGGTTGCCTTCCTTTCCCTATGTCACCCTCACCCACCCACAGCTTTCTGGTGTTTCCTGACCCTTCCAATATACTACTTGCACTAGAATCATTGTAGCAGAAATATACTTTTCTAGGGGAATGCCAACCAACATATAAACATTCTTTGGGAGTGGGCAATATCTAGCAAAACTATAAATTTACATGCCTGGAGAAGGGCATGGCAACCTACTCCAGTATTCTTGCCTGGAGAATCCCATGGACAGAGGAGATTGGAGGGCTACAGTCCATGGGGTCACAAAGAGTCAGACATGACTGAGTGACTAACACACACATAAAATTTATATGTCCTTTGACTGATCAAATCTGATTCTAATAACATTTTTAACAGGTATATTCATGTACAAAATAACATATATGAGATTATTTACTGAAACACTATTTGTGATAGCAGATAGCAAGAGATTGGCATAATTTAAATGTCCATGAATTCAAGACTGATCAAATAAGTCAAGGTACACTCAAACAAGGAGATGTGCTCAGCGGCTCAGTTGTGTCGGATTCTTTGTGACCCCATGGACTATAGCCCGCCAGGCTCCTCTGTCCATGGGATTCTCCAGGCAAGAATACTGGAGTGGGTTGTTATTTCCCATGCTAGGGGATCTTCCCACCCCAGGGATCGAATCCACAGGCTCTTACATTTCCAATATTGGCAGGCGCATTTTTTACCAGGGCTTCCCTGGTAGCTCAGTCAGTAAAGAATCTGCCTGCAGTGTAGGAGATGGGGGTTCTATCTGTGGGTTGGTAAGATCCCCTGAAGAAGGAAATGGCTACCCACTCCAGTATTCTTGCCTGGAAAATCCCATGGACAGAGCTGCCTAGGGGGCTACAGTCCAAGCATTTGCAAGTGTTGGCTATGACTTAGCAACTTAATCACCACCTGAGAAGTTCTTAGCTTCAGCACATGAGATCTTCGGCATGTGGGATATTTAGTTGTGGTATGTGAGGCTTCTCAGGTGACGCTAGTGGTAAAGAATCCACCTGCCAATCCAGGAGACATAAGAGATGTGGGTTCAGTCCCTGGGTCCTGGAGATCCCCTGGAGGAGGGCATGGCAACCCACTCCAGTAATCTTGCTTAAAGAATCCCAAGGACAGATGAATTTGGTGGGCTACAGTGCAAAGAGTCAGACACGACTGAGGCAACTTAGCACAACGCATGTGGGATCTAATTCCCCGACCATCCCCAATCAGGGATGGATCCCAGTCCCCCTACATTGGGAGCACAGAGTCTTAACCACTGGACCACGAGGGAAGTCCTACAATCACTGATTTTTTATTTCTACAAGGATATAAAGAAACTTATTCTTGTATATACTCTTTGACACTTTTTGAATTATGAACCATGTGAATGTATATTATCTGTCCAGAAAAGCAAATTAATTAGTGAAAAACTTCTTTAAAATGAATGTGGAAAAAGTTTTACACTCAGAAAATTATATGAGCTACTCATCTCACATACACATTATTAGAATTAAATATTTTAACTACAAACTACAAAACTGCAAATTGCAATATGTCAAAAAAAGGTATATTAACAGCTACCTAGAGCTTAAAAGATCCAACCAGTCCATCCTAAATGAGATCAGTCCTGGGTGTTCATTGGAAGGATTGGTGCTGAAGCTGATATTCCAATACTTTGGCCACCTCATGCAAAGAGTTGACTCATTGGAAAAGACCCTGATGCTGGGAGGGATTGAGAGCAGGAGGAGAAGGGGACGACAGAAGATGAGATGGCTGGATGGCATCACCGACTGGATGGACATGAGTTTGAGTAAACTCTGGGAGTTGGTGATGGACAGGGAGGCCTGGCGTGCTGTGATTCGTGGGGTTGCAAAGAGTCGGACACGACTGAGTGACTGAACCGACTGACTGACTGAGAGCTTAAAAAGGTACCTATTAAAGATGCAAACCTTGATAAGAGCTTAGTAAAAAGGGATCATATTTGGGAGTCACAATACCCCAAGGTCCAGGCCTGAAGGTATGCTAATAAGCAGCAGCAAAGCCTCTTCTACACAGATTTTTAGGCCAAAGTCAAAGCACAGGGACCAGTAAGGAAGCTGTTGGTTCATACCTTTCTGTGACTAGAGCATCCCAGCAGCTAGGGCTGTGCTACAGGGCAGGAATCTATTACAACTGACTTGGAAAATATTTTTTGACAAACATTTAGTTTTGCCTTTGCAGTCCCTCACACAGTGCCTGGCACATAGAGATTTCTGAGAAAACATTTGTTAAGTGAATGAATGAGCCAGCATAGTGTGAAGTAACATAAGGAAGTCCAAACAGATAAAATACAGTCCCAGGTTATAACTCAGTTAAAGAGATAAGACAAAAATACCATAATATTTAGGGAAGATTAAAGAGAGGTCTAAAAGCAAGGCCTCAGTGCCTAGTGAAGCCTGAGCCATAGGATATCAGAGGTGGGAAATAGCCCTGTAGGCTGGTGTGAAGGGAAGATGACATATAGATAGGCAGAGACAAAGGGGTTTCTGGAGAAGACAATTTTTAGTGGAGATGCGGGATAAGCCCAGTCTCTTGATGCATGGGGAAGAAGCACAAGATTTGGAATTAGGTAAGACCAGGGTTCGAATCCCACATCTACTTTTTATTGACGGGTACCGTTATTCAACCTCTCTGATAAGGATAATAATGGGACTTCAGAACTAGGCAGAGATATTCAGTCTATACAGTCCCCCCATCCCCCCATTTTAGATGACTGGTCTTCAGGATCTTATCCTTCTTTGAATGCGTGCCTGAAGCCAGATCAGAGAGAAGGAAGACCATGAATAGGAGAAAGGAAAGATCTTTTTCCCTAGGTCCCTGAGAGTCCCTAGACCTGGAGCCAACTGGAGAACGGTGGGGAAATTGGGGTTCCCAATAAACAGACTAAAGCTGGATGGGGTAGTTGTGGCAGAAGGAGACCTCCCATTCTGCCCCCTGACAACATCTGAGCCTCTGCCAGTCATTGCCCCAGCCTCAGTGGTCACCAAGCCAATCTCCAGGCCAGAGACATCCAAATCCTCTCCTACACTGGATCTCAGCTTCTTTTCCTTGATGTCTTGCCCTTTGAGTTTTCACGTCTCTCTTTTTTTTTTTTTCTTTTTTCAAATTGAAGTATAGTTGATTTACAATGTTGTGTTAGTTTCTGGTGTACGGCAAAGTGACTTAGTTATACATATGTGTACATATTTTTTTTTTATTCTTTTCCACTATGGCTTATTATAGGACACTGAATCTTGTTCCCTGCACCATACAGTAGGCCCTTGTTGTTTACCTGTTTTATATTTAGTAGCATATATCTGCTCATCCCAAACTCCTAATTTATGTCTCTCCCACTCCCTTTCCCCTTTGGTAACAGTCAGTTTGTTTTCCATGTCTGTCTGTTACTGTTTCATAAATAAGTTCATCTGTGCCGTACTTTAGCTTCCATATATACGTGATCTGTGGTGTTAGTTTTTCTTTTTCTCTCTTAGTCTTGCTCTTTCTGATTTACTTCACTTGGTGAGAATCTCTAGGTCCACCCATTTGCTGCAAATGGCATTATTTCGTTCTTTTTATGGCTGAGCAGTATTCTATTTGTCCATACAAGTAGCAAATGCTAGAGAGGGTATGAAGAAGACGTCCATACAATTGTCAAACAATGTCAGATGATATTTGGCCTATGTTCTCTTCTAGGAGTTTTATGGTGTCATGTCTTATATTTTAGTCTTTAAGCCATTTTGAGTTTAATTTTGGTGTGAGAGTATTTTCTAACTACACTGGTTTACGTGAAGCCATCCAACTTTGCTACCACCACTTGTTGAAGAGACCATCTTTTCTCCATGAGTCTTCACTTCTCTTTGTTTCTATTTCAATCTCTATTTCAGCTTTTCTGTCTCTGTTTCAGTCGTGCCCTCTCTCTCTGTTTCTATCTCAATTGTCTACAGTTCTTTCTCCATTTTACTCACATTTCTCTTGATAACAAGCCCCAGCTCCCTGAACAATATTCTTTGTATTATTAAAACCCAAGACAAAGCAAAAGAAAAGTCCAGAGACTTGATTTATTCACAAAAGCATATCAATCTAAAACCTAGTGTGATCATTTAGATTCATATCTTTATACAATACTCCAAAATACATCTCTGATGAATAAAAGAGTTAAATATATGAAAGCCAAATCACAGAAAGACTGGCAGGAAATTGAGCTCACTATTCATCGGATCTTTGGATGAATAGTAAGTTTTCAAGCATTGAAGCAAAAGAAGAAATCACAAAGGAAAAGATGAACAGATTTTACTATGTAAAAATGTGAAGCTTCTGCACAAAGAAAAGTAACAAAAGGAAAATAAAACAGAAAAATGTTTGTAGAAAGTATTCAAATAATTAATATATAAGTCACATGAAGTTGGTATCATGAAAAGAAATTAAAGCTGGAATCAACAGACCTCTTCCATAAATAGAAATACAACCATAAGTCAACATAAGGAAATATGTTTAGCTTCATATTTTCAAGTATGTGCAAATTAAAACATTAACAGGAGTCATTTCCCTGCCATTATACTAGGAAAAAAATAAAACAATGAGAATACACAGCATTTGTGGTTAAGTAAATTTACACAATTCTTTTGGAACCCTCTTTGGCAATAATTACCAAGAAACTTTAAATTGTACCTTGGTCCCTTAATTCCAGTTCAAGGGATTAATCCTAAAACAGCAGAGTTTAAACTCCACTCCTTGCAACCCTAGAAATTCCATAGAATTGTCTGTGGGATTCCCAGGAAAGGATGTTTTTGCCTGGGTTTGGATCTATAAGCAAGAGAAATTAACCCTGGCTATCTTAAGCCAAAAGTCAATGCACTGAAATAACTCAGAGGTTCACAGAATCAATGGGAAGCTATACAACCAGGTTCCAAAAACAGGAACGAGAATTCCAGCAGATTAGGCAGCTGGAACCACACCACACGTGTCAGAACAAGCAGAGTCCGGCCGGTGCATGTGGCCCTGCTGCTGAGAGAAAATGACCTCAATCACCCCCATAGTGTCACATGCTCCTGATTCAAAGACGTAGGAAAGAGTGCCGGATTGCCTGAACCTAAATCACATGCCTTGGGTTTTGCAAGAAAGCAGGAGGTGGGGGTGAAGGAATATGGGTCTTTGGCTTCTCAGGAGGACATAGGAACTCTCTCCCAAGTCTCCACACATATGGGGAGTCCCCCAAACATACAACTCAGATATGAACTGCAAGATGATATGGGTGCTGGACAATTGGAAAGCAGGAAATACCTTCCACTGGGTAATGGGGTGCTGACCACATAAGGCTGTAAGTCCTCATGCTCACTTCAACTAAAGTGACTCCACTTTAACCTGCTTTCCAAATAGGTTTCCAAGCAAGATGTTATTTGCAGGAAGGTTTCTGACGCTTCCATGCATTTGAGAAGCCCTTGTGACAGGACCGGGAAGGTTGGCTTAATGCACATTACTGTCTCTTTTCTTCCTTGGTGCCTCCAAATAAAGTGGTTGGAAAGATGTTTTGTAGCTTCGTTTGAACTTATGAGTGAACTTGTAGCACAATTCTAGCCAGAGAGACATAAGTCTGCATCTACCAAGGGTGATTCTGGGATGAGAAAACCAAAATGCAGACCTGAACCAGTATTCTCTCTTCCTCCTTTCTGCTTTGGGTGCTGATACTATGATTAGAGCATCAGCAGCCATTCTGAGAACATGAACCTGAGAAAAAAGGCCAAGGGAACCAAAGCCAGCAGTCACTTGCCTCCAAATAACTTATTATAGAGAAATATAACCCCTTATTTTAAAGGCCATCTGGAGAAGTCATCTTTCCCTTGCTGCTAAAAACATCATTAATTGATACACCCAAGGAAAAATATCCAGTAAAAGTAAATATATGTACTGATAAGCTGTTCATTACAGAATTTTCCAAATTGGCTTTGTTTTGTTTTTAAAGCCACTAAATTTAAATGTTTAACTATAGAAGATGGCTTAAATAAATTTTAGTCTATCCCCTGGATGAACTAGAATGTCCATATTAAGCTGGATGAGTATGAAGTCTTCATATGAAGTGAAGTGAAGAGACGAGAAAGTGTTAGTCGCTCAGTCTAGCCTGACCCTTTGTGACCCCCTGGGCTGTAGTCCATCAGATTCCTCTGTCCATGGACTCTCCAGGCAAGAAAACTGAAGTGGGTTGCCATTCCCTTCTCCAAGGGATCTTCCCAACCCAGGGATTGAGCCCAGGTCTCCTGCATTGCAGGCAGATTCTTTATTATCTGAGCCACAAGGGAAGCCCATGATGTCTTTATATGCTTATGATATAATAATTCAGAAACTAGAATATATAATTTACCTATGTTATTATACTATACATAATGTTTCAGGTATAAGCAAAATTATATGTGTATATGTTGTGTGTATGTGTATTGTTGTTTGGTTGCTTACATATACATATGTATTATATTTTTTTTCTTTTCCAGATTCTTTTCCATTACCATTATCACTTTTTAAGGAACTGATTCACTCACAGCACCTGCTGAGCTGAGTAGCCTAACAATGCTCTGTGCATGTGGCTCTATGACCCTTCCTCTCCACACTGTCTCTTGGCTAGAGCAGGGGAGGCACCAGCATCCTCTGAGATGCCTTTCTGTAAAACTGTGCTGAAACAGGAGTAATCTGGACCAACAGTTTTCTCATCTCTGGGTCCTGGTGTGCACAAGACCTTGTGTGCACACTTCAAGAGTGGAGTTTCTATTTCCCCCAGTCCTGTGAAATTTCTACCTTCAAAGCCAGATTCTCTGGGGGCTCTTCCTGTGTGAGAATGATTCCTGGGAATCATAATAGCCTAGCATAGGTATAAACACAATCATGTAAAACTCCTCTTTGCATATGCACAGGAACATAAGCAAATAAAACCAACTGATATGTAAGAGAAGGGAATTTGTGGATGATACTTCTTTTAAGGAATTCATTATTACTGTTCTAATGTTGCTTTTACAATAAATAAAATTGAGTTTTAAAAGTTCTGTAGAACTTCTGGAGTAAAACTTTATGTGTGTGTGTGTTGTCTGACCCTGCAATACTGCTTCCAAGAATATAAAAATATAATTAGAGATAATGCATCAAAATATAAGTTCTTGAATACTCATCACAACATTGGAGGAAAAAAATGGAAGGCTCTAAAATGCCAAACAAGAGTACTGTTTAAATAAATTATGATATATCCATAACAGGATGCTATACAACAATTCAAAATCATATTGTAAAAGAATATTGCTTGGCACAGAAAATGCTCATGATTTACTGCCAAGTTTTAAAAAGAAGACAAAACAAAACCCCAAAACCCTACAAGATAGTCACTATTTTGGCACTTTTTTTTCTATAGAGAAAACAACGTATGCTATTATAGACATTAAAAAATATTAACATGGAAAGACAGGTGCTAACATGTTAACAGTGGTCAGTCCTCGGCTGGGAGGCAGGGATGATTAGAAGAAATTTCTGTACGTTTCCTTTATGCTTTTTCATGTTTTCCTCTCTTAAATATTAAAAAGGTATAAGGAGGAGGGTTTTATTTCTCCTCCCCCCCTTTTTTTTTTAATAAAAACCTGCTAACTGCCTGTGTGCCTAGGAAACCATTGCCACAGTTCCCATCTCTTATGGCCCCTGAGCTTGGAGAAACCCGGGGAACTGCTCCCAGAGACAAGTATTCAGATCATGGTAAAGAGAGAGGACCAGAGGACAGGGACGGGGGTTGGGCAAGTCAGAAGAAGTGCATCCCACAGGCTGGTGCGGACACACTTGGATGAATGGCTTTGAAAGTGCCCTGGGCTACTGATCTGGGTTGCTAACAGGCTGTGCTCACAGATGTATGAAGCTTTAAGTCTGTGAAAAGCCCAGCCAACCAGGGGAAGTGGCTCTGCTAGTGCCCCAACCTCGTGAAGGCGGCCTTGAGCACTCAGAGCCCATAGACAATCTGTAAATCCAGCAGGGCTCCAGCCAGGTGCCCCCGACCCCGGCCCCAGTAAGGCAGGGGTGAACCTGGCAGGTGGGGACCAAGTGCTGTAAGCTCAGAGCCCAGGGCCTGCTTCACTCCTTTCAGTTCTCCCCTCCACCCCCACCCAGGGGGCTGTCCATCTAGTTTTACAAATACAAAAACAAGGCAATTATGGTGACACTTGTCAACAGAAAAGAAAGCACAACATGAGAGCTGCGAGCTAAATTTTACCTGGGGAAAAATGAGGACTATAGCTTGGGAGACAGTCTCTCAGATACCTCTAAGGAACTGCTGGAAGGAGGTAGGGGTGGAGGTCAATATATATGTGATCTTGGTGAAGGCAGGTATGTGCAGTCAACCACACTTTTGGGCAGAGAGTTGCTGCTGGTCACTAGGAGCAGATGTCTCCATTAATGATTTTAGTGCTTTTCTAGATATAACAAGATGCAAGAATTGGGCTCATAAAATCTTTCCAAACTATCTGAAGGCCTGTTCTGTCAGATTTTCCTGGAGCACAGAGTGCCTCATTCCTAATCTGAGCCCTGAACTCCTTTCAGGGTGTGTTGAAGGTCAGCGACACAGTGGCTAATGAACTAATCCTTGTGGGGACAGATGGTAAATGGCAATTTTTCATCCACACACTGAAGAAATATGGAAACAGGAGTCAGACTTATATCTGACTCTCAACTTATGTGACCATGAGCAGGTCCATGCCTCAGTTTCTCATCTGTGACATGGGGATACTGATAATATTTACCCCAGCAGGTAACTCTGCATCTTATTAATGAAGACAAAAAATGGTGTAAGAAAGGATATGTGAAAACTCCTTTGTAAATTATGGAGGACTAAGCTAATGTCTGGGCTTCCCTGATGGCTCTCAGTGGTAAAGAATTCGCCTGCCAGTGCAGGTGATGCAGGGTTCATTCCCTGGGTTGGGAAGATCCCTGGAGAAGGAAATGGCAAGCCTCTTCAGTATTCTTGCCTGGGAAATCCCATGGACAGAAGAGCCTGGTGGGCTACAGTCCAAGGGGTTGCAGAGTTGGACATGGCTGAGCGACTAAACACAAACAAGCTAATGTCAGTCCCTGTTCATCAGGTGAATACTTTTCAGTTCTCTAATTTTGAACATTATGGTACTTCACTGCCTTCCAGTTTCCACAGCTTGCGACAGAAGGCCCTACAGAGAAATGATAATCAGATCCAAAGCAGAGGAGAAAGCATACTGGCTAATATAAAGATTAATACAATTTCTGAGGCCGAGTTTTGAATTTAGCTCTGAGTTTCAATGGAGATGTAAAAGGAACCACTTAGGGGAAATGGAATGTTCTCTAAATCCACATTGCTCAAATAGCAGTCATTGACATACCCTCCTCACATGTTTTGTTGTATCTTTATGCCACCTGTACTTTCAGTTAATGAATACTTTAAACAAGTCTAATAAAAATTATTTCCTAAGGAAAAATATAGCACTCCTTTAAGTGCTTGCCATATATTTTCCCTAATATGCTATACAGAGCTCATCATGGTATGCCCACACTGCTCGAGATTCTAGCTTTCACTGGAGACAATGCTCCAGACCATAATGAAGAGACTGAGGCCTAGCAAAAGGACCGACTTGCCCAAGGTCACACCTGAGGGGAGGGACAGGCTGACTTCCAGTCCAACGTCCCCTTTACCCACTGCCTCCCTCTGAGTCCCTCTCCCCACCATCCTACTTGCCCCCTCAGTCAGGGTCTGTGCCTATAAGGTCCCATTAATGTGCTCATTTTTGATTCTAAAGAAGGTCAGTTGATGCAATTTGGGTGATTCCCCAAACCACCTGGTATTCTCTCCTGGCCTCCTTCCCTAGACTGTGAGCTCCAGGAGGGAACGAGCCATGAATCAGGAGATTGGTGCTGGACTCTAGGAGCGGAGGCAGAGTTCTCTCAACCTCTTGCCAAGCAGGTGGTGAACGAGCTTTAATGAATTGTATAGGCTGAAGAGAAACAGCCAGAGGAGAGGAAGGGTTTCCAGGGCTCAGAAGTTTGTGTCCCAAAGGAAAGTAGCCAGTAGAGGAGGCAGCCCAGGATCCCCAGCTGAGGCTGAGTCAGTGCAGGAAGGGAGCTCTGGGCTCTCAGAGTGGCTCCCTTCCCCCTTTTGTCCATCCATCTGAGAGGATGCCTGCTTGTAATACGCCCCCTGGTGCTATACGAGCTAGTAGAGCCCCATGTGGGTCTCAGGAACATATCGTCAAGGACTGCAGGGTGATATATGAAACCCAGGTGGGTCTCATGGGGCCAGATGAGGACAAGTTGCCTTCACCCAGATGCTCCACCAGGGCCCCTGTGAGAAGCGTGGCCTCAGACTAGTGAGAACATTCTGCAGAGCTCATCCAGAGCTCAGATGTGATACAGATGCAGGCTGGGCAGAGAGGTGCAGAAACCCCACTAAGTCTGGCAATCATGCTGCCAGCACTCAAGGTAGACATGGAAATGCCTTTTCAACTCCCCTTAGCCTCTGCCAGGAGTTGCTGCTCGGGAGGTCATGGGATGAAGGAAGAAGCCCCAGGTTAGGAGCCACCAGGGTAGACTTCTTGCTTTGGCTCTGTGTGATGTCAGGCAAATCACCCTGCCTCTCTGGGCTTCAGTTTCCTCATCTGCACGATGATTTTTTTTTTTTTTAATTCTTGTCACATTGCAAAAATTAGGAAATTTAGGTTCTGAGGTCAGACAGAATTGGTTTTCAAGTTGAATTCTTCCCAGAGGAGCTTCCCAGAGTTTACCAGAGGCCATAGACTAAGACAGACAATAGAGACTGACACAAAAGAGGTAGTCTTGCTTCTTGCTCAAGCGTGCACAAACAGTGGGTAGCAGAGGAAAGACTAGAGTGAAGGGCCTGGACTCTAATGTAGAGGCACATGTAACAGATAATCATACAAATAATTAATGGAATGATCAATCACAAATGTGATAGGTGCTGTGAGTGAAAAATAGAGGATGCTACCAGAGTAGAAAACAGATTATAATATGACAAAATAGCCATGATAAAGATTTTGGACATTCTCCAAAGAGTTATAGGAAATCATTTAAACAGAAGAATGATCGTGAAAGTCTGCTGCAGTAAAGACTGGATTGGAAAGACACAAGAGGAGAGGCATGGACACCTGTTGAGAGGTTCATTCAGTAATCCAGTCAAGAGATGGTAATGGCGTGGGTTAGGGTAGTGGGGACACTAGATCAATGTGATAGAACCATCAGAAATCAATGGTGGATTTGATATGAAAAAGGGAGGGAAGAGGCAATGTTAAACATGTACCCCAAGTTACTGAAATGAGCAATAGGGTAAATGATAATGCCATCTACTGGGATTTGAACTGTGGTGCTGGAGAAGACTCTTGAGAGTCCCTTGGACTGCAAGGAGATCAAACCAGCAATCCTAAAGAAAATCAGTCCTGAATATTCATTGGAAGGATTGATGCTGAAGCTGAAACTCCAATACTTTGGCCACCTGATTCAAAGAGCCAACTCATTGGAAAAGACCCTGATGCTGGGAAAGATTGAAGGTAGGAGGAGAAGGGGACAACAGAGGATGAGATGGTTGGAAGGCATCACTGACTCAATGGACATGAGTTGTAGTGAACTCTGGGAGATGGTGAAGGACAGGGAAGCCTGGTATGCTGCACTCCACGGGGTCGCAAAGAGTTGGATGTGACTTACCAACTGAACAACAATGGGGTTGGGGGTATGAGAAAAGGGACAGATTTGGGGGAAGGAGACCATTAGTTCAATTTTAGCTATGTTGGGTGTTCTTGTTGTGATAGTGGTTGTTTTGGTCGCTTTGATCTGGGAAGATTAAGTTTGCCTGTGAAATTGAGAAGGCAATTAGATAAGTAAGCCCCTCAGTTGAGAGGTGGGGGCTTCGGAGTTAACCTAGTATGGTACCAGAAGCTACAATGGATAGGGAAAAGTAGCCTGCCTGACCTTAACAGAGAGTAGGGAGTAGACAGAGCATAGGCTTTGAATGATACTTAATGTTTTCGAGTCCCTCTTTACCACCAGCCATGTGACCTTGGGCATCTTTCTGAGCTTAAGACTCCTCCTTTGTAAAGTGGAAATGACTAGCATCCTCACCAAATTATTATGAAATTGCACTGTAAAACAATTAATAGTTCCAAAGACCTTTATTTACTATACATAAAGATATTTCAGACAAGCACCTTGTATTATATCTTATAAGCTTGATGTGAATGCTACTGCCAAATAATTTTTTTAAACAAAATAAGGTATCCAAAATACTTAGCACAGCAGAGAGAGTCTGTAGCTTAGGTTTCTGCAGCAAATTTTAGAGATGGACAACCCTGGATCCAAGTCTGGGCTTACCACTTCTGATTTGCGTGACTTCGGACAATTATTTACTGAATTTCCTTTTCTGAAAAATTGGGAAGCTAATGGAATCAGCTTCATGAGTTTGTTGAAAAGATTAAATGAAATAATGATGTAAAGTATGTTGCATTTACTATTGCTCAAAACATGCCAATTATGATGAGCTCTACTCGAGTGTCTGGTGCACACTGAGTGCGCAGTCCGTCTCTTCCCCTGCATCCTCCTTGCCACTCCTCCACCCTCCACACATCAATGTGCACACATTTTAGGTGCACAGGTTTACTCAATGTCTGTTCGCAGAGCAACCAGAGCTCTCTAAGTCCTAATTCCTCACAGCACCCTGGAATTCAGCTCTCTCCACAGCAATCTATTCAACAAGGACAACAGATAATATAGGACATTGTCACGTTGTTCTCAAGTACCAGCTCCCCTCCCTCACTGGGAATGTAAGAGACAGAGGCTCTAGGCCATATGCTCACATCATCAGCTGTGTTTCCATGACAACCAGTCCAGCATAACTAGACATTTCAGCAGAGATGAGCTGTGACACCCAGCTCCCCACAGAATGTAGCTGAGTAGCTATTATTATATTCCTTGCAGTGATCTAAGGGCTAAAGCAGGCTAGATATGGCTCTGACGGGTGGGGAAGTTTGTGTTTGCATAAGAGACTGAATTTGGGAACGCATTTGGTGGCCCATTGCAGCAGTAAATGCTTTGGCTGGAATAAGTTAAAAGAAATCTGAAATAAAAATTGGGTGCTAAATGCCACAACAGAGGAAGGTACCTATTGCAATGGGAACAAAGCGAACATCCAGACCTAATTCTTCCTAAAATGGTCATAGAAACTTTAACAAAAACTTTAACATTTTCTTTATTAAAATAAAAAGGAAACATACTATAAATGTATCAGTTAGGATGCTTTCAACTGCAAGTAGCAGTAAGCCTAACATAGTTTAAATAATTAGGATATTCATTATCTTCATGCTCCAGAAAATCTAGAAGTAAACCTTTCCAGGGAGGATTAATTCAGTGGCTCATGAATATCAGCAGGATCCAAGTGTGCTCTGTCTTTCCTTAGCATGTTTGCAAAACCCACAATATGTCCTCTCATGGTTGAGATAACCAAAGTATCTCTAGATATCGCAAGCAGACATTTCATCTCCAAAGAAGAAGAGCCTATGCTCCTGTGCATCCATTTTTTGTAGTGAGGAAAATCTCTCCCAGTACTCCCCCTGCAGACTTCCCCTCAGGCCCCATTGGCATGACTTCATCACAGATTCAAAGTCAAAATTTGGATTTTATCCTGCAGGAAATAGTGAACCATGAAAGGATTTTCAATCAGGTGATGGAATCATAGACTTCTGTTTCCTATAGGTCACTTAGAGAATAACAGAGAGGATGGAAAAGGAGGGAAGGATTAGAAGCAGAGAGACTTGTTAGCAAACTGTTACAAAATCCACATAAGAGATGATGAGGTCTGAACCAAGTTAGTGATAATAGGAATTGGGGTGTGAGACAGGAAGGTAGGTGGAGGTCACTGGAGATGTTAAATTGTCACTTCACTGGACACACATCGATTGGCTAGAATGCTACTTAGATTTCTTATTTTTGTGTCTGAGTATAAGAGTCTTACCACAAACTGAGCTAAAGAACATCACAGGAGCTGATTTGAGAAAACTGATGACCAGCTCAGTCGTGTACATACGGTGTTGGGGGACCATAGTATATCCAGATAGCAGGACAGTACAGAGTCTGAAAGCTGAGAAAAGAGATAGGAAGCTGGGGTCATCAGTATGTGAGGGATTGGTGAAAATCATAGAAATGGATGAACTCACCCAGAGCAAGATGAGAAGGGTGCTAAAGGACAGACTCTGTGTGAGCAGCATTTAAGGAATTCAGTGAAAAAGATGGATTCAGAAAAATCAGAGTAGAAACAGAACCAGAAAGGTGGTCTTCTAAAAGCTAATGAAAGAAGACTCCAAAAGAGTGTAAAATCCTACAGAGGAACTAGAAAGAGGAGAAACTGGTTTAAACTTTCATGACTTGGATGCAAACTCTACAAGTCTGACTGTGAAGGGGAGTAGAGAGATAATGCAATAACTGCAGCAGGAGAGGGGGGGTTTATAAACATGGAATGAGGCTTGAGTATGTATATATGTTTATACATATATTTATACTTTATAACATATGTTATACTAACATGTGTTATGTTAGGCTGAGCAAAGGAGCCTAACACCAGGAAGATGCTATCATTACCCTGCCTGACCCAGATATAGGACAATTGTGGAGCAGAAGTCCAAAAGCTAGAGTTCTCTCCTCCCCCAGGGTCATTCTAGGAGTCCCTAGGGATGGCTGCTCCACAGGGGACTGCCCAGTGTCCCTCAGTCTCTGCTTCTCCGATAACATCCATCCGCAGGCCTGCACTGTTCTCAGAAGACACAGGGAATCATTCGTGGTCTCCACTTAATACCGACCTACTAAGAATTATGCAAAATACCGGCTGTCTCCCAGATGACCTCATTAGTGCTATGGAGTGGTAATTTCATGGAAATGACTCTAAAGCAGAGTCGAGCTGCCCAGCAGAGTGCCTTTTACTCTAGGCATCTGTCTTCTAGATCTTCTCTGCCTACTCTGGGGCCAGTCCAATTGTCCCCAGGCCAGACTCTCGGGGCTGCATCCTCAGCCTCCCTGCTTCCTTCAGACTCAGGGTGCCCTCTGCCCTGGCCTGTCATTCACTGTCCATCCCTTGGTAGCACAACTTGGACTGGGAGCAAAGAGAACGGGACAGATCTTGGGAGGATCAGGAGTGTATAACATGGAAGAGACACAGGGAAGTTGTCAACATTGCCCAGATCGCATCAGAGCCTAGGACACCTAACCCTTACCTTCACAGTCCCAGCAGGACACATATTGAGGTATTGGTGTCTCTATAGAAACCATCTGTCTCATTTGAGGAGTCTACTCCCAAAAGCCATATTACTGCTGCATCACCCTATTCCTCATCCCCATTATTGGGTAATTGGTCCAGGGTGGACATTGGGCCCAGAGCTTCTCCCATAAGTTCATTTTTTATTTTGCATTCACCATTCTGTATGCTTTATCAAGAAGCTTTTTCTCTGCCCTTTTCATTTAGTTCATGCCTATACATCTTATCAAGCTCACCCAAAACATTATCAGTTCCATGAAAGCTTCAGTGATTCTCCACCTCTAACCTGTACTGTAGTATTCAGAGCTAATCTCTGAGGTAGAACTTTGCACTCTGTATTGTAAATTGCTCATCTGCCATATTGTCCTCTCTTTCTCCCTAGATAGATAAATAAAAGGCAGGTAGGCAGGCAGATATATAGCCATTCTAATGCATTTAATTATGCGCCATTTGTATATCTTTGGAGAAATGTCTAGTCAAGTCCTTTGCCCCATTTTAAAAATTGGGTTATTTGTCTTTCAACCACTGAATTGTGAGTTTTCTTTGTATATTCTGAATACAAGTCTCTTATCAGATGTATTATCTGCAAATATTTTCTCCAATTAGGTTGGTTGTTTTTCACTCCCTTAATGATGTCTTTGGAGATACAAAAGTTTTCTGTTTTGATGAAATCCAATTTATCTACTTTCCTCTTGGTTTCTTATTCTTTGGGTGCTTTACCTAAGAAGGCTTTACCTATCCCAAGGTCATGACGATTTATTCTTATGTTTTCTTCTAAGAGTCGTACACATTTAGCTCTTACATTCAAGTCTTTAATCCATTTGGAGTTAAGAAAATTTAATCAAGCTCAGTGTTTAAGAGTATAGGTTGAGGGGGTTGTGATTCCCTGGTGGCTTAGTGGTAAAGAACCTGCCTGTCAATACAGGAGACATGGGTTCAATCCCTGGCCCAGGAAGATCCCACATGCTGTGGAGCCACTAAGCCTGTGTGCCACAACTGCTGAGCTGGTGCTCTAGAGCCTGTGCTTTGCATTAAGAGAAGCTACTGCAATGAGCATCCTGCACACCACAACGAAGAGTAGCCCCTGCTTGCCACAACTAAGAAGAGCCCAGGCAGCAATGAAGACCCAGGACAGCCAAAAAAAAAAAAAGAAAAAAGAGAATAGGTTGAGACCTTGATTGTTTAGAGCACACACAGAGGAGTGAAATCTAGTGTGAAGATACCTCTTCTCCCCAACAGGGGATGGCTTCTCCAGCATCAGTGTTTTCTTTCAAAGTGGGAGAGTTTGGCTAGGGTGACGATCTCCATTTATTTCTCTTGTCCACAGAACATGGAATAATTTACTGATGTGTGATTTGTATGTGTTTGATTCAGTGAGTTCTTCCCCTCTCCTTTTCCTTGAGTGACAACTGGCCCACAAGGAGCAAGAGTTCCCCTCTGCTCCTCCCTGTTCTAAGTCTTTCCTGGTAGCACCCCATGTTTGCAGGCTGCTGTGGTCCAGTACTTCCTCCACTGAATGATGAGTCTATGCAATTTTGGAGTTCAGTTAGCAGACTTATTTGGCTCTCACTGTCAGGCTATATGCCCCAACTTGGCCTTTATCACCAAAAAGGTGATGTTTTGCCTACCATCTATCTAACTTGGAGAAGGAAATGGCAACCAACTTCAGTATGCTTGCCTGGGAAATCCCATGGATAGAGGAGCCTGGCAGGCTACAATCCATGGGCTTGCGAAGAGTCACGCATGACTAAACAACTATCACTCACTATCTAACTTAATCTTTGTCTAATTTCTCAATTGGTTTAAAAACCGAGCAATGAGAGGGGTACTTTGATGGGGCCACAATCAGAGACTCTAATAATCCTTTTCCCTCTTTAAGTCCCTAGTATTTGGGGATGGGCAAGAAGGAAGGAGACAGTGTCTTCATTTGACTAGTTCTGGCTATAGTCCTCCTCTCTTGGTTATTATTGCTTCTCTGGTTGACAGTGATGGGCCATTGATGACCTCTGGGAGGTAGATTTCTAAAAGTAGGCTCTCTCATGGAGGTCATGTGGGAGTTCTTTTGGAGGGAACTGTAGGAACCTCCCCATTAGAAAGTGGTCTGACAGATCATTCAAGAGCCCAATCAGGAAACAGACACTACATTCAAGAGAGTGACTGAAAAGACTTTATGAAGAGACTATTGGCAAGGGAGTGGGCAAGGTTAACGGAGCCAACCAGGACTGCTGAACCACCTAGCGGTAACTGGGGGTGGCCTGTACCACCACTAATCTGGAAGGGGAATGGGGAGGCAATTGTTAACCATGGGAGAGGGGCCACATGAAGGCTGTGGCCATAGGAAGATAAAGGAAGTGATTGTAAAACTGTGGCCTAGAGTCAAGGGAATTGAGGCAGGGGAATAAATTTCTTTCTTTCTTCCCATCCTCTCATCTCCTGCTAGAGTCTCTTATTGCCCAGACCAAAATGGAAGCCTACAGGCAAAGGGGCCTGGTGATGACATCCATAGAAGAAAACCTCCCAGGCCAGCGAGCAGGGCAGCGAAGGGTGGGGAATGGAGCTGGAGAGGCAAGTGGACAAAACTCAGCGCATGTGACACGGGAGACGGGGCTCCTCTCTCCCATACTCCTCAGCTGACACTCTCAGGGTGCCAGTAGCAGTACTGCTCTCAAAGCTGTTTCTGGCCAGTGCATATTCTTATTAACCAGCAGCCATGCCATCCAACTTTGAATATCAACCCTGAGCATACTTTACAGCTTCTTAATGCCGGGGTTTCCTGTCTAGCAGAGGGCCCTCTTAGGGAGAACAACAGCAAAAAAGGTTCAAGACCCCCTCCTCTCTATGATGTTCACTTGAACTCACTGAAACTCTCAGCCCCAAGCAGGGGGTGTGCAGACGAGCCCACTGCCGCACTCCTCACTCTGACCTCCCCTCCCTTTCCACCTGTATTCTCTCTTGCTCAGTCAGACATGAGATAGTTCGTAATCTACTACCTACGCAGATGTCCACCTATAGTATAGGATTCTGGTCTCTTCTTTTTGCAGGTGACTCTAATGTCTACAAATGATTCTTTTGGAGCTCCCCCTTGATGCCCCAGTGTGAGGCTTCAGGTAGAGAAGAAAGAACCCACTCACCATGAAGAAATGCTACAGTCTGCATGGGCCAACTACTCTCAAGAAATCTCCACTGCCTTTCCTACTCTGTGTTTCAATGTATTTTGCAAAGGAGGGTATAGTGGTACAGAGGTGATAGATGATGGCAGCAAGACAAATTCTGTACCTTCTTCTTTGTAAGCCCAGGAGAACTTTGAAGGTTATGGGGTATACTTCTAAATGTAGACTGTCCTTTGTAGAAGGTGAGGCATTTAGGTTTTTCCCCAGCTTTACTGTAGGGCAGTAAGAAAAGAGCCACTAACATCCTGTTAAAAAAATAATTCCTGGCAATTCCCTGGTGGTCCAGTCATTAGGACTCTGCTTCCACTGCAGGGGGCACCGGTTGGATCTCTGGTCAGGAAGCCAAGATCCCACAAAGCCACATGGCACAACCAAAAGAGAGGTAAAAAATTCCTGCTTCTGGCAAAATTTGCTTTAAATACCATACATACAGATGAAATGTAGAAAGTGCAAATTCCCATAATTCCAATTTTCTAAAAAAAGCACCAGTGCTAGCAGCTTGATAAAATTCCTTTAAACTTTTTCTTTTTTACAAAGCAAATAAGGTTTCTTATCTTTACAAAACAGGATCTTGGGCTTCCCCAGTGGCTCAATGGTAAGGAATTCACCTGCCAATGCAGAAGACACAGGTTTGATCTTTGATCTGGGAAAAGCCCACATGTCGCAGAGCAACTAAGCTGGCGAGCCAGAACTACTGAGCCTGCACTCGAGAGTCTGGGAGCCTCAACTACTGAAGCCCGCACCCTAGGGCCCATGCTTCAAAACAAGAGAAGCCCACACACAGCCCCTAGAGAGTAGCCCCTGCTAGCTGCAACTAGATAAAAGCCCCGTGCAGCAACCAAGACCCAGCACAGCTAAAAATAAATAAAAACATTTTTTTAAAAAAACAGACCTCTCATAATGTGGATACTATTTTGTAACATTCTTTTTTCCACTCAACAGAATATCCTAGACATTCATAAGTTTTCTCACTGTCAGAGTATGCAGTTAAACATATGGAAAGGGAGAAAACCAGAATGTCATGCTTAATTAGGAATTGGTGGAAACTGATGAATTTCAGTATATGTAGAAATAAATATACATGTAAATGTCTGTATGTGAACATGAACACGCACACACACCTATGAATATACACAGGTATATTCCCTAGCTGTCCACTCTTAGGGTCTGGAAGAAGTGATATCCTAAACACAACAAGCATACCTAGCACTCAGGTTTTGGTTTCTAAAAACCATTCTCCACCAACAGGAACCAAGGCTTTTTGGAAGAATGATTGAGTTCAGGACTCAATGAGAGAATATACAAGATGAGCCTTGACCCTCTTTTTGTACTGGAAAATAAGGAAATGTTCAAAAAAGACAAAGGAAACAGGTAAAAATAATGTAGAAGCAAGCTTGAGGGAACCTCACTAGCAAAATCTGAATAATTAGTACATCCAAATAAATAAGGAGAGTAATGGACAATAATCCGCTGTATAAAGAAACAATGAGTGCACACTGATATAGATAACTAAATAAATCAATTAAAAGCTTGATGAAGTACGGTATATTTGCATGGTTACAAAACATTCCCACAAAATTCTCATTAGTTACTAAAAGGAGAATTGTTGCTCAGTGGATAGTTTCAGTTTTGCAAGACTAAAAAGATCTAGAGATCCATTGCACAACAATGTGCAGTATAGCTTAATGCTACTGTGCTACACACTTAAAAATGGTGAGATGGCAAATTTTATGTTATCTGTGGTTTTTTTTTAACCACAATAAAAATACTTATTAGTTACAAAAGGAAAGAGTAATTTTTTCAGTAGCACAGTCTGGCAGACACTACCTTAATCAAGTAATCAAAGTGAACATCATTAGTGATGGAACAAATTGAAACACTGTACCACCTGATAGGATGCAATGAGAACACAGCATCATTCCTGCCAAAGATGCAGAACCTGAATGTCAGGCAAATCTAAAGTGAGGGACAATTTACAAAATAACTGAACCATAATCTTTAAGCATGTCAAAGTCAGGAAAGTCAAGGAAAGATGGAAGAACAGTGTCAGAGTAAAGGAGACTAAATGCAACATGTGATTCTGAACTGGCAAGCTTTTCTGTAGATGATCTCATTGGGATATCTGGTGAAACTCGCATGGGTGTAATGTGTCAGTGCTGAGTTCTTGATTTTGATGGTTGCATTGTGGTTAAGTAGGAGATAGTTCTTGCTTTTAGGAAATACATGCTAAATGACTCAGTGGTGCTGGATCATCATGTCATTGCTTTCCTCTCAAATAAAGCAGTGGGTTAAAGTTATTCCTCCTGTATTGAAATCCATCAGTTTCCACCAACACCTACACAGACATTATAATGGGTTGGCCAAAAAGTTCATTCAGGTCTTCCCATAATAGCAGCTTATGAAAAAACTCAAATGAACTATTTGGCCCGCAGGAGATGTAAGAGATGCGGGTTCCATCCCTGGGTCAGGAAGATCCCCTAGAGGAGGGCATGGCAACCCACTCCAGTACTCTTGCCTGGAGAATCCCACGGACAGAGGAGCCTGGCGGGATACAGGCCATGAGGTCACAAAGAGTCGGACACGACTGAAGTGACAGCAAGCACACATGCAGGTATTCTTGACATAATGGCATTTGCAACAACGTGGATGCACATAGAGACTGTCATACAGAGTGAAGTTAAGTCAAACAAAGAAGAAATATATGACTGGTTGCCGGGGCGGAGGAGAGGAGGATGAATAGGGGAAAGGCTAGCTAGGGAGCTTGGGATGAACATATACTGTGCTATATTTAAAATGTATAACGAACAAGAACCTACTATATAGAACACATAACTCTGCTCAATATTATGTGGCAGCCTGGATGAGATGGGAGTTTGGGGGAGACAGGATCCATGTATATATATGTATGACAGAATCCCTTTGCTGCTCATCTGAAACTATCCTGACATTATTTGCCTATACTCCAATATAAAACAAAAGTTTTTTTAAAAAAGTTACTATTCTTCTAGAGGAAGAAACAGTGTGGTACTAAAACGCTGATTAGAATCTGTTCGCTGGCAGGGTTACTGATAGAGCACCTCCCTGTAGCTTCCCCATAGGCAGAGAGCTGGTTTGTTCATTGGAGGATCTCATTCCTGCTTTCCAGAGCCTCTGATGCCCTTCCAATTCCCGAGTGTCCATTCTATGGTGGGGTAGGGCAGGGAACATCAATTTGTTTCTTGTCAGTCCCCTCTACAAGTATCTTCTGCCTTAGTTTGCTTTCTCCCACAAGGAGAGCCTGAGACAAGAACTTCGGTACATCTAGGAGATGATTTTAGGAAATAGGAGTAAGGAAAACAAGAAAAACAAGAGAAGAAGGAAAGGTCACTATAAGGGTGAGTTATGAGGTTGCACCTGTGGGCAGTAGGGGCTGGGAATGTGTTTACCTTTCTTCTCAGAACCGTCTGCCTGAAGTGCTAGACCCTGGAGCACTTACCATTGTTTGATACTCCTGTGGCTGATGATTGCCAGCCCCAGTAGCATAAATTTCCTGTCCCGCCAAAACATACTTTCAACTGTACAGGAGCCAAACAGCTTTCACAATATCAGAGAAGCTCCAGGGCAAAAAGAGAAAAGATGCAAGTCACAGTCAGGACAAGGTTGAGCTGCAGCTGAAATCAGATGTGGGCTGAGGAAATGTGAGTGAGGCACTCCAGATACCTGCTCTAGTAGCTTTATCTTTCTCCGTTTTCTTAAGACAATTTCCCCACCTGCTTTCTTTAGTGCAGATTGCGTCATCAATGGCAAAGTTTCTGTTTTTATTAATCTCATTGCTTATGTGGGCTAATTTCCGAGTCAAGAAGGAGAGGAAAAAGATCTTGATTTTGCTATCTTGTAATCAGAAGTCTGCTAATTGATGCTTGTAATTTATTCAGTATTTGTACTGCTGTAAGGGGGCTTCCCAGGTGGCACAGTAGTAAAGAATCCACCTACCAATGCAGGAGCCGCAAGAGACATGGGTTTGATCACTGGGTGGAGAAGATCCCGTGGAGTAGTAAATGGCAACCCACTCCAGTATTCTTGCCTGGAAAATTTCATGGACAGAGAAGCCTGGGGGCTACAGTCCGTGAGGCTGCAGAGTCAGACACGACTGAGCACCTGAGCACACACACATGCACTGCTCTAAGAGGTCCCTAAGCATTGTCCCCAGCTCTCTTCATTCTCTCATTTTTCAAGATTTTCCTGGCATTGCTGGCCTGTGTAATAGGATTTGCTCATCCTAGGCAAATGATAGGTTGGACTCCTTCCATCCAAGAAGGAACACAGTATAGGCTCCACAATTTTCACAGAAGCATGTCAGCTCTGGAGTCTATGACTATCCCTATACTCACCAAATGGATGCTACAAGCCTTTACAAGAAGCAAATCTTAGACCTGAGTTAAAATTACCTTCTTACAAGAAGCACAGTTGAAATAAAAAAGCCCAGGTAAGAGAGACTGAGAAAAAATGTGCCAGTCTCAGGAAAAGTCAGATTCTGTTACGCATGCTGTCCTTTGTAGCATTTTACAATATCATGATTAAACAATTAGCTGTGAAGTCAGTAGTCTGAATGTCTAGCCCTGATCCATTATAAGATAACTATGTACAGAGGAGCCTTGTGGGTTACAGTCCATGCGGTCTCAAAGAGTTGGACACGACTTAGCAACTAAACAATAAAACCACAATGGAAGTAGAAATGTGTTGTCATCTAAAACTCTTTCCTCAGCACCTAATAATAGTTGTATTCCAATAAATATTTGTGTAGTATGTGCTTCTGGGCTTCCCTTGTGGCTCAGTGACAAAGAATCCGACATGGATTCAATCCCTGGGTTGGGAAGATCCCCTGGAGAGGAAATAGCAACCCATTCCAGTGTTCTTGCCTGGAAAATCTCAAGGACAGAGGAGCCTGGTGGGTTACAGTCCATGGGGTTGCAAAAGAGTCAGACATGACTGAGGGACTAAACAGCAAGTATGTGCTTTCAGTTGTAAGTGACTAAGTCCCAATTGAAATTTGCTTTACAACACATTTAGAGGTAGGGTAGGTTCCCAGGTTGGTTGATCCAGAATCTCAATAAAGTCATAATCATCCTTGTTCTTTCCAACTCTTATTATGTCATCTTCGATACTGACTTCATCCTTCAAGTTGCAAGATGATTACAAGATGAGTTCCAGACATCACACAAAACACAGAGGAAGAAAAGAGAGCATTTCTCTACAGCCCTTTCTTTGAAACAAAGAAAACTCTTCCCAGAATCCTCCAGCAGACTTCAGCACTCTCGTTGGCCAGAATTGGGTCATACGCATATTCCTAAACTCATCATGGACAAGGCATATGATTGCCTTTAGACCAGTCAGTCCTCTCCCTTGGAACTGGGAGCAAGGTTCACTTACCCTGATGCACATTGTTGCATGACGGAAAAGTGGATGGAGGAATCAAATCATGGTTGTGTTAAAAAGGAAGCTGGAGGCAACAGAGTGTCCACTATGGGTTCACATACCACGGGGCTGTCGGCATAGCACACTGCAATTCAAATCTGCTAGCCTGGGCCAGACAGCCATTTCTGTAAGGGACATGGGCCGCCCTCGCTACCTTGCCTTCCCACATAGACTCCTCCTTGAAGACATTTCTCCTCTCTCTTTCTTGTTACCCAGCTCCCCACTGAATTCTGGAATCAGTCCTGCAGGCACAGCCTGTGTTTCCCTTGAGGTTTTCGCTACACTCCCATGGAAGACACTGCTTACGTTTTTGCTATCCTTTATATAAGAATCTGTGTGAATTTCTCCTTGAATTACAAGTTTGTGTCTGTGGACAAATATCCTCTCACCACACTAGCACAATTATACAATCCATTATCATTCTTTCTTATAGTGGTGAAACTTAGAACTGTGTGTAGTGCTCAATAGCCATAGTGATGTCATCCCAGGCTTTTGGTACCATTATGTTTCTCCTTTCTCTAATATTGTTTCTAAGATCTAGCTGTTGTTTTTGTTTCTTTATATAATAAATTGGCTCTGGGAAAGACTAGACCCCGGGATTTTGGAGCCCTTGAGATGAGACCAACTGAAACTCAGCATAGTTTAGTGGATTTCCCCCGGGTCAGCAATTGATAGCCCAGATTACATATCTTAATTTGATTTTCATTTGATTCCTAAAGCCCACTGACAAGACATTGGACCTGTATTCAAATTAGATTCTTTGTTTTTTGAGGATCATAAGGCCAAAATACATTCTTATGGGCCCACAGGGCATAGCTACTGAAGGGAATGGGTGTTGCCACCCTTAATCTTCCTGGCAGGAATTCAACTGTTTGGCCAGAAGTTCTGGAGAGCCACCCCGTAGACTGGGGTAAAGGGAAAACTGTCTTCTCTCTCTGGGGTTGAGGGCAAGTTTGGCTTGCTCTCGGAAGTGGGGCCATTCCTGGAGAGGTCCTGGGGATGAGGTCCTGCAGGGTGGAACCAGGCCTGGAACACAGCCGGCAGATGGGCAGGAGGGGATCTTGTGGAAGAATCTGAGTTTGTGCAGTCATGAGATGTGATAGTCTTTCGTTACTGTTGCCTTTCTTTATTCTGGAGTCTTCAGGCATCTCTGTTTAAATATTACAGACTGGTCTTTGCTAGGGTATGGGACATTGACGAGAAGGTCTTGTCTCACGTCTGGGCCAGAGAAGCCAAAAGGGGAGCAGTGCCCTTTGTGAAACCCAAACACAGGCCATAGGAATAGCCAGCAGTGGACAGCTGGGCCCAAGGAGCAGCAACCTCGTGGACCATTATAGGAGGGGCAGTCATTTGGCTGCGTGGAGGGAAGGCCAGAGAAAAAGAATTGGAATAATTCTCCCTCCTTCCCTTCCCTCTCTTTTCTTCCTTCTTCCCTTCTTTCTGCCTTTTTTCCCTTCCTGTCCTGTCCTTTCTTTTCCTCTCCTCTCCTTCCCCTCCACTCACCTCCTCCATCTTTCCCTCCTTCTTTCTTTTAAATAGGCAATGTGCTCAGTTCAGTTCAGTTCAGTCACTCAGTCGTGTCCAACTCTTTGCGACCCCATGGACTGCAGCACACCAGGCTTCTCTGTCCATCACCAACTCCCAGGGTTTACCCAAACTCATGTCCATTGAGTTGGTAATGCCATCCGACCATCTCATCCTCTGTCGTCTCCTTTTCCTCCCACCTTTAATCTTTCCCAGCATCAGGGTCTTTTCCAATGAGTCAGTTCTTTGCATCAGGTGGCCAAAGTATTGGAGTTTCAGCTTCAGCATCAGTCCTTCCAATGAATATTGAGGACTGATTTCCTCTAGCATGGACTGGCTGGATCTCCTTGCAGTCCAAGGGACTCTCAAGAGTCTTCTCCAACACCATAGTTCAAAAGCATCAATTCTTCAGTGCTCAGCTTTCTTTATAGTCCAACTCTCACATCCATACATGAGTACTGGAAAAACCATAGCTTTGACTAGACAGACCTTTGTTGGTAAAGTAATGTCTCTGCAATGTACTCACATGGTCTTAAATAAAAAACTATAAATGAAAAATTATAAAAAGTAGATATCTCAGGGCTTCCCTGGTGCTCAGTGGTAAAGAATTCACCTGCCAGTGCAGGAGACAAGGTTCAATCCCTGGTCCGGGAAGATCCCACATGCCGCAAAACGACTAAGTCTGTGTACCACCACTATCGGCTTGTGCTCTGAAGCCCGGGGATTGAAACTACTGAGCCACGTTCTGCAGCTACTGAAGCCCAGGCGGCCTAGAGCCTGTGCTTTGCAACAAGAGAAGTCACTGCAATGAGAAGCCCACACACTGCAACGAAGAATAGCCCCCACAACTAGAGAAGAGCCTGCACAGTAATGTAGACCCAGCACAGCCAAATAAGAAAATAAATCAAAAGCATATACCCCAGACATCCAGTCAACCAGTTCCCTCCCCACCCTCATTATTAGTGTGTTTTGAATTCTTCCAGGGATGTCCTACGAATACAAAAGCAAACATAAATATGCATACAGTTGACTCTCGGACAATGCAGGGGTTAATCTACATATAATATATAGTTAGCACTTCGCACCCACAGTTCCTCTAAGTCCTCTGATTCAACCAACCATAGGCCATGTAGTATTTTTTACCATTAAAAAATATTCCTGTGTAAGTGGATCTGTTCAGTTCCAACCCGGGTTGTTCAAGGGTTGTTCTTTAGTCTATAAAAAATGGTAGCATACTCTACTTACTGTTCTGCATTGTAAAAATTCATTTAACAATACGCCTTAGAGATTCTTTCATAGCAGTACATAAATAGCTTCCTCATTTAAAAAATAGTTAGATGGTACTT
The DNA here is from genome assembly GCF_963930625.1 of Muntiacus reevesi. Lineage (NCBI taxonomy): Eukaryota > Metazoa > Chordata > Mammalia > Artiodactyla > Cervidae > Muntiacus > Muntiacus reevesi. Next base: position 53,889,824 of record NC_089257.1, read on the forward strand.
CATTGTATGAGACCATTATATCTTATTTAATCTTTTCCTTTCACCAACAGAGCATATTTCATTTCTCTTGTGGGTAAATATATGTATCAGAGAAATTCCTAGAACTGGACATGCTGATTCAAAGGATATGAACATTTGCAATTTTGATGTATGTTGCCAAATCGAGGAGGGGCCTATTCTTGAACATATATGAAATAGCACCCTGCAACATTCTCAGAGATGACTGGGAGAATTCATAAAGAAATTTTTTTCCTGGGACTCAGTGGCTGGGGCCCAGTTCATTCTCCCCTTCTTTCATAGCAGGAGAAGGTATAAGCCAGGCAAATGGCCATCTGTTTTCTAGCTAGTCCGCAACTAGATGTGGCTTTGTGACTACATCATCACCAATGGACTATGAGTAGAGTGAGTGCCACTTTGCCTCACTTGTTTTAAAGCAATCACTTGCTCTGGACTTTTACTCTATCTCCTCTTCACAAATGAAAACATCACACTTGTGATGGTGTGGGAGGCTGCTGCTTACCACTGTGCAGGATGTGTTCTGCAGAACTCCAGAGAGTGCCCCTCACATTGCAGACATTCTAGATCTGTAGAGTTGTTAAGACAGTTTTCTGGAAGACAGCAGTCATGTGCCTTGAAGAAGAGACACACTGTTTTCAATTGGATTGGAGGTGAAAATGGCAGGTACTGGAATCTGGAGCTGGAAGCTGGAGCAGTCTTAGTTTAGCTGTAAGACCTTTCCTGTTTTCCAGCTTTCTGGGCATGAGCCCCTGCTGCTGCTTACTCTTTCAAAGCCTAAAGGGAGAGATTCCAGTGGAAACTTCCTACTCTTACTGGCTTTCTCTCCAGAAGGCATTTGCTTCAGAGTCAATGATTCAGAACTGGAAAGGCCCTTAGAGACTTCCTTACTCAACCTTTCGTTTTGCAAATGAGGAAACTGAGGTCCCAAGAGATTAAGCAGTTTGCTGAAGGACACAGAGAGTTAACGGCATGGCCAAGATTAGACCTAGGTCTTTATTAACGGTACACCTGCCTTCCGTAAGGCTCCAGCCCCTATTCTGAGCTTGTTTCTTCTGTCATTTCCACCTCCCATATTATCTTCCAACACACACACACACTCACACACACACAGAGGCATCCACTGCTCCCACTATCTCTCTCTCCAAACCAGATAAGAAGGAAGGATATAAAACTCATAAGGCCCATGGGATTGAGGTCAGCTTTGAGGACAGCCTTGAGCAGTACAGAGTGGCATTTTAATTGGGATCAAAGACTCCAAAGGTAAAGAGAAGGTCTGCTGGCTTATTTTAGGCATTTAGAGCAGCTGGGGAAGGCGTGCTGGGAACGAAGTTTTCAGGCCCTCTACCCCCACCCACATATGGCCCAGTGCAGCCCACTCTGCCTGCCCAGGGGACTCCCAGGGCCTGTGCAGCCACCGCCCATGGCCATCCCTTGCCAAGTCTGGGAGGCAGTGGATTTAATTCCTTAACTCAGCTGTGAGTCAGAGGTGGCCCAAGCTTCAGAGCCTAAGCCAATGCTATTAGGGGTGAAATTGAAAACTTCTCCCCTCAGGCTCCTAACACATCATCCCTGAATTACTAAGGCCCAAAGCAGAAAACCAGAAATTCTCCAGCAGCCTCCACAGCAGGCTTCCTCCCAAGGGACAGCAGTGTTTCTCTGTGACTCTGAGCCCCACACAGGGCAAATGTCCTTCCTTCCCTTGCTGAAGCCCTTCTAAATTGGGGAACAGATATGGGAGGTCTCAGTTGGGGGAATGGAAAGAAAGACAGGAATGGATGTACCCCAACCAAGCAACCATCTGGGACTTCTGGCTGTAAGGAGAGTCAATTCAGGTTACAGAATTCAGCTACCCAGGGCCCAAAGCCTCATGAAAGAATCACAGTATCAAAATTCAAGCCCCTAGAGGTGGTCCCAGCTAGTGCGGGCTTTATAGGATGGTCTTCAACATGCCAGTTAACTCAACTGTTAAACCCACAGCCCCTCGGCTTATTGTCCCTGCAGCCAACGATAGCGTTGCTTTCTACCACATGACCCTACCCCACTTTGGCCACAACTGACTGGGAAGCAGAAAGCCACAGTCAAGTCTAACAAACCCACAGGCTGGCCAGGGACCTGCAGAATGGGATGGCACAAAAGGAAGAGTTGGGATAACTATATTTCCCCAGTTAGGAAGTTAAACAGAGAAACACAGAGAATGAGATTATTTAGCAGCAAGAGCAGACGTTCAGGGGTTCTGATTTAGAGAAAACCAGGGGCAACTAGGATGGGCCGGCAAAAGTAGTTAGAAAATGCAAATTAGGAAGAATCAGAAGCTATGAATGGCGATAGTACTGAAAAAATGGAGAGACGTGAACGTGCAGACTCCCCGAGTCACAGTCACAGGCTAGTGACGTGAAGGGCCATGGCGGTCCTGTTGTTAAGGTCCCCTAGGCTCTTTAGATCCAGAGCAACCTTCCAGAATTTACAGCCCAGAGACACAACGATAGGAGGCCTCTTCTTAGAGTCAATAGAAGGTGTGTCTTCTTTTCCATCTCTCTCTCTCACACTCATATCAAACACATTGTGTGTATGTGTGTGCTCAGTTGTGTTAGACACATTACTTGACATAAATTGAATGTTTCTTCATTCCCAACAACCAAAAGAATGAAGCACAGCCTAATACTGGGTTTTTAATAAATAGAATGAGTCAATAGTATGACAGAAAATGTTGAAAGAGCAAAGTAAAATCACCCACCATGCACCCCCACTTAATAAATTAACTAGTTTTCAAGTATTAGATACATACTTTGGTGTATCCTTGGACACATTTGGACACAGTTGCAATTATGGTGAACATATATTTAGATTTAGACTTTCATTGGCTTAATGGGATTTTAGAGGTATTTAGAAGCATAGGGAAGAAATGAGGCCTCCCCTGCTGGTTCAGTGGTAAAGAACCCACTTGTCAATGCAGGAGATGTGGGTTTGATTCCTGGGTTGGGAAGACACCCTGAAGAAAGAAATGGCAACCCACTCCAGTATTCTTGTCTGGGAAATTCCATGGACAGAGGAGCCTGGAGGGCTACAGTCCATGTGGTCACAAAAGAGTCAGACACGACCTAGCAACTAAACAATAGCAACAACAGGGGGAAAATGAGGATTTAGGGAAGACCTCTACATTTCTGGCCTATACCATTATATGGAATTATTTTGTTCTATATAATGTCATGTGAGAGTTGGACCATAAAGAAGGCTGAGCACCAAAGAATTGACGTTTTCAAACTGTGGTGTTGGAGAAGACTCTTGAGAGTCCCTTGGACAGCAAGGAGGCCAAATCAGTCAACCCTAAAAGAAATCAACCCTGAATATTAATTGGAAGGACTGATGCTGAAGCTGAAGCTCCAATACTTTGGCCACTTGATGTGAAGAACTGATTCACTGGAAAAGCCTTTGATGCTGGGAAAGATTGAGGGCAGGAGGAGAAGTGAATGACAGAGGATGAGATGGTTGGATAGAATCACCGACTCAATGGACATGAGTTTGAGCAAACTCGGAGATAGTGAAGGACAGGGAAACCTCGCTTGCTGCCGTCCATGGCGTCGCCAAGAGTCAGACATGACTAAGTGACTGAATGACAACAACAACAAAATGTTGCTCTAACCATATGTGTCTATTTAAATTTAAATCTAAATTAATTAAATGAGATAAAATTTAAGTTCCTCGGTTACTAGTCACATTTCAAGTACTCAATATCTATATGTGTTTACTGACTACCACATTAGCATAGATGGAGAACATTTCCATCATTGCAGAAAGTTCCACAGGACATTGGTAAGAGATGTCCATTATCCTCTATCACAGGGGTAGGTAACTCTTTCTGTAAAGGGCTAGATAATATTTTAGGCTTTGAAAGCCATATGGTTTCTGTTGTAGCTACTCAACTCTGCCACTGTAGCATGAAAGCAGCCAGACAAAATGTTAGCAAATGACCATGGCTGTGTCCCAATAAAACTTTATTTACAAAGAAAAGGCAGTGGGCCACACTTGGCCTGCTCACTACCTACAGTAAACTTGCTCTACCACCTCACCCTACTTGTTTCTAAGAATTACTTCTTTATTTTTGAATTGTCTTTCTCCCCATGAGGGCAGAGACTGCATCTATTTTGCTCATCACAGTGAATTCAATACTAAGAACACAAGCTTAATTAATATTTGATAACTGACTGAATGAATAGAGGTGTTGCCCCTTACTGGACTAGGGAATGCCAGAAAAGGAACAATATTTTAGAGAAGATAAAGAGGTCCCTTATGGACATGCTAGTTGTACTATAGTTTATTTTTGTTATTTTCTCTGTAGTCTCTTTCACCTTTAGCCTTCTTTAAGTCTCATTAGTCTGGAAGTCAGTGATATTTTTCAGGAGCTGGACAGAGTTACTGCTTTTTGGACTCACTCCCTGAAGGCTGTAATCAGAGTTCCAGCCATGAGCCAAAGGAGCAGGAAGGAGTTGGGCCTGGCCTGGCCTGGCCCTACTGCACATTTGTCAGTGTTGGCTCCAAAAACCTAGATCCTTTCCCATTCTGTTTGGACTGAGTGAATTAGGAAGACCAAATCTGTGACAAAAAGAATTACTTAGAGCAGAATTTTCCTAAATTTCAGTCATTCATTCATGCACATCCTTCAGTTGTTCCCTTACTGCATTTCCATACCACCTGAAAACAGGTTTACTGAATATTTCCAACCCTTTCAAAATCTTTTTTTTTTTCCCCTTTCAAAATCTTTAACACGATTTTGTATATGTATAACTGAATCACTTTGCTGTGTATCTGAAACTAACACAACATTGTTAATCAACAATACCCCAACAGTAAATTTAAAAATTTTAAACAAAGAAATAAATAATACATTTTTTAAAAATTTGTAACATATTTTGATTGGGTCATTCCTTGCTCAAAAAAACTCCAGTGACTTTCCATCTCAGAGTTAATTCTAGAGCTCTTACCACAGTCTGTAAGGACCATGCAATCCAGTTCCTGGGATCCTTCTCTGACCTCATTCCTGCTGCTCATTCAGTCCTCTCCAGCCACACTGAGCCCTGCATATCCTATAAATGTTCCAAGCCAGCTGGTACCCTCAAAGCCTTGTTCAACCTGACCAGAAGGCCTCACTCCTCACAGTCATCCCCCAGGAAGGCCTTTCCTGACCACATTACATAAAAATAGCAGTCTTCTTTGCTCTTTCAAATACACTTTAGAATCAGTTAGAAAAATTTCACACACACACAAAGAAACAAACAAAACCCTGTCCATATATGATTTGGAAGAACTGGCACCTTTATAATATTGAGTCTTCTTTCTATCCATGTTGTATCTTTAAATTTGTTTAACTTTTTTTTTTGCATTAAAGTTTTACAATTTTCTTGATAAAGTCCGGGAACACAGCTTTTGTTAGATTTGTTTCTAGATGCATAACATGATGTTGTTTTTATAAAGGGTATCTTTTTTAAAAATTACATTACATTATAAAATGTTTATTCCTGGTATGTCATTTTAGTATCTGTTGTATCAATTGTTATGACTCCATTTTATGTTTGACATTATTTATTTGTTCCTTCTTTTTTTTTTCCTGATGAGTCTTACTGGTAGTAGAGAGGTGTTAAAAACCTACTAGCACCCAAGAGACATTCTTTTTGATGTAATCAAAAGTGTTGAAAAATTATGAAAAGGGAAATAATTAAATCTTATTTAATGCTGGTGTTTATGTGGAGACATTATTTTCTCTCCCTGCTTTCATACCGGGAAACCCTGATTTATTAAATTTTACACCCATGGACTTCCCTGGTGGTATAGTGGATAGGAATCCATCTGCCAATGCAGAGGACACAAGTTCGATCCCTGGTCCAGGAAGATTCCACAAGCCGTGGAGCAACTAAGCCCGAGGGCCAGTACTACTGAGCCTGAGCTCTAGAGCCTGTGCTCTGCAACAGGAGAAGCCACTACAATAAGAAATCTGCACACTGCAATGAAGATCCAGTGGGACCAAACAAATAAATAAATTATATAATAAAAATTTCACAACCACAGTGAAGTGCCTTTTTAGTTATCAGTTGCTTGAGCTCACCTCTGGACCTGTCTTTAGTTCTGGAGGTGATAGATGGGTGCTGAACTAGGAGAAATGTGTGTGGACGGTGCCCAAGAGAAGTGGGGATAAGCTGAAGGGCCTCCTTCCCCACCCCCTCCTGCTGCCCACACTGCTTCTAAGAACAGTTGTCCCCATGGAGGTATCCCCTAGGGAATGTTTCCAGGGGTGGAGGGGGCAGCCAGTGAGGGCCTCTCCAACTCCTGGGAGGCAGGAAGTGGGGGCTTCTGAGAACTGTCAAGATTTCCTGGAAGCCTATGAGAGCTGAGGCCATCTGGCTTTCTGGAGCTTGCTTTTGGGTGATGTTTGGAACCTGGAGGAGGGCGGCCTCTCTGGGGACACAAGCTCACTAGTTGCAAACCCTGAGGACCGGAGGGTGTTCGTGTTAGGCTGGAGAAGGAGGCTTTCAAGCTGCAGCTTTTCCTCTCTCACTGCTGGTCATCACAAGCCCACACACCTGCCCTTTTTGCAGCCTGCGCTTGTCAAATCAAACTATGCCTTCTGAGAAATACGATCATTTTGAAGACTCTTTCTTTGAGAAACCCTTGAACTGAGGAAGGCAGGAAGCCACAGGCTTCTGGGTGGGCAGAGCCTACCTGGGTTACCCACCCCCCACCTCAGAGGGGAGCGCAGCTGTTCTGAGTCATCAAAGAAGCCTAACAAATAACACCTTCTTGCATGTTAACACCATCAAAGAGGTCGGTGAAGGCCAGTTTATTGCTGGCATGAGGGCGCTGAAAAGAACACAGACTTTGAGGCTGCAAGGCCCCGTTTCCAGCTCTGGCTCCTTCACCTCCTCTCAGGTGACCTCTCTCAGCTGTGAAAGCCAAACGACATCATGGTCAAATGTGTGATCCTATTTTTAAAAATTTTGTGTATCTAAACATAATGTAACTTAAAATGGCTTGTGTTTGTATATGCTTTATTAATTATGGTACCGTTAGTGGCTACAAAGACCTTCCCTGGTGCCTCAGCAGTAAGGAATCTGCCTGCAGTGAAGGAAATGAATTCGATTTCGTTCAATCAGCAAGATCCCCTGGAAAAGGAAATGGCAACCCACTCCAGTATTATTGCCTGAAGAATTCCACAGTCAGAGGAGCCTGGTGGGCTAGAGTCCATGAGGTTGCAAGAGTCGGACATGACTTAGCAACTAAACCACCACCAGCACAGTGGCTGCAACAAATAAACCCGCAAATGTATAAAAACCCAAACGGAATTTCATTTCTCACTCACGTTAAGTTCATGGTTGTTCGGCAGGTGGCCCTTTTCCCGTCAGTGATTCAAAGACTGAGGTTCCTTTCATCTTGTGATTCTGTTGGCCCCAAGAGCTTCAGCAGGCCGAAAGAGAACAGGGTGTGGAAGTCACACTCTCTTCCTGAAAGCTTAGGCTCAGAACTGATACAAGTTCTTCCTGCTCACATTCCACAGGCAAAATCGATATGCATGGTCACACCTGGGTCTGAGGATGTACAGAAAATGTAATCCTAGCCCAGGTAACTGCTTCCTGGGAACAATCTGCATCATGGAGAAGGAACTGAAATTCCGAAGGACATGCTAAGTATGCAGATAAAAAAACCTGGCAAAGTGTAGGGAAAGAGCAAATTAGCTAAGATGGTGTGGTCAGGCTCTCTCGCCCTATGGCCTCTTGCCCCACGTTTTGTGAATAATGATTATGTAACAGCTGGGATCACTCATAGCACTGCACGTGTATGTCACGAGATACTCACTGGCTACAGGCTGCTTTTGTTTTGTAAGCATATATAAGGTTCACCTGGAAAACCCTGGTGTGTTGTGTCATGTGAGATTATGTTATGGCTGCTGTTACAGCCGCTGTGTCAGCCAAGAGAGAATAAACATGTCTGCAGTTCCTATGGCTCCTCGCAGCTTCTTTCAGTCTCTTAGCTTGTGCCTTGCCTACCATGGGTTCAGCAGACAGTGCGCACAGTGAGACACAGGAAGACAATAGGCATCATGAACAGGATCGGCAATACACCAATGTACATTAATCTATTAACAGTGATTACCTCTGGGGAGTAAGGTTGGAAAAGACGGAGAGACTTTCACTTTTTAAACAAGTAATATTTTATGAGCATATATTAATTGTATAATTAAGAAAAGAATGATGGGCAGGTTTTCGTTGTAAATTTCTGAGCAAATACGTGTTATGTATTGCTACTTTTATCATTGTTTTTTGTCCAATCCTAGAGTCAGAAAACATCACCCAAGGAAAGAAGGCTGTTAGCTATTACATGTCCTTTATTAAAGGCAGACAGGTTTTAGGGTGGAGGTGGCATGGGGGAAAGCAGAGAATTTTTCTCCTTGAAAATTTGCTTAATCTATTGCATACCACAGGGAACTATGCTCAGTATTTTGTGTGTGTGGATACATGAAATGGCAACCCACTCCAGTACTCTTGCCAGGAGAATCCCATGGATGGAGGAGCCTGGTGGGCTACAGTCCATGGGGTCGCAAAGAGTCGGATACAACTGAGTGACTTCACTTCACTTCATATATGTATAACTGGTATACTTTGTGTACCAGAAACTAACACAACATTGTAAATTAACTATACTTCAATTAGCAGAAAAAGTTAGGTAGGGGCTTCCCTGGCCGTCTTGCAGTTAGCACTCCATGCTTCCAATGTTGGAGGTGCAGGTTCAGTCCCTGGCTGGGGAACTAGGACCCCATATGCCATTCGATGTGGCAAAAAAAAAAAAAAAAAATTAGGTAACTTGTCCACAGTCATGAAGCTAGCAGAATCTAAACCCAAATCTGAATCCAGACCCAAGTGGAATTTTTTGCAACTTGAACTCTCTCTCAGCTAACGAGAAGTACTCCACATTTCCTGCACTAACTGGATTTTTTTTTACCAGATGCTCACATTAAAAAGGAAAACCTGAAGAGATCCTGTATGATGTCTGTCCTGGATATACACTGGGGGCAGCATTTAGAAGTGTTTCTGAGTAACGTAAGATTGCTTATAGCCAAACTCTTTGAAAAATGTCTCGTTGACAAATAACTGGCATATTTGCTCAGCAATAGATGTAGAACTCAGCTATCGGAACACACTTCCAAAAAGGAAAAAAACCTAACCCCAGACATTGACACTTCGTTTTGGCATTAGAAAGTATTACTTTTAAAAATGTCTCTGATACAATTTGGACCCTGTGAACGATGGCAGCACTGTCCTGGAGTGCTGATGGAGGTCCTGGGTCGGGGGTGTGTGGTAAGAGCTTGATGGAAACAGAAGAATCACTGTGAACGTAGCATGGGAGGTCTTACCTGTTACCCAGAGAACATGAGTCTATTGAACCTTTGAAGACAAAGCATTGTAGCGGACACCACCTGTGATTCTTCTCAAGGAAGCTAAAAAGAAAAGTATTTCCTAGTTGGCTTTTGGTATATGCTTTGATCTGAAGCTTCGATCATGGAGGAGGGAGAGTTTTTCAAACCATTACTACAGTTCAGTGAAAGACATTTCTAATGTTCTTTGAATAGTAGAAAGTTTTTTTTCCACAAAAGACAAGGCAAATTTGTTGGTAGCTGCTTTCCTTTCCTCATTTCATTACAGTTTTTACTATTCAATGTTTCATCAAGTGTGTTTTACTTATTAGGAACTCAATTAGAGTATAAGTGTGTTTTACTTATGTTCCGAACTCAATTAAAGCCTTCAAGCACTTTAGACCTGTACGTTAAAGATTATCACCAGTAAATTCATATGGGGTTTAAAAATTTGTTTAATATTTATACCAAAGGAGACTTCAGAGAGAATACAAATTTAGGAAGCCATGGAAGGGTCGACTCAGAAGGACCTACAGGGAAACATTTTATATGTGTTTCTGTAAATACACAGTGTATTTACAACAAGTGTAAAAAAAATAAACGTAGTTCTAAAAAAAAAAAAAAAAAGATGCTATGTCTTAATTCTTTGCCAGCTAGAAAGGCCATTTAGATTTTCTAATTTTATTTGAACACAAATTATTTATCGTTTTGCATATAGAGAATGAGAGGTAATCATTAGCATGAAAGAGAAAAGGAAAAGATTTATAATCAATACTGTGCAGAAGGAAAGCAAAATTACAAATGCCAGCCTGCTTCACAGATGGATGTTAGAGGAACAGGGAGACAGATGAAGAGGGAATAGATGGAGAGAAAGAACAGGGAGAGAAGAAAGGACCCCCAACAGGTGATAGTCTCTAGGGAAGGCCAGAGGCCTCTCGGTCAGGCCAGAACCATTTATTCATTCAACAAACTGTTACTGTGTATCTTCTATGGGCTAGGATTCTTCTAGGTACTAGAAACACAGCACTGAACAAACCAAATCTCTACCCTCATGGAGTTTGTTTTCTAGAAGAAAATAACAGACAAATGAAGCCAATAGTACACCATGTATCAGGTGGTGAGAAGTCTTTAGCTAAAACTAATACAGGGTGAGGGAGCTAGGAAGTGCAGAGGAGAGGATTGGAGAGTGTTAACTTAAGTAAGGTGGGAGTGTGTGTCTGTTTTTATGTAAATGACCTCATGGTCAAAAAGGACTTCACTAGAAAGGAGCCTTTTGAGCAAAGTCCTGAGGAGACCCATGTGAACTAGGATGCAAACAGCAAAATAGTTATCACTGCAGAGGATGCTGTTGGTTGCCCAGCAAACATCTAGATATTCTTCCATTCTTTCTAACAGAAACCCTCCCCACTTTCCAGGATGCAACCACATGACCAAGAGAAAGCTGGACTCCATCTCTAATTCCAGATCCCAATTAGACTAAGCCAATCCTGGCAACTCAACCTCACTTCCCAGCAACCAGTTCAAGAAGCCAGGCTTAAGCCAATCAACACAGGGAATCCTCCTAGTCACTGTCATTGGTCCAGGGGCAGACACATAACTTAAACTGGCCTAAACAGATTGAAAGAAGGGATTCATATTTCTGTTGTGGGGGAGGAGGTTTGGTCTCTGTTGTGATGGATGTGAACAAGGAAGCATGTTGTCACAGTTACTCAGGACACAGTGACACGGCCATCTCTAGACAATGAGGGAAGCCAGGCTACAGACAAAGCCAGCACAAAGGAGAGGGGGCAGAGCTAGAACTGCAGAAAAGCAGAGTCAGAGCCTGATTATTCCATGCCTGGAGCCTGATCTACTTAAAACCTTCCTATTATAGAAGATGAAGAATCTCCTTACTGTTTATGCCAGTTTGAGTTAGATTTTCTGTTTCTTGGTGCTTAAAGGTTCTTAACTATGACAATAAAAATAACAGCAGCTAACATTTCCTGAGCATTACCTTGTGCCAGGCCCAAATTTAATTAAATCTGTAATCCATTTAAGGTTCTCAACAATCTAATGAAGCAAATAATACTGTGTTCCTATCAGTAAGATATAAGTGACTTTGCCCAAGATCATATGGGTAGTAAGTGGCAGAACCAAAATTAGAGGCAGAACCTGCATTCATAACCACTATGATGGTTCAATCAATATGTGAGCCAGAGAAACAGAGAAAAAGACAAAGGCATATGTGAGAAGCCTGAGGAAGAGGCAGGGGAAAATCAAGTTGCTGTTATCGAAAGGGGGAGAAGAAAAACCAACGCATGTCTTCCAGAGAGGAGATGAGCTGTACATTAACAATGACATAACAAGTGAGTGCTGCATGTCTTAAGAGCTTATAGTCAATGATGAGGTGGGAGACATGAGCCACTTCAAGGACAGCTGTCCAGGGGCATCTTCTGGAGGGAAGTCTATGAACTAGACCTTAATGCATTGGTGTTACTGTGTTAGATGAAGAGGAGAAGGCCTTTCAGATAAATGGAAAGGGGTGAACAAAGGAAGGGAGGTGGTGATCCTTTGGAGATGTCCGTGGTTTGGTGGGAAATTGGGAGAACTAAAATTCTGGAATTTAGTTGGGGGCTAGATCTTCAGATGACAGTCTGCTGAAGCACTAATCTTTTATGCAAGATTTCTTCTGTTTTGAACTCAAAGAGAATACTAATATTTATTTTTTTATTTTTATTTTTTTGTGGCTACACCACACAGTACGCAGAATCTTATTAACAGTTCCCCAACCAGGGATCAAACCCATGCCCTGTGCAGTGGGTGGGTGGAGTCTTAACTACTGAACACCAGGGAAGTCCCAAGAATACTAAAGTCCAGGAGGAGGACTATTCTTCCCATATTACCAGCAGGGTAACCAAGGCCCAGTGCAGAAGGGCCTGCAGAGAGGTCATGCCACCCAGAGAGAGAGCAGCCCAGGACACCAGTGTTCTGACCTCCAGTCCAGAACAGTACCTCCCACCGACTTAGCACCCACCACCGCAAAACCAAGCCTAAGGCTGGAAATCACCAGGACAGCAGCTGTGACTCAGCCCCAGAGGCTCCAAGGAGACCTTTGGAGGAAACTGGGAGCAACCCTCCAGGCTAAGAGAAGGCATCTGACTCACAGGATAGTTAAGAGCAAAGACTCTGGGGACTTCCCTGGTGGTCCAGTGGTTAAGATTCCACTCTTCCACTGCAGGGGGCATGGCATGGGGGTTTGATTCCTGGTTGGGGAACTAAAATCTTGCATGCTCTGTGGTGAGAGCAAAAATACAGAGCAATGGCTCCAGTCAGACAGACCTGGTTTTGAATCTTAATTTTATAACTTATGATGATACCTTAGACAAATGGTATAACTTCTCAGAACTTTAGTTTCCTCATCTGTAAAATAAAGTAGAGTATAGTACCTACCTCATAGGATGGTAATAAGGTCTGAATGAGGTCCTGTAATGCCTATTTAAGAATTGAGCATGGGCTTCCCTGGTAGCTCAGTGGCAGCGAGTCTGCCTGCCAACGCAGGAGACGTGGGTTTGATCCCTGATACAGGAAGATCCCACAGGCTTTGGAGCCAGTAAGTCCATGTGTCACAACTACTGAACCTGTGCTCTAGAGCCTGTGCTCCACAACGAGAGAAGCCACTGCAACGGGAAGCTCACGCACCACAGCTAGAGGATGGCCCCTACTCACCACAACCAGAGAAAACCCGGGCAGCAACAAAGACCCAGGACAGCCAGAAAAAAAAAAAAAAAAAAAGAATTTAGCACAATGTCTGTTCCATAGAGGGCTCCGTAAATGTGAGTTTGAGGGCAGTATGGTGTGCTGCAAGCCCTAGGGTCAGACAGACTTCCAGAGGTCAAATCCTGGCTCCAGTACGACTACTGCATTTCATTAATTCTGTAATGTATGCTCCCCACCCCTCACCAAAGCATCTTAGTGCTGTAACATGGCTTAATTGCCAGTGTGTCTTAGCAGGACAAGAGACGACAGCGTGACTGACAAGTCGGTGTCTTACATCGGGCAGATAACAATCTTTTGGCACCCCAGCTTCTTCAGTTGTAAAATGGGAATAACAATAGTATTTACTTTACAAGGTTGTCAGGAGGGTTAAATTGAATTTACTCTGCAAATCTCTGGCACACAAGTGAGTGTTTAATAAATTCCATGTATCGCTACTATCTTTGTGATTGTTACCCAAATCAGATAATGGGGGTGGTGGGAGCCCCATAGACTGAGGAGCCAGAGGGTGAAGCAGCCCCAGGGCATGTACAGAAGTGAAGGTGAGGCTCAGAGGGGCAGTGTTAATTCTGAGATTCAGGAGGTGAGTGTGAGGAATAGTAGGAAGCCACATAAGAAGCCAGTGGGGTGCAATGTGGATTAGGGAATTTTTTTTTAATAAGATTTTTTGATGTGGACCATTTTTAGAGCCTTTATTGAATTTGTTACAATGTTGCTTCTGTGTCATGTTTTGGTATTTTGGCCCTGAGGTGTGGGATCTTACCTCCCCTACCAGGGATCAAACCAACACCCCTTGCACTGGGAAGTGGAGTCAACCACAGGACCACCAGGGAAGTCACAGCGCATTTCGTTTTCAGATGAAGACTGGACCCCCCCCCCCCCCGGGGTACCCAGGCCCAGTGGGGATGGGATGGTGAATGCAAAGGGCTGTCAGGCTGGGCTGCTGGGCTGCTTGATCTCTTGAAATTCTCCCTTTCTCTGACTCTAACAGTCATCATTTCTTAAGGGTCACCATGTGCCAGGCACACAGTGCACTTGACATGTTGATATGTCCTATCTCATAAAATCCTGTTGTCAACACTGCGAGTAAGGCAATTTTATTAGGTCAATTTTATAGAATAAACCAAAGCTCAAAGAGGTAATTTAACATGTTCAAAGTCACGGGGCTCTTACAAGCCAGAGCTGGAATCTGAATCCAGTTTTTTGACTTTACATCTAGTACCGAAGTCCTAGCCTGCCATAACTGCCTCTTGAACTCTCTCCTCTGCCATCTCTCTGTGTTGATAAGTAATTTTCCTCTCTCCTCACCTCCACTCCTCCTTCCTCCCCCTACCGGTCTCCACCTCCCAGGCCCACAAATGCCAAGCTCACAAGTCATCTGTTTTGCCAAAATTCTGTTCTGATTTGATAAACTCTGGTGGGGCCAGCTCACTCAGCATGATTCAGCCAGAGAGAATAGTGAGCCTGCATGCTCGGAATGCCGAGCATCTGAGCTCAGGCAGGATGGGCGGCGCAGGAACCTCAGCCTGACAGATGGCTCCACTCGACTGTCTCCCCGGGCCCGATGCCAGGGGCAGCGCTCGCTCTCTGCAGGGGGGAGGGCAGGAGCCAGGTCCTGTGATTCTCACATGCATGGCTCTGTATGTGCACGTGTGGCTACATATGGAGCAGGGGTGGCTGTGTGCCACTCAAGCCCCATATTTGCAGGTGGCCAATTTGTGTGAACGTGCGTATCTGCGTGCATGCAGATGAATGTGTTTATGTGTGCCTGGCTGCATGTTTGTGGGTGTGTGTGATGCATCCACATTTGAATTTTGAGTTTGCATTCATTCTGGTATGTGTGCTCAAGAACATGAGAGAAGAGGGTCCAGTGCCTTGAGAAGTCAACTTTCTGCATGTCCCGGTCCATGATGGGGACACAGACTTTCTGCAAACACCCTGCTCCAGCTCTCTCCTCACTCCAGAGGAGACTGGAGTGACGTGAGTGGCTGTAGAAGTCACCTCATTCCCAAGGTGAAGTTGAAGCTCTGAATCGAGCTTCAGGTTTCTGATAACAACTTCCTGGCTACAGTTTCTCTCTAAGATAGAAGTACTTAAGTTCGGGTGAATCCAGATGCCCTCTGAAAATCTCTTGACTAGAATGGATCTTCTTTTTAGGAAAATGCCCTCAAAATATTTAATTTCACATACAATACAGAAAGCTCAAGGGGCCCTCCAAAGCCTGTTGTGGATCTCAGTTAGGAAACAAAGTATGAAGCAAACAGTTACTGAGGGCTCTTGCATGTTCAGTGTGTGCATTTACTTTACGGAATACTTACTCTGTACCATTATACTGAGCCCTTGATAGAGAGATAAGTACATTATAGGGAGTAAGATGGCCATTGCTTTTGAAGAGCACACAGTCTAGTAGGAGAAATAGATGTAAATGCATAACCTCAGGCCACTGTGACTAGTGCAGTGATAGCTGAGTGAAGGAACTGCCGGGGCGTGACAGGATGGGTTTTTGAATGGTTCCAGGAAAGATTCACTGAAGAAGTGGGCACTTAAGCTATATCTTGAAATATCAGAAGGCATTTGTCAAACAGAGAAAATTGGGAAGAACTTTCCAGACAGAAAGAAGAGCATGTAAAGAGGTAGAAGGGATGCTTCATTTGGGGAAAATGTGTCTGAGAGACATAGGAGGCTGAAAGGGAATCTGGAGGCAGACTGAAGAGCCTGTACATATTCAATACTAAGCTAAAGGTTTTATCCTATAAATGATGGGGAACCACTGGTACTCTTTAAACGAGAGAGTGACATGGTGTAATTGGTGCAAAGAAAGACAACAGTACATCCAGTGCTTCTCCAGAGACCAGATAAAAAGATGCCGCAGTAGCTCAGGTGAGAGACAAGGAAGATGTGAACAATAGCATTGTGGGAAAACCAGGCCACAGGTGTAAAGAAAGGAGATATTTAGGAGATAAACTAGTCAAGAATTAAGTGCCTCCATTAAATGTAAGGGGTTAAGAAAAAGAAAGAAGGACAGTCAAGCGTGGCTTCTCTGATTCTAACATGGGAAGAAAGGTGGACATCAGTGCCATTCACTGGGATGGAACCAAGAGGCAGATTCAGTTGTGGAGGAAGATAATGAGTCCTGTTTGGGACACACTGCAAGACAGCTGTGGAGAAGGCGATGGCACCCCACTCCAGTACTCCTGCCTGGAAAATCCCATGGACGGAGGAGCCTGGTGGGCTGCAGTCCATGGGGTCGCTAAGAGTCGGACACGACTGAGCGGCTTCACTTTCACTTTTCACTTTCATGCATTGGAGAAGGAAATGGCCCCCCACTGCAGTGTTCTTGCCTGGAGAATCCCAGGGATGGCGGAGCCTGGTGGGCTGCAGTCCATGGGGTCGCTAAGAGTCAGACATGACTGAGCGGCTTCACTTTCACTTTTCACTTTCATGCATTGGAGAAGGAAACGGCAACCCACTGCAGTGTTCTTGCCTGGAGAATCCCAGGGGCAGGGGAGCCTGGTGGGCTGCCATCTATGAGGTCGCACAGAGTCGGACATGACTGAAGTGACTTAGCAGCAGCAGCAAGACAGCTGACTAGAGATGTACATTAGACCATTGGCTATATAGGTCTGGAGTACTGCAGAGAGAGATCTGGAAATACATTAATAAATTTGTGAGTCATAAACAGATGATTGACAACTGAAGTCAAGGGTAAGAGATGAGATCACTCAGGGAGAATGTGGATATTGAGTGAGAAGAGAAAAAAGAAAGAAGTCAGTAGTTAAGGGTACATAGAGGAGGAAGAATTTGTAAGGAGAGAGGGAGGGAGTATTCTTAGGGTTTGCAAGTATTGAAAAAGAGCCAAGAGAAAGCGATACTCTAGAAGCTAATAATGAACAAAAATTTGTAAGTGAGGGATTGATCATTAAGCCAATGGCTAGAAAGAAGTCAAGTAAGGGAAAGATTGATATAAAACCATGAGAAAACAGAAGATAGAAAGAAAACTGTAAGGAAATATGAAATACACAAAACACTAACCAAAGTTATTACTATAGGGGAATTATGGGAGTTTTTAATTTTTTTTTTTTTTTTTTACGTGTGTTATCTAAATAGTCCAAGACAAATCTAATGACTGTGTACCAAATTCAAACAATGAGAGAGAAGACCTCGGGGAAATTTAGGAGGCTATTGGAATAGACAACTTTCCAACCAAGATGGAGTAACAGGCATTGGACTTAACCTCTTGCCTAAAACAATTATAAAACAAGAAAAAATATATGCAATTTTGAGTAAGAAAATATGGACATATCGCAGAAATACTGAAAGTTCAGTTCCACATCACCACAATAAAATGAGTATCTCAATAAAGCAAGTCATATGTACTTTTTGGTTTCCCAGTACATATAAAAGTTATGTTTACACTCCTGCAGTCTCCTAAGTGTAGAGTATATTCAGTTGTCTAAGCTTCCATGGTGGCTAAGTCATGTCCAACTCTTTTGAGATCCCATGGACTGTAATCCTCCAGGCTCTTTTGTCCACGGAATTTTCCAGCCAAGAATTCTGTAGTGGGTTGCCATTTCCTTCTCCAGGGGAACTTTCCAACAGGAATGGAACCCACGTCTCTTGCATTGCCAAGCAGATTCTTTACCACTGAGCCACCATGGAAGCCGAGACAACTGACTATCCACATACAAAAAAATTACTCAGACACTTACTTTACACAGTATACAAAATTAATTTCAAATGGATCATATACCTAGATATAAGAGCTAACATTATAAGACCTCTAAAAGCAAATGTAGGAGAAAATCTTCATGACCTTGGATTAGATAAAGTTTTTAGACATTACACTAAAATCTTGAACCTAAAAGAAAAATTGATAAATTTGACTTCATCAAAATAAAAAAAATCTTTCGTGCCTCAAAGCCACCATTAACAAAATGAAGAGACAGCCATAGGTTGGGATAAAACATTGCAAATAATACATCTGATAAAGAGCCTGTAATTAAAATATATGAAGAACTCTTACAATCAATAATAAAAAGAAAAACAAACCAATTTTAAAATTGGCAAAAATTTTAAAACGTTTTACCAAAGAAGATAAACAAATGGCTGATGAGCACATGAAAAGATGCTTAGTATCACTAGTCAATGGTGTGTAAATTAAAACCACAATGAGATGCCAATGATATACTTATCAGAAGGGCAATAATAAAAAATATATACAACACCAAGTGTTGGTGAGGACACACAGAAATTGACAACCCTCTGCATTGCTGGTGGGAATGCAAAATGGTACAAGCACTGTGGAAAACAATTTGTCAGTTTCTTAAAAGTGTAACACAAACTTACCCGCATGACACAGAAAATCCATTTCTATAAAGCTACCCAAGGTAGATAAAAACTTATGTCCACACAAAAGACATGTATGCAAATTTTCATAGCAGTATTATTCATAATGCCCCAAAAGGAAAAAATCAAAATGTTCACCAATTGGTCAATAAATAAAATGTATCCATACATTATTTATTACATGGACATTGCATATCTGTGTAATGGAATCTTAATATTTGCAAGGAATGGATGAACCTCAACATGGATGAGCCTCAAAAATATGCTAAGTGAAAGAAACCAGAAGAAAAAACTACAGATATGATTCTCTACATCTGAAATATCTAGAAAGAACAAACTTGAAGGGATAGAAAGTAGATTAAGTGGTTGCCTAGATCTGAGGTGGAAGTGGAGATTAATGATTAAATGGACATTGAGGAACTTCTTAAAGTGATGGGGAATGTTCTAAAATTAGATTATGGTTATGGTTGCACAACTCTACTGATTTATCAAATCATTGAAATTTTACATTTTCAATAGGTGCATTTTGCAGTATGTAAATTATACCTCAGTAAAGCTGTTTCACCCTGCTTATTTGTCACCCTGTTTATTTAATTTATATGCAGAGTACATCATGAGAAATGCTAGACTAGATGAAGCACAAGCTGGAATCAAGATCACCAGGAGATATGCAGATGATATGCAGATATGCATATCACCTCAGATATGCCGATGACACCACCTTTATGGCAGAAAGCAAAGAACTAAAGAGCCTCTTGATGAAAGTGAAAGAAGACATGGAAAAGTTGGCTTAAAACTCAATACTCAGAAAACTAAGATCATGGCCTCTGGTTCCATCACTTCAAGGTAAATAAATGGGGAAACAGTGGAAACAGTGACAGACTTTATTTTTGGGGGATCCAAAATCACTGCAGATGGTGACTGAGGACATGAAATTAAAAGATGCTTGCTTCTTGGAAGAAAAGCTATGACCAACATAGACAGCATTCTAAAAAGCAGAGACATTGCTTTTCCAACAAAGGTCCATCTAGTCAAGGCTATGGTTTTTCCAGTAGTCATGTATGGATGTCAGAGTTAGACTCTATAAAGAAAGCTGAGCACCGAAGAATTGATGCTTTTGGACTGTGGTGTCAGAGAAGACTCTTGAGAGTCCTTTGGACTGCAAGGAGATCCAACCAGTCCATCCTAAAGGAACTCAGTCCTCAATATTCATTGGAAGAACTGGTGTTGAAGCTGAAACTCCAATACTTTGGCCACCTGATACAAAGAATTGATTCATTTGAAAAGACCCTGATGTTGGGAATGTTGAAGGTGGGAGGATAAGGGGATGACAGAGGATGAGATGGTTGGATGGCATCACTGACTCAATGGACATGAGTTTGAGTAAATTTCTGGAGTTGCTGATGGACAGGGAGGCCTGGTGTGCTGCAGTCCATGGGGTTGCAAAGAGTCGGACATGACTGAGTGACTGAACTGAACTGAACTGAACTGAAAGCTGTTTCAAAGTAAACAAAGAAGAAATAAAAACTTTTGGACATAAAAAAGTTGGAAAAAAGTCATTACTGGCAAACCATCACTAGGAAAAAGGTTAAAGGAAATATTCCAGCAAAAGGAAAATCATATCAGATAGAAATCTAGATCTATAGAAGGGAATAAAGAGTACTAGAAATAAATACATATGAGTGTATTAAAAAGCAGAGATATCACTTTGCCAACAAAGGTCTGTATAGTCAAGGCTATGGTTTTTCTGGTAGTCAAGTATAGATGTGAGAGCTGGACCATAAAGAGGATGAGTGCCAAAGAATTGATGCTATTGAACTGTGGTGTTGGATAGGACTCTTGAGAGTCCTTTGGACTGCAAGGAGATCAAATCAGTCAATTCTAAAGGAAATCAACTCTGAATATTCACTAGAAGGACTGATGCTGAAGCTGAAACTCCAATATTTTAACCACCTGATGCTAAGATCCGATTCATTAGAAAAGACCCTGATGCTGGGAAAGATTGAGGCAGGAGGAGAAGGGGGCAACAGATTGACAGATGATGAGATAGTTGGATGGGATCAGTGACTCAATGGATATGAGTTTGAGCAAACTTTGGGAGATAGTAAAGGACAGGGAAGCCTGACATGCTGCAGTTCATGGGGTCACAAAGAGTTGGACATGATTTAGCAACTGATCAACAACAAATCTATTTCTATGAAACAAATTACTCCAAACCTTAATGGCTTAAAACAACAAATATCTGTCTCACTGTCTCTACGGGTCAGTTTTGGGAGACAATTCTCCTTTGCATTTCTGCAACATCCTGTATCCATTTTGTTCCAGACTATCTTTGAAAGAATGTTTGTATAGTAAAGAGACTAGGAAGGCAGAGTCTTTCCTGGTGGCTCAAGCCATAAGGAGTCTGCCTGCTATATCAGAGACCCAGGTTCAATCCCTGGGTCAGGAAGATCCCCTGGAGGAGGAAATGGCAACTTACTCCAGTTTTCTTGCCTGGAGAATCCCATGGACAGAGAAGCCTAGCAGGTTACAGTCTATGGGTCGCAAATAGTTGGACACATGACTGAGCGACTAACCCACACTTACTCCATGCTGGAGGGCAGATTTGTTTCTTGTTCTAATAGGAAAATGTCTTTGTCTTGGGCAAAGGTTGAGTAGGTTTGCTGGCAGCCTTCAGCTTTTAATCATACACTGTAAATGTCAAAGTGTCAATGTTGACTTCAGGGTGTTTTCTCTGTGGTCCAAACACAACCTTAACTTGTGACTATTACATTACTATGCTCCAGGAAATATCTATCCCAGGAGCTGGGTGGGGTGGGGGTGGGGGTGGGGTGGAATACAAAAATGGAAAAGATTCTCCAGTGGGAACACGATGAGGGTAGGAGGAGAGAACTTCAAAGGGGAGAAACACACTGCACAGCAGGACATGGTCTGACAAAGGCTCTCTGGTGTGCAGGGCTGCGGCTAACTTGGTTGCGAGAGAGACCAAGGGGCAGGAGGAGCTTCCTGCCCCTCGGAGACGGCTTGTAGATAGGAGTGTGCTAAAACTGAGATGGGCTCTTGAGTGAGAAGAGAAACCACAGTGTGGCACCCATAGAGTCACTGCCTTACTGTCATTCAAGCTTAAAGATGACAACCCGCGGGAAGGTCTTGACACTGGTGATGGTGAGAACTTCCCTGGTATCTCAAAAGCCTGGAGATGATATTCCCAAGAAGGCATAAAACAAGGATGGCATGTTGGTTTTATTATTTTCTATTATGTTTATAAAAGTAATATATACTTACCATAAAAAAATTTGAATAGTACAGAGAATATAAAGTGGTAAATAAAATCCTTTCCCTTCGAATCCCACTCTTCAGAAACACCTAATGTAGAATAATAATCCCTTGCCTGCCTCTCCTTTCCCTATTCCTCTAACTCTCCTTCTCCAGAAACAACCATTTTAGGCTCTTAGCTGTTTCTTCTGGTATGTATAAATCTGTTTTCCTAAATATGTTCTTTTTGCTATCTTTTGATTAATCAATTTTAGACATAGTGTAGTGACTCCCTTTTATCAGGATTTAGCTGTCTACACCTCTATCCCTTTTATTTTTTTCTCCCTCATCCTCCCAATAGAATTTTATTATAATTTTTGGCTCAATCAGCAGTCACTGATATATTATTATGCCTATGCAAATACAATTTACTACTGACCATTGAAGTACACCAAAATTATATACTTTTTCTTACTTTTGTTTTTCCTAAACTTAACAATTGACTTGATTTTTTCATTTGCTTAAGTTTCTTTGTAATTATTACCTATAGCTAATTCTTCTGAAGAAAAGTTATGGCAAACCTAGACAGCATATTAAAAAGCAGATACATTTACTTTGTCAACAAAGATCTATATAGTCAAAGCTATGGTTTTTCCAGTAGTCACTTATGAATGTAAGCATTGGACCTTAAAGAAGGTTGAGCACCGAAGAATTGATGCTTTTGAACTGTGGTGTTGGAGAAGACTCTTGAGAGTCCCTTGGACGGCAGGGAGATCCAGCCAGTCCATCCTAAAGGAGATCAGTCCTGAATATTCATCGGAAGGACTGATACTGAAGGTGAAGCTCCAATACTTTGTCCACCTGATGCAAAGAGCCGACTTATTGGAACAGATCCTGATGCTGGGAAAGATAGAAGGCAGGAGGAGAAGGAACAACAGAGGATGAGATGGTTGGATGGCATCACTGACTCAATGGACATGAGTTTGAGTAAACTCCGGGAGTTGGTGAAGGACAGGGAGGCCTGGCGTGCTGCAGTCCATGGGGTCGCAAAGAGTCGGACATGACTGAGTGACTGAACAACAACAACTCTTCTGAAAACTTCCAATAATCTTTCACTATAGTATTCCTCGTGGTCAATGGCATCAGGAAATCTATCAGTTTGAATTTTTCTCTTGAAGACACTCCCGGAAACCATCCTTTTCCCACGGTAACTGTTTGCACTCTAGTCCTCATGCTCAGATCTCTCTAGGACTATCTTTTCCTGTCACCCTGGGAATTCTTTTTATTTTTGTTCTTAACTTTTCCTGAGTTGGAGTCCCTGCTGCCTAGAATTGGGTTACAATTCTTCCTCTTTTTTGGTTTATACCCTTATTTGGGAGATCACACATACCAGTGGTTTCATGTGTTTTAGCCAGGTGAGAGCCCACAATGTTCCCCTTTTGAATCACCTTGCTCTCATCAGGACTGCTTGTCCTCGACAGCTGGTGCAAAGCTGTCATCCTAGGACTCCTCCTCACTGTCACCTTTCATGTGCTCTTCATCTCTTCTTGTTGGAACTTCTGTTTTCGTGGTTTAGTATTTCTTATTTTGATGAGAAGGGGTGAATTTCAGACATAGCATGTTTGAAAATGTCTTTATCTTGTCCTCATATTTGAATGGTTTGATAGGGTATAGAATTCTCAGTCAGAAACTCTTGGCCTACAGAATTTTTAAAGCAATTCTTCATTCCACTCTGGCTTCTAATGTTGCTGTTAAGCATTCCGAAGTCATTCTGATTCCTGAGTGTGTATAACCTATTTTTACTTTCTGGAAGCTTTTAGAATCTGAAATTATACAATGATGTTCTGAATTTCACCAGCTGCCACACATGAATGTATTTTCAGTCAATGTGCTGAATACTCTGTGAGTCCCTTCAATCTGGGAAAATGAGTCCTTCAGTTCAGTTCAGTCGCTCAGTCATGCCCAGCTCTTGGTGACCCCAATGAAGCGAAGCATGCCAGGCCTCCCTGTCTATCACCAACTCCTGGAGTTTACTCACATTCACGTAAATTGAGTCAGTGATGCCATCCAATCATCTCATCCTCTGTCATCCCCTTCTCCTCCTGCCTTCAATCTTTCCCAGCATCAGGGTCTTTTCAAATGAGTCAGGTGGCCAAAGTGTTGGAGTTTCAGCTTCAGCATATATCTTTCCAATGAATATTCAGGACTGATTTCCTTTAGGACAGACTGGTTGGATCTCCTTGCAGTCCAAAGGACTCTCAAGAGTCTTCTCTGACACCACAGTTCAAAAGCATCAATTCTTCAGTGCTCAGCTTTCTTTATAGAGTCTACCTCTCACATCCATACATGACTACTGGAAAAACCATAGCCTTGACTAGATGGACCTTTGTTGGAAAAGTAATGTCTCTGCTTTTTAAAATGCTATCTACGTTAGTCATAGCTTTTCTTCCAAGAAGCAAGCATCTTTTAATTTCATGTCCTCAGTCACCATCTGCAGTGATTTTGGATCTCCCCAAAATAAAGTCTGTCACTGTTTCCACTGTTTTCCCATTTATTTGCCATGAAGTGATGGAACCAGATGCCATGATCTTAGTTTTCTGAATGTTGAGTTTTAAGCCAACTTTTTCACTGTCCTCTTTCACTTTCATCAAGAGGCTCTTTAGTTCTTCTTTGGTTTCTGCCATAAGGGTGGTGTCATCTGTGTATCTGAGGTTATTGATATTTCTCCTGACAGTCTTGATTCCAGCTTGTGCTTCATCCAGCCCAGTGTTTCTCATGATGTACCCTGCATATAAGTTAAATAAGTCCTTAAATGAGTCCTTAAGTTCTGGGAAAATCTCTTGAATTGTTTCTTTTATGATTCCTTCCCTCAATTATTCCTGTTCTTTGACTGCCTATTATTGGCATGTCAGAATTGTGGACTTCTCCTTTAATTTTCTTATCTTCTGTTTCCCACCTTCCATCTCTCTGAAATTTCCCCTTACTTCCCCAGAGGTATTTTTCAATTTTAACTTCTCATCTTCCTATTGAAATTTTCATTTCTGCTATCGTGGTTTTCATTTCCACAGGTCCTGGTTTGTTCTTTGAAAGTTGCATTATTGAAAAACAGCAAGGAAAGTTAATCTCTTATCTCTTTGAGCATATTGATAGTGATTTAGAAGTTTTCCTTTTCCTGCATTACTTTTCTTTCCTTTTACTTTCATCTTCTTGTTGGTTTTGGTCTTTATTATTCCTGTTAGAGGTTTTACTCAGATGTTTGTTAATCATTGATTGTCTGCTCTTGTGGAAGGTGGGACACAAAATAGATTTGCAGCTTTGAGCACATGGGCGAGACTTGTTGATTTGAAGTTTCACTGTGGGATGATCTGACTAGGTCATTTGTCGGGGAGCCCCCAGAGTCAGTAGTTCTATTTGTTTCTCCTTTGACTGATCAGATCCTTCAGAAAAATGTTTTAATCATCTGTTCAGAGGGTAAATAACCTGGCTGCTTGCCTTTTAGGAGTCAGGAAGGGAAAGAGAGCTGGGAAGTCTCAGCATTCAGCCTTCAGTAAACACATTTATCAGGCCACACTGCCCCGCACATCCCTTAATACGGGGACACTTCTTTTTAAAAAATCCTTTCTGGACAACAACTCTTCAGTCTTCCATTAGACTGGATAAAGACAGTTACTCAGGGGGATAAAATATTCAGGAGACTCTAAAAATCCATTTCATAGGCAATGTTCAATCAATTTTCCTAAATTTATTTCCCACTTTATTTGTCCTCAGTTTCTGAGCTTTAGAAGAGTCTGTGGTATAGAGAAGGCTGGTTCTCTGTTTCTCCCTCTTTATGTGTAGGACTCTGTTTCTTAAATCCGCCAAGTTAGTTTACTGCTTGTCCATCTGCTTTCCAGATTCCAAATTTTTATTGCTGCTGTCTCCTCTCCTTTCCCCACTATCCTTGAGAATCTCTGTTACTCTAAGTCCCTTTACTGTGGTTTTAGTGGACAGAGGAGCCTGGTAGGCTACAGTCCATGGGGTCAGACATGACTGAGCACACACATGCTTATGCTCAGGAGGGAGCAAAATTATGTGTGTACATTCAAACAACCACCTTTAACTGAAAACTCTTAATCACTTTATATTAACTCATGGATGCAACTCTGAAGGTTGGAATTCAGTTCAGTTCAGTTCAGTCACTGTCATATCTGACTCTTTGCTACCCCATGGATTGCAGCACACCAGATTTCCCTGTCCTTCACCAACTCCCGGAACTTGTTCAAATTCATGACGATTGAATCAGTGATGCCATCCAACCATCTCATCCTCTGTCATCCACTTCTCCTCCTGTCTTCAACTTTTCCCAGCATCAGAGTCTTTTCCAATGTGTCAGTTCTTCCCATCAGGTGGCCGATGTATTGGAGTTTCAGCTTCAGCATCAGTCCAATGAATATTGGATATTCAGAATATCCAGAATATTCAGAATATCCAATATTCCAATGAATATTCAGGAGTGATTTCCTTTAGGATGGAGTGGTTGGATCTCTCTGCAGTCCAAAGAACTCTCAAGAGTCTTCTCCAACACCATGGTTCAAAAGCATCAATTCTTTGGCACTCAGCTCTCTTTATGGTTCAACTCTCACATCCATACATGACTACTGGAAAAATCATAGCCTTGACTAGATGGACCTTTGTCGGCAAAGTAATGTCTCTGCCTTTTAATATGCTGTCTAGGTTAGTCATAGCTTTTCTTCCAAGGAGCAAGTGTCTTTTAACTTCATGTCTGCAGCCACCTTCTGCAGTGATTTTGGATCCCCCCAAAATAAAGACCATCACTGTTTCCATTGTTTCCCCATCTATTTGCCATGAAGGTTAGAATTATTTTCCCCATTTTACTTGTTGAGGGAAAATAACTTATTCAAGATCACACAGCAGGTACATACTCAGATCTGCCTTAAACACTTTCTATTTATATACAAACATGTAGACTAGAAGTTGCAAACTGGAAACCTGCAGACAGACACAGCCTATAGAGATTTTTGTTTCTGGCCCCCAGAGCATTTTTTTTTTTTTTTTTTTCAGAGCATTTTTAAACTCAGGAAATTTCACACAAAAATCAAGTGTTTGGCTTTACTTAAAAAAATCCAAAGATCTGGGAACACTGGACTTGCATTCCAGGAGGACAAAACCAGCTGGAATGGAGTTGCATTGGCTCCTTTTAAGTGTGGGACCCTCTTTATAACTTGCTACAGTCCTAGCATGTCTTAGGCTTGTTTGTAACACTCATGTATGTCACCTGCCTGGGTCCTGTTTTCACATTTTATGAATTTTTAGTTAAACAAAATGAGTCTTACTATACAAACTGTTCTGGACATTGCTTTTTAACTTAATTTTATTAAGTACCACTTTAGGTCTGTTTATCTGCCCCACTTACAGCTGTCATCCTCTTACTGTGCAAATGATCAGATACACAAGTGAAGGCCTCCTGTAATCTGGTCCTTGCTATTTGATCCTTTTCCCTTCACCCAAAGTTGACTGATCCAGGGACAGATACCTAATCCAAGCTGAGACAATCAAATATTCTTCTTCTGGGAATTTGAACCTTGGACCATCAAAATTATCAGAGCTGCCCTCATTCGTTTCCTACTAAGACTTGGTTATTCGGTAATTCATTGAATTCTATGAATGAACAATGCCAGTATCCTCCCAATAAATTCCTTACTCATACACTTTTGCTTTTGCTTAAGCCAAAGCTGTATGTTAGTTTTTTTTAATAAAGTTTTCTCTCCTGTTCCCTACTGATGCTGCTATCCTTTTCCAAACTTTATAAAAGCAATACCATTAACATCTTTAAGTTAAAACAGCTTTAATGAGATGAATTCATATTCCATATAGTTTGCCCATGTAAACTGTACAGTTCAATGGTTTTTAGTGTATTCTGAGTTGTGTAATCATCATCACAAATTTAGAACATTTTCATCTCCCCAAAAGAAACTCTGTACCCACTAGCAATCACTTCCTGTTGATCCTCAATGGTCCTCTACACTCAAGTCTTAGACAACCATGAATGTACTTACTATTTCTATAGATTTGCCTATTTTGGACCTTTCATATAAATGGAATCTTACAACATGTGGTATTTTGCGACTGACTTCTTTCATTTTGCATAATGTTTTCAAGGTTCATCCAAGCTATACTCTGTATCATGAATTCAATTCTTTTTATTACTGAATAATATTTTATTGTGTGGATATACCATATTTTGCTTATCTATCTTGATGGACATTTAGGTTGTTTCTACTTTTTGGCTATTATGAATAATATTGCTGTGAACATCCATGTACAAGCTTCTGTGTGGATATGTGTTCATTTCTCTTGGATTTATACTTAGAAGTGGAATCACTGGTTCATATAGTAACTTGATGTTTAACTTATTGAGGATCTGCCAGACTGTTTTCCAAAGCAGCAGCACCATTTTACACTCCTACCAGTGGTTTATGAGGATTCCAGTTTCTCCAAATCCTTGTTAACACTTGTTATAATCTGTCCTTTGATTTTTTTCTGGTGGGTGTGATGTGGTGTCTCATTGTAGTTTTGTTTTGCATTTCCCTGATGTCTAATGATATTGACCATCTTTTCATGTGCTTATCAGCCATTCGTATATCTTTTTTGGAGCAATGCTGATTTAGATCCTTTGTCTACTTTTAATTGGGTTGTCTTTTTATTGCTGAGTTGTAAGAGTTCTTTATATATTTTACCTACAAGTTCCCTATCAGATAAATTATTTGCAAACATTTTCTCACATTCTGTGGTTTTTCTTATCACTTTCTTCATGGTGACTATGGAAATCAAAAGTTTTAACAGTTGAAAGAAGCCTAATTTATTGATTTTCTTGTCACTTGTGATCATTAACATTTTGACTTTTCCAGATACTTTCCCAGATATTTTCTATGTATTTGAATAAATATCAGATGGTGTATACTTCATTGCTTTTATGTATTTAATAAATTGCGAACAATTTCCATGACTGTATATAATTACTAACATCATAGTATACACTGCATGAATTTACCATAACCTGTTTACGCAGTTGCTTAGAGACAGACATTTAGGTACTTTCCAATATTTTGTTATTATAAGCAATCCCTGTACCAGCATCTTTGCATACATACCTAGGTTACTTGACAGAAGAAACCAGGACTGAGACATATGACAGATGCATGATGAAAGTCAAAGAGGAGGAGAGCACATCAAGCTTGTATTGGATAAAGTATAAGTTATGCAAAGAAGACTTGAAGCTAAGGCTGGAAAGACAAGACTGTGGTTAAATCACTGAGGGTCTCAACTGTCAGCTCAATAAACATAGATTTGGAAAGCCATAGAAGACTTTTAAGTGAGGTTTTGACTTGATAAGAGTTATTCTACTTCACTTTGATAATGTGAGAAAAAAAGCTGACGTCCAAAATCTATCTTCCAGAGAAACTGGAGGAAAACCAAGGGATGCTAGTACCATAGCCAGAAGAGTAGAAGCTTCAAGAAGGGTGTAGCCAACTAGGTCATATGACACAGAGAACTCAAATTACACAATCAAGCAATAAAAGAATTGTGGTGGCATTCATCTGAGTAAACTATCAATGGACAGGAGGAGTCTGAGAGCTGAAAGCATATGTCACAAATAATTTTTTTCTTTTAAAAAATTTTAAAATTTAAAATTTTTTTCTTTTAAAAAAAACACATGGGAAATGAGGAGGTAGAGGCAGTAAATGTATTTGTTAGGCTAGGCTCTGTGGTAGCAACAAACCACCCTCAAATTTCAGTGCCTTACATTGCTTTTTTCTTATACTCCATGTCCTGGGTGGAATGCTCCACACAGTCACTTAGGAGCTCAGAGTGATAAAGGCTCCATCATCTTGAAGTTTTAACTTTTAGAAGACAGAACCCCCTCCACAATTGTCTCAGTCACTGAAGAGTCAATTGGAAGGTCACATGCCAGCTGCCCTCTGCTTTGGTCCTGAATGAGATACTAGTCCCAGTCAAAGGAGTCAAAGGAGTCCCAGTCCCGGAATATGAGGTGAGCACCACTATCCCTAGTATAGGCAGGGTAGACTATATAAAATTTGTTATAAAGGGAAGGAAAGAGATAAGGTAGTAGCTTGGGGGGTGGGCAATCAGTGAATTTTGTTCTTCTGATTGCCAGAGAACTGAGTTTGTTTACAGGACAGGAGTGGATAAGCAACGGAGCCCGCTACTGGTCCTGGAGAAGGTGGAAGAGGGAACGATGGGCTTCAGAAAGAACACTTGGCCCTCTTTCTTTAGATTGGCAGGAAGGAAGAGAAGGAAGTGTAGATAGCTAATATGTGGGTGTATAGGCAGGAAACTGAGGAAGCTCACACCTGATATTTTTAGTTTCCTAAGTGAGCGACTGAACTGAACTGAGGAAGTAGGAAGCAAGTCAACTGATAAAAGTGGTACTAGTGGCGGTGCTGGTGGGAGGTATCAGAAGCAGGTTGTGAGCATTTTGGAGTTTGGAGAAGGTGCTCAAATCTATCTCCACGAAGCCATCAGCCCTCAAGTGGACAACTATAATAGCTTCTTATCTGGTTTACTTACCTGCACTCAACCCTTTTAACATACTACTAGTGGGTTGACCTTTTTTAAAAGACAGGGGAAATCAGATAGTGCCATCTTCTGCATAAAGCCCTAAAAACCCATAAAACCCCACTGGTTCAAAAATCCTTAAAATGGCCCAAAGATATGGCTCACATTGACTTTTCCAACCTTTCCCCTCAATTCCCTCCATACATCCTTACACGGTCGCCTTTCATTCACTTCCTCCTTCTTGTCTCAGGACCTTCACAGGTCCCCCTTCTTCTACCTGGAAAGTCCTTTCATTCTGCTTCTGTTCCTTTCACTATGCTAATTTGAGCCCTTCCTTTAGGTCTGAAATTAAATGTTACTTTCTCAGGAAGGTCTTTCCTGATCCTTCAGACTAGGGTAGGCTCTTCCTGTAGTACATTCTTGTACTTGGAGTTTTTTCCTTTGCAGCACTCTTCGCAACCATAATTATATGTTTATATATAGAGGACAAAGTGTCTCTCCTTCTCTACATTATAATTCTATGAAGGCAGGCACTGCGTCTGTTGTTTCTATCTACTGTTGTGTGTTTAACATGCAGCACATTGCCTGATGCATAAGAGACAACAACTGTGAAGAGATAACCAAGATTACAATACCTCTGAAAGCCCCATCAAGGGTGAAGAGCACAAAATTGTTTTAGAGCCAATCTGCCTGGTTGAACTCAGCAGCCCACATATAGGGGTGGAGAAGGCAGATGGTTGGACTGACACAAGTTTAGAGTTTTCAGAATCGGTGTGTTGACAGAAGGAAAATAAGGCTGGTTTTCATGCAGCATTATCAGATCTAGGTAGAGTAGGGGAAAAAAGGAAATATTAAGGGGAGTGATTGTAGGGAGAAGATTGTGAGGACAAAAGCCTGGTGGAATTCTGGATGTCAAGGGGCAGGTATGGTGGGAGTGAAAGTGAGAGAGCTGGGGAGCCAGGAGATGATAGTGAAAGATTTAGTACACTAGACCTTAGGATATCTAAAGTGGAGTGGCTCCAGGTCTAGAGAAGGTCCAAGATAGCACTATGGCTGTGAAGTGGTGGTTATTATTGTCAACATTAAGAAAGAAAGAGGCTAGAATGTTAAATATCTTCACACAGTGAAGTCACCTGGGTGACAGCAGGACTTGAAGTAGAGAATTTAGGGACAGAAGTGGTCAAAAGATAACCACTGCAACGATAGCATAGGTGGCAAGAGGCTCAAAGACAGGTCCTCCCCTCATTCCTTCCATTCTTGGATCACTCATTCAAGAGTTGAGGTTCCGGGACAGAGTGTCTGATGGGCTGAACAGAATGACATAAGTCTCAAAGGAAAAATAACATTCACATGCGACAGAAGCGTGCTGGTAAGTTAGTGTCAATGGGGAATGGAGCCTCCAATGGAATGAGAGAATAGGCAGTTTTTAATCAAGAGATTGGAAGAGGACATTGGGGAGGCATAGTCTTGAGAGCCAAGTAAACTGCCATGAACTTACAGTTTACAGGAGAGGTTTTTGTCTGTTTGTTTTACAATGGATCAAGGGTTCCTCCAACCGTGAAAGTAAAAGTAGCAATGTGTAATTAAGAGAGAGCAAGCTCTGGATTAGAGATCAGAGTTCCATTTATGGCCCCACTGCTTGCTAGTTGATTAACCTTAGCTAGTTATTTCACCTCTTGGAGCTCAGCTATTTCACCTCTTGGAGTAACTCATAACTGGCTTACTATGAGGACTGAATACATGATTGGATGCAAAACTGCACTGTAACCTGTAAAGTACTGTCCACTTATGAGTTGTTACTATCATTATTGCCCAGTGAGTTAATGGTAGCACGTGGACAAAAGTTTGTAATTCTTAACTCTTAGAACATCATGGGAGGAAGGCGGGACAAAGGCTATCTCCATTTTACAGGTTCATTTATTCAAGAAACCTCACTGAGCGCTAATCCTATGTCAGTTACTGAGCTGGAAAAGGGATAATAAGATGAATCAGACACAATCCATACTGCTGGAGTTCACAGAATAATGGAGAAGACAGACACAGTAACATGTCAAGTTGTGCCACCTGGTATAATAGCGGAATAGAGAGTATTGTGTGAGCACAGAAAAAAAAAATGAACTAGGGAGAGCCTGAGAGAGTTTTATAGTAGAAGTGGCATGTGAGCTGGGTCTTGAAGATTAAGCTAGGGAAGACGATATGCCATGCCCAGTAAGTTAGTGATGGAGACCCCACTAGAACCCAGGGCCACAGACAGGCAGTCATGTGCCACCTCCCAGTGCTCTTAGAACGGGAAGAAAGCCTGTTTGGTTCCACCCTGGAGCTCATTCTCTGTTTTGCTAAGGGCCTGGCTGCCATGGGAACGACACCATCTTTGCTTAGTCCCTTGGCAATGTGCTGTTAGGGGGCAAAGGTACAGCTCAGATCCCCCAGACATGAGGCATCCTGCTTGTTTCCACCTCCTAACCTCTTCCCAATTGCCTGATGATGCCTATTACTGGCTGATTGCCCTGCCCTGTTGTGGGAACCAATGAGAGGCCAGGAGGTCAAATCATGAGTAGTTCCCCCAGGAAACCAGCTGGGCTTAAAGGAATCATGACTTGTCAAGCACATCCCTTCTCCCTTCACTGTTTCCTTCAGTAACCTTGAGGAAAAACCAGATCTTGCCTGTTTCCCTTCCTTCTCAGTCCTTTAGTTCCCAAACTCTGCTGGTCCCCTTCTCACTTTTTCAAAGGGCACTGATGAGGACCAGCCTCATTCTTGGAAACGTGGGTGGGTCCTACTGCTATTTAACAGTCAAGAGTAATAAAAGCCATGGTCTATCTATTTTATAGAGAAGGTAAGAGCCTCAGAGCCTCAGAGAAGGTAAGAGATGAGGGCCTTAGGGTGGGGGAGCCCTCTTGGAGGGGCAGCAGAACATGGGACTGGACTGCATCATAAGGCATGGGAATAAGGACTGTCAAATTTTGGCTGTCTAGCATCCATCCTCCTAACAACACCTTGATTATGTGTAGTCTTGGTGGGAATGGGCATCCAGGTGCCTATCCCCCTACTATGGTCGCTGAAGGGTTACAGAGTTCTATCCTGTGAGGTTGAAGGAAAATAGCAGAAGCTGTCTTCCTGCTGAGACTAGCACCACGCCCAGCCAGCAGTACCTGCTTAGCAGATGTCACCTCTTCTTCAGTACTGCCGCTTTTTATCTGTGTGGTATGAGACAAGTCACTTAACATTCTTTAATCAAAAATGATATGTGTAAAATTTACCAGCAAAAAAAAAAAATTTACCAGCATTCCTAATGTGTATTAACTACTATGATTGTTATAATTATAACTTAATTAGTTCTTAAAACAGTGAATCAGTTGAATCAATTGTGGTAGATCATCACAGTAGTGACTGAAATTAAAGTGATGCAGATGCAGACATTGACTTGTTGATATAGAAATTTATATCATTCATATAAAAAGATCACATTACGACCATTTTTTGAATAAATATATAAAAATACATATCTGAAATGCTATGTCTCAAAGTGCTAACCAGTATTTATCTCTGGGTGGTGAGATTTTGGACAATTAAATAAAAATTTTGCCTTTCTTCATTTTCTGTCTTCAGTGAGCAGACATTATTTAACAGTAATTAATTTGCAAGTTCAAAAAAGGCCATCACATAGTAGAGAATCAAGGACTCTGGCTTGATTTAAGCCAGGGGCAAATTCAAGGGAGTTGGGCAAAGCACCCAGAATCTATGCAACAGAGATGGACCCAGGTTGGCAGTCACAGCATACTCCCAGATAGCACACTTCTGGTTTAAAGGAAGGTCTTGGGAGTGTCTAGATGCAGAATCCAACCCTCCAGGGGACTGGAGGCCAGAACCCAAAAAATAATATTTGTCTCTTCCCTGTCTCTCTCTCCTACTGCATCTTCTACTTCCATCCTTCTAATGGAAAAAAGAAAAAACAAAAGCAGCCATTTGGTTCCTCAAAATATGCCAAATTCACTTCCACCTTAGGGTCTTCGTACCTTCTTACTTCTCTGACAACCTTTGTAAGTTATCCTCCATCTACCAGGCTCTATCAACCCCATTAGCCTATTTATTTCCTTGGTAACACTCATTCACTCTGAAAACATCTTATTTGATTTTTGGCACAAAAATGTAAACTCATGAATGCAAAGATTTTTCTGTCTTGTTCACCATATACAAGCTGTGACAAGAATAGTCTTGCATAAAGAAAGAAGCTCAACTAAAAAAAAACTCAATTAATGCAAAATCAAACTCATCAGGGAACAAAAATATTAAGCAAGGAAACTGAGGCAGAAATCTAGTTGTGCTACTGGTACCCAGAAATATGGAGGGTCAGCAATTGTGAGTTTACCTTTTGGGGTTGGATTCAAAGTCAGGAATATATGGAAATAAATACTACTTCCTTTGCAACAGCAGTGATCATATTAAAAGAAAAAAAAAGGTGACACTTCCGGGGGAATATGACACAGCCTGTATGTATGAGTTTATTGGAAGTGTGGGCTAAATGAGTAATTTCCTGAATGATGTGAAAAGTGATGAGGCTTGTGGCATTCCGGAAAAATTTGACACAAATTATGCACTAAAGTAATCCCATGGAATGATGTTTGATAGTTTAAATGGTCACTTCATTTAAAAAGTTTTGGCCTGAAGTTATGACAATTGAAAAATTTTCACACACACCAAAATTCCTGGTAGACAGCTGTAACTCAGCTTTTCGGGGACACAAAGAAGCAGGTAACTAGAGTTCTATGCCGCACTCTCTGTGAACAAGTAGGACCAATGAAGAGAGGGTATGGAGGGAAGAGCTGAGACTTTTATTCAACACTTTTTACATGCCACATACTAACAAGGAATGAATTTTCTCATTTAATAACCCTGTAAGGTAGGCACTATTTATTTCCATTTCCAGAAGAAAAAAAATTAGGCTGAAGCAGACTGACTTGCCCAAGACCACAGTTAATAAATTACAGTGGAAAATCTGATTCCAGGTTTACTTGACTCCAAAGGCTGCACCCTTTCTACCACACTTGCCTCCCTAGCATTCCTGGAAATCCCCTTGATGAAATGTATTGCTCATCTTAAAAAAAAAAGAGAGAGAGAGATAGAGAAGGCAATAATATGGCCTAAAAGCAGTCAGGAAGTAACAGGAAAAACTAAGTAATCCACAAACTATTAGGTTGAATCCCATGACATTGCTATTAGTAGATTTTTTTTTTTTTAAGCCCATAAAAGAGGCGATTTCACATCATTCAGCCCCATGGTAAATGTGCTGTGGATGAAGATCACAATGAAAATATACTATTTAACTGGGACTTCCCTGGTGGTCTAGTGATTAAGAATTTGACTTCCAATGCAGGTGACACAGGTTCAATCCCTGGTTGGGGAACTGAGATCCCAAATGCCATGGGGTGACAAAGTCCATGCACTCTAACTACTGAGCCCACATGCAACAACTAAGACCCAATGCAGCCAAAAATAAATCAATGATTTGAGAAAACACTACTGATAACCACTCCACCACTCATTTGTCCACACCTTTATATATTTCATTGCAATTTCAGCAACCCTTTTGAATGGGAAGGGTAACGATAATCATTTTCATTTTATATAAGAGGAAAAGCAGGTTTGACAACCCAACCTGACTTACCAGAGCAGCATTTGCCCTTAGGCAAGCCTATAATTGTTTTTTTTAAAGACTTCTACCTGCCCCCACCACTATCCCACTCTCCAACTCTCATTTTGTCAAAATAATTTTTGAATTTGACTCATATGACAGGCTCCTAACTTGTCTCCCACATCCCCAATCTATTCTCCAAACAGTAGCCAGAAGTCTTCCTAAATGCAAATCTGATCGTTTCACTTGCTTTCTTAAAATCCTCAGTACTTCATTCCCTGCAAGATGAAATTCAAAGGCCTGTCTTCACAACTGGATCCTTGTCTACCATCTCCAGTCTGACCACCTGCCCCCAACACACCTTATGTTGAGTAGAAGTTGCCTTTCTGTGCTATGCATGTCTGTGACTTATCCAGTTGTTCTGTGGCTGGATGGTTTCCCCATACTTTCTTCCCATCCCTTACCTGACATTCAGCAGACAAATCTATGCTTTCCAAGGCTTAGTTCAAATGTCATCTCTTTGTGAAAATTTTCTTGACTTTCCTCTGATAGTTTTCTGTGATCTCATAGAGTATCAAACAGTCCTTGATTGGGTATTTATGTGTTCTTAAAATACTCACCAAGTTGTATCTCATCCTCAGTAACTTCAAGACAATGCACAGCACTTACAGCAGGTATTACAGTCAGAACCCAAGGGTCTTGGTAAGGCCCTGCCTTGTGCCTCAGGCTGGGGAAACAAGAGGAAAATCTTACTTCAGGTTGAGTGCCCCAAACCGGGGCACATTCTTCCATGGCTTTCTCAAAGTTCTTTATGGTGAGGGCATAAGCCAGGGACTATCTGAACTTGGGTTTATTCTTCCATTACCAAGACTTATTTTCATTAAAT
The DNA here is from genome assembly GCF_963930625.1 of Muntiacus reevesi. Classification (NCBI taxonomy): domain Eukaryota; kingdom Metazoa; phylum Chordata; class Mammalia; order Artiodactyla; family Cervidae; genus Muntiacus; species Muntiacus reevesi. The sequence continues at coordinate 53,926,688 of NC_089257.1, forward strand.
AGCACCTATGAGTACACAGTCTGCATGAGTTACATAACAACATCTCGAGTTTATAATTTACATTTCACACAGACACCTAGGCCAGTGGTGCAGCATCTAGGAATCAAGTTGTCCTTTGTTGCCACCATGATGGTGACACATTTAATTCAATTTGACGAACAAGAAACAATTTACTAGCAGAAAATAAAAACCACAGTGAGCATTAATGGTCACAAAGACAAGTTATTAGATCAAGAACATTCAGCTAGCCAAACACTCCTCCGAAGGTGAAAAGTGAAAGTGAAAGTCTAACTTATGATGTCTGACTCTTTGTCAGTTATGTCCGACTCTTTGCAACCCTGTAGACTATACAGTCCATGGAATTCTCTAGGCCAGAATCCTGGAGTAGATAGCCTTTCCCTTCTCTAGGAGATCTTCCCAACCTAGGGATCGAACCCAGGTCTCCTGCATTGCAGGCAGATTCTTTACCATCTGAGCCATCAGGGAAGCTCAAACACTCCCCTGATGCTTCTTTATTACTTTTAAATTTTGGGAGTCAGTTTTAATATTTATGGAGAAGAAACATAAAATTGACAAAATTCTATCAAATTTTCTTGGGCCTGGAAAAAAAATACCACCATTATTTGACATTAACTGTGGGAATACACTGGTCCAGCTTGTGAATTATAGTGTACTAGCAGATATGTTTGAAAATAAGCTCTTAACAGTCATACCTCTACTCAAAACATGAGTAATAATCATACTTTTACTCAAAGCACGGGGTCATTAGGGAAAAAAGTACGACCTTAAATAACTTCATAGAAAGAACATTTTGATTACAACTAATTAAATTCACTTTATGTTGTTGGGCTTTAAGAAACTGTACGCATAGCTTGGCAGAGTGGAGAAAATTTCCTGGACAGATTTTTTGAGCCACATAGCATTTCCCCCACATTTTGGCTGGTGAAGCCCCATGTGGTAAGATTTAGTCCCCACCCTCTTTATAGGAGAAAGCAGTGCTCACTGACAAGGAGATGCTAGCTCTCCAGGTGGGTTTAAGACATCAAGATTACAGATCTAAAAATCACAAGAGGTAGAATAAGGGACCCCAGCTAATGAAACATCTTAGGCACACCAAGTGACTTGAGGCAGTAAACAGCATTTATTTTCAACAAGTACCAGTGATACGACTGATGTGGTATTTTGATTTTTTATTCACCTTCAGAGAGAGACAGTCAGTATATCCATAACACACCCTGATTTGTCTCAATATAGGAGACATTCTTACAGAGTGGGATCTTTTTTCTCATCTAACATTCTTTCTTTTTTTAATTGAAGCATAGTTGACTTACAATATTGTGTTAGTTTCAGGTGTATAACACAATGATTCAGTTATACATAAATACCTGAATATATATATAAGAACTCTTTTTCAGAGTCTTTTCCCTTTCAAGTTATTACAAAATACTGAGTAGAATTCTCTGCTATACAGTAGGTACCTGTTGATTATCTATTTTATATATAATAGGGTATATACGTTAATTCCAAACTCCTAATTCACCCCTTCCTTCCCCACCTAACACTTCATATCCACAACCTGTTATCTCTTATGGCTACTGTTATCTCTATATCTACAGGCTTCACTCATTTCGTTACTCAATAAATATTTATCTACTATCTACTGGGTACTCTGGTACACATCATATACTTAACACCATTTGCTTATCAATATTCATTCTAGGGTGTCTCAGCATTTTCATTATAATACATTTTCATTATTTATAATGTTTTTTATAATGTCAAAGTTTTTGGACTTCTTTCTTTCTTTTTTAAGTTATGTCTTCCAAAATGGTATTACCAGGGAAAGGTTGGACCAGGTCAAGGAATCACACAGCTACTGTTGCTTGTAGCCAGGACTGCGGTGTTGGATTTAAACTTAGAATCATTTGTGAAGTTTATAGTTGGGCCACTGTAACAGAACACAATAAAGATGACAAAAGTCTAAACCAGAGAAATGGCAATAGGAGTGGAAAAAAAGATGAGAAAAATACTGAGGAAGGGAGAACATCGGGCTTGGTGTCTGATGAGATATAGGGGGTGATGATAGAGCTAACAGTGACTACTGAGCTTCTAGCATAACTAACCAGACAGAGACTCAGCAGAGGAACCAGTCTGAGTGGTAACATAAGTTTCATTTCATAATGTGGATTCTGAGGTGTCTCTGGATAATAGCGAGCAAGTGGTAGGCGCTAGAGCAGTGGCTGCGCATCTCGGGAGCGGCTGCAAGGAGATACCCCACGTCCAAGGGCAAAGGAGAAGCCCCAGCAAGACGGCAGGAGGGGCAAATTCACATTTAGAATCAAACCCTATTCCCGCCAGAGATGCTTAGAGGGCTCAAACAAACCTTGTGTATACCAGAACCCAGAGACCCCACAGAGACTGAGAGAGAACTGTGTTTAATTGTCTCCTATGGAGTGATGGGTCAGCAGTGGACTGCTGCAGGGGCTCTGGGTGCAGCAGACCTGGGTGTGGCATAAGCCCTCTTGGAGGGGGTCGCCATTAACCCCACCATGGAGCTGCCAGAACTTACACAGGTCTGGGAAACAGACTCTTGGAGGGCACAAACAGAACCTCGTGTGCCCCAGGACCCAGGAGAAAGGAGCAGTGACCCCACAAGAGACCGACCCAGACTTGCCTGTGAGTGTCCAGGAGTCTGCAGTGGAGGCACGGGTCGGCACACACACTCTGGTACACATCATATACTTAACACCATTTGCTTATCAATATTCATTCTAGGGTGTCTCAGCATTTTACATTTTCATTATTTATAATGTTTTTTATAATGTCAAAGTTTTTGGACTTCTTTCTTTCTTTTTTAAGTTATGTCTTCCAAAATGGTATTACCAGGGAAAGGTTGGACCAGGTCAAGGAATCACACAGCTACTATTGCATGTAGCCAGGACTGCAGTGTTGGATTTAAACTTAGAATCATTTGTGAAGTTTATAGTTGGGCCACTGTAACAGAACACAGGGTTGGGGGCACTGCTGCAGGGTTGGGGGCACTGAGTCCAGCAGGGCCTGCATGGGACCTCTTGAAGGAGGTCACCATTATCTTCATTACCTCCACCATAATTTGGCCCCAGGTAAATAACAGGGAGGGAACACAGCTCCACCCATCAACAGAAAATTGGATTAAAGATTTACTGAGCATGACTTCTCCCATCAGAACAAGACCCAGTTTCCACCTCAGTCATCTCTCCCATCAGGAAGCTTCCATAAGCCTGTTATCCTTCTCCATTAGAGGGCAGACAGACTGAAAACCACAATCACAGAAAACTAATCAATCTGATCACATGGACCACAGCCTTGTCTAACTCAATGAAACTATGAGACATGCCCTGTTAGGGCCACCCAAGACGGACGGGTCACGGTGTAGAGTTCTGACAAAATGTGGTCCATTGGAGAAGGGAATGGCAAACCTCTTCAGTATTCTTGCCTTGAAAACCCCATGAACAGTATGAAAAGGCAAAAAGATAGGACACTGAAAGATGAACTCCCCAGGTTGGTAGGTGCCCAATATGCTACTGGAGATCAGTGGAGAAATAACTCCAGAAAGAATGAAGAGACAAGCCAAAGCAAAAACAAAACCCTATTGTGGGTGTGACTGGTGATAGAAGCAAAGTCTGATGCTGTTAAGAGCAATATTGTACAGGAACCTGTAATGTTAGGTCCATGAATCAAGGCAAACTGGAAGTGGTCAAACAGGGGATGGCAAGAGTGAACATCAACATTTTAGGAAGCAGTGAACTAAAATGGATTCACCCATTCACTTAAATGGGTAAATTTAACTCAGATGACCATTATATCTACTACTGTGGGCAAGAATCCCTTAGAAGAAATGGAGTAGCCATCACAGTCAACAAAAGATTCTGAAATGCAGTACTTGGATGCAATCTCAAAAACGAAAGAATGATCTCTGTTCATTTCCAAGGCAAGCCATTCAATGTCACAGTAATCCAAGTCTATGCCCTGACCAGGAATGCTGAAGAAGTTGAAGATGAATGATTCTATGAAGACCTACAAGAGCTTCTAGAACTAATACCCAAAAAAGATGTCCTTTTCATTATAGCAGACTGGAATGTAAAAGTAGGGAGTCAAGAAACACCTTGAGTAACAGACAAAGTTGGCCTTAGAGTACAGAATAAAGCAGAACAAAGTTTTGCCAAGAGAATGCATTGGTCATAGCAAACACCTGCTTCCAACAACACAAGAGAAGACTTTACACATGGACATCACCAGATGCTCAACACTGAAATCAGATTGATTATATTCTTTGCAGCCAAAGATGGAGAAGCTCTATACTGTGGTTCAGATAATGAACTCCTTATTGGCAAATTCATATTTAAATTGAAGAAAGTAGGGAAAACCACTAGACCATTCAGGTATGACCTAAATAAAATCCGTCACAATTATACAGTGGAGGAGAGAAATGGATTCAAGGGATTAGATCTGAAAGACAGAGTGCCTGAAGAACTATGGACAGAGGTTCCTGACATTGTACAGGAGACAGGGATCAAGACCATCCCCAAGAAAAAGAAATGCCAGAAAGCAAAATGACTGTCTAAAGAGGCCTTACAAATATCTGTGAAAAGAAGAGAAGCAAAAAGTAAAGGAGAAAAGGAAAGATATTCCCATTTGAATGCAGAGTTCCAAAGAATAGCAAGGAGAGATAAGAAAGTCTTCCTCAGTGATCAGTGCAGATAGAGGAAAACAATAGAATGGGAAAAACTAGAGATCTCTTCAAGAATATTAGAGATACCAAGGGAACATTTCATGCAAAGATGGGCACAATAAAGGACAGAAATGGTATGGACCTAACAGAAGCAGAAGATATTAAGAAGAGGTGGCAAGAATACACCAGAAGAACTATACAAAAAAGATCTTCACGACCCAGATAATCATGATGGTATGATCACTCACCTAGAGCCAGACATTCTGAAATGTGAAGTCAAATGGGCCTTAGGAAGCATCACTACAAACAAAGCTAGTGGAGGTGATGGAATTCCAGTTGAGCTATTTCAAATCCTAAAAGATGATGCTGTGAAAGTGCTGCATTCAATATGCCAGCAAATTTGGAAAACTTACCAGGGGCCACAGGACTGGAAAAGGTCAGTTTTCATTTCAATCCCAAAGAAAGGCAATGCCAAAGAATGCTCAAACTACTACACAATTGCACTCATCTCACATGCTAGTAAAGTAATGCTCAAAATTCTCCAAGTCAGGTTTCAACAGTATGTGAACCGTGAACTTCCAGATGTTCAAGCTGGATTTAGAAAAGGCAGAGGAACCAGAGATCAAATTGCCAACGTCCGTTGGATCATTGAAAAAGCAAGAAAGTTCCAGAAAAACATCTATTTCTGCTTCACTGACTATGCCAAAGCCTTTGACTGTGTGGATCACAGCAAACTGTGGATAAATTCTGAAAGAGATGGGAATACCAGAACACCTGACCTGCTCTTGAGAAACCTGTATGCAGGTCAGGAAGCAACAGTTAGAACTGGACATGGAACAACAGACTGGTTCCAAACTGGGAAAGGAATACATCAAGGCTGTATATTGTCACCCTGCTTATTTAACTTATATGCTGAGTACATGGAGAAACGCTGGGCTGGATGAAGCATAAGCTGAAATCAAGATTGCTGGGAGAAATATCAATAACCTCAGATATGCAGATCACACCACCCTTATGGCAGAAAGCGAAGAACTAAAGAGCCCCTTGATGAAAATGAAAGAGAAGAGTGAAAAAGCTGGTTTAAAACTCAACATTCAGAAAACTAAGATCATGGCATCTGGTCCCATCACTTCATGGGAAATAGATGGGGAAACAGTGGAAGTGACAGACTTTGTGTTTTTGGGCTCCAAAATCACTGCAGATGATGACTGCAGATGTGAAATTAAAAGACGCTTACTCCTTGGAAGAAAATTTATGACTAACCAAATGACATATTAAAAAGCAGAGACATTACTTTGCCAACAAAGGTCCATCTAGTCAAAGCTATGGTTTTTCCAGTAGTCATGTATGGAGGTAGAGTTGGACTATAAAGAAAGTTGAGAATACAAAGAAAGTTGAGAAAGAAAGAATTGATGCTTTTGAACTGTGGTGTTGGAGAAGACTCTTGAGAGTCCCATGGACTGCAAGGAGAGCAAACCAGTCAATCCTAAAGAAAATCAGTCTTGAATATTCATTGAAAGGACTTATGCTGAAGCTGAAACTCCAATACTTTGGCCACCTGATGCAAAGAACTGATTTGTTGGAAAAGACCCTGATACTGGGAAATATTGACCACGGGAGGAGAAGGGGATGACAGAGGATGAGATGGTTGGATGGGCATCACCGACTCAATGGACATGAGTTGAAGTAAACTCCAGGAGTTGGTGATGCATAGGGAGGCTTAGCATGCTGCAGTCCATGGATTCACAAAGTCAGACATGACTGAGCTACTAAATTGAACTGAACTGATATCCCAGTTGATTTACAAGGTTTGTTGAAGAGGTATACATAAAAACACAAGGCTTCTTAGTATGAATTTTTTTAACTAGAAACCCTGGAGTCAGTTAACTATATTATTTCATTTTACAGATAAATAGATAGGCCCAAATAGATATATCAATTTTCAGAAAGTTAGAGAACTGAGATTCAATTTAGGAAGAATCTCATTTAGGGGTGTTTCAGCCCAACATGCTGCATTTCATTTGTGTATCTTGTTGGTTTTACAATTAATAAAAAATACATAGTTTTCTCAGAATCCCACAATTATATACAGAATCAGAAAAAAGGCACAATCCCACTTGCCTGCTTTTGTCACTGCATAACTAACTTCTTAATCAAAGAGATTCTGCCATGCTAGATAGAGAAAACAAGAGAAAGTGGTCAATTATTAGAAGTGACTTTTGATCCAAGCGAGCAACTCTAAATAATTGTTACTGTGATCTGGATGCACATATTTCTGTACTCAGTTGTTAAAGAATCATTCCACTATCATCCTGAAAGCAAATAAAAGCAGTATGTTCATCAAAGACCATCTATCACATGAGGTGTATGGGTTGTGGCAGTCTCATTTAACTGTGAAAACAACAGTTTATAAGCAAAAGTGCTAAAGCTAATTAAAAAACTGACATGATGTGTGAGGCGAGCAGAAGTAATGCCATGGCAGGCAGCTTAGATTAGGAGTAGGCCTTCCTACTTCTGGGTGGTAAGATTATCAGGCCACCTGGATACAACCAATCAGCTTAACACTGACGTTTGCCAATTAGGAACAGGGCGGAAACCCCCGGGGAAAGTCCCGCGCCCGCGCAAGTTTTAAGTGTGTTTGACCAATGAAATTGCTTTGCAAACTTGTAACCAATCCGCTTAAACCAACTACCAAGGGCATGTGCTCACCCTATAAATTTGTGTAACAGCTTGGTCTCGAGGCTCTCTGACCCCGCACCACTGCATTGGATGCGGCAGGAGCCCTGACTCGAGTCAGCAATAAACTTCCCTTTTTGCGAGTTGCATTGTCTTGGAGGCCTTCTCTCTTCCCGCTCGGGGATTCGGACATCGGGCATAACAGATGAATACTGTTATAAAGAATTCTTGAGAAATGAAGCTGCTTCTAAGTAAGTTTCTGGTGTTAAGAAAAAAAAAACAAAGCATTCAAACAGAGTATAAAATTAGGATTTAAATTCTGAGGGAGGTATGAAGATAGTGTGAAGAATAGGTTTCCGTCTTTTTTGTAGTGAAAGGAAGGTGAATGGGGAAAGCGATAAAGTGAATACTTATTAACATCTACTATGTGGCAATGTATAATACATTATATCATTTCATCCCTCACATCAATTCTATAAAATAGACATTATAGTGAAAGTGTGAAAGTTTTAGTCCGTCCAGTTGGCTCCTCTTTGTAGCCTGCCGGGCTCCTGTCCATGAAATTCTCTAGGCAAGAATACTGGAGTGGGTAGTCATTCCCTTCCCTTGGCAATCTTCCAGATCCAGGGATCAAACCCAGGTCTCTTGCATTGCAGGCAGATTCTTTACTGTCTGAGCCACCATGGAAGCCCCAGATATTATAAGCATCCCACAAGGGAGGACACTGAAGCACAGAGATGAGGCAGCAGTGTCAATCTGTGACTAGTTGTAAGGTTCTTGTGTCAGATATGAAACCCAGGCTTTATACCTGAGTTCGACTCTTCAAATTAAGCCTTAATTGATAGGAAGTAACACCCTCCCTTAGGACTGTAATCATCATCTGTATATGATTTTAATAATATGTGCCTGATAAGGGTCACTGAGAGGGTTATATATGCCACTGAAAAAGCACTCAGTGCTATGCCTGACACATGTCAGCACTCAATAAATCAGCTATTCACGATTGTCCAAGACCATAAAACAAGTATATTCAGACAGGATTCTACACTTCTTCTGATTCTAAACTGAACTTCTGCACTGTAGCTGGTTACTACTTCAGGCTCCAGAGATTCCTGAGGGTAGAGAGTGATGTTCAAGGATGGGAAAAGATAACACAGAGTCTGGAGAGGACTGTAAGGCAGGGAGGTGATATGCTTGACCCTACTTTGAGGACAGCGTTCAGAACTATTAGGACAAAAGACTATAATTGTAAACTTGATCTTGGTTTGAGGGGAAGGATATAAATTATGAACTAAGGGACATTCTCCAGTGTCACCAGTAGAACTACTTACTTTATCCAATATATAGCACAGATACTTCATACTTGATGTTATTTGAGTTTTCAAAAATATTTTGGGGACTTCCCTGGTGGTCCAGTGGCCGGGACTCTGTGCTCCCAATCCCGGGGGTCTGGGTTTGATGGGCTACAATTCATGGAGTCGCAAAGAGTCGGACACAACTGAGCAACTATCACTACCACTTCTTCCTTTCAGGGAACTACATCCCCTTTGCTGCAACTAAGACCCAGTACAGCCAAATAAATACATATTTAAAAAATAATTTTGGTTCTCTTGTCACTTTAGGTATCCTAAAAGAAACTCCTGTTTTCTATATTATTTACAAATCAAGTGGAAAACTTTTTCACAGCTAGAAAAATATCACTAATATGAATCTCCTTGCTAACAAAAAATTTTATTGATTTTTCTTCATATATAAACAACTCTTAGACTCCAATCTCTTCTAATCCCCAAATGAAAGTAACTGCACAAGGCTCCCTCTAGTGTCAAGACAGCAAAATATCTAGGTCATTTAATTTTCTTGTAAGATTTACACACTTACTCAATACATTTATATATTAAGCTCTGAACTGGTGCCAAATACTTTGCTTATCCTCTTACTAGATATTATGGTCCTAATTATATGATATTTTATAATGTGAGCATTGCTGTTGTTGCTCAGTCCCTAAGTCTTGCCCCACTCTGAGACCCCACGGACTACAGCACGCCAGGCTTCCCTGTCCTTCACCATCTCCTGGAGTTTCCTCAAATTCATGTCCATTGAGTAAATGATGCTATCTAACCATCTCACCCTCTGTCGCTCCCTTCTCCTCCTGCCCTCAATCTTCCCAGCATAAATGTCCTTTCCAATGAGTTGGCTCTTCGCATCAGGGGGCCAAAGTACTGAAGATTCAGCTTCAGCATCAGTCCTTCCAATGAATATTCCGGACTGATTTCCTTGAGGATGGACTGGCTGGAGCTCCTTGTTGTCCAAGGAACTCTCAAGAGTCTTCTCCAACACCACAGTTCAAAAGCAACAATTCTTTGGCACTCAGCCTGCTTTATGGTCCAACTCTCACCACTGTACATGACTACTGGAAAAACCATATGGACCTTTGTCAGCTAAGTGATGTCTCTGCTTTTTAATATGCCATCTAGGTTTGTTACAGCTTTCCTTCCAAGGAGCACCTTTTAATTTCATGGATGTAGGCACTATCCACAGTGATTTTTTAGTCCAAGTAAAGAAAATCTGTCACTGTTCCCACTTTTCCCCATCTACTTGTCATGAAGTGATGGAACTGGATGCCAAGATCTTAGATTTTTGCATGTTCAGTTTTAAGCCAGCTTTTTCACTCTTCTTTCACCCTCAAGAGGCTCTTTAGTTCTGCTTTGCTTTCTGCCACTAGGATGGTATCATCTGCATACCTAAGGTTGTTGCTATTTCTCCCGGCAATCCTGATTCCAGATTGTACCTCATCCAACCTGGTTCAATGATGTACTCTGCATAGAAGATAATAAGCAGGGTGACAATGTACGGCCTTGACATACTCCTTTCCCAATTTTGAACCAGTCCATTGTTCCATGTCTGGTTCTAACTGTTGCTTTGCTTCTTGTCCTGTATACAGGATTCTCAGGAGACAGGTAAGGTGGTCTGGTACTCCCATCCCTTGAAGAGTTTTCCACTTTGTTGCAATCCACACAGTCAAAGGCTTGAGCAGTCAATCAAGCAGATATTTTTCTGGAATTCTCTAGGTTCTTCTATGATCCAATGGATGTTGTCAATTTGATCTCTGGTTCCTATCTTTTCTAAACCCAGCTTGTACATCTAGAAGCTCTCAGTTCATGTACTATTGAAAAGCCTAGCTTGAAGGACCCTGAATATTACTTTGCTGGCATGTGAAATGAGCGAATTATATGGTAGTTTGAACATTCTTTGGTACTGCCCTTTGGAATTGGAATGAAAACTGAGCTTTTCTAGTCCTGTAGCCACTGCTGTACATGTTCAGTTACTTATTCGTGTCTGATTCTTTGCAACCCCTTGGACTGTAGAATGCCAGGCTCCTCTTTCCTTGGGATTCTCCAGGAAAGATTACTGGAGTGGGTTGCCATGTCCTCCTCCAGGAGATCTTCTCTACCCAGGAATCGAATCCACATCTCCTGCGTCTTCTGCATTGCAGGCAGATTCTTTACCTCTGGGCCATTTGCTGAGTTTTCCAAATACGCTGACATATTAATTAAATGTAGCAATTTAACAGCATCATCTTTTAGGATTTGAAATAGCTCAGTTGGAATTTCATCATCTCCACGAACTTTGTTTGTAGTAATGCTTCTTGAGGTCCACTTGACTTCACCTTCTTTTAAGATGTTTACTCTAGGTGACTGACCACACCATCGTGGTTATCATTAAGGCCTTTTTTTTGTATAGCTCTTCTGTGCATTCCTGCCATCTCTTTGTAAGGTCTTCTGTTTCTGCTAGGTCCTTATCATTTCTGTCCTTTATTTTGCCCATCCTTGCATGAAAAGTTTCCTTGATATCTCCAGTTTTCTTGACGAGATCTCTAGCCTTTCCAATTCTATTGAAAAAGCCTTCTTATACGAACAATGCAAAGACATGTGACCATATAAAGTGTATTTTAAATCCCAATTAAGAAAACAGTGTAAATAGCTTTTCTAAACAGTGCTATCCCACTCAATTTACAACCAATAAAATGCTAATAAAGTAAATATCCTAATGTACTATAGATATGACAACTGTTTTAACTTTTTTCTCTTTTGTTCTCCTTATTTATGAATTTAAGAAAATGGCCATGTGAGCCAATTTTAGCCCAAAAAAATTGAACAGAGTGTTAGACAATTTTCTGAGAGTATCAACAGAGATATATTCTTGGACATAAACAAAGATAAACCCTTGAGATATAACATGAAATAACGGTTGTGAACACAAAGCCAAACTCTCTAATGTGCTAAGCCACTTTTCCTGTCTTGTGTTATCATCAATAGGTGTTCTATAGAAAAAGGATTCCCTGGTTATGTAAGATTAAGATATGCTGGGTTAAACCAAACTTTACTGAAGGACCTCTCAACATTTTCAGTATGCTAATGTGGGTGGTGAAACATCAATACAGAACAGTATAAAGCTTTTCCAAACTGACTTGACTATGGAATCCCTTTTCTCTCAATAATATCCAATGGCATCAAGGAAACTAATATTCATTGGAACAGAGCTTGGGAAAGGATCTAATCCAAAACTGCATCAGTTCTGCTCTCATCACAAACCTCCAACGCTAAGACACTGCACCCACCTGACCCCTTTTCAGCATTCCCACTATCTTTCCTGTTTGGTAGCCACTGACTTTGCTTTGAGATCTTGGTGTTCTGGGATCTCAAATGCACTATGATCCCCTGGTTCATTTGACTAAAAAAGCACGTGGCTTCAAAGTTTCTGACCTCATACCATGTATCTGTCTCCTTCACCCTCCAAACAAATCATTTCATTCTCACTCAAGTGCTGAAATGGGAGATGCCACTTTCACTCTTTCACAGACCTTATCTATGGACTCATCCTGAATGCAGCCCGAATCTCAGCTGGAAGACAAAGTGTAATAGTTTAATGTTCAGACTTAGGTAAAAAAGCAGACTACCTCAGTCATCCCCAGGGAATGCAAGGGCCAAAAAAATAGCACAATCTGACCTGAAGGAACTCAGCTAAGCTCACAAAGGCATTTAGAATCATCCTGGGGATGGTGCCCAGCCCTGGCATAAAGTGAGGAAAAGAGAAGGAGAAGGTGAGGCACAGAGGCAACATGGAAACAGGACAGCTTTCTGAATCCTCTGGAGTTGAATCCACCCAGTGCAGCTTCAGTAATTGGCTTGCTGGAATCAACTTAGTTCCTAACAAACATAAAGGAACACCCAAAGCTAAATGTGAATGTTAAAAATCTATTTTGGATTATCTACCTTTCATTACGATTCAGAATAATTAAGAACAGTATGTTTATTTCAGTCAGAGTTTATAATACTCTTTTTAAAATGAAGATGGATACAGATGGCCAACAAACACATGAAAAAAATGTTCACTCAACATCACTAATTATTAAAGAAATGCAAATCAAAACTACAATGAGGTCATCACTTCACACTGGTCAGAATGGCCATTATAAAAAAATCTACAAACGATAAATGCTGCAGAGAGTATGGAGAAAAGGGAAATCTCCTACACTGTTGGTGGGAGTGTAAGTTGGTACAGCCACTTCGGAGAACAGTATGGACATTCCTTAAAAAACTAAAAACAGAACTACTACATGATCCAGCAATCCCACTCCTGGACATATACCTGGAGAAAACAATAATTTAGAACTATATATGCACCCTAATGTTCACTGCAGCACTATTTACAATAGCCAGGACATGGAAGCAACCTAAACGTTCATCAACAGAGGCCTAGATAAAAAATATATGTGATACATATATACAATGGAATATGAGCCTTAAAAAGGAACAAAATTGTGTCACTAGAGACATGGATGGACCCAGAGACTGTCATATAGAGTGAAGTCAGAAAAACAAGTATCATATAACGTCACTTATATGTGGAGTCTAGAAAAATTTTTACAGATTAACTTGTTTGCAAAGCAGAAATAGAAACGAAGATTTAAGAACAAACATATGGATACCAAGGGGGAAGAGGGGAGTGGGAGTATGGAGAGACTGGAATATGTATATATAGACTACTATGTATAAAATAGACAACTAATGAGTACCCACTGTATAGCACAGGAAACTATTCAATGCCCTGCGCTGACTTAAATGGGAAGGAAATCTTAAGAAAAAGAGGATATATGTACACACATAGCTGATTCACTTTGTTGTATAGCAGAAACTAACACAACATTGTAAATCAATTATACGCCAATAAAAATTAATTAAAAGATAAAATGAAGATGGATCTGTTTTCTCAAGGTATTTGATACTTTCTTCTAGGACCTAAATTTCAGAGAAAAGCCCTTTAGAACACGATGAGGCATTTTTAGATACACTGATGTCAGAATATTAAATCAGTAACCATTAATCAAGTAAATCAAGGCCTATCTCATTTCATACCACTGTATCTTTAAATTCTCTTAATAAAGTTCATAAATTCTCAACTCAAACAGCAATTTAAATTTATAATAGAAATCTATAATGCAACTAAAAGAAATTCATTGTTACATAACTAAAATTATATAATTACACATTTATTCATAAAACAACAAAAGACTTAGGAATAGATCTGTTTATTGTACTGTGAAAATGGTCTTGATACATGTGAGAAACATTATATACTTTGAGGACAGCATTCAAAATTGTTAAGACAAAAGACAAACTATAATTTTAAAATCAATCTTGATTTAAGGGAAAGGCTATAAATTATTGGCTGGAATGCATTCAGCATGAACTCAGATTCTATATAACACAAAAGCACAAAAAGAGTACAAAAGATGTTGGAGTCCAGTAAGCCCATACCTAAATTTTAACTGTAAAGCTGCAAAGACTTTTTTGTTTATTCTTATATACTATTTTTCTTCTGAGACAAGTTGATTTTATCTCCAAGACTTAAGGCCATTCCCTGTAAGAAAGAATGAAGATGTTTATACAAAATTATTAAAACTATGTGTAATCAGTAGGTTATTCCATCTTACCAAGCCCCCATTCAATGATACCACATCAACACTGAAACTAAGATGTACAAAACAGACTCAACAAAACTTTACTTAGTTAAGTACTTGTAGTGCTAGATTTAAAAAGAGTCATTAGATTTCAAAAAACTAAAGAATATATTCACAAATACCACACAGTAGTTAATCCGATTGCAAATAAACCAGAATGACAGACCCAAAAGGTGGGCCATTTATTAAAGGAAGGAGTTCTATTTCAAGAGTGAAAAGTGAAAGTGAAAGTTGCTCAGTCATGTCTGACTCTCTGTGACCCCATGGACTGTATAGAATTCTCAAGGTCAGAATATGGGAGTGGGTAGCCTTTCCCTTCTCCAGGGGATCTTCCCAACCCAGGGATCAAATCCAGGTCTCCTGCATTGCAGGCAGCTTCTTTACCAGCTGAGCCACCAGGGAAGCCCAAGAATACTGAAGTGGGTAGCCTATCCTTTCTCCAGAGGATCTTCCTGACCCAGGAGTCAAACCAGGGTTTCCTGCATTGCAGGTGGATTCTTTACCAAGTATGATTATTATAAATATGTGTGTTCTTAGTCGTTCAGTTGTGTTTGACTCTTTGCGACCCCATGGATTGTGGCCCAGCAGGCTCTTCTGTCCATGGGGATTCTCCAGGCAAGAATATTGGAGTGGGCTGCTATGCCCTCCTCTAGGGAATTTTCCTGACCCAGGGATCAAACCCAGGTCTCCTGCATTGCAGATGGATTCTTTACCATCTGAGCCAGAGTGAGGTTGTATTAGATGCATATATACTATACATAATTATATTATTGGAAATATTAAAATAGTATATATTATAGATATAAAATAATATAGTTATAAATATAAACTTAATATATATCATTATAAGTATAAAATAATATATATTATAAATCTAAAAATTATATACATACACATATATATATATGCATCTAATGTCAACAGTACAAGTCTGTAAGGAAAGACTGGCTATAATTTCCAACAAGGGAGAATTTTTTTTTAGAAGGAGTTATTTCACAAGAATAAAGAAATCGATAGATGGTTATTTAAAGTGGGATAAATAAAATGGGCATTTATGTGATTAAAACAAGATTTGATATTACTATACTACCTAAGGTTAAAAGGGCCAAAAGGGACCCCCTACTGGTCCCCAACATTAATAGCCAAACATGTCTGTTCTATTTACCCAGTTTTAAAATATGCATTTAAGAGGCTACAAAAATGTGCACTGAGATATTTGACCAGTAATTATTGGGGCAACAGTTATGACCAGTAATTATTGGGGCAACAGCTAGACCAAAGGGGCTGAACTCCTCAGCTCAACCTCACTCTGGAGATGCCAGAATTTTTTATACAAAGGTCAGTAAAATGGACAGGAAAAAAAAAAAAGAAAACTTCTAAAACTCCTCCTCTAAGACCAAGCTTGTTGATTGGATTGATTGGATCCTAAATGAAAACAAAGGTTAAACGCATAAAAATTTACAGAATTGAGATGAAAGTATATAAAACTGGTACATTTAAATGGACTTTACATAAGATGGTTGGCATCCCAGGTAGCTCAGTGGTAAAGAACTCACCTGCCAATGCAGGAAACATGGGTTCAATATTTGGGTCGGGAAGACCCCCGGAGAAGGGAATGGCAACTCCCTCCAGTATTCTTGCCTGGAAAATCACATGGACAGAGGAACCTGGCAGGCTACAGTCCATGGGGTTGCAAGGAGTCAGACACAACTGAGCACGAGCAATGCACAAAACACCAGTATGCCAGAGGATACTGTATATAGAAATGAGAGAGACACAGATCCTTTCTCTTTTTATTCAATTCGGAGACCATTTTAAAAAAAGCAACCGTTACCTGACTCTTTGCACGAATTCTTATGTGGCCAGTAACAGGGGCCTCTGGTCCCTGTTGTATTGGCTTCTCAATGCTAACATTTGCAAGTGCATCTTCTCCAAATATGGAACGAGCATAGAGGTTGGCTGCCATAAAGCCACAGTAACCAGAAAGTGCCTGCAAGAAATTTGTGATAAATTCAATACTAGAGAACTACACATAAGCAAGACTAAACAGTATAGGTAAATTATCACCACTTAAAGCAGCTTATTCACCACTTATTCATACATGACTGTATGAACTTGTTGATACTCACAGAACTACATGGGTAAAATGTGTGAGCTTTACTGTGTCTGTATCTCAATAACCTGATCTTAAAGAAATAGCACTTATCCTAATTTGCATTTCTATATTTTCTTTGTTTAGAGTTGTCTGACTGCCTCCTACACCAGACCTTAAGCTCTATCAAGAAAGACTATTTTTATTTTCTCCATTATTGTATATCCAGCAGCTCACAGAGTATCGGGCATATAATATTTATCAGACTCAGTATCTGTTGAATAGACTAACATGAATTAAAACCTACTTGATTCGGTCTGGCAGTATTCTTTCACTGATTAAATAAGTACCACAACATTAGCAGAAATTTTATAAAGAAAACTTCCTTACATTCTCAGCTTCAGTTTTTGGTCCTTCTCTCTAGTCTTTTTTTCATACATACACAAATATAGCAGAAAATCAGAGTATATTAACAATTCCATACTTGGTCAGACATATTCTGACCCACAATCAGAATCAACAGAAGAGGTCATGGACACTTTCTCTCTAGTACACTGTGGAGCAAGTCTTCAGTTGAAATGAAGAAGACTGAAAAGAAAAGCCAACCTGACTATTTAGTTGGGTCACTGCTCGAGGGACAAGCAGATACTGCTCCTGTCTCAGCAGAAAGCAGTAAGCAGGTTCACACATTCTACGGGATAGTTTTTTCTAATTAGTCCAGAATGACACTGCTTTTCTCAGGCTAAGTAAAAACACAATATACTATAGGAAATGCAAGAAAGCCAAGAATCTACCATTACTCTGTATCAGATTTAAGCAGTACCCAGGCAAATCTTACCTTCTCTGGAGTGAGGCATTTCATGTTGGTTGACTTTAGTATGTGCTGTAAATAGTCGTTTAAATCAACTATATTTGTGTTAACCGTCACCTGTACAGAGGAAGAGAAAAAAAGTCAAGAGATTATACTTTTAACAGAGAGAGAGAAAGTTGTGAATTTCTTATCTTGGGGCTGATAAAACAATCACTTATGTGTCATATTAAAACCTCCTTCCAAGTACTTAAGGGGAAAGAGTGGACAATGAAAAGTAAATGACATCTACAAAATCTAACAAACTGTAGGCTGGTATCAGAACTTTCGAGTACAGATAACTTCATAGACAATCAACATGTTGTATATAAAATAGTTCTAATAAAAATCAAGGCTCACAGGAACAAAGTTCACTAGCAAGCCACTGACTTTGCAAAGCTTCTATTGGATACTTATTCAATGGTAAGTTTCTATTCATATATACAAGGGATGGAACATTGTTTATAATGTCTTGAACAATTAGATTAATTATAGAACTGTTACTCTCACCAATTTACAACAGTAACTTAACCAAACCACTTACAGGCTTTCCAGTTAAGGCTAATTTGTAAGCACAGATACTGAAAGACTTTGCTTTTCACATCTGGGATTAATTTTATCAAAGAATCCCTCAACACTAGCCAAAAAAAAAACATAAGGAGTTTAAGAAAATCGTCTAAGGACTAACTTTGTTTTCCCATTCAAATTCAGCCCACATCTGACGGAATTCAGCATCAGTGCAAGTTGCAGGCTGTATATAGTCCATGATGTCAATGTGAATATCACTGAGGACCACACAATTTCTGTCACTTGCTGCTCCAGAGACATCATAAACTGCAATTTAAAAAGATTCCCAATCACCAAAGGCAAATTTTAATTTAAAAGTTTGCATATTTCTAAATAACAACTATGATACTAGCAAATAGTTTTGCTTACTATATACTGGGCTCTATTCTATGTTTTACAAATTAATTACCTATTTAATATTCCCATCAATCCTATGTTACAGTATTATTACTTTCCACCTTATAGAGAAACAAAAACAGAAAAGTTAAGTTGCTAGGTCACAACACTGGTTAAGTGGTAGAGGCCAGGATTCAAAGTCAATGAGTGCTTGCATAGCAGTTGCAATGTGTTATAGACACCGTGGAAAGATATATAGGTAATAGTGTTCCCACACCATTAACAGGTGCCTAACAAACATTTCTGGATGAATATTGCTGAGCTATAGTACTTAATGACACAATACTGTTTGATACTATAAATGTTTCTTCCATTGTAGAAAGTCATCATCTGATTGGAGCCTACCTTTCCTCCTTTTAGTCTCTCCTCTTGACATTCCCCCACGCTATCTACTTCTAGAGAAAACTAAGCTTACCAAGAATAAGTTCCTTTAATTTTCAGCCCCATGTCTGCAAATAAATGTATTTTTCTCTGAATCAACTTATCAACTTTCACCCACCGCCTCACTTTTGCTGTCTCTTCTCTTCAAGGTCAATACTTGCTGCCATCCGTGATGCCTGCTTTGGTTTAGGACCTCACTCCATCAGTTATCACCTCTTTCACTCTTAATGTCTTTACCTTCATACTGACTTTTTTCCACTAGAGTTTATGAACATAGTCAAGGCTCTTGCATCTTCAAAAAAAATCTTCCCTCATCCTTTACTTCTTTTCTGGCTACTGCCCTCTCTCAATCTTATCAAAACCAAGGTCCTACACTCAGAGTGATCTACACTCACTATCTTTATTTCTCCAAGTCCAATGAAGCCCTGAACCTACCACCATTACCCAAGACATACCATAAGCAATGTTTTAGTATCACTGATAGTCAACCTAAAGGACCCTTCTTGTAGATCTTCTGCAGCTTTGGACACATCTTCAAGATTTTTCCTTACTTCTCTAACCACACTTCCTTTACAGGCTTCTCCTTCTTTTAATACTGCTCTGGATAAAAAACTCTGCACAGCTTTTAATACTCTTGTTCTCTTGGATTCAGTTTTCAAATCTCCCCTCTCTAACTCTTTATGCCCTCTTTAGGTAATTTCTTCCATTTCTATGGTTTAAAACAAATATTTATCTCTACTTTAGACCTTCTGATCAAGTTCCAGGCTCATCTCGAACTGCCCTTCAGTAACTTAAAGACCCTTTAATTTATTATATCTCTCAAATCTGTCCTTCTCTCCTGTATTCCATTTCAGTGATTAACATAAACACCAACCCAACACACCCAAGGAGGAAATCTGAGGGTTGCTCTAGCCACTTACTGTTCAATCAGTAACCATGTCCTGGACATTCTACCCCCTTAATATCTATTATATCCAGCCCTTCTCTTCATCCTGGCCATTACTGTGCTGGTTCAAACTCTCCATCATCTCTTACCTGGGCTACTGCAAGTCTACCAAGTAACCTTCCTGCCTCTTCCAATCAGTCTTCTTTAGTGCTGCCACAGAAACATTTAATCACGTGATTCGCCAATAATTCCTCAATGGCTCCTCTTTATATCCAGGATCAAGTCTGAAAGTCTTAGCATGACAAGTACAGTACAGCTGCCACTAACCTTCTCAACCTCACTCTTTTCTACCATCAAGCTCTAGCCCACTCTCAACTCCAGGTATATCAAACTACTTGCATTTGATTCAACTGAATCTCTGTATGTAGATCACTTACTGATCTTTCAAAACCCCACTTGAGCTTCAGCTCCTCCACAAAGCCTTTCCTCCCAACCCCCCACCACTCTGCGAGAAATAACCGAATCTCTGCACAGACTTCCACTTCACCCAGCACAGGCTTCTGTCACAGTACTTAACATTCTGTACTGCACATTATCTATTTCATGTATTTGTTTTCCCTTACTGAACTAGAAGCTATCTGAGGACAGAGATTTTTTTTGTTCCTACCACAGAAACTGTTTTTTAAAAAAAGAGAGCTTATTGACTAAATACCTTTGTGCAAGTTAATCCCTAGGCGGCCTGGCAACAAACACCTGTGCACAGTTTTAGACTTAGTTCAACGGTTGATAACATTCCTTCCTCCTTTATAAAGCCTTCCATAGTTAGCATTTCCCCGCTATGATCCCAAAGAACATAGTATATAAACTAGCTGTCAGCATACTGTATTGTAACTTTATATTACTTATTCTTCTCCTCTTGCTTGACAGTTTGAGGACAGTGACTCTCATTTCTGTACATCCAGAACATAGTACAACCCTGAATAGCACAGCAGATGCCCCATAAATCAATAATGAATGGATTCAAGTCCTGTCCTCAAGAAATGTCACACAGCTAGATCATTACAGAAATTCTTTAATAAAAACATCCAAACATCACAGGCTATAAAACAATTCCTTACCTATATTACCAAAAATTATTCCATTTTCTGTTGATGCTACTTTGACATTAGCTTTGATATTTGCAAAATCATGAGGAGCAAGAGTCAAAGGAGATGGCTTTTCCACAAGTTTCAAGTCCCCTGAAAAAAAATTTAGACGTGGCTAAAAAGACATACATATTAACCTCTCCAAACATAAAACCTTAAAATACAGCTCAATAGTTTCTAGCAAAACAAGGAATAAAAGAAGGATTATGATTCAAATATGAGGACAAAAAAAAAATCATTTAACACTATTATTCACCTCAATATGCACAGTTTCTTTTCAAAGGTAATAGGCTTCTCAGAATAATCCTATATTTAAACTCATTTATGTGTGTGTGTGTTGGGGGGGTATTTTGGGCATACCATTTTATTTCAGTGAATGGATAGAAACTTTTCAAAAAGCTAATCTTAAACTATACACTCCATTACAAAGAAAGATAAAACAACCTGAAGAAAGAATTAGTTCTTTATGTAGGCTTCAAGCTATGCTGAGGAAGACAGGGCAGAACTATGTTCTCCCTTGATTTTTTAAAGTCTCTTAACTCTTGCTTAAGTCATATAGAATTTTGTAGGGAAAGTGCACTGTTCCTGTATACAATTTGTATTTTCCAACTTCAAAGCCAGATGTGTAAATGATCAGAGAAAGTCTAATTCATGTGTCTTTATTAAGAAGAAAAAAAAAAACTCATATTGCTAAATGTGATAATGTATTACTTTGGCCACACATGGGGTATGTATTTAGTTATGAACTCAGAAAATACCTTGTTCTGCACTAATGCAATTGAAATTAACTAAGCTACCTGGTAAATCTGTAATATTTCTTATATATTTATTTATGTATATTTAATAGTTCTTATGTATACAAAAAAAATTGACATATGTTAGATCAAGTTCATTGAATAAACCTATACAGGAGTATCAAAGAACATAAGCATAAGAAAGTATCACAGAGGTTCAGAAACAAAGACTTGATTCAAAACACCACAAAGGGCTCAAGAGAATTCTTATACTAAAAATTGTACACTTCTCTTAAAAACCTGTCATAAAGATTTACCATATAATAAAATTTTCCTTTTATGGTAAATTTCCTTACCCAGAGTAGCTAACTCTAACGTGCAGTTCTGCAAAGTGTCACTGGTTTGGTTCACAACAAGTACATCCAGGACGATATCATACTGGTTGACATGAACATAGGCTTCTGCATACACAGGGTCTGAGAAACCTGTCAACTGGGTAACCTGTCAAACAAAAATAATCAAATGACTGAGACAATCAAATATATCCTAGCCAAATGACTAGAAATGTTAGGTCATTAACAGATGTACTTAGATTAAACCAGTCATTCAAAATGGGTATAATAAAATTGTTTTATAATTTAGACATAGTAATTGAAACTTACACACTACCATGTTAAATATGTTCAGCAAATACATTAAACATTATCCCAACTTAGGAACTGAGTAGATATGAACAGATTTTCAGTTAAATCCCTCAGGACATACACTTACTGGTTGTTACTCAAACTCAAGAAAAATAATTAGAAGCAAGAAATTCTTGTAATTCCATGAAGATGAATTTTTAGATGGACCCCCACCAAAATTTTTTAAAAAAACACCCAGTTCAGTTCAATGCTCAGTTGTGTTTGACTCTTTGCGACTCCACAAAAAAAAAAAAAGAAAGAAAAATCCAGAGTATATATAATATTTTAAAAATGTAATAGTCACCAAAAACATAGGCAGAAAAAGAAAAAAAAATAGGTAAAGTAGACTACATCAAAAATCACAAACTTTTGTGCATCAAAGAACATTACTAACATAGTGAAAAGGCAACCCACAGAATGGAAGAAACTATTTGCAAATCATACGTCTGATAAGGGACTTGTATCCAGAATACATAAAGAAATCCTACAACTCAACGTAAAGAAAACAACCGACCAGATTAAAATCACTTGCAAAGGACCTGAGTAGACATTACACCCAACATCACTAATCACTAGGGAAATGCAAATCAAAACCAAAACAAGATGTCACTTCATATCCATTAGGATGGTTACTATAATGGAAATGAAAAATAAGTGTTGGCAAGACTATGGAGAAATCAGAATCCCTTCTGCATTGAAGGTTGGAATGTAAAACAGTGCAGCTGCTATGTAAAAAGTACAGCGGTCCTCAAAAAACTAAAGCAGAATCACTATACTATCCAGCAGTTCCATTTCTGGGTTTAACACAAATGAAAGTAGTTATCAAAGAGATATCCAAACATCCACATTCATGGCAGCATTACTCACAACAATGAAAAAGGTGGAAACAACCCAAGTGTCTATCAACAGATGAATAGATAAACAAAATGTGGTATATATTTAGCCTTGAAAGGAAAGGAAATTCTGACACATGCTACAAAATGGATGAACCTCGAAGACATTAGGCTATATGAACTAAGAAACCAGTCACAAAAGGATGAAATTGTATGATTCCACTAATATAAGGCACCTGGCATAGTCAAATTTACTGGGATAAAAAGTAGAATGTGGCTACCAAGGGCTGAGGCAAGACGGGAATGGGGAAATATTGTTTCATGGGCATAGAGTTTCAGTTTTGAAAAATGAAAATAGTTCAGGGGACAGATGGTGCTGACAGTTACATAATAATGTGAATGCACTTAATGCCACTGAACTGGACACTTAAAAACAGTTAAGAAGGGACTTCTCTGGTGGTCCAGTGGTCAAGAATTCACCTTGCAATGCAGGAGATAAAGGTTTGATCCCTG
Organism: Muntiacus reevesi; assembly: GCF_963930625.1. Taxonomy (NCBI): domain Eukaryota; kingdom Metazoa; phylum Chordata; class Mammalia; order Artiodactyla; family Cervidae; genus Muntiacus; species Muntiacus reevesi. Next base: position 53,950,173 of record NC_089257.1, read on the forward strand.
GTCAGGCAACTAAGATCTCTTATGTTGCAGGGCAACTAAGCAAGCGTCATAACTAAGACCTGACGCAGTCAAATCAACTGATACATATGTTTTTAAGTAAGTTAAGAGCATAAATTTGATTTTATGTAAATTTTACCACAATTTAAAAAAACAAAGTGAAAAAATTTTATAACTGTAATACTGTCAATATCAATTATCAATTTTAAGCAAGAAAGTGTTTTAGTAGTTCCTATTCTGCCACTGATCTTACCTTGGGCAACAAAATCAATTTGAGACTGTTTACTTATCTAACAGAAGAAGGATTAAACTAGGTCATGGATGTGTAAATTTAATATTTGAGAAAAGAGATATCAGAATAATTTTCCTAATGAAATCCTATATGGAACTACTGTTTAAAGTAGCAGGGGACAGGAGAAACTGAAGGCAGGGTGTGGGGAAGGAGGCTAGTGTTGTACCTTTTAAAAGCTTTAGTTAACCTCTCAGGATCCCTTGGCTCTATGTTTTAGTTTACGGTAATTTGACACACAACTGGAACAAGTTATGAAATCAGCCACGGGACTAACAGTACTAGCATATAGAAAAGTATCAGGTTCCACCGAGTTTCAATTCATGTTTAATGAACCTATCAATCACAGTAAGGACAAAAAAATATGCTGTACTAGTTATTTTTCTTTTACAATAAACAGCAGGACCAACACATTCTTGATTACTACTTTCTTAGGCAGTCAATTTAAATAATCCACTGGTGTATTTGACATATCGTTACCTTGTTAAGTTTAGATGCTAGGGGATCTGCGGCTTCTTTTCTCTGCGTGTTACCCATCGCTGCCAGCAAACTCAGCTGAAACTGATCTTCCTTGCAGTTCATTTCATTCTTTGCAGTTAGTTGCATGAAGGAAATGGGGTCATCAGGTTGTACTGTCACATTCCTCTTTTCAGATTCTTTCTGTGTTGCAAAAACAATATACCAACTCTTTAATTTGGAAAAAAAGATAGCTTTCAGAGGCCTTCAACATAGACACTCCTCACACATGAGAACTGAAAAATCAACAACAAAGAACACAAAGCACTTTTATGCCTTTATCATATATATACCTTACCTTTTGGGATAATTTTTCTTCTTCAAGTTTAGCAGATAACATGTGAGAAAGGGACTGTCTGCATTCCTTATTGAAAATGTCATTCATTAAAGGTGAACATTCAGATAAGACCTTGAGGCACAAGGAGATTCGATCTACATCATCGTCTGTAATTGGCTTCTTAGGAAGAGAGGATTTCCCCAAATGTAGGATAGTGGCCATAAGCAACATGGCTTCAGCAACAAAAGACTAGACAAGGAGAGAAATGATTTATTTACTGTCACGCTTCTTCAAATGCAATAATGTCACTTTAACTCAAAATCCGAGAAATTAAACCTAATATCACTTAACCTGAATATTTTAGATTTTATTTTTTCACACCCTTCTTCCTGCCACCCTCTAAAACCTTCATTAACCCTCAGCTGATTGAGAGCAGAGACCTTTAAACTATTTTCTCTTACACTTTCCAACTTCAGAAAGATAAAAGAATGATTCGTTGTTACTGTTCAGTCTCCAAGTCATGTCTGACTCTGTGTGACCCCATGAACTGCAGCACGCCAGGCTTCCCTGTCTTTCACTATCTCCCTGAGTTTGCTCACTCATGTCCATTGAGTCAGTGGTGCCATCCAACCATCTCATCCTCTGTTGCCCCCTTCTCCTCTTGCCTCAATCTTTCCTAGCATCAGGGTCCTTTCCAATTTGTTCTTCGCATCAGGTGGTCAAAGTACTGGAGCTTCAGATTCAACATCAGTCCTTCCAATGAATATTCTGAGTTGACTGCCTTTAGGATGGACTGGTTTGATCTCCTTGCAGTCCAAGGGACTCTCAAGAGTCTTCTCCAGCACCACAGTTCAAAAACGTCAATTCTTCAACTCAGTCTTCTTTATGGTTCAACTTTCACATCCATACACAACTACCGGAAAATCATAGCTTTGACTATATGAACTTTGTTGGCAAAGTGATGTCTCTGCTTTTTAATACACTGTCTAGGTGTGTCATAGCTATTCTTCAGGAGCAAGTGTCTTTCCAATTTCATGGCTGCAGTCACTGTCTACATTGATTTTGGAGCCCAAGAATGATACACTTCACCAATTGTTAATATTCTGCCAAAACTGCATTCTTCTTTTAGCCATATATGTACATTTATTTTTTTGACTTGGGTTTCTGAGGTGGCTCAATGGTAAAGAACCTGCCTGCAATGCAGGAGATGTGGATTCAATCTCTGGGTTGGGAAGTTCCCCTGGAAAAGGAAATGGCAACCCATTCCAGTATTTTAGCCTGGGAAATCCCATAGACAGAGGAGCCGGGAGGTCTACAGTTAGTTCATGATGTCACAGAGAGTCAGACTTCTGACTTACCAACTTAACAATGATAACAATTTTTTTGGCTTAACATATGAAAGTAAGAATCTTGACTTCATAAATGCTTTAGCAAACATCTCTTGATTCAAGACAGTTTCCTGGATAATCATAGTATCATTAACTCACCTAAGAAATGTAACAATTTCCAAATATATCTACTATACTCCAAATTCAACTAAATCTTCCTAATTGTCACAAGAATTTTTTTTTTTTAAATCCAGGATCAGGTTCATGCATTTTATTTGATTATTATTCTCTTTAGCCCCTTTTAATCTAGACCGGTCCCTTGGTTTTCCATATTGTTTTCCACCATTGTGATGTAAATGTATCTATACATTGTGATCAGCATACATATATGCAAAAATTATCAGAAGCCTGGGAAGAATAAATGTAATAATCCTTTGAGTCCAGATATGGTCTCCAGAAGGAAAGAGAGGGGGAGACTGAAGAAAGTAGCTAAAGAAATAATAACCAAAAAATTCTCACATTTGATAAAAACTATGAAACCACATATTCAAGAAGCTCAATGAACCATAAGGAAAAGAAACATAAAGAAAATCACACTAAAGCATATTCTAATCAAATGACTGAAACCTGAAATTATAATTATAGTGATAAGGAGAAAATCCAAATCCAGCTGGAGGAAAACAGGATACACTCCACAAAGAGGCACAAGAGCAACATCTTGATAGTACTGAAAGCCAGAGAACAATGAAGCAACATCTTTACAGTGCTAAAAGAAAAAACTGTCAACCTAGAATGCTATACCTACAAAGATATCTTTCAAAACTGAAGGAGAAATAAGGGCTTTTTCAGACAAACAAAAACCTAAAGAATTAACTGTTAACAGATCTGTACTACAAGAAAACTTAAAGCAAATTATTTAGGCAAACGGTGTATGATACCACAAAGTCAGATCCACATTAAGAAATGAAGAGTGTTGGAAAAGGCATATATGAAGGAAAGCCAAGACAGCACAGTGATGAACAATCAAACTTCCTTCTGCCTTGTACCAAAGGTGGCAAATTTCTTGAACTAGTAGGTTACCAGAAAGCTGGTTCTCTTAAACAGATTCCGGCAAATGCTCTCCCAACTTGCAGAACCAAGACATAAAATGTTGGAGACTTTTAAGAAGCATAATTTAAAGAACAGACAAGACCTAAATAAATACACAAGGGCCCTCAGAGAGTTACAAAGTAAGTTACTCCTCATAAATAAAAGTAATTGATTAAAAAAGATAACACATCTTATAATTTACCTGATCCTCTGAATTTTATTTATGGATTTATGAGGAAAGGTATATAATGGAAATTGTTTTAAAAATCCTTCAAAAATCCCTAATCTAAAAATAAAATGTCTTATTATATGGAGGTTTGACTACATGAAAGAATCTAATGGATTATCATGGAACTATTAAATACTATTATGACTAGGAAGGGTTTAGAATAGCATAGGGAACATGTTATAAAGTTAAATGAAACTACAATATGGTAAAACACAAAATGAGCACTACTAGGGAAACAGTGTTTCACAGATAAATGTCATAATAAACTCTTTCTGAGGAAGGAAAGGTTTTCATTAATATATTTGGTAATGTAATCCTGTCTTTTGATGTTTCTATCTCCACTACAATAGTAACAAGATTTGTACTTCAGGCTTTAACCATGACTGATTTTCTTCTATTAATTTTCATTACATCACTCCTTATTTTAGCAATGTGAAAAAAGATATGAATAAAAATAAAATAAAAAACACTCAGTTTTACAACAAAGTGATTTTTTTTTTAAATGAAAGCAAAGACTTTTTTCAGGCAAATGAAAGCTGAGAGAATTCATCAGCAGCAGACCAGCAATATAAGAATAATCAACTTCTTCAGGCAGGAAGAAAATATCAGATAGAAATCCACATGTATATAAAAAATGAAAAGCACTGTAAGTATAACTTTTTTCTTATTAAAAAATACTTAAAAGAAAATTGACTATTTATAATGGATGAATGGATAAACAGTAATAGCAGAATATTAGACGGCCTGAAAAAAGAAAGAAGTTCTGACAATGCTATCATTCAAATGAACCTTGAAGATATGCTAAATGAAATAAGCCTGTCACTGAAGGACAAATATTGTATAATTTCATTTATACTAGGTGTGTATAACAGGCAAATTTATAGAGGCAGAAAAGCAGAATGGTGGTGGCCACGGACTAGGGGAGGGAACATGGGATTATTGTTTGCTGTTTATTTTCAATTTGGGATGATGAAGTTCTGGAGAGGGATAGTGGTAATGGTTAACAATTTGAATGTACTTAATGACACTGAACAATACACTTAAAAATAGTTTAAATGCTAAACTTTATGTTACATGTATTTTACCAGGAAGAAAAATATGAAAACAAACAAAACAAAAATGAAAGGAAAAAAAACCCACCCAGAAAGGCACTTGAACTTTGTCCTGTTTCCAACTCTCAACTACTTAAAATTTGCTAAGTATATCCCTTCGCAACCTGAGTCTGGTCACTAGGCAAATAAGAAAAGGGAAAGAAATGGCACATGTATACATAAAAGATAACTGACTATTTTAAAGCAAAAATAATAATAATGTATCACAGGGTTGATTAAATGATACACAGAAATACAATATAGGACAATAACATACAGGATGGTAGCAGGGGTTGGGTAGAATGACAGTACATCATTGTAAATGAGTATACAGTCAGAATGGTCAGCAGCCATGAAGAAAGTATGAACTACAAAAATGGGAATATATTTAAGAGGCATTTCTAGGATAAAACAGACAATGACTGGCAGGATGAAGATGTTGGAGAGAGAGGCATTTCCTTCACTGGGCTTTGACTAATCCCAGCAAACAGAAATAACTTCATAAACCCTTGTATCACTTCCACTGGACTAATCATACTGTGTTGTTATTACATTACTATGTCAATTTTACAATCATTATATTATATATATATATTTCATTATATTACTGTGTCCATTTCCCCAATTAAAGCATAAGCTCTTTAATGACAGGAACTTAGCTTTCATTCACTTCTGGGTCCTCACTGTTCAATGCATATAGCAGGCACTCAATATTCATGTTAGGTAAATGTAGAATAAATGAACTTACATTTTGCTTTTTCTTCTCCTGAACCAAAGCCACATAGCGCAAGGCAATCTTGGTCAGAGTCGTGGCAAGAGAGGCAGCAACAAAGAAATCTCCATCCAGAAGGAATCCTCTTAGGGGAGGTCTGCAAAGCAATCAAGGTAAATGAAACCCACCAACTTCTTAAGGAGCATGCAGCTTTTGTATAAATGACTCAAGGAAGCCTATTTCATACTCTCGCTGCCACCTTTTGATGATAAAGATCTCAACTAGCTCCCTCTTTACCTCTCAGAATAAAAAAGGAAAAAGAAAAAAAAATACAAGGCTTTAACACATCTGCAATGTTAAAGGAGCTAAATAAATAAAGAGAAAATGGTTAAAGGTGTATATTCATTTATTGCATCCCTTTGGGTAGTTCCAAACCTCTTTAAGCCTCAAATTCCTCCTCTATGAAATGTGGCTAATCAACAGGATACTGTTGAAGACTATCAGAGACAAGCTATTTATTTAGTACAATGCCTAATACATAGTAACCATTAAAATTTTATCATCAAAATTTTCATCATCTTCACTATATAATTGGAGAGCAAACATGGAGGAAAACATCAAAATTTTATTTCATCAATTACAAGTGTAAAATCTTGAAAATATGTTTTCCAAATGTTATTTGGAAATAAAACTCAAGTATCATTTGTTACCTCCACTTAGTATTTTCTATGTGAGTAAAGTAGTCTTAGTTTTAATAGAACACAGTTCAATGAGAATATTTATTAGGAGCAGAGAATTAAAACTATTAACACAATTTCTGGAAGAAAGAACTTAAACATCCTTTTCCTTCCAAGTATCTTAAATAGTGAAGATTTCTATTTGGGTCAAAAGAGTAAACTCATAAGAGAAAGAAATCCTCTGACTTTTATACACAGAAGTACAGCTTGCAGGGCACAGCTGCTGCAAATTACCTTTCTTCCTCTTTCTTGGTTGGTCTAGAACTGCTAAGGGCACTCTGAGTTGCGTAGGTGCCCATTTCAGTTACCAATTTCTGAACTGGTCCCACAGTTATTTCTTCTTCAGGTTTTAGTTCACCAGCTTCTTTTTTAATCTCTGACTCTACAATTGGGATCTAAAAATCAAATGGAAGCATCAAATATCAGTAGGAAGCCAAACATATTTAAATATTCAATAATTCCTATAGTTCTCTACAGAACTATTCCCTCAATGGGGTTTTTTGGAACTTGGGAATCCGCTTCCAATTTTCTTTCCTCCCCAGAACAAAGCACTGAGAACAGGAGCTTTGGAATTGGATGCTACTGTTGGTTGTATGTGTTGAATGTGTTAGTCACTCAGTCACGCCCAACTCCTTGCAACTCCATGGACTGTATGTAGCCCGCCAGGCTCCTCTGTCCATGGAGTTCTCCAGGCAAGAATACTGAAGTGGGGAGCCACTCCCTTCTCCAGGGGATCTTCCCAACCCAGGGATCCAACCCAGGTCTTCCACAGTGCAGACAGATTCTTTACTGTCTGAGCCTTCAGGGCAAATTAATTGAAACTACTTTGAGCCTCAGTTTCTTAATCTGTTAAACAGAAATCTTAATTCTCTACATACAAGTTACTGAAAAGGAAAATGCTTACGACAGTGACTAAGCCTTATTCTTCTTCTCCCTCACTTTCGTGAAATCTAATCAAAACCAGCACCCATCCTTCCATAAAATGAAATAAATCTGACTTCTGTGTATGTAGTCAGATTTACCAACCTCCTCTTTTAATTTTTTTTTTTGGCCACATGGCATAAGGGATCTTAGTTTCCCCAATCAGGGATCGAACCTGCACTCCCTGCATAGGAAGTGTGGAGTCTTAACCACTGGACTGCTAGGGAAGTCACCCAACTTCCTCTCTTTTAAACCAAGTAGATACTATGTATTTATTTCTTAATACCAGTCTATCATCTAATTTATGAGCTCCAAGAGTCGTCAATCATTATTTACTGACTCCCTTATTACATAGATGAAAAACCTGATGTCCAGTCAGGTTAAGGAAATTATACCCAAAGTCCCAGAGTTATTATTGGCAGAAGCAAGACTGGAATCCAGGTTCCTAACAAGTACTGTTCTTTCTATTCTACTATACGGGCTTGTTGAGATGAGGAAATGCTGCCGTTTTAGTACATAAATAGGTATTCTAAAGTCAGCCCTGTTCTTACAAGAATTCTTTTTTTTTAATAACACAGAGGATTAAGCAGAGTTTTACAATTCTTTTTCCTTTTTAAAAATATATAACCTTTTGTTCAAATAAAATTTTACCCAGAATGGTAAATAGTACAGATAAAAGAACCCGTGTTATGGCTCAACGCAGGGGAGGGCAACTCCCTTAATTTCCCACTGACCAGAGGCTTAATTATCTGTGTAATTAAAATTTTTTCAATGTTCTTTCAGCCCACACACTATTAAATAAAAACACAAAAGTAAATCACCACATAAAAGTCAGATTTACTAAAATAAAAATTGCTGCATAAAGTAGCATTTATTAAAGTAAAACATACCTCCCCAAGGGACCTGCGGACCTCAGTCATCACACTCTGAATGTCTTCCTTGGTACTACAGTATTCTCCCAGGATCCACAATGCTCCTCGGTAAATCCTAAGGCAAGAACACAAGCTATGAAGCACTGGCTCAGCCAACAAATCTTGAAGCAGCGATCTTTTTTTGTGAGTTTAAGCTTAAGGAAGAAAAAAATATTCTGCAGTTCCAAGAGACTATGGATGAAATGTTAAGGAAGAATATAACAAGACACTAAGCTTCTTTGATTCTCTCCTGAGGTCACAAGAATTAAAAGGAAAGTAAGTGTTTTTACCATTTGTAGGAACATTCTACAACTGGTAAACCCAGGAGGTTAAAAAATAAAATACCCAAATGTTTCCCAGAAACGTGTTGTCTTTCATTTCTGACAGAATTTAAGATAAATTTGATTTTATAACCTACTGCTATTAAAAGTATGTATTATTTTTATATAAAAAATAATTCACTGAAGAGGCAGGGATGCCAAATAGACCAATGAAAAAGGAAGGAATGCAGAGTATCAAAACAACAAAAAAAAATCTCAAATAAAGCAAGCAACAATTTTCTAGGTAAAAATGTTGAGGCGAATTAAGCCTTCAGTCATCTTTTCCCTAAGATTTTCATTAAATTTATTCAAAAAAAAAAAATTCTAGAAACTGAAACCCTAAGAGGTTATGGCTGCCAAAAGCTAAACTTTGACATGATTTTTTTTTCCAGAAAGGAAACAAATCTTTCTCACTTCCATAAATCTCAATACATTTCATATCATAAAACCAACATTGTACTCCCTTCTTTTCTATACAGGAAGATATAAGGCAAATCTACTACAATCCATCAGATGATTTAAATGAAGCGAAACTCAGCTGCAATAGTCTCTTCTCATTAGCAAAGGCTATCTGAAGGGAAACATTACAGATTTAAGCTGTTATTTTCAATGCTCCTCTTCAGTAAATGCTAAAGACAGAATATAAATAATAAAGGTATCCCAAAATAGTACTTTTTAAAAATATTTGCCTTACCAGATTATTCCTTGCAAGTGTATAAAATGCAATTAATATTTTATACTGATCTTGTAAGCTGCAATCTGGAGCTCATTTATTAGCTCTAATAGTTTTGCTTGTATGTGCATGGGGTGGGGAGTGGGGGTGATTCTTTCCCTTGTTAATATGGTGGGTTGCATAGACTGAATTTTTTTAACTAGTCTTGGATCCCTGTAATAAACCCACTTGTCAAGGTACATACAAAACAAATAAATAAAAATATGTTTCTTAGTCATTTTAGAATTTATGATGCTTTAGAGGAAATGAGAATGGAGAAACCTATCTAAATCATACCTACCTACCAAAAATTTTATTGCTGATAGATTATGGATTCACTAAGGGTGAGAGTAGGGGTGACATGTTTCTGACATTTATTTTGTCTCATTTTGTCTTAACTGTTTTAAGACAGCTCTCCTGTCTTACATTTTTTACCAACTTACCCTTAAAGACAGAAATTGGTAAAATGCTTACTTAACTTTACATTTAAACAGATTTTAAACCTACTTGACAGATTTGATAGCATGAAAGACTTCAAGCATCTTCTCAACAATAAGCATTCTCAGGTTATCAAAGCGCTGAATGGCTTCACGAACAAACTCCAAGACATCTGCAGCTGCTGCTTCATTACTGTCACTGAGAAATTCCATTAACTAAAAAAAATAACAATTACACATTTTCAGAAAGAAAATTACCTATTACCTAAGGTTAATAAGTAAACTGAACAAGTTTACAAAGAAAATAAATAATACTTTTCAAATACACAGCAAAATGTAAGTTGAGAGACAAGTACTATTATGTAACAGAGGCATGATGACTTTTCAGTTTACATGCAGTGAAGTTTATTACAAAACACATGATAAAAGTGAAGCTAGAGGACTTCCTTGCTAGTCCAGCAGATAAGAATCCACCTGTCAACATAGGAGACACAGGCTTGATTCCTGGTCTTGGAGCAACCAAGCCCGTGCATCGCAACTACTGAGGCCCATCACCTTAGAGTCTGTGCTGCGACAGGAGAAGCCACTGCAATGAGAAGCCCGCACACCACAACTAGAGTAGCCCTGGCTCGCTGCAACTAGAGAAAGCCCATGTGCAGCAACAAAGGCCCAGCATAGCCAAAAAACACAAAAACTGAAGTTGGAAATCCACAATTCAAAATAAATTAACTGGAGACACACAAAGTTGTAACTAAAAGTAAAATCATTTTAGAGAAAATTCAGAGCTCAAAGTCAAAATTTCAAATTACAATAACATACTGCATTTGTCTGACAATGACAGAAAGCAAAACATTTTTAGTATGCCAATTTTTCCTTTAACTAAATTCTTCAAATTTAAGAGATAAAATTATTGATATCTGAAAGAAACTTATTTGTATTTATATACACAGAATATTTTACTATAGGTAAAAGTAACAAATATTAAGGGCTTCCCTCATAGCTCAGTTGGTAAAGAATCTGCCTACAATGCAGGAGACCCGGGTTCAATCCCTGGGTTGGGAAGATCCCCTGGAGAAGGAAACAGCAAGCCACTCCAGTACTCTTGCCTGGAGAATCCCATGGACAAAGGAACCTGGCAGACAGTCCATGGGGTCACAAGAGTCGGACAAAACTTATCAACTAAACCACCACCAACAAACATTAGTTATAATAGCATATGGAGGTATACTTGTCATTATTTTTTGTTGTTGGTTTTTCAGTGAAGATGCGAGAGAAAGAAGTCAGAGTCCTTATCCCTTTGAGATTAGCAGCAGACATAAAGATCTCTTCTGACCATGAGATTTAGTGATTACAAAGAGCTGAGATTTCTAGAATTTAGCTGTCAAATAATTAAAATTTCTTAATTTTTATTTTCAGAGAATTTCAAAATTAAGATCACTGGAATTACATACCACGGGAATAACATTTGCAGCCATATCTGGAAATCGGACCGAACAGGAATGCAATGTTCGCACAAGGAGTTGTCTGTATTTGTCAGTATCTTCATGCTCTGACACATTATTTGTTTTAATTACTTCCTTCTTAAGGACAATAACCAGCTGTAGAACAAAGCAAAAATAAGTGAGAATGACATCATGTTTGGCTTGATAGCTTACAAAGTGCTGTCAGAATTTTGTTTTACCTCTTCAACATTCCTAGAGGAGACAAGATCCAGTGCTAACTGCAGAGTTTTCTTGCGTACTTCTAAGTCTGGTGTGCTCAATACTCTTAGGATGTCCATAACCAGATCCTAAAAAAGAACAAAAATAATCTAGAATTATTATCAGTATTTCTGGTCACAAGAAGAAAATCTTAACTATAGAATAGAGGTTTCTGTCATGACCTTAATCCTCTGATCAATAATAAAATCACTACTGTTGGACAAAAGATAATCTGAGTTGCCTGATGTAAGGAAACATGAAGTATGTAATATCACATATGATGCATTCAAACTGAACATGTTTACTCTGACTCCGTCAAGCTTTAGCTCAAACCTGCAGTTTATAGGAAATACAGAAGTCAGGGTAGCAAGCTAAATGACACCAAAAAAGGAACCAGACACATCCAGAAGGAGTCTCTTGAACAAGTCAGTGTTCTGAAAAAACGATACTGCTCAAATTAACAGACTCAAGAAACCACACATCACAACTACATACATCACAACCAAGTGTGATGTATGGCTATAAACTGAAAAAAAATCAAACCAAAAGCGTGTTTTAGGAATATCTGGGAAAATTGGATGATAATAAGAAATTATTAACAATTTTGTTAAGTGTGATAATGTTATTTTGGCTCTGCAGGAAATTGTAATATTTTAAAGAAGCATACTTAAAATTCTATGGCAAGTATTTTTAAATATAGCAAAACATTTCACTTCTTTAAAACTTTATATTTTAAAAAAATTCTGATAAAAATGTTCTAAAATTTTTAAAGATGAACTCCTGTATAACCTCACTTATATATACCAGTTGTTAATATCTCACATTTGATGTGTCATGTTCTCTATACTAAATGTTTCACCCAAGAATAAGAAACATTTCTTATATAACACAATTATCAAATTCAGAGAACTTAACACTGATTAATGATACTGTTAACTAACACAAAGTCTGTATTCACATTTCTCCAACTGTCCCAATAATGTCCCTTATAGCAAATGTTTTTGTTGTTATTCTGATCCAGGATCAGCATTGAATGTAGCTTTATTTTTATCATGGGACTTCAGTTTTACAATAATCATTGTCACAGATTAAATAGGTATACTGATAATCTTCTAGAATCTAATCATCTTTCATTCTCAGTTGGTGTTAATTATTTTGCAAAAAATGTAAATTATATTAAAACTAAAACAAATATATCTCTACTGGTAAGAACACCAAGTGCAGTACAAACAGAAAAGATAAAAGGTAACACATTAATTCATGTTAGAAATTCTTTGTAATAACAAAGACAATACCCCAAAAGGCTACAGTGCTTCAAGAGTTATATCTTAGGTGACCAAAATTTAAACTGCCAAATCTCCAAGCATTTAAGCTAACCAAGATGGCAAGTATTGGAAATTATTTCAATTTGGAAGAAGATTCTATTTAGGATTTCTCTGTTTCAGAAACATTTACCTGTAGTACTCGTTCATGAGCAGGATGTTCTTTTAATTCTATCAATCGATCTAGAACTATGAGCTTTACATTGTTGTCACTCTCTTTAATAATCAAATCAATGTAACACTGAGCAGCAGCCTATGTTAAAAAAAGAAACACATTTTTAAGAACATATTCATCTATCTTAAACACAGAATCTTAAAATAAGAAAAAGTAAAGCCTCCAAGAAGCCAAAACACATTCACTACTCCTGCACTGAAAGTTTATGCATTTTTCTCAGAGGAATGTGTCCCTCTACTACCCAAGTTCTAATAAATTTCATTATTTTTTTAAGGTTACAAAAAATTTGAAGCATCACAAATTAAAAGGATGAAAGAGGCAGAAACCTCTTTCAGAGGTTTGTTTCAGGCAGAAACAAAAGGTTGTTACAGGCAGAAACCCTCATTAACAGCCAAAAATTAACGGTTGAACCTAAGGAACAAGGCAGAAAAAAGCAGATAGAGAATCCCAAACAGTTTAGCTATTGAGCAACTTTTAGTTTAGGTACAAACCCTAATCCACATGCATTACAGAACAGAAAAAATCAAGAATATAAAGATGGCTCTGAGTCATTAAAAGCAAAGGACAAAGAAGCAAATCTGAAAGAGCTCCTAATGACCAAAGCTAGGACAATTTGATCAACAAAATAAATAATAATATTGGATTATAATCCATAGAATAAAACATCCATATTGATATAAAGAAGGAAAGAAGGAAAGGAGAGAGGGAAGGAGGGAAGAAAGGATGAAGGAGAAGCGACAGTTCCTCCCTGCAGAACACCAAATAATAAATGTAGAATGAGGGTAACAAAACATCACCATTAGAATATCATAATAGAAACTGCTGTAGAAAGATCTACCATTATGTGCTAAAATTAGTTGGTGTAAGTCTGAGGAGAAATAGGATATCTGCACAGTTTCTAAGTATGTTCTCAAGCTATTTATTGACTACAAAAGGAAAAATCGTAAGTCTACAGTGGAGATATCTGACACAGACCACCTTAATCGAATGATCAAGGTCAATAACCTCAGATATGCAGATGACACCAACCTTACGGCAGAAAGTGAAGAAGACTAAAGAGCCTCTTGATGAAAGTGAAAGAGGAGAGTGCAAAAGCTGGCTTAAAGCTCAACATTCAAAAAACTAAGATCATGGCATCTGGTCCCATCACTTCATAGCAAATAGATGGGAAACAGTGGCTGACTTTATTTTTCTGGGCTCCAAAATCACTGTGGATGGTGACTGCAGCCATGAAATTAAAAGACGCTTACTCCTTGGAAGGAAAGTTATGACTAACCTAGACAGCATATTAAAAAGTAGAGACATTACTTTGTCAACAAAGGTTCGTCTACTCAAGGCTATGGTTTTTCCAGTGGTCATGTATGGATGTGAGAGTTGGGCTCTAAAGAAAGCTGAGCGCAGAAGAATTGATGCTTTTGAACTGTGGTGTTGGAGAAGACTCTTGAGAGTCCCTTGGACTGCAAGGAGATCCTACCAGTCCACCTGAAAGGAGATCAATCCTGGGTGTTCACTGGAAGGACTGATGTTGAAGTTGAAACGCCAATACTTTGGACACCTGATGGGGAGAGCTGACTCATCGAAAAACACCCTGATGCTGGGAAAGACTGGGGTCAGGAGGAGAAGGGGACGACAGAGGATGAGATGGTTGGATGGCATCACCGACTCAATGGACATGGGTTTGGGTGGACTCCGGGAGTTAGTGGTGGACTGGGAGGCCTGCCGTGCTGCGGTTCATGGGATCACAAAGAATCAGACACGACTGAGCGACTGAACTGAACTGAACATCACCAGTAATAAGATATAACAGCATCGTGTACTTCTTGATAGGATACACTGAGAATGGTGTACCACTTCTGTGGTATTGCCACTAAAATGCACATTAAACTAATGAGGAAAAAATGCCAGACAAACCAAAATTAAGAGATATTTTACAAACAAACTGACGCAGCACTCTTCAAAGTATCAATGTCATGAAAAACAAGGAGAGGCTGAGGAACTGTCACAGACTAGAGGACACTAACATATGATAACTTGGTGTTATGTGGGATGCTAGACTGAGTCCTGGGACAGAGAATGAGCTTTAGTAGGAAAACTGGTGAAATTCGAATAAAGTCTATAGTTTAGTTAACAATATTGTTCCAATGATAATTTTAGTTTTGACAACTACACAATTGTTATGCAAGGCATGAACATCATGGGAAGCTGGGTGAAGGGTAATGGGAACTTTGACCTATTTTTGCAACTTTTCTGTAAATCTAAAATTATTTCAAAACAATACGTTAAAAAGAATTTTTTAAGTATTGGTGGTAGAAGCACTAAATTCCCCTATTTATATAATCTGGTTTTCTACAATAATTCATTCTATGAATAGAGTAGGGTTCCTCACATAGTCTTGACAGAGTACATTAAAATATTTCATTATCAAAAACATTAACTGGAACCTTTTTAGGGTCCATCATTTAGGATTCGGCATCCATCTCCCCAGATCTAGTTCTCAATGCAACTGCAGTATGGGGTGGAGATTTTAAAATATCAGTATCATTTCCCAGAAACTAGAAGTACTGCTATTCTATCACTTTTACTCTTTATATATATGTGAAAGCAGAAAGTAAGAAAAGAAGGTTGGACTACATTGGAAATCAAAGAATTTTCTAAAATTTGTAGTTGACTGTACCGTCACTAAATCAGAAGTGAGAAGACAGCATACCTATCCTCTAGGCACACAGACACACAGAAAGGACAGTACCTTGATGGCGGTGGGCGCACTGGAGAGCGTCACTAGCGTCCCAGCAGCTTCGTACTTTACAGCAGGGCTGGAGGACTGAAGCAAGTTGTAGATGCAGCGAATGAAGCGAGCCCTTTCTGATGGATTAGCATGACAGACCTGGAGAAGAAAGCACTTAGGTTTCAACTGAATTCAGGAACATTTGCTTTCAAATACATTCTTTAAGACAGATGTCAGCTTATGGGATATGAGTTTTCTTCATTTGAAAGCTGAGAGATGTTGGCCAATGCAGGATGAGACACCGTGATACAATACTGGTAATTTCAGGAAGAGAGAGATTTTACTTTAAATAACTAACTGTTACAGCTACTCATTCATTTATTCATTCAATAATAATTTATATTTCCACTCTTTCATAAAAGATCTTTAGATGGCTTATAATTAAAGACATGTGCACTATACACAAGTCATTAACCAAGTAACTAACATGAGTACTGTAATAGGTATTAAATTTGGTCCTACATTTCTATTCTGGATGCCATATCAAAAAGGTAAACATGATGGATTATATGAAATTCAACAGATAATAATAGAAAAATACTAGTGTTTTAATAAAGCAAGAGCACTTCTTTTTCAAATACTACTATTGTACTTATTATTTGGGACCATATTCAATGCTAAGAAGACAATTAACACTGTCTATTCCATTCTAAATGCATCTTAATACTTTTACCTGTGAAGCAAATACTTCTTACTTTTTCTCTTTTGAAGTTAGCATTTATGTTAGATTTTTCTAAAATGTACACAGTCAAATCTCTATTACTCCACTGAGACTCAAAACCTCTTTCCTCTTACTATAACCTGGACCCTACTAGATAAAGAAGTCATTGGATAGCAGAGAACTCCTACTTTTGAGAATCTCAGTGGCATCCCTAAACCATATAGATGAATTACATTTATATATTTACATATGTAATATTCATAGTTCTGGCTTTATCTTAAATGCCAATTCAAAATGACTAGATACTTTGTTGAAAGGGGCCTCTTTCCTGCAGAAGCAAAGAGGATGTAATGAGTTAGCAGGGTCCACTATGTATTCTGTTGATGCCATTCTATGCAATAAGTCATTCCTAACATATATTTTTGTTGGCCTCCAATGGTATTAATAGCAAAACTGGATGTTACTGCATCTTTTATTTTCTCAGAATATTAAGATGCAATCAATTTTTCAAAGGATATATCAAATGAAAATGTTGTCAATAAAGTACTTCATTTTAAAACTCAAATCTCTGATCAAGTTTTAAAATTCTTATAGGTCAATGGCATAAAATGTCATATTAACATATTTAAAGTATTTCTATTCTCTTTTACAAACAAGGAGAACAAAAATATATTTAAGACTTTTTCTCATTTGTCTTTACATTTTCAAAGTAGTCAGGTACATATTCAAGAAAAGACCTTGACTTTTAGTTCAAAGCCTAATTCATAGTCTGTTCAGTGACTGAGCAGTACACAACAATCTCTTCACATGTGTATTGGGCCAAACCATGAATTTTTACAGAATTCTTTATGGAGATTTAGAAAGAATGGAGGAATTTGGAAAATATGACAAACCAAAGGGGGTAGGGAAGACTTTAATAGGCCATGCTGCAAAATATTTCTACTGTTAAAACATATTATCCTAGCAATTAAGTTGTGTCCTCAAGACTGTTTAACCTTATCTCAAACTATTAATTTTACACATTATAGATTAGTTTTACCTTATAAATTAGTTCAACAATAACCAACTGAAGAATGTCTCCAAATGTCTGAACTTGATCAATACAAGTACTTAGGTAATCCAAAGCCCGATCCTGAAAAAATAAGAATATATTTATCAAACTCAATCTCATTCAATAAAAGGACTTAAAGAACTTTAAAAAACATACACAACTAAACCTAAAACAAATGAGGAAATCAGGGCAAAGAAAAATTAATTGAAGGAAAAAACGAAAGGTTAACACATAAATATAAGATACAAAGTCAAATATATTTTCTATTAATAGAAATGGGCCACAAATCTAGCATCAGAATTTTCTAGCAGCTAAACTAAGGAGAAAAACACTATGTATTACCTGATTCGGGGTATCTACACAATCTAAACAAACCAATTGCCTATGAGTACAGTTACTCCTATTCCTGAGACCTAAAATAAAAATCTCACTGATTCTCACACCCTGAACACTGTAACATACAGAACTATTGCCTCATGAACATCTCTACAGTAAAAGTTATCAATAAATTTTAATGAAATTCTAATCATGTAGGTAAACAGCATAATACCAAAAACACAGGTCAATAAAACCAACTGTACAAAAGGACAAAACTTTGTGGCCCAAATAAGCAGCATTCTTATAATCTTGTTTACAAAGATAATATGAGAGCATCTAGATTTCAGAAGAATGGATAGATTCCATTATTTTTTCAGTCTTCATGCATATTTTAATAAGAAATACTGGATGGCAAAAGTTCCAAGATTAGATGCCACCAATGTGTGCAGAATCTCTGCTAACCAGCAGAAGAATAAACTTAAATCACCAGCAGAGCTGGATGTAGGGCTGATATTTACTTATGAAGTTTGAAATGCCTAATAAAAACATACATCTACACTGAAGTCCACCCTCTTTCAAAGCTGTGGCTCAGGACAGACCCTATAAAGAACTTCTGTTTTTCTCTATTAAACAATTTTAGATCTTTACCAACAGAAGGAAAAATAAAGCCCCAAACCTGGGTACCAAAGCATATGGCCACAATAACTTCATCTGGAAGAACTGTAAAATGGCTGTTATTAAAAATGTCTGTGTGACGTTTACTTAAAAAAAGAAAAGAACACATACATAAGCAATATACCACAAAAAGGATTTTTTAAACTCTATTTTTATATAAATTAAATTAAAAATCTAAAAAAATCAAAATAATACAAATCATATGTACTACAAACAAAATTACTGACTAAAAACTTGTGTAGGTGTCTCTAATATCTTTAATTCTCATTTAAATAGTCATAAAAGTATTTTTTAAAAAGTACTTCACCTGATCTGCATGAATTAGCATCATAAATGCATTTCTTTTGCAACTTGCATCCTTCTCATTCACCAGAAAATCATGTATCAATTCAGGAGCATCTGGTATAAGATGTTCAAAGTTTCTTCAAATAAAACAGGTAATATTCATATTTAGTAATTCTCTGGACTCTACCAAAATTAACTTTTATCAAACCTTATACCACTATTAATTGTTTTGCTTTTTTAAACTTTAAATCAATTAGAAAATTGTGAGTATGAATCAGAAATTTACCATCTTCATCTATTTATTGAATTGTATGCTTTTTAGTTCAAATTAGAGAAAGCTGATTTATTCAACATGCTATCCATCAACTGGATAGCTCTAATAATTCTCTTTCATATACTTTAGGGCTATAATATTGACGCTCATAATGACAACCTAAAGGTACTGAAAGATCCTACATTAAGGATTATTGGAGGGACTTCCCTGGTGGCCCAGTGGCTAAGACTCTGTGCTTGCAATGGAGGGAGGCTGGTGTTCAATCCTTGGTCAGGGAGCTGGATCTCACATGCTTCAACTAAAGATTCCGCATGCTGCAGCTAAGATCCCATGCAGCCAAATAAATTTTTTAAAATATTAAAAAAAAAAAAGAATTATTGGAGAAGAAATAGTCCCTTCAATTTTATTATTTATGCACTGCATTTAACTACTAACTTCTTACTTTGAAAACTTAGAAGTGTTTGTAGTATACAGAACAATGAACACCTGATTAATAAAAACAGTCCCCTAGCTTTTTCCCCCCCTAACTTTAACAACAATTAATTCATAGTCATTTTGGTTTCACCTATGTCTCTGCCCACTTCCTCTCCTCCCATATTATTCTGAAGCAAATCCCAGACCATTTAACATTTCTTCTGTAAATGCATCAGTATACTTCTCTAAAATTAAGAACTTTCTTTTTATTTTATTTTTTTTTGTATACTAAATTTTCCTCCTATTTATTGCACATTAAAAATATCATTAAACATTATTATAATTTTATGTGTAATTCAATTTAAAATTAAGAACTTTCTTTTTAAACTAACATTATCATGTAGTAAAAACTGTAACAATTCCTTACTATCATCATATAGACTGTTCAAATTTCCAGTTGTCCTATAAATGTCATAATTTTTTGTGTGTGTATGTTTAAATTCTGAAATCTGTGTAATCTTTAATAACTTTCAAAGAACTCTACATTATTAACCAGCCTACCACCTTCCTGAACAGATAGCAAAATCCAATATAACAGTGAAAGAACTGTGAAATTACTAAATTATTGACTATTAAAGTACAAAGATGTTTATAAAAATTACATCCTAATTCTAAATAGACTGACACCAGTGACTGTAAAAACCAAGCATTCCAGCCTATCTAACATGCTCTTTTAAAGTTCAAACTTTAAAACTGCTTTTTTAGAACTGCTTTTTTAAAGTTCAAAATTTTCAATTTTCTAAGAACAGGAATCAGCTGAGAACTGCAACCCTTCCTATTAAAAAGTTTCCTCCTTACGGCCTCTAAGTATAAAAAGACAAGACCCACATCCCACAAAAAGAGAATTCTAAAATAAGGTTAAAACCTCAAAGTTATGGGCTAAGCAAGTTAATAAATTAATTAACTGGGTTGGAGTACTAACATTGAGAAAGACACGAAGTGACATAAACTGGAAAGCACACAACCTGTTTAAAGGGGGCCCTGCCACTCACTCCCAGCAGATTGCTGTCACGCAGAAGCCACGACCTGGTGTTGCCAGATCTTTTGGCTTTTCAATGTTAACAACTTAATGATAATAAGGAAAAATGTTCAGGCTAATCAAAACATATTTGCAAGGTACATAAAAGCGGTAAGGAACCACTCTGGAACTTCTTCTGGTCTGAAAGACTAAAGAGTTCATATAGAAGTAAGCCAAAGGAGGACCTTTATTTACCTATAGATAGTATAGATGGCCAAAACAGCATTTCTTCTAACATAGCTGTGTCGATGCTCCAAACAAGCACGGATAGCTGGCATTAAAGGTTCCAGCAATTCTGCCTCTTTCAACTTGCAAAGAAAACGAAGAGTAGATCCTCGAATAAATTCATTAGGATGCTGAAGATCCTGATATAAAAATCAAATATGAAATGCTGAGTCCCAGTATTTTACAAAAAACCACAATGTTTAAATACAAAATTTTTCAATTAAAAAAAATTAGGAAGTAGGTTTCAGGACAAACACCTAGATTATTACATAATTTCCATCAGATTCCTATAGATTAAAGCAATTTTTACTTATCACATCAATGTCTTATATTCTATGTGTCACTATTTTTTTATTAATAACACATAAAAATGCAAAGAAAGTGTCTGGAAAAAGGTAACAATAAAACTTTTCACAATAACTTTTTACGACTTCTGCTTCAAATATCTAAAACATCATTTCTGAGATTTAACTTTAAAAATTAAAACATAGCCCATACCACCAACTTTACAATTATTTAAAAATCAAAGCAATACTTGGAAATAATTACGGTTTGGTTTACCTTTCTATATGCATCACAAACAAGGATCATTTCATGTAAAAGCCTCCCATCTGGAGTTGTTTTAGGAACAATTTCCCAAAATACCAGAAGTAATTTTTTGATGGTATGATCCTGAAGAGGCAGCACAAAGCGAATGATGGTCATGAGAAGTCCAGGAAGTTTTTCACCATTTAGAATCATAATGATTACTTTCTTCAAAGCTTCAGTCTTTGACTTCACATCTCCTTTTTCTGATTTAAAAAAAAAAATTGTTTTAAAGCACAATCATTTTAAAAGAAAATTCTTCAGATAATTTTAAAAGCAATTAACAAAATAAAACATGTTCTCACTTTATCAGCGGCAATAGTAATAAAGGTACCAACCCAAGTGACAAGGGTTTTCCACCTGGCTCTGCCAAAAACAAGCTGTATGATTTTACAGTCATTTATCTCTGAACCTCATGATTCTTTACATGTAATAGAAAAGCACTGGATTAGATCTTTGACCCCAAACCAATGGAGTTAATGTGGAAATCATGAATCAATAGGTATACCAAAAAATGTGTATCTCAAACACACCTGTAGCTATTTTTCAAAATGTAAACAGATACGTTATGTGCTTTGGAATTCAAAGTAGCTTTTATTCAGTATGTATTTTTCTAAACCAAAGTTACAGCCACCATTATGAATGGTGGGAATGGGGATAAGTGACCTTTTTTCAACATTAGGAAGAATCTCAAACTCGAAAAAGTTGGGAATTAACAGACTAGATTGACTCCCAAATCTCATCATATTTCTACAGACTATAAAACTTCAGAATCTTTCTTGAGAAATTACTTAGAAAATTGGAGGAAAATTAAAATATACTGGATCAGCAACGATTATTTATAATTAAGGATGACACATTTACGATAAGATGCTAGTTTACTGTTACTTCACCTAAAAATAAGTGCTATATATTATGCAAAACAATCTACAATTTCGCATCATTACTGCATACTGAAGAATTTATGGTTAAAATCCTCTGGATCCAAAATTTGAAGGCAGAAACATAAGAGACAAGTATACTGAATACTGACGAATTTAAGGTATGCATTAAAAATACAACACAGGACTTCCCAGTGATACAATGGATAAGAATTTGCCTGCCAACGCAGGGGACACGGGTTCGAACCCTGGTCCAGGAAGATTCCACAAGTCTCAGAGCAACTAAGCCCGAGCCACAACTACTGAGCCCAAGTTCTAGGGCTTGTGAGCCACAACTACTGAAGCCAGTGTGCCTGGAGTCCATGCTTGTCAAGAGAAACCACTGCAATGAAAAGCCAGCGCACAGCAACCAAGAGCAGCCGCCCTCCCAACCTCCCCGCAGTCAGAGAAAGCCTGTGAGAAGCAACAAAGACCAGTGCAACCAAAACTAAATAAATAAACAATCTCTTTAAAAGAATGGAACACAGTTCGGGTTACTGCCAAAGTTACACCATAAGTGTCAATGTGAAGGGGAAAAGTGTTATGCTCAGCTGTGTCTGACTGTCCAACTCTCTGCAACTCCATGGACAGTAGCTCGCCGGGCTCCTTTGTCCACGGAATTCTTCAGGGAAGAATACAAGCGTGGGTTGCCATTCCCTGTTCTAGGGGATCTTCTTGACCCAGGGATTAAAGCCAGGTTTCCCACATTGCAGGCAGATTCTTCACCGACTGAGCCACCAGGGAAGCCTTATAAGTATCAGTATTTTTGTTTAAAACAGACTAACTTCTTGTGCATCTCTCCATGCTTCACAGTATTATATGCCCTGCTATACACGGAAAAAAAAAAAAAAAAACAACTGTGTGCCATATTAAATCAAGAAATGAACAAATGTAAAAGGATGAAGTTAAGCATTAATCTGGGCAGATCTTCAGCTTTTTGTTTTTTTAATATGTATTTATTTATTTGGCTGCTTTGGGTCTTAGTTGCAGCATGTGAACTCTTAGTTGCAGCATGTGGGATCTAGTCCCCTGATCAGGGATCAAATCCAGCCCCTCCTGCATTGTGAGCATGGAATCTTAGCCACTGGACTACCAGGGAAAATCCTAAAAAATCCACTTGCAACTAAAGGTTAAAAAGTTTTAAAAGTAAGTTTATTAGTAAACTTGTAAAAAATCGACACCATTTATTTCAAGTTCCCCAATCCTTATTTCCATTTATTCTAACAATTCAAATTGAGGTGAAGAATGCTTCTTTTCACATCCTCAAAATTTTCAGAGCTTATTCTCCTTTATGAAAAATAGAGTTTTAAATATCAATTTAATTCACCAAAATATACTCCAGGAAATGTATAGTCATCCAGTGATCAAAGGTAAAGTGAAATTAAACCATATTAGTATTTCACCAAACAAAACTACTTGTTATTCAAACTGAAACCTATGTCTAAATCTTTTCATCTCAACTCTATTGAAATACAGTAAAAAATAAACCTAAAATTCAAGACTACTTATTTAGTTACTTGGTAGGTGAAGAGTAGTTAAGAAAAGAGTATTTTTACAGTTAAGGACAAGTTTGTCCTTTACCTTATCACCCACCAATAAACTTAAGTATTTGGGAGGTTTAAAAGTGAAAACCTTTAAATTATGAAAATTTGAAGATTTTGAAATTAGAAAAAAAGAGTAATGAAAGTTTATTCAATTTGTATTCCATTCTACTCTCTTACATGAATATGGGGGGAAAAAGGAAATACAGTATGTGTGGTTTTTGTAAATGAAGATCAGCTTAAATGCCATAAAAAAATATTTATTTTTCCTTCTCTAGAAATAGGCCTCAATAGAAACCGAATAAAATGTAATCTAAAATCACAAGATATTCCATTACTGCTGATTAAGAGTGGGAACATGCAACTAAAATATCATCTCCTTTCAAACTGTAAACTATCTTCTAAAAGATACTATCAAGATTTGAAGTGTAACTTTCCCTCATCTGTTTTAAACAGTAGTTATCAGTTTAAGTAAAACTTATTTTTATTAGTTCAATTAAGCAAGAATTATTATCTTGCAAAGTGTATTACTTTAAAAAATTTTTGACAGAATCACTCACAAAAAGGAGATACAGTACACATTTTAAAAATTCAGAAATAGATTTTCTTCTTTGCATAAATGCTTTAAAAATCAAAAGCTTAAATGCTTCTGAGAAAACATATATATGTTCCAGTGTTGACTTCATTTGTTCAACAGGCAGTAAAACTAAAAGAACAAGCTAAGTAATATGAAGCTAAGTGCACAAAGAAATTAAAACATTCTAATACACACTCTCAGTCTGTTATCTACAGAGAACTGTCAGCTACATTTAAACAAGCCATTGTTATCTTGAGGAATAGCTAAAAACTAAAGCACTACATTTATTTAGCCCCACCCCACCATGCTATAAGCTAAGCTGAGATGTTCTTTTATTTCCAAAAACCAATATTACAGGCCTAAATAACACATTTCCATTTTTACAAAGTTTTATTGAAGAGATCCTAAAAAAAAAATTACGTGTTTCTAATTATAAAGGAACTTGAAATGCAAGTGAGCTTTTTACTTTCATTTTCAAAATATTATCAACATTTACCTAGATCATTTTTTAAGCTAATTTCAGACGGTGGTTCTGAGTCCATTGGCACGTTAATTAACGTATAGCATACGTTCTCGGCAGCCGTCATGGTTCCCGGTTACAGCCAACTCTGGATACAAGATTTAAAGATAACAGATGCAAAAAAAAAAAAAAAACCTAGAAAAAGAAATACAAACATATCACGACCGAAAAAACAAAAACAGAACCAGTAACTATCGTGATCTTTTCTGTCTAAAGTTCATTCAGCTTGGCTTATGAATCTTAAAGCATTAGACAGGGAGGGTCAATCTATATTACGTTGCATAGAAATAAATCCTGATGTATTAAAATACACACTTGTCAGCCTTGGCCTAAGTTACATTATCTCCCACCCCACAACCCCGCCCAGAGTCTGGAAAGCTGTACAACAGAATTAAAGCCCACAATACAGTGACAAGTCCCCCAGCCCCACCCCATCACGATATAAGTGATTTTTAAACATAATACACAATCTGAACTTCTGAACTTAAAAAGAGCCCGTGCAAAAATACTCTGCTAAAACCCCTGCTGCGCTCTAATACGTTCATCCTTGCGACCCGACTCTGTGGACCAGGAGTCCCTCAACTGGTGCTCTGGTGCTCTGCACCCCCACGCCCCTTCCCGGTTCCTTCTCTCCTGCAAAGGAAGCCCCACCGGGACTGGCGAGCGCCGAGGGCCTGGGAGGGAGAAGACCTCCGGCCAGCAGGCAGGCCGGGATGGGGCGGCCCGCTCAGAGCTTTCCAGCCCTACACTCCACTTCGCCAGGCCCGGACGCTAGCGGCCTAGTCGCTCCCCTTGCGAATCTCCCGCTAGAGCCCAGTTCCTCCGACTCTGCCCGGCCCAGAGAGCGCCTCCAAGATGAGGGGGTTTGTAGGCCGTTACCTGACTCCGAGGGGCAGCAGCTGGGGCAACGGCGGAACCGCAGACTCCAGCTCCAGCCCGCAGCAGCAGCGGCGGATCCGCAGAGTCCTCCGCTGACGTGGAAGGGGGTGGGGAGCCGACCCAGGCCGCAGCCACCTAGCGCCTACGGCAACTCAGAGAGGACAAGCCCTCTCGGTCCTGCGCCTGCGCGCGCCAGGGCGTCGCAAGCGTTTCTAGTTCCGAAGGAACTGTAAAACCTCTTCCTGTTTTCTTATCGTTGGCTGCTTCAGGCCGAAGAGGAGACTGGAACTACAAGCTAAGTTTTCCCTACAAGCCTGAATTAGGCGTTGAGGTCATTTAAACGCAAGTTAGAAATTGTATTTTCTGCCAGAAACTCCACAGCAGCCAAAGGAGGAGTGGGAGTGCTTGGACTCGAGGGAAAAACATTTTACAGGACTGATGGCCTAGTGGGAAATAATGCTATCCTGGGAGCTGGAATCCCTTTTCTAGCTCACCCACTAATAAACTGGGAAAGTAACTAAATACAATTTGAGGAAGTAACTTCAGCTCGTCCAAGAGACACTAGATTGTATGAAGATCCATTTCAGTTCTTAACGCCTCTGCCTCTGCAGTTAGGCTGGAGTTGCTTGAACGTCAAAGTCACACTGGTTATGATTTCTGGTCTTTGTTTAGTAACGGTCCCTTTCATAATCCTTTAAAAGAACATAGATTAAAATTTTTAATGCATAAAGGAAGATTGACAGTCATTGTTTTAAAGGATTTTACCTGTTTCCAAAGACCTAATTGTTAGAGCTACAATCAGCCGTAGTACCTTCGATTTTGCACATTTAAGTGTGCAAATGTGCACACTCCCCACCTCCCCTCCACCCCCCGCAAGATTTTCTGACCAATCAATCATTAATAATAAAAACTTCCTTGAGGCCTGAAGCAAAATATTGTGACTACAAAGAGACCTGATAGAACCTGACATAAACAGGCTCACCTCTGGGAGATAGAACATAAACAGTGCCTCTCTGTCCAGAATCCAGCTATTTTGAGGTTTGTTCTTTCTAGAATCATCAGACAAAAAGTAAATTCTTTGAGAACCCAAAATATACCACAAACCCTATCATTCGTTTTATTAAAACTATTTTTCTTGAGATCCCATATATTCTTCACCTAGATTCTTAAAATTGTAAAAAAAAAAATCTTGTATAACAGTTCAGTTCAGTCGCTCAGTCGTGTCCAACTCTTTGCGACCCCATGAATCGCAGCACACCAGGCCTCCCTGTCCATCACAAACTCCCGGAGTTTACTCAAACTCATGTACATTGAGTTGGTGATGCCATCCTGCCATCTCATCCTCTGTTGTCCCCTTCTCCTCCTGCCCCCCAATCCCTCCCAGCATCAGGGTCTTTTCCAATGAGTCAACTCTTAGCATCAGGTGGCCAAAGTATTGGAGTTTCAGCTTCAGCATCAGTCCTTCCAATGAACACCCAGGACTGATCTCCTTCAGGGTGGACTGGTTGGATCTCCTTGCAGTCCAAGGGACTCTCAAGAGTCTTCTCCAACACCACAGTTCAAAAGCATCAATTCTTCGGTGCTCAGCTTTCTTCATAGTCCAACTCTTGCATTCATACATGACCACTGGGAAAACCATAGCCTTCACTAAATGGACCTTTGTTGGCAAGGTAATGTCTCTGCTTTTCAATATGCTGTCTAGGTTGGTCAAAACTTTCCTTCCAAGGAGTAAGCATCTTTTAATTTCATGGCTGCAGTCACCATCTGCAGTGATTTTGGAGTCCAAAAAAATAAAGTCTGACACTGTTTCCACTGTTTCCCATCTATTTCCCATGAAGTGATGGTACCAGATGCCATGATCTTAGTTTTCTGAATGTTGAGCTTTAAGCCAACTTTTTCACTCTCCTCTTTCACTTTCATCAAGAGGCTTTTTACTTCCTCTTCACTTTCTGCCATAAGGGTGGTGTCATCTGCATATCTGAGTTTATTGATATTTCTCCCGGCAATCTTGATGCCAGATTGTGCTTCTTCCAGCCCAGCGTTTCTCATGATGTACTCTGCATATAAGTTAAATAAGCAGGGTGACAATATACAGCCTTGACGTACTCCTTTTCCTGTTTGGAACCAGTCTGTTGTTCCATGTCTAGTTTTAACTATTGCTTCTTGACCTGCATGCAGATTTCTCAGGAGGCAGGTCAGGTGGTCTGGTATGCCCATCTCTTTAAGAATTTCCCACAGTTTATTGTGATCCACACAGTCAAAGGCTTTGGCATAGTCAATAAAGCAGAAATAGATGTTTTTCTGGAACTCTCTTGCTTTTTCGATGATCCATCGGATGTTGGCAATTTGATCTCTGGTTCCTCTGCCTTTTCTAAAACCAGCTTGAACATCTGGAAGTTCACGGTTCACGTATTGCTGAAGCCTGGCTTGGAGAATTTTGAGCATTACTTTACTAGTGTGTGAGATGAGTACAATTGTGCGGTAGTTTGAGCATTCTTTGGGATTGCCTTTCTTTGGGATTGGAATGAAAACTGACCTTTTCCAGTCCTGTGCCCACTGCTGAGTTTCCAAATTTGCTGGCATATTGACTGCAGCACTTTCACAGCATTATCTTTCAGGATTTCTAATATCTCAACTGCAATTCCATCACCCCTACTAGCTTTGTTTGTAGTGATGCTTTCTAAGGCCCACTTAACTTCACATTCCAGGATGTCTGGCTCAAGGTGAGTGATCACACCATTATGATTATCTGGGTCGTGAAGATCTTTTTTGTACAGTTCTTCTGTGTATTCCTGCCACCTCTTCTTAATATCTTCTGCTTCTGTTAGTATAACTATAGTACAATATCAAATCTAGAAAATTGACATTGATACAATTCAGTCCTCCTTCATATTTTACCAGTTTTACATGTACTCATTGTGTATTTAGTTCTGGGCAATTATATCATGCTAAGATTCATATGATCACCACTAATAATTCCATTACAAAGCTCCCTCCTACCACCTTTTGTCACTGTCCCTTCCCTCCTTAACCCCTGGATACTACTAACCTGGTCCCCATGTATGTAATTTTGTCATTCAAGAATGCAATATAAGTGAATTACACAATGTAACCTTTTAGTTTGGCTTTGTTTTTCACTTAAGGTTAATTCCCTTGAGATCAACCCAAGCTATGTGTACAACAAGTTATTCTATTTCTCTTTATTTTTAATATGGAATTTTCTCAAACGCAGTTACCTGGTTTCCAAGTCCACCTCTCAAGAAGTGGCAATCTACCAGCATGAAATGACCCCAAAGGCATTAAAAACTAAACTTAGCAATAACAAAAGCTCAGCAGTTTGAGTCTGCACTGAAAATTGTAATTGCCAGTGTATATACATTATTGTATATATTTTTTAAATTAACTTATTTTAATTGGAGGCTAATTACTTTATAATATTGTAGT
The DNA here is from genome assembly GCF_963930625.1 of Muntiacus reevesi. Taxonomy (NCBI): domain Eukaryota; kingdom Metazoa; phylum Chordata; class Mammalia; order Artiodactyla; family Cervidae; genus Muntiacus; species Muntiacus reevesi. The sequence goes on from NC_089257.1 coordinate 53,979,168, forward strand.
GGTTTTTGCCATATATTGACATGAGTCAGCCATCAGTGTACATGTGTTCCCTATCCTGAACCTCCATCTCACCTCCCTCCCCATCCCATCCCTCCAGGTAATCCCAGTGCACTGGCCCTGAGTGCCCTGTCTCATGCATCAAACCTGGACTGGCAATCTATTTCACATATGGTAGTATACATGTTTTAATGCTATTCTCTCAAATCATCCCAACCTCACCTTCTCCCACAGAATCCGAAAGTCTGTTCTTTACATCTGTGTCTCTTTTGCTGTCTTGCATATAGGGTCATCATTACCATCTTTCTGAATTCCACACATATGCATTATTATGCTGTATTGGTGTTTTTCTTTCTGACTTACTTAACTCTGTATAATAGGCTCCAGTTTCATCCACCTCATTAGAACTGATTCAAATGCATTCTTTTTAATAGCTGAGTAATGCTGGGAGGGATTGGGGGCAGGAGGAGAAGAGGTCAACAGAGGATGAGATGGCTGGATGGCATCATCGACTCGATGGACATGAGTTTGAGTAAACTCCAGGAGCTGGTGATGGAGAGGGAGGCCTGACATGCTGCGATTCATGGGGTTGCAAAGAGTCAGACATGACTGAGCAACTGAACTGAACTGAACTGAACTGAATATTCCATTGTGTATTAAATACAGAGTTTATTAACAGGTATCAGGATCCTATAGAGCCTAATTCTTCCTCACTTGTTATAACATGCACTTTGTTTTGGGACTTCTTTTTATCTAGCATGTAATTATATCATTTTGAATGCTTTTTCAATTATAAATTGAGAACAAGAACCTGTTATATAAGAATTGAAAATTTTAGATGTCTAGAAAATCAAGGTCTAGAGAAAAGGGACTTGTCCCCCAAATCACAAAATGGTTCAATACTGAAAAAACTGGGATGAACCCTGTTACCTACTTTACTGCATCTTATTTATAACTATACCAGTTCTTCAAAGATGCATATATGGATGCCTAATAAATTCAAAGTGAATTAAATGTTATCCTTATATCAAAGTGATAGGTTTTATGAAGATATTATTAAGAATGTTATTATTTAACACAGACTAAATGGAATGACTGAGTATAACGCACTGGATAAAACATGAAAAGGCATCAAAATGAACTCTGTACAAGTAGAATCAAATCTTATTGGGGTGGGGAGGATTTTAAGTTCTAAAGTCAGTGTGCCAGACTAAAATTACATACTGAAAAAAATTACTAAAATTTCCCCCAAAGTACAATACAGATCAGTACACCCGCTGAGTCTGGAGACAGGTGGTATGACTCCCTTTCTGTTTTGTGTTTGTGTTTCATGAGTTTGACACAACTTCACTGTAGGTCAAATGGCACTGGTGGGTTCATTGCAAGCTCAAATGGCAGGTTCTTGAAGCTGATTCCAGAGTGGAGACCAATATCTCCACATTCCTGTATTTAGTTATAAGTGGAGTTCCCTGGTGGCTCAGATGGTAAAGAATCTGCCTGCAATGTAGGAGACCTGAGTTTGATCCCTGGGTCAGGCAGATCCCTTGGAATAGGGAATGGCTACCTACTCTGGTATTCTTGCCTGGATTTCCCTAAAGCAGGGTTAAGTCAACTGCTCAAAGTCAAAAGCAGCTAATTAGTAGAATTATGTCTAATATCCAAGTTGCCTATCTATAAGTGAACTGTTCCTCTCTAGAAAGATATGAATCTCAGAAAATAACTCCTTTGGGCTTCTGAGCAGTAAAATTCTGGATTACGGGCTTTGTCTTTTATTTTTTGGCTGTGCCACAGGGTTTGTGGGATGTTAGTTCCCTGACCAGAGATTGAACCTGCATCCCCTACAGGGGAAGTGTAGGAGGCCTAACCAGAGTACCTCCAGGGAAGTCCCTGGCTTTTTTAAAAACAGACTTCCTGTAATTTCATTTTGTATGATCTAAGATAAAAATTGTGGAGAAGGCAATGGCAACCCACTGCAGTACTCTTGCCTGGAAAATCCCATAGATGGAGGAGCCTGGTTGGCTGCAGTCCATGGGATCGCTAGGAGTCGGACACGACTGAGTGACTTCACTTTCATTTTTCACTTTCATGCATTGGAGAAGGAAATGGCAACCCACTCCAGTGTTCTTGCCTGGAGAATCCCAGGGACAGCAGAGCCTGGTGGGCTGCCGTCTATGGGGTCACACACAGTCAGACACGACTGAAGTGACTTGGCAGCAGCAGCAAGATAAAAATTGTACTGCAGTATTTACATACACAGTTCATAGGAATAATGGAAGGCAGGTTAAAGATTATGCTAAAAGTAGGGCTGGGCAGGATATGAGGAAATGATGGTTTGAGATTATAATTTCCCTTTTGCTATTTTTATTGACTACGCCAAAGCCTTCAACTGCGTGGATCACAACAAACTGGAAAATTCTTAGAAATGGAAATACCAGACCATCTGACCTGCCTCCTGAGAAATCTGTATGCAAGTCAAGAAGCAACAGTTAGAACTGGACATGGAACAACAGACTGGTTCCAAATCGGGAAAGGAGTATGTCAAGGCTGTATATCGTCACCCTACTTATTCAACTTACATGCAGAGTACATCACTCAAAATGCCAAGCTGGATGAAGCACAATCTGGAATCAAGACTGCCGGGAGAAATATCAATAACCTCAGATATGCAGATGACACCACCCTTATGGCAGAAAACAAAGAAGAACTAAAGAGCCTCTTGATGAAAGTGAAAGAGTAGAGTGAAAAGCTGGCTTAAAGCTCAACATTCAGAAAACTAAGATCATGGCATCTGGTCCTATTACTTCATGGCAAATAGATGGGAAACAGTGAGAGACTTTGATTTTTGGGGGCTCCAAAATCACTGCAGATGGTGACTGCAGCTATGAAACTAAAAGATGCTTGCTCCTTGGAAGAAAAGCTATGACCAACCCAGACAGCATTTTAAAAAGTAGAGACATTACTTTGCTGACAAAGGTCCATCTATTCAAAGCTGTGGTTTTTCGAGTAGTCATGTATGGATGTGAGAGTTGGACTATAAAGAAAGCTGAACACCGAAGAACTGTGGTGCTGGAGAAGACTCTTGAGAGTCCCTTGGACTGCAAGGAGATCCAACCAGTCTATCCTAAAGGAAATCAGTCCTGAATATTCACTGGAAGGACTGATGCTGAAGCTGAAGCTCCAATACTTTGGCCACCTGATGCGAAGAACTGACTTTTTATTGGAAAAGACCCTGATGCTGAGCAAGATTGAAGAAGGGAGAAGGGGACGACAGAGGATGGGTTGGTTGGATGTTATCACCAATTCGATGGACATGAGTTTGAGCAAGCTCTGGGAGTTGGTGATAGACAGGGAGGCCTGGTATGCTGCAGTCCATGGGGTCGAAAAGAGTTGGACACGACTGAGCAACTGAACTGAACTGATTTTTGCAAAACTTCCCTACACGGAGACCACAGATACTACTACTGCCACCTGCTGGTTGTAAAGAAAAATCATTCCCACGTTAATAATCTTCCCACTAGATCCTACTACTATTATTAGAAAGGGATTTTTTCTTAGGTTTTACTCGGAATCTCCAAGGTTAAACTCTAAAAATCAGCATTCCAGACCAAACCTCCATGGAGGTTTCTCATGCAGCCAGTCTATTCGCTGGGATATTAGTATAAGGCTATTATATATAAGAGGTAATATTTTTCCTGTCACTAAAAATAAGGCAATTTAATTGGCAAACATCATGACCACATATGATGATGACACAGCTGTAATCTCAGACTACTATTTACAGTTGAAGCTACTTAAAAAGCAAAACCCGATACATCAGCAGGTGAAACAATTTTATTTCACAGTTGTCTTTAAAACCACAAAGACACTATGCTCTTCATATAAAAACAGTAGAGAGAACTATACTTTCTAGAAAATGATTATAGAGACCATCTTAAAGAAAAATGAACCCAATTATATGGTTTTGGTGGTAGCTTAGGAAAAACTCACATCTGAACTGATTCCTAAAACATACCATTCTATCCCACCATTCTGCATCTTTTGGTTCAAAGTATAAATTATTGTCATTAGTATGTGCTCCTGCATTCTTACATGTATGACAATACATATGTAGACTGGTTTGTTGTTTAATGTTCCATTGGTTCATCAGCCTTTTCTGCAGGTTCATCAGCAGGTTGAGTAGGCTTAAGAGAAGAAGAAAAAAGAAAGTATGTAAAAAGAACACTTAACCAATATACACTTTTACTCACAAATACTACATAATAAAAAGCAATGAACAATTCCAGCATTTCATCATACTTTGTTTTGCTCAAGAATAAAGGCTTTTCTTATTACTACTAGCCTTAAAAACAGAACCGGCACACTAGACATTCTTTTCCTCCTTAGCACTAATAAACACAGCAAAAATATTTTCCGACAAAGCAACTGTGAGGTACTATGCTGCACTCTTCCCAACAGCAGTTAAATAATGCAAATCTTGCTGCTCCAAATAATACCAACATCTTTTTCAAGTTAAAGAATTCACGCTGTAGGAGAAATTTCTGTACAAGATACTTTTTTCCCCCCAATTACATAGCTATTAAATAAGCATCTATAAAAGCAAATGTGTATTCAAACTTTTGACAAAAAAGGCCAGTATTTAACCTGAGATTCATCAGTACTTCTTGATTCTTTTCTCAATATTTGTGAAGAGTCAACTTAGTTTCCCAAGCTGGTCACCAGTGAGTTTTCTCTCAGTCCCACCTCTGATGGAATCTTGGCTAGCCCTATGACTTGCTTTAACCAACAGAATGTAAAGAAGGAATGCTGTGCTAGTCCCGGACCTCAGCCTTAAGAATGCCTGGCAGCTTGCGCTTCTGAGCTTCTGAACTTTTGCAACCTCTGAGCTGCTTCCTGCCAGAGATAATCTGGTGAAGGACAGGCCCTGAGACTACATGGACAGAGGCCTAGCCACCCTTCTAGCTGTCCCTCCAAGATACCTAGCAAATGTGAGTAAAGAAGACACATGAGTAAAGCCATCTTGGATGTTCCAGCCCTACCCCCTCAACTGAATGCAATGTTTGAGACACCCAAAGTAACATGAGCCAAAGAACCATCTAGCTGAGCTCATCAACACACAGAACTGAGAAGCTACAACAGAGAACCAAATCACCCTTTTTGTGCTTTATGGAGATTACTGAACCCCTCAGTATTAGTTCTTAGTTTTCCTACTGCCACATGAATTATGAGCCTATCTCAATAATTAAATACAAAAACAGTAGATTTACACAGTTGTGGTAGTAATAGCAATTTACAATAGAATTAATCTCTTGGTTATAATTAGTTATATACCTGTGCCTTTCTCTGCGGTCTTTCTTCCAGACCTTCCAGGAATGGAGACACATCATCATCATCATAAATTGTAAACTCCAAGTCTTTACCAACAATTCCAATGGAAACATTCTGAAGGGGAAAAAAAAGGTAAAAATTAAAATTCAAGATAATTTAGGTGGGAAATATGCTTATGATAAAATGAAAAAAGTTGAGTAAAAATTTATACAGCACTTGAACGAGACAAAAAAACTTACGGAAAAAAAGAAGGAAATTAGTAAGCTTTTGTAATATGCAGATTTAATATTCACTTTTGATAACCATGAACAATCTTGAAGGTCTATGTCACCTAGAAATTTGCAACTTGGCTCACAGTCAGAATGTGAAGACCAGTGTGAAGAAACAAACCATTTGCTAAGAAGTAAGCCTTCATTCTTTACCATCTGAGAGGTAAAGCCTACATTCTAAGAAATAATTAAATTTGTTCCTTGTGTAACATGTAAGACATGATGTTCTTAAGGAAATAAATTTTAGGTTCTAAAATATTGAGTTTAGGGAACTCAGAACTATGTTCCAAATGGAAAAATTAAAAAGCAACTCTTAAAATGTTCAGTGAATGCTAACCAGTACAGTAGAGCTCCTATAAGATTAAAATTTCAGTGAGAACTTGAGACATCAAGGATATATAGGGCATTCTCTATGATTCAGTAAAAATGTAAAATCAGAAAGCCAGATACCTGAGCCAACTTTCCCAAGTTGTAAATGCCAACAGTCAACTGTATACCCAAAATTTAAAAGACAGTCATCTTGGAGTGATGGCATTATAGGTATTTTTAAAACAAACAAATAAAAACAATTTAATGTACTTTCCTAATTTTTTGAAAGAAAATTATTTTTATGATAGGAAATGCTGTTTAAAAAGATTATGCAGGTTATAAAGTCTTCACACACATATTAACTATTAATTACCCAATCATAATAAAATGTATTTTATAATATGGTAAATGATCTCTCTAGTGATCATTAACCTCAAGGAGGCCTTTAGTTTTTGTTGTATTATACAAGTTTCTAGGTCATTCAATCTCCCCTTCCCTGGACAACTCTTTCTAACATTCTCCATTTCTCTTGCAGCCCAAAACCTTGCTTCTATTCAACTGAGAAAACAGAAGCAATCAGAAGAGAATGTTCATAAGCTCCCATAGTATCCAGTCTTTCCTATATCTGTCCCTAGATTCTGTCCCTTCGTGTTACTGGGAATGAAGAGCCCCAGTCCTCTCTGAAGCTTACCTTTTCACTTACGTGCTGTTGGTGATTGGTCCAGCAGTTCTCATTTTTATTCTATATAGATGTTTTTATCTTTTTTTTTTCTTAATAATGATGTTTAATCTACTTAGTGCACATCTTTACTTGTTTGTTTATTTATTTATTTCTGCGCTATGCAGCATGCAGGACACCTTAGTTCTGCAACCAGAGATGAAACCCATGCCCTCTGCACTGGAGTGCAGTCTTAACCACTGGACCACCAAGGAAGTTCCATAAATCTTTTTCTTGATACTGGATTATTCTTATAACCATGCAGCAAACTACTGTAATCTCTCCCATCTTAAAAAACCAAAACAAAATCCCATTTTTTCCCCACTACATTCTCTACCAACCACTACCCCCTTTCTCTGGATCCGTAACAGAAAGTCTCCTCCGAAAAGCTGTCTCCAATTTCTCTCATTTTCTCCTGACTATTCCTAGCACACTTTTCCCCTCCATTCCATTAAGACTGTCTAGTCAAGTTTCAGTAACATCACTGCTAATCTAAATTAATTCTCAGTCCACATCTTTCATGGCCTACTGGCAATGTTTTACCCTCTTCTCCTTAAAAGTCAGTTCACCTCTCTATTGGTGGGTTCTTTATTTGTTAGTTGTGGGTTCAACCAACCATGGATCAAAAATATTTGGGGAAAAAAAATTCCAGAAAGTTCTGAAAAGCAACACGTAAATTTGCTGTGCCCTGCCAACTGTTTACACAGCACTTATATTGCAATTAGAACTATTTACATGCATTTACATTGTATTAGGTGACACAGGTAATCTAGAGATAATTTCAGCTATACAGGAGGATTGTGTATAGGCTATATGCAAGTATGACATCATTTTACATAAGGGACTTGAGCACCCTTGGATTTAGGGATCCATGGTAGGGGATTCTGGAACTAATTCCCCTACCACTGATTCCAATGGATGACTGCAGTTTCTTCATTTCCTTTTATTTTTTTTTTCTGAAACAATTCTACCTTTTATTTGAATAGAATCATATTGAAAATAAAGGTTCCATAGTTTAAAACCTCTGACCTGGATTTTGGACTAGGACCAACGAGCTAGAAAGTCTGTGTCAGCGGCTGTCATAATATTCCTGCACCAGGACCAGACGAAGAGAATGGACACAAACTATCTGTTTTTACTTTCTGTACACATGAAATTTGATCAAATAATGTGTCTTTTACAAAGCAATCCTGTAAATGAAAGACCCTGGATTTTAAAAGGCGGTGAGTTTGAGACCTGCTTTACAACACCACCCCAGTCATGATACTGAGTATTTTCGCTTTTATATCATAAAATGAAGCTCATCTCCAGCCTCATCCTGTGTTGCAATCACCTGACGAACCCCAGCCCTTCCTTGTCCATCTCATCCTGCAGGTAGAAACCCCACCTCTGAAAGCATCACCTTTTCTTTAGAAGGCTGTCCAGTAATCACAGACTTCAGTCACAGAATCCTTTGACTAAGCCCATCCTTAAGGAAACATAAAGAAAACCAGTTCTCTGTATGTCATTTAAAGACACCTGTGCCTCCCCAAGGCTTTTTAAATCAAGGTACATGAGTGATGTCAGGGCAGAGACCTTAGTGACATGCCTGGGACTGAGGCCCATCGGGTACCCACCCTGGACCTGCCGTCCAGTCTGCTCCCCACCACCCCTCCAGGGGGACAGTCCACACACTGCTCTCCACACGAGGCTCCAGCCTGCCCTCTGGGGTGCTGTCACGCACATCACTTCCCTTCCTCGGAGACACTGCCTCCCTTTCACCCCCATTAATCCCTCCCTTGTTCGCATCTTACTCCTTTCTCTCAAGACCCAGCGAAAAAGCTCAACTCTCCACCGAGCTGTTCCTAAGGCCCCCTTGCCTTCAGCAAGTCTTGTGAAATCAGGGACATGGCAGAGCCGGGGTGGCCCACTCTCATCGTGGCACTGACAGCAGAAGCGGAGGACACGGGACTTCCCCTGAGGAATCCGAGCTCTGTCTGCGTAAGGCCCGAAAGGTCTTATGAAGTTGCAGTAACCACTTGTTAAAAATATTTATCTGTGCCTAAGTTAAATAAACAATTTTAATGTAAACACTCAATAGGGCATCTTCCCCATTGCTCCTAAGATCTCGTCTCTGCGGCCGTGGGCATGGGCGGCTTCACTCCGTTCTGTCTTCTCTGGATCATGACAGAGTTCCAGAACTTCCGGCAGTTCTTGTACTTCAAGAAGTGAGAGGAACAGCTCTCCTTGTCATAGTTATTTTCGGCCATGCATCTGGTAGACGCGTCCGATTCCGACAAGCAAGGGTTTATGTCAGGATCCCTCAGCCTTCGCGTCACCATGGGCATCCGGTGTCTTCTCCCTCGGGCAGCCGCTCCGCCAGCGCCCAGGCTGTCTCCAGCTCCAAACACCCATTTCCTTTTAAAGATGCCTCATTTTCCACGTTTTCCTCCTACCTCCCTGGCGTATTTCTCAGTCCCTTTTTGCTGATTCCTACTCTCACCTTCTAATCTCTAAAGGATAGAGTACCCTTGACCAAGTCTTCAAACTTGTCTTCAAACTTATTCTAATCTTTCAGGAATCTAATCCTGGCCAGTTTCTAAATACCATTTTTACACAAAGACTTCAAAACTTCAGTTCTAAGATAAACCAATCTCCAACAAACTCTAGAGGGTGAACATCCAATAATCACTTATTCTGTATCACCAAATGGACAAACAAGAGGCATTTCAAATTTTGTATGTTCTAAACTAACTGCCTGATCTTCCTCTACAACCTTAACCCCCAAATCTGTTCCTCCAAACGTCTCATCCATCTCAGTAAATCATAAGTCTATCCTTCCTCTATTCAGGCAAAAATGCTAAAGGCATTTTTAAACTCATACCCCACAACCAATCCGTTAGCAAACCTTTCTGGTTCTAATTTCAAAACATATGCAAAATTGAACTACTTTTCATCATCTCCAACTCTATGACTCTGCTCTAATCTATCACAGTCTATCACTTGAATTACTGTAACAGCCTTGAAACTATTTCCACCCATGCCCCCACTCAAAATGGCAACTAGAATGACTTTTAAAATCTAAATCAAGCCACAGTATTGCTCTGCTCAAACTCAGAGTAAAATCCAAAGTACCTATAATGTTTACAGGACATATGCTATGTGGCCTCCATTACCTCTCTGACTTTATTCCTTCTTTTCTTCTTGATTGCACTGGCAACCCACTCCAGTACTCTCGCCTGGAAAAATCCCATGGACGGAGGAGACTGGTAGGCTGTAGTCCATGGGGTCGCTAAGAGTCAGACACGACTGAGCGACTAAGCGACTTCACTTTTCCTTTCATGCACTGGAGAAGGAAATGGCAACCCACTCCAATGTTCTTGCCTGGAGAATCCCAGGGACGGGGGAGCCTGGTGGACTGCCGTCTACGGGGTCGCACAGAGTTGGACACGACTGAAGCGACTGAGCAGCAGCAGCAGCTCCTCTTGATTACTGACTCCAACACAACTGGCCTCCTTATGCTGAATACTAGGAACATTCTGAACTCAAGGCCCCATATGCATAGTTCACTCTTTCAACTCTTTTACATCTTTCCCTCAAATTTCACTTTCTCAGTGAGACCATCTTACACCACTCTATACCCACCATGCCTCCTTCTTATATCCTATTGGCCATTCTTTCTCCTTTTAAACCTGTTTTATTTTTTCTAAGCATTTATCACATTCTAATATCCTAAATAATCTACTTGTGGGTACACTGTCTCTCTTTGCCCACCTGGATGTATGTCCCAGGAATGCCAAGATGTTTGTTGTATGCATTATATTTTCTCAGTGCCTACTGCCTACATGTGATTGGTGCTCAATGTATATTAAAAATATAAAGATATTCCTATCTCTTGATGGAAGACATTCTGCAACAGAATTATATGTTTTATTGCTTTATACCAAAAAGAAATGTTTAAACATCATTTCAAAATCAGTCATTTAGTGAATACCTTAAAGAGAAAGAATGAGCCGAGGAAACCATCTTGCAAATTAAAGAATTCGAAGTATACACACCTCTATTACTTACATTTGTAAAATAAATGATTAAACTATAATGTTAGTATCCCCAATTGGAAAATGTTATATTTACCTTTGTAGTTAGGTCCTGTTCTGCAGGAAGGGTTTCCCGTAAGGCACGCAGACCATGCTTAACCAGTTCATTCAAATTGCCTAAATATAATAAATTTGCAATTATTTCTTAATTCTATTTTCACGCTAGGCTTCCTTTATTTGTCAGGTCTATAGTCTGAAATCATGGTTTTAGTCACACACTAAGTATATCATAATAAAAAAAAAAGTCTAATGTTTTGCCATATAATCTTCTAATAATCTATTATTAGATTGCTATTGTTTTATTTAATGAGAGAATACATGGTTCTTGTTACTAAAGTTACCCTTTTCTTATGCTAAGTTAAATTAAAACCATGATACAAATCAGGATTTTACATCTCAAAGTTTTGTAAAATGTATTCTGTAAAACGTTTGTCACTGTATTTGCTGTTTATAAGAGTCTCCAATTGCTTGTATGTGGTCAATATTGCCCTGATATCAAAACTATACAAAGCTACCAAAAGAAAGTAAAACTACAGATCAGTATCCCTGATTAACACACAAAAACCTCAACAAAATATCAGCATACTAAATCCAGCAATGTTCACATGTTTCCATAAACATTTTACGTATATATAATTTATGTTATACATCATGACCAAGAAGGATTTGTCCCAGGAATGCAAAGCTGGCTGAACATTCAAAAGTCAATGAATGCTAGGCAGAACACTCGATGACATAAATCAAATCAAGATCCTCTATGACCCACCTCCTAGTGTAACAGAAATAAAAACAAAAGTAAACAAAGTGGGTCCTCATTAAACTTAAAAGCTTTTGCACAGCAAAAGAAACTATAAGCAAGGTGAAAAGACAACCCTCAGAATGGGAGAAAATAATAGCAAATGAAACAACTGACAAAGGATTAATTCCAAAATATACAAGCAGTTCGTACAACTCAATGCCAGAAGAACAAACAACCCAATCAAAAAGTGGGAAAAGGACCTAAACAGACACTTCTCCAAAGAAGACATACAGATGGCTAACAAACACATGAAAAGATGCTCAACACTGCTCATTATAGAAAAATGTAAATCAAAACTACAATGAGATATCACCTTACACCAGTCAGAATGGCCATCATCAAAAGTCTACAAACAATAAATACTGGAGAGGGTGTGGAGAAAAGGGAATGTTCGTGCACTGTTGGTGGGAATGTAAATTGATACTGCTACTATGGAAGACAGTATGGAGATTCCTTAATAAACTAGGAATAAAGCCACCATATGACCCAGCAATCCCACTCCTGGGCATATACCCTGAGGAAACCAAAATTGAAAAAGACACATGTATCCCATTGTTCATTGCAGCACTATTTACAATAGCTAGAACATGGAAGCAACCTAGATGTCCACTGACAGATGAATGGATAAAGAAGTTGTGGTATATATACACAATGGAATATTACTCAGCCATAAAAAAGAACAAATTTGAGTCCATTCTGATGAGGTGGATGAACCTAGAACCTATTATACAGAGTGAAGTGAGTCAGAAAGAGAAAGATAAATATTGTATTCTAATGCATATATACAGAATCTAGAAAAATGGTACTGAAGAATTTATTTTCAGGGCAGCAATGGAGAAACAGACTTATGGGGAGAAGGGAGGAGACAGTGAGATGTATGGAAAGAGTAACATGGCAACTTACATTACCATATGTAAAATAGAGAGCCAACAGGAATTTGCTGTCTGGCTCAGGAAACTCAAACAGGGACTCTGAATCAATCTAGAGGGGTGGGATGGGGCAGGAGATGGGAGGGAGGTTCAAAAGGGAGGGGATATATGTATACCTATGGCTGATTCATGTTGAGGTTTGACAGAAAGCAACAAAATTCTATAAAGCAATTATCCTTCAATAGAAAAGTAAATTAAAAAAAAAAAAAGTCAATGAATGCAATACACCACAATAGAATACGGGAGAGGGGGGGCGGGGGGGGGGGGAGCGGCAGGGTGGTGGTGGACACCTGATTACCTTAATAAATGCATAAAAAGCATGTGTTAAAATCTAAGATCCTTGCATAAGCAAACCATTTGAAAACCTGCCCTGTTATCACATTACATCTTTTACTTTTCTTTCTCACAGCTGAACTGATTTATTTATTTATGGACTACTTATTGCAGAAATGTCTATGTGGCTAAAAATAAGAATCACAGAAAAATAAAAGCTGTAAACAGAATGTACAAGTGGTAACTAGTACAGTGGCTCTCAGCTCTGGCTAGGACAAAGCTTCAGGCCAACTGAATCAAGAATCTTCAAGGTAACAAATACAGTTATATTTTGAAAACGTTCTACCAGTGACTGAAACTACCCTGGTAGCCAGAGAAAGTAAAAACTAGTACATATGGCAGAAATAATATACAGTTCACGGACTTAATCTTTTTAAGAGAAGCAGATTTTTTTTTTTTCATGTAGGATACCATGTTTATTCACTACATAAAGACTAGGAGGGCAAAAAAGAAAAATCACTTACACTCCATAAACTCTGACATATGTCTCTCCAAGTAAGTACGAGCTGATTGAGATCGGGCTCCAATGGACATAGCTCTGCAGTCAAAATAGTTAGCAGATGGACAAGTTTGGAAAATGTGAGGGCCCATATCCTACAAACAGAAGAAAAATACACTGCATAATTCTTGACTCTGATTGAGCTAAAAATTAGAAAATTTGTTAGTTTCCAAAAAAAAAAAAATCATTAAATATAACAATACTCTATGAACTTACATCATAACCAGCAATGAGCAGTCCAACACCATATGGTCTCCGGCCGTATCGCTGGGTTGGTATCTGGGTTTCTTAAACTAGTTAAAGAGTTTGTTCTAACAAGAAGTAAAGTACTATCTTTAATTTCAAATTAAACATTATCAAAAAGAGTTCTGTTTTTTTTAATTGCTGCATAATCCACTACCCCAAGAAGAAGAAAATAAAACAAGTATTTCTTTGGTTTAGTGTTGATGTTTGACTATCCACCAAACCCGAAGTGAGTGCTAGCAAGATGATCTTATCTAGTGTAGAGAATTTCATTCATTTTGGATATAAGGGGCAAGGATTTGGGGGGAACATCTAGAACCACCAATAAAAAAATATTAAATCTCTTCTAAAATTGATGTTCAGTTTTTCTGAAATTGGGCTTATCTATATCTGGAACATATTAATTGCTTATCTATAAAGGTTGATAAAAAGAACAACCCAACTCATTTAGAATCTAATCCTCCATAGTAAAACTCCCTACAACTCTCCTTCTAAAGACTTTAAGCATTCTTTTACTAAAAAGTGACTAAACTTAAAGTATGCACAGTCTTACCTATGTTATATATTATCATATTCCTAATAAGTAACATAACAATTAAAGTCTACATCCATAAATGCTGCAATAAATGCATAAATAAAAAGGATACTGCTTCCAATTAGAGATACAAGACGAGACACAGGAAGAGGTCTATCAAATACAAATCTGGAATCCAAACACTCCTGGCGCATAAAATTACTGAAAAAGAAGCAAGAAAAACTGGTAATTTCAAATCACAGAGTCATTCTAATCAAATAATTTGATTTCTTTTTGTTTTCTTCCAGATGTTTACATGAGTGACATCCATGCAATGGAACCATAAACATATAATGACAAGGATGCATTTTTCTACCAAATCTCCTCTATATTTTAAACATTCTATTATTGAAAGTGACTAACCTTAAAGTTTTAACAATTTTACCTAAGTTTGTGTTTCTTAGCTCTTGATAACCTTTGCCTCAGAGCACTTTACAGAACAGAGAAGAAAAGGCTGCACAATAGGAAAACAGCAATCTCTCTTCTCTTACCCTTCCCACTGTCAACAAGACTGTCTTAATTCTATGTCTTGAGCTATCAAAAAGAATAACTTCTTTGCTTTTTTCCTTGAAAGCTGACAAAAATTTCCCCAATAGAACAAACAGAAGAAACTGAATCCATCCCAGGGCACTGTTAACATGTTCCTGTCAATGTTACTTCTATCCATAGCAGTACTCTAGAGGAGACACTACACTGTTAAGTCTCTTAAACCCAACAAGATGCAAGCAAATGCAACACTGGGGAAAAGAAAATTCACACCTAACTATTAAAGCCAAAAGGATAAACTTTTCTTTCATATTGCTCTGTCTAGTTTATGTGTGTGTCACATTCGATGATCAAATGTTGGCTGCGGCAACCAAGCTACTTGTTCACTACTTTCACTTAAGTCCATTTCCCAAGGCTATCTAACACTGCATTGCTCAATATGGCAGGTACTAATAACAAGTGACTAGTGAGCACTGAAAAAGTGGCTAGTCTGAATTAAGATATGTCTTCAGTACAAAATATACATGAAATTTCAAAGATTTAGTGCAATAAACAATGTAAAATATCTTATTAATAAAGCTTTTAAATGATTACATGTGACATGACAATACTTTTGAAAGATTGGGTTAAGTAAAACATTTGACATTGTAACATATATTTTCAACAGCTAACAGAAATACTAATGCAGTTACTATATTGCTGACCTAAGAGAGCAGGGGACTCACCAAATAACTTGAAAATTTTAAACATCATCATTATTAATTGTCCTTGGTGTTTACATTCCTCCTTTCCTAATTAAATCAGACAAGAGATTACTTGTGGCTAACTACCTCCCACTTACTAACACATACACTGAAAGATGCTGTATGAAGTGTTCTACATGTTAAGCTATTTATCAATAACCTTAGGAAAAATTACTAAAAAAAACTGAGAGTGTGAATAACTAGAGCAATATCAGATGGAGTGTTAAAAGTGGGAACTAAAGCCTGTTTAATCCCAAAGCCCCAGCTCCTCATCTGCACTATGCCTCTCAACCGGAAATAATCTATCCCCACCCTACCCTCACAGAAATATACCTGTTGCTCTCCACTTTCTATCTTGTATTACAGATATTCTACTAGATTCTAAGCTCTTAGAAGATGAGATCTATGTCTGATTCACCTTTGTATACTCTTTGTATCCAGCATTGAGCTTTGCAAAAAATAAATGTCAAACGAATACTGGTATATTAAAGACAGCAAGGGTGGTTCAGCTGATCCTTCAGAAACCTGAAGTGTCAAGCTCTTCTCAGATCTAACATCAAACTATATATACCGAGTCAACAAGTCATACATTATTCAATGACTTCTAAAAAGCATTAATGTTAATATGGTTAATCCTATTAGTTACTGCTACAGTGATCAAGAAATGGAATACTTAGTAACTGAGCCCGAATCCATCAAGGTATTAATAATCTTAACTTATAAACACTCTGGCAGACAATTTCCTAAAATATCTGGATCTTTTCTAGAAATGTAACCAATTATGAATCAAAAGGGATGTTTCTTTTGTTTTCCAGGATCATACTCACCATAACAGTCGAGCATCAGCAGTAAGTCCCGCAATTGAGATACCAATATGGTTATCAACATGGAGAATTTTTTTCTGATGAGCTGCAAGTTCTGACTGTGCTCTCTAAATAGAAACATCATTTAAGACAAAAGAGTAAGTTTATAATTTTATTATTTATATAGTGAAACTAACATTTTACAGTGTTTTCTAAAGGAGGAACATATATTTATTGCTTTACTTACCTTCAAGGCAACCAACACTGCATGAGTTTTTGATTTCAGACCAACTGTGGCTGAACCTTGTTTGACAGCTTCCATTGCATATTCAATTTGATGAATTCTGCCCTAAAACGAAAAAAAAAAAAAAAAAAAACCAACACACCTTAGAGTCATCACAAGACCTTTCTATACATTTAAAATAATTCAGTGATCTCAAATCTCAAGTGAGCATAGTTACATCTCAAATGCTGTTTCTTAAAACTAAAAGACTGACTTTAATGATAAACTTAGGCTTCAGGAACATATAAAATGATTATGTTCCATTTTCTCACTTCCTACAATCCCATGAGCTTCTAAACACATTGCAGTCACCAAAAGTCACTTCACAGAAATAATATAAAACATTTTACCTGAGGGCTCCAAACAGTGACATCATTGTCATACTGGTTGCGAAACTGAAAATAAATGAAAAAAGACCTATTAAACACAAGAACATTACAAATTCAAAATCTTAACAAGCTCTATCATTAAAAAATGTTCTCCCATCTATCTCCATCCAGCATTAAGGAAAAGCTATTATTGCAGTCTCACTGGAAGAGTACTACTGTAATCAGCTGCAAGCCAATTTTACGTTTATAAGGAGCTGGGGTGGGGCGGGGGGGAGGCTGGACACGGGCAGGGCAGATCTAGATGGTACTTAACTTCCCAACCAGTCTTGGTTCCTATGTGTCCACTTTCCTTTCTATCTTTGCTTATATTCTTCCCTTATATCAGACCCTAATAAATGATCAAAAGCATTACCTTTTCTTAAGTCTGTCTACCTCTTGAAATCTTCATCTTTTCTCCCCAAATCTCAAAACATACTCCCACCAGTTCTTTTCTGCCTCATACTATGATTTGGGATATGTCTGATTTATCTTTGAACCTTCACTGCACTTAAAACATTCATACTGAATATGTAAAGGCACACACTGAACGTAATGAACACAAGAATGTCCCCAAGAAGCCAGAAGTGGACACAAAGTGCCATAAAAACAGACCCATTACTGCTTTAAAGACGGTATTAAAACAAGTTAACCAGCACAGTACTTGGGAGACTAATCATGGGGTTGAGAAGGCTGAGCGTTGGAATGGCAGGCACAGGCCCGGAATCCCTGAGCTCTATATTAAAACCCTGATTTCATCACTAATATCAGCTTCGGTTCACTCATTTGTACTTATCAGGTGACTAGACAAAGTGATTGAAAAGTGCTTTTTCTGACAGAAATCTAAGAAAAAGATTGCAGAGGGACCCGCCAAGAAAGTGAACGCGATCCAGGCAGCAACCCAAACCCTGGAATCAAGTCCGCAATTGGCAGTACAAGGAGATCTAAAGTTAAGTCCTTATTTTTCCTCTCTCCCACACAGAGCACTAGGGCCCTCTCTGGACCGCTCGGAATCTACTCGACTGAAGGAACCTGAGGAGCGAAATCGGCTGGCAGACCGAGAAGACACTGTTCAAGGCCCGGTGGAAAGCGAAACAAACCCCAAGGAAAGGTCGCACCGGCAGCACAGACTACCGACTTCCACTCTCCCGGCCAGGCCGGAGATGCTGAATCACCGCCTGAACCATCCCGTCGGCTACGGTTCCCAAGTCCCATGGCCCCGGACCGCTCTAAGGAAGGCATGAGAAGAAGCTCCCCAACCCCCAGCCAGCGGACCTCTTCCGCAACCCTGCCTCAGCTCGGAATCCAACGCACCATGATTCCGGCGCGAGCCTGGCTTCGGCCTCCTGCAAGCCTACGGATGGAGCAGCACTGCCGGAGCTTCCGCTCGGCGATCTACAGAGAAGGCTGCGGACTTTGACGGCGGCGGCGCAGGGTAGAATAGTTTATTCCAGAGATATCGATAGGCTTCCCTTGCTTCCGCGCCGTTAAAGCTCTCAGGCGGCTCAGAAGTGGGAGGGGCCTGGGAAGCTAGAGGAACTGAGATTGGCTGGAAACCTTGGGCCAGAAGTGCCCGCGGGAGCTAGGAGCTGGTGGGCTGCAGCTACCAAGTACCCCTTCTTGGGTTCTTGGTGAAGTTACCTGCGTGTTGCCGACCCCTGTCAGTTTCTTACTGGCCTGACCAGATGCACCAGAGACTACAGGTGATCGAAGGTGTGGCTCAGTCTCCCTTTAAGCGATATATGAGGTGTTGTGTAATGTGAGAAGAACGATTCTGAAAGAAAGGCCACAAATAATGGTCCGTTTTTGTGCCAAACATCCTCTCCCTCTATCTTGTTTGTGAACATGCGTTTCTTTCTACTTTGGAATGCTTTCTTCTACTCCTTGGAGAACTCATCTTTCAAGGATTTGTTATCATCGATCACTTTTTAACACTATTATTGGTTTCACCTCAAGAGACTTTACACTCTTTGAGGGCGCCAGTGTCTCTCTGTACCTTCAAAACCAAGCACGATGCTGAAAGATTAGGCAACTAAGGGAAAAGGTGGACATTTTTCTTCCAAGACACGTATTTTCTCTTTTGTGAGAATCTTTTAGTAAATCCTCAAACGAAATAGTTTAGAACAGTATGCAATCAGCTGCCAACCTAACATTTACCGACTGCCAATGATGACTTGAAGTGAAGTGAGGTCGCTCAGTCGTGTTTGACTCTTTGCGACCCCATGGACTACACAGTCCGTGGGATTCTCCAGGCCAGAATACCGGAGTGGGTAGCCTTTCCCTTCTCCAGGGGATCGTTTCAACCCAGGGATCGAACCTAGGTCTCCTGCATTGCAGGTGAATTCCTTAATTGATGACATTTTCTTTATATAAAAGAATGGATAACTAGAGTCAGATAAGGGAAGAGTTGAGAGGGTCCTTAAGTATCTAAGCTTTGCAGATGAAGAAGAGACTCAGCTCACTTAAATGATTTGCTCAAGTTCCCAGCAATTTAGTATCAGACTTTTTTTAAACCTTGTCACTTATATATTTGGGGCATTTTTTCATGTTAAACATTTTCTAGGTTAAACATGACTCCCTAGTATTGTGCATTGGATATTTTATTTACTCAAATTCCTAACGTTTAATATTTAGGTTACCCCTCTCCCAAGCAGCTCATTTATGACATATCTTTTGTGTACACATCTGTACTCCTTTTTTTAGAATAAATTCCTAAAAATGGAATTGTAGGGTCAAATGAAATGGATATTTCTAAAGCTTTTATAAAAAGTACTAAATTGCTCTGCAGAAATGTTTTACCGGAATGTATTCTCAACCATTGTATATGAGTGATCCCCTTCTTAAATTCACCAATATTGCTTGTTGTCATTTTTCAAAATCACTGTAAATTTAGTAGATTAAATTAAAAGATTGCTTTCTTTTGCTTTCGCAGCACCTAGCATAGTGCCTACCATATATTAAGAGCTTAATAAATAATGTTAAATGAGTGAATGTTGAATGGATGCTTAAAATTATTATTTAGCACATAAAAATTTTGACAGTTCTTTTCTACATATCTCTCTGTATTGACATGCCTCACATATATGTATTATATAACTTTTTAACACCAAAATAATGATAAACTCTTCTATACTAGATATAAAAAGTGTGGTCATTTTTCATATTCATAATTTAAAATAATTGTATAGTATTCAGTTGTGTGGAAATAAAATAATTTACATAACTCTGGGCTACCCTGGTGGCTCAGTTACTGGTAAAGAATCTGCTGCAATGCAGGAGACCCAGTTCAGTAGCTGCTTGGGGAAGAGTCCCTGGAGAAGGAAATGTCAACCCACTCCAGTGTTCTTGCCTGGGAAATCCCCTGGACAGAGGCGTCTGGCGGGCTACAGTCCACTGGGTCGCAAGAGTCAGACACGACTTAGTGACTAAACCACCAACCACCACCACCATGGGTGGGAAATTAAATTATTTCCAAGTTTTTGCTACTGTAAAAATAGTATAATGAATATTCTTGTTCAGTTCAGTTCAGTCACTCAGTCGTGTCTGACTCTTTGCAACCCCATGGACTGCAGCATGCCAGGCCTCCCTGCCCATCACCAACTCCTGGAGTTTACTCAAACTCATGTCCATTGAGTCGGTGATGCCATCCAACCATCTCATCCTCTGTTGTCCCCTTCTCCTCCCGCCTTCAATCTTTCCCAGCATCAGGGTCTTTTCAAATGAATCAGCTCTTCGCTTCAGGTGGCCAAAGTATTGGAGTTTCAGCTTCAGCATCAGTCCTTCCAATGAATGTTCAGGACTGATTTCCTTTAGGATTGACTGGTTTGATCTCTTGCAGTCCAAGGGACTCTCAAAATCTTCTTCAACACCACAGTTCAAAAGCATCAAGTTTTTGGCACTCAGCTTTCTTTATAGTCCAATTGTCACATACATACATGATCATCCATACATGACTACTGAAAAAACCATAGCTTTGACTAGACAGACCTTTGTTGGCAAAGTAATGTCTCTGCTTTTTAATATGATGTCTAGGTTGGTCATAACTTTTCTTCCAAGGAGCAAGCGTCTTTTAATTTCATGGCTGCAGTCAACATCTGCAGTGGTTTTGAAGCCCCCCAAAATAAAGTCTGTCACTGTTTCCATTGTTTCCCTATCTATTTGCCATGAAGTGATGGGACCAGGTGCCACGATCTTAGTTTTATGAATGTTGAGTTTTAAACCAACTTTTTCACTCTCATCTTTTACTTTCATCAAGAGGCTCTTTAGTTTTTCTTCGCTTTCTGCCATAAGGGTGGTATCATCTGCATATCTGAGGTTATTGATGCTTCATCCAGCCCAGCGTTTCTCATGATGTACTCTGCATGGAAGTAAAATAAGCAGGGTGACAATATACAGCCTTAACATACTTCTTTCCTGATTTGGAACCAGTCTGTTGTTCCATGTCCAGTTCTAACTGTTGCTTCTTGTACATGCACACATTTTGTGTAGTTTCCTGATTACCTCCTTATGATGAATTCATAGAAATAGAATTGCAGTTCAAAGGGAACCTAAATTTTCAATCATGATAAATACTGCTAAATAGCAAAGAAGAAAAGTTTTATCAATATATTTTCTAGAGTGCCCCTTCCCTTGTCTGCCAGCTTGAGGTTGCCATGGTTAAACGGGGAATGGTTGACTTCCTTTCTATGTCCCAATCTAAAATCTCTCTCCATGCCCCTCCCACCACCACTACCAACTCAGTTGCCTTTCTTCTCCCAAGATGATATGGGAAATGGCAAGAGAGTTCTTAACAAGACTAGTAGTTCTACTACTAGTAGTAGTAGACTAGGAGTTCTGTTGATGCTCTCTGAGCTTAGCAGGTGTTTGCACTTGACTCATTACTTTATGAGTTCTTTGGAAATATTTCCATCCCCAATGAGCAAATGCTCAAATCTCTTACTTGCACTTGGGTAAATACATGTCATCTGGTCTAAAGCATCTAAGGTATACGCCTCTAGCTTGTTTCTCTGGAGGATTCCTCATACTTCCACTTAACCCCTCTCTGGTAGCCCATATCTGACTCAAAGAAACACCCACAGAATGGCTTTGCCTCACATTTCTGGGAGTACAGACATTGACCAAATTAAAAACTCATCTTCACAGCCAATCAAAATTTCTTGCTGCTTAGATTCCCCTAAAGTGTTACCTCCATGAAGGCAGAGGATTTAAATGGCAGAGGTGAACAAATCACCTCTAAAGTCACCTGTGCCTAGAATAGTGAATACTATTAAGAATACTATTAAGTATTAAGAATACTTAATAAATGTTCTATAAGTATTGAATGAATGAGTTCCTCAGATATAAGCCAGACACTAATCCACTATGACACCCAGCTTAGGGATCATATATCTGATTTCCATTAAAGCCTCTTTCCCTAGGCATGCAGTAAGGAAGTCAGTAGACAATTAAAAGTGGCAAAAGCACTTTTGCCACTCCCTTCTTTTTAAAATTTCTAATTTTCATGGTCTTCCACTTTACTGTGGAATGTGAGGATAGTTTACTTTCCTTAGAGCCTCAGCCAAAACTGAAACAGAAAGAATCCCATTTTAACATCCTGCTACACACATTAACAATAGTATTTATTTACTTACAGTTTGTCTCCATCTATTAAATCAAGCCTGCAGAGGACAGGAACTGTGTTATATTTCTTTTTGTATATATATCTAACATATCATACAAGCTAGGTACTCAGTAAGGTTTAGAATTCATGGATGAATATGAGTACTTTAGAAGTAGTGTCTTAGTCGCTCAGTCATGTCTGCCTCCTTGTGACATCATGGACTGTAGACCACCAGGCTCCTCTGTCCATGGGATTCTCCAGGCAAGAATACTGGAATGGGTAGCCATTCCCTTCTCCAGGGGATCTTTCTGACCCAGGGTTCAAACCCAGGTCTCCCACATTGCAGGTGGTTCTTTACCATCTGAGCCACCAGGAAAGCAGTAATAATCATTTCAGATCTATTGCATGTATTCCAGTTCAAAGACTGAAGTCCCAAACTCTGTTTCTAGTACTCTTCTAGCAGAAATCTTTGCATTTGGAAACATTTATAGCAAAATGACAGAATTGCTTGCACTTTAATGTCACCATGCTAGATATTCTCTGCTGCCCCTACTTTACACCCTTTATGGGTTACTTCCCCAAGTTTCATTCCCTTCTGGCTTCTAGTTGAGCTCAGCTGATGGAGTGAGTGAAGTAAGTGAAGGTTGCTCAGTCGTGTCTGACTCTTTGCGACCGCATGGTCTATACAGTCCATGGAATTCTCCAGGCCAGAATACTGGAGTGAGTAGCCTTTCTCTTCTCCAGGGGGTCTTCCCAACCCAGGAATCAAACCGGGTCTCTTGCATTGCAGGCAGATTCTTTACCAACTGAGCTATGAGGGAAGCTGATGGAGAGCATTAGCAAAAGGTCAGAAGGCAGTAGGACGCAGAGGCCAATGTATTTACTACCCGTTCTCCCTCCACGCTGGCCACAGGTTGGCAGTGGCACTGCATCATCTCTTGCTGTTTCCTTGCTCACATTCTGATTATATTCTCTTCAGTTGCCCTTCTCAAGTGTGTCATCTGTTTCTGGCTGGAACCTGACAGATAGAATAGTATTTTCAGTTTTTACAGGGTGCTGGAGGTATACAACACTTTTTTTACTGTGAGAAAAAAATCTGTTGTCTTTTCTTGGTATTTAGTTTTTGCTATACTTCTAGGCACATTAATATTGATGGCTCTGAAATAGCTGGAAAATAGAACAAAATTATGACATGTACCCTTTCCTGTTTGCTCCCTACTCTAAAGTACAGGGGGAAAACTCAGCTTACAGTTGATTTTATACTTTTCCAATAATAAGAGGAATAAACATTTATTTTTATTTTTTCAAATGCAAACAGTATGAGAATAACCCCATTTAATCCACAAGGTAGAAAAAATTACTATTAGAAATTTAGTCATTTTTTTGCCCTATAGAAATATCTATCAAAGAAGGGAGGGAAATTATCCCGATGACACATTTTCCAATATTTATAATATGCATAAATGTATGCAAATGTGTGCATATGCACACAATGTCTCTGTGTGCATATGCATATTGTGGAGTATGACACATTCCATAGAAAGAAATACTGCATTTTTTTTTTTAGGTCAACATGAGTCTAACTGAATTCCCGTCCTACCATGCTGGTGGGAAAGTCAATCTCCATCATTATTGAGCATTTCCTCTCCATCCAGGATTGCACACGTTTCTAGGGTCTTAATCATTGTGGAAATACCTGGAATTACCTCAAATTATTTGGTCATCCATCCACATTGATTTACTCCTGAGATTCCTTTTTATGCCATCTTCCCTTCAGGTCTGTTGACTCCAATATTCTTTTTACCACCTTTAGAACTCAAGAGTCTGGAAACAAGTAAGTGAATTTGCCATCTACTGCACCTGGGTGCAGTCTTCCTCTGTGAGGTTGTGTCACAGAGTAAGATAGGAGTCTTAGCTGTTCACTCAACTTAAAGGCTTCCATCTCCTAAATCTTGAGGAATCTCTCTTCCAGGTCACCCTCAAAGGCATTTCTTTCCTTTTTTTTCCCCCTTCTCATTTCAAAAGACAGAGTGAGCCTTGGTTGTCTCCCTGAAGCTTTTGCTGGTTGCCTTACAGGAATCTGGGGTCTGGATATCTGCTTGGATGTGGTCAAGAAGTAGGGGTTCGATCCTTGGTGGGGGAAGTTCCACATGCCACACCGTGCTGCCAAGAGAAAGAAAAGAAGCAAGGGGATAGGAGAAAACATAGAATTAGTACCTCAACAAAATAAACTGCCACAGAAATTTGTATCCAATTACATATGCTTATTTTTAACCTGTTTTTAATTTGAACATGACACCACAAACATTTCTTCATGTCACATGCTTTTAAATGTCTGTATAACCATAAAGTATTCCATCATATGAATGCATCATAATTTATTTAACCAACATTTGATAGACTTTTTTTTTTCCATTTATTTTTATTAGTTGGAGGTAATTACTTTACAATATTGTAGTGGTTTTTGCCATACATGAATGGCATGAATCAGCCATGGATTTACATGTGTTCCCCATCCCGATCCCCCCTCCCTTGATAGGCTTTTAGATGGCTCACTCTAAAGGTAGCCTTATCTGTATCCACTACAACTTTTTAACTTTTTAAAAAATAGATGCTCAGAAGTTAAAGCTCTCTTCTGGTAATAGCTAAAACTTGAATATAGCAAATTGAAATTAGAAGACATAATTTAGAAGAATAACACTTTAGAATTCTACCTAAAGTGTATAATACAATTTTGCTCCTCAGTGTGTGTGACCAGAAGAGAGCCCTGTACAAAAGCCATTGGCATACTTGAGTTATTTAGAAAAATTTTTTTTCCGGAAATTTTAAGCAATTGTTACAGAATGTCATCTGGACAGTTGAGTAACAATGAATGTTACATGTCCATAGGAAAGTTGCAACTTGGCTCATATTCAAATTTACTTTTGTTTAATTCTAAAAAATCCTGAAGTGACCAATAATGGTCTTTAAACAGAGAATTAATGAGCTTTTCTGGCCTATTCTTTCTGCAAAATACCCTTACTGATCAGTTTTGCACCTGCTGGTTAAAAATCAGGATATACCCTGAGCCAAATCCTTAAGTCATGCTTAAAGGAGCTAAAAGTCATTGGAACCCCAAGGGACCAAAATATTTTTTCTCTTGGTCCACAAGCGCTGCTCTGATACAAGAGTTACTCGGAATGATCCAGACAGTCACCTTCAACTTGCAAAGCCACCAATGTACTCATAGAAAGGAATTATGGAAAGGACAAGTCTTAGAGTCAGATATTTCTCTTTCATTCAACAAATATTTGTCGTTTACCTTACTATATGCCAAGCACTGTTACTATGATGCTGAGAATACCTCAGTAAACAAAACAGACAAACATCCCTGAGTTAGAGTGTTACGAGATGAAATCAAAGAGGAAATGAGCTAGAGGTTGCTGATATTATAGGGCCTGTAGGGTACGGTGAGGACTTTAACTCTGAGTGAGATAGAAAGCTACTAGAAGATTTTGAACACAGATATTTCAGGATTGACAGTTTAAAAGAACTATCCCAACCTTTGTGTTGAAAACAGACTACAGGGGGTCAAGCAGGTTAACAAGAACAAAGCTACTACAATAATCTAAGCAAGTGATGACAATGGCTTGAACCAAAGTTGTAATGGTGAGATTGTAGGAAGCAGCTAGATTCTGGGTATATTCTGAAGACAGAGCTAACCGTGCCTGGCTAATGGACTGGATGTGACATGTAAGAGAAAGAGAAGTTTCAAAATGGCTTATGTATTGGGCCTGAGTAAATGGAAAAAAGAAGTTGCAATGAAATGCAACAAAGAAGGGACTTCCCTGGTGGTCCAGTGACTAATACTCTGCCCTCGCAATGCTGGGGGCCCTGGTTCCATCCCTGTTCAGGGAACTAGATCCCACATGCCACAGCTAAAGAGTTAGCATGCTACAACTCAAGATCCCATAGGCCGCAGCTAAGACCTGGCATAGCTAAATAAAAGTAAATAAAAACTTTTTAAAAATTCAACAAAGAATAGATATGAGTAGTAGGTTTGGGGGGAAAGATGATGACTATAGTTTTGCATATTTCAAGTCTGGGATATCTACTAGACATTCTAATGGAGACATGGAATTGTTAGTTGGCACATGAGTTGGAGTTTAGTGGAGAAGTCCAGGCTGGAGATACAAAATTGCGAGTCATCATCAGAGAAGTATTCAGAGCTAGGACACTGAAGTGAGAGTAGATAGAAAAGAATTCCAAAAACTGATCCCTGGGGCATTTCAATTTTTAAGACAAACAGGTTTGTATTTAAGCCTAGCTACTTATACGCTCTGAGACCTTCAATGACTTATTTTACCTCTCTGAACCTTTGTTTTGTTTTTGTTGCTTAAAGCTGCAAAATTGAGATAATATTGGTCAGCATCATTTATGATTATTGTGATGACCAAGTGAATTTCTCATCTATAGTGCTTAGCACACTGCCTGGCACATGGTAAGTACTCAGAAAATATTAGTGATGATTATTATTACTTTTTAAACCAGCATTTGTCTTCTAAAATGTTGCTGACTACCTTAGTGATAATATAATCATATAATCAATATAGTGGCAATGCCTGCTATTTATCAGCATAAAAAGTGACAAATTGAAAGTATACAGTGAGCCAGTCCCTCCCCTCATATCTAATATCTTAAGTAAGATGTCCTTTTAGCCATGAGTAAAGCCGAGTTTTTTCACCTTGTTTGTTTTTTAAGTCCTCTGAACTGTTTAATTTTGCTTTAATCTGATCTGAAAATTTTTAGGTATTTTTATTTAGCTGCTAAGATCTATGAAACACAATTATAGAGTCTCTCCTTGCAAGCTTTGGCATTCAGTATGACTGACTGCTCTAAAAATAAAAACATGGTTAGTGAAGTCTGAAATAAGGATGCTCTTCTTTAACACATTTGAATAATCATTTGATCTGGAAATTATTTCATCTTTTATTAAAAATGTCTTTTAATTCTCAAAGTAAATAACCTCTTATTGCCCTAGCAAAATAAAATACATTCTGATCTTAGTTTCATAGAAATCACCCTGAGATTGTTTGGAAAGCCACTTTCTATTTTAAAAACAGGCATTTCTTCCTTTAATGGGACAAAACTAGCAATTTTTTTTAGTGTCAGAATGGCTTCAGAATTTCTTTTCCTTTGGCCTGTTGCACAGGTGGCAAGGGTAACCACTGAGAAACAAAAGAATAGAGACATTTTAGGATGAAAAGTGTATTCTTATAAATAAGGCAAAAATTTTCACTAGTTGTATCTCTTTTTCTTTACTCCCTACAAGAGAGAAAAAAAAAATCAATCCATAGTCTACCAGTAAGTAGGCTAATAATTTCTTAGATACTGGTCGTAATAAAAGTAAGTGTAAGTGTTTGTCATTGAGTCTGATTCTGCTGGCTCCTCTGTCCATGGAATTCTCCCAGCAAAAATACTGGAGTGGGTAGCCATTCCCTCTCCAGGGCATCTTCCTGATCCAAGGATCGAACCCAGACCCCCCTCATTGCAGGCAGATTCTTTACCATCTGAGCCACCAGAGAAGCCCCAATAAAAGTAACGTGCCCTTTAAAACCGATGTTTTCTAGAATTGAAGTCTAAGTTATGTGTGCAATTCCCTTCTCTGCTGCTAGGTGGCGATTAATGCCTTGGAGAGAAAAAATCTCCACCCATCCCTTGCCCTCCCCTTCATCTTTCCCCACCCAGAAAGATACGTGCATTTTCTTTCCCTTAAGGTAAGAATTTTCTTAAGGATAATTTTCTCTTTCCTACTTTGTTTTGTCCTAGTGAATTTACATTCACCTTTTCCTTTAATTGTTAAGAATAACACATACAAAGCCAGCACAGTCTGCCATAGCTCGAGAAGGATAGATCATATCTCTTAAAGAGGGTGGTTTCCAAACAGAGAGTATGTTCATGAGTGATATAGAGTAGGAAGTTGTTACAATTTCCCTGCAGAGGTTTGTTTTTCTCAATTTTAGTAAAGAAAAATTTCCTGTGAAAGGAATTACAACTGGACCACACTACCATTATGCCAAATGTTGTATAATTATAAAACAAAAATAAAGAAAATAATTTTTTTATTTCAATGTGGTGAAATCGCTTTTTTTCAAGTGAACTACAGGACAAACGGTGAAAGCATTTTTCATAAGACTCACAGAGTGGTATTATACAAAACAATAATACTTTTTTTCAGATAACCTGCCCTGATTTATCTGTTCTTAGCGAAATTATTTAAAGACTACACATAGTTTCTATTTATAAGTCTACTGAATTGCATCTACATCCTTTTTAAAAAAAGTATTTAACTGGAGACGTTGTGTTTCATGACTTTCTTTACCAAGTGTATATGTAGTGGGTGTTGGTTTTATATAAAATTCAAAATATCAAATCCTTGTTCAAAGAAGACTCTCAGTTTAGTTCTTAAACCAGAAAGACTCTCCCCAGGCTGAACTTAATGAAGCCGAACACCAAAAAGAAAAGCTGCCCCTGGCATTCTAGGCCTTCCCAGCATCCAGATGGCCTGTCTGTAGCCTGGCCAGAACCAAGCCCTTCCTGCTGCTGGCCTTGGATGACAGCCCCGGCTGCACCAGCTTCCATACCCTATTAACTCTCCAGTGTCCAAGACGTTTAAGAAGAGTTGGGACCTCCACTGTGATTTGGACTGAAAGGGTAAATCAAATTTTAAGCTCAAAGTTTACTTTATAAAATTTTTATCCATGTCCCTTCCTCCCTCCCCTCCCATAGGCTCTTGCCCACAGTAGCTCAGTCAGCCGATTGGCATCAGAGGAGCACCGTTTGGAAGGGAGTGTGTGTGGGCAGTCTGCAGGTGAGGTCAGGGCTGCCAAGGCAGACCATGCGGTTTGTCCTGTGCCTACACCCAATACCTGACTTGTGCCTTTCCAGAGCATGAGTAGACACACAGCCGTCCTGCTGTTCAAGGTGTGGGTAATTTTCAAAAGTATTTTTTTTAAATAACTTGTTCACAGACTTAAGTTCAGCCAACAAGAGTGCAGAAATGGGAGATACACCATGACCATGCATGGATTGAAGAGAACTTCTCTGAAGTAGTTGTGCCAGAAAAACAAACCTACTCTGTGTTTTAAAAGTATCCTTGGAAGTCTTACTAGTGGCAGCAATTGTTCTCGTCTTGGGTTTTCAGAGGTTTGTTTATATGTGGGATTTTCACCAGGTGGTAATGTACAAAGCAAACGTTACACCTGAAGGCAGAATTTCTCTATGGTTTTGCTTTTCTCCACATAGAAAGATGTTATTAACTGATTTGTAAGGGTGCTTCTCTGTTGGCAAGAATAGGTATTTTCAGTCGAAAGCCTATATCAGTCTCCTTATTTTTGAATCTCATTTCTTAGTTCTGTGCTCACTGTTATTTTTAATTATTATTATTATGCCTGTTGCCAAGCTATTCCACTTTCCACAGAGTTGATTAGAGACCTGAGCAATCCAGGCCAACATAAAGTCCCAGTTTCCAGATCAGACTCCATGAAAAAAGGAAAAAAAAATAAAAAAGAACAGCAAAAGTACTAAAGGTCTGAAAAGAGCTTAGAGCTGTAGAGGATAGAGTTTAAAAACAGGAACTCACAGAAGGAAGAATGAAAGGATTAAAAAAAACAAACAGTACTGAGATGAAAATAAAGTATATAAAAGAGAGAATAAAAATAGATCTGATCTATCTGGTGCTTTGCAGTGTTTAGCCCTGGGGTGTTGGGTGGCTCCTCTGAGCAACAGAACCTCTCTCAAGAGTTGACGTGAAAGACCACTTTGACACCGGTTTTGCATTTGTGAATTTAGAACTGAAACCCTTCCCTTGACCCTCTCCATCTCCCCAGCTCTGTTCAGACCTTCATTCCCCTGGTTTCAGCTTGCTTCTCTGCATCTGCCTGACTCAAATGCACAAGATTGTGTTTCCAGGCCATGACCTTGTCTCTTTGCAACTAAGATGATGAAAATTGGGACTCGCTATCCAGCTATGTTGTCTCAGGCCAGTTTGGGCAATTCCTCCCCATTGGACCTAGTCCTCAGGACTCTTCTTTCTGTGAAAAATGTAGTGAGCTAGACAGGCATTTATGAGAGATTTGTCCCCAGTGGGGATAGGATATCATTTCTCAGAAAATGGGCTGAGGTCATCTAAATGCAGAAAGAGCAAAAAGGTTCATCACTTCTGAACATAAATGTCTAATGACTGATACTGAAAACTGACAGATTGCAACTGGATTTTCACAGAATAGGAAAATTCTACTCGCATGAGAAAGTATATGTGAGAAAAAAAAGAAACTAACACATGGAGTTTAGAGGTCAACTTTTTCTCTTAATAAACCTGAAGAAAAGTGCAATTAAAGGGGGACATAGTTTAGAATAAGTCATCTGATGTTAGTTTAATGCTCTTTTTTTGAAATGTGCATTTTGTTCCTGGAAAAGAATTTTACTTCCCTTTTCATTTTGAGGAGAGGGGCAAAAACTTGGGAGCATCATTCCTGTGTTCTAGTGCCAAAAGAAAATTGCTGGCATGAGAAATGTTATGAATTTATGAAAAACAATAGTTTTCTCCCCTAATTAGAATGCTGTGTTTTTCACTATTTCCCCCCATCACCATGAGAGTACATGTACAAAAAAATGGCATCTTTGCATACAACCCTTTGACCAGATTTCATAATTCTTGTTCTATGCTAAGAAGAAGTCTTTACTAGTTTCAGCCTTTACAAATAAGTCTGTAAGTTTCTGAGGCAGCGAATATCAGTTGGGTCTTCTCTGTCCTCTGTCTCTTGACCCCCAGCTGAAACCCTCTATTCACCTAAAAAGGTGAAGCTAGACCTTATTCTACAGAGCATTTGTTCCTTATGGTGCCATACAAAATTGTGGGGACTCCACTCTGGCCGAAGAGAGAGAGACTGGCTGCCAACCAGTTCAGCTGGCTCAAGAGACGCCAGCTTCCTTGTCCTCTCACAGACAGGCCCTTCTGTGCTGACCTTTGACTAATTGGCAGGGCTCTTGAGCTCTGACCCTGCTTTCTCTCTGGCCACACTCTTCTTCCCCACATCGTTGGTCCTTCTTGGAAGGGCGAAGAGCCCGAGGAAAAGGTGCTGGGGAGAGGAAAAGTGTAAGTCCTGACATTCAAGCCCCTAAGGATATTTCCCCCTCCTTGATAAATGTTACTGTTCATTTAAATGGATGTCAACGAAAGACTTGCAAATTAGTGGAAACATAGGGAATTTAGCGTGGTCTATGCATTGGGGTAGGTAACATACAAATCTCAGGAGACTATGCTAGTTGTTTTGCAAATGTCCTATAGTCTTTTTAAAATTCCATATTTAATGGATTTTTAAAAACATTTTCTTACTTTTTGTAATTATTATGACCTGTAGTTCCACTCTGTGGAAATAGATTCCAGGAAAAACTGCAATGCATATAGGCAATGATCAAAGAGCATAAAAAACTGATGTTAAAGCTTTTAAAAATTCCAATAATTTATCTCATAATCAATTAATTACTTAACTAATCTTGAAAGAGCCCCAACCAATATATACTTAAGACCCTTCATACCATGTTTAAAACATTTATTTTAAG
Organism: Muntiacus reevesi; assembly: GCF_963930625.1. NCBI lineage: Eukaryota > Metazoa > Chordata > Mammalia > Artiodactyla > Cervidae > Muntiacus > Muntiacus reevesi. The sequence goes on from NC_089257.1 coordinate 54,011,121, forward strand.
GTAAGGAATATGGAAGAACAATTGTAGAACTGTAGAAGTCCCTTTTCAATTGTGAAAGCAAAGATTTGAATGTATTTTCCTGATTTCCCTTCGATGACTTCAGTTATGGCACCTTATTTGCATGTATGGCATCTCTCCTGCTAGCTTCCTAGAAAAAAAAACTCCCTCCCTCATTTGGTCATGTTTGTGACCCTTTAAATCTAGCCCCCTTACCTTCTGAAAGTTGGCATTCAACTGAAACCAGAGCCAAAAAAAAAGAAAAAGCCCTTTCCCGGTTTGTTGGCAACTTGTTGAAGGCAATTGACTGCTTTTCAATAGAAAACATTTCCTTCCCCTATTGTGTCACCTCTACCCCTTAAAACACTTTTCAGAGCTCTGACTGAGCCCTCCCTCGATTGCCAGACAATGGCTTCCTTTTAAATAAACTTAGAAGCAGCTGGTGTCATACGCAGGTATTTTCTTGAGAAAAGAATCGTTGATCTCCACCCATAAGGTGTACATAGTTAAGAGCACCACAGAACCAAAAGGGACTTCCCAATTCAACCCCATCCATGAATTTTACAGGGGAAGAAACTGAGACCCAGAGAAATAATTTCTAGAGCAAAGATTCCTCCCTTTTTCTGTGCTATGTACCAGCTTGTCAGTCTGGTAAAGCCTGTGATTCCCTTTCAGAATGTTTTTAAGCATGTCAAATAATGCACATGAAGTTGGACCCCCTTCCTTAAATCATGTAGAAAAATTAATTCAAAATGGATCAAAAACATAAACATAAGAGCTAAAACAATGCAATTCTAAGAAGAAAACATAAAATTAAACCTTATGAAGGTAGATTAGGCAATGGTTTCTTTAGTCTTTTTAAAAGCAGTTTTATTGAAATTTAATTCCTATGCCATTTTGTTTTTGTTTTTGTTAGTTGCTCAGTGTGTCTGTTGACTCTTTGCGACCCCATGGATTGTAGCCTCTCAGGCTGCTCTGTCTGTCCATGGGATTTCCCAGGCAAGAATACTGGAGTGGGTTGCCATTTCCCCCGCCAGAGGATCTTCCTGACCGAAGGATAGAACCTGGGTCATCCTGCATGGCAGGCAGATTCTTTACCATCTGAGCTACCAGGGAAGCCCAGAAAATTTGTCTATTTAAGATATGCATAGGTTTGGCATATTTACAGAACTGTACAACCATCACTATAATCTAATTTTAGAACCTAACTTGTTTCATTTTTTTAAACAATAAGGAGGATTTATTGGTTCATGTACAGAGACTATCAAACAATGACACCAAGGTCTAGATTTTTCTAAGCCTGTCTGTTCTTTTCTTCTGTCATTTTTGTTTCTTTTATTTTTTCTTAAGAAAAATTAGATCTAATAAGGGACGTGTAGCCAGGATATTTAAAGAACTCTGGCAGCTCAATAATTAAAACAAACCATCTAATTAAAGCATGGGTAAAAGATATGAATGGGCATTTATCCAAAGAAGACATACCATGACCCATGGCCTACAGCCATGTGAAACAGTGATCAGCGTCATTAACGGTTAGGGAAATGCAAACCCAAACCACTTCATACCCCTTAGGATAGCTGTAATCAAAAAGCATGCAATAATGAGTTGGAGAGGATATTGTGAAATTGGAATCCTCAAACACTACTAGTGATGAGCTAGAATGGTGCAACCACATTGGAAAACAGTTTGGCAATTCTTCAAAATGCTAAACATGGTATTACCATATGACCAAGCAATTTCACTCCTAGGTATAAACCTGGGCTTCCCAGGTGGCTCAAGTGGTAAAGAATCTGCCTGTCAGTATAGGAGACATGGAAGAGGAAATGGCAACCTACTCTAGTATTCTTGCCTGGAAAATCCCACAGACAGAGGAGCCTGGTGGGTTACAGTCTATGGGGTCTCAAGGAATTGAACACAACTTAGTGACTGAGAACACAAGTATAAACCCATTAAAAAGGAAAACATAGCATATATCTACACAGACATTTGTGAATGCTCATAGCATTTCAACTATTATTCATGCTAATTGAAAAGTAGAAATAACCTAAATGTCCATCAATATGAATAAACAAAATATGGTATTGCCACGCAGTGAAATATCAGATGGCAATAAAAAGGAATTGAAGTCCTGATACATGATACAACTTGGGTGAACGTTGAAAACATGCTAAGTAAAAGAAAACAGTGACAAAAGACCCATATTGTATGATTCCATTTATATGAAAGGTTCAGAATAGACAAATTTACAAAGACAGAAAGTATATTAGTGGTTGCCGAGGGCTGGGGGACAGAGAAGAAAAGAGTAGGTGGTGACTGCTACTGAGTATGGGTTTCTTCTTGTGGTGAAACTATTCTAAACTTAGATTATAGTGATGGCTGCATAAGTCTGTGATTATATTAAAGGCTTTGAATTGTACATACACTTTAAATGGGTGAATTTTATGCTATATGATTTTTATCTCAACAAAGATGTCTAAAAAAATATAATACAGTGATTTCCCTGGTGGTACAGTGGATAAGAACCTGTCAGTAAGGGACACGGGCTTAATCCTTAGTATGGGAAGATTCTACATGCCCGGGAGCCACCAAGCCCATGTACCACAACTAAGCTGAGGCCCATTTGCCTAGAGCCTGTGCCACACACCAAGAGAAATCCCCACTTGCCACAACTAAAGAAAAGCCTGAGCACAGCAATGAAGACCCAGTACAGCCCATTGCCTATATGAAAGGAGAGAGAGATGACAGAGAAAGCAAAGTATTTAAAAAAAGAAAATATGTAGAATCCAAAGGAAGCCAATTATCAAAATACAGTTATCAGAATATTAAAAATAAATATATGATATGGTAGCAATATATGTGCTTCTTTGTTAACATGCTAAATTACAAGATGTTTAACAGCAAGTCTGTTCAGTCAGTTCAGTCCCTCAGTTGTGTCTGACTCTTTGCGACCCCATTGACTGCTGTACTCCAGGCTTCCTGGTCCATCACCAACTCCTGGAGCTTATTCAAACTCATATCCATTGAGTCGGTGATGCCATCCAACCATCTCATCCTCTGTCGTCCCCTTCTCCTCCCACCTTCCATCTTTCCCAGCATCAGGGTCTTTTCCAATGAGTCAGCTCTTCGCATCAGGTGGCCAAAGTATTGGAGTTTCAGCTTCAACATCAGTCCTTCCAATGAATATTCAGGACTGATTTCCTTTAGGATGGATGGACTGGTTGGATCTCCTTGCAGTGCAAGGGACTCTCAAGAGTCTTCTCCAACATTACAGTTCAAAAGCATCAATTCTTCTGCGCTCAGCTTTCTTTATAGTCCAACTCTCACATCTATTCATGACCACTGGAAAAACCATAGCCTTGACAAGACAGACCTTTGTTGACAAAGTAATGTCTCTGCTTTTTAATATGCTGCCTAGGTTGGTCATAACTTTTCTTCCACGGAGCAAGCATCTTTTAATTTCATGGTTGCAGTCACCATCTGCAGTGATTTTGGAGCCCCCCAAAATAAAGTCTGTCACTGTTTCCATTGTTTCCCCATTTATTTGCCATGAAGTGATGGGACTGGATGCCAGATCTTAGTTTTCTGAATGTTGAGCTTTAAGCCAACTTTTTCACTCTCCTCTTTCACTTTCATCAAGAGGCTCTTTAGTTCTTCTTCGCTTTCTGCCATAAGGGTGGTGTCATCTGCATATCTGAAGCTATTGATATTTCTCCCGGCAATCTTGATTCCAGCTTGTGCTTCATCCAACCTGACATTTCGTGTGATGTACTCTGGATATAAGTTAAATAAGCAGGGTGACAATATACAGACTTGACATACTCCTTTCTCAATTTGGAACCAGTCTGTTATTCCATGTCCAGTTCTAACTGTTGCTTCTTGACCTGCATACAAATTTCTCAAGAGGCAGGTCAGGTGGTCAGGTATTCCCATCTCTTTAAGAATTTTCCACAGTTTGTTGTGATCCACACAGTCATTTGGGCTTTGGCATAGTCAATAAAGCAGAAGTAGATATTTTTCTGGAATTCTCTTGCTTTTTCAATGATCCAGCAGATGTTGACAATTTGATCTCTGGTTCCTCTGCCTTTTCTAAATCCAGCTTGAACATCTGGAAGTTTCATGGTTCATGTATTGTTGAAGTCTGGCTTGGAGAATTTTGAGCATTACTTTGCTAATGTGTGAGATGAGTGCAATTGTGCGGTAGTTTGAGCATTCTTTGGCATTGCCTTTGGGACTGGAATGAAAACTGACCTTTTCCAGTCCTGTGGCCACTGCTGAGTTTCCAAATTTGCTGTCATATTGAGTGCAGCACTTTCACAGCATCATCTTTTAGGATTTGAAATAGCTCAACCGAAATTCCATCACCTCCACTAGCTTTGTTCGTAGTGATGCTTCCTAAGGTCCACTTGACTTCACATTCTAGGATATCTGGTTCTAGGTGGGTGATCATACCACCATGGTTATCTAGGTCATGAAGATCTTTTTCGTATAGTTCTTCTGTGTATTCTTGCCACCTCTTCTTAATATCTTCTGCTTCTGTTAGGTCCATACCATTTCTGTCCTTTGTTGTGCCCATCTTTGCATGAAATGTTCCCTTGGTATCTCTAATTTTCTTGAAGAGATCTCTAGTCTTTCCCATTCGATTGTTTTCCTCTGTTTCTTTGCATTGATCACTGAGGAACAGCAAGTCTGTTCAGTACCATAAATTTGACATAGTGATGAATAGATATGATAGGTTCAGATACCTGCAACAAATGTGAAAGCAGTAAGAAATGTCTGACTTCTCTTGGCAAAAATCCTTAAGTACTGCTAATACTCTGTGGTTTCTTGTCTACATTAATAATCAAAGGACTATGTGGCCAATTTAAGCCTACAAATGGGAGGATGTGAATGATAGGGCAGAATTGGGAGATCTCTTGAAGGAAATGGTAAATTTCAATTAGACATCAATGAAAATAATGATGTAATTTTTTTCGGCTTTAAAATTCACAGACACCCTGAATTCTGTCTGTGGATGGAATGGACCTCCTGGGGATCCATCAAGAGAATTAGTGAGAAAACTGGTTTAAAATCTGTTCCTCCTGACTTAGCCCAGTTCTCTATCTAATGCTACATCCCACTCCACCCCCCGCCACCCCACAATGAAGAGGATTAAGTAGAAAAGAATGAGTTTTACTTTAATTGCTGCTTCTGCTGCTGAGTCGCTTCAGTTGTGTCCGACTCTGTGTGACCCCTTAGATGGCAGCCCGCCAGGCTCCCCCATCCCTGGGATTCTCCAGGCAAGAATACTGGAGTAGGTTGCCATTTCCTTCTCCAATGCATGAAAGTGAAAAGTGAAAGTGAAGTCGCCCAGTCATGTCCGACTCCTAGCGACCCCATGGACTGCAGCCTACCAGGCTCCTCCGTCCATGGGATTTTCCAGGCAAGAGTACTAAAGTGGGTTGCCATTGCCTTCTCCACTTAAATTGCTAGAGTGAGTCAATTCTAAAAAGAGAGAGGAACTGTTGCTTGATGGAAGTTTCTAAAGAGTAAAAAGGATTTTAACTATAACCCTTCCCTACCTATTTCATTCCTGCCCCACTCACACAACCACCACCACTGTCCATACAACTCATATACACTACACTACCAAATGATATTATAATTATTATATTTCAATAGAAGACGTTGATTTAGAAAACTAATTGTTTAGTGGAATGTGCCATTTTCTAGAGGGAATATTTTTAAGAATTTGGTTTTAAAAACCTAGTGAGACAGAAAAGCTGCCAGCAGAAACTGAATTTGCTGGAAGTAGAGTGAGGTAACTAAACTAAAATCACTAATTTTAGATTTTACAGAAATTTAGCCACTTTTTAATTTAGAGGGGAGCTTACCAGGGCATGCCATCTTAAGAGATAGCTGCTGATAAACATGTGGTTGCTAAGAGGTAGAATGCAGGAAAATAAACAAATGGTTTGCCCTTATTCAGTTCAAACAACAATAAATACCAGATGATTACACACAGATCAAATAAATAATTTTTTGAAATAGGAATGTGACATTCCCACTATTATTTGAAACCCAGGACAAGGAGGTTTTTTGGCCCTGTTCTTAATTGTGCCTTCCTTCCAAGTCACTTCCACCATGCCTGATAATAGTCATAGAACCTAGACCATGGTTTGGGATTGGGCATTAAGACTGTTGGTCACTTAAGTACTGGAACTTATTAAAAAGTTAGACAAACCCTAATCATATCTTCTGAATTTTTTAAAAAGACATGTTTTGACTGTGGTGTTTTGTAGTTTTGTTTTTTTCTGGCATCAATAATTCTCTGGCCAATATACTTTGTATACCAAAACACTAGAGTCAAAAGGACAGAATATCTAAAATTGACACCATCTGGAAAACCCAGGTTGAATGGCCACTGTAGTTATAGATATCCCAGATCAAGTGAATCGTAAGTACAGTAAAAATGGGGAAGGTCCAGAACAAGATCACTGGTCAGGATTCCAAACCATAGCAAAGTCATGTGTTTCGAACCCAGCAGCCAAGGTCCATAGATTCAGATTCTCATCCAGAACAAGAATCAGGGCAAGCTGCTGGTCAGAAACCATGGAAGAGAAGCAACCCGATGAACTCAAAGACTCTGGGGAGTAAAGGTAGGTAGCCAAATAGCCAGGGTAATGGTCCATTAAGTGGAACTCTCCAGGGACTGATAGAGAGGGACAGGTAGATAAGACAGACAATTTGAGACTTGGTAACAGAATAGCTCCTGCCTCAGGTCTAAAGATCTGCTGATTCTGATTGAGACAGAACTTAGTCCCTACAAGGCTAGCCTGAACCTGCAAATGGAAGGAGCGGGGAGATGGGGCAGAGGTTGGGGAGTAAGGAAAGGCATCGGTGGAGCATCGTCTGCTTTTGGTGAATCCTAACAAATCACTATGTGTACACATGGTTATTTATAGATATAAATAGCAACAACCATAATTATAGCTGATATAGAGCACTTAAGTATTACTGTTAATAGCACTGGGCATATGTTAATTTATTTAACCTTTATAACATGCCTACGTTCAGGTTGTGATTTAACCAGCACACACTCTAAAAACATTAATTAATGCAGCTTGAGACACTAATATGGGCTTCTCCCCAGTTGGCTCAGTAGTAAAGAATCTACATGCAATACAGGAGACACATCCTCTGGAGAAGGAAATGGCACTCACTCCAGTATTCTTGCCTGGGCAATCCCATGGACCAGGGAGCCTGGTGGGCTACAGTCCACGGTGTCTCAAGAGTCAGACACGACTTGGTGACTCACCCACCACCACCATCACTAGCTGGTACTCTTCCCATGAGGGGGACTCCTTCCAGAGCCTAAGAGTGGGTGGGCTCTTGTCTAACATTTGGAAATGAACTGTCTGAGGAGACACATCTGCTGACAAAGCAAAAGACTTTATTGGAAAGGGACGTCCAGGTTGGCAGAGACCAGCAGGCACGGGAACCCAGGAGCACTGCGCTGCTGGGTGGCTGAGGCTCAGGTTTTGCGGTAATGGGGTTAGCTTTCTGGTTGTCTCCGGTCAGTCACCTTGCCCATGGCCATGTATGGTCCAATGCAAGGTCCTCCTCAGTCAAGAGGCTTTCCGGGGCAAGGGTTTCTAAGAGGTTGGCAGGACGTATTGTGGGCTGGTGTCCTCTCCCTCCTTTTGGACTCTCTGGAATTCTCCAGTTTCTGGTGGCAGCACTGTGTCCCTCATCAGGATCTCCTCATTACAGGTTCTTATCGTGCCTGGCTAAGGCAGGTAATTTGGGTCAGTGGCTCCCTATTATTATATGCTTTATGAAAAAGAGAAAACAGACACAGAAAGTTAAGTGATTTGTCCAAGTTCCTGTAACTAGTGAGGGGTAAAAGTGGGATTGCACTGGATTCAGTCTTCCTTACTACTCCATAGCCTTGTTAGTTGTGTGTGTAGATGTATATGTGTTTGTGTGGTGTATACATACTTATCCACACAGGTGTGTATATTTACATGGTATCTATGTGTATATTTACATATGTACACACACAGGCACACACACATATAGATACAGTGGTATGCTGGAAGCAAATGTTCACATCTCTTCCCAACTCTACATTCAATATCATCATATTAGTAGCTTGAAATTGGCCATAGTGGGAGTATTTTCAGCAAGAAAATTGGCAAACGCAATAAACCAGGTCTTATTTGAAGGGCTGACTTACCACTGCACCACTGGGTATACATATCACATAGATACACACAGTATCTTATGAATAGGCATATATAACATAAGTAACCAAAAACAGAAATAAATGCCTATTATAAGCCCTAAATATGTTAAAAATCCTCAAATGTCAAATTAAGTATTATAAAAATACTAAGTTAAAGACTGTAACAACTTTATGTTGGACTACTTCCCCTCACACAGCCTATATTGGTTAAAAGATCAAATATAATGGCTTCTTTAGAAGATATTTGCTAAAAAAAGAAGATATTTGCTACACAATGTTAAATTTTAGTATAGCAAAAATGTTTTGGTATTACTCTGTGATAGGTCCCTATCAGCCCTAGATCTACTATGTTGCTAAAAGAAAAATACTAATTATAAAAAACCCCAATGTTGATGTTTGTGATTGCTGTTTTTCAATTAGCCTCTTCACAGAATTAGTAGTGGAAAAGATACAATGCCTATGGCTTTCAATGAAATGTGCCTTTGGGTTGTTGTGAATTTTAATATGAAGTTCATTGCCTGGGATCTGCACAACTTTTGTTTAACTGAATAAAATCCTGCAAATGGGGATCAACTTCCGTTGTTCAGTATTTATTATTGTTTCATTCACAGTGAAACAGGAACTGTAAGCATTGGGATAAGTGGACTGAAAGGCTTCTAAATCTCACTGGAGCTTCTTAGATTGAGCCCCATTATGTGCAGTAATCTGATCTGATCATTTCCAGCAGTGAAAACCAAACCTAAAGAGGTCTTCTTGCCACCTCATACAACATGTAGGCAAGAGTAGGCAACAATCTGTGTCCTTTGATCCTTCCCACTAAATGAGTATCATGGAGTTGTGTAAGGCTGAAGGTCTGGCCACGAGGACAAGAACAGATTCTGTCCTGATGCAGGAGGATGGAGTCAGTAGGTGACAATAATACATGGGACTGGATCGTGGTTTTTTTGTCTTTGCAAAACTAAATATGTTAATTCTAAGCCTCACAGTCCTCTAATGCCTGGTGTACTGTCTTTAACAAAAATGTGTCTTGGGTAAAGTGGTCATCTGAACAGATTCTGAGCACAGTCTTCACTTTTATAATGCTGAGAGGCAGTGGAGACCATACAACTGCCTTCTGGGGCTGTGACTGCATCTCTTCATCTCAAAGGACAGAGCTGAACACAGCTAGCTTATTATTATTATTTCAAGTTTACATTAATAAAAAAGGGTTGTTATGCATAAGCTGTAGGAAAGCAAAACTCAAAGTAAATATATTCATGTATTTCATAAACATTCATGTGCTACATAGTCAAGGAATCAAATAAAAATAAAACAGCACAACTTGATAGAAACATTATGCTAAGTTTTATTCCCAAACCAGTTGAGGTGAATTTTTTTTAAAACTTCATTTTCTCATATACTGCTTTGGAATCCTAAAATTATACTGGAATTACTCCAGAAGTCCTAAGATACTAAAGCATATCCATTTATCTTGATAGATATAGATATTACAAAATCATTCATGAGGCTAGTGTTTTCTCTGACTTTCCTGAACATAATGAATTAAGACTGGGGAGAATGATGAATACCCTGCTAGTACCATTTTAACAAAAATAGAGAAGAAAAAAAAGATTGGAAAGAGAAAGAAGACAAGCAGAGGATACTAGAGAATACAAAGTAACCAAACAAAGTTTGAGGGAGCAAGTCAGTCTGAGTTTTACTCTTGCTACCATGGGTGATGTAATTTGTTAAACTTTTAATTTAAAAAAAATGACCTTGAAATCTAATTATTATTATTATATTTTCTTATTCTCTTTTAAAATAGGAAACACTGTAATAATTCTTGATGTAAACATGGACATATAGGTGAGGAATTACCAAAAAAATTGCTTAAAAATTTTTTTTATTGGAGTTTATTTGCATTACAGTGTTGTATTAGTCTAAAAGATTGTTTTTAAACAGTTTGCAAATTCAGAGTACAGTACTTTCACTAGGATGTCCATTATTTCTCTGCAGAGTGGGAAGAAGTGCCATGGACTCACCTGTCTTTTCCTGTGTGCATGCTGTCGCTTCCGTCGTGTTCGACCCTTCCGTCCCGTTGCCTGTAGCCCACCAAGCTCTTCTGTCCATGGGGTTCTCCAGACGAGCATATTGGAGTAAGTTGCCATTTCTTCTTCCAGGGGATCTTCCCAACCCGAGTCTCTTATGTCTTCTGCATTGGCAGGCAGGTTCTCTACCCGTAGGGTCACCTGGGAAACCCAAACTAGATTATGTTATGTTGAGGATTACAGATCTCAACACAGCACACATCCAATAATCCAGAAAGATATTATTACCCACCATAACATAAATAGTCAGGGAACTTTTAGAGTGAGACCACTCTATACAGAACAGTATACACTCAACCTTAAAAATCTGATTTTGGTGACATTATTATTGGATCATTTGCATCCAGCAAATCTAACCCATCAACAAGCATGTCTGTGAGAAACAAATAACTATTCTTCAATAGTTGCAATGATTTGGTAATTTTAAATGTGTAATTATTTTTACATTAAGATAATACCTTTATTTAGATGCTTCTGATATTTCTCTTCTTTAAATTTCTTTTTCATCAAGCACAATGTTAACTGTTTTTGCCATACCCCACAGCCTGTGAGTTCTTAATTCCCTGACCAAGGATTGAATCTGTGCCCCCTGCATTGGAAGTGCAGTCTTAACCACTGAACTTCCAGGGAAGTTCTTAGATGCTTCTGATATTTAGAATTTCACATTGAAGATCTTCTTATTAGTTTTACATATACCATTATCAGGATATGCGGAGAAGGCAATGGCAACCCACTCCGATGTTCTTGCCTGGAGAATCCCAGGGACGGGGAACCTCGTGGGCTGCTGTCTATGGGGTCACACAGAGTCGGACACGACTGAAGCGACTTAACAGCAACAGCGGCAGCATCAGGATGTGATAGATACAGGAAGGTTAATCCAAGAACAAAGAAATTTTATGACTCTTTGAGAATTCAAATTACCATCTGAGGGTGGCTCAGATAGTAAAGAATAGTAAATAGTAATAGTGGCTCAGATAGTAAAGAATCTGCCTGCAATGCAGGAGGCCCAGGTTTGATCCCTGGGTCAGGAAGATCCCCTGGAGAAGGGAACAGCAACCCACTCCAGTATTCTTGCCTGGAGAATCCCATGGACAGAGGAGCCTGGCGGGCTATAGTCCATGGGCTCACAAAGAGTCAGACACGACTGAGCAACCAACACTTTTTGAGAATTCAGTTTAAAGCCCCTATGCAATTGATTGGGCTTCCCTGGTAGCTCAGCTGGTAAAGAATCCACCCGCCACGGAGAAGACCCCAGTTCGATTCCTGGGTTGGGAAGATTCTCTGGAGAAGGGATAGGCTACCCACTCTAGTATTCTTGGGCTTCCTTGGTGGCTTAGACAGTAAAAAATCTGCCTGCAATGTGAGACACCTGGGTTCCATCCCTGGATTGGGAAGATCCCTGGAGGAAGACATGGCAACCCACTCCAATATTCTTGCCTGGAGACTCCCCACGGACAGAGGAGCCTAATGGACTTCAATTCATGGGGTCTCAAAGAGTCGGACAAGACTGAGCGAATACACACAACATATATGTGCAACTGGTTGGAACAAATCTATGCAAAACCATCCAGAGGAGACATGTGTCATTCGCCAGGAGGACTGGCTTATTATTTTATGGAAGAGGTTGTGGAACCATAGAGAAAGGACAGTCTCTAGGACAAATGTGGGTGGTGTTCACGCAAATGCTCTCCTGGGAGAGAAGGTCCCAGCCAAATGCCTCTGATTATTGCAGTTCTACTGGCAAGAACATTCTCAGAGTGAACAAGGATCCAGGGAATTATAGCCAATGAATTTCCAGTGTTTCCAGCTCCCTTAGCATGACCTGAGTATCCCTGTTGTAGGACTGATACATCAGGCTAAGACAGGATATCCCTTTTAAATGCTGAATTATTCTAATACCTTTGGTTCTGCTTCCAGGTTCACCAAACAACAATCTAATTAGAATCTTGAATGTCTGCTTTAAAGAGGGGAGAAATGACTAGCCATATGGATGTGATCTGTTGTGACATTCATTGTTCATTGCAAATTAATAAAGTGGCTTTTCTGGTTCAATGTAGTTTTGGCAGAGTGATTTGCCAAAGTGTAAGTTTTATTTTGTCCTCCCTATATTCCCTGCCATATTTCAAAAAGTAGATTAATGTAACCACAATCACCAATGAAGATATAGAACTGTTTTATCATCACAAAGATCCCTCATCTACTCCCTTTATTGTCACTCCTATGCTCCTCCCCTCCCCAATCCAAATCCCTAGAACCACTAATCTGTCCTCCATCTCTATAATTTTATCATCTTTAGCATGCTATGTAAATGGAATCATACAGCATGCAACCTTTGGAGATTGACTTCTTTTTACTCAGCATAATTTTTTCGAGATCCATCCAGGTTGTTGCATGTTTCGACAGTTTGTTTCTTCTTATTGCTGAGGAATATTCCGTGATTTGGAGGTATCATATCTTAACTAGTCACCCACTGAAGGATGTTTGGGTTGTTTCCAATTTTAGCCTATTACAAATAAACATATGGGAAACATTTCTGTGTATGTTTTTGTGTGGACTTAAATTCTCACTTCTCTGGATAAATGCCTAAGGGGTGTGGTTGCTGGGTCATGTGGTAAGTATATGCTTAGTTCTTTAAGAAATTGCCAAACTATTTTGCAGATTAGCTAAGCCATTTAACTTTACTACCAGCGATATATAATAGAACCAATTGTTCTGAGCATTTGGTTTTGTCACTATTTTCATTTTAGCCATTTTTATAGCTATATGGAGATGTTTCATTGTGATTTTAGTTTTGCATTTCCTTAGTGGCTAATAATATTGAACACATTTTTATTTATCACCTGTATATCACCTTTATAGAAATATCTCTTCTCTTTTGCCCCTTTTCTAATTGGATTTTTTTTCCCTTACTATTGATTTTTGAGAGTTCTTTATGGTCCTTTGGAGAAGGAAATGGCAACACACTCCAGTATTCTTGCCTGGAAAATCCCAAGGATGGAGGAGCCTGGTAGGTTACAGTCCATGGGGTCACAAAGAGTCGGACACAACTGAGAGACTTCACTTTTTGGTCCTTTGAAGATATTTGGGTTGCAATACTTTTGTAATGCTTTTTGGTTTGCAAACACATTTTCCCATTCTGCGTCTTGTCTTTTTATTCTGTTAAGAGGATGTGTTGCAGAGCAAAACGTTTTAAAGTTTGATGAGTCCAATTTATCAAATTTTCTCTTACTTCTTTCAGTGTCATGTCCAACAGCTCTTCACCTAGTCTTAGGTTCCAAAAATTTTCTGCTTTGTTTTCATCTAATAGTATTGTAGTTTGACATTTTACATTTTCATTTTGAGTTATTTTTGGATGAGGTGAACTTCAGTTGAAGTTCATTTTTTTGCCTGTGAATGACCAATGGCTCTAGTACCATTTGTTGAAAAGGCTATCTTTCCCCCATTGAGCTGTTTTGCAGCTTTGTTGAAGATCAGTTGACCTTGCTTATGTGAGTCTATTTCCCTGTACTTCTCCAATAGCTCTATCTATTTGTCTCTTCACCGATACCACACTGCTTTTTTTTACTATGGTGTTAACATCTAAGGTCCATTAAAATTTTTCTCTCTGAATAATAGCTCTTTTTTTTTTTTGAGTGCTTATGTATGCCAGGTATTGCTTTAAGTACTTCACAAGGATACATTTATTTAAACCTCACAAACTCCTAGGAGATGATTTATGCCCCATTTTACAGATGAGAAAACTGACAGATTAGTTGAGTAACTTTTTTAAGAGATGGATTTGGAACCCAGGCCCACACACTAGACACTGTGCTTCATTGTCTCTCTGAAGTGAACCGATTTTTATCTCCTCACAGAGTTGATTTTACTGAACTTTGCATTGGCATTTTACCATGAAACCATGTTGAAAGATATGATAAGAAATAGCTCTATAAACCTATTGTATCTGCTGTAGGCAAGTTGATGAGGATGTGGTTCGCTACGTCACATGGTGTCCTCTTTAGGAGGACAGATGGGAAAACTGCCTCTCAGATCTCAGTACCAGGAATAGATATGTTTCTCCTGACTAAGTGGTTTGTTTTTATCTCTTGGACATTGTGAAACTGTATAAGTGATTACATTTCCCACTTTGTGTTGGCTGCTAAAAAGCTCAGAACCCAATTTTCAGCCTATCTTTAGCAGTGATGTGTACTGGATCTAATGTTATTGTACTTCTGACTTCATCTTATTTTTCTACCCTTATTTTCTCTTCTCCCTCATTTCCTCCCTAACTTATTTCTTTTTGCTTTAGTCTTTTTGAAAATCAGACAGTATAAAAAGTCAAACACAAGACTTCTACCAAAAGCAACAAAACAAAATGATAGTCCCTTTGCCCACTCCTCGCCACTTCTGATTTCCACTCTGTGGAGCCAACTACGGCCACATCTTTTAGATCTTTCATCTGGTGCTTTTGTTTTTTTTCACTTGACTTTTCAGTTTAAGCATTATTTCCTGATTTCTTATTATGGAGAGGAGAATTTTGTTTTCTTACAGTACTCTCTATAACACACACCCTTCACCTATAACTATCCTTCCATTGTAATAATATTACAATTTTGATTAAACCCATTTTCAGTGTTTACATTATTATGCCTATGGAAATATTGTTCACAGGTGAACTGCTTGCTGTTCACTTTGTGTCTTATATAGTCATTTCCCGCCACCCCTTAGGTTAATAATTGTCTTTTTTTTTAGCTTCTGTTTCCATAGAGCAGTCGCTAATTTCTGCCTAAGCCCTCTGACAGAATTATAAATCTCTCACTCTATCAGTTTTGTTTGTTTTCTCACAGACATCTCTTCTGGATGTCATCCTGGAGCTTTTCATTGTCCAGCTTCAGTCTGGGCTTGTTGCTCTCCAGGCTAGCTGCCCAGTTGTCATCCTGTGACTTCCCTTTTTCATCATTTTGAGAATTCTCTCTACATCTCTCTTTTACTGGGTCTCTTGTTTCCTGGAACTCATATTTTCCTCTTGGTTTTGCTCACTTGGTTTGGTGGAACACATCCTGCAATAGATTCCTGAGAAAAAGTTCATGAAAGGTAAATTGTTTTTTAGGACTTGCATGTTTGAAATGCTTTTATTTTAGCAGCACATTTAAATGGATTATCTGGGTATAGAATTCTAGGTTGGAAATAATTTTCCCTCAGAATTTTAAACACGTTGCTTCTCTGTCTTCTAGCTTTCCATATTGCTATTGAGAGTTTGACACTAGGTACCTCCTGTGGGACTGGAAGATTATTTTTCTCCTCTCTGGAAGGTTTTGAGATCTTCCTTTTCTTCCTAACATTCTGTAATTCCATGATGATGCACCTTAGATTAGAGTCTTTTCTCGTCCATTGTACAGAATGAACTTTAACACTGTGGGCCCTTTCGATCTGAAAAGATGTTTCCTTCAATTTTGAGAAATTATCATGTATATTTTTATTTTAGGAATTTCCTCCCCTCCATTTTTCTTGTTCACTCTAAAACTTTTGATTCAGTTGTTGAATCACTTAAACTGATTTAATTTTCTTCTTATCTTTCCTTTTCCCCCACCTTGGAGATTTTCTTTGTCTTCTAACTCTTCAATTGAATTTTTAAATCTGCTCATATTTTTTTCATTTCTTTTTTACTGGGGGGTGTGTGTGGCATGCCACACAGCATAGGGGGTTTTAGTTCCCTGACCAAGGATGGAACCTGCACCCCCTGGAGTGGAAGCATGGGGCCTTAATCACTGGGTTGCCAGGGAAGTCCCATCATATTTTTACTTTCTAGAGCTCTTTCTAGTTCCCTGACTGCCCCTTCCTTCCTGTCCCTGTTTTTGTTTTGCTTTGTTTTTAAATGGCATACTGTTCTTATTCCATTTTCTATACTTCCATACTTCTCTAAGGGCACACATTTTAGTGCTTGACATTTTCTTTTATTTCCACCATTATCGTCTCCCTCTGAAATATTTTTGTTGTATTTACATTTGTGACTTTTCATAAATGGCTGCCTATTCATATTTAAGAGTGTGGCACTTAAATGCCCCTTCTGTGAATGAAGAAAGTATATTGGACTGTTGAGCTTTGCAGTAGTGTCACGTTTCGGGGTGGGGCAGTGGAAGGTACCTTCAAATGTCCTTATTTATAGATATTTTCTCTTAGGCTGGTTAGTCAGCTAGTCAAAGAAATCTTTTTGCATGGGAGTTTATGAACCTGGCTTCTAGAGAGCATTAGGGGAAAAAGGCTGGAGGGTGGGGCTACAGGGAACTCATCATTGCCTACAGAGACCTCCATGTAATCCCCCTGTCTTCAGTGAGGTCTATGCACCAGGCAAAGAATCTTTGACCCAGCCTCTCAAAAGAAACTGCCTGACTTCTTCCAGGTAACCTCTGTAAGGGCTTTCCTGGTGGCCCAGTGGTGAAGAATCCACCTGCAATGCAGAAGACACAGCAGATGCGGGTTTGATCCCTGGGTCATATAGAGCCCCTGGAGGAGGAAATGGCAACCCACTCCAGTATCCTTGCCTGGAAAATCTCATGGACAGAGGAGCCTGGCAGGCTACAGTCCATGGGGTCCCAAAGAGTTGGACATGACTGAGCGACTGTCACTTTATTTTAGGTAGTCACTTGGCTGTGCTTTTGGGATAATCTAGGGATCTAAGTGCTTCTCTTATGGCTCGACAGGTAAAGAATCTGCTTGGAATGCGGGAGACCTGGGTTTGATCCCTGGGTTGGGAAGATTCCTTGGAGAAGGGAAAGGCTACCCACTCCGGTATTCTGGTCTAGAGAATTTCATGGATTATACAGTCCATGGGGTCACAAAGAGTCGGAGATTACTGAGCAACTTTCACTTTCATATTATTTGGAGAAGGAAATGGCAACCCACTCCAGTATTCTTGTCTGGAGAATCCCATGGACAAAGGAGCCTGGTGTGTTACAGTCCATGGAGCACAAAGAGTCGGACACGACTGAGCGACTAACACACAGGGATCTAATGGATGATTAAAAAGACATTCAAATAAGCTTTTCTTTCCATTCACATGTCACATTCCCATCTTCAGAGGCACTTGGTGCCTTCAATTTCAAGTTTCCAGGGTTCTGTGATGCAGTTTATCTTCCTTTTTTCAGCTTCTTTGATTTGTCCCATATGAGGGTGCCTGAATTTTGACTCAGGACCAAAACAAAAGTTTGAAGACAAGTCAGAGAAATGATGCCCATGGTAGAATACAAAAGATGAACAAAAGCAAGAGAGTCTCTGTAACCAGAGGAATAATCATATCCAAAGTCACAATCTTTGTCTACTTTCTCCACTTAAAAAGACAGTGCTTTGAAATAATGGGATGAAGAGGAGCAGTGGTTCCCTCTGCTGATCCCAAGCTATGCTCTGAGGGAGAGTCAAGGCTACATATGAAGAATGATTTCAAGGTCAGAGGTCTGGAGGTTGTAGAAAAGTTAAGAAGTGTGTCCAGGCTTCAGAACTAAGGTCAACAGCAATGTGAGGATGGAGAAATTTCAATTTTATGTGACTCTTAATTTAGAAGTGCACCCTGATGTCTTAAAGGAGTCACTGGGAAGGGGCCTGAGTTATGATTTCCAGCTTCCCTGCCCAGTCGGTCTTGGAGGACTGGCTGGTTGATAGAAATCTACTGGTTAGGGACATTTCACTTTACTAAAGTAAATATAGTGACCTTTACAAAACGTAGAGACCTTCCTACACAAGGAGAAGGCTGCTAATATACTTTCCATCCCAGGGCAAGAGCTCTGGGTTGTTGCCCCAGTGGGATGTACTACAGATAGACTTGCAATTTGCTGCCAAGTTTGGCCCCTAGGGCCATCTCAAGAAGAAATGGTTGTGTCCCTTATGTTGTGTCAACTACAAACTGGCACTCACCAAGGGCATTTGCCACCTGCCTCTGTGGAGATTGAACCCTGTGCTACTGCAGCTGTTGACCTTAGATATGCCCTGAAGGGAGTTCGGGGTGGAGACTGAGGCACTCTGTGTTCCAGGGAAACTTGTGGAACAGGTCTTTAGATAGTTAGATGGTTTCAGGAACTGTTTTCATGATCCCAGTCTTTGTAGCTTCCCTGGTGGCTCAGACGGTAAAGTGTCTGCCTACAATGCGGGAGACCCGGGTTCGATCTCTGGGTCGGGAAGATCCTCTGGAGAAGGAAATGGCAACCCACTCTAGTACTCTTGCCTGGAAAATCCCATGGACAGAGGAGCATGGTAGGCTACAGTCCATGGGGTCGCAAAGAGTCGGACACGACTGAGTGACTTCACAGCAACTTCACTACCTAGAAAAGCTCTAAATCCCTTCATGATGACATCAGCTCTTTGTGACTAGCAGAAAACCTCTGATAAAGTAAGTGCTTGATTGCATTGAACTCCCCCCTTCACCAAAACCTTACATATTGGCCTTCCTCTACTACCCCTTTGGAGTAGTTTCTCAGAGCTATCGGGCTTCCCACGTGGTGCTAGTGGTAAAGAACCCACCAGCCAATGCAGGAGACTTAGGAGATGTGGGTTTGATCCCTGGGTTGCAGCAACCCACTCCAGTATTCTTACCTGGAGAATCCCATGGACAGAGGAACCTGGTGGCTATAGTCCAGGGGTTGCAAAGAATTAGCACTCACATACATGCACTCAGAGCTATCTGAGGTGCTATTTTCCAGGCAGCAGTCCTCATTTTGCCCCAGATAAAACATAATTCACAACTTTGATGTTGTGCATCTTTTTTTAGACTACAGTTACACTAATAACATTAAATAAGTTTAAGTATATATAGCCTAGCTTCCCTTAAGAAATGACTCAGAGTTGGTACACAAGAAATATCCTGAAAGGTAGAAGGAAGGAAAGAAAGAAGAAGGAAGTAAAAAGCTTCATTTTCATTTGTTGCTTTGTCTTTCAGAATTCTTAAAGTGCAATGTGTATATATATGTGTGGCTCAGTTGTGTCTGACTTTGCAACCCCAAGCTCTTCTGTCCATGGGATTTCCCAGGCAAGAATACTGGAATAGGTTGCCATTTCCTACTCCAGGGGATCTTCCTGACTCAGGGATGGAACCCATGTCTCTTGAGTCTCCTGCATTGCAGGTGGATTCTTTACCTGCTGAGCCATTCGGGAAGCCCTTAAGGTGTAATACTACAATAATAATAATGCAATTTGAAAGTGTGATGCAGAGATTTACAACAAAAAGGTGTTGAATCATAGCAAACAGAGGGATTTGAGGATATACTGGAGTAAGGGACTTCCCTGTCAGTCCAGTAGTTTAGACTGTGCTTGCAATGCAGGGGGCATGGTTTGATCCCTGATCAAGGAACTAAGACCCACATGTTACACGGTGAGGCTGAAGGAATAAGTAAAACATTATTCCTTAAAAAAAAAAAAAAAAGACACAGTGGAGGAAGTAAGTGATTTAACTCTCTGACGAAGAGAGAAAAGCTATGGTAGCAAAGAAAAGAAACAGAAAACCAAGATGGTGACTGCCAGCTGGAAGAACTTAAGTTCCCCTCCTCCTGGTGACCCTGTAGAGATTCCCACAACTCTGTCAGCATCTAGAACTTGTTTGACTGTGAGTGGAGTGAGAAAGTGCCAGATAGTGGAACCAGTGGCTTCCTGGAAGGATGGGATAGAGAAGCTCAGAGTCTGATACAACCAGAGAGCAGAAAAAAGGAAACGACCTTTCGATAGAAGCGGAACTCTTAAGTTTTCTTGATTGCTTCTAGCATTCTGCACATACAAAGGAGCCCCAGGAAAACAGTCTCCAAAGGAGAGGAAATAGTGTTGCTGGTGAGGAAAATATACTTTCCAGATACAGATCACCCAGGGTTCTTACTGTCTATATGATGGTCACGCAAAGACTTGTGGATAGATAATCTTTACTGTTAAAAACAAAACAAGACAAAAAAACTATGAACTGTTGCATACTGAGTCCCCCAGAAACTGACTCTGAGGTAGATATTCACATGCAGGAAGCTTTCTGGAGAGTGCTCAGAGATTCAATACCAGCAAAGGAGTACAGGAAGTAGGATTGCCTAGAAGGATGAGTTGAATGGCAGAGTGGTCACAACAAAGGTCGGTTCACCAATCCTGTGGGGAACTCTGTCCTGCCTTGGCTCAAAGAGGACTGGGCATTCATACTTGGGCATGGACTAGTTATTAGTTGTAGACTGCCTATGAGCTTGGACAGAGTGACTCTTCAACTGAGAACAATAACAGAAGAGAGACCCATTGGCTGCCAATATTACTAGCAGCTGAGGGAATGATTGCCTCAATTCAAGGAGAAGGATCTGAGTAACATACCATAGCATCCATTACAGCCAACCGTTTGTACTTCGTCCACTCACTTTCACTATAATAAGTTTTGGGAACAGCTCCTACAGGATTCTGGTTGGTCTATTTTTGTGGGGAAATCTACAAGAGGAAGGTTAGTGGATAAAATAGAGACCCTGGTGCTGCTTCTGGTCTGAAGGTTGCAATTTGTCCATGGCCATACCACCCTGAATTCACGTGATCTCATCTGAAGGTTGCAATTTATTCTCATTGTCTCCCTGCTATACAAACAATTTTCCTCACCTTCAGCACTGTCATAAAAGTGTCTTCTGTGGCAGATCTCTGTTTACCATGTCCTTCTCAGGCTGTAGCTACTCCATTTACCATAAAAATTGTGCAAAAAATTACTCAGTCAATCACCAGGGACTCTAAACACAGACTCCAGTGTTGCTGGGACAGGAAGTGTAAATGCCACAATTAGTCACTGTGAGTGATAAGCAGAAGCCAGAGCCTCTCCTATTTCCTTCCCTTGGATTTCAGAGCCATGCATTATATCTATTGAGAACACAGTCACATGTTAATATAATAGTTGTTGACCTATGGTATATGCTGCCTCTTGGAAGATATCACTCCATCTTTGGAAGGTATCACCTCCAAAGTGGTCCTGCAGCTGCACCGTTAAAAGGCCATTTTGTCACTGTCAAAGTTGACAACTTCTGTATAGTGTGGTATGAAATAGAAAGAATGGATCCCAAGGTCATGGGTCATGTTGCACCCTCTCTGTTTGAAATGGGTTCCTGGGTTCAATCAAAATATTACAGGATTCTATGTTGGTGGATCAAGCACTCCATCCATATGCCTTCAGATAGCGGTGCTGACTGAGGCCCTGAGGATGGGAGAGGCAAACCTATACGCCAAATATATATTTATTCCAGTCAAAATTAATCACGGCCCCTTCCAGTATAGTCAACTTGCCATCAAGTTGTTGGTTGGTCTCCTGGAAGAATGGTGCCATATTGAGGACTCAGGGTTGGTCTGTCTTAGTAATGGGTTGAACAGACGGTGAAGTAAAAGAGATACAGTTGCATCAAAGGCTTCCATAGGAGCCCATAGGGTGCCAATCCGTGAGGTAAGTGAGTGTGGCCTAATGAATATCCACCCCTCCATCATTGACCAGTAATTATTAGTGGCTGCCCCCAAAGAAAGCAGCATGACCTTGGGCAAGGTAGCTTTCTTCCGTTGAGGGAGAGCAATACTTGCAGAGACATTCATCTGAGAGCTGTCAACAAACTCTCACAGCAGGTAGGAGAATGGGTATCTGAGTCCTGGAGGAGAGAGCTAGGAATAACTGACTAACTGGTAGGCATTTCCCTTCTAAATTTCAGCTTTTCCAAGGAGTTCTAGAATGGGGATAGGTTGGAGGAGGGCAGAAAGTTGTGATATATCATCTGCCAGATGTTATAGTTGCTTATCTGGGAAAATTCATTGAAAATTATATATATTGTGGTTTCATGTATATCTAACCAAACTTTGAGTTGATCCAAGCAAAAAATTTCTAAATGGATCAACAAAAAGTACAAAGAGTGCCTTTATTCTAAAATATCCACCATTTATAAGATTCTGATTACTTTAAAAACCTTCATTGTTGTACAGACATAATGTTTACATATTCATATCAAGAAATTATTTTCATGTTATTTAAATATATATTTATCTCCATTAATACAGTTTGTTCTTAAATTTATTATTTTTATTAGTAATTCAATATTCTACCATATTCATATATCAATGTTATAATGATTTAATCTCTCTGGCGCATATGACTTATATCTGGTTTTTCACAATAATAAGTAGTACAGTATAAAAAATAGCTTAAAAAATCTCTCTTTTTTCCTCCCATAATGGGATTAAAATCTCTATTACCAGGTTGCTTTTAAGAAAGATTTTCCTAATTTTCAGTACTGCAGCAATGTTCAAGTGTCTGCTTACCAATTATTAGACTCTTAACACTGGTTTTTTCTTACTTTTGGTAGTAGAAAGAATTTTTACCTCATCATTGTTTTAAATTCAGTTTCCTTAATTATTAGCAAGGCAAGGAGTTTTCCCAAGTGTTTTTTATCTTTTGTATTTTTTGTTATTTATATCTTTTGGCTATTTATCTAAAAAGTGACACTGGTCTTTCATATTTTTATCAGTCCCTTGTGTATTATAGACAACAAACTCTATTTGACGTTTATTTTCAGTGGTGTCTCATTCCATTGCTCTTTATCTTGAATTCACTTTTTAATTAAATAGTTTGCTTTGTGTTTTATAGCACAAAACCCATTAATAATTTCTTTAAATGTTTCAATACTTAAAAATTGATATATTGTTTTCTTTTAGGAAAGATATGTTATCATAATCTGTAAACTTTTTATCTTCAAATGACAATAGATTTCTGCTTAGTTATTTAATACCTCCAAATCTATTGTGGCATATAGTAGAAATTACGATCATTGTTTTCTGGCCTTCTGGCTAAGATCAAGTGTAATTAGATTCTTTTAAATGTTATCTAGTTTCTCCTGTATTGTTTAGCAGAGATTCATTTATTTGTCACTTATTTCACCATATTTTTCATGTTTTTAACTTATTGTGTAGGTAGGTTCAAATTTATTTCTGAAATTTCCAGTTTTATCAATAGGTCTACTTTTTAAAAAATCTAGTATTATCAGATTCTTCCCTCTTATGTCCCTTTAAGAAGTGAAGTAATTTTGGCTTTAAAATATGTGCATGTGGGGGGTAGGTGGGAGGGAGGCTTTAGAGGGAAGAGATATATGTATACACAGAGCTGATTCATATTGTTGTACAGCAGAAATTAATACAACATTATACAGCAAATATCCTCCAATTAAAATTTTTAAATGTGCATATGAACATAGATATGTGCATATGAATACAGAGGCATTAAAAAAGGTCTGGATGGTTAGCCTTGGATGATTGAATTACAGATGAGCTTTATATTCTTCTGCCCTTTATCAATAAATTCTAGTATATATTATATTACAAAGGACACATCACTTCAATGCTTAAAAAAAAGAGTAGCTCTGCAGATAAAATTAAGAAAAATATTAACCATAAAATAAAAGACAATTATTAAGAAAATAAAAAGAAGGAGCAGGTTAGGGGCAAACTCAGGTAAACAACAATTGCGCTTAGTCCTTTGTGTGTGCTAAGTTGCTTGAGTCACGTCCGACTCTTAGACCATAGCCCGCCAGGCTCCTCTGTCCATGGGATTCTCCAGGCAAGAATACTGGAGAGGGTTGCCATGCCCTCCTCCAGAGGATCTTCCCGACCCAGAAATTGAACCCGAGTCTTTTATATCTCCTGCATCGGCAGACAGGTCCTTTACCGCTAGCACCACTTGGGAAGCCCTTTATTTTTCTTTTTTCATTTAGTTTTATTAGTTGGAGGCTAATTACTTTACAATATTGTAGTGGTTTTTGCCATACATTGACATGAATCAGCCATGGATTTACATGTATTCCCCATTCCGATCCCCGCTCCCACCTCCCTCTCCACCCGATCCCTCTGGGTCTTCCCAGTGCACCAGCCCCGAGCACTTGTCTCATGCATCCAACCTGGGCTGGTGATCTGTTTCACCCTAGATAATATACATGTTTCGATGCTGTTCTCTCGAGACATCCCACCCTCGCCTTCTCCCACAGAGTCCAAAAGTCTGTTCTGTACATCTGTGTCTCTTTTTCTGTTTTGCATATAGGGTTATCGTTACCATCTTTCTAAGTTCCATATATGTGTGTGAAGCCCTTTAATGTGACTGTAATGACAGTGTTCTGCCCTCTTTGTAAGCACATCTCCGTGTAGCTACTCCCTGACATTTCTGCAATGCCCACTTTTGTCCCAGTCTGTCTCAGTTCTGTTTCTGGAACCTACTCCCTGTGACTGCAACTGTCTTTGGCTTTCAACCCCGTTGGTTCCCATGGTTGACTACCTGTCACTGATTTCTTTCTGGATTTCTGATTTCAGATTTTGCTCTTTGCATGTTTGGGTTGACTCTGCTCAAATCTCTTTGTAGTCCTTCCTCAACTGTCAATCCTCTCTACTCCTAAACTGCCCACCAGCCTCTGAGTTATTCTAGTCTCAGCTGCAACAGAAAGTCTGGGGTGACAGACCTTCTGCTGATAACAGCCATGCCTTGGACATGGTTTTTTGGACCAGAGGTGGATACTTGCTCATGCGAGAAACAACTTGTGATTTGCATGCTCAGTCACTCAATTGTGTCCAACTCTTTGTGACCGCATGGACTGTAGCCTGCCAGGTTTCTCTGTCCATGGGATTTCCCAGGCAAGAATACTGGAGTGGGTTGCCATTTCCTTCTCCAAGGGATCTTCCTGACCCAGCAATTGAACCCATGTCTCCTGAATTGGCAGGTGGATTCTTTACCACTGAGCCACCACAGAAGATGCCTCATTAATAAGCATTGCATTAAATTTGTGAATGGGAAGTATGACCATATCATTTGTTTAATCTTTCCAATTATGAGCAGAAATAGCTCTCCATCTAGTCTGGTTTACTTTCAATGTGTTGTTAGGGTTGTGTAGTTTTCTTTATAGTTCTTAGTGTGTGTGTGTGTGTGTGTGTGTGTGTGTGTGTGTGTGTGTGTGTGTGTGTGTGTGTGTGTGAGTATTATAGGTAAATAATGGGGATTTGGTGTTTGGGTTGCAAATGTAACTGCTTTTTTACACCTTAGTTTCTGACTGTTGATTGTGACAACTATTTTAAAATCTGCTTATGTTTTCTGCTGACAGTTTGAGGAAATGATGAATTGTCCAGTGTGAGAAGGGCTGCTTAGCAGAGATGGATTTGCATCGCCTGTTTGCTTTCACATGTTCGTGTCTCTTGTGGATAATGTTTGAGTAGTGCCTGGCCCTTGTGAATCATGTGGGTGGTGTACCCTTACGTGTTCCTCTATGAATAAGCCAGGTTAATTGATCTGTACTGGAACCAAATCCATGTCCTTAAGCCCTCTGAAGGCACAGGCAGTACAGACCTTTGCTTTCAACAGCGCTCATTTCCAATAATCACAATTGTCTGGGCTGCTTTGGGAGATACTGATTTTTATGATGTGAATAGACTGAAAAACTAGTTATTTTGGGATTGGTTGTAGGTTTTTGAGCAATGGATTAAGGGCTGAGCTAAGTCATGTCCTAAAAATATGCTGTGCTTTGGAAATTATACAAGTAATACGTGTTCATTGTAGAAAAATGAGAAAATGCAGATAAGCTAAAAAAGAGAGAGAATGTCTAAAATCTTACCATTTACAGTTGGTTGCTGTTATTTTGGTATTTTTACTTCCAAGTGGTTTTCTATGTCTGAAGTGTATAATTAATTATACAAATAAACATGTACACTTAATATATTTCCTAGTTTCTAAGATGTACCTTTTCCCACATTTTGACATTTCTAAAATGAGATACAGTTTTACAATCAGTGATTAAATTTAATAAAGTATTTCTCTTTCTCCCCTACTCCGCAAATAGCTATTATTAAATGTAGTCCATGGTATCTCAAAATAGAAAGATTTTTAAATTTCACCTTTTATTTTCAGATAATTATAAATTCACATGCAGTTATAAGAAATAATACAGAAAGATCCCTTTTACCTTTTACCCAGTGTGTAGTTAATTTTATATATAAACTTGATGGGGCTAAGGGATGCCAGATAGTTGGTAAGGTATTATTCCTAGGTGTGTCGAGGAGTATATTTCCAGAAGAGATTAGCATTTGAATCATTTGACTGAGTAAAGAAGATCATCCTTACCAACGCAGGTGGGCATCATCCAATCCACTGAGAACCTGAATAGAACAAGAAGGTGAAGGGAGGGTGAGGAAGGGTGGATTAGTTTACTTTACTTGAACTGGGACATCCATCTTCTCCTGCCCTTGAACCTTGGTGCTCCTGGTTTTCGGGACTTTGGACTAACATTGAGGCTTATACTGTTGGTCTCCTGATTCTCGGGCCTTTGAACTTGTACTTGCACTATTGACCTTCCTGGTTCTCAGGCCTTAGTACTTGGACTGAATTATACCACTGGGTTTCCTGGTTCTCTAGCTTGCTGACAGCAGATCATGGGACTTTCAGTTTCCACAACCGTGTGAACCAGTTCCTACAATAAATCTCTTCTTATATATCTATATATCTTTGTCTGTGTCTATGTCTGTGTCTATTTCTATATCTGTATCTATAATCTATGTCTATATATCTTACTGGTTCTGTTTTTCAGGAGAACCCTGACTAATACACCCATTTTCCCCTACTGTTAACATCACGCGAAAGTATAGTTTAGTGTCACAACTAGGAGACTGGCATTGATACAGAACATTCTCATCACCAGGAGGATCTCTATGTTACCCTGTTATAACCATATTCACCTTTCTGTCACTCTCCTCATAGCCCAGGCTATTACCTCTGGCAGCCATCAGTTTTTTCTCCATCTCTGTAATTCTATCATTTCAAGAATGTCCTGCAAATGGAATCATACATTATGTATTTTTTGCTTTTCTCACTCAGCACAATTCTCTGAAGATTGATCCAGATTTTATATGTATCAATAATGCATTCTTTCATTATCATTGAATATTCCATGAATGGATACACCCAATTTGTTTAAACATTCACCCCTTGAAGTACATCAGGGTTTCCAGCTTTTGGCTACTCAAAGCTGCTATAAACATTAATGTACAGATTTTTGTGTGAATATAAAATTTCTCTGGCATTTACACCCAGGTGGGCAGTTGCTGGGTTGTAAGGTGGTTGCATGTTTAGTTTTCAAAGATATTGTCAAACTGTTTTCCAAAGTGGCCTTTCCATTTTGTAGTCCCACCCATAGTGTATGAGTGGTCTGGTTTCTCTGCATCCTTACTTTTTATTTTACCCTTTCTGATAGGTAAGTAGTGAATTTCATTAATATAATTATTTTCTTGAATAGTGCTATTCAAATGACCTACTTCATATGGGGTGAGTTGTGTTAGTTTGTGTTTTTCGAGGAACTGGTTCATTTCATCTAAGTTGTCAAAGTTATGTGTAAAGAGTTGTTCATAGTATTTCTTTCAAATTCATTGATTTCTTCTCTTTGTTATTCCCTTCTTTTTGCTTTGGGTTTATTTTGCACTTTTTCTAGATTCTTGAATGGTAGCTTAGATTATTGAACACAGACATTTTCTCTTTACTGATATGTACACGTATATGTATAAATTTCACTGAAAGAGATATTTTGTATTGCATAGAAAAGCCTTAGTGTGCCTACCATGTTTATAGCTTCCTACCGAGGAATTCAATTCAATTCAGCAAATATTTTTGGAGTGCTTGGGCCAGGCACTGTTCTAAATTCTTAGTATACATAAGGGAACAAAATAGATAAAGAGTTCTGTCTTTGTGGAGCTTACATTTTAGCAGGAGGAGACAGGTAACAAATAATAACTTGTATGTGAAGTGAAAGTTGCTCAGTCGTGCCCGACTTTTTGTGACCCCATAGACTATAGAGTCCATGGAATTCTCCAGACTAGAATACTGGAGTGGGTAGTCTATCCCTTCCCCAGGGGATCTTCCCAATCCAGGGATCGAAACCAGTTCTCTCCCATTAAGAAAGTGATAAGTGCAGGAGCAAAAAGTACATCCCAGTAAGAGGGAATAGATACATGGCGAAATATATATAGTATATATACATATACTGTATAGTCCATGGGGTCACAAAAAGTCGGACATGACTGAGCAACTTTCACTTTCACATATAGTATTTACTACGGCCTTCCCCAGTGGCCCAGTGGTAAAGAATCTGTCTGCCATGCAGGAAATGCAGGAGACCCGTGTTCGATCCCTGGTTCAGGAAGATCCCCTGGAGGAGGGCATGGCAACCCACTGCAGTATTCTTGCCTGAAGAATTGCCGTGGACAGAGGAGCCTGGTGGGCTATGGTCCGTGGGGTTGCAAAGAGTCGAACACGACTGAAGTGACTGAGCACACACGCATGCACAGAGTATTTACTACTGCAGAGCTTACAATGATGCATTTAATACTATAGTTAGAGTATTGAATAGATTGGTCAAACCTTGTGGAGAAAGTGAGATTTGAGTAAAGACCTAAAGGGGTTAGTCAAGTCAGTAAATGCAGGAAGAGTGCCTCAGACAGATGGGGCAGCTAGAGCAAAGGTCCTATGGTGGGACCGTGTCTGGAATATTAGAGGAAAAGCAAGAAGGAAAAAGAAAAAAAAACACAAGAGGAAAAGCAGGCGTGGCTGAAGCAAGGGAGAAGGTGGTAGCGATGAGGTCAGAGTATAATGAGGGCTAGGTCTTCAGCTCTTGCTCTAGTGAGATCGGGAGCTGTTGCCGTACGTGAAGCAAAGGAATGACATGAACTGATTTAGGTTTAAATGAATCACTCTGGGGGACTTCCCTGGTGGTCCAGTGGCTAAGACTCCTTGCTCCCAATGCAGAGGGCCCGGGTTCAATCCCTGATCAGGGAACTCAATTCTTCATGCTGCAACTAAGAGTTTGTGTGCCACCCCACATGCTGCAACTGAGACCCAGTGCAACCAAAAAAAAAAAAAAAAGAAGAATCACTCTGGCTACTCTGTTGGGAATGGGTTATGTATAGAAGCAACTGCTACTGAAACAATGCAAGTGAGAGGCAGTGCAGTTTGGAGCAAAGTGATTGAAGTGGGAAAGGTGAGAAGGGTTCAGAGTCTAAACATATTTTGAAAGTACAGCTAATAGAATTTCTTCATTGATTGGATTTGGGGTTACAGAAAAGGATACGTATCTGGATAACCAGCTTGATATAAAATTTTAAACATAGGTGACCACTTTTAATACCATATACACCCTTCTTACCTCTACAGCCCTGTCCAGCTTGTTGGACAATGACAGGCGCTTTACCTGGGAGCAGTTGAGCAGTAAGCTGGGCATTAGCCTTTAGGGTGTCCTGCCATGATAGTTTTGCCCAAATAAATGACAATTAACTGTGCCAGTCATTTTTTTCTTCCAGGAATCAGAATTGGGGAGACAAAACCATCATTATCATCATCATCAGTGAGAGCAGACATGGAGAGAAGGCAGTATTCAGACTTCATGAGTAAGCAGAAACCATGAATAAACAAATGCTCTGAGCAAACAAAAACCAGGAGGCAGCCAAAGGGTACACAGACTAATGACAGATGTGATGGAAGATAACCACGGAAGCTCCAAATTCTCAGGAGAGACAGAATCAATGGCCGGGCCTGGGTCACATGCAAATCCTGGAACCTCACAGACGGTCAGCTACTCTGTTACCAGAAGTGGGAGGATGGTGCTAGACAGGCAAAGACTACAGGTGTGTGCACCAGCCATGTGGAGTCAGGCAGGAACTGGCTCCATGGAAGCCAGAACCACACATGAGCAGAAACTATGAAGGTGTAAGGAAGCCAGAAAAAGCAGAGGAACCCTGTCTGCTGAGAGAATCTGAGAAGTATGGCAGACGATCAGAGAGGAGGAGGGATGGCAGATGATGCCACTGTGTACAAGCTGGTACTATATGTAATTTTCCTGTTTCAGTCCCATCCCTAGGTGTCCTGGCTAGGCTGACCCCTGCAAGTTAGTATCCCCAAAATACCTCCTTTAGGTGTTCAAAATACCTTCTTTTCTTTTTTCTTTTTTTTAAGTTGAATAGTTGATTTACAATATTACATTAGTTACAGGTGTGCAGCTTAGTGATTCAGTTATTTTTATACATTATAGTCCATTTAAAGTTATTACAAAATAATGGCTATAATTCTCTGCGCTGTACAATACATCCTTATTTATCTATTTTATACACAGTAGCTTGTATCTCTTAATCACATACCGTTGTCTTAAATCCCTCCCCCCTCCCAATTTGTAACCACTAGTTTATTTTCTATATCTATGAGTTTGTTTCTGTTTTGTTGTATTCATTCTTTTATTTTGTTTAGAGTCTATATATAAGTGACAACAAAGAGTATGTATCTGACATATCACTAAGCAGAGTACCCTCTATGTCCATCTACATTATTGCAAAAGGCAGCTTTTCATTCTTTTTAATGACTGACATAATACATTGTATATACATATTCCACATCTTCTTTATCATTCATTTGTTGATGGGCACTGAGGTTGCTTCCATCACAATACCTCCTTTTCTACTTGAGCTTATGTGAGTAAGTTTTGATTTATGCTCCAGGGATAAAGATGGCACATTGTCAGGAAATCTCGTGGTATCTACTTATCTCTGCAGATTGAGCATGGCAGACCAGGTACAAAAGTTGAATGTGACTATTTTGAATAAAGAAGAGCTAATTGGAATCATGTGAAGCACTTTATTTACCTTCTTTTATTTAATCTGCAGTGTGAGGGAGGTACTATCACTGAGGTTCACAGAGGATAAATACAGTCTATCTTCATTATTTGTGGGTTCTGTATTTGCAAATTTTCTTATTCACTAAAATTTATTTGTAAGCCCAAATCCACCCTCTTGGCACTTTAGTCATTCACAGATGGCGCAGGGCAGAGAAAAAACTGATTTCTTCAACTTGCACATTCCCAGCTGAGGCAAGCAAGGTGACGCTTTCCCTTCTGGTGTCAGCTCTTATGCTATAAATACATTTCCCTTTTGTAATTTAGTTAGCACCACATCTTTCACTTTTTTGTGCTGTTTATTTGTGACTTTGCTGTTTAAAATGGCCTCCAATCATATTGTTACAGTGGTACCTAGTGTTCCTAAGTACAAGCAGCTGTGATATGCCTTACAGAGGAAATGTTTTAGATGAGCTTTGTTCAGGCATGGGTTACAGTGCTGTTGGCTGTGGGTTCAATGTTAATGAGTCAATAATACATGTTTAATAAGGTGACTTTAAGCAGAAGCATGGGTTTCCCAAGGGCTTTCCATGTGCTACTAGTAAAGAATCCGCCTGCCAGTGCAGGAGACGCAGAAGACACGGGCGCGACCCCTGGGTTGTGAAGATCCCCTGGAGGAGGCCATGGCAGCTCACTCCAGTATTCTTGCCTGGAAAATTCCATGGACACAGGAGCTTGGCGGGTTGCATTCTGTGGGGTTGCAAAGAGTTAGACACGACTGACCAACCGAGCTCTCACACACGCAAGCAGAAGCATACATAAAACAAAGTTATATAGTTATGTATTGATTGGTTGTGAAAATGTTTCACTGGAGACTTGCAAGAACTTAACCCTATACTTCCCCTATGAGTAATAGTTTCGTATTTACTAATTCAGTGTTTGCAGAGATTTATAGAACATAACTACCATGAAAAACAAGAATCAACTGTGATATGTGTAGGATCAGACAACTTACAGGAGAGTGGAGAGCCCAGTTGCAGAGTCTTGCCTCTCTGATTCTAGACACCTGTCCTCATTTCATCCCCTCCTTTCAGAAGAGAGAGAAAAGCTCTTCTGCTCAGCTTCCAGTGTACCTTCTATTCTATGACATTGCTTTCCCTACACCTTGTTGCCTAGATGGGAAATGAACAGGCATGAAACAACTGTGAAAAACATAAGATCATCCAGCTTAGGCTGGGATTGTAATCATAGCACATTTACCATCACCATTCCTTAAATATATGTGGCCGACATGGCTGCTCTATCACAACCCATTTTCCTGCTGGAGCCGAATGGAGTTTCCTGATCTTTAACACAGGACTCCAGGCAATCACTACCAGTCCACCAGAGTTGGCATCTAAGATGAGACTTCTATCTTCCTTGTATGATGACCTGTGTTCTTATAAGATCAAGCACACACGTGTAGTGATGCGAATGGACCTAGAGTCTATCATACAGAGTTAAGTCCAAAAGAGAAAAACAAGTATCATATATTAATGCATATATATGGAATCTGGAAAATGGTATTGATCAACCTATTTTCAAGGAAGGAATAGAGATGCAGACATAGAGAACACATTTGTGAACATGGGGGTTTGAAGGGGAGGGTGGGGTGAGTTGACAGTAAGACTGACACATATATATACACTACCATGTGTGAAATAGCTAGTGGGAAGCTGACGGATAGCACAGGGAGCTCGGCTTGCTCTTCTGTGATGACCTAAAGGGGTGGGATAAGGGGGGTAGGAGGGAGGCTCAAGAGGGAGGGGATATATGTATACATAAACTATCACACCATTTAAAGCAATTATACTCAAAAAAAAAAAAAAAAAAAAGCATACACTTGGAGGGTCCAAGTTGCCAGGCTTAAGGAATTTTAGAGTTTATACTGTGTTTCAGTCTGCTTCAAAGCCTAGACTCTTAAGGTAACTCTGAATGTCTGGCTGACTCTGCTTTGGAAAGGCTTTCTGGATTCCTTTACATGGTAAGACTTTGTTCCTAAAAGATTCATTTTGATGGGAACAGCCTTCTTACTCATCTTTCTATCACCTGTGCCTAGAACGCTGTTGGCTTAATGTTGCTCATGATTTTGTTCAGTGAATGCCTGGCCTCCTAGATTGCCATCTATTTTCCCTAGGGAGAGAGAGCTCCGACATAGGCCAGTGACAGAATGGAATCCTTACTGGCACGAAGCAGGGGCCAGTATAGCAGGGGTGGAGCTTTTCAGCTGAGAAGGAGGTTTTGGGGGTAAGCAGTCAAGAACTTGTACATGAAACCAAATAGAGAAGCAGATGACTGAATCTCTCTGCCTCTTTTCTTCATTTCCCTTCATGTTCTCTCCTAGGGCTTACCTCTTTACCTCTGGTCAGATGGATCTGGGAAAACCAAGCAGGAATGGGGTCAAGGCGGACAGGGAAGAGGAGGCATGGGGTATGCTGCTTGAGCTGGGAACTCGTCTTAACTCTGAACTAAAGGACTCCAGCCTTCAGCTTCTAGTCTGTGGGCACCAGTGTTGCCCATTCTCACACAGGGCTTAGCCCTCTACCTGCCCAGCCCAATTCATCTTCCTCTCCCCATCTCCTTTTTCCTTTCTCTCACACATAAGTCGTAGCAGATGTGGTTTGTGAGGAAACAGGGAACAGGAAGCTAGCCCAGGGACAGATGGATATATTTGACTGGGAGCCTAGGAAGGGAATTTCACCCAGGGCACCAGTGTGGAATGGGAGTTAGAGTTGAAAGAACATTAGACTTCTGAACCAGGTTTGTTATTTTATTATTGGAAGTGGTTTTCAGTCAAAATCTCTGCCCTGGTATTGGGAGGACCACAGGGAAGCTGGGGCTTCCCACTCTGCAGTGGGTTCTGGAGCAGTGTGGTACTCAAGGCCTTGGGGGACTGAGATAAAGTACCTAAAGACATGGGCTTTGGAGTAAGACTGAGCTGAGTGACCATGTTCTAGGTCTGTGGTTTGGGGCAGGCTCCTTAATCTCTCTGAATTTTAGTTCTTTTATGTGTAAGATGCAGATATTAATGGTATGCACTCTATGGGATTATGATTCTCACAATCATTAAAAGTGAGGTCTATAATGTTTCTGTGAAGTGTGCTTAGGAAACTCAAATGTTATCTATTGCTACTATTCATAATACTATCATCTTGTGGCATTTTTTTGCACCTGGTGAGATATTTCCTTTTCTTCTCAGCTCTGAGAATGAAAGCAAAATATACAGAATTCTGAAGAAACTGTAAGAGGAAGACAGGTACTCACAGGGACATATGAGCCTGGGTCTGAGAAGCAATCCTCACAGGATTGCCCAGCAGGCACCAGAGTGGGGCCTCTGGAGATCATTCATTCCTGAGATCATTTGGTGACTGATTAGGAAGTGCACCAAAAGCTCACTTTGGTAAAGTGTGCCCATATTTACTCTGCCCTACTTCTGCAGGCTTGAAGAGTAGCCATCTCCAACTTACCCAAGAGATTAACCAATGAGTCAGAGAGATGGCTATTAAACTATTGTAAGCCTTGACACCTTGGGCTTCACCTCCTCAGCTTCTGTGATACTTGTTTGGCACAGCTGGGCTCATGGATGCCTCCCGCCTACCACTGCCTTGTGTAACCTCCCAGTGTTTGCCCATCACCCATTGTATTAGTTTCCAACTGTTTCTGTGTCAAATTATTACAACCTTGGTGGCTTAAACAACACAAATTTATTACCTTAGAGTTCTGCAGTTCAGAAAACCAAAATGGACCTCACTGGACTAAAATCAATGTGTCAGCAGGGTTTTCTTCCTTTCTAGGGGTTGCACAGAGTCAGACACGACTGAAGCGACGTAGCAGCAGCAGCAGAGGCCTTGGAAGGGGCAATGTTTTCTTATCATTTCCAGCTTCTAAAGACCACTGGCAGTTCTTGGTTCAGGGCCCCCTTCCATGTTTACAGCCAGCAATGGCAGGTTGAGTCTTCACATTGAAATGTTCCAACCTCTGCTTCCATCATCACATGTCCTTCTGACTTCTGCTCCCTTCTTCCACACTCAAGGATCCTATGATTACATTGGGCCCACCTGAGTAATATAGGGTAATCTCCTTATTTTTAATTCCACTTGCAACCTTGCCTTAATTCCAAAATTCCCACTTGCCATGTCATATTATGCATTCATAGGTTCCAGAGATAGCATGTGGATGTCTTTGGGGGCCATCATTCTGCCTTCAACAACCATTATTCACTGTGCCCTGCTCTCTGATTCTAGAATTAGTAAACTCCCTCAGAGGCCAGGCCTGAGCCATCCTCTTTGTGCTGGGATTCATGAACCCCATACTAAGGCGCTGGTCTCTAGTCTGACTGGTACCTCCCCTTCACTTTTATATAAAGTGATCCAAAGTGCCTTATACTGAGCATGACGGTGCTCTGGCTGCTCTGCCCAAATAGGTGGGTAGGAGAAATTATTCTTTATTTCTTCAACAACACTCGTATTCTTTATTGTGATAGCCAGGCTAATATTAATAGATTGAATTTTTTTATTAATATTTTCAAACAGGGATTTCCCGTGGTTGTCCAGAATAGTTAAGACTCCACGGGTGATGAAGTGGTTCAGACCCTGCTTCCACTGAAGGGGCCACAGGTTCAGCCCCTTGTAGGGGAATTAAGATTCCACATGACACAAGTTGTGGGAAAAAAGTACAAACGTAAGAAGCCAATTCGTTCATTCTGTGCTATCACAGTCTTATCTGATAGCACTTTCGTTAACTTGATTAATGCCTGAGGACAGTTTTCACACACTACAATAATCATTAGCTGCCAGTACTGAAAACTCCCCAGTGGTGACCTGTATGTTTTTAGACACATGCATAAGGCACACTCATTTACACGCACAGTGCTCAGTGAGGTGGGGAAAAGATGTTAAACTCTGTTAAAGATGTGCTAGCTATCATCCTACCTCAAGGGGAAGGAAAAGAAGAAACGGCGCTAGCATTTATTGAGAAACTGTTCTGTGCTGGGAACTTTATATTCATAAACTCACTTTAAATCTTATCAGAGTGCAGGAAAGCAGCTTTCATCAACTCCATTTTACAAATGTGAAAATTGAGGCCCAAGAGTCACACAGCTGGTAATATCTCAACATGTGACACCTGGACTGTCTGACTCTAAAACTTCTTCCTTTCCCTTTCACATGACCAGCTCTTAAAGCAAGAGAATGGATTAGAATAAGGACATTCAAACTGAGGTTAGTGGAATGAGCCCTGGAGCTCCTTAGAGATACCCAGGGACTCCTCATGTAAGGATTGAAGGTATTTGGTAAGAGGCAAGGATGATGAACTGGGCTTTGGGCTCTCCTCACCTTTAATCAGATCAGCTCTGCTGTTATCAGTTTTATATATTGGAATTCAATGTAATATTTCAACAGGAAAAGATGGGAAGTAGTTCTGCTAACATAGACTGGAAACTGACCTCCACATCCCTGCAGTTCCAGAATTCTGTCCTAGTTGTGCCCAGCTAATCGATCAATTCTTCCAGTGCCTTGATCATCCACTGAATGTGATCAGAGACTTTGGGAGGAATGTAGTGGTGGTGATTTAGTCGCTAAGTTGTGTCCAACTCTTGTGACCCCAAGACCATGTAGCCTACAGGCTCCTCTGCCCATAGGATTCACCAGGCAAGAATACTGGAGTGGGTTGCATTTCCTTCTCCAGGGGATCTTCCCTACCAGGAATCGAAACCCGGGTCTTTTGAAAATCTTTTACACGGATCTTTTGATATTGGTATATCTAGGCAGACTTCTGAGAGTCTGCCTAGACATGACACTGATTGACTCAGAGTGAGTCGATACAATACTTTCAAAGTGAGCAGAGCCCTATGAAATAAAGGAGATAGCAACTTTGAAAATTTTAAGTCAGCACCTCAGGCTGCAATGTCTGGGTGAGTCATTATCTTAACAAAGGGTAAAATGAAAGGTATATCTTCTCTTTATGTGGGGATCTTCCCGACCCAGGGATCAAACCCAAGTCTCCTACATTGCAGGCAGATACTTTACCATCTGAGCCACCTGGGAAGCCCCTTCATTTGGGGAGACTTATTTCTGCTTCCCTGAGTTACTGCTTAACAATCCCTCAAGGAAGTCTATTAAAAATAGCCAACATTTACTGATGGAGTACATTAATCTTTACAATAAGTAACTCATGTAACAGAGCCTCAGAATGCCCCCCCAAACCCACCTTGTTCCTCATTCATGGCCATAGGATTCCCGATTTTTAGCTATGCACAAGGCTGCCTGGGATTTCCCAGCCTCCCTTGCAGCTTA
This sequence comes from Muntiacus reevesi, assembly GCF_963930625.1. Classification (NCBI taxonomy): domain Eukaryota; kingdom Metazoa; phylum Chordata; class Mammalia; order Artiodactyla; family Cervidae; genus Muntiacus; species Muntiacus reevesi. The sequence goes on from NC_089257.1 coordinate 54,048,370, forward strand.
GGTGTGATTGTGTGACTACATTCTCGTCAATGAGATGTGAGCAGAAGTATTGCATGGCAGCTTCTGGCAATTTTCTTCAAAAGACAGATGGTACATGCCCTTTACCCTTTCTTCATCCCTTTGTCCAGCCTGCTTCATGGAAGACAGATGCAATGATTGCCAGTCTAGTCACTATCATGGACCATGAGGCCACACAGAAGGCACGGAGAGCAGTGAGGTGGCCCTGGGTCCCTGAGGACACTGTGGAACAGCCCTAGATTTTCTACTTCAGGACTTTGGTGTGAAAGAAAAATAAAAGAATATTGTTGAAACTGTTTATATTGTATTTCTGTTTCTCACAGCCAATATGAATCTATATAGGATAGACCCTATATGCTATGTACTATATTTTTCAATTTTGCAAATAAGAAAACTGTGGGTCATCCAGATTAAATCATTTTCGAAGGTCACCCACCTAGTAGACGAAGCAGTTAGGATCTGATTTTGTCAAAGCAAAATATACTTTCCTCCTGTTCAGTATTCACTTTCAGACCCTGAGGATAGTCTTTGACCCTCTATAGTTGGCAATAGCCTTTCAGCAAAGGCCTCTGACAGTGTCTAGTCATTGAACCATACTCTTCAACTTGCCCCTCCTTTACCTCTTTCAAAAATAAAATTCATGAGTTCCAAGGGTCATGGTGAGGCTCAACTGCATTTCACCTTGAGAGTTCTGGGAGGTCACTGCTGCCACCAGGGGTCTGACTGCATAAAATTTTTTAAAGTTTATTTATTATATTTACGTATTTATTTCTTTTTGCCTGTGCTGGATCATCATTGCTGTGCACGGGCTTTCTCTAGTTGTGGTGATCAGGGGCTACTCTCCAGTTGTGGTGCTTGGGCTTCTCATTGCAGTGGCTTCTCTGGTTGTGGAGCATGGGCTCTAGGGTGTATGCACTTAGTAGTTGTAGTACTGGGTTCAGTAGTTGCAACTCATGGGTTTTAGACCACAAGCTCAGTAGCTGTGGGGCATGGGCTTGGTTGCCCTGAGTGGCACGTGGGATCTTCCTGAACCAGGACTGAACCTGTGTCCTTTGCATTGGCAGATGGATTCTTAACTACCAGACCACCACAGAAGTCCTACGTGAAGACTCTTAGACCTTCCAGGATAAAGGATAGTAACAACCATGGGAACTAATGATTGAGATCCTAGACAGATGGATGATAACTTTGAATAGAGAGGGAATGATGAAATAGGCTCTAGTCCCAGGGGGAGGTCAGAGGTGCTGGGAAAGCAGAGCCGGATGTAGGTGACAGCAGAGTGGTAGTGGGTAGCAGAAGGGGATATCCATCTCACTGTGGGCACACACCAGGCAGGTGAGGGAGGCTGAGGTAGCTGGTACCACAGAGTGAGACCCTGTCCAAACTTCAGTTATTTAAAAGAGGATCATGGCCATCTGTGTGAATCCAAACACACTTGTTTAGATGCCAGATTACCTAAGGTTTGTTGGAAAACGTTTCACTCTTTAGAACAGCAATTTCATTCCACTTGGGGGTAAAAGAGGGCTGTGGTGTGATTAAACAGAGCTAACAGTGGGAGTAGTGTTCAAGGTTGGGGGGCAGAGGAGGCAAATTGGCAGCACCAGCAAACACAATGGAAATTCAGAAGGTGCCTTCCTCCTGACTGCACTCAGGTCCCTCAAAGGGAGAATCAGAACCAGTGATGGGTAGGTGGCAGGTGGTTGGTTTACTTGCAGATCTAGTTGAGACATGACCCGGGGCATGTATGACATGTTCCTTAGGAACTTTGAGGGGATATTTTAAAAATATGTTTCATAAACCAGGCATAAGAGGAAAAATATTTTATCATTCCATTTATTTGAAGTACTAGATGAACAGCACTTCCTAGGTTATGCTAGTGTTAAAGAGCCTGCTTGTCAATACAAGAGACATTAGAGATGCGGGTTCAATCCCTGGGTCAGGAAGATCCCCTGGAGGAGGTCATTGCAACCCACTCCAGTATTCTAGCCTGGAAAACTCTATGGACAGAGGAACCCGGCAGCTACAGTCCATAGCATTACTCAGAGTTGGACATGACTGAAGCAAGTTAGTACTCAGCACAGATGCATGAAATTCATAGAAACAGAAAGTAGAACAGTGGCTACAAGGGGCAGGAGGGAGCAGGAAATGGGGAGTTGTTGTTTAATGGGTACAGAGTTTCAGATTCGGTTCAGTTCAGTTCATTTCAGTCGCTCAGTCATGTCTGACTCTTCGCGACCCCATGGACCACAGCATGCCAGGCCTCCCTGTCCATCACAAACTCCTGGAGTCCACCCAAATCTATGTCCATTGAGTCGGTGATGCCATCCAACCATCTCATCCTCCGCCGTCCTCTGCTCCTCCTGCCCTCAATCTTTCCCAGCTTGAGGGTCTTTTCAAATGAGTCAGCTCTTCGCATCAGGTGGTCAAAGTATTGGAGTTTCAGCTTCAACATCAGTCCTTCTAATGAACACCCAGGACTAATCTCCTTTAGGATGGACTGGTTGGATCTCCTTGCAGTCCAAGGGACTCTCAAGAGTCTTCTCCAACACCACAGTTCAAAAACATCAATTCTTTGGCCCTCAGCCTTCTTTATAGTCCAACTCTCACATCCATACATGACCACTGCTAGGTTGGTCATAACTTTCCTTCCAAGGAGTAAGCATCCTTAATTTCATGGCTGCAGTCACTATCTGCAGTGATTTTAAAGCCCAAAAAAATAAAGTCAGCCACTGTTTCCACTGTTTCCCCATCTGTTTGCCATGAAGTGATGGGACCGGATGCCATGATCTTAGTTTTCTGAATGTGGAACTTTAAGCCAACTTTTTCACTCTCCTCTTTCACTTTCATCAAGAAGTTCTTTAGTTCTTCTTCACTTTCTGCCATAAGGGTGGTGTCATCTGCACATCTGAGGTTATTGATATTTCTCCCAGCAATCTTGATTCCAGCTTGTGCTTCTTCCAGCCCAGCGTTTCTCATGATGTACTCTGCATATAAGTTAAATAAGCAGGGTGACAATATACAGCCTTGACGTACTCCTTTTCCTATTTGGAACCAGTCTGTTGTTCCATGTCCAGTTCTAACTGTTGCTTCCTGACCTGCATACAGGTTTCTCAAGAGGCAGGTCGGGTGGTCTGATATTCCCATCTCTTTCAGAATTTTCCACAGTTTATTGTGATCCACACGGTCAAAGGCTTTGGCATAGTCAATAAAGCATGATGCAAAAGCTCTGAGGATGGAGATTAGTGATATGGCACTAAATTGTGAATGAACTCAATGCCATTGAACACACACTAAAGATAGTTACTGTAGTAACTCTTCTGTGTATCTTACCACATGCACGTAAAAAGGTATGTTTCCACGTGCAGGGCAACTTTTATCCCTCATCGAGAAGAGGATAACTTAGCCACAGGTAGCCTGGCACTATGGCTAGAAATCCCATTCCTTTTGGACATTCCTGCCTTGTCCCTGTCTTTGCTGTGTTCCTGTATTTAGCTGCTCCTGAAATTGGGCCCCTTCTTCCATGTTTGACCATCCCTTATTCCTTGAACTTAATGTGGTTTTGACCTCTAAGGTTCAATCGCAGGCATATATTCCTGGAATATATTTGCTTTTCCCCTCTGTCCTGGTGATATTCCAACTGTCTGGGCAACTCTATACCTCTGCTCCCCAAAGCTATTCCTCCCACCTGGGCCCCACTTTTGACTAAGGCCCTGCCTGCCTAATCTGGCCTCCTTCCAGGGCAAATCAGACACCTAACCACCAAGGGCCACACTGCTGACTCCCTTCCCTAAATTCTTAGACTCTAGGATGAGAACACTTATCTACATACTTTCTTGTGACATCCCTTGTTGGGGGATAATAAGAGCTGAGGTCAGAAGTGACCAGACCATTCTGGTGATGAAGAGAAGATGGTGAAAACACAGGACAGCAAACAGACTGTGATGACCTAGAGGATAGGTGGGGGGGTGGGTGGGAGGGAAGTTCAAGAGAGAGGGGATTTATGTATATGTGTAGCTTTGTTGTACAACGGAAATTAACACAATATTGTAAAGCAATTATACTCCAATTAAAAAAAAACAAAAACAGACTAGCCCCAGATAACTGCTAGGTAAGCAGAGAGGTCTGTGAGTGGACGGTGGCTCATACAACCAGCCTAAAGTTCAGGGAATTCTACCTGCAGGAGCCACAGGCCATTTTATGTTTTGCTTTCTTTCCTGCTGTGACCCAGATGAAAGCTGAGGCCTCCCTGATTAATGAGCCCAGTGAAATTACCTCAATCACTTGATTCTATAATGTGGGATAACACACAACTTTCCTCAGATTCGGGGGAATTTTCAGAAGCTGGTCCCCGCCTGACTCTGCCCCCAGGTGTCTGTATTTAATCACACTGGTTCTAATTTACCAAACCATTTTCCCAAGAACTCGAAAACACAGTGCCTTCACCAGTTAACCCCAACCAAAAAGTCTGTAGGTTTTACAAAGCGGTAAGTAATATTACCACTGTTTTACAGAGGATGAAACTGAGGCACAGAGAGGTTAAATAACATGCTCAATGAATACCTGTAATTTGGGGAACTGTATTTAACTTCTTTTGGTGTGTGTGTGTGTGTCGGTGGTGGGGGGGGTGCTGTTACATTGCATGAGCTTAGCCTATCACCATCTTACATAACTTCTTTCCCTTCTTCTTTCTCTTCCCTAATTTTTTCCATCCCAGGGGGCCCTCCAAATCTCAAATTCATCTTCTCTTTTACACAGAAAGGATTTCCACTCTCACTTCTGGATTCTAGTAGTTATCAAAATATTTCTTCTCAAGCAGTTAATTCTTCCCTAATAGAAACCCTAGTTGGTGCATGCATGTGTGCTAAGTCGCTTCAGTTGCCTCTGACTCCTTGTGACCCTGTGGACAGTAGCCCGCCAGGCTCCTCTGTCCATGGAATTCTCCAGGCAGGAATACTGGAGCGGGTTGCCATGACCTACTTCAGGGTGGCACTTCCCAACCCAGGGTGGTGCTAGTGGTAAGGACCTGCCAGTCAATAGGAACACTAGTATGTATTAACCTTTAATGTAATATGATTTTCTCTACTGTTATATTCTTTTAGTTTTAAATTTTCTTGTATCAACCAAGCCAAACAGTTTCAAAGTAAAAAGTATCAGAGTCACTCAGAATAAAAGGTTTAAAACTTCTCAAATCAGACCTTATATGATAGCCATTCCTGTATTTAACCCACAAGGATTCCCATTTTTTCCAGCCCTCCTTAGATCTTGCAGCATGGTCTAAACTTGGCTGTATACCTGGGGCTCTCTGGGAGAAAGCCTTGGGCCAAACTGCAGAGATTCGAATTCAGTGTATGAAAGTGGGGCCTGGGATTCTGCATCTTCAAATCCCTCAGTGATTGTTGAAGAACACTGATTACACAGGATTCATTTCAAGGACTCAGTAGCCACATAGGCCTACTGTATCAGACAGAGGGGATACAGAACATTTCCATGACTGCTTGACATTCTAGTGAACAGTGCTGGTCTAGACCATTTAAGGTCCATAGAACTTTTACTGTGATGTATAGCAAATGTGATCCCCCCCTTCCTTTCTCCACCTTCCCAACTCCTCTCACTCCATCTGGACTGTCCCTCCCTAGGCAGGAAGGTCTCCTATAGCCTCAGCCCCTTCTCTAACAGCTCCCTCTACCTCTTGGCCTTCATTTATTTGCTCATTTCAGGGCCAGGATATGATGTTAGGGTCCTCTTTGCTCCCTGTAAGTGTTTCCACACTCTTGTGAAAGACTCAGCCACTTGGAGGCGAGTGCCTTTGGCTATGGCCATGTTCCTCCTCCTTGCAGATTTATTACCAGCCTCCTAGTCATCTCACTTGTTTATTGAACAGTCATTCATGTGAACAGGCTCACGGTGTTCTTGTTTACCTCAAACCTTGCCATCATCTCAGATGATGCCAATGTCTCTCTAACAATTGGCCCCTCAGTTCTTTGACCTTCTCATCTCCAGTTAAAATGTTAAGGATAAGAGTTAACACTTGCTCTGTGCCAATCACTAGTCTAAGAAATTAGCCTATCCTGTATTAACTCACTGAATTCCACGATAAGAATTACTACAAGATTGGTCACTGTTATTACCACCTCCATTTTATAGATGAGGAAACAAACACGTCTGCTGGTGGTGGTTCTGCTATTGAGTAGAGAAAGCAGGATCTCAACTCAGGCACTCTAGTTCCAGACAGTACTTGCTTTACTACTACTCCAAACTTTCTCCTTCCAATGACAGTCTTCTGTTCAGCCTCCACTACCCACTTCCACTGTCATACTCTGAACTCCACCATCTCCTCGACCTGCATCATCTTCAAATCACTCATTAAAGCATTTCCTACTCTATCAACTTCCTCTTTCTCAAGCAGATCAATAAAAGCAACATAAAAGTAATGCTAATACTAGCAAACACTTATAGAGCCTAAGTGCTTTTAATGTGTTAACTCATTTATTCCTTTTTTATGAGTGAAGGGAGGTATTGTTACTACTACTTTACAGAAAAGGAAATTGAGGCACAGGGAAGTTAAGTAACATGTTCAATGTCACACAGCTCATCAGTGGCAAAGCTAAAATTTGAATCCAGTCAGATGAGAGTCCACATTCTCATCTCCTTGTGACTTCCTTGATGGTCCAGTGGATAAGAATCTGTCTGCCAATGCAGGGGATGTGGTTTGGATTCCTGGTCCAGGAAGATTCCACATGCAACAGGGCAGCTAAGCCAACGTGCCACAACTACTGAAGCCTGAGCCCCCTAGAGCCCATGCTCCACAGCAAGAGAAGCCACCGCAGTGAGAAGCTTACATTGCAACAAGAAAGTCGCCCCCACTCACTGCAGCTACAAAAAAGCCTGCAAGCAACAACAAAAACTCGGTGCAGCCAAAAATAAATATATTAACAATTTTTTTAAAAAGACTGATAACCTGGAGTTGTGGGGGGAATCATTTTCACCTGCCTTCCCCCCCTCCCCCCCCCAGCCTAAAATATCCATGCCTATCCTCCAGTTTTAAATGTTTGCTTGTTTTCTGTTTTGAAAGAGCCTCTCAGATGATTTGGACATTTATTTCACATTGAGAATCACAAATTAGATTCTCTCAGCAGCCTCCCACCCTGGTGTTCTGGTCAAGTTCGACTCACTGCCGTCCTGCCAGCTGTGGTCAGGACAGCTTCACAGAAACAGGTCAGGGCTAGGCCTGGGAGTGGAGGCATTGTGACCAGCACAGCTGAATGAAAAAAAGCCTCAGTATCAATAGCCTGAAGAGGCTGAGGCCAAGCAGGGCTGGACCAGTTTCTTCATGGCTACGTAATTCCCGCTATGTTTTTTTCTCATGTCCATCTGATTCAGTCCAACAGCCAGGAAGAGGAGCAACTGCTTTGCTGTGGATTGCTCAGAGCCACAAGCAATCTGTCCTCATTAATGTGACGGCTTCTAAAACAAGAAGAAAGCAGAATGAAAAGAAGGAAAGCAGAGAAGGTAGTCTTGGCATAGGTCCAGGGGAAAAGCAGTCTGGCTGAAACTGTTCAGTTCCCTTGGCCAGGAAGCAGCAATCTACGTAAACAGGAAGTAGAGAAGGTTGAGGGAGAGGGCAGTGGTTAGCTGGTGAGAGCAAGAGCTGACACCAGATGGGTCTAAGTGGTTACATGCAAACGTGACTCTGACATAGGTCAGGACTCTGCATGCGAACCATCCCGGCTCTCTCCTGAGACAGCTTGTTTCACCAGGATGTCTGTGTAGTATGTGTTGGGTCCTATTCTCAAATGGATAAATCTTTGAGCACCTGTGTTTTTTTTTTTTTTTTTTTTTTTTTTGCTAGTTGTCTGCTGGGTATAATTTATTTCATTTAATAATCTAAACCAGGGGTCCCCAAACTCTGGGAACTAATGCCTGATGATCTGAAACAGTGCCGATGTAATAAGTCATAGAAATAAAACACAGAATGAATGTAATGCACTTGAATCATCTTGATAACATCCCCCCCACCCCCACCTAGGTCCATTGAAAAACTATCTTCCATGAAACTGGTGCCTGCTGCCAAAAAGGTTAGGGACTGCTGATCTAAACACTCTTTGATGACATGATTACTATTTCTATGTTTCTAGGTAGAGAAAATTGGCTCAGAGTGATTGTTAACTTGCCCAAATTCATTTGCATTCTACCAATTATAGAACGGTAGAAGTTTTGAAACTTGTCTTCTCTCTGAAAAGTGACTTTCACGATCAACTTATTAGAAAGAAGCTGTCCAAGTTTCCTAAGCATGCTGTAACAAAGGATCACGAACCTGTTTACCTGGTGGTAAAACAACCACCAGCTTGCTTCTCATCATTCTGGAGGCCGGAAGTCTGAAATCAAGGTGTCAGCAGGGCCACACTTCTGAAGGCTCTGGGGGAGAAGACTTCCTTTCCTCTTTCAGCTTTTGGTGGTTCCAGACGTACTTTGGCTTGTGCTACATTGCTTCAATCTCTTCCTTATTCTTGGTCCCTGTCTTCTTCTCTTCTGTCTCTTATGAGGACATTCATCAGGCTGATCTCATCTCAATATTCTTAACTTAATTACAACTGCAAAGACTCTTTGCAAATCAGGGGGCCAGACGTAAGGACATGGACATAAGTTTTGGGGGCTGCCATTGAACCATCTACTGAGGTTATCATTATTAATATAGTCATGAAGATTTTATAGTGTTTTAATAAGAACCACAGAACCGAGAGCTTATTAGACACTTATTCCCATGGCCAGATCCCCATTCTTTTCTTTTTTTGGCTGTATCGGGTCTTATTTGCAGCACACGGGAGCTTTAGTGCATCATGCAGAATCATTCATTGTGGTTCATGAATGGTCTAGCTGTGGTTCCTGGAACACAGGGTTCAGTATTTGCAGCACACGGGCTTAGTTACTCTACAGCATGTGGGAACTTAATTCTCCAAGCATGGGTCAAACTCACGTCCCCTGCATTGCAAAGTGGATTCTGAACCACTGGACCATCAGGGAAGTGCCCCCACCCTCCATTCTTTAAAAGAATGAACTTTTTCAAGATGTTAGTCTCTCCAATCACCCTCCATGCATCTTCCCAAATCTTAGGTCTATCAGAATCTCAGGGCCAGAGGGCAGTGTATCACAAAGATATATATATGTGTTAAGAAAACACTCATCAAGTGAAAGTGATATACCTCTCCACAGATGGCTGGGAATTGCTTCTCTGAAAGGATGCTGTAACCCTGGCTGATTGGTGAAGGAACCCTCAGGGTACACTGATTGCTCACTGAAGAAAGGGAAATATGACAACAGCAGTGATTGTGGAGGCTGAAATTTAGATTAACCTGAAGAACCTTAAACTCAAAGAGCAGGGCTGTACAAAAGGGACTGATGACTACAAGGCAGTAACACTGCTGTCTAATGTGATCTGTCTGAAATATAAATGTAATTATGTCACTTTCTGCTTGAACTCTTTCAGTGGATCCCTAGGAATACTGGATAAATCCAACGTTCCTCCTCATAGCACTTCATGAGTTGGCCTCTATTTAATTTTCAGATTCATCTCTCATCACTCTCTCTCTCAAAAACTGTCTTCTGCCACAGCAAAATTCTTGTTATTTCCCAAACAAATCATGTTCTTTATTGCATTTCTAGCCTTGAACATGCTGTTCCATCTGCTTGGAACCCTCTTCTCTGCCTGGTAATTCCTGCCGGCACCTCAAAACCTGTTTTCCTTGCACCTCATCTGCCATCCTTCATTAACAAGCCTCCCTGCTCCCTTCCACGAGTTGGCACCTCCCTCGACTGTGACTCCACGTCACTTCATTCATGGGAATTGCTGACCGTGTCTCCTATCCAACCTCCTTCCAATACTTTGAAGGCTTTAGGAAAGAACCATGTCATACTCATCCCTAAATCCCCATGCCTAGTAGGTCCTCAATAAATATTTGCTGGAAAAAATGAAAGGACTAGGTCAACATAGCTTCAAGTCTGAGATATTTGTTTTAATGATAGTGGGCCAATTGGACAAATCACTTAACTTCTCTGTGCCTCAGATTCCTCTTGAGTGAAACGGGTTTCATAAGAATAGTGCATGCCTCAGTAGGATACATAAGCCCTTAATAAGAATGATCAATAAGCATTATCTATTATAACTATTAAGAGGCAAATACAAAAAAAATTGTAATTATTTGAGGTGGTGAATGTAACTAACCATATTGTGGAAATCATTTCACATGAGGTACTTGTATCAAATCGTGACCCAATGATATATGTTACTTATATCTCAATAAAGTTGGAAGGGAAAAGAGGCAAATACAGTAAAGAACCATCTTCTGAACTAGTAGTTTTTTTTTCTAGTACAGTGGGACCTGTATTAGTCAAGACTCTTTCAGATACAAATGACAGAGACCCAGTTCTAACTAGCTTAAGCAAAAAAGAGGGCTTAATTAACTTGTCTATCTGAAAAACCCAAGGTTATGTATACTAGCTTCAATATAGCTGGTTTCAGGGGCAAAACCAAATTGGGAAAGGAGTATGTCAAGGCTGTATATTGTCACCTTGCTTATTCAGCTTATATGTAGAGTACATCATGAGAAATGCCAGGCTGGATGAAGCACAAGCTGGAATCAAGATTGCCGGGATAAATAACAATAACCTCAGATACACAGATGACACCACCCTTATGGCAGAAAGCGAAGAAGAACTAAAGAGCCTCTTGATGAAAGTGAAAGAGGAGAGTGAAAAAGCTGACTTAAAACTCCACATTCAGAAAACTAAGATCATGGCATCTGGCCCCATCACTTCATGGCAAATAGATGGGGAAACAATGCAAACTGTGACAGACTTTATTTTTTTGGGCTCCAAAATCACAGCAGATGGTGACTGCAGCCATGAAATTGAAAGACATTTACTCCTTGGAAGGAAAGCTATGACCAACCTAGACAGCATGTTAAAAAGCAGAGACATTACTTTGCCAACAAAGGTCCATCTAGTCAAAGCTATGGTTTTTCCAGTAGTCATGTATGAAAGCTGAGTGCCGAATAATTGATGCTTTTGAACTGTAGTGTTGGAGAAGACTCTTGAGAGTTCCTTGGACTGCAAGGAGATCCAACCAGTCCATCCTAAAGAAAATCAGTCCTGAATATTCATTAGAAGGACTGATGCTGAAGCTGAAGCTCCAATACTTTGACTACCTTTGGCCATGCGAAGAACTGTCTCATTGGAAAATACCCTGATGAGAAAGATTGAAGGCAGGAAAAGGGGATGACAGAGGATGAGATGGTTGGATGGCATCACTGACTCTATGAACCTGAGTTTGAGCAAGCTCTGGGAGTTGCTGATGGACAGGGAAGCCTGGTGTGCTGCAGTCCATGGACTTACAAAGAGTCAGACACCACTGAGTGACTGAACTGAACTGCTGAGGACTTGACTTCTTTTGAATTTCTCGGCTCTGCCTTTATCTACTAATTTTATTCTCAGGCAAGTTCATTTTGTAGAAGCAAAATGTAATGTCAGACTTTCATTTCCACAACTTAACAACCATGGTAGAAAGATCTAGCAAGGGACTTTGCTTGTGGTCCAGTGGCTAAGACTCCATACTCCCAATGCAGAGGCCCAGAGTGGATCCCTGGTCAGGGAACTAGATCCCACATGCCGAAACTAAAGACCTGATGCAGCCAATGAAAGAGAAAAAGTCTGGCCTCAATTCTGATTGGCCCAAATTGGATCATATGCTTATTCCTAAACAAATCACTTCCTCTCTTTTTGTCTAGGCCTGGATCTGTGCATACCACTGAATGACTACTACGGCCTTTCCACAAAGACAAATTAAGGTGTGGTGACCAGTAGAAAAGCAATGGAAGCAGACAGGGACAGATTCAGGTTTTGTGGAGCCTGAAGCTTCAAAATTTTCAGTCTTTCCTCAACAAAAATAATGCAAAAACTTCTGTATTTTTGAAATACAAAATTTTGAAAATACATTTTGAAATACAACTTTTGAAATACAAAATTTTGTATTTTTGAAAATACAAAAATTTTTGAAAGAGAACTTTGTTTAGGATGAGAAAATAAGTCGCAACAAATTACTGACAGGTTATCGACTCAGTTCTTTTCTGCTGAGGTCTGTTTAGGCAATTTCCCAGCAGTGCTTATATTTAAATGCTTCTTGATTGTAATGTGCTTCTGCTCCCCTTCTACAACAATCTGTTACTCCTAGAGTCTCCCAACACTTCCAGGGACCCATGCAACTGAAAGACTTGGAATCTTCCTAATAAATCCGTCTCTAGACCTAGAGCAAGAAAAAAATAACAGAAACAACAGATGTCTATTTCTTAATAGAACATTCCTTGTTTTAAAGAAGGGACATATATTCAAATAATTCTGCTCAGGCCACCACGTCTGGGGAAGCATGGGTCTTGGCAGAACAAGTGATCATCATTCTGTGCTCTCGGCACGGGCCAAACCCAGCTGGATTTTTGCTATGCCGATTTTAACAGCTCTGTACTCACGTAATTCAGTGCTTTAAAAGGCCATGTTTTATTTGGCACCAGTGCCTTCAACAAACTAACAGGGACCGTTGGCCCCAGGAGTCAAAAGCTGAACCTGTCCTGCCACAGCTCCTGGCTGTGTCCTAATCTCCTCTTTCTCCTTCTTCTCATCTACCTGTTCTCACACTTTGTACTCCTCTTCCTCCTCCTCCTCTTCCTCCACTCTTTCCTTTTCCTTCTCCTCTTCCTCCCTGAGTGTTTTGATAGCCCTTTGAGTTCAGACAGTACATCACACATGAGGCCCAAATTATGAGCAAATTCCACTGACGTCAGGCCATTTGTCCATCCAGCAAACTTGGCTCGTTTTTTGGCATCTCTAAGCTGTGTCCATTGGAGACTCAGACAAGCGCCTTCAGGGCAACGGAGGCACTCCAGATGGTGGTGTTCAGATAGCCTCCGCAGCACACTGCCTCCCATCTGGGCCAGCGGTCCAAATGCCACAGGCTACCCTCGGCACATCCCCACAGCTGCTGTTGACTCTTGGAAGGAGAGCAGCAAACACACTGTGACTTATCAGGGGAAACCTGCAGATGATTAACTCTGGGCCCATTATATGCTACATTTCCACCCAAGCAGACTCCAGGCTGGGGGTAAGAGCAGGGTAGGAGAGAAGGCAGACCAGGAGTTTGGCAGCAATTGTAAATGTTTTCTCCAGCAAAGGAGACACATCAATAGGAAGGGGGGGTGGAAAGAAAACCACATTTACAGAGAGACAAACATGGGTGCAGGTCCCTGCTATTTCCCTCATTACCTGTGAGAGCTTGATAGATTGTGGTAGGTATCTGCCAGACATTCTTTCCCATACTTCTACTTCTGAACACAGCAGCCTCTTTCCTCAGGGGCTCTCCTCTTCTACTCCATATGGACTCAGGGCTCTGTTCTCCTACCTCCCCCCAACCCTTCCCCTCTCTCTCCTCCTCAGTGATAGAATGCAGAGGGGCCAAGTACAGAGTCACAGGTCTCTAGACATGGTGAATAAGCCCATGAGTTATGCTAGCTCCTTGTAGTCTTTCCTTGAAAGTTTTCCAAATTTCTACATTGAATCAAAGCTATATAAGAATGCTAATATACCTTATGACTCCACAAAGAGGGAGAAAGGAAAATAGTTGTCACCTAGCTGGGAAAAGCAGAGACATCTAAAGTTGAAAAGTGGAAGCATCTAAATTTAAAAAGCTATGTCTCCACTTTTCTGAATTATTGCCATAGCTACCTAGATTTATGGGGACAGTGTGGGATTACACATATGTGAATTTTCCTGGCAGCTGAAGGTTGCCCTTCCAGGGTAAAGAGACCTCTTTTTTTTTTTTCTTTTCTTTTCTTTTTAGCCATATTATTTGCAGTGTTTTCCAAAATGTTTTCTACACTTCCCTTTTTAAACGGGAGGCATCACATTTAACCTCTTCTGGGTGGCTCAGGGTCATCCAAATGAACATCTGCTAATAGGCCGGGTGATAACATGGTCTGATCTTTCGTAGGTTTTTTTGTCTTTGTTTTGTTTGTAAAGTTTGTCCCACCCCGAATTTCCTAACTCCTTCCTGCTCACCCAAGCACCAGGGGGTGAGTTCCCCAAAAGAATGAGCCTCATTCATAGCCAAAGTTCTGATCCTCTTCCTATCTTGCATACCCCTTCCCGATGTGTTCTTGCATTCCTCTGGCTCCTGAACTTCTGTTTGCTTCCCGCTTTTAGTCCGGCAGTTTCCCCTTAGATCTCACCTGTGATACAGCTGCTCTGAGACTGACCTTTGGTCTTCTTCCTCATATGCCACTCTGCCTCTGCATTTGGGCCGTGATCTGCCTCCAGCTGGCACCTGTACTGAGCCAGCCTAGGGTCCCATGACAAGGGATCAGATGTTAGTGTTCCTGACTCCTTTCACATGGTTAAATAGATTGGAATCATTTACCGCGGAGACAACCTTCCACACTACCACAACCCCCAGAATAAGACTTAAAATATCTGGGAGTGGAAGAAGGGTTATAGGAATTATTTGTACTATGGCAGAGGGCATACTGTAACTGGGTAGTGCAGATATCGGTTTTCTGGGGAGGGACAATTATTACTGATTAATTGGGGTAGGGAAGTTTCTTTGAAGTTGCTAAATTTCCAAGCCTGACAGCTAAGCTCTTTCATGGGCCCCTATCTCACCCAGGACTCTTGTTCTCCTTGTCCCGACGCATGAGCCTAAGGTCACCCAGGTTACATCATTTTCTTTTTGCTTCAACAGACTCATCTCTTCACCTCCATGGAAATTGCTTAAAGATGAGTTAGTAAAATATGAACATATATATTTACATATGTTGAAAATGGAACTTATACTTCTTAAGGGCTAAAGGGGGCTCACATGCTAAAAGTACCTTAGCTTTTAGTTAAAGCTATAGGAAATGTTGCAAAAGATGAATCATGTAAACGTAAATGTGTAAGTATAAACTGCTTAGTTCCATATAAAGAACTCAGGAAAACGCTGACTGATCCCATGTTCTCAGTGGCCCACTGAGCAGCTGCTTTGCCTCCTTTACATGGAACTGGCCCATCTGGCTGTCCAGCCACAGAAAGTACTTGAGAGCTCAGCCTGGATGCCCCACCTCTGTTATGCACCCAGAAATTTCCCCTCTCTTTCCACTTCTCCTGCTTGTTGTTGTTCAGTTGCCCAACTCTTTGCAACCCCATGGACTGCAGTATACCAGGTCTCTCTGTCCCTCGCCATCTCCCAAAGTTTGCCCAAGTTCATGTCCATTGTATCGGTGATGCCACCCAGGCATCTCATCCCCTGATGCCCTCTTCTTCTGCTGCCCTCAATCTTTCCCAGCATCAGGGACTTTTCCAATGAGTCAGCTGTTTGCATCAGAGAACCAAAATACTGGAGTTTCGACTTCAGCATCAGTCCTTCCAAGAAGTATTTAGCATTGATTTTCCTTAGGATTGACTGGTTTGATCTCCTTGCTGTCCAAGTGACTCTGAGGAGTCTTCTCCAGCACCACAATTCAAAGGCATCAATTCTTTGGTGTTCTGCCTTCTTTACAGTCCCACTCTTACAACCATGCATGACCACTGGGAAGACAATAGCTTGACTATACGGACCTTTGTTGGCAGAGTGATGTCTCTGCTTTTTGGCACATTGTCTAGGTTTGTCATAGCTTTCCTGCCAAGAAGCAAACATCTTCTGATTTCATGACTGTAGTCACCATCAGCAGTGGTTTTAGAGTCCAAGAAGAGGAAATCTGTCACTACTTCCACCTTCTCCCCCTCTATTTGCTATGAAGTAATCGGGCTGGATTCCATGATCTTAGTTTTTTTAATATTTAGTTTTAAGCCAGCTCTTTCACTCTCCTCCCTTCATGGATCACTGCCTCATTGTGGCAAAGGGGCTTTAGTAACTCGACGAAGCTACGAGCCATGCCGTGTAAGGTCACCCAAGACAGACGGGTCATGGCGGAGAGTTTTGACAAAACGTGACCCACTGGAGGAGGGAATGGCAAACCAGCCCAGTATACTTACCATGAGAACCTCTCCTGCTTATCCCATGCTAATTTCTGCTCACCCTGGCTCTGGGATCCCACAGCATGCTTTTAATGCACTGGTCCTCAACCCTGGCAACACACACTGAAATCATCTAGAGAGTGTTGAAAACTTCTGATGTCCAGGTCCAAGCACAACCAATTAAACAAGCATGAAATTCCCCCTCCCCCTCCCCCAATTTCACTGAGAAAAATTTCAAACATATAAGAAAGTTGAAAAAAATTTATAAATCCATCACCTAGATCTTAGTATTAGCATTTTATTATACATGACTATATATCTCTTAACATTTCATTACCATGTTTATCCATCCATTAACATCCCTCTACCTATCCATTAATCTGTCTTATTTTTAAATATATTTTACTATTATCATTTTGACTGTGCCACACGACTTTCAGAATCTTAGTTCCCCAACCAGAGACTGAACCCAAGCCACAGCAGTGAAAGCCTGGAATCCTAACCACTAGGGTACCAGGGAACTCTCTAAATATATTTTAAAGTAAATTAATTAACAGGGCATGTGGAGACAAGGGCTACAGTTATTCCTTAATAACTACAGAGATTCCTGGAGTGATTAAAAAATTTCAGAAATAGACAGTGGTGATGGCTGCACAACAATGTCAATATAATTAATGCCACGGAATTGTATGAATATACACTTTTTTAAGGTACAAGTAAAAAATGGCTATAATGGTAAATGTTATCAAATACACATACACAGATATGTGTATGCATATGTGTTTTTTAAACCATAAACATTAAAAAAAATAAACTGCAGATGATGGTATATTACTTACTAAGCCTGGATAGTGTGTGTGTGTTTGGTTTTCATTATTCTTGACAATGTGCACATATATTATAGTTATTGCTGAGAAGAAAGATTTTTTAAAAAGACTGAATGGTATTCTTTACCTGCAGGAAAAATGCTTAAATGGTTCCTTCTTCAGGAATGCCTTCTCTCTTTTCTTTGCCTACAGGAATTCTCCCTTTCTTTAAGAATCAGTGTATCTTCGTCCTTCTGAGGAGCCTCTCCCTTGCTACTACAGCCACTATTAATTTCGCTTTCTTTTGAATTTGCTTAAAATCATTGCCACTCATCCTTTGTTGTTATTGCTAAGTCGTTTCTGACTCTTTGCCACCCCATGGACGATAGCCCCCCCAGCCCCCTATTAAATACTATTTCTCTTCATTTCGGGTGGAGAGAGCATGCTTGCCCAGGTCTCAGGCCCACCCCCACCCTGCCCAGGCTCTGTTCTCACAGGCTCTCTTGTTCCTTGATCCTTGATAGGTTAAAGCAATAAGAAGCCCCGGCAAAGACTGGAGGCAGAGGAAGAGAGAAGCCAGGGGACTTCTCGCTCTTTCTTTCCCTGCTTCCTGTGGAATCTGGCAGGGTCCCGACGGACAGCCCCTCCCTTCCTGGCCCCAGCTCTCCCCTGGGCAGGTCCCCACGGTGGTTCTAGCTTCCTCTGCCTGACAGCCCAGGCTTCTGGGCTCTGGTGACATCGCCTTCTCCCAGAATCACTCATACAAGGGGAACCACCTCTCGATTCTGCTCAACCTCTGCGCTGCTTCACCATTCCCTATTTGGTTTCTTCGCTCTTCCATTCATCTGTGTAACTAATCCTCTGTAAAAAAAAAAAAGTCCCTTCCTCTGAAAGCCCTGTTTATTTTCCTGGCTAGATCCCAATTGATACAATGTATAGTGAAAAGAGCACAGGCTTGGAAGCTGGAGGGATCTAAACTTGAATCCTGTTGTTTATTCTATGAACTTGGACAAGCCGTTTAACCTCATTCTGTAAACTGTGAGTTAGAACACCTACCTCATTGTTGTTGCCTTGAGTGTTAAATGGCACGCCTGTACCATAGTTAGGATTCAATCAATGGTAGCAGCTATTATGGATTTATAAACTCCTTGACAACATGGTCATACCATTTTTTCTCTTTATGTCCTTGTGCTTTACATAAAGGTGTTTGTCACATCCTACCTTGTATTTTTATTTTATTTTTAAAAAAAGTATTAGGGTTTCCGTCGTGGTCCAGTGGTTAAGAATCCATTTTGCAATGCAGGGGACACGGGTTCAATCCCTAGTCTGGGAAGACCCCACATGCCACAGGGCAACTAAGCCCATGCACCACACTGCTGAGCCCACCAGCCATAACTACTAATCTCACCGAGTGCTCCACAGCGAGAAGCCCGAGTACCGCCGCTGGGGAGTAGCCCCCACTCTGTGCAACTAGAGAAAGCCCACTCGCTGCAATGAAGACTCAACATAGCCAAAAACCAAAAATTATTTAAAAAGACAAAGTCTGAAAAAAATGTATTAATTTTTGGCTGTGCTGGGTCTTCGTTGCTGCCTGGGCTTTTCTCTAGTTGCAGCAAGCAAGGGCTATTCTCTAGTTGGGGTGCTCAGGCTTCCCATTGCAGTGGCATCTCTTGTTGCGGAGCACGGGCTCTCTAGGCGCATAGGTTTAGTTGCTCCACCACACGTGGAATCTTCCCAGAGCAAGAATAGAACCCGTGTCGCCTGCATTAGAAGGCAGATTCTTAACCACTAGACCACCAGGGAAGTTCTCTGCACTTTAAATTTACTTCATCAGCAGCTTATTGAGCACTTGCCACATACTAGCAATTGTGCTAGGCACTGGTTCTAGAAAAAAAATGATGAAAAATAAAGCCTTTGCCTTCAGCGTGCTTACAGTCTAATGGGAGTGAGAGAAGTGATAACTAATTATACAAAAAAATCAGTCTGATGAACACAGCAAACAGAGACACGAATGACACATGGTACGTGGCTGAAGGAGTGAGGTGCTTGCTGACTCTGCCCAGGGCTAACAGACAGAACTTCAGAGGAGTGGGAACTGTGCTAGCTCTGAAGGAAGAGAAAACTTCAACAAGCAATGAACACCGGGAAGGGGAGCTCAGGCTGAGGGAATGGAAGAAGCTCTGATCAGCCATGTACGCTCACTACAATTTGTCCGTTTAATGCCTTTAATGGGAATTTGTGAACAGACACCTCAAGGAAGACCTTGAAATCCTTGCTAGTTTATGGACATGGATTTGACTCTACAAGTAAAAATATCAATAGAAAATTTTGAGGAGAGAAATGATTTGATCTAACTGTAACTTAGGAAATAGCACAGAAGAGTTTGGAGGCCTTTTAGCAAGTTCCTCCAATTCTCCTCTTGTGATATAACTCATAACACTTGGTGATTGGTTGATACGGGGGATGAGCAAGAGAGTGAGTTAAAACTGGCTCTAAGGCAGCATTTCTCAATCTATGCAACAGAATAGTATAACAACAGTCATAGTTATTTTTTCAATGTACTTAGAAAGAATATATATATATATATACACACACACACATATATATATGTAAATTCTTTGCGTTGGCCTGTGTTTACAGCCTGAGGCTCATCTGACCCAGATGAATTCTTGGACCTCATCTCAGCTCTTCCCCTTGCTCAGTGAACTTCAGCTTCATCAGTCACATTTTTGTTGCTTGAACAGGCCAGCTTTGGTTCTGATTCAGGACTTTCACAGTTGCTGTTTCTTCCGCCTGGAAGAATTTCACTTCAAACTTTTGCTTATCCTTATGTAATCTGGCACCTGTTGTTATTATTGTTATTATTTACCACTCTCTCTTTTACTTACTCTCCTTTTAGGCATTCTAACCCATTTGCTATTCCTTGAACATGTTAAGCACACTCTTGCCCCATGACCTTGTTTCTTTCAGCTAGAATTATCTTCCCCCAGGTTTCTGCATGGCTCACATCCTCATCTCTTTCAGGTCATCCTTTGTTTATGTGTTTACATTTTCAGTAAGGGATCCTTGAAACCCCTTTAAACTTTAAAGCTAAAATTAACTATTCTTTCCCTCTTTTTCTGCTTTTCCCCATAGCACTTAGCTACCAGGCGCACACTACATATATTTCTTTTTCTTTTCCTGAACCAGAATGTGAGCTCTGTTAGGGCAGATATTCTTTGGGAAAAAAAAGAAGAAGAAGAAGAATTTATTTATGTACTTAATTAATTAATAATTTTATATTTTGGCTGCGGTGGGTCTTCATTGCTGTACTTGGGGCTTTCTCTCATTGCAACAAGTGGGGGCCTCCTCTTCATTGCAATGGATGGGCTTCTCATTGCAGTGGCTTCTCTTATTGCAAAGTACAGGTCCTAAGGCTTGCAAGTTCAGTAGTTACAGCACACGGGCTCAGTAGTTGCAGTTCTCTGACTCTAGAGCACAGGCTCAGTATTTGGGGGCGCATGAACTTAATTGCTCCTCTGCGTGTGGGATCTTCCCAACCCAGGGATCAAACCCTTGTCCCCTACATTACAAGGCAGATTCTTAACCATTGGGCCACTGGGGAAACCCCAGGGCAGATATTCTTATCTAATTTTGTTTATTGCTCTATCTTCAGCACCTAAAACACTCCTGAAACATAGTTGAAAAGTGAAAGCCGCCCAGTCATGTCTGACTCTTTGCCACCCCATGGACTAAACAGTCTGTGGAATTCTCTAGGCCAGAATACCAGAGTGGGTAGCCTTTCCCTTCTCCAGGGGATCTTCCCAACCCAGGGATCAAACCCAGGTCTACCCGCATTGTAGGCCGATTCTTTACCAGCTGAGCCACAAGGGAAGCCCAAGAATACTGCAGTGGGTAACCTATCCCTTCTCCAGCGGATCTTCCCGACCCAGGAATTGAACCAGGGTCTCCTGCATTGCAGGCGGATACTTTACCAACTGAGCTGTCAGGGAAAGG
Source organism: Muntiacus reevesi (assembly GCF_963930625.1). Lineage (NCBI taxonomy): Eukaryota > Metazoa > Chordata > Mammalia > Artiodactyla > Cervidae > Muntiacus > Muntiacus reevesi. The sequence continues at coordinate 54,069,219 of NC_089257.1, forward strand.
TAGTTGGTGCTCAGTAAATATTTGTTGAGTAGATGAATGAATAAATGTTAAAGGACTCCAGTCTCTTTCTCATATGTCAGATCTGAAATAAAATGCCTTCTTCAGAAATGCCTTATCTCACCCTCCCATCTAAAACTACCATTCTCATCCTAGTTATGCTTTGTATCAATAACATCATCATGTTTTATTTTACCCATAGTATTCATCATCATCTGAAATAATTCTCTTTATTTACTTGTTTATTTTCTGTCTTCTCCCTCCTCTATTAGAAAGACCTGGGACCTCGACACACAGTGGGTAGTCAGGTTGAATGACTGAAAAGATCTGTGCTAAAGGCTTCACAAGGATTATCTCACCTTTTTCTCCCAGCAATCCCCGTTACTAGACCCTCTTTTTCTCAAGTAACAGAGGTTTAAAGAGCTTGCACAGCTAGAAATGACAGAGCCCAGAAAGTATGCAGTGTGATTCCAGAACTCAGTCTGAGTCAGTTTATTTAACTGCAGGACTTCTCAGAGCCTCTCAGTCTGCAATCTACAACAAAATGAAAGCATATTCAGCATTGCTCAAACTACTTGACCGCAGAATCCTCTTTTTTGTGGCATATTCCTAGAGTTTTATGGATGTATTTTGGAAATGTTGCCAAAAAGTTTCCAACCCATTTGCCTGGAAAGTTGGTAGAGCTTTATTTACAAGTCAATAACAAATAACTCCATTGTAATCCCCTGTGGCCTAATAAGCCTAAGAGATATGGGATAAAAGTCGTCTCAATGGGAAAGCAAAGGCAGCCCAGGGTTACTGTCAAAAAAAGCAATAGAGGAGAACAAGATCCAGGTGAGAGAGGCCAAAAAACCAAAAAATAGTCCTAGTAAGTGAAAGGCACAAGATCACCTTTCTTTCAGCAAAATCTATGACTGTTCAGTATGTTGGACTAAGTAAGTAAGGCAGCAGAAAGTTAAATTTGGTTTATAACACAGAGGAGCCTGCAGATCCTCTGTAGAGGATAAGTAGACACTGGTATTGTTTACTCATTATTTGTTCTCTTTCTTCCTCTTTCTAACATGTTTCCCCTTGTAATTTACCCTTATTCACTCAGTTTTGTGCTTCCTTAAGCCAATCACTCTCCTCGTCCATGAATGGTGTAGAAATGAATCAGTCACCTTAAGCAATTCTGGTCAGTGAGACGTTAAAGGCGAGTCTATTTGGAGGTTTCTGGGAAAGGTTTGCCTGTTTGTGGAAAAGAGATACATGTGGAGGTATTGTTGGGTCTGCCTGTGATGCTTGGAACTAGACAGAGTTAACATTAATAATGAGAATGGTAAATCAGAAAAAGAGAAAATTCCTTATTCTCTTAGGTACTGTTTTTTTTCTTTTTTTCTTTTTTTTAAAAAAACTGGCTAACCTGTGGGGCATACTAAAGGGATCGATTTTAGATAAGGAAATAAGTCACTCATTTCCAGGGAGTAGCATTGTGCCAGGCAGAGTTTCAGCTCTGACTCCCTATTTCAGGTGACTGTCAGTTGACTGCTTCAGGAACAAGGGGCTGGGCCTGTTATGCCTGTGGTTTAAACAGTGTTGCAACAGAGGAGAGGGCCAGTGCCAGCTCAAAGATTGCTTCTAAATTGGTCAAAGTGGGACTTTGTTGGAAAAGATATGAGGAGAGTAGCTGTCAGATGAGTGGAGTAAGACTGGAGTAAAGCGCCCCAAACAACTGTAGCCAAGGGCTATAGGGATCCTTCCTGTTCCTACCCTTGGTCCTCATCTCTGGATGCCCCTAGTTGCATGGCTGTCTGTGGGTCTTGTGAAATTCTCACTTGAAATCCACAAGGCCTTCTGTCCCTCCACCTCAAAACATGAGACTTTCTGCCTGTATTATTGCCTAAGAGTCCCCAGACACAGCCTGGAGAATAAGCACATCCTGTCAGATGCATCTAGAGTGTTGGTTACTCTGGCGGAATGGAGACTCGATAAGAATAGAAAGTGGCAAGTGGTGTCTCTTTGCCCAGATAATCCTGTCTACATGCTCCCTGCAAAGTTATTTGACAACTATGGGTTTCAGAGTCTGATTTCAATGGATTTTTAGATCTCTTTAAGGAGCAGAAGTGAGTACTCCTACCTTGATTCCATTTACTTGCTCAGGTAGTTTGTCCAAGGCTTCACATTTACTAAGTAGAGGCGTGAGGATTAAAATCCAAGTTACCTACCTCCCAACATCTGTGTACATAGCCATTACGCTAAACCAGACCTGTCAGTGTTTGTCCCAAGTAACTTCATGCATAAGAATATCCTGTGGGACTTCCCTGGTGGTACAGTGGATAAGAATCCGCCTGCCCATCCAGGGGACACAGGTCTGATCCTTGATCCGGGAAGATTCCACATGCTTCGGAGCAACTAAGCCTGTATGCCACAAATACTTAGCCCATGTGTGGCAAGTAGTAAAGCCCGTGCGCCCTAGAGCCTGTACTCTGCAACAAAAGAAGCCTCCGCAATGAGAAGCCTGCACATTGCAATGAGGAGAAGCCCTCACTGACCACTGGAGAAGGCCTGCTCGCAGCAGCAAAAACCCAGTACAATCCCACCCCCCCAAAAAAAAGAATATCATGTGAAGGGCTTGCAGTCAGAAAAAGATAGTGAAACTGATTCCCTCACTGGTCACAATTCCCCACCTTTCACTTCTACCTACATTTTAGCAAAGCCTCTCGTTTTCAGTATGGAGCACTGGTTGCTCGCGATGGCTGCATAGTTCCACGCTGCACACCCTGCACGGCACAGTTAGGTAAGTGGGTTCTCCCTCGGGCTCACGGAGACCACCTTTGTGGGCACATGTGTCATTTAGATACATCCTACCAGAGGCGGAGGAGCCCACAGGATGGAGGAACCCATCAACTGCTAACGGTTCATTGGACAGGGAATCCCATTTACTAGGATGGAAATGGTTTCCCAGAAATGGGCACTTGGGCAAAGCTGTCTTAGGCAATGAAAAGGCTCAGCTATCATCAAGTTATCTGAGAGTAGCACGGAAAGTTGTCTTATTCATCACCACCTCTGAGACATTTGCTTGAGAGAAAAGAGTGGACCTTGTTTCATACTTTCATCCTTGACTTGGTATATTCATTAAGCAGAGAGCTCTGTGCCAGGCCTTCCAGCTCCCTTCAAAGCCATGAAAGAATGATAGTTATTGAAACTTGTTTATGTATATAATTTTATATTTTATAATTATATACATAATTATAATTAATTATGCTGTAAATATAATGTTTATATACTGTAACTATAATATTAATATGATTTTATATTTTGTTATCTTATCTATGTAGTTGTTATTGTCTTAGAAGTTTATAATCTACAAAATGCTTGCAGTGTGACCCTATTTTTTGTTTGAAGGGGAAATGGGAAATCATGCTTGTACTTGGAGTAGCCATATTTGCAGTGGATGAGGTGGTGATAAAGTTTAAATAAACAAGCTTGGATAGACAAGACAAGAAGCTGAAGATGTTGGTCTAAAGTGCAGAGAAAGAGAAAGACAACAGGCAGTCTGCATTGAGTACACTGGAAGCAGGGACAAAGATGGTGTTTCTCATGGATTCCACGTGGGTTCAGCTGAAGAGAGCCGACCTGGAGCCATTTCAAATTTCACTCAAGAGTTCTGCTCAGAATTGTGAAGTGACCCAAACAGAGGGTTGGTTCACCTGGTTCCCACTACTGTGGGAGGAAGCATAAGTCAGCAGATGGAAGCAAATGTTTTACCCACAGGACAGGCAGTTCAGTGTGGGAGCCTCCAAAGTACCCATGAAACCACCCATGAGAAGAATAGTCAGCTTTGAACATCAGCCAGAAAGAAAGAGCTTTAAACATTTGCCACAGGTAAAGAAAACCAGTGCCAGAGTCTCTTGGTGCCAGGCAGGTAAGACATTTCCTGCCCCTTAGTTCTTATTCACCTCCCTCTTTTAACCTTGGAGGATGGCGAGGCAGCCTGATGGCAAGTGAGGAAGGAGGAGCAGAAGCATCAAGTAGGGAAACAGATGAAACTGACTAAGCTTTCTCACTGTAAGCACTTTATCAAGGGTTCTAACCCCATATCAGACATTCTACATATAATTTAAACACCAAATGTATGTCAGAATGAGTTTCCTAAAACAATGTCTGTCTTCAAACTCTAACTCTCTCAGCCTGGTCAGAAGAAATGTATTTAAATGTTGGGAAGGACTTGCTAAAAGCAATTTTTCAGGGGACTTTGGGGAATCATACACAAGATCATGTAGTGACTTACTCAAGAGAAACTTAAGTATTCATCTTCTTTTTCCCCTCATATAGGAATCAAGTCACAACCTTGATGCCTGTTAACCGAGCTATAGAACTAAAACTTCTCTTTGCAAATTTCTTTTTCTTTTTAGAATTCTCTTTAGCCTTTTTTTTTGACTGCATGTAAGATCTTTGTTCCCGTATTACAAGCGAAACCTGTGCCTCCTGCATTGGACTCATGGAGTCTTAACTCCTAGACCACCAGGGAAGCATGTGGTATCCTTAGTTATGTCCAACTCTTTGTGGGGAAGTCTCCTGAAATATTTCTTGATACTGATTTCCAATTCATACTTTTATGGATCTACATCTGTCACTACATCTTTGCATTTTGAAAAAATGCTTAAAATTTGTTTCTTGCACTTGTAATTAAACAGTTGACCAGTGTAAATCCAATAAGAATTTAATTGAGGCTAAATACTTGCTGCTTTTAGCATGCCTAATAATTTCCATCTTTGTCTTACTTGAATAGTCCTAAGTATTAGCATTTTATTTTTCTGCTTTCCACTTATTTTTATAAAATAGGTTTAAAGGAAATATTCAAATCACTGCCTAAATCAACAGTGCTTTACAGACAATAGAATAATCCAGACAAAACAGAACCAATGACTGACAATGAATTCCTAGAAAGTGTGGAGTAGATATATGTTTGATGAATTTTGCTTGAATTTTAAGAGGAATTCTTTATCATTGTAATTCTACTTCCTTGACTGTTTTGTTCAGGCTGCTTGAAATACCTAAATCAAGACTTTCCAGGTTCCCAATACAAAGATGAAAATACTGGGGGAAAACACAATTTTGGTCCACTCCTTGTCTTGTGCTAGAGGTTAACATGTGACAACAAGATAATTAGAAGGTATATTTTCCTTCAAATAACCTCTTTGGAAATATTTGTCAAGACATTCAGTGAGAGATTTCAAATGTTACGATTTAAGAATTTCAAAATAATCCAGATAAATAAATGCAAGATGACAGAACCAAATCTTACCAACACTACTAATGTATTCACGAGTTTACTGTTTCTAATTCATGTGTATCAAAAACTCTCATCATGGAAATAGAACTGTAATAAGAAATGAAAAAATGAGCGAAGAACTCAACTTTTGCTTGAATTGTTATTCTGCCACTTGTTAGCTGTATGATCTTGAGAATATTGCTCATCTCACTGTATTTCAGTTTCCTCCTAGATAAAAAAGGAAAGATATAATAGATATAATCTATCTCCATACCAGAGTTCAGCACCAATTATGGGGCAGAAAAGGAGAAGATAGATGGTGATGAAAGTATCAACTGCTAAACTTCTAAAGACCAGAATTGAATATGTGGCTTAGATGTATCACCATTATAGGCTTCCCAACATGCAACCCCAGTGGAACCTGCTTGTCCCCCCACAACTCCGCCCCTCAGGAGCCCAACACTGTAATCATACAGCATGAAGGAATAGGATAGAGGGCGTGCTGTCTGTGGATCCCAAGTTAAAATGAAACAGGAAGGGGCAGAGATAAGCATTTAAAAATTCTTCTAACTCATCAGGAAGAAAACCACTCCCGCTTTCCCTGCGGAAGGAAACAGGAGTCAACAGAGAATAGACAAAGGGTATTACATTAGTGAAGCTCCTTCTAAAATGAAAACATCAGAATAAGAGGAAGAAAGTTGTACCCCTAAACATTTCCCAGACATTTGTTCTCTTAATCCATTGGGCTTGACCATTTAACGTATAATCAACCAGGCTCTGTCTGTGTCCTTGAGGGGAAAAGATGAGCAGATTTTCAGGACAGTACAGTTCTTACTTTCATAGGGTTGTTCCGCCAGAGCAGTTACTCATGCTCTTCTGTGGGTCCTCCTGGTATACCCGAGGTCTGTAGTGTTGCTTCTACCCTAGAATGTTCTGAAACAGGCCAGATGAGTACATTAACTAAATTAACTTAAAGGTGACCTTGTGCCCCAGGATGAAAATCAATTATTTACTTATTTCCCAACCTACTTTATTTAATACTCTAACCATCCTCAGTTGTTGGCTGGGAGTAGCTGATTGGAAAGCTGGCCTTAGTGTAAACATAGTGGTGGATCCAGAGGCTGTCAGTCCATTGAACTTCCTGCAGATGAAGATCTGAGCAGTGCATGTTCACGGCTACAACATGCATATAACTCATTAGGGATTCCACAATGGTACCAAGTGATAACATAAAAATACTCCAAATAACATCCTAACAATAACTTCACATCCCATAATCAAATTCTATGGTGAAATTATATTTAAAAAAAATTAGATTCCCCCCTCTTGGAAATGAAGTCCAAATAAGTTAAAGTCCAAAATGATTAAAACCCTAGATCAAATTCGCTTAACTTTATGAGTTAAAGTTAAAAAAATTAAAATCCAAAATTTATTTCCTCTTATTTTCCTATCCTCTCAATCTTAGTCAAGAGAAGGTAGATATAGGGGTGTGTCCCCTCAGCACTGAATCACCTGGAATCAATGTGGTTCCTTCAAGAACCCAGAATTAGAATTTGTCTTCATGATCCCGACTTTTATAAAAAGTCCAAAGGATTCCTAGAACATACAAATTATAAGAGTCTTAGCTCAAAAACTATACAATTAATAAGGCAAACTAATCCTTAGATCATAATAGAGTTACCACAGGAAAATATGCTCCCAGGTCACATCACTTAATGAGGCCAAAGACTCTATCAAAGGTACCCAAATCAAGGTGAATAAATGAAAATAATCAGGATTTCCATCTCACTAAGATTCATTCATTCACATCACAAATAATTATTGAATGCCTACTAAGTTCCTGGAGGTATTCTAGCAATGAATGAAACAGACAAAAGTCCTTGCCTTCATGGAGCAAAACTCCATTCTACTGGGGAAGACATTCTCTAAATGAGATAAATAATTAAATATGTAATATGTTAGTGACACGATAAGGAGGGAAAAAATAAAGAGGATATTATGACACGTTGGGAGGGGATTAGAAGTTTAGCTAGGATAGTCAGGGAAGGCAATTTTGAATAAAAACTGAGAGGATATGAAAGAGCAAGCCCTGGGGTTAATCTACAGAGAGACTCTTCAGGGCAGAGAAAATTGAAAGGTGGGAGGCAGGAGTGTTCCTGGCATGTTTAAAAACAAGAAGGGCTGTGTGGATGGAGTTTAGGGAGCGAGGTGATAGAAAGTGATGAAAGATGAAATTAGAGGGACACAGAGAGCCAGATCATGTGGAACCATGTGAGCATTCACTCTGATCTGGAAGGCACTGGAGTGTTCAGAGCAGAATATTGACTTGAACTAACAAGGTCACCTGGATGCTGGGTTGAGAAGAGACTCTGAGGACCAAGTACCAAAGCAGGAAGATCATTTAGGAGACTATGGGGATAATCTAGGGAAGACAGGACTATAGCTTGGACCAGGTAACAGCAGTGAGAGGTTGATAAGTAATTGGGTTTCTATCTACGGTTTGATGGCTCTCACTTCCAAATTTTTGGAGTTGAGAAAATGTGAGCTTAAAGTCAATTGAGAGAAATCACCCATCAAGAGGTTAATCTCTCAGTTCTGATGTGGAAGGAAGAGCCAGATCTCCTTTCTCAGGCAGTGACATTTGCAACACTTCTGGCTTCTAAAAGCATTTAAAACTTTTCACATGATATCAGTCCCCGTCAGCAGGTTTTACATTGAGGTACAATTCCTTCCTGTCGAGTGTATTCAAAACCTCTTACTTTCCCCTTTCCCATTGAGTCTCATGGCTCTAGGATCCCATGCTGAAGAGCGGGGCTTTATCTCCTCACATAGCCTCCATGCTCTCTTATGAAGAGCACTTCAATCTCGATCCACAGGGCTTGTTGCCTTCACCTCTTGCCTCTTCTGGATGACTTCCTCCTGCTTCCTACAATTGTTTCAACAGGGTAATCACCCTCAGCAGTGACCTGAACTAAAACTGCTTTTGGAACCAGTACCTCTATGGGCCTGCTGTTGCTGCTGCTGCTAAGTCGCTTCAGTCGTGTCCGACTCTGTGCAACCCCATAGACGGCAGCCCACCAGGCTCCGCCATCACTGGGGTTCTCCAGGCAAGAACACTGGAGTGGGTTGCCATTTCCTTCTCCATCAATGGGCCTAGGGAGTTTCTATTACCTATTTTAAGTCCTCCTAAAGACCTTGTCTTTCCCTTGGATGTCACAAGCCTACAATAGCATTTCTTTCAGCAACATCTTTTTCTGCAGCAAGAGAGCAGACACCTAGTGTTACATTTCCTTCCTCTGTTCTACTGCTATTTTTCAGAAAGACTCATCTGAATTCGCAATGGTTCAGCCTGATTTTAGATTGCTCCCTTTCATACTCAGCTTATAGTAAAACTAGGGTTGTTTGCTGAATTTGAGTATCTCCTTAATTCTGTTTTCTTACACACTTTTAATTTTGTCTCTGTTTTTGTTTTCTGGCCCAGACATGTGTTTTTCTTACACATTCCTCTAAGTTTTGCTTTGTGGGATCTCCCATAGTAAGACATGAAGTCTATGCATTGTGTTTGCCTGCAGCAAAGAAATGCTTCCCTTCACCTTTCTGAGCTGCATAATATTTCCAGGAGACACTTCCCTACTAGGTCAATATGAAACCTAGGGTCTGGACTTAAGACTTGTCATTGTCTCTTCCCAGACTTACAGCGGTAGGACCTGTACTACTCTGCTGCTAGCCTCACTGAGAGCAGACCAGAACACATGCTTTTTTGCAGGCTGGACTATGTGAAAGAGAATGGGGAAGAGGAGAGGAACATCACCTATATTTGGTCTTTGTCATGTGCCCTGAGTCTCATCCCAAACTCATCAAAGTTGCTTCTCCTCTCTTGGGAAGTAATGAGTGTATTCAGGCAAGGACAGTTACCCTAATGGATGTTCTCCCATATGCACGGCAATATCAGGAGTGAAGAGCAAGTGTTCCCCTATAAAACTATGTAAAATATTTAGCATGGTATTTTACATACATAGCCTGAAAAGGGGTTAGAACTCAATAAATGTTGACTGTTATAAATAGAAAGAGAATTAAAGTATTGAAATGAAAATTATTTTCTAGTTCATTATTTATAGGAATAGCTAAAGGGGAAAAGTATAAATAATAGAAAATTATAAATTAAAAAATTATAAATTAGGAGCATAAATAATAGAAAATTATACATAATAGCAAATTCTACAATACTGGACTGTTTAGAGTTTTTTTTTTTTTTAACAGTAAACTCCCCCCCCCCCAAAAAAAGAGTAAACCCCTACGCCTAAACTGTTCTTCTAATGCTCATCTATGAATACAACCTACTTCATACATGGAAACAGCCTCCAGACAAGTGAACATGATTTGGTCAAGTTTTTTCTCAGAGCTCAGGACCACAGAACTGGATTAATCCTAATATTTGGTTATGACACACTTTCCTCATTGGTTCCTCTCTCCCTCCTCCCATCTCTCGCTCCCTCCTCGCATGCATCCCTCCCTCCTTCCGCCCTTTCTCTTTCCAAACTGCTCCCTCTCCTAAAGAATCTTACAATATCCACACCTTATTCAGAGTGGAACAGAACTTTAGGATTCTCCTGCCCTCCCCTTCTTCCCCTTCCAGACAACTATCTTTAGTTAATTGGGCTGAGTCTGAAATTTATTTAATAAACACTGAAAGTGACAGACTGGCCACATCTGGAAGAAAACACTGCAGTTTCTTTTGGTTTCTCCCAGAATTCTAAGTGCATCCCCAAAGCTCAAAGGAAGGGTGTGGTTTTCACTCAAACTTTGCCCTGTTTGCCAACCTCAGGGAGTCTGGGTTGAGTTAGGGGGAATGTAACAAAACCTGACAATGAACAAGTCTAATGTAGTTTGGAGTTCTATTATGAAACTTCTGTGTAGTTCTGCTTTTCACCCAGTTGTGTCATAAGAAAACAACCAGAACATTCATTTCAGTTTTTGTTAGCCATCTTTTAGAATAATACAAATACATACTCAGTATTTAAATATTCTGTATTGTAAAAAAAAAAAAATTTGTATTGTAACTATCAAATTATCATACGATGTTGAAAATGTATTATGTACTGACTCACAAGTCAGTTTTAAACTCTTCTTTTACTTTGCTTTATTGTAAGTACAATCATATGTGTGTGCATAGGTATATATATATATGTACTATGTATAATACCACAGATTCATGTAAAAATATACACATTAAAAACAAAGTTTGGGGACTTTTCATTATTTTTAATATGTAAGCAATTTATACTCATTAAAGAAAAAATGGACAATGCAAAAAATTTAGAAAGAAGGAAAAATTGTGTCTGGAACAGTTTATCAGTTTATTCCACTGGCAGGTGCTGGGTGCTGAGAAAAATACATAGGTGACTAGGACATGGACTGTACCCTATAGGAGAGACACATTCAAGTACACGTACTTATTCAGTGTATTCAGTGAAAGATAAAGTTTGGCAAGCATCCTCAATATTCCTACATCTTCCTGTTACCTTTAACTCATTTAGAGGTGGGCTCTGTTTACCCAGAAATCAGATGATCTGTGGGTGCCTGGGCTGTGTCATGATTTAACTTGAGATCCAGCTTTCTTTAGCCTGCATGTATCTGCACTTCATTGTTGAGAGAGGCAGCACTTGGAAAGAAATCCTTCTACTGGTTACAGGGACTGGGAGGGCCGGGTGGATGAGTGATGAAAGGTTCAGGGTTGATAGTACCCGCTGAAGACAAAGAAACCACACTAAGATAAAGGTTGGGAAAGGGACATGGTTCTGGAGTGTACCAAGGACTTCCAAATTTCACAAGGACGATGCCAAGCAGAAAGGTGTTTCCAAATTATTTTAAATAAAATTTTGAAGAGGATTTTAAGAAAATAGAGTTTAGGCAGTAATTTAACATTAAAAAAAAATCTTTTGGCCACACTGAATGCATGTGGGATCAAACCCATGCTCCTGCATTGGCAGCACAGTCTTAACCACTGGACCACCAGGGAACTCCAAATTCAGCAATTTTTGATCTGTAGATTAAGTCACATAGTCATCATGCGTAAAGTTAGAAGTCAAAACTCAACTCACAGGTTTCAGACTCACAGACTTAGAGAATGAAATTATGATTACGAAAGTAGGGGGGAGAGAAGGGGGAAGGATAGTTAGGGAGTTTGGGACCAGTGTGTACACACTACTCTCTTTAAAGTGGATAACCAACAAGACCACTGTATAGTACAGGGAACTCTGCTCAATATTATGCACAACCGAAAAAGATAAAAGAATTTGAAAGAGAACAGATACATGTGTATGTATAACTGAACCACTTTGCTGGACTCCTGAAACTAACCAACATTGTTAGTTAACTCTACTCAAATGTAAAGTAAAAAGTTTTTAAAAAATCAGTTGGTTTTATTTACATGTGCCTCAGAGCGTGCTAGTAATGGTAGACTTCCACTGGTTTCAGATAATTAAAACAGTATATTTCTAAGATTTCAAGATAATAATCCTGGAATTATACCAAAGAAGTAAAATTGTGAGACTCTGTATCAATAATCATTTAACATAGCAAGGAACTGGAAGAGAAGTATTTCAGTCCTTCTTAGGTGAGGTGGTTAAGGCAGCTGGACACGAAAGAGAAACTGGGAATTCTCTAATTCTGACTTTCTTCCACTGATGAAGCAAAACAGACAGTTTCTAGTTCTCCCTCAATTATGATTTTTATACACACACACACACACACACGCAAAACTTCTAACAAAATCAACATTAATATAAACTGTTGCTTTCATTTATCCATCTGTCCACCATCCATTCATTCAGTAAATATTTATTATGTACCTAGTATGAGGAAAGCACTTTTTCTGGGCACTGTATTACCAAATGCATCAACTGAAGAACAATTGCAAGTCATGAAATATGAGTTCATGTAATGAAATGAAGCTATGATGAGAAACTTGGAATTTATTTACAAAATAAATTAGTTTAAATTTAAGAAGCAAACAGCAGTCAGTTTTCAAAACTGAGGGTTGTTTGTTTGTTTAGTAAAGAACACTGCTAAACTACCATGGAAGTCTTAGTTACGAGTTTCTATCACTAATGAGCAAATGAAAAATGCTTCCCATGGCAAGGAGCATCAGCAATGGATTATTTGATTCTCATTGTGGTTTACTTCATTACACGATGAGTCACATTTTTTCCTTTGTTAGTTTCAGAAGTTGAGAAAAATCTGGTGGCAATACTTCATATAGGTTACAAAAAAGAAATTGTTGTTCTCCAAACTGTGTATCTGACTCTCAAGTCTCCCTGTAGACTCCTAGCCAGCTTTTATTCTTTGCCAACTAGACATTTCCCCACTAGTGCTCCACAAGCACACAAACGCTGTGTGTACGAAGCTTGAACTCTATGTAATCTCCCACAAGCTTAGTCTTCTTGTATTCTCTCATAATTAATAGTACCACCATCTACTGATAGCTTGTTCCTCAAACGAGAAATTGGATGCTCATTTAGAACTATCTTTGCTGGCATTCCCACAGTTATTTTAACAGGTCTTCAAATTCTGTTAATTTTATCTTCAGAACAGATTCTTTGCTTCATCATCCTTGCCACTGCTTTAGTGCCATTCACCCTTATCTTGCCTGAGCCTCCAAAATGATCTTCCTGCTTCTGGTTTTTCAATACTCTATCCTCTCTACTGACATTAAAGTTATCTTTTTCTAACTTATATACATTCATGTCAGTCTCTATCTCTCTGAAAGTCTTTAAATGGATCCTGACTCACTACAGGATTGAGTCCAATTATGTAGCACGCCCTTTAAGAATCTCTATAATCTGGTCCTAAATGTTCTTTTCAGGTCCATCTCTCCACAAATATTATGTCTTTCTACCACATGGGACTGCTTGTCTACATATACCGTGCATACTGCTTTTATATCCACGTGCTTCTGAATATGCCATCTCTTTGTGAAGAATTTGCACTGGGTTAACCCCTACTTATCTTTCAGAATGTAGCCCAAATATTACCTCCTCTAAAAGGCTATCTTTGAAGTCCTCTGGAAGAGTTAGTTCCGCTACTCTCTGCGCTGGGCTATTCTTTGCTTGACCTTTTTGACACCTTCTCTACCATTCTCCATCTATCTTGTGCCCTGGGAGGCTGACCTCTTTTGACAACATTAACCAGCTTTTTTTTTTTTCTGACTTTCTGGTGGATTTAAACAATGAGAGGCCCTGGAAGAAACTCAGAAAGCAGAAGAGAGTTAGATTGTAGTAATATTTCCCTAACTCCCTCTTTTCTTCCCAGGCCTTGGATTGACAAGAGCTGCATTAATCTACCAAAAGAGTTCCTGTTAGATTAACCTTCCTTATAGCTAGAGCTATCTTTCTGGATTTTGGTAATAGCTCCTTTCCTTTGCCTGTTTAGGACTAGGGGTGGGAGCAGTTTTTCAATGTTGATGCTTAACTATCCCTAACTCTGCTTACAACTTTCTAAATAAATTATTAAACTCTCTTTAATCATTCTTTTTGAGTATGCCATCTGTTCCCTATCCTGACTGCTACACTGCTTCTGTACAATTTAGATATCTCCTTGGCTGTATTTGACACATTGTATTCCAATTATTTTTGCTTACCTGTTCATTTCCTCCATTAGACTTCTCAGGGCAGGTCTGAATCCAGAGAAAGAATCCTTGTGACTAGGTAGAGAAGAACCTTCCTCTCTTAGAAGGGCTTTGCAAAATCCAGAGTGGGACAGGCAGATGCCAGAGTGAGGAGGGGTCTCTACAGTGTGTAGAAAACCTGAAGGACCTGGCAGGAATCATTGAGAATCAGGTAAGCAATTGCCTACCTGCCTTGATCAGAGGGGTCAACCTGGTTGAAAAGAGTCTAAATTTAAAAGGAAAATCAGAAAGCAGGGACTGAAAAATGACACAATTAGCTTTGTCAATTTCTGCCTCACTTGGGCTAAAGTCTGAGATCCTTTGCCTGACATTTGGAATCCAATGATAAAGGCTTTTGGATTTCACATAATAAGGGAACCAAGAAGTATAAATAAAAGGACAATGATTCTGTTAACCACATAATGTTTCTTAAACTTTTACAACAGTTGGAAGTAAGACTTGGAGGACCTCAATCAGTAGCACTTTTCCTTCCAGCCCAACTTTTCAACAAATTGAGAAATAAAAGACTAAGAGAGATGGAGCCCAAATAATAATGACAATAGCAATTTGTAGAGCACTTCTTTTGTAATAGGCACTATTCTAAGAGCTGTATGTATATGAACTCAATCTTCACAACAATTCTGTGAGTGGATACTCAGTCCCATTTTTGTGGGTGGAGGAATTGGAGCACAAGGAAGTTAAGTGACTTGCCCAAAGTCACATGAATGTTATTAAGTGACAGATATACTACCTTTCGAAATGGAAGACATTTATTACGGATAAACCTGATGCTGGAGATTTATATCTATGAACAAGAAAGATTTCTAATACTGAACTTCTAGTCATGGCAGTCCTGAACTTCTACAGGCTTCCTTGTACGGAACTTGTTTCTGGAAAACTTGGGTCATGGAAGAGCAAAGAAATGATCTTCCTTACAGGCAGGCTGGTTAAAAGGAGAGGGAGAGAAAGAGTAAGAGAGAGAAAAACAGACAGGCAGACAGACAGAGGGGATAAACAGGGAGCTTGCCTAAGTATACCACTTCTCTTTTCATAGTCATCAATCAGATTGAGTAAATTCTCCTTTCCTGGGGAAAGATGAGGTGTGGAGGAAATTAGGGATATTAACATTCGGGGCTACCCTAGTGACTCAGCAGTAAAGAATATGCCCTCAATGCAGGATACTTAAGAGACGCAGGCTCGATCCCTGAGTCAGAAAGATCCCCTGGAGAAGGAAATGGCAATTCACTCCAGTATTCTTGCCTGAGAAATCCCATGGGCAGAGGAGCCTGGCGGGTACAGTCCATGGGATCGCAAAGAGTCAGACATGAATTAGCAACTACATAACAAAACTAGTGGAGCCCTTTGCATCTAGAAGGAAACATCGGGAATTGGAAAGAGACGTTTTTCCCCTCGATGTGATGCACCTATATACATTCCTTTTTACAGTTCTCAATATCAGTACTGGATTGTGCTTCAATTATTTGCTGGTCTGTCTCTACCTCTTCCTTCCTGCCTCACCTACATTCTTCTTAATGGTATACATCTTTTTTTGTTAATCTCTGAGTCTCTGGTGACTAGTACATAGTACATGCTTGATAATTGCTTGTTAAGTGAAAGAACGAACAAAGTTTTTGCTGAAAATCCCAGAAAATACAGAAATAAGAATTTAACAGCACAGTAGGATTTGTTGTTGGCTCAGGAATCAATTAGTTGTTTCAGCTCCTAGACCTTAGGTCATCCTGAGCCTCTTTAATTCCTGGCTTTTATTTTTAATAAAAGAGCATAAAAGGTGAGCTGGAGAAGCTGAACGTTTCCTACTTACTGCTGCTGCTACCCATGGCTTTTCTGCAACTGGAATCAGACAACAGAAGGAAGCAACATAGCCTAGCAGCTCGGCGTATATCTTGGTTTTCTGTTGTCTAGAAAAAAAGAGAACTTGGATTTTGGTGGCCTTCAACCTGGTTTTGAAAACCCAGTTTGCAACTTACTAGCTGTGTGACCTTGGGCAGATTATGCTTGTGTAT
Organism: Muntiacus reevesi; assembly: GCF_963930625.1. Classification (NCBI taxonomy): domain Eukaryota; kingdom Metazoa; phylum Chordata; class Mammalia; order Artiodactyla; family Cervidae; genus Muntiacus; species Muntiacus reevesi. The sequence goes on from NC_089257.1 coordinate 54,085,159, forward strand.
AGTAGTTACGTTCTAACAGTTTTTAGGCAGCTCCCTTCTGCGAGGAAGTCATCAACTGTTCAGAAAGGCTCCGGTTTCACTGCTTTGATGGAATTACTCATACCCTACCTCATTGCCTCCCTTTCTATTTTTGAAATCAGCCTGCTTTATCTTCCAGACATCAGATTCTGCTCTCTGATAGCATGTGACTCTCGAGAAATGTGATTTTTCCTCTTACTTCTTTATCCTGTTTTTCTAGTTTGTGATTGTATCTCAATTAACCATTTCCTTAGTTACTGATTGACTAATGGAAACCAGCTTCATTGACATAATTGTGAACTTTGACTACCACTGACATCTATTTGAATCACAGTAGCTTGTCAAATTGCTCTGATATTTTTATTGCATCTTCCAGAACTGTTGAAGCTTACTACCAGTGGTCCCTTCAGAATGCGGCAGTTATTTTAGCCTCTCAGTAGTTATCCAAATGTAACTAACACATGTTTCCTTGACCAATCAAGTCTGTGTATTTTGTACATGGGAACACATAACTCTGGTAATGCTATATGAAATTATTCAAAACCTAAGAATCTAAAGAAATGGTCATTTATAAACCAGGGCCCATAAATGAATAATTGGGAAAGACTTCAGCAAAACCCAGTTTTTCAAAACTGGACTGCCACTATATTATGGGACACCTTCATGTCATCTTGCTTCCATTTACTAATACTTTCATGTTCCTCTTTTTGCAGTAAGCCAAGTTCATTCTTGTCTTTACAGATTTAGAAACTATTCCCTGAAGGCTACTAAATAATAAGTACCAGTGACGTTTGCTCATATTTACCTAGGTTTGTAAAATGTTTCCCACCCATTGTCTGACTGGATTTGAGTTCTAAAACAAAGGATCTTATATGGAGCCATCTTTAGATAGAGTAATGATTTTGTGTTTTATGTTTTTGACACCCTGGGTGTGTTTCTGTCTCCAAGACCGCTGCTCATTTATTAATTCATTTAACTAACATTTATTGAATCTGCTGTTTTAAGCACTGTGCTAGAAATTCTGGGGGAAAAAAAGATGAACATGATTTGTTCCTGCATGTAAACCAGGGAGAAAGATTTAAAATTAACCAAGAAAAATAGTGTTAAAGGGACTTCCTTGGGGGTCCAGGGAAGACTCTCTGCTCCCAGTGCTGATCAGGGAACTGGATCCCACATGTTCCAACTAAGAGTTCACATGCTGCAACTAAAGATCTCACATGTGGCAACTAAGACCCAGTGCAGCTAAAAATAAATAAATACAATGTTAAGATACTGTGGTATAGATTTATATAAAAGCTGTAAGAATACAGCAGGAAGAGAGGCTAATTCAGGCGCTAGCTTTAGGGTGACTTATGCTTTAGTGAAGAGGAAATTATTTTTTAAAAACTAACAACAAAACAAAACCCTGAAGCAAAGTAAGATTAACTTCAATTCATTTAAAAATTTAAAAATTCCATATCATGGATTAATAATTTTTCCTTGGAGCTGTGCGGGACAGTATGTCAGGAGAGTGCATTGTGAAATCTAACAAACAAGATGTGGTGTCACTACTTCAAAGGGGTAGAAATCATTGTCCTGCTATTCTAGAAGTTTAAATGCTTGCTCAGCTCTTGTTGCATACAATTTAGGTCATGAGTACTGGGAGAAATTTGTGCCCAATACACAGAGCAAAAGGTTTTAATAACAATCACTTATCTTTATCTTAATATTTATGATAAGGTGACTACATAGTATCAGAATCTAGACAAGTATTTCCCATTTCATAAATAGGGGCATTTTAAGTTTTATACTTGAAGGATATTGGGAAACATCCTTAATTCTTGTGTTGTGTGCATGCTCAGTGGCGTCCAACTGCGACCACATGGACCATAGCCCGCCAGACTCCTCTGTACATGGAATTTTCCAGGCAAGAATACTGGAGTGGGTTGCCATTTCCTCCTTGAGAAGATCTTCCCTACCCAGGGATTAAACCAGCATCTCCTGCACTGCAGGTGAATTCTTTACCACTGTGCCACCTGTGACCTAATATTGATAGTAAAGACAATAATAATTTCTTTTCTGTTTGGTTAAAAATATTCTTGCTTTTGTGTGTGTGTGTCAGTGCACGAGTGTGTGTGTATGTGCAAGAAATGGTATTTTTAGCACTAGAACATACTGAAACCTCTACTTGAGTTCTTTTTTAAAAGCAACTCTAAAAGAAGAAAGAACAACAGGATTTCCTCTATAACTAATATTGACTTAACTTTATAGGGTCTCAAGCCTGAACTCCTCTGTTTACTCATGAAACAGATCCAGGCTATTGGTCCATTCCGATTTACTTCCAAACTTCACAGTTCAAACTGTACAGCCAGTTTAACTCTTGGCCTCTCAGGTGACATGGTTTTCAAGGGTAATAGAAGAGATACAGCAGTGCTGGGAGGTTGTGAAAGAAACCCATACTCTGGCCCACAGCCCAGTAGACAAGAGAGTCCCTAAGCAAAAGAGAGTTTCCACTGGTGTCACTTGGGAGTTACCCCCAATTTAGCCTTTGTCTCGAACCATCTGGATGTCAAAAGTGCTAATAAGCAACTGACTCACTGGTGGAATAAATTCAGTCTGGTGATTTTTTTCTGGAAGACTGTTAGGACAGAGATACTGGCAATAAAGCAACAAAGCAACTTCCTAAGTTTTGAAGCTGTCTGAGCTTTGCTTGTTGTGAGATGGCCTATTGGTAACTGCGAGAGGGTGCTGGAAGGGTCATAGTAGCTCAGCTTTTTCTGTAGGTGAAAGAGGCCCTGTTTGGATTTTGTTCAACACCCTTTTCCTAGCTCTCTTAAAAGGAGCAAGTATGAATCCCTTCTTAGAAGCCCTGGAATTATTTCACAGCTGTGACAATTGTTGGGAAAGTTTAATGAGACCTGGCAGTTCCCTGAGAGTCATCAACATCATTTAAAATTCGACCACTAAGCTAATGCCAGAGGATAATAGCTTTGAGTCTGCTCAATCACAGTATTATGCCAAAAAAAGGAGATATTTGTCCTAATGAAGGCTAAGTGTGTATGTGTATGTGTGTGTCGTGTGGGTTCTGGCATAATACTTTGTCATTTTCCTATGTTGGCTCTTAGATTGACAGAGATGAAAAATGTGAATATACGCATTTAAACAGATATTTAGGTAATGGAAAAGGTCATTTTTGTGAGATGGCTAGTGGGCACAAGTGCGTTTATTTCATTTTAAGATCATGTTTCACTTGATTATTAGTGAGAAACATTTGTCAAGAATTTCAACTTCAATATTTCATGAAATTATCTAAAATAGAGCAACACTGGTAATGAATTGGCACACAGCAACCACCATTTTCCCCCCCATTGGGTTAAATGTCTGTTTCTATAATTGCTTTAAGATCATTTTTCTTTTGCATTTTCCTTGGAAACTTCACACCTCAGGAAAAATATTCCAGGCACTTTCATTTTAAAGGGCAACTCACATCTATCACATGTCATTTAAAACATTGGTCAAGAAGTTAACCTAATGTCACAACTCTCTGTCCTGTACGCTAGTTCTCTATGATCCAGAAAATAAAGTTAATGAGATATACTATGTGCTTTTTAGGCGCCAGGCATAGCTGTAAAGGCTTTACATTTAGTAACTCATTTAGTCCTCATGCTGCTGCTGCTAAGTCGATTCAGTCTTGTCCGACTCTGTGCGATCCCATAGACGGCAGCCCACCAGGCTCCTCCGTCCATGGGATTTTCCAGGCAAGAGTATTGGAGTGCGTTGCCATTTAGTCCTCATACTGACCTGATGAATTAGGGTTGTTGTTCAGCTGCTCAGTAGTGTCCAACTCTTTACGACCCCATGGACTGCAGTACGCCAGGCTTCCCTGTCCCTCACCACCTCCATCGAGTTGGTGATGCCATTCAACCATCTTGTCCTTGTCGTCCCTTTCCCCTCCTGCCTTCAATCTTTCCCAGCATCAGGGTCATTTGAATTAGACCTCATCTAAATCAACACATGTAGGTTTCTCCTTTTTTTCATGTAAACATGATACTTTTTTTTTCATTTTTATTTTTATTAGCGTATAGTTACTTTATGCTGCTGTGTCATTTTCTGTTGTAGAGCAAAGTGAATCAGCCATATGAATACATATATCCCCTCTTTTTTAGATTCCCTTCCCATCTAGGTCACCACAGAGCACCGAGTTGAGTTCCCTGTGCTATACAGGGGGTTCTCATTAGTTATCTGTTTTATACATAGTAGTGTATACATGTCAATCCTAATGTTGCAACTCATCCCACCCCTAGGCATCTTCTTGAATTCAATTCCCAACTTATTAAATCATTTATAAAATAGAATGTATGCAAAGTGCTGGGTATTCTAGATACAAATGTTCTAGAATGTATGCAAAATGCTAGGTGTTCTAGATACAAAATATGTATAAGGCTGAATACTCTCTTTTAGTAGGTCAGGGTTAAGTAATTAGTAGTTCTGATTGCAGCTGATTTGCTAGACATTCTATAACTGATGGAACATATTAATAAGGCTTCCTGCCTGTGGTACATAGCTGTCTATACGATGAATGAATTCTTGTCTATTCCAGTTAGAAGAGAGGATCAGAAATAGTTCACATTCCTGTGGGACAGACAACAATATACATTTAAGCTTTTGCCTCGGGGTTGTATTAACTTTTCTGCCCTCTGTTATAATATACTCTGAAGAGATCTGGACTGCCTGGAAATCCCACAGAACATCTCACCAATACATTATTTTGATGGCATCATGCTGATTGTTCAGGATAAGTAAGAAGTGGCTAGTGTGCTGAAGGGTTTTCCTGGTGCCTCAGACAGTAATGAATCTGCCTGTGAGGCGGGAGACCTGGGTTCAATCCCTGGATGGGGAAGATCCCCTGGAGGAGGGCCTGGCAACCCACTCCAGTATTCTTGCCTGGAGAATCCCATGGACAGAGGAACCTGGGGGGCCACAGTTCAGGGGGTTGCAGAGTTGGACATGACTGAGCATCTAAGCATAGCAGTGTGCTGAAGGCCTTGGTAAGATATAGCGTTCCAGAGGGTTGAAGACAAAAATCCTCTGAAGATTCAGGAATCTGAACCTTCAGTGAAGTGTTTAGGGATATAACGGTCAGAAGCATGACAAGGTATTCTACTCCAAAGTAAAAGAAAATCGCCACATCTTGTATTTGTAACCGCAATGAAAGGAAACACAGTGCCTAGTAGGTCTCTATGGGTTCTGGAGGCAACACATTCCAAATCTACAAATACTGCTCCGTATGCTGACTGACACTGACAGCAGCTAGCTTTGAGTGGGAAATGTCCACGTCGCAGTACAAACAGTCCCACCACTTGGGCCACACAGTCCAGCAGATCTTATGGTGTTGGAGGTGTTGGGGATAAGAAAGATGAAGTGTCTTATGACAAGTCCCGTTGGAAGATTAACAATGCAAGCCTCTGGGATTCTGGAGCCAGACCGTGCCTTTTGTAGCATAGAATTATGTGCCTTTTGAGGAATAGCTATCAGTGAGACACTGGGACTGGTAGAGGTAGACTTCTTCATGGGGCACCAAGTGACTATAGACCCAGGGCTGCCCATTACGAGCTGGGTTCTGTTGAGTATGTCAAATCATAAAGTCAGATAGGTCCAGTAGCAGTCCATTGTAATATAGGAATGACGCATTTAGAACTGAGCACCAGTAGGACAGAGGACACAGAAAACTGTATGTGACTCATCATAGCTGCATCTTTCCTCAGCTTGCTTCTAGGGCCGTGTGGGAAACCCTGTATAAGCAACTAAACAAGAAGGAAAAGCCCCAGCTTGATTTATGGATGTGGGTATAGGCTGGAAATGGATCACCGCTGTGTTATAGCCACATTCAAGGATAACCCTGAAAGTCAGTGGAGAGGGAAAGTCTTCTTGATGGGCAGAGCTGCAGACAGTACACCTAGTCATCTTTTTTGTGGAATGAGAAGTGGTCTAGTATATGCAGACTTGGGAAGTGGCTTGGAAAGAAAAAAATGGGAAAATTGGAGACAAGTAGATAGAGGCATGTAGGTGAACATAAAGGGCTTCCCTGGTGGCTCAGATGGTAAAGAATCTGCCTGCAATGCAGGGCACTCAGGTTTGAACCATGGGATGGGAAGATATCCTGGAGAAGGAAATGGCAACCCACTCCAGTATCCTTGCCTAGAGAATTCCATTGACAGAGGAGCCTGGCAGGCTATAGTCCATGGGGTTGCAAAAAGGCAGACACAACTGAGTTACTAATACACACACACACACACACACACACACAGATGAACATAAAGAATTTTGTATTATACATTACAGCTCAATAGAAAGCATCCACCATAGAAGGGGAAGTGAATAACATATATTAACTAGACTGTTGGACATAAGCTAGTTTTTGTCATTGGCCATCCTGGAATGGCCATAATGGACACATGGACAAAGTAGCCATGGTAACAGAGACAGTCTGTGCATGGGTTCAATAACGTGGAGTTTTCATTACTGAAGCTAATCTTGCTTCTGCTGCTCCTGAATGTCCAACTTGTCAACAACAAAGACAAATGCTGATATATCATTATTTCTTGATAAGACCAGCTGAGAACTCAGTACTAAATCAACTACAAGAGCTTATAGTGGCTTGTCCTCCCGGTGATAGATACTCATCTGGGAAACAGTCTTATCTTTCCTGATTGCATTGCCTCTGCCAGTACCGCAATCTGGGGGCTTAAAGAATGCCTGATTCACAGGTGTGAATCCCACACAATTAACATCTGGACAGGTGATGCATTTCACTTCAAAGGAGTACAGGCTTGAACTTGTGACTGTAGGGATACACCAGCCATATCATATACTGTACCGTATAGAAGCACCCAACCTCACAGAACACTGGAATAGCCTTTTAAAGGCACTGCTCTGAAGTGACTCTCTGAAAGGATGTAGTGCCATCCTTTTAGAAAAAAGCACAGGCTCCTCCTCCAGCTGGTCATATGAGAACCTTCTCCCCTTCTAATCCATATAGCCATAGGTATCAGCTCAGGGCAGGGGGTGGGGGGTGATGTTGCCACTGTGGTGGATGACATGGGGATATGGACTAAATCAGAGACGTGACACTAAATAGGTGTCACGTCCCCAGTAGGAAGAACACAATGAACGCCAAGCTCTGGAATCAGGAATAGCTTTACATTACTTCTGATAATCCACTGTGCTGCCTATACTGGCAATCGTGAGCTCTGCAGGGCTGACGGTTCTGGCGCCCAGAAGGGGTGTACTCTCCAAGGGACAGAGCAAGTATCTCAATGAACTGTATAAGCTGGGGATCCTGCCAGGGCACTTTGGATTCCTTGTGTCCAGAGACCAGCGAGTGAAAAGAGGAGTCGTCATTCTGGGAGGAGTAACCCATCCTGATCATCCGGAGAAGGGAGTGCTGCTTTTACACAAAAAGGGTAGGAATGTGTATGGAAAGCAGGTACTCCCTTGGCCCACTGTAGCAAAGGGTAGGCATGGGCAGCAACCTTGACTGGCAAAAGGTATGACTGCCACGGACTAATACCCATCAGGAGTGAAGGTCTAGGTCCCACCCTGAGGTAAGCTAACAAGACTTGCCTAGGTGGCTCCTGAGTGATGGGAATTTAGAAAGGACAATAGAGGTGGGAGAGGGTGAGTACCAGCTGTAGCCCCAAGACCAGCTGCAGCCATGGGAGCTCTGGTTCATCTCACTAACCTTCTAAGTTTTCTCCCAGGAAGAAAGGCCCACAGGAATCATGGAGGATCTGCACAGAGAAGCAGATTTGTCCGGAGTATGGGTGGACTGTGGAAACCATGGAATTGTGCCACTTAAATCTGCAGTATTGGACCCAAACTTCACCTGCTGCATCCACCCTTGTTTTTACACTGGGCAATTACGTCCCTTGGGCTTCTCTTAGCCAGTGATAGAAGTATACTAACCTAAGCCCACTTCTGTGATACAGGGACTCCTTTAACAGGTGACTTTGGCTTGAGGACACCCCTCTGTCTTGGCTGAAACTTTCTCAGAACTGTGCTGCAGTGTAAGCCTCATTCTACCTCAATCTTTCCTCCCTTCTCTTTCACTGGTGTCAGACTTCCATCCCAGTCGGAAGACTCTCCCCAGTGCTCTCACTTTCCTTTCTTTATCCTTCACCAGCATTTCCCTCAATAAATCTCTTGTATGCCTAATTCTATCTTGGCATCTGCTTCTCAGAGGACACAAATTAACGTAATGCCACTGGGGAAATAAGACCTTCTCTAACAAGAAAATGGTAGAGTATTAAGTCTCAGAGAACCTACTTTCTTGTACTGGATCTTTTACAAACTGTTGATATAATGTTTGCACTGTCATCTGAGAATACTAATTCACAATTTATTGTTTACGCTACCCTAAAAAAGGAGGAAGTGCTACCAAAAGAAAATGAAAGTAGAGGAGTCACTTCCTCTTCTTTAACTGCTCTTTCACTTTTTTTTTTTTTTTTTCTATTTAGTTTCTATTATTACTTCAGCTGTAGTCCATTGTACAGCCTGGTATTACACACATTTATATCACTTGCTATCTGAGCAAACATATTCCTATTACTAGAAAACCACCAAAAAGTATGTGCCATAAAAGCCTAAAAGCATAATCTTAATTCACATAAATGGGAGAATATTATTCCTAGTCGATCATCTGAGAAGAGCACCAGACTTAGGAATCTTGGACAGCATTTTGATCTCATCTTTCTTATTAATGTTTGAATACACCTCTTGAATTCCTAAAACCATATCTTACTTTACTAGAAAATAGGGGTAAAGGTATTTGCTTTCTAAGCTAAAGAAAGATATTTTCCCAGATGGGTCTTTTACATAATAACCATACTTGATGGTGTTTGTATGTGTGATATAGGAAAAAGAAGCATAAGATTTGTGATTAGAAGACCTGAACTCAGTCCTACAACTTGTAAGAAACCTGCACCAGTCCTATTGCCTTACTGAGTCTGCCTTACCTTAGAGGTTGTTGCAAAGTTCAAGTGCAACAGAGCAGGTGAAAAGACTTTATAAACTATAAAATGCCATATAGACCTCAGCTCTGATGATGGTGATGATAATTAGGGATCTTTGGCACAGCTTCTGATATATGAATGATGTTTGTAGCTTAAGAGAAGCAAGAAGTTGATGGAACTCCTTGTACTAGTCAATCTTAAGGGAGATCAATCCCGAATATTCACTGGAAGGACTGATGCTGAAGCAGAAGCTCCAGTATTTTGGTCATCTGATGTGAACAGATGACTCATTGGAAAAGTCCCTGATGCTGAGGAAGATTGAGGGCAGAAGGAAAAGAGGGTGTCAGAGGATGAGATGGCTGGATGGCATCACCGATGTAATGAACATGAACTTGGGCAAACTCCAGGAGATGGTGAGGGACAGGGAGGCCTGGTGTTTTGCAATCCATGGGTCACAAAGAGTTGGACACGACTGGGCGACTGAACAACAACTAGTTTACTAGGGCCACCGTAACAAAACACCAGATTAGGGGCTTCAACAACAGAAATTTGTTCTCTCATAGTTCTTGAGACTAGAAGTCCAAAACCAGGTGTGGGCCGAGTTGGTTTCTCTTGAGGCTTTCCCACTTGGCTTGCAGAGAGTCTTCCTCTTGCTACATTTTCATTTGGCTTTTTCTCTGTTTAGACACACTCCAGGTGTCTCTTCCTCTTCTTGTGAGGCTAGCCAGTCATATGGGATTCAAGTTTCACTCTTATGATCTTATTTAACTAAACTACCTCTTTAAATGTCCTATCTCCAAATACAGTCACACTGGGAGTTAGGGTTTCATCATGTAACTGAAGGGGGATATAAGTAATCTCATAACACTAATCATTAAGTATATTCAAGGCCATTCTCTGTGTGCGTGCTGTCACTTTAGTTGTGACTGACTCTTTGAAACCCTATAGACTGTCCATGGGACTCTCCAGGAAGGAATACTGGAGTGGGTTGCCATGCCCTCCTCCAGGGGATCTTCCTGACCCAGGAATTGAAACCATGTCTCCTGCATTGGCAGACAAGTTCTTTACCACTAGCATCACCTGCTGCTGCTGCCTGCTGCTGCCAAGTCGTTTCAGTTGTGTCCGACTCTGTGCGACCCCATACACGACAGCCCACCAGGCTTTGCCGTCCCTGGGGTTTTCCAGGCAAGAACACTGGAGTGGGTTGCCATTTCCTTCTCCAAAGCATGGAAGTGAAAAGTGAAAGTGAAGTCGCTCAGTCGTGTCCAACTCTTTGAGACCCCATGGACTGCAGCCTACCAGGCTCCTCCGTCCATGGGATTTTCCAGGCAAGAGTACTGGAGTGGGTTGCCATTGCTGTCTCCTAGCATCACCTAGATCATGCTTAATATTTCCCTGGTCTATCTCAGGATAATGTGCTTCCCGCATCTGGATCACTTGAGGTGTGTGAGGAAAATGCATATTCCACAACCTCATCTTGGGTTTACTAACTCAGAATTTTGGGGATTTGGGGTTCGGCAATCTGTGTTTTCACTATCTGGATAAAAGTTATCTATCTAAATGATTTTTGTGTACCAAAGTTTAATAGTTACCAATACAATAGAAAGAACTAAGAGAGTTTGGAGTCTGCTGCCTATATTAAAATTCTGGTTTCAACAATTACTAGCTGAGTAATATTTGCTGAAGAATTTAATTCCTCTGTGCCTCGATTTTCCCATGTGTAAAATGGGTATTATTATTACTGGGCTTCCCTAGTGAAGTGATATCCCTAGCCCAGTGATAAAGAATCTGCCTGCCAATGCAGGAGATGCAGGTTTGATCCCTGGATCAAGGAATAAAGATAGAGGATTTATTAGAATAAAGATAGAGGTATGCTATAAATGTTTACTAATTTTTAAATTTTTTCTTACCATTCTTCGTTTTATGTTCTGATAATGGTTCCATGAACTTCTTCACATTTATGCTCTTTTTCTTAAAATGCCCTCCTCTCTCATCTCTAAATCTTAACCCATCTTTCAAGATGGATTTTAAATCCTACCTACTTCATGTCACCTTTCTTAATCCCCATTGCATTCTGGCTATCTCTTAGTATATTCTCTTTTGCATTATAATTATTTGTATAGGCCTTGTTCCCCACTGGCCATTGGCAGATGATTACATCCTCAAACACATACACACATGCGCAGCACATATTTCTTGGGGGTACCTGGAACAAGGCTTAAATTAATAAATACTTGTTGAATGGAATTAAAGGGGGTCTATTTTTTCAAGTTGAAGATTTGGCTTAATTCTTTGCAAAATACACTATTTTTATGTCCATGATATACTACAAGAAGTAGCTCATAATTTGGAGGCAGCTAGTGTACGGGAAAATTGGAAACAGAATTTTGACAAATGTAAATATTTACAGGGAGTGAGGCTAACATTATCTCTATTCTCATGTGCCTGTAATCAAATAGAAGTGGACCCTTTAGTTCTTATTATGAATATGTGGCCAGAGAAACTGCTTGCACTGTAGCTCTGAAAGAGCAAAGAGCTTGAAAACGAGGTTGATGAAGGATGAAGGAATTTTGGTTGTTAGAGAAACTTGGAGCCTACAGTTTATTTTGAAACTATTTTTAGTAACAATTTAGTCAGGATCATTCCTATGAAGGTTTGGATATGTCTGGTCTACTTTATAGCACAATAAAAACTCATGGCTTCCTGGCTGGCTGGTATTTGTTTTAAGAAAGTGGGCTGTTGGTGCGGAAGGCATTTGAGAGGTTCTAATGAGAGGAAATCTGATGTAAACCTTTTCACCTGTGAAAAGGAGGGGTTGCTCAGGAATAAAATCTTCCATACCCATGAGGTTTCCTGGTTAAAAAACCATAGTTTTGATTTGTTTAAAGTCTTGTCCATATTTAAGTGGATGTTTATCATCCTTTCAAATGTGATTATATGTCCCCAAAAGACAGTATTAAAATCTTGAATTTATATAAGGGTTCTTGTTATTTTTTCACAGTTTGCACTTACATTTAATATAGTTTCCAAGGCACCAAACCATGCAAGAGAGTTGTCACTGGTAACAGGCCAAGCATAATTCTGCTGAAGACTGAAGTTAGGTTAACTGGAGGATTGCAGTGAGTCTGGGTTATTTAGCAGGAAAAGGACGTTAAATATGCTTCCTTTTGTCTGAATTTTCTAACCAGATATATATTTTTTAATGCTCTAAATATACAAATTTACATCTTGCTTTTCATTGGATTTAGTGACTTGTTTACTATTCCCAGAAGTGGTGAAAGTATTGTGCTTTTAAACAAAGAATGTTAAATGAGATGATTTAAGTGATCTTATCATCTAAGTCTAAAAGGATTTTTCACTGACTTCGAAGTGATATGAGAAAAAAAAGAATCAGACTAAGACCATAGTACTCATTAAAGTTACATAATAATTGCTTAGTTAAAAAAAAAAAATCTCTCAGAGCTGTGTTAGATGTTTGTTTATGTATAATATAGAATCTGTAACCTCATTGTCTGATTTTTTATTCCTTATTTGTAGGACACCACAATGAATACAAAATAAGTACTAGTTTATAATACTTATAAAAACGTAGGGAAACCTTCAAATACACCATTAAGGGAAATTTGTAATTATTATTATTTTAATACAGGAGAAAATGTGTGTGGTCTTTATATTGTATTAGCATGCTATTTACATTTCTCTGTGTGTGCTATGTATATTTAGCTAAAACTAACAAAGATAATGATGAAACTAAAAGTAAAGCTTCTTCTTGGCTAAACTTACTAGAAAGAAACTTTTCTTAATGTCAACATAAGTATTAATTGATTCCTCAATCCTCTGTTCCATATAAGGTTGACAATGACTTTGTGGATACTTTCTTGTCATCTTTTTATTTTTATTTATTTATTTTTCATTTATTTTTATTAGTTGGAGGCTAATTACTTTACAATATTGTAGTGGTTTTTGCCATACATTGACATGAATCAGCCATGGATTTACAAGTGTTCCCCATCCCAATCCCCCCTCCCCATCCCATCCCTCTGGGTCTTCCCAGTGCACCAGCCCTGAGCACTTGTCTCATGCATCCAACCTGGGCTGGTGATCTGTTTCACCCTTGATAGTATACTTGTTTCAATGCTATTCTCTCAGAACATCCCACCCTCACCTTCTCCCACAGAGTCCAAAAGTCTGTTCTGTACCTCTGTGTCTCTTTTTCTGTTTTGCATATTGGGTTATCATTACCATCTTTTTAAATTCCATATATATGCATTAGTATACTGTATTGGTCTTTATCTTTCTGGCTTACTTCACTCTGTATAATGGGCTCCAGTTTCATCCATCTCATTAGAACTGATTCAAATGAATTCTTTTTAATGGCTGAGTAATATTCAATGGTGTATATGTACCATAGCTTCCTTATCCATTCGTCTGCTGATGGGCATCTAGGTTCCTTCCATGTCCTGGCAATTATAAACAGTGCTGCGATGAACACTGGGGTACATGTGTCTCTTTCAGTTCTGGTTTCCTCAGTGTGTATGCCCAGGAGTGGGATTGCTGGGTCATATGGCAGTTTTATTTCCAGTTTTTGAAGAAATCTCCACACTGTTCTCCATAGTGGCTGTACTAGTTTGCATTCCCACCAACAGTGTAAGAGGGTTCCCTTTTCTCCACACCCTCTCCAGCATTTATTGCTTGTAGACTTTTGGATAGCAGCCATCCTGACTGGCGTGTAATGGTACCTCATTGTGGTTTTGATTTGCATTTCTCTAATAATGAGTGATGTTGAGCATCTTTTCATGTGTTTGTTAGCCATCTGTATGTCTTCTTTGGAGAAATGTCTGTTTAGTTCTTTGGCCCATTTTTTGATTGGATCATTTATTTTTCTGGAATTGAGCTGCAGGAGCTGCTTGTATATTTTTGAGATTAATCCTTTGTCTGTTGCTTCGTTTGCTATTATTTTCTCCCATCCTGAGGGCTGTCTTTTCAACTTGCTTATAGTTTCCTTTGTTATGCAAAAGCTTTTAAGTTTCATTACGTTCCATTTGTTTACTTTTGCTTTTATTTCCAATATTCTGGGAGGTGGGTCATAGAGGATCCTGCTGTGATTTATGTCAGAGAGTGTTTTGCCTATGTTCTCCTCTAGGAGTTTTATAGTTTCTGGCCTTACATTTAGATCTTTAATCCATTTTGAGTTTATTTTTGTGTATGGTGTTAGAAGGTGTCCTAGTTTCATTCTTTTACAAGTGGTTGACCAGTTTTCCCAGCACCACTTGTTAAAGAGGCTGTCTTTTTTCCATTGTATATCCTTGCCTCCTTTGTCAAAGATAAGGTGTCCATAGGTACGTGGATTTATCTCTGGGCTTTCAATTCTGTTCCATTGATCTATATTTCTGTCTTTGTGCCAGTACCATACTGTCTTGATGACTGTGGCTTTGTAGTAGAGCCTGAAGTCAGGCAGGTTGATTCCTCCAGTTCTATTCTTCTTTCTCAAGATTGCTTTGGCTATTCGAGGTTTTTTGTATTTCCATACAAATTGTGAAATTATTTGTTCTAGTTCTGTGAAAAATACCATTGGTAGCTTGATAGGGATTGCATTGAATCTATAGATTGCTTTGGGTAGTATAGCCATTTTGACAATATTGAGTCTTCCAATCCATGAACATGGTATATTTCTCCATCTATATGTTTGTCATCTTTTTAGAGTGTGGCGCTTTATGTCTTTTGTCTCCCCTTATTGCAATTTCCTTATTTTGATATGTGACAACACTCTTGCCTGATTCTCTAACTTTGCCACTTCCTTTTCAGTCATCCTTTTGAGCAATTCTTTTGCTCTTTGTCCTTTATATGCCGGTACTCCTCAGAATTCAGATACTGCTCCTTTCCTCACACTACACACTCTCTTGGGGGTGTCTCATTTCCCTCCCAGGGTTCCATTCTGCCTGCATACTCTAGGCTTCCAAACTCTCTCTCTAGTCCACACTGCGATCTTGAGCTTCAAACTCATATATCCAACTGCCAAGAAACAGCTCCACTTGGATTTAAACCTGTTCAAGGTGAAATTCACAGTCTCTGTTATCAATGATTACTCTAATACTTCCTATCCTAGTTGATGGTTTCAAGATATTGTAGTCACCTAGGCTAGACCTGGGGAACCCTCACTGCATTCCCCTTTTCCCTCTACGGGATTGATCTGAAAGGTCTGTAGTTGCTTTCTACTAATTCAATCTTTTCTTTCCAAATTTACTGCCATTGCCTTATAGAATTTAATTGTTCCTTTGACCTATTATAAAGGTTTCTGAAATGATTGTCCTGGCTTTGGTTTCACAGTCTACCAGACTATTCATGTGGTACTAGCACTGAGATTTGAAATGTACAATTAAAATTGATCATGCCCCTCCCCCCCAAAAAAATCAATCATGCCTGCTCCTTACTTAAAAACCTTTAACAGTTCCTGGGAATTCCCTGGCTGCCCAGTGGTTACGACATGGGCTTTCTCTGACAATGAACCAGAGTTCGATCCCTGGTCAGGGAACTAAGATCCCACAAGCTGCACAGCTTCGCCAAAACAAACAAACAAACCCCTTTAAAGTTCCTTATCTCTCACAGAATAAATTCCAATCTTCTCAGGATGGCTTCTAGAGCATCCCATAATTTGACTTCCACCTACCTGAGTGTTAGTCACTTAGTTGTGTCCGACTCTTTATGACCCTGTGGACTGTAGCCCACCAGGCTCCTCTGTCCATGGAATTCTCCAGGCAAGAATACTGGAGTGGGTTGCCATTGCCTTCTCCAGGGGATCTTCCCAATCCAGAGATTGAACCTGGGTCTCCTGCATTGCAGGCAGATTCTTTACCGTCTGAGCCACCAGGAAAGCCACCATTTCTCCATGCCCACCTTCCTTCCAACCCAAATGACACCCATCTGGTAACAGATCCAAAAGATCTGTGCTTTCACACCTCCATGTCTTTGCACATACTGCTCTGTGTGGATGCTCTGCCTTCTCCTTATCTACCTGGGAAACCTCTATGTGTTCTTTGGTACCCAGGGTAGCATGTCTTCATCTGTGAACTCCTCTTCATCCCATCACTATACTTTTTTAAAACATTAATTTAATTGGAGGTTAATTACTTGACAATGTTGTGGTGGTTTTTGTCATACACTGACATGAATCAGCCATGGGTGTATATGTGTCCCCCATCCTGAGCCCCCTCCCATCTCCCTCCCAATCCCATCCCTTAGTGTTGTCCCAGTGCACCGGCTTTGAGTGCCCTGTTTCATGCATTGAACTTGGATTGGTGATCTATTTCACTTATGGTATTATACATGTTTCAAATGCTATTCTCTCAAATCATCCCATCCTCACCTTCTCCCACAGAGTCCAAAAGACTATTCTTTATATCTATCTCTTTTGCTGTCTTGCATATAGGGTCATCCGGAGAAGGCAATGGCACCCCACTCCAGTACTCTTGCCTGGAAAATCCCATGGACGGAGGAGCCTGGTAGGCTGCAGTCCATGGGGTTGCTAAGAGTTGGACACGACTGAGCGACTTCACTTTCACTATTTACTTTCATGCATTGAAGAAGGAAATGGCAACCCACTCCAGTGTTCTTGCCTGGAGAATCCCAGGGACAGGGGAGCTTGGTGGGCTGCCATCTATGGGGTCGCATAGAGTTGGACATGGCTGAAGCGACTTAGCAGCAGCAGTAGCAGCATATAGGGTCATCGTTACCATCTTTCTAAATTCCATATGTATGAGCTAATATACTGTATTGGTGCTTTTCTTTCTGACTTACTTCACTCTGTATAATAGCTTCCAGTCTCATTCACCTCATTAGAACTGATTCAAATGTGTTCTTTTTAATAGTTGAGTAATATTCCATTGTGTATATGTACCACAGATTTCTTATCTACTCGTCTGCAGATACTTTTAAAGAGCTATACTAGAGCATTTCATATGTGCTGCACTTGTTTACAATGCTTACATATTTTGTTTTTTACCAAATGGAGGGCAAAGGCTATATCTTATTCATATTTGTACTTTCAGATCTAGGGCAATGATTGGCACAGTCTGAATGAATAGACTTTTGCAAATAAAAATGTTTATTTGTCTTTACTGTGATTTATGTTATTATGGATGAAACTGGTTGTAAGGTATGACTTTTTTTTTCTTTTTTTTCATGTTATCACTGATGGGATCTTTTTTTTTTTCCCCCCACTGATGAGATCTTAATCAACATCTTTTTAGCAGAATGGGATCTCAGATGTGTAAGCCCATAAAATGGTGATAATAATGTGTAGTCAGTCATTCCTTTAAAAATTAATGTATTAAATTTGCTTGAATTTATAGTAAAGAATTAGAATAGAGCATAAAATCCCTGTAGCATTTGCCTTGTGATGAAAGAGAGCTGCTAATTTATCTTTCTGTGTAGTTACAGATTCCTGGTTGACTGATACAGCATTGAAAGCAATTCTTGAAAACAAATTGAACAAATAATATAATCTGGGGATCTTGAGAAAACTCAGCATCAGTAGAATCCTGGAAAGTCTGGAAAGAATGAAGAAAGTTAAGAGAATAGGATATAAGAAAAATAAATTTACATTTACTAAGCATCTAGTCATTGGTAGTCATTTTACAGATTAAATTAATCCATAACGATGACCCTATGAGGTAGACACTGTTATTCCCATTTTGCGGACAAGGCAGGTAATATGAAACATTAGGTAACTTCCAAGGTCCTGCAGCTGCAAACTGGTAACTAGATCTGATTGACTCTAAAGTTTCCTTCCCTTGCGGCATGCTGCCCTGACTTTCAAAGTTCCCAGAGCTGCCCTGCTGCTGTGTGGAGCCTAGCAACACACACAAAGACACATTATTTGCTCCTATTTGCAGTGATCATATGTATGTGGCTCACTTACTAGTTAACAGTAATCATTTTATTTCCAATCCCAATGCTCATTTTGAAAATTTAGTAATGAATAGTCTTACCTTTGTTGATGATGCTTGATAATGAATTGGAAGAATCTTTCTGAGCTTCTCTTAAAAAAACAACACATTTGAAGTAGGTTTAGCGGAGAGAGCACACTTTAAAATTTTTCTAGTGTGCCTCACTTCTGGCTCCACTGGAATCCAGAAACAACAGCTGTCTGGGGGAAAAGGCAGTTTGCTCCTTCTGCCTCCTGTACATTGCTTGGCCTGGCAGTCTGTCACTCTCCTGGGCAAGAATCCAGCTTGTGGTAGTGAGGTGGTTTTGTGGCAGAACTCCACAATTAACCACAAGTTCAGTGTCAACGGTAGGCTGCACCGTCGTGGCTGTGACCCTTCAGATCTGCTGGGATAGCCAGAGCTGAAGAAACTACCGCTTGTCTACGGAGGGAACAGGAAACTTGGAAAGAGTCTGCATTGCTGTTTATTGTTCAAGATTCGGGCTTTAGGTTTAATTAAAAAAAAAAAAATCCAGGCAATTTCAGATTAACAATTTACAGGTCTAATACTTTGGCCAGTTACTTTTGGTAAAAATATAGTGGATTTGCATCCTAGATACAGTTGTTGCTCTGAAAAAGAGACATAAAAAAAGGAAAATTCTTAAAGTAGTAGAATATATTCTTTCATGGCAAAAGAAAACTAGGTACTATCACTTGAATAAAAAAAAATAATTCACCCACCCATCTCTTAAACATTTACTTTATATTGGAAATTAAATCAAACATAATAATTTCTATAAATCTAAGAGAAAGTGTTCTTTTACTGATTTTGTGCAAATGGATGTTAAGAAAAATATTTTCCAGTAGTAATATGGAAACTTGTTTTAAATCATGTATTAAAAGTTTCAGTGAAAACTCATTGACTAATAAAACAACAACAAAGACTGAAGGGCATACAACTAAAAAAATCTGATTTAAATTGTTTTACTTCAAAAATTTTTGAGCATTAACTGAGTGCTTATGCATAGCATGGAGACTAAAACAGGATTCTTATGTTTGAGGAGTATATTGAAGTCTTTACTATGTAAACAAACAAATAGAAAAGGAACATTTGTATAACAAATCATAACAATAAACTCCAGTTTCATGTTAGGACCATACCATCTCTGTAGCCTCCTCATTCCTTATACTTTTGTTCTTTGCTGCTTCATATCTTACACTTCGGCCAAATGCACTATTCTTTCAAAACTTTAAACTCACTTGCTTCCTTTGTCCATGCTGTCTTTTCTCCTATTTTATTTAGTTAATGTCTCATCTTTCAGTGCCGAGCCTCAAAATCTCCTCTGATTCCTCAAGAGCATTACTCCTTGCCCGATACTCCAGCCTTGGTCTGGGTTATAGGTTTCCCTCCTCTGAGCTTGCACAGTACACTGAGCTTGCTTACGTCTAAATCACAGCTCCTGTTACCCTGGGCTCTAGCAGTCTTACTTTTCTAGCTTTCACCATGAACCCTGACAGGCAGGAATCCCATCTTTCATCATTGTATCTTTGTCGGCTAGCACAGTCCCCAGCACAATGTCAGGCACTCGATAAACGTTGAATGAATGAATGCATTCATTGAGGGAGAGAGGTTCATCGCTGGCAGAAGGGAGTGGTGCATAGGAAAGCTGAGGAAGTAAAAGAAGTGAGGGATTAAATATAGAGATGAGAGAGAGAAGGAAGGCAGAGGGGAGAGAGAGAGGAAAACAGCCATCCAGATAGATACTGGGGAGAGGACAAAACTTGAAAATGAGCTGAGACAACCACACAGGATGGAGACTCCAGAGAAGGATGACTCTCTCCTTCTTTAATAGTTCTCAAGCACAGTTCCCAGCAGTCTTTTTTTTTTTTTTTTTAAATCATGTATTCTCTTGTGCTCTTTAGTGGTCTATGTACCTTGGCTGTACCTCCCACATAAAACTGCATCTTGAGGAAGCTTCTAGTTTATAGAGTAGTTTTTAATTGCTCTGACTAGCATCTAGCATGACGCTCTGCATATATATATATAGAGAGGGCAATCAATAAATACTTGAGATAATCTAAAGAGTGAGTCAAAGTGAGGTTCAGATTCTGAGATGAGTATTAGCTGGAAGGAAAATAGTATTAACACACTTAGGCAACTGCCACTGCATATTGAAAACAGAACGATCCTTTCTATACCAGAGGAAAGCCAGTCTTCTTGTTTTCAAATGTAAGTTTGAAAATGTTATTTCTTTCATTCTTTCAATACCTTTTAATGTTTTCTCCTATCTTAAGAAACCGCTCTAGTTTTGTAATTTGGAATCTCAATGACACTGCCTAATTTACTGGCTATTCATGAAAATTTTTTTTTTCAGACTGCTTTATATCTTTATCCCTGAAAAATTAAGATTGCTTTATTACTGAATCCTGAAAAGTTACATTTTAGAAAGAGAACTCAGTCCTAAGCACTTTCCAAAATCCAATTCAGATCCATTTTATAGTCTATTTCAGAGGTTTTAAATCGTCCTTCCTTCTTCCCTCCCTCCCCTTTCTTTCTTCCTTTGTTTCCCCCATCTCTCCTTCCCTCCCTTCCAAAATTTTTTTCCTTTTCTTTCCCCTCCTCCCTCTTTCCCTTCTTCGTTTCCCTCCTTCTCTACTTTCTTCCTTTCTTTTGGCCCAAGGATTCCAAAGAGGGGCTTCAGGTCAGAGTAGGAGGTGCCAGACATGCTATTAGTCAGGCTCTGACCCAGGACACCTCCACTTCAGTAGCAGTGTTTGTCACACAGTCTTGTCCAACTTGCTGCGAGCTGCATGGACGCACTGTAGCCTGCAAGTCTTCTCTGTCCATAGAATTCTCCAGGCAAGTATACTGGAGTGGGTTGCCATTTCCTTCTCCAAGGGATCTTTCCTACCCAGGGATCAAACCCGGGTCTCCTGTACTGCAGGAGGTTTCTTTACCATCTGAGCCACTTCAGGGACGCCCACTTCAATAAGTCTGCTTTTATTTGCATAACATTTCTTTTGAGGAAATTTGAAAACTAGGGTTGAGAGGTGACAATACAGAATAAGAACAGTAATTTAAAAAGCTCTTAAAGAACAGATCATCTTTATCTGCTACTATTCAACTGTTCTTAGCAAATCTTTATAGGCTGCTCCATAAATTGAGAACTCAGAAGCTGAGAATTCATTTGATGATGGAACAGTGATAGTGACTGGACAGAGTCTTAGCCCTCATCCATTCACCTTTACCACCGTTTCCCACTTACGTTCCATGATAATATGTGTAGGGACTAAGATCCATTTAAAATTTTTAATTTTGGAAGGGAATTTCTGGAAATCCTGCTCTAGAAATGGATTTTCTTTACATCTGGATTTTAGAGTTTAGGGAATAATCCTGTCTTCTTTTAAAATAGAGACTGAAAGCACAAGGGATAAGGATGAGGAGTTAAGACCTATCAGAGGACAGAAGAGGGGGGAGGAGTTGCTAAGACCTAACAAGAGGCCATGTGTTATTTTGGCTTCTTTGAGGACAAAGGAGAGAACAAGAGAATTCAGGGAGAGCAATTTCCAAACAAGGAATGGTGAGACCCAGAGGTCCCACATGAAAAACTGGGTGTTCTAACATTTGGGTTGAGCCCAGCAATGGGACATCTCATTTGGTGCCTGTAAGATTAGATAGGTGGGCAGGCAGCGGCATCTAGAAGGCTAACCCATCGGGTCCTTACCAGTAGACTAGTGTTTATGGGCAGAGCTTTTGACCCTGACACTGGAAAGACCTACGCAGGATTTTAGTTCTTCCATAATTAATTGCAGCATTGGCAGCTTATTGGTGTGGGGACCTAAAATGGAGAACAAAACAACATTCTCATGCTATAAACTGGGGCACGTGGGAAAGCTGAGTCTTTGGGGTTTGAGGGCAAGGACCTCCTATTTAGAACACAGAAGTAGACAGGGGGTTGCACTGCACCAGGACTCAGGAGCTGGGTGGTAAGCATTAGGATCCTATGTGAGGGATCATTAAACTGGGAGAATGAGTCCAGTGGGGAGATTATGTGTCAAGACATGAGGGAAAGCAAAATCAGGTAAAAATGAGGCTGAGGTAGAAATGGTTGAGAAAAGTCAAAGGTATGTTATCACTTTAGGTCTTTTTTTTCTACAACAGATAATGGTCATACAATCTTAAACCCAAAGACAGGAGCTAAATAATTCTACTGGTTGCTTAAAACTGGCAAAAGAATAAATAATTTGAACTCTAAGACATGTGACCTACTAATAATCTCTGATAAAAACTGTAAAGAGAGAAGGGAGTTGCTATAAACATAGCTAGCTGATTCAAATTTTTAGTTAAACAAGTGAAAGTGTTAGTCGCTCAGTCATGTCCGACTCTTTTCAACCCTATGAACTGCAGCCCAGGTCCTCTGTTCATGGCATTCTTCCCTGGTGGCTCAGATGGTAAAGAATCTGCCTGCAATACAGGAGACCTGGGTTCCATCTCTGGGTTGGGAAGATCCCCTGGAGAAGGGAATGGCCACCCTCTCCAGTATTCTTGCTTGGAGAATTCCATGTACAGTGGAGTCTGGTGGGCTACAGTCCATGGGGTCACAAAGAGTTGACACAACTGAGTGACTAACACTTCCGCTTTTAGTCAGGTAAACTGATGGTCTTTGGGGATGTCCTTACATTTTATTTTGCAATCTTCTCAGGTGCTGGAATCAGTTCAGAGAAGAACTGGGAAGTACGAAGAGGACTTTGCATTTTATTTTCCAGATAATAGTCCTTGGATACAAATCCTTTTATCTTTATTTGTCAACACAGAGTTTGCTTTAGTTTGGTGGTATGAATAATTCAAAGGTTGCTCTTAGCAATTGTTGTTCAGTTGCCAGGTCGTCTCCGACTCTGCGATTTCATGAACTGTGGCATGCCAGGCTTCCCTGTCCCTCATGATCTCTCAGTTTGCCCAAGTTCATGTCCATTGCATGGGTAATGCCATCCAGTCATCTTATGCTCTGACACCCTCTTCTCCTTCTGCTGTCAATCTTTCCCAGCATCAGGGACTTTTCCAATGAGCTGGCTGTTCGCATCAGATGACCAAAATACTGAAGCTTCAGCTTCAGTCCTTTCAATGAGTATTCATAGTTGATTTCCCTTAAGATTGACTGGCTTGATCTTCTTGCTGTCCAAGGGACTCTCAGGAGTCTTCTCCAGCAACACAGTTTGAAGGCATCAATTCTTTGGTGCTCTGCCTTCTTTACTTTATTACTCTTGGCAATACTTGGATCCTAAAAATGCCTATATATTTTTGGCATGTAGAAATCACAGCTTTTTAAAACTGGAAGTGATTTTAAGATCATCAAAATGAAATTGCTTCGTTTTACAACTGTGGACACTGAGGCCTGTAAATGTTACATGACTTGCTTAATGCTGGGGTATGAATGACTGGGCCATGACTAGAAACAATGAAATGGATTTCTAGTTTACCACTATTTCCATTACCATGCCTATCCTACTTCAGATATAACCTAAGCTTTTAAAACAACAGTACTAACGATAATAACTGTATTTATTAACAACTTCAATCTGAATTTATTCTATCAGAGCAATTTATCATTTCCAATGAGAATTTATAATTGGCATTTCAGTGATGCTGACACTAGCTTGCTATGCCCTTCTGTACAAGCTCAAAATGTATCCATCAAGCTTCCTAATTTACTCTTTGACTGGTAATGATGAGTCCTGTTTATTTTTAAATACATTTAAACATGTATTTGCTGAGTTCTGTAGAAATGAGATATTTTTAAAAAGAATTTCAACTGTCCTGGTGAAAAAAAAAGACCCCATGGATTTTTATCTCTTAAGGCAAGCATTTGAGTAATCAATTTGAAAACTCTATTACATATTTTTTCCTTTATCTAAGAGGCAGACAAAAATTCTGGTCTTTTTTTCATTTTGGTCAAATTCTTGTGCTAATTTCACTTTGATTTCTGCTATGCATGTGAACTATGACCATATACAAAAATGGTCTTAGCTGTGGGCAAAGATTAATTGGTGAAAAATGGGCCTGTTTGTGGGATTTCCCACACAGTAAGGTTTCACATCTCTCTGGAAAAATGTGGAATTAGCTCTTTGAGAAATGCAGGCCTGTCATAAGGTGGAAGGGAGAGTTTTGGAGGAGGGAAACACAGTTCAGTCACTAAGATAGTTATGATTGGTGAGATTCCAGAGCAGTCCCTTCCATACAGCAGTTCTTCCCGCTTTCGAGTCCGTGTTTCCCACATGAAGCTAGTTTCATCAGTAATTCACAGAAAGCATCTTATTTGGCTTTTTTCATGGCCAACTGATCCAGACCTGGCAATGGTCTTGGAGCGAACTCCTAATCCTCCCACCGCCCCCACCCCCAATATGTAGTTACAGTGAAAAGCCTTCAATGTGGGAAGATCTTTTCGACAACAGATTTTCCATGCTTGTTGAGGCAGAAACAGATGTGGACCCACTGTTAGTTTGGCAAGGGTGCAGGGACGATGGGACGGTAGCTCCGCGCTTTGTGAAGATGGTTCTTGGGGAGGACAAACTCGGTAATACCGACTGGGATTCTCCCAGGGAGCGCTCCACGTGCATGCTCCTCCCTAAGAAGCCACCGAAGGGCCTGCTGCATGGCCCAAGAATCCACGCTGCTGTGAGGACACACCTAGCCACAGTGATCAAGGCTTCTCCCCCGTGACTTTGGTGGGGACTGGCACTTCCCAGGTCGCAGCTCGGCTCGGACAGCCCAAGGGTCCACCCTAAACTGGGATGGGGGTAAAGGCGGGACCCGTCGCCTCCCCTCCACCCCGCTCAACTCGGTTTCTCTACTAGGCACTCCCCTTGGGGACCATAAGCGCCCTCTTTCCCTACGCCCCCAGTGGTGACCTGTTGGAGCCTGCCCGAGGTCTGCGACTTATCCCAAAAGGAACCTGAGTGCCTGGGGGGATCCCAGGATGGCGGGCTTGCCCCCTTCCATCCGAAAAGGATCCCTCCCATCCCTCCCAACCTGGGTCGGCCTCCGGGCGGCCGCAAGCCGTACTCTCCCCAGTCTGGACACGCTGAGGCGGCTGGGGTCCCCAGCCCGCGATGGGGTAGGCGGCGGGCAGAAGCGGCTGCGCCCTTGGCGGCCGAACGGGCCGGGGCGCGGGCGCGCGCAGGCGGGCGGGCGGGGCGCGCACCCGGCCGGGGCAGCGGCGGGGGAGGAGCGCCCGCCCGCCGCTCGCGCGCCCAACGGACCAGGCTGGGGCCGAGAGGTAACTGTTGCAGCCCGCGGGAGCCGGGAGGCGACGCTGACGCTCCAGTCCCAAGAAGTGCCCGGGGGGACAGGAGAGGGGAGTCCGGCCGCCGAAGTCCCGGAGAGGCGCCCCCTCCGCCCTTCTTCTCAGCCAGCATGTCCCGGACCCCGCCGCTCCTCCGCCCGCGCGGCGGGGATCCCGGGCCGCGCCGGCGGGCGCAGCCCTGACGCGCCGCCGAGCCGGGGGGCGCTCCGAGCGCGGGGGCCAGGCGGGAGGGAGCGCGAGCGGTCGCTGCGGTCCGAGCGGGGCGTGCCGAGCCCCCGCGGCCACCGGGCGTCCCGGCCATGAGGAGGGACGAGCGAGACGCCAAAGCCATGCGGTCCCCGCCGCCGCCGGACGGGGCCGCCTCGCCCCCCGAGAGTGTGAGGAACGGCTACGTGAAGGGCTGCGTGAGCCCCCTGCGGCAGGACCCTCCGCGCGGCTTCTTCTTCCACCTCTGCCGCTTCTGCAACGTGGAGCTGCTGCTGCCGCCGCCCGCCTCCCCTCAGCGGCCGCGGCGCGGCTCCCCCTTCTCCCGGGCGCGCCTCTCGCTGGGCGCCCTGGCCGCCTTTGTCCTCGCTCTGCTGCTCGGCTCCGGGCCCGAGGGCTGGGCTGCCGGGGCCGCCCGGCTGCGGACCCTGCTGAGCGTCTGCTCGCACAGCCTCAGCCCCCTCTTCAGCATCGCCTGTGCCTTCTTCTTCCTCACCTGCTTCCTGACCCGGACCAAGCGGGGCGCCGGGCCGGGCCGGAGCGGCGGCGGCTCCTGGTGGCTGCTGGCACTCCCCGCCTGCTGTTACCTGGGGGACTTCTTGGTGGGGCAGTGGGAAGCCTGGTCTCGGGCGGACGGAGACGCCGGGGCCCCGGGCCCGCACACACCCCCGGCGGTGGCGGGCCGGTGGTTCTTGGTGCTGAGCTGCGTGGGCTTGCTGACGCTCGCGCAGCCGGGGAGGCTCCGGCACAGCATCGTGGTGCTGCTCTTCTCCAGCTTCGTCTGGTGGGTGTCCTTCACCAGTCTCGGGGCGCTGCCCCCGGCCCTCCGGCCCCTGCTGTCCTGCCTGGTGGGGGCCGTCGGCTGCCTGCTGGCCCTGGGGCTGGATCACTTCTTTCAAATCAGGGAAGCTCCCCAGCAACCTCAGTTGTCCAGTACCGCGGAAGAAAAAGTGCCTGTGATCAGACCCCGGAGGAGGTCCAGCTGCGTGTCATTCGGAGAAACTTCAGGCGGTTACTATGGCAGTTGCAAAATGTTCAGGAGACCTTCGTTGCCTTGCATCTCGAGAGAACAGGTATGTTTCCAGAAAGGCAAGGTTTGCTACGGAAAGGAGGGCGGTTTTATCGCTTCAGTTCCCGAATTGAATTAGTGCGTTTGAAAGCTTGTTTACTTCCAGGGTTTAAAAAAGTTTTATTCTGGAAATAATTCCTAAAATACAGGAAGCTTAGAAAAACAAAAACAAAAAAACGCAGAAGTACCATTTATCTTTGAATAGAAATGAAATAGCAGACTAAGTATGTTACACTTTTTAAAGAGCTTGTTTATGCAGTAGATGCGTTCTCGGAAGAAGTGAATTATTTGAAGAATCAAATAATGACACTTTTGATGTCATTTATTTGTTGCTGTAATAATGGTGCTGTTTCCCCCAAAGATAACATACAGCCATTAGGATGAGTGAATATATAGATGTGGGAATTTTAATCAGTGTGATTTCATTATTCTTGCTAATTGAGAGGACAAATCTGAGGTCTTATAATTAAGAGAAAAGTGATGAGTTTTGGAACAGAGACTTGTTAACTTAGATGAAAAGACCGTTGGGGATAATTTTAAGAGGTTTCTTCCCCCACCCCCACCCCAAATTTCAGCAGTAATAAGCTAATATAATCTTTTACAGACTAACTCTTGGTCCTGTGTGTTTGTTGCATAATTAGGAGAATGTTGTAACAATTTAACCTTTAATCTTAGTAATGTTTGGAAATATACCAAAAACATTTACAATTTATTTTCCTGTAGGTTTACGGTTTTTTTTTTTAAGGAATTGAAATCATCTTTAGGGAGAGAGTTTCTTTTTATAGCCTAGGGAAATCTTATCTGTTCTACATTAGAAAGAAACTCACTAACTATAGCTACTATTCTCTGAGCATTTTACTAAGTGCAAAATAGTTGTATAGTCTTAAACCTTCACAAGGACACTATATAGTAGATGACATTAACCTCAAGTTAGAGATGAGCAAACTGAGGCTTATAGAGATTACCCAACTTCACACATTATCATCAACAGTGGAAGTACTGGGATTTGAACCTAGATTTTTCAGTTTTCAATGCTTTCTTCTAAGCAGCTAAGAGGATAAATGTAGAGGTTTGCTTAAATTGGCAAGAAGGAGTTTATACCCTTAGTTTTCAGACTTTTTGATTAGTGATACATTTTACACTGGGGACCCAATATATCTGAAACAGAAGTTTCTTATTGTTACCAATTCTGATTTTTTTTGCTCTTTGCTCTTCAATATAATCTATAAGCTACTACACTATCTGTAGTGCTCAAAGAGACAAACACCTTGCTTCCTGAAAAGTGTTTTCAGAGGCCCCTTTTGTGGTCTGTATTTGGTCAAATGCTTGAAAAAAATTGTTCAAAAAATATCATGCCTTTTGTTTTCTCAGCTTACTGCCAATGAAAATAGTAGACAATGCCCAGGAAAACACGTATGAGGGGAAAAATTGTCAGGAGAAGATTCACTGTAGAGAAAAGTCATATCAACTATTTTCATAGACAGGAGTAACATTGGACATTTGACTTTTTGTGAATAGATTGCATTTTTTAACACCAGGAAAGTGTTTTAGCATAGTTTCATTACACTGGTAGATGGTTTTCCTGAGCGTAGTCGTATTACAGTTTAACATAATTGTAATGTGTTGGGAGTAGTGAATTATGGGTGTTATCTTATTAATTGAAAATTCCTGGTCTGCTGCTCTTTCCATCACAGCAACCTTTTTTCAACAGTTAACTAGGTGCAGCATTGTTATGCAAGGTAGCTTTAATTGTTGTTTGTATTAGAGGAAAATACAATTTGTGCTTTTTAAAAAGGGCATATTTTATTAGTACTGAACTCTTCATATTCCACTATGAATAGGAACATTTTTTTTGGGGGGGGGGTCTTAAGTATATGCTAATAGTTCAGGGGTTTATATATGGTTAGCTAATGTTCAGTGTCAAACTATAATATTCTTTTGGCAATACTAGAAACTACTAGGTAGACATTGTAGTAACAAAAATTTTCACTTACGCTTTTTTCCTGAAGTTCAGCAGTGGATCTGTGGTTTTGTTTGTATGTATGTTATATGAAAGAAGTTAAGTGGAAACCTATACTTTTATAGAAGCAAGAGAGTAAGAGATTTTTTTTTAAATTTTAAAAGTGTTAAACATTGTATGTAATCGTTGGAAGTCACTCTGTTGTTTCAGAAAATGAAGGGAGACAAACAGTTTTGGGTGGAAGCTGATGTTGGGGAAAGTGCCCTGGATTCATAGAGATTCAAGGGTAAAGTCTTGGGTCTACGGTCATATTGGAAAAGTTGGTGAGCCTTTCTAAGTCTCAGTATCCTATCCAGTCAGGGGCTCCAGTAGATGAATTCTATACCACCTTTGAATTCTAGAATTCATTTCTTTTAGTTAGTTTACATTTTTTGTGAGCTACAAACGAAAGTATAAATAAAACTTCACAAGTTAATAGATCTCGATGTTTTACTTAAATGTTTAATGTTGATGTTGCTAAGCCTATATTTTCCAAGGTATGATAACTGAAAAATATGAAGAAATAGTCTGTGTTTTTTAATAGAAAGAACTTTTAACCCGTATATGTGGATATTCATTTTTGGATTGATAAATTTATTACAGTTTCATTTCCTTATGAATTTAAACATTTTTATGAACATCTTTGAAAAGCAATTGAAAACTCATGTCAATAAAAATGCTTTTAATTGTGTGAAAGTAGATGTTAAGTAATTTTTAACATTTAGATTGTTATGTCGGATACTGTATTGAAGCATAATGGCATATGTTTGTAAAACGATTTTCACAGTTAGGTTTAATGTTTAGTTATTGCTGACTGTGTTCCTCCTTGGGTTAATGGAAAGAAGCACTAAGTTTGTAGAGTATTTGCCAAGACTCAGCTGAAACTAATAAGAAGTTAAAAAAAATTTTTATTTTAGTTGTCTACATGAGATACTTTGGCCAGAATTTAACAAACTACATTTCTGTGTCATTTTAATTATACTTTCTACAGTGGAGATTTCAGCTGTAAACCAGATCATTTTATGTGTGATGGACTAGGTAAATACGAGGTTAGTCTGTTTGTGAGATATTTTTCTATATCTAAAATGCTGAGTGCTTTCTAAATGGTTAGGTAAATATTTAAAAATTCTGTGGCCTTAAAGCACATAAATATTATTTAAAGTGTTAATTTTATTTGAAAAAGGATATGAAGGTTTTAAAAAGATTTTAGTTTAAGTGATTATTTATTCCCCTAAGGAATTTGCAAGGCATAACCTTCTATGAATTTTTTAAAGAATACTGTGAAATTTGGCCAATTCTAATTTTGTGTTAATATTTTACAATTAAACATCAGCCTACGTAGTGTTTTTTATGCTTTATTTTGTAAATATTATATGTACCTTGCCATCAGAGTTATCTTTCAAAACCAGATTTTTATCAAATCACTTGCTCTGTTTCAGAAATCTCTTACTGCTTTTCATTGTACACAGAATAAAGTTCATGCCCTTGATCCTTACTTGCACAGCCCATAAGAATCTGTTTTTAGCCTTGTGTTTTGTTTTTTTAGAAAGCCGTTAGAACTTATGGAACACCCTTTCCCCGCATCCATCCGTGGCTCTGGCTGTTTGAGGACTGCTTGTTGTTCCTGATGTACATGTCGAGTTTTTCTTTGGCTTTTACCATTCACACTGATTGAAATCTCCTTTAAGAAATGTATTAAAATGTGTTAAGATTAAGAAGCCTTTTGCTACCAAAGGGATGCTCAAATTAGCGTATAAACTGAGAACAAAACTGCGTCATAGCAGAGTTGGCCATGTTTAAAAATAAAAGTTGACAAGTCATGTGGAGCAGTGATGTGATGATGTGTGAGAGAATATTTTCATTATACCACATGAAATAGTAACATCTCCATAGTTTGTTTTCCCACACAGAGTGGAAGGTAAACAGGGCCAGCCATAAGTAAAACTTTGGCTTTCGTCAAGTTTAGTGACGTTTCTTTTTTCATTGTCCTCTGATTTTTTTAATCCTTCTCAGTGTCAGGCCCTTTTCTGATTCTCTTTCCTTGTTCTCTTTCAGTTACCAAGTCAGCCTGTTTCCTTAGCGAATTCTCCTGCCTTCTTAAACCTTTCCCAAAGCGGAAAGAATCTATACATGCTGGAAAAGTTTGTCTAGACATTAGCATGTTTATATAGATATAAAAGAGAGAAGAGAGAGAAAGAGATTTATAGAAAGGAAAAAAATTCAGCTCTGGAGAAAGAATATTGTCTCTAGGTTTTGACATGAGATATTATTGGGATTCAGGATTAGAAGCTTCGTCTTGACTCCAAGTTCCCCTAGTACTTGCCGTAAAGAGCATATGCACCTGTGGTCATAGTTTTCCAAGGCTGTACTTAATTTGCCAGCCATCTTCAATCACCTGATAAACAATGTCCCTGGTTAAAAGAGGTTGAGGGTAGTGGTGGGAGAGAAAGGGAAGTGAGAGACAGGAGGTGCTCGTGAAATCACATAGTTCATGATGACCTTGTAGGTAAACTTGGTACCTGATATTGTTATTTCAGGGTGACTTACCAGGATGCAGCTGGACTCAAACTCAGGTGCCCTCAGAGGCCAGCCACAGAGCCTGTTTACGTTGTATGTTGAGGAAGGAGAGGAGGTGAGGAAGCATGGAAGTGAATGGACTTGCCTGCTTTACCTAAGGGCTCTCAGTTTGAACAAAACAAACTGAACAACTGTGTTAGCCAAGCAAAACTTTAGTAGTGCTGGGTCCTGTCTGTGGGCAGTTCCTGACAGTTTATAACATTGTTCACCATATTATTTACAAGCTGATTCATGTTTATTTAAGAGGTTGTTGGAAGTCTGTTCTTGGAATTTGGGGAAGAGGAGTATTTCCCACTTCCTTTTTTACAGCCTAGAACTTTTTCTCCAGTGTTGATTTACCTGGAAGGTATCTTATCTTTATAGATTTTCCCTCCTCTATCAGATAGAGTACATTATTTGGTTGCTTCCTTACATTTTGTACAACTTGCTTTCAGCATATTTTAAAGTTATTTAGTTAGCATTTATATTTGTTAATGAGAAATACCATACATACATAAAAGACTGTACATATGTATATTTTTTTAAAATGTGGTTTAAGGAAGAAAATAAGACAGAAAAGAAAAATATCAAGTATTTACCACTCATTTCCTTTGTGTTAACCTCTTTTGTATCCCCTTCTCTCTGTCCCAGAGACAATACATCTATCTTGATTTCTTTTTTTTTTTTTTTGCCATTCATTCCTTTGCTTGGCTTTATAACTCCCCTGAACATGGTCTTCCACAATGGCTCAGTGGTAAGTGATCTGCCTGCAGTGCAGGAGACAAAGGAGATGTGGGTTTGCGCCCTGGGTCGGGAGGATCCCTTGGAGAAGGGAATGGCTACCCACTCCAGTATTCTTGCCTGGAAAATCCCTTCAGCAGAGGAGACTGGCAGGCTATATGCCATAGGGTTGGATAGAGTTGGACACGACTGAGCAATGACATATTACTAAATAATAGAAATAATATGTTGTCAGTGTTGTCTGCTTTTGAACCTTAATAAACAGAATCATGCTGTATGAATTTTTCTGTAACTTTTTTGCTTGACTTTGAGATTCATTCATGTTGATGTGGATAGATGTAGTTCAGTTTTCAATGCTGTATAATATTTCATCTTATGACCATAATAAAATTTATCCATTTCACTGTTCATGGACCTGTGGGTGGTTTTCACAGCATTGTGGCTATTATCTACAATGCTGCTGTGAAATTTTTTGTAAATGTCTCCTAGGTGCATACATGCATCTAGAATTGCCAAGTTGTAAGGCTTTCCTGGTGGCTCAGTGGTAAAGAATGTGCCTGCCAATGCAGGAGATTTGGGTTTGATCCCTGCGTTGGGAAGATCCCCTGGAGAAGGAAATGGCAACCCACTCCAGTATTCTTGCCTGGAAAATCCCATGGACAAAGGAGCCTGGCAGGCTACCATCCATGGGGCCTCAAAGAGTCAGACATGACTTAGTGACTAAACAATGAGGTATGTTCATATTCAACTTTACTATGTATGGTAGGCTGAATAATGGCAAGCCAAAGGTGTCCATATAATAATCCCTGGAATTTGTGGGTATGTTACCTTATGTAGCAAGAAAACTTTGCAGATAGGATTAAGTTAAGGACCTTGAGGTGGGGAGATTATCCAGGATTATGTTTTTAGACTCAGTGTAATCACAGCATCCTTAAAAAATGAAAGAGGAAAACAGAAGAGATCAGAGAAGGAGAAGTGACAGTGGAAGTAGGATTGGGGTAATACAATGTGAGAAAGACTCAGTCTACCTTTAGCTTTGACAAAGGGAGAAGGCCAGGAGCCAGAGAAAGCAGGCAGTCTCTCGAAGGTGGAAGAGACAGGGAAGTAGATTTTTCCCTTAATTCCTCAAAAATGACAGCCTTTCCAACACGTTGATTTTAACTTAGTGAGACCTGTGTCAGACTTCTGACCCACAGAACTGTAAGATGATAAGTGTGTATTGTTTTATGTGACTGAGTTTGTGGTAATTTGTTACCAGAATGTATTCATTTGCATTAACGACTGTAACAGTTTGCATGGGTTGCTATGCCAAAGCCCTGCAAACCCAGTGGCTTAAATAACAGAAACTTATTGTCTCACAGTTCTGGAGACTGGCAATCCAAGGTCAGACTCCCAGCGTTGGCTCCTTCTGAGGACTCTGAGGGAGGATCTGTGCCATGCCTGTTTCCCACCTTCTGGTAGTTTTACTGGCAATGTTTGGCATCTTCCAGCCTTTCGATTTGTCACCCCATCTCTGCCGTCATCTTCACATGGCACCCTCCCCACGTCTCTTACAGTTTTCCCTCTGTGCCCTGTCTTTGTGCCTCAGTTTACCCTTTTTGTAGGGACCCCAGTCATGTTGGACTAGGGCCTGCATCCTGATCACCTCATTTTAATCCGATCATGTCTGTAAAGACCTTGTTTCCAGATGAAGTTGAATTCTAAGGTATTGAGAGCTAGGATTTCAGTATATCCTTTTTTGAGGGACAGGGTTCAACCCATGCACATAGCCATAGAAAACTAAGACCCTCTGGGAAGTTGAGTTGTTTTGCAGAATGGTCACACAATTTATATTTTGCAAGTAGAGAATGAGAATGCCCTTGAATCAGTGATTCCTATTTACTGACTTTAATCTTTGTTCGTCTAGTAGAGTGTGAAGTGTATTACTTTGTGATTTTAATTTGCATTTTTCTAGTCACTTAATAAGGCTGAAATTTTTTTATGTTTATGGATTGCATTTATTATTCAGGGATTATGTGTTCATGTCTTCTGCTGTTTTAAAAATTCAGAGTTTTGTTTTTTCTTAATTCATGAGTTCTTTATATATTTTGGACATAATCCTTTATTGGTTATTTCGGTTGCAAATATCTTCTTCCAGTTTTTATGGTGTCTTTGAAACTGAGGTTCTTATTTTTAACATTATCAAGTCTACTAGTCTTGCCCTCTAATGGTGTGAGACCCTCCGTGTCTTCCCTACTGGAAGTCATAAGATAGACTCTTGTGTTGTTTTTTCAGAGTTTTAAAGTTTTGCCTTTCAAATAGTTTTCATCCACCTAAAATTGATTTACATGTGTAATGTGATATAGAGGTCTTAGCTCATTTTTTACCCATATACCCACTTATGTCAACACAATTCATTGAAAAGTTTATTTTCCATTTATCAGCAGTGTTGCCTCTGTCCTATATCAAATTTCACTGTGTGTATGAGTCTGTATCTGACTTCTCTGTTCTGCTTCATTGATTAGTTTATGTACCCTGTGTTAGTACTATGCTGTCTTAGTTACAATAGCTTTACAGTGTGACAGTATACTGTAAGTCCCCTCATCTTATTATTCTTTTTTTTTTTTAACCCATCTTCTTCTTCTTCAAGAGTCTGCCATTTATATTTGGACCTTTGCTTTTCGGTATAAATTTTAGAATAAGTTTCTCAGGTTCTACAAAAATTCATATTGGGATTTTGATTGCCATTGAATTAAATCTTTTGAACAATTTAGAGGAGAATTTGACTTTGAAAATTTTAAGTTGTATTTTTCTAGAAATTTTAGTATAACTTTTCAAATTTATTTTCTTTTGATAATCTTTTTATTATGTTTAATTTGTTCAATATCTGCTTTTTTTGTCTTCTTTTTCATTCCTAGCATCATTTATATCTTTTTTCTTTGTTTCTGAATCAACCCTACTAGAAATTTGTTTTCTAATCTTTTTAAAAAATCAACTCTTGGGACTGGTACTTGTTTTATTTGTATCAACTCTTTTATTGTTTCTCTTTTTGAGTTTATTTTCTTGTTCCATTTTTTTTTCCCCTTGGCTGCACTACAAGGCTTGTGGACCTTAGTTCCCTTACCAGGGATTGAACCCAGGCCCTCGGCAGGGAGAGTAAGGAGTCCTAACCATTGGACTGCCAGGGAATTCCCTCTTGTTCCTTTTTTAAATTTATAATTGAGATGCTAAGCCCATTTTAACTTTGAGCTTTTCCAGCATATGTATTTAAGATTATACATTGCTCTCTAAATATTGCTTTAGTTGAATTTCACAAATTTGGGTGTGTAGTATGGTTATTGTTCAGTCTAAAGAATTTTCTAATTTTCATTTTAATTTCCTTTTTTGACTAATAATTGTTTAGAAAAAAATCCTAATCATGTGCAAGTTTTCTAGCTGTTGTTGATTTCTGATTTAAGTGTCATGTGGGCAAAGAATGTGGCCTAACATATGATCAGTTTTCATAAATGTTCTATATGCTTGAACAAATACATTTTTCAATGGTTAGGTACAATATTTATTAGCTATCTAGTTGATAAAGTTGTAAAATGTCCTTGTCATACCTTCTGTGTTGTTATTGACTTTTTTATCTCCTTTACCTGTCAAAAACTGAATAGAGTATTGAAAATCTCAATTTCTTGGTGGATCTTTCAAACCCCCCCCCCCCCATAGTTTGTGGGTAAATGTGTAGAGAATAGAACTTTACAAATTTGATGAAATTACTTATTAGAGGGACAACAAAAAGGATGCATGAAAGAGAGCACATGTCACATGTTTAGAGTCAATTCAGGTGAGTAATATGCTAAGTGCCACTTTCAGTATATAACAAACCCTTAAGAACTCCCAATTGAAACAACTAAGCTACAAGTTTAAGCATTTTAGAATATATCTTTTGAAAGAAATCATTGAGTAAGAAAAATCTTAGATCCCTAAAAGGAAGTGGGAGTAGTGTGGGGGAAAGGAATTTTTTTTCCTTTCTTCCCTTGTAGGTTCTTTGACTGAGCTAGTAATTCAATTGATAAAAGACAAATTAACAGGAAAAATACAAATTTAATTTTGTGTGTATGGAAGCCTCATAAAAAATGAGACTCAAAGAAGTGACCAAAGCAAAAATATCATACAATTAGAATCAGAGTACTCATTTAGTTTTTTGTCTAAAGTAATGCTGCATATGTAGACTTAGAAACCTTAAGTGAAAAATGTTAAGTGGTCTTAGGTAAATAGAAATAAATTCAAATTCTCTAAGTAAAATAGAAGTAAATTCAGATTCTCTTAAGACATCAAATAATTCCCCCAGATAAAGTTCCCAGGAAATTGAGCAGTACATAGTAAAAAGTGAACAAAACTTGCAGAGAAACAAGGCACTATGAATTAGAACCTGCAGAAAAAGATATGCAACAAAAGAAATTCACAAAGGCTTCAGAGCTTGGAGCTATTATATATAAGATATAAAAACCATGTTTAATATGCTTAGAGAAATGAAACAGAAGCTTGGGGAAATGTTTGGGGAACAGAGGACTAAAGAATAATCATATAGATTTGAAAATAGAACTTTTAAAGATGAAAAAATAACCACAGATTTAAAACTTGATGCACATGTTAAATAGCAGTTGAACAACAGAACCTGTGAACCAGAATATAGATCCAAAGAAATTGCCCATAATGTTTTGCAGAGAAAAAAAATAGATGGAAGTTAATAAAGAGGGATCAAAAAAGTTAGAAAATAAAAAAGTTTAGCATGAATTTAACTGAAGTTCCAAAAGGTGTTAATAAAAGGGAGAACAGGCAATATCTGAGGAGATGGTGGCCGTAAAATAGAACTTTACAGAACTGATGAAAATACCAGCTGATATCCAGAAAGCCTACTGAATCCCAGGCAGAACAAAGAAAAAGAAATCCACCCTTGATGCCTTCATTGCAGAATTCAGAACACACACAGAAGAGAAGTTCTAAAAGAGAGCAGAGAGAAAAGAGAAGTTGCTTACCAAAAAAAATGAACAGTAATTACACTAAAAAGTGACTTATTAATAGAATGGAAGTCAGAAAACAGTTGACTGTTATTTGTCATGTGCTGAGGGAAAATAGCTGTCAAACTAGTAAATGCCCAGTAAAATCTTCTAGAAAGAAATAAAAACTGAGTTTTTTTTTTTTTTTTTTTTTAAAAACCAGCAAAAGTACACATACTTCAGAC
Source organism: Muntiacus reevesi (assembly GCF_963930625.1). Classification (NCBI taxonomy): domain Eukaryota; kingdom Metazoa; phylum Chordata; class Mammalia; order Artiodactyla; family Cervidae; genus Muntiacus; species Muntiacus reevesi. The sequence goes on from NC_089257.1 coordinate 54,122,169, forward strand.
AGGAAGAACTGAAATCAAGACAGAATGCTAGTGATAAATATATAGGTAAAATTAAGTAGCCTTGATGTTCTGAAACATTACTCACAGTGCCAAATTTGTGAGGGGAGAACAAACCAGAACTGAAACTAGAAAAAAATAGCGTTTAACTTGGGAGGAAAAATGAGAATAGTGAGATGACGTGAGAGCCTTCTCTCTATAGTGAGAATACTGGAATGGAGACACAGAAGTATGAATATTTTCATATGAGGAAAGAGAAGTCTGAAGATATTTTAGGTCTGGGTGTCTGAAAGGTGAGTGGTATTGTTAGTCAATATAGGCAATATGGGAAAAGGACCTGCTTTAGAAGAAAGGACAAAGAGCTTGGTTTTCTTGATTAATGCATGTTTTCTCATGTGCATACTTGCTATGTCCAAATTAGATGTAACCTTCCTGACGACAGGGACCAAACATCTCTATTTAGTATTTCTCATAGTATATTTTGGAGTTGACAGTGGTTATCTATTATTGTACTTACTCTTACTGTCATTCCTCTTGATAGTTCATGTTGATCTTGAGTAAAGGAAAGAACTCTAGGTGGAGATGGGTCTCCATTCCCTACTGTCTTTGGAGTTCTCATTAACAATAAGATGTGTTGCACAGTGCTGAAGCCAGACTACTCCAGAGTTTAAATGGCATCTCTGGATGCCAGAGGGTATTTCCAGGATATTAGGCAAATATTAAGTTCTCTGTACTTCAGTTTCCCCAGGTATAAGCTGGAGGTAATAATAGCATCTTTCTCACTGATGTGAGGTGGTGTTGTGAGGATTAAATGAGTTAATAACCTATTGTTGTTCAGTCGCTAAGTTGTATCTGACTCTTTCTGACCCAGGAACTGCAACATGCCAGGCTTCCCATCCTTCACTATCTCCCTGAGTTTATTCAAACTCACGTCCATTGAATCAGTGATGCCATTCAAGCATCTCATCCTCTGTTGCCCCTTTCTCCTCTTGCCCTCAATCTTTCCCAGCATCAGGGTCTTTTCCAATGAGTCTACTGTTCGCATCAGGTAGCCAAAGTATTGGATCTTCAGCTTTAGCATCAGTCCTTCCAATGAATATTCACATTTGATTTCCTTTAAGATCAACTTGTTTGATCTCCTTGCTGTCCAAGGGACTCCCAAGGGTCTTCTCTAGTACCACAGTTGGAAAGCATCAATTCTTTGATGCTCAACCTTCTTTCTGATCCAACTCTCACATCCATACATGACTACTAGAAAAACCATAGCTTTCACTAGATGGACCTTTGTCAGCAATGTGATGTTTCTGCTTTTTAATACTCTGTCTAGGTTTGTCATAGCTTTTCTTCCAAGGAGCAAGTGTCTTTTAATTTTGTGGCTTCAGTCACTGTCTGCAGTGGTTTTGGAGCCCAAGAAAATGAAATCTGTCACTGTTTCCACATTTTCCCCATCTATTTGCCATGAAGTGATGGGACCAGATGCTGTGATCTTAACTTGTGAAGTTCTTGAAACAGTGTCTGGCACCTTGCAAGGATGCCATGCAATATTAGTGTTGCTATTATAGTTAAAATTTTCATTATTGAACTGCTTGGTATTTTATGCCAGATTACTTTAAAATCAATGGTAGTTCAGTTCAGTTCAATCGCTCAATTGTGTCCGACTCTTTGCGACCCCATGAACTGCAGCACACCGGGCCTCCCTGTCCATCACCAGCTCCCGGAGTTTACCCAAACTCATGTCCATTGAGTCAGTGATGCCATCCAACCATCTCATCCTCTGTCGTCCTCTTCTTCTTCTACCTTCAATCTTTCCCAATATCAGGGCCTTTTCAAATGAATCAGCTCCTCACATCAGGTGGCCAAAATATTGGAATTGCAGCTTCAACGTCAGTCCATCCAATGAACACCCAGGACTGATCTCCTTTAGGATGGACTGGTTGGATCTCCTTGCAGTCCAAGGGACTCTCAAGAGTCTTCACCACAGTTCAACACAGAGTCAACACCACAGTTCACAAGCATCAATTCTTCTGTGCTCAGCTTTCTTTATAGTCCAACTCTCACATCCATACATGACTACTGGAAAAACCATAGCCTTGACTAGATGGATCTTTGTTGACAAAGTAATATCTCTGCTTTTTGATATGCTGTCTAGGTTGGTCATAACTTTCTTTCCAAGGAGTAAGCGTCTTTTAATTTCATGGCTGCAGTCACCATCTGCAGTGATTTTGGAGCCCCCCAAAATAAAGTCAGCCACTGTTTCCACTGTTTTCCCCATCTATTTGCCATGAAGTGATGGGACCAGATGCCATGATCTTAGTTTTCTGAATGTTGAGCTTCAAGCCAACTTTTTCAGTCTTCTCTTTCACTTTCATCAAGAGGCTCTTTAGTTCTTCACTTTCTGCCATAAGGGTGGTGTCATCTGCATATCTGAGGTTATTGATATTTCTCCCGGCAATCTTGATTCCAGCTTGTGCTTCATCCAGCCCAGCATTTCTCATGAAATACTCTGCATATAAGTTAAATAAGCAGGTGACAATATACAGCCTTAACGTACTCCTTTTCCTATTTGGAACCAGTCTGTTATTCCATGTCCAGTTCTAACTGTTGCTTCCTGACCTGCATACAGGTGTTTCTTAAGAGGCAAGTCAGGTGATCTGGTACTCCCATCTCTTTAAGAGTTTTCCACAGTTTATTGTGATCCACACAGTCAAAGGCTTTGGCATAGTCAATAAAGCAGAAATAAATGTTTTTCTGGAACTCTTTTGCTTTTTCGATCATCCAGCGAATGTTGGCAATAAATCAGTGGTAAGTTTAATTGAAATTTATATTTTTCAGACAATCCTTTTTATTGTCCTGGAACTCCTTTTACAGCCTGTTTTGAGTAAAAAGGCTGTGCGTAAGGGATTATATGGGGAAAACTCTTTTAGCAGTTGTTTAGTATTAGGACAACTAAGATGCAAGTGCTGAGTTTAAAAGCGACTAAAAGGGATAATTGGGGCTTCTTATCTTTTGAAGTTTCAGAGTTAAAGGTTGAGAACCTTTGGTCTACCAGATGAAGAATTTGTCAGCTACTGCAGCCATAATTTTTGTCACTTAAATTTTCTTCCAGTTTGTCACTTTGGGGTTGGAGGTACACTGGAACTTCGAACAAATGCCTTCACTCATAATTCTTGCTTTATAGCTGACTGTCTGCTAAACATGCTGACAGTTATGCAGGCCCACCCCAGGGCTGATAAGAGATAGACAAGAGATAAGGGAGCAGAAGGAAGAGAAACTCTATAAAAAAGTGATTCCTCCAACCCTCCAGTCATTAGGCACTGAACTTTACTGCTTCTTCAATTTAACACTCTGTTTTACCTTTTAAAGTTCCCTAAAGATCTTTCACTGCTTACATGGTAATGGTTTAAAGCAGACAGAAATAATTATGGATGTGAAGTTTTACAAATATACGGAGAAATATTTTTTCCTAGGGGGAAAATACCTACATACACATAGTGAACACCAACATTTACTACTTTATACGTCATTTTATAGTTTTCTTTTTTTTGTAAATGAAGTGGTTCAGTGGTAATGAATCTCCCTGCAATGCAGGAGACACAGGAGATGTGGGTTTCCCTGGGTAGCGAAGATCCCCTGGAGGAGGGCATGGTAACCCACTCTAGTATTCTTGCCTAGAGAATCTCATGGACTGAGGAGCCTGGTGGGCTACAGTCCATGGGGTCACAAAGAGTCGGACAGGACTGAAGTGACTGAGCACGCTTGCACCATAATGAATGAGCTTTACTATTTGAAAATTTATTGCTTCAGCAAACATTGCTAAGACAAAAGTTCTGCTAGGAATGATGAGGTCTTTGAAGAAGAATCATATATTACACCCAGCTGCTTAGTATAAGATGAAAGTGAAGATTTTATTTTAAATGAGAAGACATTGTAATTTAGTTGTGTTTGAGGGGTCTCCATAAATAAAACCCACATTCCTTTCCCAAATTCTGAGCAAACTGAGAAAAGAGTGACAGATGAGAGATCAGAATACCACCTTTATTCCTGATAAAGCTCATGTTGCAGGACATAGGTTGTGTATGCAGGCAGTTTTGCTTACTAGTTGTAAAGCCTGGAGCTAAATAGACATACCTGCTCACAGGCAGGACAGGGCCACGAACATCCTCCCTGCTTGCTAGGAGAGCCCATCCGTGGAGGAGCACTTGAGAACTACTTCCAGCTAGCAGGCAGGCCCCCAAGAGCAAAAAAGCAACAGGTAGAATTATGCTTAGGTAATTCTTTAGTCTAAACTTAACAATCATGTAAGTTACTATTCTCCTTCTAGGAGAAAAATAGTGAGGGAATAGAGAGAGGCCAGGGGCTTTCCTGGTAGCTTAGCTGGTAAAGAATCTGCCTCCATTGCAGGAGACCCTGGTTCAATTCCTGGGTCAGGAAGATCCCCTGGAGAAAGGATAGGCTATCCACCCCATTATTCTTGGGTTCCCTTGGTGGCTCAGACAGTAAGGAATCCTCCTGCAATGCGGGAGACTTGAGTTCGATCCCTGGGTTGGGAAGATCCCCTGGAGGATGGCATGGCAATGCAGTCCAGTATTCTGGCCTGGAGAATCCCATGGACAGAGGACCCTGGCAGGCTCCAGGCCATGGGGTCGGGTCGCAAAGAGTTGGACACAACTGGGCGACTAAGCACACAGAGGTTAGAAAGTTTAGGGGAAATTCCAACTCGCAGAAACTTGTAGGATTGGGGAAAAGGCATTGCCTTTCAACATGAAAATAGGAAAAGCCATTTGTAATCCTAAGACGTTTTATGCAACAATTATTTTAAATTTTGCAAGGCCTCATTTTTGCTACTGTAGTTTTTTACATAGTTGCATGGCATGTACTTAATTTTAAAACTGCTACAGATTCTACTTTTGTTCTTTTTTTCCTTCTCTTGACAAAACTGAGTCACTTCCTTCTCAGTGTGGATCTACTGTTGTTCTTAATACTCAGTGTTGTTGACACGTCTTTCTTGTCTCTTTCTTGCCTTCTTTAAATGCATAGATAGTTTTTCATTCATTTATGTATGCCCTGTGCTTGGAATATACCAAATAGGTTATTGAGTTGAATTACTGCATTAAATACTGTTCTTTTTATCACTTAACATGGCATTTTTTCCCCTAATCGCTGCATACTACTTATAATTCTAGGGCTTTCCTGGTGGTGCAGATGGTAAAGAGTCTGCCTGCAATGTGGGAGACCCTGGTTTGATTCCTGGGTTGGGAAGATCTCCTGGAGAAGGGAATGGAAACCCATTATCTAATATTCTTGCCTGGAGAATTTCATGGACAGAAGAGACTGGTGAACCACAGTCCATAGGGTTGCAAAGAGTTGGAGATGACTGAACTACTAACACACAGGCACACAACTTATACCGTCGTTGAAAATAGCATGAGGAAGAGAATTCCTAAAAAATACATTCTTGAAATCACAGAACCCAGCAGTAATCTTTAGCCAGGGGGAGGGATTGCTTTAGGAGTGACAGAATTTGTAAGTGAAGTGTAGAAGAACATTCAGAGCTGGGAGACTAATGTAGACCTTATGGGTAGGAATTCCCTCTTAAAAAAAGAAGTGGCTTACAGTGGTGATTTGAAGTGACATTAGAGTGGTTCAGTAGTGCTGTAAACAACTTTGATGTTAGTTTTTCAGATATGACTTACAAAAAATGCTTACGATTTGGTTTGAATGGTTCTCAGTTAACCAGTGTTGATAGAATGAACTCTTTCAGTGCTTAGATGCAGTTAAAAAAAAATTTCTAGGGAGAACTTTGCATTTTTAATACAAATCTGCTAATTTTTATAGTCTGCCAAAGAAAAAAGTGAAGTCCCTCAGTTGTGTCCGACTCTCTGTGACTCCATGGAGTAGCCCACTAGGCTTCTCCGTCCATGGGGTTTTCCAGGCAAGAATTCTGGAGTGGGTTGCATTTCCTTCTCCAGGGGATCTTTGCCACCCAGGGCTCGAACCCAGGTCTCCCACATTGCAGGCAGATGCTTTACCCTCTGAGCCACCAGGGAAACCAAAGAGGAAGATGATAGTAAATTATTAGTCATAATTATTTAGCAAGCTCCAGAAATGTGATTTTAAACTAAGTACATTTATGCCTGATAAATGACATTTATCTTTTTACTTTAGTTTAAATGCATTTTTACTGTGACTGTTTCTCATGTTTACTCCTGTTTCTGCTTACTGACAGATCTTGATAAAAATAGTTCATTATTTCCCTGAAAAGTAAGAGTTTTCATTTTACACTGTCTCTCTTACTGTGCTGTTTTAGAAGGATGCCTTAAGTGTGTTATAAAGTCTCCTTGCCTTATAGTAAGTGATCTCAGACTTTTTCGTATCTTGAGTTTTTATCTGCTCTTTAAAGGTTATTTTGCTTGCTGCTTATTGCTTGCTGTTATTTCTCACTCATCTTTAACACACATCCTCCCGACCTTTCCAGTTTGCTGCTGATTATCAATAGTAGGTCAGGAAACTAGTTAACCAAGCTAATTGGAATTGGGTGTAAATGTAAGGATGAAAAGGCCTGAAAGTCTTTCTCATGGATAAAGTATATGGACTTTGTAACATCTATTTTGACTGTTCAGAGACCTTTTTTGCTTGTTTTAATAAAAAATCTCTGGATAAATGAGGTGTTAGCCATATTGATTCAACATAAGCAGGCACGTATAGATTTATTTTTCCTTTTCTTTTTTAGTGAGGTCTACTGTGCATACCGTAAAGTGAACAAATGTTAGATATACAGCTCAACAAAACTTTATATACGTATATACCCATATTATTACTACTCAGATCAAAATAAGGAGCATTTTCAGCACCATAGGTGGCTCCCTTGTGTCCTCTCCCAGTTAATCGCCACATCCAGAAATGTCCACAATTCTGACCTTTATCCCAATAGATTAGCTTTCTTGTCTTTGAATCTTTATAGAAACTGAAATTTGGTTTGTGTATTATCTTCTTATGTCATGAAATATTGTTCTTTTGATTTTTTAATGTTATTTCCCCCCATTTATTCTTTTATTTATTCTTTTTAAAATCATTTTATTTATTTTTTGGCTGTCTGGGTCTTCAATGCTGCGAGGGCTTTTCTCTAGTTGAGCAAGTGAGGGCTGCTTTTCATTGCAGTGTGCGGGCTCCTCCTGTGATGGCTTGCCCTGTTGAGAGCACGGGCTCCGTAGTTGTGGCACATGGGCTCCGTGGTTGCGGCTCCCAGGCCCTAGAGCACAGGCTCAGTAGCTGTGGTCCACAGGGTTAGTTTCTCCGCGGCATATGGGATCCTCCCGCATCAGGGATCAAACCCACGTCTCCTGCATTGGCAGGTGGACTCTTGACCACTCAGCCACCAGGAATGCTCCCCACTGCCCCCATTTATTCTCGAAACATTCATTCAGTGCCTACTCCAGGTAAGAAATGAATGATTTGGGAGGTACAAAGATGAATCTAGCGCAGGGGGGAAAAAAAGTGCTATAAAGGAAGTATAAACAGAGAAGGTATAGGGAAAGGGTGGAGAAGTGTCAGTGAGGTCCTTGGCAGAAAATAGATGATATACTCGGATGGGTCAGGTTGGGAGAGCTTACTGTAGGGTGGTTTATTAAGTGTGGGAAGTGTTAAACGAAACTGTCATGGGATAATGAAGTGTCTAGTGAGCAACAGTAGGTAGCCATCACAGCGTCTGGACACACAAAGGCAGGGATAGGAGGTTATTGTCAGGACTGTGAGGGCATTTGAACAGAAGCTTGGGCTTCTGGTAGATTACTAACTAGAGGTGACATTACTCCCCACTCGTTTTTCCTGTCTCCATTGGCTGAATTTACCCAAAAGACTGGGCGAAGGAGACTGTTATTACAGTCTACTCAGGACAGCCTTTGGGGGACAGAACAGAGTGGAGAAAAATGGAGAATGGCTCTGGAGGGGCAAATGAAATACACCCAGCACAACTGGCTTTTTTAAAACATAGTAGAGGACTTCCCTGGTGATTCAGTTGGTTAAGACTCTGCACTTCCACTCAGGGGGCATGGGTTCAATCCCTGGCTGGGGAACTGAGATCCTACATGCTGCGAGGCATGGCCAAAAATAAATGTGTAAATAAATAAATTTAAAAAATGAAAAACATGGTATATACCGTTCTCTGCAGAAGTGGAATAGCTGCTTAGGAAGAGAAAATCGTGAAAAGAGAGGTAGAGGAGTAGTGAAATAAAACATGTGCTCTGAAAATGGAAAGTATTTCAGTTTGGAGTCTGTGCTGAACAAAGAGGAATAGTAGGCCATAAAAATGGATAGTATTTGCAGGGAAACTAATTTTTACACTGCTTTTCCTCTTGTTTGTTATTAAATCTTGCATTATATCATGGCTTTTATAAATGCATGAGAATCAGCATTGCCTTCATCATTAGGTAGAAGATATTGGGTCAAGTTCTGAGCCTTAGCATTGCCATCTGAGTATGTTGCACATGGTGACAGAGCCCTAACAGTAGAAAGAGCAAGAGTCATTTAGAGAGTGAGCTTAATAGTTAAGAATATAGGCTCTGGAATTGGACTGTCTGTATTTGTAGTCTGGCATCAGAATTCACTTTCCAGCTTGATGACCTGGACAAATTACCTAATCCAGGCCTCAGTTTTCTCATTAGTAAAATAGGCATAGTCATCATAACTGTACCATAGAGGAGTTGTGAGGATTAAATGAGTCATTCTTATGAAGTGCTTAGCCCAGGGCCCAGCAGGCACTGTCAAGAGATGTTATTAATATGTATTTTTAAAATTATATTTAGGAGGTTTAACTTGTCTTCAAGTATTTGAAAGCCTGCCCTGTAAAATAGGGATTAAACTTCTTGTTTTCATGAGAACTTCTGGGGTCGGAACTGAGATTAATGTGTTTAAATAACAATAGGCAGTGTTTTGACAAACATGAGAAAATCTTTTGGTCATTTAAAGGTGTTTGGATCAGAGTTGATTACTTCATGATAATGATTTTCATGCCAGGGAAAATGTTCAAAAAAAGACGAGATGTTTGAAAGTATATTCATGCATCATGAAAACACAACAAGACTAAATATCTTCAGGATACCTCACAACTGTAACTTTATTCTTCAGAGTCTGTGAGAGTTGAAACACTGGATAAACCATGTTGATTTCCTTTTCTCCTTCTCTGTTTATTCCTCTTGACAAGGTCAATCCCTCCTGCCCTCCCCCCTTCCTTAATCCATCTTAAATGTCATCTTTATTTAGCAATATTTATTGAGCACATACAAATGTGCCAAGTTTTGTTCTAGATACTGTGATTAGTACTGTGAACAAGATGCATGAAGTTCTTGCTCTAATGGAATCTTAAAAATTGTAGCACAGGTAAATAGAAAATAAAAACATGGTAAATTAGCTTCAGGTAATTTTAAATTTCATCATACCTGAAAAAGTAAAACGGAATAATGGGCCAGGGGGTGGAGGTGGAGGTGGTGCTTTAGGTAAGATCATCAGGGAGAGCCTCTCTGAAGAGACATTTTTACTGACACATGCATGTTGAAAAGGCACTGGTCACGTAAGCTCTGGGGGAAGAAAATTCTGGGCTGAAGGACCTAGCAAAGATAAGGTCCCTGTGGTGGGAAAGACCCTGGCATACTTGGGAGTTAGTAAGAAAGATGGTTGGGTAGAGAGTGGTAGGAGAGATAAGAAGCCTGCGGATCACACAGGGCCTTGTAGACCCTGTTGACACTTGCCCTTCTTTCTCACTGCATTCTAATGGGAAGCCATGAGACAATTTCATGATATAATTCATGCTTCAAGAATACTATTCTGGCTTTTCTTTTTATTGGCTATTCATGGGGAGTCAGTAGAGTGGAAGCAGAAAGGTAGGTGGCTGTTGCAGTCGTATAAGTGAGAGAAAACTGGCTTAGACTATTTCAGTAGACTTTCTATCTCTACCCCTCTGATCCCCTGGATAGAATGTTCTTTTTAAAATATTTATAATGTTTTATATATGCTACTGTTAAAGTGCCTGTAGTTAAGTATGTGATTGTCTTCCTGTTTAGATGCTGAGCTTCTTAAGCTTAGGGACAGTGTCATCCCTCTTCTGCATTCCTTATCCTCAGTTTCATAGGTAGCACTGTAGTTCACGTAGCACTTAATAAGGATCTATTAAGTGAATTCATACCTGTTCTTTATTAGGTTAAGTTTCTTTCTATTCTTAGTTTGCTGAAAGTTGAATGTTGTCAAATGAGTTTTCTGCATCAAGTGATATGGTCATAAAGTATGTCTTTTTTGTTTCTTTACATTGTTAATTTGTTGGATTACATTGCTTGTTTTTTAAATATTGAAACAGCTTTTGCATCACAGGGTTAAGTACCCCTCGGTTCTGGAGTATTATTATTCTTGTGCGTTGCTGGATTTGATTCGTTAATATTTTATTGAGAATTTTTGCATCCATGTTCATGAGGGATATGTCTGTAGTTTTCTTGGTACTGTTTTTTTCTGCTTTTGGTATGGAGTAATGATGTTTCAGTATGAGTTGGGAAGTATACCCTTTTCTGTTTTCAGAAGAGAGTATGTAGAATTAGGTCTATTTATTCTTTAAGTGTTTAGTAGAATATTCCACTGATATCATTAGGGACAAGAAATTTCTTTTTTCCCTTTGGAAAGCTTTAAACTGTGTATTCAATTTATTAATTTTCTCTGGCTTTCCTGTTGTTTTCTCATTGCTATGTGATTTTATCATTGTTACCTTTTTCCTGCTTGCTTATAGACTTATTTTGTTCTCTTTCTAATTTAATGTGGAAGCTTATTAGATTATTGATTTTAGATTTTTCTTCTTTTCTAGTATTAATATAGGCATTTAGTGTTTTAGCTTTCCCTCTAAGGACTACTCTAGCTGCATGTCATAAATTTTTATCTGTTATATCTTACTTTTTATTTGGTTCATATTATTTTCTAATTTTCCTTTAAATTTTCTCTTTGAATTATAGCTTATTTAGAAGTTATTTAATTTCTCAGTGTTTGGAGTATTTCTGTTATCTTTTTGTTATTGATTTCTAGTCTAATTTTTAATTTTACTATGGTCAGCTTACTTTATTTAATTTCAATTCTCTACATATATTTGATGCCTGTGTATTATCTTTTTTTTTTTTTGCTGTGTTTATCCTGGATAGACTTTATAGGTGGTAGGCTATGCTTATGCTTCAGTTTTGTTAAATAATGCCAAATGGTTTTTGAAGTGAAATAGCTACATAAAACTGCATAAAACTTTGTATAGGTAGTGTGTGTGGTGTGTGTGTGTGCACGTGCACTCACTCACTTTAGCTGTGTCTGACTGTTTGTGACCCTTTGGACTGTATAGGTAGAAAAATTATTAATTGTGACTTCCCAAATATTTATTTAAATTAAAAAGCCATAGTAAATTTATAATAAGTTATATTGAATTGATTTGAGATAGTTGAATTTTGAAATAGAAATGGAAGTTGTATCCCGAAGAATATAAAAGTTGAAAAATAGTTAAGTAGTTAGAAAGCCACGTGGGGAATGTGAAGAAATATTGTTAAATGCTGTTAGAGAAACAATGGAATTGTGTTCATCTAATATTAATGAATTCTGAAGGTTTCCTGGAAATTTGATTGCTTTTGCTGCTAACCAAAGGTAGTTTAAGCCCATCTAATGCATCACAGCTGTGCTGTACCAAGAGCAGATGGAAGTTCCTGGGGGAACTTTCCCACTGACCTATAATTTGAGATAGGATTATATTAACAGTTACGGAGCTACAGAAAGTTGCCACTGTTTCTATTTTCTTGCCTACCAAACATATTTCTTATCGCCTCTTCACTCATAGATCATACAGATTACATAAAACTTGCTTTACTTATTAGTGTCTAATACACTCATTTATAATGTTTAGATTATAATTCTAAAGGTGAAATGGATCTTAATTGAGTAATTTAGGAATTTACACAAATCACTACATAGTTTCCTTTTTTAGAGAAATGCAAAATGTGTACTTCTCTTATTGTACAGGTTCAAAAAGTTTCTGACTAAATAGGAGATAATTTTCTTCTATAGTTGCATTCAGAATTTTATTTCTGTGGTAGTAACTTGGAAGTATGCAGTTTCCCTTTTCATTTCATTTTATTGAAATTGATTTTTGTTGCTGTCTCTGGTAACAAAATTTCAAATTTCACTAACATTTGATTTTTAACCATAGGGAAAATGTGTTTTCAAGAAATTAGATATTTGAATTTGAAATATTTTTTATGTTAAATGTTCTGCCAACTTTTTGTTTAACCATGGACTCTTCATAACATCAAAGAGTTGCATGTTTTAGAGCTTAGAGAAAAATGGACACAGTGAATCCTAGCAACTGAAGGCAAATAGATACGTCAGTGCCACGCTTATGTCAGCAGTTTGTCCTATTTGCTTGGGAACTCTTTTGTTTTAGTGGTATGTTTACAATGAAGTCTTTCACTGGAGCAGGACTACATGACTGAATATGTACTCTGTTTTCTGAGTACATTCTGTATACAAATTTTAAGACATGTATACAGGCATATTTATTGTTATTTAGTTATTGATATTTACTCTTATTTATTGTATTTGTTTTCTTTCTCAAAAGTCTTTTATCTGTTCATGTTTGATAGCTTGCACTAGGGTTTGCATTTCTAATTATGGTGTTCTTGTATAGGGTACTGAGTGTGAATCCAGGTTAGGTCTATATGGCTTATGAGCTACATGACTTGTTTTTAAAAGGGAAGTTTAAGCGGTGGAATAATCCGTGTTCTTGAACAAGGCCTATAATTTCATTGTGCCTTAATTTTCTTAAATGTTACTCTGAAAATTTTTTACTAGGAGTTTAAAAGGTATTCAGTTCAGTTCAGTTCAGTTGCTCAGTCGTGTCCGACTCTTTGCCACCCCATGAACCACAGCACGCCAGGCCTCCCGTAGTCCATTCAACCCCATGTCCATTGAGTCAGTGATGCCATCCAACCATCTCCTCTGTCATCCCCTTCTCCTCCCACCTTCAATCTTTCCCAGCATCAGGGTCTTTTCAAATGAGTCAGCTCCTTGAATCAGGTGTCCAAAGTATTGGAGTTTCAGCTTCAAAATCAGTCCTACCAATGAACACCCAGGACTGATCTCCTGCAGGATGGACTGGTTGGATCTCCTTGCAGTCCAAGGGACTCTCAAGAGTCTTCTCCAACACCACAGTTCAAAAGCATCAGTTCTTCGGCGCTCAGCTTTCTTTATAGTCCAACTCTCACATCCAGACATGACTACTGGAGAAACCATAGCCTTGACTAGACGAACCTTTGTTGGCAAAGTAATGTCTCTGTTTTTTAATATGCTGTCTAGGTTGGTCATAACTTTCCTTCCAAGGAGTAAGTGTCTTTTAATTTCATGGCTGCAGTCACCATCTGCAGTGATTTTGGAACCCAGAAAAATAAAGTCAGCCACTGTTTCCACTGTTATCCCCATCTATTTGCCATGAAGTGATGGGACCAGATGCCATGATCTTTGTTTTCTGAATGTTGAGCTTTAAGCCAACTTTTTCACTCTCTTTCACTTTCATCAAGAGTCTCTTTAGTTCTTCACTTTCTGCCATAAGGGTGCTGTCATCTGCATATCTGAGGTTATTGATATTTCTCTTGGCAATCTTGATTCCAGCTTGTGCTTCATCCAGCCCAGCATTTCTCATGAAATACTCTGCATATAAGTTAAATAAGCAGGTGACAATATACAGCCTTGACCTACTCCTTTTCCTAATTGGAACCAGTCTGTTGTTCCATGTCCAGTTCTAACTGTTGCTTCCTGACCTGCATACAGGTTTCTCAAGAGGCAGGTCAGGTGGTCTGGTATTCCCATCTGTGGAAATTTTCCACAGTTTATCGTGATCCACACAGTCAAAGGCTTTGGCATAGTCAATGAAGCAGAGATAGATGTTTTTCTGGAACTCTCTTGCTTTTTCAATACTAAAATGAAAGCCAGAGTATTCCAGAGTACCCTGGGGTACTCTGAATTGAAGATCATTGGTTTGGAGCTTGAAAAGAGAATGAGTCTAGAGATCAACTTTCAGAGCTACTCAGTATGTTTCCCAGAAGGCCTCTGTGATGCCTTGGGGTCAGGCTTTGGAGTTCCTACAGAGCACAAGGCTGATATATCCCTTTCCCATAGAGTTGACAGTCTAGTCACTACTTTCTAGAGTGAGGATTATTTGCTAAGAAAGTCATAGATGAAGCTTGAGAATAGATGAGATGGGGGGGCGGGCAGGTGGGAAAGGAGTGCAGATGGAATTTTAAAAAATTAAGGACAATATGACTTGGGAAGTATCTGTATTGTGCAGGTTTTCAGGAGAAAGGCAAAAATTGTGGGAAATATTTCTGTTTAGTGGTTGGCATGTCAAAGAGGAGTCAGTGAAGAAGAGTGGTAGGATGTGGGAGATTTACCACTGTGCAGATTTCTTCTATGACTTGGGGAGAAAGGTGTTCACATGGCCACACATTTCTGTAGGCTTTCCAAAAGTAAGGTGTTTTAAGTGAAGAGTGCTGTCTCTTCCCATTCTTCATTTTCCCTCATGTCATGTAGCATTGGAGTGCCTATAGACATTTTTGGGATCCAGCTAATGGAAAAGGAAAGTTGAATTGGGGATACATTTAGTTTGGGTAGCATATGTTATGTGATTCACTGTCACTTCAGAGGATAGTTAGGTCTAGAAATGTTCCTGTTTCTTCTGATATAGGAAGGAATGACGTTTGGAATACAGTTGACTCTTGAACAATACAGGTTTGAACTGTGGGATTTTACTTACATGCAGATTTTTTTTTAGCAATAAATAGCTGTAGTACTGTGCTATCTGAAGTTGGTTGACTCCGTGGATGTGAAACCTTGGATGTGAGGTGCTGCCTATATGGTGGGCTGACTGTAAATTATATGCAGGTTTTCAAGGGCTCCGAGGGTTGGCACCCATAGCCCCACAGTTGTTCAAGGGTCATCTGTACTCTTGTTGCTTACTGTACTGACTCAGTGTTATGAAAAAATATGCAAGGCCAGAGATTATAGATGATACAGACATGTTCTACAGAATCTGACACTACAAGTATATGAGTAGGGTAAGAGAAATACAATTTGAAATATACAGAACCAGAAGTTAGTATGGAAAAAACTTTTGAATCTGATAGCTTATATAGAAAAGAAACAAAGATAAAGTTCCCCAAGTTTGACAATACTAAAATTTGTGACACAGTAAATTTGCTAAATACTAAGCTTATGACATAACTAGTAACAGTTTTTGAACCTAAAAGAATATTTTCTAAAATGTGAGTAGTGATTTAGTCATCAGAAAGTTTTTTTAAATCTGCCTCTTTATAGAAAATCTTACATGTTTCCATCTCCTCATGGAAAATCATAGAAAATCTTACATATCATTGTCACACGAAGAAGTGTTCGTGAAAGATATACAATTAAAATGTAGAAAACATATTCTGGAAGTTTGTCAGGGAGTTTATTATTGATAGAGTTATGATGTTATTTTTCTATATTTTAGTGAAACTTGTGACTTTCCTCCCCTCATTCTAGATAAGTATTCACCATTATATCAAAGTTCATATTTGTAATTTTGCTTTTTTTACTTAAAGAGGTTCCCCTAAATTGTTTAAAGTCAAGGCTCAACAGAACCTGGGAGGCACAAAATCATGGATGTCATGAGGATAGTTTAAAAGTGGAGGATGTGTTCTGTTTTAAATGATGCATTGAGGTCATACAGAAGGCAGTGTGACTTGGTGATAGAGGTCATTATTGATGATCATGTGAATTTGGGATTAGGGAGTGAAAGTTGTATACTTTTTGAAGGAAGTGGCAGTATACCAAATAATACTATTTTGCAGGGGTGAAAGCAAGGTCCAGGCAAGTTTTATGAGTGTGTATGCTTCAAAGATAAATGCATATCTAAATATGTTAGAGCAGACTTCCCTGATGGTACAGTAGATAAGAACCCACCTGCCAATGCAGGGGACAGGGGTTTAGGGGTCAGAGAAGATCCCACATGCTGTGGAGCAAATAAGCCTGTGTGCTGCAACTGCTGAGCCTGTGCTCTAGAGCCCGAGAGTCACAGTGAGCCTACGTGCTGCAATTGCTGAATCCTGCGTGCCTTAGAGCCCGCACTCCACAGCAGGAGAAGCCACCGCAGTGAGAAACCCATCACTGCAGCATAACCTCCAGTTGCCATAACTAGAGAAAGCCCCCATGCAGCAACAAAGACCCAGCGCAACCACAAGTTAAAAAAAAATGTTAGAGAGAGGGAAAAGATATATACATGGTGTGTGTGTATATATATATATGTGTGTGTGTGTGTAGTGAAAGCCGCTCAGTTTTGTCCAGCTCTTTGCGACCCCGTGGACTATACAATCCATGGAATTCTCCAGGCCAGAATACTGGAGTGGGTAGCCATTCCCTTCTCCAGGGGATCTTCCCAACCCAGGGACTGAACCCAGGTCTCCCACATTGCAGGCGGATTCTTTATCAGCTGAGCCACAAGGGAAGCTCAGGAATACTGGAGTAAGTAGCCTAACCCTTCTCTAGCGGATCTTCCCTACCCAGGAGTTGAACCAGGGTCTCCTGCATTGCAGGGAGATTCTTTACCAACTGAGCTATCAGGGAAGCCCATATATATATGCATATATATGTGTGTGTGTCTGTATATAGATATATATCTGTTTATATAGCACAGAAGGAACAAATAAAGATAATAGCAAGGGAAGTTAAAGCAAAGCAGAGATAGTAGCTAGAGCAGAGAGGTCTAGAGCAGAGAGGTGAGGAAATGGGGTCAAGGCAGGAGAGTGCATTAATCAGAATTCAGTGAAGGTGCAAACATTCATCCTTACACACTTGAGTAGTTTTTTTTTAAATTGAGATTTAATTGATATATAACATTATATTAGTTTCAAGTATACAAATAATGATTCAGTACTTGTGTTTAATGCAAAAAATGTCTAGGTAACGTCTGTCACCTTACATAGTTATCAAAAATTGTTTTTTCTTGTGACAAAGACTTTTAAGATTTATTCTTTCAGAAACTTTAAAATATGCAATACAGTATTATTAAAATAGTCACAACTTATTTTATAACTGGAATGTTGTACTTTTGACCTCCTTCACCAATTTTGTGCACTCCCACAGCCCCAGCTCTAGCAAACCACCAATCTGATCTCTGAATCTGTAGCTTGTTTGTGGATGTATGGACTCACAGACACGTACCACAGTTTGTATTCATTCATCCATTGATGGACACTTAGGTTATTTCCCTATCTTGGCTATTCCTTAATAATGGAGGATCTCAGCGGTTGTATAGTTATCACTGTTTTAGCTCTGTGTTAATGCTGAGTATTGTAATTGGTTTTCACGATGCTAGTAGCCCCAAGCAGTTCTTCTGAAACTGTGACCTATTCTGTGCTTTGCTGTTTGTTGTTCAGTTGCAAAGTCATGTCCGATTTGCAACCCAGTGGACTAACCCACCAGGCTCCTCTGTTCATGGGATTTCCCAGGCAATAATATTGGAGTGGGTTGCCATTTCCTACTCCAGGGGGTCTTCCCAACCCAGGGATCCAACTCGAGTTTCCTGCATTGGCAGGTGGATTCTTTACTGCTGAGCTACCAGGGAAGCCAGCTCTTTGCTTACTTGGCTCCAAAGTAACACAATTTGTGACATAATTGGAAGATAAGTATCTTTATTAGTTTAACATGTTAAACTCAGTCTTTTAAATTCTTCTTTGTATGAAGTGATTCCACCATATTAAAGATATATATCAAGTCTTTTGCTGGTAAAGTTATGTAAACGTTTTTATCAAAGACATGAATATAGTCATCTTCTTTTAGTTTTGTAGATACTATGCAAAAGGGAACAAATTGAGTGTCAGGATATTTATTACTACATTTTCCATTCCATCCACTAGTATTTATTAGGTGTCTACTACATGCCAGACATGCGTCTAGGGGCTGGGGGAGAGCAATGGACAGCATGGCCAAGGTCTCTGCCTTTGTGTAACCTACATTCTAGTGGGGGAGATAGAAGATAAGCAAATAAGCACATATATTATCAGATAGCAATGTGTGTCATAAAGAAAAATAAGAGAGAGTAAGGTGACATTGTGTTGAAGGAGGATATTTAGATAAATTTGATAGGAAAGCCAGGTAGGATATTTACAAATCACTTTTTGTCAGTATATTTAGAAACCTATTTTATGCAAACCAAAATGTGTTTATGAAGATCAAACCATTTAAAATTGAATAGGAGCAACATCTATTCACCATAATTTTCTTATTTCTAAAATTATTAATAATAGTACCTGTCCTGAAGGTTTGTTAGAGTTAAATAAGATTCTGTATGTGTGTATATGTGCAAGTATAGCCTTGGCCCAGTGCTTGAGTTATTATCGACTCTCAATAAATGTTGAGTCTCCTTTTTAGCATGACTTTACTTCCATTTATTTTACATGCATTTTTATGAACCAAATAGGTTATGAGTTGACCAAGTCCTCTGTTAAATGCTTTCTTTTCCTGCAGATAGTTCCAAATTCCAGATTGAAGCTTTTTTTTTTAATTCAGAGAATACAGAAATTTTAAATTGAGGTGTAACATACAGAGTACACTAATCTTAAATATACTGCTCAATGAATGTTTTCATAGGTATATACATATGTAATTACCACCCAGATCCAAATATACAACATTCCAAGCACACCAGAAGAAATCTTTTTTCACTGTTAGAGACATTACTCCATCCATATATTAACCACTATTCTAAGTTCTATCTCCATAAATTTTTTTGGCCTATTTTTGAATTTCATATAAATTTCAATTAAATTTCATATAAATTTCATATAAATTATTGCATAGTATGTTATTTTTATATCTGGTTTCATTTGCTGAAAATAATCTACAATATCCAAAAAGTATTGTTCAATATGTTACTAGTTTGTTACAGTTCTGTGTAGTATGGTACAAATTCATTCTCCAGTTTATAGACACTTGAGTTATTACTATTTGGGAGGAACGTTTATGAATAAAGCTATTGCGAACATTCTTATACATCTTTGGGTAGACATGTATTAATTTTAGTTGACTATATACCTAGGAGTTGAGTTTACAGAATCATTGGGGGTTTCCCAGGTGCCTCAGTGGTAAATAATCTGCCTGTAATGATTGAGCTTCGGGTTCCATCCCTGGGTCAGGAAAATCCCCTGGAGAAGGAAATGGCAACCCACTCCAGTATTCTTGCCTGGAGAATCCCATGAAGAGAGGAGCCTAGTGGGCTACAGTCCTTAGGGTTGCAAAGAGTCAGACACAACTAAAGCAACTTAACATGCACGCATGCAGTATATATTCCATACAGAATAAGTATATATTCAACCCTTGGCGGTAGTTTTCCAAAGTTGAATCAGTTTACACACCCAGTAGTGGTTGATGAGAGTTCCAGTTGCTCCACTCTCTAATCAACACTTCCAATGAACGTGTAGCCATTCTATGAGTTGGATAGTGGCGTGTTATTGTCACTTTAATTTGCATTTCTTGGATGCTAATGATGTTTGAGTACTTTTCTATATATTGATGGGCCATTTGGATTTTCTCTTTTGTGAAATTCCTAACTAGATCTTTTGCTCATTTAAGAAAATGGATTGTCTTTTTTTTTTTTTTTTTTTTTACTGACAGTGGATTGTCTTTTTTTTTAAATTTGATTTATAGTAGTATTTTATATTCTTTATGAATTCTAGATATAAAACCTTTGCTGGATTTATGTCCTGGTAATATCTTCTGATCTGTAGGTTATCTATTTGCTCTCTTAATATTTTTTATTTTAAATTTATTTTTTAATTGAAGGATAATTGCTTTACAGAATTGTGCTAGTTTCTGCCAAACGTCAACATGAATATCTTTTGATGAATGTGTGCGTGCTGAGTTGCTTCAGCTGTCCACATCTTTGCAAGCCTATGGACTGTAGCCCACCAGGCTCCTTTGTCCATGGGATACTTTGAGCAAGAAGAGTGGAGGGGGTTGCCATGCCCTCCTCCAGGGGATCCTCCTGACCCAGGGATTGAACCTGTGTCTCATTTGTCTCTTGCATTCGCAGGCAGGTTCTTTACCATTAGTGCCACCTGGGAAGGCCCTTTTGATGAACAGAAGTTCTTAATTTTAATGAAGTACAACTTATTTTTTTCTATTAATAGTTTAGTAACTTGAGTTTTTAGTTAGCAGTTTCAGTGACCTTTTGAATATTAAAAAATTTTTTTGCTTACATGATGATCATGAAGATATTTTCTTATATTTTCTTCTAGAAGCTTTGTAGTTTTTACCTTTGACTTTTAGGTTTGTGATCTACCTTGAATTAACTTTTGTTAATGGTGTGAAATTGAGCTCAAGGTTCATTGTTATTTCATACTAGTTTCCAAAACTCTAGTGCCTTTGATTGAAAAGACTGTCTTTTCTCTACATAGATTTTCAATGATATCTTTTTCATAACAGGTGACCATGTATGTCTGGACTTGTGTTTGAATGCAGTTTTGCTGGTATATCTGTCAATTCTTTGGCCATTGTCACACTCACTTTATAATAAATTTTGAAATTTGGTTGTGTAAGTCCTTTAGCTTTGTTCCTGTTAAAGTTTGAACTTAGCTATTCTAGGATCTTTGCATCTCTAGGTAAATTTTTGATTGGTTTGTCAATTTCCACAAAACATCTTACTGGGATTTTGATTAGGATTGAATTGGGCCTATAGATTAATTGGGGGGGGGAATTGGTTATCATAATAATATTGAATCTTCCAAACTATGAACCATGTGTATTTCCCCATTTCTTTTCATTTTTAAATTTCTTTCTCATTTTTTTCCAGTGTAGTTATCTTACCCATCTTATGTAAAATTTATTCATTATTTGACTTTTGTTATTATGTAATACTGTTTCATAAATTTCATTTTCCATTTGTTTGCTGTTACTTTATAGAAATACAGTAGAAAAGTCTTAAACTTGTGTCAAAAAAACCTTACTGGGTTCATTTATTCATTGTAGTTGCTTGTTCATAGATTGCTTTGCATTTTCTATGTATTTAATCATGTTATCTGTGAGCAAGGACAGTTTTACTTTTTCTGATCTTGATACTTTTGTGCTGTTTTATTGTCTCATTTTAATGACTAGAATCTCCAATATTAAGTTGAATAGGAGTGATGACAGTGGGCAATCTTGTTTTCTCCCCAACTTCTGGGGAATAGAGTCAGTATATTATTGTTAAAATTGATACTAGCTATAGGTGGGGATGTGTGTGTATTTTTTTGTGTAAAAGATACCTTTTATCAGATTAAGGGGCTTCCCAGGTGGCACTACTGTTAAAGAACCCACCTGCCAGTGCAGGAGACATAAGAGATGTGGGTTCAATCCCATGGGTTGAGAAGATACACTGGAGGAGGAAATGACAGTCCACTCCAGTATTCTTGCCTGGAGAATCCCATGGATAGAGGAACCTGGCAGGCTACAGTCCATAGGGTTGCAAAGAGTTGGACAGGACTGTAGCGACTTAGCACAGATCAGATTAAGGAATTTTCCTTCTATTTCCAGATTGCTAAGAGGTTTTTAAAATTATGACTGTTAAATTTTATCAGATACTTTTTCTGCATGTTTGAGATAATCTTAGGATTTCTCTTTTTTATTTTGTTAATGTGGTGAGTTACTTTGGTCTATTTCCAAATGTTGAAACAACATTGTTTTCTTGGAATAAACCCCACTTAGTCATATGTATTATCCTTTTTTATATTTTGCTGGATTCGCTTTGCTAAATTATTATTATTAACTTTTTAGAATTTTCATTGCTTTTATAAGAGACATTGCTCTATAATTTTCATTTCTCCTAATGGCCATGTCAGGTGTTGGTTTTAGGGTCATGCTGACTTCATACAATGACTTAGTATTTCCTTTTTCTCACTGTTTGCTAAAAAAGTTGTGTAAGATTGGTTTCTGCTACTTTTAATCTGTAAGATCATCTCTCTTTTTTTTTCTTATAAAGCTTATGAAGTAGTCATCAAAATATAGAGTATGATTGTCTTCTCTATAGTTAGGGAACCAGAATTAGGCAGCTGGTAGTTACTGATCTGGTTATTAAAAACCAGATCCATCTTCCTTCAAAACCCATGATGCATAATGTACATGGAGGAAAGTGACTGACCAGGTGGTCATATGGAGGTCTTAAGAAATATTATTAACAGAAGTTATTCTTTTGAAAGCTAAAAGAACTTTTGAAAATGTACTTTCTGCTAGTCTAAGAATCACACCCTTGATGACTGCTTCTTAGCTGTTTGTGAGGGTTGTGGCTTAAAGCAGCTAAGCTTTATAATTCTCAGCTGTCTCTGTCCAATGAAAAGCTCGTCCATTCCAAAACTGAACAAATCAGTTTTATTTCTCTGTGGTAACAAATGGTTACTTGGAATTTACTGGAATTCCTCTTTTTCCAAATCCACATAGTCCTGGCAAAAGTTCTTTGACTTTGTAGAAGTTAAGATATTTCCTTGCATATGATAGGTTCAGAGAGTCAGCTTATCCTATACTGACAGGACCAAGGATAGGGAAAAAAACTTTATACAAATGAAATATATGGTGGTTTTTAAGACTTATCTAATACTTTATTTCCCCTCAACCTCAGGCATTCTCATCAGAGACCCTTTCTTATAAAAAGAAAGTTAACTTTTATTCCATGTAGAAGCATCTCCTCTTTCTAGGGGACACAAAATACATGAAAAGGGTTACTTGTTCGTCAGTCACTAAAAACTTTAGGTTTTCAAGCAATTATTTATTAATGACTTCTCATTTTATAAGTATTTCTGTTTTATTTTTAGAATTTTATTGGAAATGCTTGATTCCTTTTTGATTTTTCAGCAAGTTATAATGTTGTTTAGTCACTAAAATTTATATTGTGCCAGTGACATTATTTTCTTCCCTTCGTATGAAAGCCTTAATAATTTTTTCTCGTTTCCAGTTAATTAGAAAGTCTGGCTCCCTTTGAAACACTTTCTCATTTTTAAAGCATAAAGTGTTATTTAGTGAAGCTTACAAAAGAATAATATCAGAGAAGGTAATTCTCTTTAGGAGAAAAATATTCTGTTATAGTGAAATCTCAGGGTTTTAGAGCTGAAAGCTTTTCCAAGAGATCATTTGATCATTTTAGTACTTGTGGATATTGATATCTTAATGGGATTATTTTGCTGACAAATGTAGTATTTATTGCTTTCTAAAATCCTTTGTTAATTATGGGTGCCTCCCACAATGGAGACACAAATTTAATTTAAAGGAATAGATAATATCGAGACCAACAATTTATTCAGTTTTTTATATAATAAAATTCGACAGAGAGCATTAGGTATTGTGCCGGGTGCTCTTAGTTGTGAAAGCAACACAACTATTGCTCTCAGTGGCCACGACCATTGGGGAAATAAAGGAATAGCTATTATTTTTAGTCTTGGTCACCTTTAATATTGGAGTTAAAAGTATTGGCCTGCTAGTCTTTTACTTTACATCTTATTCTTTTGCCATTCTATAGGTCTAATTGGTTTAATATGTGGATTCTAATATTTAGTGATGTTAATTATTAGTATGAGAAGGATTTCATTTGATTTTTATATAAAACCAAATGAATAGACTTGATAGTTAATTATTTGTGCTGAATAATAAAAGTTTAAGTTTGGAGGTTCTGTATATTAATGGAATTAGAAACACTTGCCATAAAAGTTGTATTAAAATTCTGAGGTAGTAGAAGAGGAAGTTGATTGATCTTATTATATAATTTTGTGAATCAGGAAAAAAATTTAAATTATCCCGGTTAGCTGTCAAAATGAGAATTTAGAAACGAATGTTTAAATGTTGAATTACTTATGAACTGATAACTGTAATCTTTTGCCACAATTAATATCGTAGTACAGTGCTTTAAAAACTTCATAGCAAAGGCTTGTCAGTTTATTCCATTTTTAGGAAAAAATTTTAGGGTATTATTTCTTAAAATATTTATTGAATAAAAAGAAAAATCACTAATATTCCAGATGAAGTTTTTCTTCTAAATGAAATTTTCTCTTTTAACCTCTGTTCTCACTTGTAAAGTTCAAGTGATATTGTTGCTGGCAAGATTTCCTGACTAGTGAATTTATTCTCCTATCGTAAATGTTCTGATGTCATCATTTTCTTCTTTTATCGTGGCTGTCATTTTATGGGAAAATGACACAGTGAAAGGCAAAAGGTTAGCTGGAAAAGAAAAGAGATGAAACTGAAACTAAAAGTGACTAAATATATACTAAGTTATCAATTGCTATTTGCATATTATCCATGGTAAATTTTATTTTTGTACTGGTTTTTCTTTGTTTTTTTTAGGAGCCCAGCTTGGAGTATCTCCTTTGGTCATTTAGTTAGTAAAACTAAGGGCCGATTATGTGCCTAACATTTCTGTGAATGTCTAGTTCATTGATTTGTGATAGTACTCAATTTTAATATTAACTTTGTAAAATATATAGAGCTTAACGTTCTCCATATTATATGAGGCTTAATCTTCCCGACAGATTATATTTTTTGTGTGTATTTTAATGGCAAAAATAAATGGGTTTATTCATATTCTAACTGTTTTCCCTTAGTACAAATGAATAGGTTGAACTATATTTCCTCTTAGCATTTTCTTAAATTTTACTGAATGAGATGTCTAAAATGAGTAGTAGATATTTTCTGTGTTGTAATTATCTTTGTATTCCAGTTATTACACCATCTCTTTACAACTGATAATCAAAAATAGTTTCAAAAACTTGAACCATCTTAGCATAAAATTTCTGTTCTGCTTTTGTAGTACATTTTTGTTTCCTTCAAAGTAATACGTACACATAGTTAAAAAACCAAATGGCACTAAAAGATTAACATGAAAATTTGTAGTCCCCTCTCTAATTCTTCCCCTCTCTCTAGTCCTGCTCCTCAGACATAATCACTCCTAATTCTTTTCATTATTTCTTGTGGTATTTATCTACATAATTAAAAATAATATGCCTCTTCTGCCAATTTCTTGACTTAAGTAATTCTTGTATATAATTGCGATTTTAGGTCTCAGAGTCCTCCCCTTATACTCTTATTCCATTCTTTTACTATAGCTATGTCCCAATTTTAAAATCTGTTTTTGTTATTTACATTCTCTGATTATGACTGTTAAGTTAAGTCTACTTTTAAAAAAGCACCCACTGTTACTGTTAAGGAGTCTGAAACTAATCTTGATTTCTCTCTGGAAGCTTTTAGGATTTTCTTTATCCTAGTCTTCAGAACTTTCATGATGTGCCTTGGCCTGTCTTTTTTTCAGTCATGTGCTGATATATATATTTTTTTAATTTAGGAGATTGATATCTTTTAGTTTTGGGAAAATTTCCTGTAGTTTTTAATAATTTCTCTTTTTTTTCTTCTTTTCAATTCTTTCTTTCTGGACTTACTATTAATTGGCCATTGTTTCTCCTATTTGGACATTGTATCTCTTGGATTAATTGCATAATTTTTTTTAATCTTTTTTTTTTCTTCCAAAGTACAGCTGTTAGGATTTTTTTTTCTTATTGTCTTTCACTTTATCTTCTCATCCTTCCACTGACTTAGAAAAGTTTTTTGCCATGGTTTTAATTTCTCCTAGAGCTTTCTTATTCTCTGTTCCCATTTTAATATTACATTTTTGTTTCATAGATATAGTATCTACTTTTATCTCTGAGATTATTAATAACAGTTTATTGATGTTTTGTTGTGTTTCTTTTTCCTGTCATTTCCTAATTTCTTTTGGCTCATTTTAATCTTTGCCTTTCTACTGGAAGCTTTCGTCAGATCCTTATAGTCTTGGTCTCCCAAAAGCAGACTCTTAAGATAGGGAGATGATTCCAGGAACTATAGTCAGAGAGAATGGGGAAGTGAGACAGTACAAGAGGAAAACTGTTCAATAGTGAAGAGTATATTGATTGAGTACGTTACCACTGTGGGCACAGCTAAGGATTCAGTATTACTAGAGACTCTCAGACTCTGTGCTGCCCAATAGTAACTACTAATCCTATGTTGTTATTTAATATTAAATTTCTTAAATAAAATTTAAAATTCAATTTTTGTTCACACTAGCCACATCTCAAGTGCACAATAGCCATTTGCAGCTAGTGGCTACCATATGGGACAGTGTAAATATCAAACATTTCCTTGCTGGTTTAGAACATAATAACCACAGACTTGTCTCTCTGAGGTACAGGAAAACCGAGCAGTTTATCTACCAAAATCTGTCCCTTGTTGGTTAAAGCTGCTCCTGGTGAGGTTAACTACCTGTTACTTTTCAGTATGCTATGTCACGTCTGCTTTCTACTGCTGATACCAAATGCAGAATTTCTCTAGATGTCTGGCCTCTATAGAGTTCCTCCAGAGACCAACATTCTGGTCTGCCAGTCTGAAGGGAAGTAATTGCTTGACTGAACATGATGGTGGTAGCATCTTATCAGTATAAATATGTAGGTTTTCAATCAAACTCCCCAGATTTAGTGGGAAGTCTTACCCCAACATTCTGTGGCATTGAAATCTTCAAGTTTTAAGTATTTGGAGGGTTCTGTGAGTAAATTGACTTCCTATTCTTTTCCCCTACTATGGGCATTATTTAGGTTTCAATCTTTTTTATCTGCAGATTACCACCCCTTTGGAGCTTAAGAAAAATTGTGACACATAGTTTTTCAAATTTATGGAAAAGTATAAAGAAATATATACTTGTAATTCTTACAGTGCTGTGGTAAACCCAACTATTTCTTAATGTGCTGTTTTTTCTCTTCTCTTCCTTTTCTTAATGCCAAAATGTTTTATTTGATTACATTTTAGGAGACTTGTCACCACTCATTGATATCAAGGCAGCTAAGCTTATATTGGTTTTTCTCCTCTACTTTGCTGTGTTTAGTTTGGTAATATTTTATTGAGAATTGTGTGTCTATTTGCATAAGACATTTTGGCATTTAATGTTCTTTTCTTTTAACATCTCTTCTCATCTGGTTTTGATGTCAGGGTGGCACTATACTTATGAAAAAATTTGGTGAGTGTTACCTCTTTTTCTGTTATCTGAAACAGTTTGTACAAAATTGGGATTAGTTGCTCCTGAAATGCATGTTTGAAGTGCTGAGTTTGGGGCTAGTAGTATTTTTTTTGTGTGTGCCACACTCCTTCCTTCTGTTTTAGTATTTTTCTTTCTCATGTAGAAATATCTTTTAGTTAGGTTCAGCTAGTGTACGCTCTTTTTGTGTGTCTGAAAGATTTTTTGTTTAACTCTCAACTCTTGAATGATAGTTTACCAAGACATAAAATTCTTGATTGTCAGGTTTTTTTTCTCCTGAGTTTTTCTTCCTCAAATATCTTCTGAAAATGTTCCAAATTTATTCTTTTTAAAGAAATTGTTAGTTTATTTATTTGTTTTTCTGTTCTAGGTCTTAGTTGTAACATGCAGGATCTTTTAGTTGTGGCATGTGAGATCTAGTTCCCTGACCAGGGATCAAACCTGGGAAATCTGCATTGGGAACTCAAAGTCTGGACCACCAGGGAAGTCCCCCCAAATTTTTTCTTTTTTAAGTTTGGCTTGATGACCAGGGGGCTTGATATTTAACTTAGGTCTTATCTAAATATTAGATCTGTAGTCTAACAAATGGAAATTAATTTTTAAATGGATATCCCGGTTTCTAATTACATGCCAACAATATTTGTGACAAAAAAGTTTTTTGTAGTCTCAAATATCTTTAATTTTAATGAAATCATTCTCTATGAAAGATTAAACCAGCATTCCTGAATCATAACTCCATATTAGAACCTACTGTTTTTATTGGTTTGGGATGGGGGGTCTAGACTTGAGTTATCTTTTGATGTGCCTAGATAATTCTAATGTATGGATAGAGATTAAGAAACACTGAGTTACAAATTGATCTGTACATTCAGTGGAATTTTAATACAAACTTCAGGAGTTGTTTTTTATTGTCTAATTTTTTTTGTCTATTTTTTTAGATAGTCTAATGCAAAAATTTTTGAGACTTCCCTGGTGATCCAGTGGTTAAGACTCCATGCTTCCACTTCAGTGGTCATGGGTTAGATCCTTGGTTGGAGATCTAAGATCCAATATACTATGTGCTAGCCAAAAAATATACATTTTTTTTTTACATGAAAAGATAAATTAATAAAGCATTAAAAAAAAAACATAGTTTAAATTACCTGATTTCAAGATTTATTTAAATACAGTGTGGTAGTAGTAATAAGACAGATATTATGGATCAGTAGAATAGAATTGAGTGTCCAGAAATAGACCCACATTTCTAAAAGGTCAATTGACTTTTGGCAAAGGTGCCAGGGCACTTCAAAGGAGGAAGTTATAGTCTTTTCAATAAATGTCCTGAAACAGCTGGCGAATCTGGGGCAGGGGGGAGCACAGTGCAGAAATAAACACTGACTCTTCCTTCATACCATTCACAACAAAAAGAGTTACAGACCAAAATTAAAAAAACAAAACAAAACTATAAAACATCTAGAAGAAAATTCTGAATATAAAAAAACAAAAAGAATTAACTGGACTTCATTACAATTAACAACTTTCCTTTGAAAGCTGTCAGTAGAAAACGAAAAGATAAGCACTAGCATGGGAAAAATATTTATAATAAATCCATCTGATAAATGACTTCTATCCAGTACTGTTAAAGATTTCTTATAATTCAATAAAAAGAAAACAAATTAAAATTAGGCTAAAAATGTAAACACTGCTGCTGGTAATGTAAAAGTGTACATTCCATTGGAAAATATTTTGGCAATTTAGCATATGATTTTGGAGTTCTCTCTGTGGTATTTAATGAAGAGAAATGAAAACATATATCCACAGAAAAACTTATTCATGTGAGTTTGTAGCACTTTTGAGTGGGTAAACAAATTGTAGTATATCCCTATAATAGAATATACTACTCATTAATAAATGGAAATGAATTATGAATACACATAATGTGTGAATCTCAAATCATTAAAGCAGCATGCTAAATGGAAGAAGCCATATACAAAGTACTATATAATTAAATTATACAGTACTGTATATGGTACTGTATAAAGTATCATATAATAAATACTATATAATTAAATTATACAGAATTTTATATGATACTGTATACAGTACCATATAATAAGTACTGTATAATTCAGTTACATAAAATTCTAGAAAATGAAAATAATTCAGTGTCACAAAACATCTGCTGCCTAGGGCCATAGGTAGGGGGAATTGAATGCAGAGGAATTTGAGGGAACTTTTGTTGGTAATGGAAATATTTATATCTTAATTGTGGTGATAATTACACAGTTATACAGTATTTGTGAAATACCATCACAGTAAATACCTATAGGTAATTTTTATTTCAATAAGTTTGAATTTAAGAAAATTGGCACTGGATTGGACAATCTCATATTCTTGTCCAATTATCATAGTATATAATTATGTATCCTTTTCAGTTTTTATTTATTGCTTTACCTTTATGGGTTTACACTAACAGTTTAGTTTGTGTTAAAATAAAATTTGAAAATCAGAATTACTTTTTAAGAAGGATTATAACTTCTGTTTTTAACTTTGTGTATGTGCACTTTTGTGCGTAGAATCTTTACTATAGGGCTTCCTCTTCCAAAACAAACCAAAAATAAACAGAGAATTGTAGCTTTTACATACTACAGAATAAAACAGGCAAAAACGACTTGGGGGATGAAACTGTAGCTTCTGGTTTTTATTTTGTGACTTCAAATCCATGTTAGTGGTTAAACTACAGTGTTCATGGTTGAATGTATAATATTTACTATGGAGAAAGTATGTGTATGGTCTTGGCTCATTTAAAATGAAATAATTTAACCTTTAACTGAATGTTGCTATAGCATGTATATTAAGTGTATGTTACAGTTGCATCCTGTTGTATAATACTGGGAATGTTTTTATTACTTATATAGTAATAAGGTGAAAACTGTATACTGTTTAAAAATTATGTGGATACTAGCTATTTCAGATCTTTCATGTTGAGCCTATTAAAGAGAAAAAATGGCTAAATGCCCTTTTGTATATGTAAATGGTCACTGCTGTACAAAATAGGGTGCAGTGACCATGTTTTTAGACTGATCGAGCTGTTGTAAACGGAGGAGCAAGTGCTGAGTCAGGCAGCCCAGGGCTTTGACAGCTGTCCTGGAGATGGCGTGCATTATACTTGCTAGCAGTAACTGCCCTCCCTCCCTGTTTCTCTCTTCCCGAACCTCTTCTCTCCCCTCCGTTTCCTTCTTACTGATGATGGCAGTGCAAGTCAGATTCGTATATTGATCTAGGCTCTCACTTAATGTAAATAATTTTAAATTGAGTTAAATTAATGAAAATTAAACTATATTATATAATACCTGAAACTAAAGACTCAATAAACTGACTTATCTTTTAAAGTACTACATGTTCTTAACATCTGTTTTTCAGTTAAGAAGGTAGATTGAATTTGTAATTTACTAAGTGACCTTATATAAATTAAGCCCGCTTTCTGAATTTTCTCATTTGTAAAATGGCAGTGGTAATAGTACCACAACTCCTAGTGATGATGTAAGGATTAGATGAGCTAATGTGTTTACAGCGCTGGCACATAGTAACTGCTCAATAAACGTTTACATAAATCATCATGATCATATCAAAAGTAAAACTTCTTCTGTACCTCACTATAGCTATTTTAATATTTGTGTTACTAAGCAATATAATGTAGTTTAAAGAAAAATGTTGGTAATGACACTTTCAAAGGAACAAAATAAATTGTAAATTTTAGATCATATATGTGACTGGGTTTTTAAATTGTATTTGTTGCCAGTGTATTAGGTTTATGTAATGATCATTTAGACAGGAGCAATATTCATTCATTTTTTAGAATTCTTGGTCACTTTCATAGATTTCAAAATAGCTGTAAAGACCTAATTGTGGTTTTCATATACATATATTTTCGCATTTTGGTGGATGCTATATTAGATTATATTGTCAACATCTGAGAGAATGTAGTGGCAAGATTGATTTCTCCCTAATTCAATCATCTAGCAAATACATATTGTGTATCTACTGTGTACCAGATGCTGGGGATATCACAATGACCAAGATTGTGAAGATTCCTTCTGTTACAAAGCTTAGAAATCATTGTTGAGGAAAATACTGGGGGGAAATGATTGGAAAAATAATACATAAAAGAACAAGGCAGTTTGAAATAGTGTGATAAGTCCTGAGAAGAAAATAAAATAGAATGGTGGGATAGAGTGTGCCTGGAAGGACTAATTTTTACTGCATGGTTATAAAAGTCCTTTGTAAGAAGAGGACATTTGAGCTGAGGCTTGAATGATGAGGAGACAGTCTCATGAAGAACTGGAGATGGATTTTCTGGTTAGTGGGAATAGGAGTGCAACTACTTCTCAGGCTTGATGGGCTTGGAGTATTTGGATACTTTAGAAAATGAGTATTGCTGAAGGGTAGTGATTGAGTGCAAAGAGTTGGACACAGCTGAGCAACTGAACTGAGTGATTGAGTATAAGAGTGATAAAGGAGATAGGGTGTAAAGATAGGCAGGGACATGTATTTCACATTTAGCCCTGGGAATCATTTTGTACTGTGTGAACTTTGATGCCACTAGCAAAGAAAAGAATGGAAAACATGTGGTTGATATTAACAATGTGGCTTTTAGGAAACCAAAAATATATCCACAAAGGTTTTTATTGGGGATTTGGAAGTATAATAAAAGAAATGTTAATTTTGTAGTCTCTGGAGATACACCAGGCCTGACTGATTCCTAGCTTCTTTTTAGTTAAATATCAGGTTATAAAAATTTGTTTTGAAAGCAGAGGAGGAGAAAACTTGTATATATAGCACCTTTTGCTCCCATTATTTATATATGTATTTGTTATATAACTACATAAATATATTTTTATATGTGGATGTATATATACACAAGGCTTCCCTGGTGACTTAGTGATAAAGAATCTGCCTGCCAGTGCAGGAGATGCAGGTTCAATCCCTGGGTCAGGAAGATCCCCTGGAAAGGAAACAGCAACCCACTCCATTCTTGCCAGGGAAATCCCACGGATAGAGAAGCCTGGCAGGCTACAATCCATGGGGTCACAAAAGAGTTGGGAAAAAACTTGGCAACTAAATGACAACAAATGTATATAATGGAGACTAATAGATGTAGACACATACATGAGTATTAATAATTTTGGTTCATGTTTTATGAATGCTATTTCAAGATAGGAACCTATCATATATAGAATTACCAACTATGCAGTTTGCTAGTAATTTTTTATTTTGAATTAATGTACTTTGAAAAGTGAAAATGAAGTCCGACTCTTTGCGACCCCATGGATTGTAGCCTACCAGGCTCCTCTATCCATGGAATTCTCCAGGCAAGAATACTGGAGTGGGTTGCCATTTCCTTCTCCAGGGAATGTACTTTGAGGAATTGCATTAATCTTTCAGTCACTGGAATAGTGACTAAATAGTTACTAGTGAACAGTGAATCAGTCACTCTTTACTTCATTCAACTTGATAATTTAGTTGACTATCATGGATTTTATGAAGAGATTGGCTGATTTGTTCAAGTTTTTCCTTATAAATTTAATTTTTGTCATGTTGGTAGGTAACTTTTCTCTTTCTCCTTCAGGGTCATAGGCCACAAGTATCCTTTGCTTTGGTCAACCATTTGGAAATTTTGTGCCATTGATAATTACTAGAAAGATAATAATGGAAAAATATTGGCTGTGTGTGTGCAGCAACTGCTAATTTCTCCTTCTGGATTGGAGACTAGAATTAGAATATGAAAAAATATAGTTTTATGCTATTCCTAGCAGGTGATAGTTTTTTTTATTTCACTTTCAGTTGTGATTGCTAGTTTACTTTTGATATTTAAAGAATTGTTACAGATTAAAAAATATAAGCAACTCATGCTTTTGGTTAGCAATTTTAAAGGTAGAATAAGATGTAAAATGAAAAATTAAAAGTTCCTGACTTTTACTTTCCAGTTTTTTTCCTTGGAGAAGGAAATGGCAACCCACTCCAGTATTCTTGCCTGGAGAATCCCATGGACAGAGGAGCCTGGTGGGCTACAGTCCACGGGGCCGTAAAGAATCAGACACGACTGAGCGACTTCACTTCACTTATTCCCCAGATCGGAACATTGCTAACAGGTCCTTGTGTTTCCTTCTAGAATTTCATATGTTTATGTAAACACATGT
The DNA here is from genome assembly GCF_963930625.1 of Muntiacus reevesi. Taxonomy (NCBI): domain Eukaryota; kingdom Metazoa; phylum Chordata; class Mammalia; order Artiodactyla; family Cervidae; genus Muntiacus; species Muntiacus reevesi. Next base: position 54,155,448 of record NC_089257.1, read on the forward strand.
AAATGTGTGTTTGTGTGTGTAAATTTATATATGTAGTATGTCCTCCCTTCCTTTCTCTTTTTACATATATAAGATCTGCAGTACTATTCTACAACATTTTTGTCACCTAACATTTATTATAGGTGTCTTTCACAGACCCATCTTGTTTTTTATAGTAGCTGCATGGTAATCCATTGTTTAAATATAGTGTAATTTATTGACCTGGGTTCTATTGATAAAGGTGCTTCCAGTTTCCTATAATTTGCATACTTGCATCTTGTAGAAGTTTATCCTTAGGCATATGCCTTTAAAAGTTTTAGAGCAGTCGCCAAATTGTCTTTCAAAATAGTAGCAACAGTTTATATGCCCCACATCTGTGTTCTAGTACTTTCCCTTTATATTCTAGCTAATGCACAAAAAAGAAGAGTTGACAGTAAATAGGTATATTTTAGTGATAAACAGGAAATATTTTGGGTTATGGCAAAAGTACCAATTATTTTCATTATTTTTTTTAGGCCCTTGTGACGTATTTATAAGTACATGGCAGAATTTGAATTTTACATTTAATTTCAAAGATAAGTATCACAGTGCTCAGCATAGTTGTTAGAAAACTAATACAGGCCATGAATAAGCTAAAGTGATTAAAACTAATGATATTTATTTTAATAGTTACTATATGCAAGCTAAAGTTCATGTAATTCAAATAACAATAAGTACATTTTTAGACATCTCAGTAGAGACTTTATCTGTCATTAAATATAGTTAATATAGTTTTTAAATGAATTATTGAAATGGATTTAAATTTTGCAGATTGGATCAGGCAAGAATCATCAATGGCTGCTAAATCCATGGGGATCTTTAAAAAGTATATCCTCACAGATTACTTATTAGTTACAAGGGAAAAATAGTAACTATACAGAAGAGAACTCAGACAACACCTTGATCAGATGATCAAAATTAATAGCAGTAAGGGGTAAATGAATATTGTATGTTTCTAGATGTGATTCTCTAAGCAGTATTAGCATATCAACCGAGAATGAATAATCTAAATTTATTTATGAGAAAAGATCAGACAGACCCAAAAAATGAGGAGCATACTATTTAAAACAAAGGACTATATTGTTACAAAAGTCGGTATCATAAAAGATAGAGAAGCTTTACATAGGTTTCAGATTAAAGGAATGTAAAGAGATATGACTAAATGGAACACCCAATTATAGACTAGATCCTGTTAATAAAAACTATAGAATACTATTGGGCTGGTTGACAAAATTATAACAGGGCAGTAGATTTGATAAAAGCATTTAGCAATGTTGATTTTCTGAAGTTAACTGTAGTATGGTTATGTAAGAGAATATCCCTATTCTTACAAATTTACACTGAGGAATTGGGAATAGAGTAGGATATGAGTAAGAACTTTTCTCTTAAAAAGTTCAAGAGGAAAAAATAGAGTAAGCATGCAAGACAGTGTATATGATAAAACAAATAGGACAAAATATTAACAATAGACAGGTCTAGGTAAAGGACAAACAGGGCTTCTATGAATTAATCTTGTTTTGCAACTCTTCTGTAAGCTTGCAGTTATGTTCAAATAAAGTGTTTTTAAAATGGATTAAAGATTTTTTAATAAAGATGAGCTGTTTATAAACCCAAAGATTTTTGATCAGTGGTATTTTATTATGTAGCAAGTTGTTGTGGTTCAGTCACTATGTCGTATCCACCTCTTTGTGCCCCCATGGACTGCAAAACACCAGGCTTCCCTGTCCTTCACTATCTCCCACAGTTTGCTCAAATTCATGTCCATTGAATTGAGAGTATTAACATGTCCTAAGTAGGGAGAAATAATTTCAAAATCTAGCTGTATTATCAGAAATGCTACTAATTCAGTTCACAGTTTCTCATGAAGAACAGTATGTCTACTATGATTAGCAGGTATTAGCTATTGTGTTACAAACTAAATATTTTTAGAATCTTGAATTGAGAAAGACTGGTTATGGACTACATGTTAGGACTGTGAAGAAAGTGCAAAAAGTTTGTGTGGTAGTAGGGATAGTGAGGTGAGATTGGGGAATTGGAAGGAATTGGCTAGAGACTTCAGAATTGGAGAAAGTGAATTTGGAAGTAAATTTTCATGTAAATGCTACCACTGTAGAGTGTGTGGTTTCCAGTCTTTTCACATCTCATTTATTTTAATATTCACCTCTTCCCCCAACCCCAATATGTTAAAACCTCTGAAATCTGGATGTGCCTTACAATCAATGGCATCTGACAGTCAGTATCAGTGTATTGAAAGTCAGTTTTTGCATAAAAAATTTGTGTTTGCTCCTGCCATTGCCTGGGGTCCTAGCAACCTGAGACCATTTTAAATTAAATTTAGTAGTTGAGTATTTGAACTGCACTAGTAGTATGAATTCCGATTACAAGTCTGTTAGTTCTGGATGGTGTTTTAATTTGAAGCAGTTACTTGCCCCCCCCCCCCACCTTCAACTTGTGCCAAGGTTAAGATTTCCCTGTCCAACATCAACTCCCGTAGCTTACTCAAACTCATGTCCATTGAGTCGGTGATGCCATCCAATCATCTCATCCTCTGTCGTCCCCTTCTCCTCCTGCCTTCAATCTTTCCCAGCATCAGGGTCTTTTCCCGTGAGTTAGTTCTTCACGTCAGGTGGCCAGAGTATTGGAGTTTCAGCTTCAGCATCAGTTCTTCCAGTGACTATTTAGGACTGATTTCCTTCGGGACGGACTGATTGGATCTCCTTGCTGTCCAAGGGACTCTCAAGAGTCTTCTCCAACACCACAGTTCAAAAGCATCAATTCTTTGGTGCTCGACTTTCTTTAGAGTCCAACTCTCACATCCATACATGACTACTGGAAAAACCATAGCTTTGAGTAGATAGACCTTTGTTGGTAAAGTAATGTCTCTGCTTTTTAATATGCTGTCTAGGTTGGTCATAACTTGTCTTCCAAGGAGCAAGTGTCTTAGAATTTCATGGGTGCAGTCATCATCTGCAGTGGTTTTGGAGCCCCCCAAAATAAAGTCTGTCACTGTTTCCATTGCTTTCCCATCTATTTGCCATGAAGTGATGGAACCAGGTGCCATGATCTTAGTCTTCTAAATGTTGAATTTTAGGCCAGCTTTTTCACTCTCCTGTTGCATTTTCATCAAGAGGCTCTTCAGTTCTTTGCTTTCTGCTATAAGTGTGGTGTCATCTGCATATCTGAGGTGATTGATATTTTCCAGCAATCTTGATTCTAGCTTGTAGTTCTTCCAGTCCAGCATTTCTCTTTTTCTTTTCTCCAGCATTTCTTATGATGTACTCTGCATATAAGTTAAATAAGCAGGGTGACAATATATAGCCTTGACGCACTCCTTTTCCTATTTGGAACCAGTCTGTTTTTCCATGTCCAGTTCTGACTGTTGCTTCTTGACCTGCATTCATTCAGTCCAGCTTTTCTCATGATGTACTCTGCATATAAGTTAAATAAGCAGGGTGACAGTATATAGCCTTGACGCACTCCTTTTCCTATTTGGAACCAGTCTGTTTTTCCATGTCCAGTTCTGACTGTTGCTTCTTGACCTGCATTCATTCAGTCCAGCATTTCTCATGATGTACTCTGCATATAAGTTAAATAAGCAGGGTGACAATACACAGCCTTGATGTACTCATTTCCTGATTTGGAATCAGTCTGTTGTTCCATGTTCTGTTCTAACTGTTGCTTCTTGACCTGCATACAGATTGCTCATGAGGCAGGTCATGAGGTATTCCCATCTCTCTCGGAATTTTCCACAGTTTGTTGTGATCCACACAGTCAAAGACTTTGGTGTAGTCAATAAAACAAAAGTAGATGTTTTTCTGGAACTCTCTTGCTTTTTTGATGATCCAGCGGATGTTGGCAATTTGATCTCTGGTTCCTCTGCCTTTTCTAAATCCAATTTGAACATCTGGAAGTTCATAATTCATGTACTGTTGAAGCATGGCTTGGAGAATTTTGAGCATTACTTATAAGAATAATGGTGATAAAACACCCTTTTTCCCTCCTTCTGGTTAACTTTCATATCCTTACTATTTGGATGAAAGTGAAAATGTTAGTTGCTCAGTCATGACCGACTCTTTGTGACCCCATGGACTGTAGCTGGCCAGGCTTCTCTGACCATGGAATTCTCCAGGCAAGAATACTGGAGTAGGTTGCCATTTCCTTCTCCAGGGGATCTTCCTGACCCAGGATTTGAACCTGGGTCTCCTGCATTGCAGGCATATTCTTTACTGTCTGAGCCATCAGGGAACCCCTACTATTTGGATGTATGTCCTTAATTATATTATTCCTGTTAATGGTTTCACAGTATCTTTAATTTTGCCTGACTTAGAGGAATCCCTCTAAAGGTAAAACAATATCTTCATTTATAGTTCAAGCTCCTTTAAGTCATTTATCTTTGTGAGAGGTTGCAATGTACAATGTATCACTGTCAGTTTTTGATTTGGAAGACATTTGGGACATTGTAGAAAAGGTTAATGAGTATACATATGACTTGGAGTTAGTCCTGCTTTTAAATCAGGACTTCTACTGGTTCCTTTAAACCAGTAACTTTTACTGGTTACTTAACTTTTCTGAATCTTAGTCTTCTCATCTAGAGAATGGATATGGTAATACCCCTCTGATGATGTTATTGCGAGCCTTCCATGGAAATAGCATATGTAAAGGTCTAGTGTGGCATCTGCCACAGGTGTGGTGCTGAATTTTTTGATTAATGTTTTGACTGAGTGTAATTGTTTTGGGTTCCTCAGGATATTCCCTTCAACCCAACCCCTCTTTTAGAAATGTATCTTGCCCACCCGTTCCCCCCCCACCCTAGCCCACCCAACCGTCAAAGAGGTGGGCACATTACTCATTACATGTGCTTTAAGTTCTGCTTAAATGATAAAGCTAAGGAGAAACTATCAGGGGTAAGAGTTGAGTGTGGGGGGAGGGCGGTGAGGGAGAGACACACACACCAACCAACCAAAGGAGACCTACTCCCATTTTTGAGGCCCTCCTTTCTACAGTTTTTCTTTCAGAACTATGCCAGTTTCTGCCCAACTTTATAAGCCACTAATGTCTTTTTTTTTGGCTTAATGTGACTTGAGTTGGCTTTCTGTCACTTGCAATGTAGAGTTCTGATGGGTAGGATAATGATATTATTTGTCCCAATAATTTTTCTTGCTCAAAGAGCTGCCTTTATTGTTTCCATGTTGAATATTCAAAAACTGGTGTTTGACAGACCATTAAATGAAGGGTAAATGTCTTGGGAAAGACATAAAATTATAATTTTTTAAGGGAATATTCCTGAGCTTAAGATGTTTTTCTTGTCACATGATTCTTTCTGGTGATACTACAAAGAATACCGTATTTAAAGTAAATTTCTATTTAAACTTGCCAAGAAAAATTGCAGTATGATTTTAACTAGAAACTGTTAGCCACATTTATAAGTGCTGATTAAAAATATAATGGGCAAAAGGGGATAAAATTTCATTTGCAGCTTTTCGTGTGTTGGTTTTTTACTGATTTTCCTTTTCAAGACTCTCAGATAGAGTGTGCTCCTGGTGCTAAGTTGCTTCAGTCGTGTCCGACTCTGTGCGACCCCATAGACGGCAGCCCACCAGACTCCCCCATCCCTGGGATTCTCCGGGCAAGAGTACTGGAGTGGGCTGCCATAGATAGAGTGAGCAGGCCCTACTGGTCTGAAGTTAAAGGCATGACCCCGAATGCAGGCGAGAGGACCAGAAGGGTAATGAGTCAGTGTCAGCATTCACAGCTGGCAAAAATGCTTTGTGTTCTCAGCCGGAACAGTCAGTCTGAATAGGGGCCAAGGATCATAATATGACCACATGCACATCTGCAGTTTGATTAGAAGCTGAGAACAGGTTAGGGAAGAAAATAATTGCCTTTAAAATCATGCTGCACACTGAATACTTGGAATGATAGAAACACTCTAAGCTGAGAAACAAGGAAAAGTTTAGTCATTGTTCCAAGTCTTAGGATCACTGCGTCTAGAAAATAGTGCAAAAAACGTCTACCATTTGTACTTCTGTTTTCCTTATGTGTGTTTGTATTTAAATTTTACCCAAAATTGGAAAAGTGGTTGACGTGGGTTTGCAAGAGATGTGTTTTAAAAGTAGATAATAATCCTGTGGATTGACAACTAATCTCCTTTGCAAGTGGTTGTATAGGAGAACCATATACAAGCTCAGTTCAGTTGCTCAATTGTGTCTGACTCTTTGCAACCCCATGGACTGTAGCACACCAGGCCTCCCTGTCCATCACCAACTCCCGGAGTTTACCCAAGCTCATGTCCATTGAGTGAGTGATGCCATCCAACCATCTCATCCTCTGTCGTCCTCCTCTCCTGATTTCAATCTTTTCCCAGCATCAGGGTCTTTTCCAAGGAGTTAGCTTTTCACATCAGGGCCAAAGTACTGGAGTTTCAGCTTCAGCATCAGTCCTTCCAGTGAATATTCAGTGACTGATTTCCTTTAGAATTGACTGGTTGGATCTCCTTGTCCAAGGGACTCTCAAGAGTCTTCTCCAACACCACAGTTCAAAAGCATCAATTGTTCGGCACTCAACTTTCTTTGTAGTTCAACTCTCACACCCATACATGACTACTGGAAAAACTATAGCTTTGAGTAGATGGACCTTTGTTGGCAAAATAATGTCTCTGCTTTTTAATATGCTGTCTACGTTGGTCATAACTTTTCTTCCAAGGAGCAAGCATTTTTTAATTTCATGGGTACAGTCATCATCTGCAGTGATTTTGGAGCCCCCCAAAATAAAGTCTGTCACTGTTCCCCCATCTATTTGCCATGAAGTGATGGGACCAGGTGCCATGGTCTTAGTTTTCTGAATTTGAGTTTTAAGCCAGCTTTTCCACTCTCCTGTTTCACTTTCATCTAGAGGCTTTTTAGTTCTTTGCTTTCTGTGGTGTCATTTGCATGTCTGCAGTTATTGATATTTCTCCTGGCAATCTTGATTCCAGCTTGTGCTTCATGCAGCCCAGCGTTTCTCATGATGTACTCTGCATATAAGTTAAATAAGCAGGGTGACAATATATAGCCTTGATGTACTCCTTTTCCTGTTTGGAACCAGTCTGTTGTTTCATGTCCATTTCTAACTGTTGCTTCTTGACCTGCATGCAGATTGCTCAGGAGGCAGGTCAGGTGGTGTGGTATTCCCATCTCTCTCAGAATTTTCCACAGTTTGTTGTGATCCACACAGTCAAAAGCTTTGGCATAGTCAATAAAGCAGAAGTAGATGTTTTTCTGGAACTCTCGCTTTTTCAGTGATCCAGCGGATGTTGGCAACTTGATCTCTGGTTCCTTTCTTTGCCTTTTCTAAATCCAGCTTGAACATCTGGAAGTTCATGATTCACATACTGTTGAAGCCTGGCTTGGAGAATTTTGAGCATTACTTTGCTAACGTGTGAGATGGGTACAATTGTGAGGTAGTTTGAGCATTCTTTGGCATTGCCTTTCTTTGGGACTGGAATGAAAACTCATCTTTTCCAGTCCTGTGTTCATTGCTGAGTTTTTCAAATTTGCTGGCATATTGAGTGCAGCACTTTCATAGCATCATCTTTTAGGATTTGAAATAGATTGTATGTGTAATTACATACAAGTCCTCCTACTATTGTCAGTTTTAAATAATGTCATAAAGCATAATGTCTTAAAAATACTTTGACCATACTAGAAATTGTCCCATGATATCTTTAACGCCTCATGAAGTTGTACAAAAGAATGATACTGAGATCCTTTACTGTCAGGCACATAGACTTGCTTCATTTAGTATTTATTAAAAAATTTGATTACCAGTTTATATATAGGACACCATGATAAATACAAAAATGCAAGAAATAGTCTTTAGGCCAGTTACATTCATACAAATATCTGTTACTCGAAGCATTGTGTATCATGTATCTTGTGCCGACTATAAGTGTTTTAAGGTCTGTAAAGGCTTGTATAGCAGGATTTCATTAGGTAAAGATGGTAAAGAAAAACACTTTCGGCAGAGGAAATAGCATGTGATAGAAACAATCTCAAGTAATACAATTTGGCTAAATTTCAGGGCATTTCTACTGCTGTTGTGTATTTCAGGTGAGTTGTGGGAAAACACGTTTTCCCACACCCTGGTTAGTACTGGATGGTGCAGGTGGTGGTTGTATGTATGCAACTTTTAATGACTGTAGCAGGTGGTTTGATTATTGACTAAAGAGAAAGCCTGCTTTCTCAGCATCCTAGGTAATCCAACCTGTGATAATTTTCCATTACTTTGACCAGGGACTAGGGAAGAGATTCTAGTCCAGGGGAAGAGATGGTTAGATCCAGAGAGACTGTAAATGTGTGAGAGTATGTATGTGTATGTTGCTGTTTGTATTGGTCCTGGCGGGTTGCACAGTGAACATGATAACATCCTTCCTTTGGCCCTATTTTAAACTTACTTCTCTATTTGTGGATCTAAGTTACAGAAAGATTTATTATATTACTTTGTAATTCATGTTTATTATTGAGCCCTAAATTTTGGCCAGTATGGTTAAGAAATGGAATTTCAAGTTTAATTTTGATTAAATTGTTACATATGGTTAGTAGCTATTGTATGGGACAGCATGCTTATAGAGCTTAAGCAGTTTTGACTTATTTTTAGCTCTATGGTATTGAAAAGGCTGACCAGATAGTATTTTCACTCACATATGGTTAAAGTAAACACATTTTAAAAATAGAATATTATTTTAAGTATATTTAAATATGTTTTATTTGTGAAATGTGGTTTCACAAATAAAATTTAATTTTATCAACTCTAGTAAAAATTAGTTAATAATTTAATAATTGATTACATATACTCTTCCTAATACCAAATACTATATGTGAGTGTTAAGTGATATACTAATAATGGAATTATTAAAATGATGATAAAAGGAAAGAGCCATATAATAAAAGAAGGCAGAATAAGGACAGGAGGTGGAAAAGTCTATAAAAGTCTAGGTGGAGATTAAGTTTGACCAAAAAATTTATCTATACCAAGTGTCAGAATAAAAAGAGAAAACCAATAAAAAAATAACACCCTTGTATAGTAAAAAGACATATACCATTTTATCAAGAGAAACACTTTTCTATAAGATGAAACAAAAATTTACTGAATTTTATAGGGGGTATTGAATTGCATAATGGATGGCATAATTTCATAGCAATTTTATAAATGACGGGAGACATTTTCGTCATATTGCTTACATCAGACCTTTTTGAAAATTTGTGAAACCTAAAGTCTGCCAATGACTACGTGACAAGCTTAGGAGCAGATCCTTAGCTCTTTTGAGTCAAGAAGACTGCAGCCTTGGCTGACAGCTTGACTACAACCTCGTGAGAACTGGAGCCAGATACTCAGCTGGGCCACTTTCAGATTATTTACCCAGAGCTGTGAGATAAAGAAAAAAAGTTTGTTTCAAGGTGCTCAGTTTGGCATAACTTTTTTTCCTCAGAGGAGATAACTAATGTATATTTACTGTATATTTGTTATGCTGTGATTTTTATTTTGAGGATGCAGGTACTTGATATTAAATGTTGAATAGATATAATTTTCAAAATGTAAAAAATTATTTATGAAAATATATTGAATTTAGTTGAAGGTATAAATATAAGTTAGAAAAAGGGTAAAAATAAGGTACTTAAACTCGCCAACCTAAATGGCTATTTGAATGAATGAAAAACAGCTAATAGTAGCTAATATATATTGAACTTTTTCTTTATGTCAGAAACTATGCTAAGCATACTATGTGCATTATCTATTTGATCCTCACAGAATCCCATGAGGTACTTCAGGCTTTAAGAGAGTAAGTAACTTTCCTAAAGTTACAAGACAGATGCATTTGGGACTTAAATCCAAAGCTCTTTGACTCTAGTTTAGCCAGTCTGTGTACCGTACTGCCAGCAGAGAACTTCTCAGGTTCGGAAATCTACATATCTGAGCATCTGAGGGATTCTTAGATTTTGATGGATGCTGGAGATGCAGGGGTGAAGGAAGTGAGACAGTCTCTGCTCTCACAGCATTTATAGTCTTGTGCAAGAAATAGACATCAGTAAAATAAGTATGTATTTACAACCTGAGGGAAGTGCGATGAAACTGAGTACAGGGAGATTCTTTAATAAAAGTGCAGTCCTGTTGCAGGTGAGTAATGACATGCTTAGAAGCTGAAAGAAGACCAGTGTGTTTATAGCACAAAAGGCAGAAAGAAGAATGATGTGAGATTAGGCCAGAAATGTGTGCACTGGCCAGGCTGCCCAGCCTTGGAGGGTGGCATGTTGTTATTCTCCCTAAGAGGTATGAGAAGCTATTGAAAAGTTTTATGTAGTAGATGTTAAGGCTTTCTTTTGAAAAGATCATTGTAGCTGAAATACGGACAATTAGACTGTACAGTTACCAAAGTAACTAGGGGGAGATTGTTAGGAAGTATTTCAATAATTCAGCTAAAGAAGATGGACTAGGGTGATGGTGAAAGTCTTTTCAGGAAAGGAAATAGATTTGAAAAATGGTTGCAAGATAAAAGTCAACAGGACTTGGTGATAGATTGATTACCAGGGGCTGGGGGCGGAGGTATCAAGGATGACTGAAATATTTCTGACTTGCCTATCTGGATGGATTGTGATGCTGTTTATTAGGATACAGAACATTGGAAGTAGGACAGGTTTGGTGGCAAACTAGTTAGAGTTCACTAGTTAGCTTTTGCTGAATTTGAGCTCACTAGTTAGCTCTTTTGCTGAATTTGACATACCATTGATTCATCCATGTTGAAATCTTGAGAAGCATATACTAGGTTGGATTTCAAAGAACTCTGGCCTAGAGGTAGAAATGTTCAAAAAATGGGCAGATAGATGGAAATTAAAGTGTTAGGTAAGAATACCTTGTGAAAGCTAGTGAAAAGAGAATCTAGAAATTGGGGTGCTCCAATAATAACTGGCTAACCCAAAGAGAATAACTTACAAAGGAGAGGGTAGAAGGTTCTTTCGCTCATTTACTCATTCATTCAATGAATATTTGAGTGCCTGCTATATATCAGGCAATATTATAGGATCTAGGGTATAGCAGTGGACAAAATCATCAATGTCTTTACTCTCTTAGAGCTTGCACTATAGTGGACAGTATATAAGTAAACTAAATAATTCAGATAGGGACAAGTGCTAGAAGGAAATAGGAAGGGATTATGTGGAAGCATCTGAGATGGGGAAGACTGAAAGAGGAACAAGGTTTTTGAGGAAGATAAAGAACTTTCATTTAGCCATGCTACTTTTGAGGTATCTGAGAGCCAAGTGGGTAACAGTGACTGCTTCCGGCTAGTAAATAGCACTGTCATTCACCCAGTTTGGCAGTCCTTCTTTATTCCTTATGTGTCTTAAATCCCATATTCCAGTCTCTCAGAATAACTGCTGAGAGCTGTCTTTAAAATATATGCCCAATCTGATTACTTTGATTACTGATACTATCTCCTCAGTGGAAATCACCAATCCTCCTTACCTAGACACTTACACTAACCTCTTTTGTGGCCTCCCAGTGGCAGTATGTCCCCATGTAATCTGTCTTGCACATTGCAGCTAGAGTGGTCTTTTAAAAATGAATATCTTACAATGTCACTTCCTTGATTAAGTACTCCAGTTTTTCTCCCTATAGAGTTTAAACACTTTACCATGGCTATAATGCTCTATTAGATCTGGTCACTTTCTACTTTTCTCACCTCACATTCGGATGCATTTTCACTCTACTTCAGAGTATCAGCATTATTCCTAAATTTAGAGTATTTACATTTGCTGTTTCTTCCTCTTAGAATGCTCTTCCTATATATTTCCACAGACCTTGTTCTCATTTCATACCGATTTCTGTTCAGGTGTGACCTTGTAAGAGGTTTTTCCTGACCATTTCTCCGTGACTGCCTGTCAGTCTGTATTTCCATAAGCCATTTTATTTTTATTCATTCCACTTACCACCCACCCCACACATATACACATTTGTTTATTATCTTTCTCCCTGTCTAAAATTCAGAGACTTTTCCCGACTTATCTCTGTATCCCAGTAGCCTGTAATAATTGCCGGGTGCATAATGTGTGAGTTCAATAAAGATTTGTTGAATGAATGAATTTTTAAGTTTAGCGCTCAGGGGAGAGCTCAGTGCTGAAATGTAAATTTTAGGAGTCAGTAGCATAAAGACGGTTTTTAAAACCATAGGAGATTATCAAGGGGCAGTGTGTAGCCATAGCAGAAAAGGGGACCCAGATTTAAGCTGTGGGCTACCTTTGCATTTATAAAGCAGAATAGAAGAACCCAGGAAATTAGGAGGAATACCAGAAAGGAAACATCACTGAAACAAACAGGAAATAATTCTAAGGATACAGCTATGTTGAATGACACTGAGAGGTTGACCAAGATGAGGTTTGTGAATTTAACCATTGAATTTGGCAAGTTGAAGGCTGTTTTGTGGCCTTCAGGACTTATTTCAGTCGGATGGTTGGGGCAGAAACCAGATTTTAGTGGAAAGAATAAAGGTCAAGAAGCAGAAAGAGACAAGTAGAGAAGTCCTTTGAGAAGTCTTGCTGTGAAGGGGAACAGAGAACGGGGAGATCCTGAAGGAAGGAATTGAAAGCAAGGGAGGGCTTAAGCATTTCCTATCCTTTTCTCATCTTGGGATCCATCCATCTTCTCTTGCTTTGAGGTTGAGCTGTCATCAGTTAACTTGTGGATTTGTTTATAATGTCTTTTTGCAAGAACCTAGCTTCCTCCCCAAACCTTCTCTTTACCAAGGTACTTTTTCTTCCTTCATTTCATTAGAGTCCTTGATAAATGCTTTCTGTTTCTTTAAGTGATAATTCATTAGTAAATTAAGCTTTTTCAAGTATTAGCTTTGCTTGATAGTTTTATTGCATTGCATAGCCATCATAGATACTTTCAAATGTCAAGAGTAGTAGTAGTGATTGTAATAAGATGCTAATGTATATTATTTACTGTGTACACAGGACATTTTGAAGAGATTTTCATGTGTTTATTGAGTTAGTATTTCAAAACAACCCTGGGAGACAGGTGCAACTATTATTCTAGACAGAGGATCCAGGAATATGAGGTGCAAAAAGCTTGAACTAATTTCCTCAAGATTATACAATTAGGAAGTGACTGTCAGTATTGTTGGAGCGCTTTTGCTCTAAGGCACTTTGCTAATCTGTCTCTACATTAACAAAGCAAGTGTCTTCAAGTATGCTAAACATTTATGCCTTTGGTTAAACGTTTTGGTAATCAAGAATTCTCCTCCTCTCCCTTTATATCTATTATATGAATTTATGTTTTGGGCTGGGTTATTGGTAATTCCATTATTTTTACAATAATCAGGTTTCAGAGATAGATGAAACATTTAATTAAATAATGACTGGAATAAAATTTACTAATCAGATATACTTGTTTCCTAAATCGCATTTCTTTCCCTGTATCTTTTTTGGCCTACCTCTGTTAGCTATGAACTTTAATTTTAGATTTATTTGTGCTTATATCAATAAGCACTATTTATTCTGTGAGTAATTTAATTAACCTTACAAGACTTAAAATTTCCAGAATGTCAGAGTAGCCATTGTCAAGTTCACACTTCTTAAACATACTCTTTTGGATTCATGACATTCCATTTTGACAGTGATAAAGAGCATACTCATAGGCATCATTGAAAAGGAATGTTGGAACCGTTTTTGTGATAGTTCTACACGTTTCTTTCATTTATCTAATACAGAAAGGTCTTATCAACGTGCCTACAGTAGAGTTTATAATACATGAGTAGGTTTTATAAGGTAATTAGTAATGTGCTTAATGAAAGATAAGAGTTTTTAAGAATTTAATTTTGGAATTATTTTAGAATTAGAATTAAAAATTTTAAATTATGAATTTAATTAAGTTTGTTCATTTCAGGTCATTGGTCAAACCAAATGTGGCTGATAAATGATGATGTCATCCTAATATTGAAAGGCTAAAAGTTTGTTTAACTAAATTTTTGTGCTTTTATGAAAGTCACATTTAAATTTTGAAATATTTTTACTGCTACCATTGTGAAGAAACTATAAGAACCTAGATTTAGACAGTACTTTTCCCTGGTGGCTCAGATAGTAAGGAGTCTGCCTGCAGTGCGGGAGACCTGGGTTTGATCCTTGGGTTGGGAAGATCCCCTGGAGAAGGAAATCGCAACCCACTCCAGTATTCTTGCCTGGAAAAATCGCATGGACAGAGGAGCCTGGCAGGCTATAGTCAACGGGGTCACAAAGAGTTGAACATGACTGGGTGACTTCATTTTTTTTTTTTCTTTTCATGTTAGCAATATAAAGAATGCCAGAAGCAATGGAGAAAAGTTGGGAGGATCAGAGAAAAAAAGAGGAAGTAACATTTTTTTGAGCACCTACTATATTCTTAGAAACTCAGTGGTAGGGTTTTTACTTACATTATCTCATGTAATTCTCACAAAACTGTTGCAAGGTAAGTATTAACCTTTTAAAGATGAGGAAACTGATGTTACAAAGATTATCTTGATCTTACACAGGTAGAACCAGAATTAAAATCCAGAGCTATTTGATACTATACTCTTGCTTCATGGAGTTGTACTTTGACCTTGCTAAGCAGAAAATTATTTTATGTAATAGCAGAATTTCTATCATATTTAAATTTTATTCATGTAGTTATCACAAACATCAAGATATGACACTACTTCTAAACATGCTTACAAGTCTTTTCATAGATAATATTGAGTTGCATATCTGCCTTATCTATCAGAGTGATATAGAATACTTAAAAGTAATTAAAGTACATGTCTCAAATATGTATGGTCATTGATGTTTTTCCAAAGCCCAGACATTTTTATAGCAGTGTGACTCCAGATCATGCTCGCTGCCATACTGAAGTTAACCCATGAACAATCTTATCTTTAGCTCCACCCAGTTCATTTATCTTCTGTAGGAGCTCCTGAGTTAGACAACCTTCCCTATTCTGATATAGTTTTAGATAAGGGCATGATAGGTGTTTCTAGGAGATAGTTTCTTTAACATTTACCTTAGAATGCCAGCAAATGCATCCTTGACTGTTGTAGAGAAATAAGAAAGCATCAAGCCTTTTATTGATGATTACAGTTCAGTTGTTTTAGGAATTCCAAATAAAATGATAGTAATGTATTAATTTGATGATTCTTTTTGAAATTAATTTAAATATAATTAATTTCAGTTCAATTCAGTTGCTCAGTCATGTCCTCTTTGCGACCACACGCTAGCAAAATAATGCTCAAAATTCTCCAAGCCAGGCTTCAACAGTACGTGAACTGTGAGCTTCCAGATGTTCAAACTGGATTTAGAAAAGGCAGAGGAACCAGAGATTAAACTGCCACCATCTGCTGGATCATTGAAAAAGCAAGAGAACACCAGAAAAACATCTCTCTGCCTTATTGATTATGCCAAAGCCTTTGACTGTGTAGATCACAACAAACTGTGGAAAATTCTTCAAGAGACGGGAATAATTAATTTACTTCTATGTTTACTCCTTTTTTATATTTTATAACATTTCAAAGATCACATTGTGCTTATTTCCCTGGTGACCTCTGACCAAAAGCAATAAAGTTCTAGCCTGGGTGGAACCTGACAGGTTGGAGTTTCTCAAATTTATATAATGATAGATGTTGCTTTAGTAAAACTGAGTCATATTTTTCACTGCCCCCTCTGCTTACTTACTGTGTTATTCCATCTTGGTTGCAGAAATTAACTACTACATAATGAAATACCAAGACTTTACAGTTTTGTATATTTTAATTTGCAAGCCAAAAGTTCTACTGAAACATTCTATTATTTGTTACTAATAGAAATCAACTTTGACTGTTTTAAAAACTGAAAAAGAAATGCTGAAAGAATATAGAGCAGCTCAGAGAGTCACTGGGAAATCTGGAAAAACTAGTCTCAAAAAAAGGACAAAAATAAAGAGAAGTTTACACAGCAGCAGACATGACTACAGCCCCAAATCACAGCACAACATTCATCTGGTGGATATGTGTATGGCTGCCACCAACAGTGAATGCTTATTGCACCTTCATTATCCCAACCCACGAATGTTACTTGTTAGCTCTGATTACGACACTATTATGTCAGGACCTTGATGTTGCTGTCACCAGTTTCCATCTGTCTCCAGAATGGATTCTCTGGTGTTCCCCCCACTGCATCGTTATCCCCCAATTTAAAGCCCTGATGTGTGTTTCTGAGTAGCTGATCTAAGGGCATATACTAATACCATAACTCCAGAAATGATTGGGAAGTGAATGTCTGATGTTTGCAGGTTGTGCAGAGGGCAAATGAGTTCTGCGGGCCATCAGAATTGATCAGGTAGGGAATTTCTCAAATTCTGAGGTAAAGAATTTCTCAAATATAGAATTTCTCAACATTCATCAGGTAGAGAATTTCTCAAATGTAGCATTTCTCAGATGAGAATTTCTCAAATGGGTTTGATGTTTGGAATTTTGTTCATATTCTAAATAGTAACTCTTGATTTTACCCCACCACTGTCACTTTACTTTTGTATAGTTTTGTATAGTTTTTAAAGCCTTTTACTTTGATTTTATCCTTATGACACCCTTGTAATGTCAATTTTATAGATGTGGAAATTGAAATATATAGAGGAAAAATGATTTCTTTCAGATCAGTCTTCTAAATAGTGATTATGTACTTAATTTAAGGACTTTTTGGCATAGAACTCAGAGCATGTTTTAATGTTGTTTTTTTAATAATGTACTATTGTTTCAATTTTATTACTTTTTTTTTCTTAGTAGAAATGCTTTTCTGTTTGTTGCTCTTTAGCCATCCAGATGTAATTTAGTTCCCATAAAGGAACTGCCGTCAATGGCCTTATATACTAGTAGAAGGAGACAGAAAATAAAGGTGAAAACTAATAATGGTCAGCTGTTGATGAGTGAGGGCCATGACCAAAATTAAGTAAGGAAGGGTAAAAAGAGAGTTCTGGGGGTGGAGAGGGGAGTTGTCATTTTAAACAGGGTATTTGAGGAAGACCTTCCTAGGAAATTGACATCTGAGCAAAAAAAAAAAAAAAAGACCTGAAAGAGGTTTGGGAGGGAGACATGCAAGTATCTTGGAGGAGAAGATTTAAGAGCAAGGGCGTTGGTTCTGAGACAGGAGTGTGTCTGACATGTTCAAGTTAAGAAAAGGAGATGGTATGTCAAAAGCTGGGCAAGCAGAGGGGCAAGTAAAAGGAGATAAGATAAAAATAATAAAAAAGCTTACTAAAAAATATTTCTTATATCTGGATTACATGCTGGTACCTAACTGTCCTGAATGTTTCCATTGTTAGTAAAAATGGTTAATACTCAAACAGCATGTCAGAGGATGGATGGGGTCTGAATGACTGTACTTTATTGGGGCACCTTGGTTGAGAACCATGGCTCCAGAATAGTTGCATGTGACAAATAGGTCAGATTAAATATCCTCTGAAAGAAATCATGCATAATTTGAGACCTTTTTTAGTGTCATTTTTAATGGCTAAATAATTTTGAGAGGAAAATAATGATCTTAAAAAATACAGCTATTCAAGAAAATGTACTAGGATGGATCATGTATTTGCCAAATCAAAGAGAACAATTTAAAATATATCAGGTTAGCATTCTAGATGTTTTGTTTTGCCTTGCAGAAAATATTGATGATAACATAATTTGTTTTGTGCAGTTTCATAAATACCTAATGTAATTGTTATTCCCAATGAAAATATTGTTCCCATTGTTTAGACACACTTATTTTCTTGGTATTTTTTAAGTGCATTTTATGGAAAAGTCAATTTGGCATATTTATTACATATTACATATTTGGGGAGAGTAGTATATATATTTCTTTCAATTCAGTTCAGTCACTCAGTCGTATCCCACTCTTTGCGACCCCATGGACGGCAGCATGCCAGGCTTCCGTCCATCACTAACTCCCAGAGCCTGCTCAAACTCATGTCCATTGAGTCGATGATGCCATCTAACCAGCTCATCATTTGTTGTCCCCTTCTCCTGGCTTCAATCTTTCCCAGCATCAGGGTCTTTTCTAATGAGTGAGTTCTTGCATCAGGTGGCCAAAGTATTGGAGTTTCAGCTTCAGCATCAGTCCTTCCAATGAATATTCAGGACTGATTTCTTTTAGGATTGACTGGTTTGATCTCTTTGTAGTCCAAGGGACTTTCAAGAGTCTTCTGCAACACCACAGTTCAGAAGCATCATTTCTTCAGTGCTCAGCTTTCTTTACAATCCAACTCTCACATGACTACTGGAAAAACCATACATGACTACTAGAAAAACCATAGCTTTGACTATATGGATTTTTGTCAGTAAAGTCATGTCTCTGCTTTTTAATTCACTGTCTAGGTTTGTCATAGCTTTTCTGCCAAGGAGCAAGCATCTTTTAATTTCATGGCTGCAGTCAGCATCTGCAGTGATTTTAGAGCCCAAGAAAATAAAGTCTGTCACTGTTTCCGTTTTTTCCCCCATATATTGCTTCCATATATTCCATATATTTTTCCCATATGTTACTTTACAAAAGGACAATATGAAAAAATGGCATTCAAATTCTAAAATGCTTGAACATTTTAGTTTTTACTCATTACTTTTCACTAATATTTGTCAACATAGAGTTATAACAAGGGGTTTGTGAGGATTCTATAGAGTGTCAAAACTATAGGTGTGAATGTTTTATCTTGTAAAAGTATCTTTTAAGATAGTCAAAAAAGAGACAGTAAAATTGCAATTGTGTCTTTTTTCAATTTCCTATTTTAGTTTCTGTCTCTTGCCTCTTCCTCTGCTTTCTCTATTTTACTTCCCATTACTCCTGTTTATTTCTCTAAATCTGTCAAAGTTGGAAATGGACCAGTATTTCTGGTATATTATGGGGTATGAGTTCTGAGGTCTTGGTGAATTTTCAGATTCACACATAGAAGTAAATAATTCTGTTAAGGCATGACTTTTGATTATATACTCTTCAGACTAGGGTGTGGTGGTCTGCTAGTAGGTGAGCCTAGATGATCGTCCTGCTTTATGCATAGGAGTCACCTGACTCAAAATTTCAAGTAAAATTTGACTCATATATCATTTCTTCTGACATTGAAATTTAATATAGTTAGTTTTATATATTGATAACAATCTTGCTGAATTTACTTTTTCTTATAAATTTTAAGTTGTTTTTCATAAAGCTTCCAAATAAATAATGTCATCTGTAAGAGATTATTTTTTCTTTCCAATCTCAGATTTTGCTTTTCTTCTCTAATTGCACAAAGTTCCTCCCAAGACTGTACTTTTTCAGCATCTGTTGAAATACTTTTTCTTTCACTGGTTAATAAGGGGGAACATATTAACAGGTTCTAGAACATATCATATGATTCTGTTCTTTTATTCATTCATCTTTTTGTTATGAAAATTTGTTGTTGTTGTTGTTGTTCACTCCCTCAGTCATGTCCTGTCTCTTTGTGACCCCATGGACTGTAGCACGCCAGGCTTCCCTGTCTGTTATCGTCTCCCAGAGCTTGCTCAAACTCATGTCCGTTGAGTCGGTGATGCCATCCAACCATCTCATCTTCTGTCATCCCCTTCTCCTCCTGCCTTCAATCTTTCGCAGTATTTTTAACCACACAGAAAAGTTGAAATAATCCATTCAAAATCTGTATCCTCTGCTTGAATTTAATAGTTAACATTGTGTTATATTCGCTCAGTTTTTTTTTTTCCTAAACAATTTGAAATCACTAGAAATCATGATACTTCACCCTATATACTTAAGCATGCATTCTAAAATAAAGGAC
The DNA here is from genome assembly GCF_963930625.1 of Muntiacus reevesi. Taxonomy (NCBI): domain Eukaryota; kingdom Metazoa; phylum Chordata; class Mammalia; order Artiodactyla; family Cervidae; genus Muntiacus; species Muntiacus reevesi. The sequence goes on from NC_089257.1 coordinate 54,175,272, forward strand.
TCCAACATGACTACAAAACTCTTATCATAGCTAAGAAAATTAATACTTGTATATCCACTCTTTGTTTCCCTGAAAGTTCCAGAATATCTTTTATAGTTGTCATTTTTTCCAAATGAGGCAAGGTTTATATATTGCATGTGGTTATATCTTTTTCATCTTATTTAATCTACAACCACACTCTCCCCACCATGATTTTTCCCAAATAAAGTGACTTTTTGAAGAGTTCAGGCCAGTTGCCTTGGTAGAAACTATCCTTATTCTCATAGAGATTTTTACTAATATGCGAGACAGATATTAAACATGCAGGTTTCTACATTATTTTAGAAATATGTAGGATTACATAGATGAGAAAACTGAAAAGTGGAGAGATTGTTGATCATTAAGATAACACAATGGATAGTGGCCAAGATGTGTTTTAACTGAGTCTGGTTTTGAAACTCACTACTTCAACCCTTATCAAGATAATTCTATGGATAATTTTAAAATGCTAAAGAAAAGTTTCAGCTTGTGAAATTCAGGTGATAAGTATTTCTCTGTCTTTTTAAAATTTCAGACAAATGATGTTTCCAGATGAGGAGTAAAATCTTAAACACTTTCTCTTAAGAACAGTTATGCCATAAGGGTTCTAAAGTACAGGTTAACTTGTAGACCTACTTTGACTTAAGAATATTCCTGTGATATGCTGTTCGATGAGGTAGATTTCACTGTAGAGCTTTGTTTTAGAATCTACTCTAGTTTATTTTTCATAGAATTTACTGTTGTTTTTTTTTTTAATTTGCTTACATACCATTGGCTACTTTGTAAGACCCAGTGGCTGTTAAGTTTTCCTTTAGCCAGTACTGAAACACCTTCAGATCAGATATGTTGATTATCCCAAGAGGACATCACTATGTTTGTGATTTTCTTTTTCTTTTTTAGTTAGGAATCATACTAAGCCGAGAGGCAATTTCTATACAGTATGGATATTAGAATTTCTAGAATAAATCCCTTAATTCTTTCCAACTAATGTTTGCTTTGGACTTCAAGGCATAATAGTCTTGTTATCCGGCTTTCATAGTTGACTGCCACAGACAAAAAGCTTGAAAATTAAATGTCTGAGTATTACAGCAGAGGTGTTGAGTTTAATCCATTTAATTTTTCTATAATATCTGCTGGCAATTTGGGTGCTACGAAATCAGATTAATTTTCTCAGTATGCTCAATTTTTGTAGCTTTTTTATTTTTTAGATCCAGACTGTAAAGCTTTGGGGTGGAAGGACAGTGTATTTAAACTGCATTGGCAGTATAGATCAATAGTATCTACTGAACACTTTGTTCTTAAACACAAACACTGTGTTAAGTGATTTATACCTGTTATCATCCTTAATTTTAACAGTCCTTTGAAATTGATTACATAATTAGCTCCATTTTTACAGATAACTAGGAAAGTTAAAACATTTTCCAGGGTCACACAGCTGTTTAAGTAGCAGAGCCAAGATTTGAACTGAACTCTGGGAAAGCCATATTCTTTATTGCATTGCCACTGCTGCTGTTATCTGTTTAACTCTGTTCTACAGATGAGGAAAACTGAGGTACAAAGAGGCTAAGTAATTCTCTTTCAAAGAACTTCGACTACTTGGCCGCCCTGCTGATTCCTTGCCTGTTATCTAGAATAAATGCTGAGAATGTGTTGCCTTTCTTGATTCTGCTAAAGTGACAGCTATTGACAAAATTTGATTAGTTTGATATATTTCATATACAAAAGTAACATAAACATGTAAAAAAGCATGAAAACTTTAGAAACCTCCTAGCCGATCTTAACAAAATCTGTGTTGTTTTAGAACTGCAATTTGAGAAGGACTTTCAGTTCAGTTTATTCGCTCGGTCGTGTCCGACTCTTTGCAACCCCATGAATCGCAGCACACCAGGCCACCCTGTCCATCACCAACTCCCGGAGTTTACCCAAACTTATGTCCATTGAGTCGGTGATGCCATCCAGCCATCTCATCCTCTGTCGTCCCCTTCTCCGCCTGCCCCCAATCCCTCCCAGCATCAGGGTCTTTTCCAGTGAGTCAACTATTCGCATGAAGTGGCCAAAATATTGGAGTTTCAGCTTCAGCATCAGTCCTTCCAGTGAATACCCAGGACTGATCTCCTTTAGGATGGACTGGTTGGATCTCCTTGCAGTCCGAGGGACTCTCAAGAGTCTTCTCCAACACCACAGTTCAAAAGCATCAGTTTTTCGGCACTCAGCTTTCCTTACAGTGCAACTCTCACATCCATACATGACTACCGGAAAAACCATAGCCTTGACTAGATGGACCTTTGTTGACAAAGTAATGTCTCTGCTTTTTAATTGCTGTCTAAGTTGGTCATAACTTTCCTTCCAAGGAGTAAGCGTCTTTTCACTTCATGCCTGCAATCACCATCTGCCATGATTTTGGAGCCCAAAAAAAGAAAGTCAGCCACTGTTTCCACATCTATTTGCCATGAAGTGATGGGACTGGATGCGATGATCTTTGTTTTCTGCATGTTGAGCTTCAAGCCAACTTTTTCACTGTCCTCTTTCACTTTCATCAAGAGGCTTTTTAGTTCCTCTTCACTTTCTGCCATAAGGGTGGTGTCATCTGCACATCTGAGGTTATTGATATTTCTCCCAGCAATCTTGATTCCAGCTTGTGCTTCTTCCAGCCCAGCGTTTCTCATGATGTACTCTGCAGGTAAGTTAAATAAGCAGGGTGACAATATACAGCCTTGACGTACTCCTTTTCCTATTTGGAACCAGTCTGTTGTTCTATGTCCAGTTCTAACTGTTGCTTCCTGACCTGCATATAAGTTTCTCAAGAGGCAGACTTTATTCAGATGCTAATTTTGATACTTTTTTAGCCAAAGAGCAATCCACAGGGATAACCAAGAGATGGCCCCTGTCTGAAATGAGCTGTCCTTCCTTACTGCTCTCACTACCCTCCCCCATTCCGCTATTTTCATCCCTTTCCTCCCCTGACCCCCCTCCTTTTTTTTTTTTTTTTTCTGGAGTAATCAGATCCTACCTACCTTCTTCCTTAAAAATGATTTCTTCTTCCTTTGAGCTTCCATAATAATGTAACTGTTTTTCTCTTGCTCAGTGTATTCCTTCAGTGTGCTAAAGTACATTCTCAAGGAGCCTTTGCAGAAAGACTGCATGGAAAGTATGCTTTCTGAATTCCTGCGTGCTTGAGCATGACTTTATTCACCCCTAGACTTGATGACATCGAACATGTCTAGTCTCTAAGTTGTTTGATATTGCTGTTCTTCAGAAATCGGAAGGTTCTCTTGTCTTCTCTCATCCCGTATTGCTGAAAGTTGAATTCCAGTCTGATTGTGACATTTCCTTTCTTTATTAACAGGAAGGTTTCTGAATTGGCCTCAATTCCTACATTTTATACTCTTAAGTCCCTTGTAATAGAGAAAGTACATAGAGAACCTGTAGAGAATAGGAGCCAATCTGCCCAGATGTGAATCTCAGCTCCGTCATTTACTTGGTTCTGTGACCTTGGGCAAGTTCTGTACCCTGCTTTGAAATGGAGATGATGATAATAATAGCACTAACTTCACAGGATTACTAGAATGATTGAATATTTATAGATCCTTAGAATTGTAACAGGCATATAGTAACATTGGGGTTAGCAAACTACAACTCTTGGGCTAGATCCAGGATTTGGCTTCTTTTTGTACTGCCTGTGAACTAAAAGTGGTTCTTACATTTTTAAAGGAATGTTCAAAGCAACAGCAACAAGAAAGAATACATATATGGCACAAAGCCTAGAATATTACTGTCTTACCCTCTATGGGAAAAGTTTTCCTTCCCCTTAACACATTAAACGTGATTGTTTAAAAAATTATAATAATGTAGCTGCAGGAAAATGAGGAAGATAGAAGAAAAGTTCAGAAAATCTTTTGACCTTTGCCCCCGAATTTTATCCCACCTAATTTTTATCAACCTTTTGGTTTTGTAATTGTGACATAGTGATGCATCAATTACAGTGAGCACTTTTGTTTGAAGAAGTATATTTTAAATGTTGTAGAATATGTTCAGATATTTATTAATTCACCTTTTAGCTTTCACTGGGCTTCCCCAGTGGCTCAGACAGTAGAGTCTGCCTGCAATGCAGGAGACCAAGGTTCAAGCCCTGGGTCAGGAAGACCCCTGGAGAAGGAAATGGCAACCCACTCCAGTATTCTTGCCTGGAAAATCCCATGGATGGAGGAGCCTGGCGGGCTACAGTCCGTGAGATCGCAAAGAACACAACTGAGTGACTAACACTTCAGCTTTCTAAGAACTGTAGGTTTTAATTGGCATTTCATTTGCCTTCATTGTAGGGTCTGGATAAATTGTTTGACTAATAATCCAAGTTCTTTCTTCTTTGTCTCTTCCTTTCATTGTAATTAAAGTTAAACGCATGGTATTTATGGCAAGAATAATTTACAGGGTAATTAGGAAGAATTGTTATTACAGAGGAGAAATTTAAAATTAGTTTTAAGTGTATTGGTTAAATTAACAGCACCCAAGGGTGTCCCTGGGAGGCCTGTGGAATAGGCTGTGGTACCATAAACCAAGGGGGTATAATGAGGAAAGCCAAGAAAAAGGCATGGAATGGAAGAAACAGGAATGTAAAAGGTTTGGCAATGGTAGTGAATCACAAGAAACTTAATCTCTTCCGCTGTTTGTTCATGGTTAAAAAAATACTAAGAGATGTGAAAACCAAGTCAGTTTTTTGTTCCAGCCTCCTCCTTTAAAAAGAAAAATAAGTGACAAAGATGCCTCACATTTACTGTTCTCTCTGACATATGGCGTTCATGCTTGAAATGTGCCATTGTGGAAGAAAGTTCATTTCTGACGTAATATATCTGACCTTCCTCGGTTCGTGGCAACTCTGTTTTCTTGAAACACGTGTTTGTCATTAGTCTGTCTTTTAGAAAGTCAGTAGGCATTCATCCAGGAAAGAAACTAACAATAAGCAAATGAATCTATATTATGGCTAGGATAAAAAATATTGACTTTTGAAACTGTACCCTGGGATATCTTTTTTGTTGCTGTTGATCCAATTTTCCATTAGAAAATTTTAGGGTAGAACACATACACTGGATATTGTCATTGTCATTTTTAATTTTCCTAAAATTATAGTTTTTTCCATCCATAAGCAATTTGGATATTAACATTTGTACTTCAGGCAATCAGAATCGATGTTAAACTCAGTAATATTCCTAGTTAGTGTTTCTTGCTGGGATCAAAATTTCTGTTCTTCAGTTGTTATAGTGCAGATTGCCTTCCATTGGATTTCAAAATCTATTATTACCTAACTAGATTCTTACATTTATAATTTATAGACTGTTAAACTTGCAACAATGTATTTTTAGAAACATAGAGTAAACATTGTAAATTTTAACATTTCTATTGAAAAACCTTTAAATTGTATTACATACATACTTAAGTTTAATCACCACAATATACACTATATTTAATTTTTCATGGTTATAAAGAGCTTAGAAATATTCATCAATATACTAAATACTAAACTATTATAATATGTACAAGAGATTTCCTAGTACGGTATTCTCATTTTAGTCCAGTAGCACCCTGCAGATGAGAAAGGTAATATATAGAAGTTATATGATTTTTCCAAGTTCCCATGGCTAGTAAATAGATCCAGGTCTCCTATGAAGTGCCTGCATCTGTTATACTGTGACTTCTGTGCGTGCAGAAGGCATGAGATAGGAGATCAACTTCGTTTAATCTTAGCGGTGTTGCTAGACTAGCTATTTTGAGTAAATTTCTGATAGATCTCGCTATCATAAAATCAGAATGAAGAAAACAGAAGTGTACAAACTATGGAATTTAGAAGTAGAAGGGAATCTTAGCTTTCTAGTACACTGGTCCCCAGTGGCTGCACCTCAAAATTAGCTGAGTTGCATTTAAAAACGCTGTTTCCCTGTACCTGCAACCAGAGAGTTCTGATTCAGTAGGCTCAGTCTAGAGATTTGTACTGTTTAAAAGGTTTCTTAAGTGATTCTCATGATGTTTGGGAACCTCTGATAGTCTTTTCCTATGTTTTATGGACAAAAATGTTAAAAGCCAGAAAGGTGAAGACGGTGCAACTATGTGGTAAAACGTGGACTCAAAAGTGTTCTCTTGAATCTTAGCCCAGTGCTTTTCCCCTGTCGACTCCTGGCCTATAACTGCTTAGATATCTTTTGCCTGAGACACTTATAGGTACTCCCAAAGTATTATAATAATGAAGAAAAGATAATAATAATAATTTTGTCCATATTTTTTCTCGGTTATGAAAATCATTTTGTATTTCAGTAGTATTTACTATATACTGTGCTCCTTTCTCGTGTCAGTCCACTTTTCTACCTCACATTTTTGTTGTTTGGCAGTAATTTGTCATAGTGTATTTGCCAGTCTCCTCAACATTGACTTCAGAGCTTTAAAATACTGCTTCAAAAGTTGTCCATAAATTGAATGTACTTTATAAGAGACTCTAGAAGGTGGGAAAAATTTGAATAATAGTTAAATGATAGGTTTTCTTGTAGCTGGGCAGTTTACAGTCTGATAACTGTGTCTGGGAGACTATATTACTTGTATTAATTGGTATTAGTTTGTTAATAAGAACCAAACCATATGTCTGGCCAGAAAGAGAAAACACAGTAGTTAGAAGGATGATAACAATTAAAATGTCTACCATTAATATATGCCAAGCACGGTGTTAAGTGCTTTGCAGATGTTACTTCATTTACTCCTTCACAATAATTCTTGGAGGTAACTGCCCTGTGAGAGATTTTTTTTTTTCAAGGTACAGTACACGAAAGTGTGCTAGGTCTTTCTGATAGAAAGTATAAACTATTATTTTCTCTCCTCTAGATTAATAACCAGAAAGAATATTTTAGATGACTTACCTGTAATCATGTGGCAGATGGGGCAGATCTAGGACTTGAACTCAGCCCTGACTCTAAAGTCCATGTTCTTGATTCACTGTAACCAATGCAGTTTTTCTTTAGAAAAACTTACGGAGTTCCTATGACGTACTTGACACACTGCTAAACCTGAGAAGTCAGAAGTGAGAAGTCAGAAGTGATTGGGTACTTTGCCCTTGAGATTAGTATAGATGGTAATCCAGAAGACAGTAATTAGTAAGAGTTGTCATTGAAATTTCAACTTCATTCAAGATGTATGGAACTCTGTTGGACTGTTGTACTAATTTCCAGAGATTTCACATTTTTCTTTTTGGTCAAGCAAAGGAAAACATTCAGATGAAAGTATGATAAATGTGATCTGACTGCAGTACTTGAAAAGAAGGTGATGGCGTTGAGACTCATACCTCTCTACTCCAATTTGAAGGAAGGTGAGAAGTTCCTAGTTAGAACAAAGTCCAGCAGGTACAGAGCCAACGTTAGGGAAATAGGAAGTAGAGGAATGTGATGCAAAGGAGGAAGGAAAAAACTAGGAACTTTGGAGCTATATGATAAATGTTAACATTCCCTGTTTTGAGGTTATGAAGCAGGACTAGGAAGAAAGAAGGGGGGTAGATGAAAAAGTTGCATAATGACACTTTAAAAAATATCACTAGATTTATCCTAAATAGTGAGAATGTTAGATCTTCTGGTGAACAGTGTGGTAAAATAAGGGGATATTGTCTAGAACTACAAGGTGAAAAAAAGCACTTTACTTGCACTATTTTGGAGAGATGGCCACACAGTAGTTGTCAGGCTAGCCAGAAAGAGCTGTTGAAACTTCGATTAAAAACTAATTAAAATGTAAAATCTGATCCCTCAGTTCCACTAGTCACATTTCAAGTGCACAGAAGTTATACATGGCAATCAAATTAGATAAAACATTTTCATAATGAAGAAAAAAAACTTTTATTGGACAGCATTGCATTAGGCTCACCGTATGCTGACTTTTAGGGCATATATTCAGGATTTGGCAGAGAGCCTTTTAAAATTTATCAAAGATAGTGGTATACTGAAGAAAGATAGTAGAAAACAGATAATCTAGTTTTGATGGGCTTCCCTGGTGGCTCAGGTGGTACAGAGTCTACCTTCAATGTGAGATACTTGGGTTCTATCTCTGGGTTGGGAAGATCCCCTGGAGAAGGAAATGGCACCACTCCAGTATTCTTGCCTGGGAAATCCCATGGATGGAGGACCCGGCAGACTACAGTCCACTTGGTCGCAAAGAGTTGGACACGACTGAGCGACTTCACTTTCGGCTTTAATCTAGTTTTATCTGGGTTCTTGTCCCTTCCAAATGAGGGCTAAGCCTTCAATCTAGGCTTGAGGCCCTGAGACTGGGTGTTGATAGGGTATGCCCATGACTGTGGAGTACGAGAGCTCAGGGTGAGGATAGCCTTGGAAACAAGGCACAGAACACAGTCTCACAGACTAAATGAGCCAGAGATGCACAGTAAAGAGCAGGTAAGAGGATAGCCTGAAGTATAGAAGGACGCAAGAGCTCCAAGGGGTGGTAAGAGCTTGTTGAAGTGCAGTTGTCTTTGGGAGTGTCTGTGTAAAGCAAAAATTTTAAAGAGGATACAGGATTGTTGCTTGGGGCAGATCTTGTAAGGCTTTCAGATCATAAAGAAAATGAGCTCTCTTTTATACACATTTTATTTCAGTATTTTTTGGCAAGGAGAGTGATGTACTTTCTAACTGAAAAGGTTGGAACTAGAGTTGCCCTAAGGGAACTGAAGTCTCAGATCAGTGAAGATTATAGGTGAGTATGTGGTTCATCATAGACATAGTCAAACATCCTAATACAGGTGGATTTTGTCCCAGGGTATGGAGAGAATTTACAGAAGAGATCAGCAAACAAAAGCCTTTATTTTTCTTGGAGCACTGTAGAGAATGAGGAAAGTTCTCAAATGCTGGAGACAGGTACACAGTACTCTGATTTTCAGAGGGAGGAAAAGTGGATCCCACAGACAATAAATGTATTTGTTTGACATTAGTCTCAGAGAAGATGAAAAGTACCTGATTTTGAGTACCTGATAGAGGAGGTAGTGGAATCAGTATGGGCTCACATGCATAATTGCGACAGATTGGCTCCTTGGATCTGTGTAACTAGCTGTTGCATCTTCCACTGTCTCAGAAAAGTTTGAGGATTGGTGTTAAATTTTTAAGTCAGGTAAAATTCATTACTGAGGCCATTTTGTCCTGAGCTTTACTTTTGTTCTGAGGTTTTTGATTCCTTATTCAGTCTCTTGTAGATTTGTTCATATTTTCTGAAGAATTTCTTCTAGAGTCAGTTTTGATAGGTTTTTTTTTTTTTTTTTTTTTTTTTTTAGGAATTTGGCCATATATCATCTATGTTATTTAATTTATGGGTTGCAAAAGAGTCGGACGTGACTTAGAGACTAAAAGATAACAACAAATAGTTCATAGCATTTTCTTATGATCCTTTTTACTTGTCATATCTGTAGTAACGGCCCCACTCTCTTTTCAGACTTTAACAGTTCAAATATCCTCCTGATTTTTCTTGGTCAGTCTAACTAAAACATGTATCAAATTAATTTTGATAAAAAAGAAACCAACTTTTGGTTTTGTTGATTCATTGTATTGCTTTTCTGTTCTCTGCTTTAGCTCTGTTTTAATCTTTATTATTACTTTATTTCTGCTACTTTTGAGTTGAAGTTACTCTGTTAGGTTTTTGATTTGTGACCTTTCTCTTTTTTTTAAATGTAAGCATTTACTGCTGTAAATTTCTCTCTGAACAGTTTTAGGTTTTAGAATGTTGTTTTCATTTTTATTTGCCTCAAAATGTTTTTTAACTTTACTTGTAATTTCTTCTTTGGCCCATTTAAAAGTATGTTGTTTACTTTTCAAATATTTGTGAATTTTCCAGTTGTTATTGATTTCTAGTTGCATTCCATTGTTCAGAGAACATACTTTGTATAATTTCAGTTGTCTTAAATTTACTGAGACTTGTTTTGTGTCCTAACATATTTGACTCGTCCTAGGATATGTGGGAAATAGATGGGGAAACAGTGGAAACAGTGTCAGACTTCATTTTTTGGGGGCTCCAAAAATCACTGCAGATGGTGATTGCAGCCGTGAAATGAAAAGACACTTATTCCTTGGAAGGAAAGTTATGACCAACCTAGATAGCATATTAAAAAGTAGAGACATTACTTTGCCAACAAAGGTTCGTCTAGTCAAGGCTATGGTTTTTCCAGTGGTCATGTATGTTTGTGAGAGTTGGACTGTGAAGAAAGCTGAGCGTTGAAGAATTGATGCTTTTGAACTGTGGTGTTGTAGAAGACTCTTGGGAGTCCATTGGACTGCAAGGAGATCCAACCAGTCCATCCTAAAGGAATCAGTCCTGGGTGTTCGTTGGAAGTACTGATGTTGAAGTTGAAACTCCAGTACTTTGGCCACCTCATGCAAAGAGCTGACTCATTGGAAAAGACCCTGATGCTGGGAGGGATTGGGGGCAGGCGGAGAAGGGGACAATAGAGGATGAGATGGTTGGATGGCATCACTGCCTCGATGGACATGAGTTTGGGTAAACTCCAGGAGTTGGTGATGGACAGGGAGGCCTGGTGTGCTGCGATTCATGGGGTTGCAAAGAGTCAGACACGACTGAGCGACTGAACTGAACTGAACTGAGGATATGTTCTTTGTGCAGTTTTGTGTGTGTTGTACTGTGTATAACTGTTATCCTAGTTGATTTACAATGTTGTTCAAATCCTCTATTTCCTTATACCTCTTCCCTGCTAAATTTCCCCACTGTTGCCTTCTTTTGCTTTTAATTGATATTTTCTAGTGTACTGGTTTGATGCCTTTCCCATCTTTTTCTGGATTTTTTTGTATTGTTTTTTCCTTAGCTGTTACCCATCTCATAACAATCAAGTTTGAATTGATTACAACATAGTTTCAATAGTATTTAAAAACTCTGCTCCCTTATAGCTCTGTTCTTGATATTTTCTGTCAATTTTTTGTTTCTATGAAGGAGCCATACTTTGTTTACGATGTGTAATATCACAGTTCCTTTAACAGTGTCATATTATAAATTATATTATCAGTTTCCATAGACCTGAAACAATAAGATTAGGTCACATAATTTAAAATTAAGTTTTAAAATGCTAAGAATTACTTCAGAGAGTATTATTTTAGAGCCATATTATTCATACTGGACCTCAAACTTTAGAATTGGTTTTATAGTGGGTAGCTGTTCTGCGATTTATTAATTGTTCTCTTGGTTATGTAGCTGTTACGCTTCATATTGATCATAGATTGGTTGGTCACAGTCTCAGTTTACCATTGGCAGCTGTTTTGATTTGAAGCAGGTGGCCTGAAGAAGCAGCATCCATGAATTAAAACACTAACACTTTTTCTGTGTATTTAAAAATCTTTCTCAGAAATCGAAAGGCTTTTCAGTACAGAGGTGATTTCAGAACTCAAATATTCTTTCAAGTTTCACATAGTTAATTTATATTAACTTGATTTTTGTGTGACAACATTCACTTATGTAAAATAACTACTTATTTTAACATAAAAATGAGCTAAGAATTCTATTTTTTACATAGAACTTTTTACGAGTAATTATTTAAATTCTGACCCAAATAGATGGTTATTACATTTATTCTTTAATCATTTTAAAGTGGGAAAAATTATTAACAATGAAATTCTCACCATCTGATTTTTTTCACTTCTCTCTCTTTTTTAATATCATTCATTATGACTTTGGACAGTCTCCAGGCACCTGCCTTTATTAACTATGGTATAGTTAAGGTGAAATGAAAGTGGTCTTTTTCTTCATTATTTGAAATATATATATACTACACTGATAATACTCAAAGAAAAGCTAACTTTATAAATGCATAAAGACTTACCTATGATATAAGGACCTTTTTATATGACTTGTTTTCCATCTGGGTTAGTATATACGTAAATGAAAAGTAATAGAATATTCAAGTTAGGAAGGAAGTAAAAGATCGTCTAGTCTTACTTTTCTTGAACACATACCTAAATAATATGCTAGCTTCTGCAAGGACAGATCCAATGATGAATAACTCAGTCCTTCTGAAGATGATACATCTCATTTTTGAATATCATTAACTAATTAAAAGGAAATACTTATAGTGAAGCAAAGTCCGTCTCCCTCTGTTTCTTTCTTTTTAAGTCATTGGCCCTAGATTTCTTAGAGGCTACAGAGAATAACCTAAACTGCCTTCCTCATAGCAGTTGTGAAATATTTGAGGACAGCTTTTGTGGCCCCTCTGTTTTGCTCTTCATTCCTGAAATTTCTCTGCTAGATTAAAATTTTCTGATTCCTTCAGTCATTCCTCATGTGTCACAACGTCCTTCTCTATCATTGAGAATGTCTTTCAGATGGCCTCTACCAGGGGCACAGACCATGAATAGAATTCAGGGAATCCATATATTTGGATATTTTATCAGTCAAGTTTCCCCAGAGTCTATCTTTCGAGGCAGCCTGTCTTAGTCTTTATAATTTCTGAATTACTGTCATTGTGTTCTCTGCTCTTTGTTTCTGTCATCCACAAATATGATAAACAAACCTTTCGTATCACAGATTGCCACCCCTGGTGTCCATCAGAATCAGCTGAGGAACTGTAAAAAGCAGACTCTGCAGTCCTGCCTCTCTCTCAGAAATACTGGCTGTGCACCTAGTGGTTATATAGCGCTCCTGGCACTTGTCTATGGGTTCTTGTTTGGAACCCGTTATTTCATACCGTGCATGCTATTAGAATACTATAGGCGTTGCAGTAGCTATGTCTTTCCAAGTTGACCTGCAGTACCGTTAGGTTCGAACAATTATTAATTTATATTATAGTGCTATATAATTCATACTTCCCCATTTTGATCAGATTTGAGAAATGAACAGTTTACCTTCCTCACTTCTTTGATCTGCCATCTAAACAGTAAATCTTGTCAAAAAAGAGACTGTCATTCATTTTTCTAGTGACTTCATATAAACTTCTGATCCCTGCTTCTTCACCTAATTTGTAATTCACTCCTTAAATCTTGTTTTTGAGCCATTAATATTAGCTTCATTATTTGGATTGGGTTCCTTCAGAAATCAAGACTAAGACAAGGGTGTGGAGTGGTCAGTTTAATTTGAGAGTGGGAGTGGGATTGGAAGGAAGTAGGGGAGAGTGAAACAAGGAAGGAGGAAAAGCCCATATATGAATGCGTTATCAGGGCTAAATCAAGCTGGTATTTCCTGAACAGTGTTCAGAATGCCAATCAGGTTTTTTTTGGCTGTGCCCACTTGGTCTGTGGGATCCTAGTTGCCTGACCAGCGATCAAATCCGGGCCCCCCTGAAGTGAATGCATGGAGTCCTGACCACTGGATGGTCAGGAAATTCCCAGTGTTGCTTTTTGTTAGTTGAGGGTTGCTCTCCCTCCTCAACCCGGGGAGGTTAACCTGCTCGCTCACAGGCTGAGTGGCCCAGGGTAGTGCCATTGAAAGCCCTGAGATGGGAAAATGGGAAGATGAGCTAATGCATGTTTAAAGTGACTTTCTGGGGACTTCCTGGCAGTTGGTCCAGTGGTTAAGACTCCAGGCTTCCACTACAGGGCCACAGACAGGTTCAATCCCTGATCAAGGAACTGAGATCTCACATGCCCTGTGGTATAGCCAAAATAATAAAAATCAATAAATCAGTAAATAAAGCAGCATTCTGTTAATATGAAGACTTTCCCCAGGACACCACAGCTATGAACAAAAGTGGGCTGAGGAGCTGTGACTTGGGGTACCAGTGGTACCAGCTACAATTATCTTTTACATTTTATGGAATCTGTTTGTTTTTTTTTTTTTTCTTTTTCCTTTCAGAAGAAAATTACATTTGTTTGTTTCTAGAATCCTTCAGTTAGAAATGACTTCATGTGTTAGTTCTCTCCATATCCTTTGACTGTAATTCATCTTTACAGGGAAATTGAACTTACCTCTACTGGGTTTTAGTTCCAGCATTACAATGTTTGTTCACATCTTTTCAATCCCTAACACAGAAAAATGGGACAATATAGGAGTTAGAATTTTGCTTTCTCTGTTAGGATTAAAATACTTTCTGAGTATTTTAACAGCAGAATTAACAGAGAATTTTAACAGTTCTAACAGCAGAAAAGTCCCTTTTGTTGTCTCTTATATTCTGCAAGTCATAGATAATTTTGAGTTTTGGTCTTTTTGAATGTACTGGTCAATTTAAATTTCTTTTCTTAGCTCTGTTAAAGTTTATCCCTTCCTTGAATTTTCTGCTGTGGAATCATGGCTCTGTTTTCTGTGAAAACTTTGAAATGTTTTCTTAAATTTAAGGAGTCACATATGACTATGTCTAAACTTTCTCTCTATGGCCATTGCACTGTTTACATTTGCTCCTTGGTTCTGGTTAGCACTGGACCCTTATTGTCTTTGTGCAAAACAAAGGCTTCTGTCTTTTTTTTCCCCCGCTCCTGCCCCATTCTTTCTTCTTTTCTTTCTCTCTTCTGTTCCTTCTTCCTCTGAAAGCTATCTAGTGTTTCAATATGGTCTATTGAACTTTAACATTCTGAACTATACTTTCTGCTTTCATTTATCCCATTACCTTGGGACTCTTATTCAATGATTACAGCTTGTCTGATAAACTGTTTGGAGCCCAGATATTAGGAATGGTAATGTTTGGGAGACAAACATAATTGTCTTTTGTCAGGAACCTAAATCCCTGTTTTCCCATCCCCACCTTTTTTTCCCTTATCTTTGAGACATGGTGGGGTCACCGGAAAGATCAACTGACTATGAACACAATGGAAAAGGAATTTAGTTCTTCGGAGGGAGAAATATAAAAGTTTCAGCTCAGGTGGTTTTAACCTGAAGCAAATGTCCATAGAGTTTTCTTCAGTACATATTTTAAAATCGGTTTATTTTAAGGCTAGTTAAAGTTAAAAGGAAAGAGGGAGCACAAATCACAGATCTGAGAGTGGCACAGATGAAAATATTTAAGGAAAAGAGAAGACGGGAAAATCAGAGTGGCGTTGTAGGATTATTTTAAGTATGATAAAGTGAGTTCTGCATTTGTTAAGCCACTGTGTGTATATATGTGTGTTTCCTGGTATACGAGGTCTCACATAGTAGTTTTCAATAAATGGTTGTTAATTATGGTAAGGTGGTATTGATGTAACATTGTTGTATAGATATAATGATCACGGTGTATATCCCAAATATGAATGGTTCCTAACCATCACCAGTGAAACTTGCATTTTTAGAAAAGCTATCACACTAGCTTACTTTTTTGCTTGCCTTTCACTCGAACATATGGAGTGAAATTTGTGCTGGATCACCTTCTGAGTATTGTAACAGCTTTATATTAAAAATCAAGTAGTGAAAACTGAAGTGAAGTCACTCAGTTGTGTCCGCCTCTTTGAGACCCCATGGACTGTAGCTTACCAGGCTCTTCCATCCATGGGATTTTCCAGGCAAGAGTACTGGAGTGGGTTGCCATTTACTTCTCCAGGGGATCTTCCCAATGCAGGGATTGAACCCAGGATTCCTGCATTGCAGGCGGACACTTTACTGTCTGAGCCACAGTGCTAAACCAGCACTTTCTCTGAATGTTTAGTAATTTGTGTGAGGATATTTGAAGGAGACTTTTCCAAAGTCTGCAAAAATTTCATGTCAAGAAGATGATGTTTTTGCAGACATTTCAGCACGTCACAGCTTTCTTAGGCTCACCTTGATAACTGGCTTTTATTTACTCACTTATCCCTTCTGTATTTCTTTAGAGTGCCTTCCATGAACCATGTACTTTGTTAGTGACTGAGGATAAGTAAGGAAGGAATCTTGCCATCAAAAAGTCTAGAAGAGATGGAAATGTAAACTAATACCTGAATTTTAAAGTCAAAATAAAATTGGATGCTCTCAATGGTGGATTTTTAAAAAATGATATCTCTTCAGGAATAATAACATTTGACATTATTGAATCCTTGGTTTATAAATTGAGTTATTGGGTGTTTAAATTTGACATATTCTCAGATGCCAATTCTGATTTCTTTAGTTAAGTTGAAAATTGTTTAAGAATCCAATAGCTTTGATTTCCTTAGGTAAACGTTAAGCTAACCATTCATCCCCGATCTTCAGCATTTTCTGCCAGAGAAGTATTGTTACTTTTATGCTTCTGTGTTTAACTGATAGAGGTAATTTAATTGAAAATAGAATGATGTCTGAGTTTAAGTATCCCTTTTAGGGGATGGGATGGGAGCAGGGGCCACCATCTGGCCCTATATTGTTTTTAAACTTTTTTAGCGTAATAAAAGAAACCAGTTTATAAATATGAAACTGGTCGATAAAATTGACTTAAAATTTTCCTCATACTCATTACTGTTTTCCATAGAAAGATAATAACATTTTCTGCAATGTCCAGTCAGTTCAGTTCAGTCGCTCAGTTGTGTCCGCCTCTTTGCAACTGCGTGAACTACAGCACGCCAGGCCTCCTTGTCCATCACCAACTCCTGGAGTTTACTCAAACCCATGTCCATTTAGTTGGTGATGCCATCCAACCATCTCATCCTCTGTCGTCCCCTTCTCCTCCTGCCTTCAAGAGGCTTTTTACTTCCTCTTCACTTTCTGCCATAAGGGTGGTGTCATCTGCATATCTGAGGTTATTGATATTTCTCCTGGCAATCTTGATTCCAGCTTGTGCTTCTTCCAGCCCAGTGTTTCTCATGATGTACTCTGCGTATAAGTTAAATAAGCAGGGTGACAATATACAGCCTTGACGTACTCCTTTTCCTATTTGGAACCAGTCTGTTGTCCCATGTCCAGTTCTAACTGTTGCTTCCTGAGCTGCATACAGGTTTCTCAAGAGGCAGGTCAGGTGGTCTGGTATTCTCATCTCTTTCTGAATTTCCCACGGTTTATTGTGATCCACACAGTCAAAGGCTTTGGCATAGTCAATAAAGCAGAAATAGATGTTTTTCTGGAACTCTCTTGCTTATTTGATGATCCAGCAGATGTTGGCAATTTGATCTCTGGTTCCTGTGCCTTTTCTAAAACTGGCTTGAACATCTGGAAGTTCATGGTTTATGTATTGCTGAAGTCTGGCTTGGAGAATTTTGAGCATTACTTTACTAGCGTGTGAGATGAGTGCAAATGTGCGGTAGTTTGAGCATTCTTCGGCATTTCCTTTCTTTGGGATTGGAATGAAAACTTACCTTACCCAGTCCTGTGGCCACTGCTGCGTTTTCTAAATTTGCTGACATATTGAGTGCAGTACTTTCACAGCATCATCTTTCAGGATTTGAAATAGCTCAACTGGAATTCCATCACCTCTACTAGCTTTGTTCATAGTGATGCTTCCTAATGCCCACTTGACTTCGCATTCCAGGATGTCTGGCTCTAGGTGAGTTAACACGCCATTGTGATTATCTGGGTTATGAAGATCTTTTTTGTACAGTCACTCTAATTCTATAAATACCTTTAAAGTAATGATTATATTCAATTAAAATCATTTGTTTGTGGGCTGGTACCAATAATTGCCAGTCCCTGTCTGTATGAAAAGACATTTTCAAAGGTGGCATATATAAGATCTCATTACAGATGAACATTAACAGGTGACACTGATTTTGAGGATAGGAATACCAACTATATAAAGGAGTCCCAATTAAATGAAATGCTCCTTTCAAATTCATTTCATTCCTCTCATGGGCAGAACTTCATTACAAAAACTTAAATGTAGCAATATGTTTATAGTTAAGAAGTACCTACATAGTAGCCTTTGATTTTGCTTTTTGGCTTACAAAGTCTAACATATTTACTGTCTGACCCTTTAAAAAGTGCTGAACAATTACTCATTTGTTTTTAAGTATTCCCATGATTATCCAAACACAAATAAAACTCTATTGGTGAGGTTTCAACTGTCAGTAGAGAAAAAAAAAGATATATCATTTCTAGAACAGACTTTACCATTTAATCCAACTTCTTTGATTTAGTGGATGCTAGTCATTGGTAGAAGTGAAAATAGAACTAAGATATTCTTATTTTCTGTCTAGTATCCTTTCTAGTATACTTTATTTATATGCAGGTGTTCATGCTGGGTGCTAAGGATATTAAAGCAGAATTATGAAAAACAGTGCCTCAATCAAGTGATGTGGTGTAGTGTATCAGCCATGGTCTTAGGGAGAGACAAATGGCACATTAAAATGGAGTGACTGAGGATCATTACAGGGTCTCCCTCGTAGCTCAGTCGGTAAAGAATCTGCTGCAGTATAGCAGACCCAGGTTTGATTCCTGGATCGGAAAGATCCCCTGGAGAAGGAATGGCAACCCACTCCAGTATTCTTGCCTGGAGAGTCCCATGGACAGAGGAGCCTGGCAGACTACAGACCATGGGGTCGCAAGAGTCGGACACGACTTAGCGACTAAACCACCACATACAGGATCATTTAGTAAAGAACTGTTTATAAAAGTGAGCACCAGGAGCCGGGCCTACGTGGCGCGGGGTGTGGGTGACCGGCAGCAGGGTTGGCAACCCACCAAGCAAGGAAGGGGGTTTCCCTGGTGGCTCAGATAGTAAAGAATCTGCCTGCAGTGCAGGAGACCCAGGTTCAGTCCCTGGATTGGGAAGATACCCTGGAGAAGGGAACCGCTACCCACTCCAAGTGTTCTTGCCTGGAGAATTCCATGGGCAGAGGAACCTGGCAAGCTGCCTACAGTCCACGGGGTTGCAAAGAGATGAACACGACTGAGTGAGTAACACTTTCACTTAAATTTGTAAACGTGTGAAGAGAGGTAACGGAAATAACCCTTCCTACCGCCTGAAGAGACAAGAGATAAAACTCTGGGAGGTACAGAAGAAAGTCCCTCACAGGAGCTGCAGCTTTAGAGGAATTGAGCCACTGCGAGCCTGTGCTGTCTCGGAGGGAGCTGATGGTATCCTCACCTATAAACACCTCGGCCTCACTCTCCTCCTGCCCTCTCCCCTCCTGCTGATGCCTCCTGTAGTCCCCCATGAAAAGCCAGATGACAGCCTTTTGATGCAGTCCAAAATGCTCAGCCGCCTAAGAGAAAACTGCCATTTAGAGAGTGGATCTGAAGGGACAAATAGAGAATATTCAGCATAGGGAGCAAAATGGTTTATACAGCAATGCACGCTAAAATTGTCTTAAGTGTGAACAATCTAGGCAAAATGTATTTTTTTTTTCAATTATTTTTGTTAGTTGGAGGCTAATTACTTTGCAGCATTGCAGTGAGTTTTGTCATACATTGACATGAATCAGCCATGGAGGTGCATGTATTCCCCATCCCGATCCCCCCTCCCACCTCCCCCTCCACCCAATTCCCCTGGGCCCTCCCAGTGCACCAGGCCCAAGCACCTGTCTCATGCATCCCACCTGGGCCGGTAATCTGTTTCACCATAGATAATATACATGCTGTTCTCTCGAAACATCCCACCCTCGCCTTCTCCCACAGAGTCCAAAAGTCTATATGCAAAACAGAAAAAGAGACACAGATGTACAGGGCAACATGTATTTTGGACAATAGCATATAAACAGATGAAAAATCATTTTCTGAGCATTTCTGTAGTGCTTTATGTTTTATAAAGTACATTCTTAATTTTATATTCATAACAGGTTTAAGATAGTGTGTTCTTTTATATGCTGGCATCTGGAACAAAAGTAGCTTAGCCCCTGGTTTTCTAAGTGGGTAGGCCCCTTCTTCCATTGCATAAAGCTGTTCTGTTCTCTAATAGAAGCAAATGTTGTTTTTAGTGATTAAGAACTCAGCTTCAGCAGTAGACCAAGAACTATAAGCCACGAAGGCAAGTAATGTATTATAATTATTTATCATTTGAAAATTCTCTACTTTCACATTCTAAAAATTTATTTACTTATTTCTTTGGCTGCGTTGGGTCTTAGTTTGGCACTTGGGATCTTTGGTCTTCGTTGCAGCAGGCAGGATCTTAGTTACAACAGGAGACTCTCTTAGCTGCAGCATGTAGGATCTCCTGTTACCTGACCAGGGATCAAACCCAAGCCCCCTGCATTGGGAGCCTGGAGTCTTAGCCACTGGACCACCAGGGAAGTCCCATTTACCTTTTTGTAAACTGATCTTTGCTGTGGGATAAAAGAGACTTATATAGTAGAGATTCTTAGTATGATAATGAATTACAAATATTCCAGTGAAATATTGTTATTAAAATTCTGAATCTTGTAGGTAGAAAGGCCAGTTTGAGTTCTTGCTCTGCCACTCACCTGCCATGTAAGCTTGGTCAGTTTCATCTCTTGCAGCCATGATTAATTGTAAAAATGAGGACAGCAGATCATACAGTAAGCAAGCTCTTGCTAAATATTTAGCTACTATTAGTAGTATTGATGGGCTACATAATTAAAATTTCAAACTCAACAAAATGGGACAAGTGGGACTTCCATGATGGTACAGTGGATAAGAATCCACTCGCCAGTTCAGGGGACACGGGTTTGATCCCTGGTCGGAGAAGATTTCACATGCTGCGGAGCAGCTAAGCTCCGCACCACGGCTAGAGAGTCTCTGCTCTAGAGCCTGCGTGCTGCAGCTGCCGAGGCCCACACTCCCTGGAGCCTCTGCTCAGCAAGAGGAGGAGCCGCTGCCATGAGAAGCCCACTCACTGCAGTGAAGAGGAGCCCCCGCTCACCACAGCTAGAGAGAGCATGCAGGCACAGAGTGAAGACCCAGTGCAACCAAAAATAAATAACAAGTAGATAATGTCACAAGTTACAGGTTAATCCTTTCTACAAGTATTTATTAAGCAGCTCTTATGTGCTAGGTGCTCACTTTGCTAGATGGTGGGATGACCTTGTCCTCCTAGAGGCTGAAGGTGCATAATTTGCATCTGATTTATTTAATAGTTGGTGAATCAGTAAATAGTGCCTGTCCTGACTGCATGTTGCCAGGCTGATAGTTTATTGAGCTGAATTCATTAACTATCAGCTATGAAAAAAAGTAGGTTAGTTTATTTTGTAATAGTTTCATGGTCAAAAATTAGCACAATTTCCCATTGTGCTGGACTCACTAATCTCAGCAAAATCTAGGCTTGTGTGCATTTGTCCCCTAATGAGTGAGTAACATTAATTGGGGGAGGGAGTGAGGGGAAAGATAGTTAAGAAGTCTTTTTAGGGCGACTCTGGGGGCGCGGCCGCCACTTGGAGCCAGTTTAAAAAAAAAAAAAAAAAAAAAAAAAGAAGTCTTTTTAAAATTTTACTAATATATTGATCATTGACAGACCTTAATATAATACTTGGTTTCCTTTTCTTTGCCAGTTGAAGTAACTAATGGCGAGTTTTATTTGTGCAGCACTGTCAGAAGGCTTCATGTTTGAAAATAAATTGATAGCAAACGAAAGAGTCAATAGTTGCTGTAAGTTTTTAGATAGGGTCTCTAGAATTATTTGAAACTTGCTTTTGATCTGTTGGTTTCTTTAGCTGATCCATGTTACATTATGGTATTAGCTAATTTAAATTAAATAGTTCCCAGATTTTCATGATTTTTTTTTTTTTTTATTTAAAAAAGTTTTTTTTTTTTTAGTTGGAGGCTAATTACTTCACAACATTTCAGTGGGTTTTGTCATACATTGACATGAATCAGCCATAGAGTTACACGTATTCCCCATCCCAATCCCCCCTCCCGATTTTCATGATTTTATACATGGAAAATTAGTGTTTAGTGGTCTCTTACATGGTAAAATTTTTATTTAAATGTATTAAGTTTATCTCTGTATTTAAAAGTTATTAAAGTCATTTTGCCTATGCAAAGCATAAAACTTTTAGTACATTTTGTTTCATATGTTTGCGATACTATGGGATACTTTGATGATCCCTGGGGAAATCTGATTTTTTTTTTATTTGACTTGAAGTTCCATTTTCATTTTCAGATCAAGTCACTATGGGGCTATTATCTTTGCTTAATTTTTATCTGTTATCATGACAAAACTTGTTTACTCAAATAACAAATACTGCTGCTAACTGGAGTAATTTCCACCTGACTGATAAAAATGCCAAATGAAAAGTGGCAAAATTTAATATTAAGTGGAAAAAAATTTTGTTAGTGTACATTTTTAAGTTTCTTGGTTAATTAAAATCTACTTTGATGCTTTTTATGATAATTTTCTTTAATTATCTCTACCTCCTAAATTTAATAATCCATTCTTTAAAAAAAAAAAAAAGGCAGGAAAGGGCATAGTAAATGTATCTCTGCTACTTAAAATTTTACCCCCAAGAAGTTATATAAACAAGTGGTGAAAGAAAAAGTGAAAATGTTAGTTTCTCAATCGTGTCTGACTCTTTGTGACCCCATGGACTGTAACCCACCAGGCTCCTTTGTCCGTGAAATTCTCCAGTCAAATACTGGAGTGAGCAACCATTCCCTTCTCCAGGGGATCTTCCCAACCCAGAAGTCCAACCCAGGTCTTCTGCATTGCAGGCAGACTCTTAACCATCTGAGCCACCAGGGAAGCCCCAGTTCTAAAACAACAACAACAACAAAAAAACAACAACAGAAAAAGGCCTAGTAAGGGTATCTCTGTTACTTAAAATTTTACCCATGACAAGTTATATAAACAAGTGGTAAGAAAACAATTTAAAAAATAGGTTTACTTATTTATATTTTTTGGCTGTGGTGGCTCTTGGTTGCAGTGTGTGGGCTTCTCCTTGCAGTGGCTTCTCTTGTTGCAGAGCACAGGCTCTAGGCACGCTGGCTTCAGTAGTTGCAGCGCTGGCTCAGTAGTTGTGGCATGGATTGTTGCTCTGTGGCATGTGGGATCTTCTCAGACCAGGGATCAAACCGGAGTCCTTTGCATCCTTTGCATTGCAAGGCAGATTCTTAACCACTGGGCCACCAGGGAAGCCCAGAAAATATTCTTACATATACCTGTCTACTTTCCTGTATAGTCCTTTTTGTATAAAATGTCCTTTATGTTTTGGAGATGTAGCCATTTGACAGAATAAGAGTTTTTTGTTTGTGGTCCTGAATCTTTATTATATTGGCAATATGGTAGTTCATACTGAATAATCTAAGTCATGATTGTTGCTTTCTAAAGGAACTTCCAGTCGCTACTTTCAAAAAAACTTTATTAAAGAATTCCTCCATTGTAGCCTTTAAGTATTTCTTTTAAGTGGTCAGCTGCATTAACTGAGATTAAGAAATAGGAAGTAGAGAATAGGAACCAAGGAAAATGGGAAGGTTTAACTCAGATGTAGAAAGTGGTAAGCAGATTTTTGTTGTTAGATTTTCCCCCATGGTTTGGGGAGATAGTCATATGTGAATTTGGTTGGAAAGATGAGTTGGTAGAATTATAAAAGGAGAAAGGGTGCAGAGAATAAGATAGAATCACTAACTCAATGTACATGAATTTGAGCAAACTCTAGGAGATAGTGGAGGACAGAAGAGCCTGGTGTGCTACAGTTCCTGGGGTCACAGAGTCCAGTGTGACTTAGCAACTGAGCAGCAGCAACAACAAATCCTTAGGGGAAGACTTGTCTCATTTAAAACCAAATAGTTCCTTTGTTTTACTTGACTGCTTATAGGTAGATGTTCTTAGTTGGGTGATTTTAGGCAGAGAGTAGGAGAGACAAAGAAAAATCACTTAATTACTCTGATCCTTGTTCTCTTTATCTGTAAAATGAGAACACTGGAATTAACTTCTAAATTCCCCTAAGTTCAAATATACTCTGAATATTTCTAACAGGAGACTATCATAATATATGGCTTTGAAGTTTGATTTTGCTGTATAAAGTAGATAAAATTGATTGGAAGCTGTTGAAAGTGATCAAGGCCTGATATGATAAAAATGCGAAAATACGGTTATGGCAAAAAATCAGAAACATCTAGATTGAATTGAATTGTTATGGGGAAGAGAAAAGAGGAACTAAAAAATGAGTCACTTATTCACTCAACAAGTTACTTTAATTATTTATAAAAAGTGATCTCATAGGTTGGATGTAATAATACCTGTATATATAAAGCTCCCAACAGAGTACCTAATGTAGTAAACACAAGGTTTTCAGAGCTTCTTTTGTTGCCTATGGTTTGCCAAACTTGAGGTTGCCTCCCCACTTCAACTAGGTTTTACTTTTAGTTGCAATGAGGTAGGAATTTGAGGACACTAAAAGACTTGAGACTGATTAAAGGGCGTCATTTGTTCTCTTTCAAATGCATTATCCAAACAATATTTAGCTATTATCTACAGTGATTTCCACCCTCTCTCCAAATGGGCTGGACATGTTTGAAGATGGGAAATTTCCATAATCTGAATGGTTTCTGGGCCCATAGTTCTGGGCACTGATAGTTCTAATGATCGAAGACAGGGTGGAGCGGGCAGATTGCAAGAGGGTATCAAAGCCTGGAGCCGGACCCTTAGAGGGAATTTCTAGATTTTTCCTACAGCAGTATTCTAACCCACTTCAAGTACTCCTCTTGGGGCAGAGATTACACATTATTGGTGAAATATACTCTCTCCTCATGGTGAAATGCCATTGGGATTCTCCATTGTGTTGTTTGGGAATATAAAGCTCATGTGTCTGCGTAAACATATTAGAGAGTTCTAAATATCAGGAGAGTCGAGGAGAATTCCTAAACGTAGGGACTTCCAGCAGAGAATTTGCATGTTATTTTATTTTCCCTCCATATATATATATATATATATATAATTATTTTACCAGTAAGACTGGTGTGTGGTTGGTTCATCATTCTTAAGTTTAAACTACATCTGTTCTCAGATAAGTTATAATGGGCAATCAGAGGGGAAAAAAAAACAACTATCTGTTATATTTGCTTTGTTAGGCAGAGGGTATGCCTGCCTAGGACTAGCTAGTTCCTTTGTTTTACTTGAATGTCTGTGCAGTTTGTGGAGCTTTCAGCTCTGTCAGCAGTATAGAGTTGATGGGGCAGGGAGGAGCAGTGCAATGCAGCCGGCTTAGGAGCTGAGAAGCAGTCAAGTGCTTGAGAGCCTGGGCTCTGGCATCAATCTGCCTGAGTTACTGTATGTATAGAGGAACATGTCTTTAGATTTTAGGTTGATCTCAGATCAACTTCAAATCCCCAGAAGGCCATTGTGATTTCCCAATTTTCTTTCCAAACCAGAGTCAAGTTTGTAGCATATGCCTATTGATTGAGGTGTGGAACGTTTTTTTCTCTTTTGCTCTTGTTCATAAAAATATTTATTAAGACATTCCTCGTGTGATCCTGATGGAGAAGGAAATGACAGCTCACTCCAGTATTCTCGCCTGGAGAAACCCATGGACAGAGGAGCCTGGCAGGCTACAGTCCATGGGGTTGCAAGAGTCGAACATTGACTTAGCAACTAAACCACCACCACCACGTGATCCTGAATTGTTCGCATGTTTTAGTAAGGTCTTTTAAATATGAGCTATTGTTAATTTAATCTTTTGCTTAAACTATACTGAAAAATTATTTTTTTTGTTGTTCAGCAACTGAGTTGTGTCTGACTCTTTGTGACCGCATGGACTGTAGCCCACCAGGCTCTTCTGTTCATGGGATTTCCCAGGCACAAATACTGGAGTGGGCTGCCACTTTCTTCTCCAGGGGATCTTCCTAGATCAGGGATTGAACCCACATCTCCTGCATTGGCAAGTGGAATTTTTACCACTGAGCCACCTGGGAAGCCCCACTGAAAATTATACAGTAACTTAAAAGGAAAACACTGTTCACATTAGGGGAAAAACAGAAGTTCTAGGCTTGCAATTCCTTTTTTTTTTTTCCCAGTTGTTTTTAGTACATTCTCCCCAGAATATGTATCTCTTGGTAGGAATGTAGAGACCATGTCTGAGATGGAGATAAAATTCTGCTTAACTATAGGGTAGAAAAACCAGTTGAAGTATGTACCAAGTTATATATCTAGAAGGACACGGGTCTAGAAAAGAAGCAGGTAGGTAAAAACTTGAAAACATCTGGAGTGGATAAGAGATTAAGAATACTGATAAGATAGGCGCTACTTCATATATTTAGAAAATGACTCTCTGTGCTTGAATTCCCTTAGCACAACTAATGAGACCGTGGTGTGTTAAACTGTTTTAAAATGATTCTGAAAGGTTAAAAATAAAGTAGGTGTTTTAATTCAATTTAAGAACATCATATGATAAAAGCAAAAGTCTCATAAGATCAATAGGCTATAAATGTTTTAGTTGGTACTTTTAAAGATTAAAGCTCTTTTTCAAACATTCTGTGACTTCAGTACTTCATATTTTTCCCACTCAACCTATATTTGTACCCTCCCTTTAAATATTGTTATTTCTAGTTTGGAACTCTTGAGAAAAAAGCCCAAACTTATATGTACGTTTTAAGTGCTATCTTATAAATTCTGAATTATCAGTACAGCTTTAGAAAAAAATCTTCGTTGGAGTTGCCTGGCATGTTCAAGGGCCACCTAGTATAGCTCAGAGAGAATTATAGGAGAATAATTGGAAACAAAAAGTAAACATTACCCTTGCTATAAATGGGAGCAAAGAAATGGGATAGAGGCTGAGTGTAACGTCATGAGAAAGTTTGTGTGTGTGTGAGTGGTGAGGGATTGCGGCATGATTATAGTCTAATGGGAATAGTGGGAATGATTTAGTAGAGAAAATGATGATGGAAGAATGAGGGAGAGAGCTGCTGGTGAAGCATTCTCAGGTAGACACCTGGATTGGATCTTGGGATCAAACCCAAGGAGGAGGACATGGCAGCGCACTCCAGTATTCTTGCCTGGAGAATCCCGTGGACAGAGGAGCCTGATGAGCTACAGTCCATGGGGTCACAAAGTCGGACACTTCTGAAGCAAGATGCAGGCACCAGCAGGTTGGATCAAGACCATTTATGGAAAAGTGAGTCGTTGACTAGAGCTTGGCAAGTTCATCTGTAGTAACAATGAAATGCAGGAAATATGGGATCAGGTATTGGAGGGTAATCTGATGATTTGATGATGATCTTTTTTTTATTTATTATTTTTTGAAAGAAATCTCATTAAAAGCTTAAATAATTATCCTTTCAGCATAGTGGTAGAAAGAGAATA
Organism: Muntiacus reevesi; assembly: GCF_963930625.1. Lineage (NCBI taxonomy): Eukaryota > Metazoa > Chordata > Mammalia > Artiodactyla > Cervidae > Muntiacus > Muntiacus reevesi. The sequence goes on from NC_089257.1 coordinate 54,202,261, forward strand.
AGAGGGCGATAAATTTGAAGGGTGATAAATCTGAGTTCAGATACTAGCTCTGCAATTTACTAGCTGACAGCTAATAGAACTTGGTTCACAATGTCCGTTTATTTAGGATTGCAAGAAATATTAATGGAATTCACTCCAAGGTGGTTCAAATAAACCTTAAAAGAAAGAACAAGCCTAAGAGGATGATCAAGGGATGGTTAGGCAACTAGAGACCTAGTAACTATAGAAAGCTTTTACCTCACCCGAGGCTGATAGAACAAGGATGGAAATAGTGTTTTCAGAGTCACAGCTGAAGTTGTGAAGGGAAGACTTAACAGATTAAGAGCTGTAGTCATGGAGGCAGCAGAAAAGAAACAACCATCTCTCTCCTCCCAAGCTTCAGTTTCCTGCTATCATCTCCCAGCCTAAGTGGAAGTCAGCTGCATGGGAGCTTGGGAGATGCACAGTGCAGGGGTCAGCCTCCCCAGCATGGAGAGGAGGACAAAGAAGGGGTCTGAGAGGCAAACGGAGAATAATCAGTAAGATCATTAAGCCTTCACTTCTCCGTGTATAAATGGGGTTACTTGCACAATTGTTGGGATTCTCCATGGCTGTCGAGCACCTGCCGTATTACTAGCGCACAGTAGTGCTGGTATTATAAGATGGTGCAGCATACCGCACGTCTGGCTGACTTCCTTCGTTGTTCTCCTGAGACCGTCACAATGTTGTTAATCAGCTATACCCCGATACAAAAAATAAGATGGTTTAGCATAATGTTTAAGAATCCTTAAAAAGCTTTGGAATGAGACAGATCTGAATTTAATTTCTATCTCTGCCACTTACTACTCATGTGACTCTGGGCAGGTTACTTCACCTTTTTGGTCTCTGTTGTGTCATTTGTGAAATGGGGAAATAGGCTTACCACAAAGAATTCTAGTAAAGATTAAAGACGCCATTGTGTATTAGCGTCTAACAGTGCTGGTGCATAGCTTGCAGTCTAAATCACCACAGCTGTAATCATATGTTTTGATTGATTGGTAAGAATAGTAAATGAGACTAGTTTCCAAGTAATATTAGTCTCCACCCCCACCACACACACACAGACACACACACACTCCCCTTTTTTTTTGGCCCTTATTCTCAGGTTTCCACCCTACCACACACAGAGGGAGACACACACCCTCCCCCCCCCCCCCCTTATTCTCAGGTTTTCTGACTGGGGCCTTTATTTGTTAGGCAGGGGTCAAGATCACTTGTCTTTGCACTTTAGACTATTAGAAAGTACAGTTGTACAGTTTTTGTTTAGCTTTTTAGGGTGTCCATTTATTTTATATTTTTGGTTTATGTTCAATAAACATAGTTAAATGGGCCTAAAGTTGAAAGGCACAGAAAAAGTTGAAAGTACTGAAATTTGATAAATTAACCTAGATTTATACACAAAGCTCAAGTCAAAAATGCTGAAAATAAAGTATGTTTTAACAGTTAATTCACAGCTGTCACATAATAGCTAATCTTTCCAATTTCACATAAATGTCACAGTTCTGTAAGCTTAACTTGAGGACACATATATGTTTTTCTTCTTGGCTACATTAGGGAACAATGAGATAAAACCTCATTGACGTAATTGAGCCTGATAACATCTCCTGCTTGTGCTGCTGCTGTTTCACTGTGGTGGTGGTGGTTTCGGAGAGCTCTGTAAAGCATGTTGGACTTACAAACATATTCAAACAGAAACTTTTATCAGGATTCAACTTTTTAACCACAAAGAAAAGCTGAGTTTATAAACGCACAGTTTTGGGTTTACTTTATCAAATCAGCTAAAAGGATTTTTTAAATAATAGGCACCTCATGTGTTCCTTAGATTATGAGAAAATGCTGTTTTTAAAATTATTTTTGAACAGATGTCTACAGTGTGTGAAAATATGTACTAATTTCTGATACTGTATAACATTTGAATTTAGATGGAGACCAGTGGAGTACTGGAAGCTCCTAAAAACAGCAGTTAAAATTCATCCTTTCATGAAATGACGTCTTATTGTATAACAGAACCATGTTTTGAGAATATACCATAGTTACTAAAACTTTTTTTATTTGATTCAAAATTTAATAATATTTGAATTATTTATCCTTATATTTATTTATAGGATTTCCTTTGGCATTGAGAGTGAAGTTTAGGTTTTGCTGACTTCGGAACAGTTTATATAGAGCATATACTGGCTACTTGGAAGTAAAATTTTTAATTTTTTTGGAAGTAAAATTTTGAAAGAGCTACGTGTTATTTTGGAGGAATGAATGCTTCTACCAATGTTTCTTAAACTTTTAATATCCATGCACCGTCCATTGTGTATTCAGTATGTGTGGTGGTTACCTACCAGTATTAAATAAATGTATTAAAATGACTCAGTTTTTTTTTTTTCCCAACGTAACATATCATATTTATTACTGGTCTCAGACTGATAGTGAGGAAATAAGAAACATCAGGAGCCAAGCATTACAGTAGTGATGTTCTCACTGTGATTTGGCTGCTTAAATAAGTGGTCTTAACATGTGTCCCACTTTTTATGTGAGGCTTCTTACAGACCCAGCTTGGTTCTTCTCCAGTGTCTTCTCTTGGAGTTAGAAATGGGACGATTCTGCTTTTGCCTCTTGGCCGGGAATCGCTTGATCCTGAAAGTCTTGTGAGAAGACATGGTGAGGACAGAACTCAACCGCACATAGGATGGCGGAGAAGAGACGACTCAGTTTTTAAAAATGAAATTAGTAAACATTGTTTGCAATATTAAAGATATTTGTTTTAGCTCATTGATGATTAAACAGATTGTGTGTTGTAGATTCACAACCTATATAACACAATCTGTATATCCAACCAGATTCTTTTCTCTATTCTCTTAAATTGAAAAAATTCAAGCAAAATTGTAATTTATAGTGGAATGCAGCAAGTAGTTTTTTTGACTATTGATTCTGAATACTGAAATTCAACATGGACCCTATAATCGTAAAGAGATTTCTCACTGAAGATTACTTTTGAGGCTGTGTCTGTTGCTAAGTTAATGAGCATTGTCATGATTAAAAATTTGAGAAATTGAAGTTCTTTGCATTTTATTGCAAAAAATACTTCTATCTGCTATTTATAGTTTTTATTTGCACTCCATTTTCCCACAGCACACCGAAAAGATGTACTTTCTGTGGCCAAACATTGAATGCATTTACTCTTACACTGTTTTTTTACTACTGATCGTGCCCAGCATGTGTGTTAACCTCCAGCTGTTTTCTATGAATAAAGCAGTGGTAGGTCTGCAATTAAGAGAGATTCTCATTGTTTAGACAGGCTCTTCTTTGCTGTGCAGTAACTGATTCAGAACTAATTCCAGCACATTTTCAAGTCTCTATCATAGTTCACAAAATAATGATTAAATAGGAAAAAAAATCTATTTTGTAGTATGGGTTTTTCAGTGATAAACATAAAAAGTTGCCCCTCATCTTCTGTTGTGTGTATTGCACATAAACCAAGAACTGGTCTAGATTCATCCCATGTGTGCATTTACTCTTTGTAACCCCGTGGACCGTAGCCCACCAGGCTCCTCTGTCCATGGGATTCTCCAGGCAAGAATACCGGAATGGGTTGTCATTCCCTTCTCCAAGGATCTTCCTGACCCAGAGATTGAACCCAGGTCTCCTGTACCGTACACAGACTCTTTTACCATCTGAGCCACCAGGAAAGCCCCTAAAGTATCTGCTATGTACAAATATGACAGTGATTACTCTTTTACCTTATATGCCTTTTCAGTTCTGTGATGTCCCAAAGTGTTGCATAGTAAATACATTTTGGAGATTTTTTGGTTTGTTCTCTCTTCCGGCATAAAGTTTGTCATCTGTGTGGCTAATTTTACACATCTCTTGGCAATAGTTTATCTTCTTTATATGCTTTTCCTTTGGGGAGCACAGAATCTGAATGGTGCCTCCAGTTTATGTCACTTCTACTTTAGAAACAGAAATCTTCAGTTTCATATAAGAAAGCTTTATAGGATTGTTCTGGAAAAAGTTCTACTGATTTACCAAAAAGGTTTCACATTTTGCGTGACTGTCATAAAAGTTTCAAAGTAGATAGCATGCAGTCTAAAAAAAAAAAATCCAGTTTTTAGATGGTCACTGTTGTATGGTTTAGTAATATTTTTGCTTTTATGGTTTTGTGTGGTATTATCATACACACAGCTTTGTAGTGAGTTTGCATTAGAGTCTTGTTCTTGATTTAGGCTTAACATTTATTTGGAGTTATTTATGTTATTGTTTTTGTTAGTACCTTGAGCTTTAGGAAACCAATTTTGAACCATTTATTTTTTTGATTGGCGACATAAGGTGTAACACAATGCCAAGAATGCAAATTCAACAGATAAAAGCAATAATAATCAAATGACATGAAATATCAAATTTTATATTGAATTGGTATAAACATCTCTAAACACTTACTCTTCATTTCTTTACTTTCTTATTGTGGCCCACACATTGAGTAACTCTGCTGTAAGATGTGTCTTGCTGCAGCTGTATGATTCCTGGATCATATATCTAATACTACTTACGCAGAAATTTTGTTTTCTCAAAATCACTAATATTCTACTTGTCCAATTTACACAGAAGTCAGTCTACCAGCAGTTTGTGGCTTTCACTGTATCTATTTCAGTTCCTAATATGCAGGGGATTTCAGACTAAGACCTGCTGCTTTTTGGCAAAGGTATTTTTGATCACAGAGAAAGTGACTGCAAGTAAGACTGAGCTACCGCTCAAGAGTTTATTCAAAGCCAGAGTAGCAGCTGGGAAGCAAGGAATGTTAAGAAACCCTCATGATGAAAGCATGCTGGAGTTAGCAAGAAATCAACTTCTTCTCAGATTGATGAGGAGGAGAAATGAGGCACAGGTATGTCACCATTTGACGGTACCCTTGTAGAAGAAATGTGGGAGTATGGATTGGACAGTAGCATCTCAGGCAAGTTTGCAGACTCAGACGCAAATCTCATAGGTAATCTTTAGTGACTCAACCGGTGGTTCTGTCTTCATTCCTGTCCACTCTGTACTATTTTTTTTTTTAGTGAACTTAAGGAAACATCAGATTTACAAATGTCATGATGATGGGAAGAATGGTAAATAGGCTAGTCAACATTCCACTCTCAGAAGAAATTTGAACAGGCTAAAATCAGGACTGAAGTGAGGTATTGCACTTGGGACTAAAAAGCCAGTTGTGTAACCATAGCTTGCAAATGGAACATGTATTCCCTGGTGGCTCAGATGGTAAAGAATCTGCCTGCAATGCAAGAGACCCAGGTTCGATCTCTGGGTCAGGAAGATGCCCTGGAGAAGGGAATAGCAACCCACTCCAGTATTTTTGCCTGGAGAATTCCATGGATGGAGGAGCCTAGCAGGCTACAGTCCATGAGATCGTAAAGAGTCAGACATGACTAAGGAACTAACACTTTCACTACTTTTTATATCAAGTATACAAGAAACTTAGGGATTTTAGGTTACTTTAATCTTCATGTGAATGTTCTTAGGAAGCTATTAGTGTCTTAAACTGCATTAATTAATGTCTTTATATGCTGGTTAAATCACAGCCTGTAGCAATTATATGAGGACCACACTTAGGGCTATATAAAATACTGTGTAAATTTGATGAGTCTACTAATATATATTAAATTCTTTTTATGTTACTGTACCATAGCCATTTTGCAGGTACTAGTCTATGAATTTTGTTAACAGTTGTAGTATGTCTGGATTTTCTTTGGGAAGAAATATGTTTCTCTTCGCTAGCAAGAGATGACCTTCTGCAAGGGTGTTGACAAGAAGATGGTGATAATGACAAATGATGATTTTTAAAAGGGGTCTCCAAGCTGTAGCCCACTAACCAAATCCTGCTAGCAACCTTTTTTGTGTGGCCACAGAGCTAAGAATATTTGTTTTGTTTTGCATTTTAAAGGGTTGTAAAACAAAAAGCAAAGAATATGCCATGGAGACCTCATGTGGCTTGCAAAACCTAAATCATTTGTATCTTTACGAAAAAAATTCTGTCAACCTCTAAATGAAATATTGGACCAATGAAAGAATAGATAACATTTTAATATCTGTTGCATCAGGAGCCTTATGACTAGAAACAAATATTTCAGTACATAGAAATTATGTGATTGGATTACAAATTAAGTAGGCTTATGTTCATGGTTAGGGTTCAAAGCTATGTAGAAAATTGTCATTGTGTCAGTTATTTAGGCAAAAGGAAGAAACTTATTTATCAATTCAAGTAAATTTAAAAGAAATTAGTTTTAGTTGTAGTTAGCAGCTATAGCTTGCCAAATTTGAGATAATTTTGTCTCTTTGAGCAGTGACTGTTGGAGGGGAAGTAGCCCCACAGCCTGCTAGGAAGAGACCGGCAGGAAAAACTAGTCTAGTACTAAGAAGTTGTCATTGATAATCTATAAAGAGGAGAAACAGGGAAACTAATTAAATCTGTGAATCAAAAGGGTTGTGTGTAACTTTTTATAAATCCACTCTTTTATGCTTTATGTAAACCGCAGGCAAGCTTTTTAAGGTGCTTTTGACAACAGAGCCTTGTTGCTAGGGAAATAGCACCACCTACTGACACTGGTTTAAAATGACAAATTATGAGCCTTGGGAGAGGGTGGGAAGTGGGGAGAGCGGTGATTTCTCATTCTTCATGTATTTTTAGTAAATGGATGTGGTTTTTGATTTATAGTTTTGGTTCTGTGATAATAGATATTTTAAAGGTTAATATAGCTTAGTTTAGTGACTTTATTCTGACTCTCTTGCTTTTTCAATGACAGATTGTGTAATTAATGAAATATTCTATCTAGAGGTCACTTTTATTCTCACCTCCCCAATTTCTCTCCCAAAATTTAAGCTGTTTTTGTATCTGTAATTGAAGATGCTCCATTTTGTAACTAAATGAATTCTTTTATTTATTTTTTCTTTCAGATGATTCTTTGGGATTGGGACTTAAAGCAGTGGTATAAACCTCACTATCAGGTAAATATAAATGATATCACTAACAATTAACATCTGTAATCAAATTTTTGACATATAATGTTACATTCAGAAGATTTCTATGCCAGAAGATTTCTCTTTAGCTGAATTAAAATAACCAAAACTTCATTTAGGTAGATTTAAAAAAAAAAAATTTTAGTTGCAAAGGAAAAGAAAATGATCAGTAACCAAATGTCTGTAGTTACTTTTTAAATGTTGCTGGTACAATCTGGGCTTATCAATAGAAAATTCCACAGATGAATGAATTTTCACAAACTAAACTTCCCATATAACTAGTACCCACAACAAAAACTAGAACATTACCAGCATCCTACAAGCCTCACTTGTATACCATTCTAGTCATTACATATGTCTCCAAAGAAAATCCCTATCCATACTCCTAGAAATTAGTTTTATTTATGAAATGTATATATAGAGATAGATATACACATATGGAATCATACAAAATGGACTTTTTAAAGATTTTTTATGTTGGTATCAGTGAAACTGAAAATAGACGTGTAGGAGAACAAAGGAAAATCAAACATCAAGGAGTAACTTTGTTAACTTTTGATATATATCTTTATAGATCTTTTCCTAGTTTCCCAGTGTACTGAAATGTATAGTTTATATAATTTTAGAACAAAAATGGTAATATTATATTCCATACGCTATTTGAAACCTGATTTTTTTATACTAACAGATAGACATTAATAAATATCAAATCCTTGTCATACGTGTGTACGGAAACATTAACTCTATTTATCACATCTATTTATTTAATGTTAGTTGTTCCAACATAAAACTTTGAAAAATGAACACCCCTTTGAATGATTGAGTCTTATTTTTAAACAATAAACGGCGTAACCACAACAGCCCATATTCTCTGATGTGACTGTTACAGTCAGGTGAAGTGAGGAAGGCCACATCTGACCTGTTAAATATAAGGGACTGGAGTTCCTTGACCTAAATAGTGGCCTTTGCCTCAGTCATGTCCACCAAGATTCTCAGTTTCCAATTAAGAGTGTCTGTGTGCTCAGTCGCTCAGTCGCAGGCGACTCTTTGTGACCCCATCGACCCCACCAGGTTCCTCTGTCCATGGAATTTTCCAAGCAAGAATACTCGAGTGGGTTGCTCTTTCCTTCTCCAGGAAATGAGTATCTAAATTACTGGTAAAATCTAAAGATAAGTAAGCAGTGATGGATCAAGCATGGGCTTGTAGTCCCACAGACTTTTATTTCTTCTACCCTTCTCTTTCTTTCAAATAATCCTTTTTTAAAAAAAAAAAAAATTGAAATGTAGGGGATTCCCTGGCAGTCTGGTGATTAGGACTTGGTGCTTTTACTGCCATGATCTCGAGTTTGATCCCTGGTCAAGCAGTTAAAGATAGGGTAGGCCACGCAGCATGGGCAAAAAAAGAAAAAATGTGAAGTGTAACACTGACGTATAAAAGTGCACAAGTCACAACTGTACAACTGGATGAATTTTCTCAGAGTGAATATATACATGTGACCATTTTTCAGATGAATTCAGCACCCCAAAAGCCCCCTCTGCCCTCTGCCTAGTCATCAACTTCTCCCAGGTCTTATTTCAATACTGATTTCTGTCATCACAGCTTAGTGTTTTTCTGAATTGTAAGTAAATGGAATCACTCATATGTGTTTTCTGTTTTACTTCTTTCAAAATTTATCTGTAAGATTAATTTGTTATTATGCATAGTAGTAATTCACCCATTATTATTCCATTTAGTGTTTTATTGAATGAATATACGGTCAATTCATCCAGTATAGTAGACTGGCATTTATTTTTCAGTTTTTTTGTCTGTTTCAAGTTATGCTGCTGGAATATTCTTGATGTCTTTTGTTGGATATTAGAGGGGGGCTATGCATGTGATATGTTCAGTTTTAGTAGGAGGCACCAGATAATTTTTCAAAGAGACTGTATCACTTTTACCCGGCCGTCAGCAGTATACAGGTGTTTCCAGTTGATCCACATCTTTGTCAGCACTTGGTAGTGTGTTTTAAATCATTCGTAGCTGTTGAAGAGTATCTTGTTGTAGTTTTAATATTAGCATTTCACTGATGGCTCATCAGGTTGAGAATCTTTTCATGTTAATTTGCTACTCAGATATACTCTGCTGAAGACCTTTTCCCCATTTTTCCCCCAGCGATTATCTACCTTTTACTTAAGTGATCAGTAGGAGTTCTTTATGTATTTTGGACATGAATATTCCTTAAGAAATCTTCTCCCTGTCTGTGGCTTATCGTGGTGTCTTACTGAAAACACTCTATTCATCAATCATTTCCTTTTATGTCAACTTATCATTTCCTTTTTATCTAGTGTTTTTTGTATATGTCCTACTTAAGAACATCTTGTCTACTCCCTGGGCTGTGTCTACCCTCTTCTGTTACCTCCTAGCAGTTTTATTGTTTTACTTTCCATCTTTAGATCTGTAATACATCTAGAATTGATTTTTCTGTATTGTGGTTTACGTATCAAGACAGTTTTTTCCCACATAGTTATCTAGTTGATCCACTTCCAGTTATTGAAAAAAATATATCTTTCTTCTTTGCACTGTATCATCACCTTTGTCTTTTACGTGACAAAATGTAGATTTGTCTCAGGACTTTATATTGTTTGTCAATTTGTCTCTCCTGAAGCACTGATACCAGACTCGTTATTTTAATTACTGTAACTTTATAATAGTGTAAGTTCTCTAGCTTTGTTATTCATCAAAATTATCTTGGCTATTCTTTAATAAACTTGAAAATTTCCGTATCCAAAAAAATATACTAGGATTTCGACTGAGATTTTATTGACTCTATAGATCACTATGAGGAGAATGTACATCTTTATAATACTGAGGCTTTCAATACATGAAAATGGCATATTCCTTCACTTATCTGAGTCATCTTTTATCTTAATAATTTTTCAGTGCAAGTATCATGCATCTGTTTTGTTAGATTTGTTCTTAGATATTTAATTTTTTAAATTTGAAAAATGTAAAAGGTAGCAATTTTTAGAAATTCCATGTTTTTAACAGTTTGTGCTGCCCCATGGGAGTTTAATTGATTTTTATATATTGACCCATGTATCCAGTGTCCTTGCTAAATTTACTTATTAATTCTAATAGCTTGTCTGAGGATCCTTTTAGAGTCCTTAGGGACATAATAATGTCATCAATGAATAAAGACAGGCTTATTATTTCCAAGCATATGAGACTTTTCTTGCATAACTCTATGGTTTAGGATCTCTAATGCGGTGTTGAATAGGAGTGGTACTAGTAGATAGCCTTGTCCTCTTCATGACCTCAGGGAGAAAATATTCAACACACTCACCACTAATGTTTAATATAGGTACCCTTTATCAGATTAACGATGTTCTATTCTAATCCCAGTTCACTAAAAACTTTTTTCTTCTAAGTCAGAAATGGGTCTAGAATTCTATCAGATGCTTTTTCTGTGTCTATTGAGATGATCCCTGAATTTTCGCCCATTTTTTCCTATTAATGTGGTAAATTAATTATGGGCCTGTGTTGAATCATCTCTGGATTCCCAGAATAAAGCAAATTTGATCAAGAACTGTTTTCTTTTTAAAAATATATATTGGATTTTATTTATAATATTTTGTTTTTATAATATTTATATTTAAATATATATACTGGATTTTATTTATTAATATTTTGAATTCATGGTTACATGAGAGTTGGCCTTACAATTATTGTTTTTATCATGTTTTTGACATAAAGGTTATACTGGCCTCATAAAATAAGGTGGGAAATTCCCCCCACTTTTTTCTGTTATCTAAAAGAGTCTAGTAAGATGGATTTCGTTTCTTCCTTTGGAAGAATACTCTGGTGAAGCTATCTCAGTTTGGAGCTTTTCTTATGGACAAGTGTTATTTATTTTTTTGTGTAATAAAGTTTTATTAAAGTATAAAAGAGATAGAGAAAGCTTCTGACATAGGCATCAGAAGGGGGCAAAAGAGAACCCCTTTGCTAGTGTTAGCAATGGAGTTATATACTCTCCAATGAATCCAAAGAATGTCTGGAGGCTGTAAAGACCTCACCAGACCTACTCCCATAATTTACATTTTAAGATAACAGAGTTGGCCAGAAGGTTTAATCCAAAGATTGTCCTCAGGCAGGATACATCCTTGTAAAGACCAGACCTACTCCCATAATTTATGTTTTAAGATAACAGAATTAGCCAGAGGGTTTAATCCAAAGACTGTCCTCAGGCAGGATATTTATTGTTATATAATCCTAAGGAATATAGAGGAAAAAAGTAAAAAAGTTTGTCCTTTCTTCCTCCTTGAATATTTCAGACCTCTCTCTCCTTGGGGACCCCTAGACTTGATAAGATATCAACCTGCCTAGGAAACGACTCTCTCATTCCCCCCTTTTCTTTTAGGAGAATTATGTTGCCTAGGGAAAAGGGGCGTCGTTCTCATTCCACAACTGCTTCCGAGGTGACAAGGGGCGTTGTCCCTAAATTGGTGAGGCAACATATTCTCCTGATCCTCATAGTGAGGATGTCTGATTCAGGGGCTCCAAGTAATAGTTGGAGGAGGCTGTTGCAGTCATAGGAGCTCGGACAACTATTTGTAAACTAAAAGCTTTTAGATGTTAGAAAACCCCATTATACAGTTACAGATGTAAGGGAAAATAGTCATTAAACCAAGTTAAAATCAAAATGAAAAGTTACATTATGTCCATGGTTACATCAGTCCGTCTTAAGGTTGTTAGATGTCATCAGTTTAAGAAGAGGCATCACATGCGATTGTTAAAGGTATTTGCAGACTTGGAGAAAGTCCTTTCCTTGAAGTGGAGATGTACACCATGGGACGCCTTTCACAGATGAAGAAGGGAGTGGTCCACAGACCCAGCAATTAGACCGATTGTGGAATGCAGCATAGGAATGAGACCAGGACAGGAAGGCATTGTCTTGAGGATCAAACGGCAGACTCAGGATTTCTGGAGTCAGCAGAAATAGGCTCACATAGATTATCAGGCCCATCTGAAACATACAAAATTATTAAGTTTCTTAAAGTTTTAGGACTATTCAGGCTTTCTGTCTTTTCTTGTTTCTTTGGTTCATGGTGTTCTTCTTGAAAATCTTTGGTTTTGTTCCCTCCAGCATTGAGACTGCTGACAGCTTTATTTTACTTTCAAAATAGAAATCTTTTTGAGGATTTCTGTTTGGTGCCTCTATCTTTTGGCCTCTGTTTACAAATTGGCAAATATCTCCAGGGGGAAGGCAGCTCCAAATTCAGGCTTTCAACTTTGTTATCCCCTTCTCTCTGGGATCTTGCTTGGAAGCATTTAAAGCTCTCTGTCTTTATAACCCTAAATTCCATATTTGGTCTCCCAGCTCCTTGAGACTATAGAAAGCTCTATGCTATTTCCTAGCCTCTTAACTACTCTGCTTCTCATCTTCTATGCCCTGTGCCAGTTAGAAATCAGCAGCAAATTCCTTGAAAGGAGAAGGTAGCCCAGAATATTGGGTTTGGTTCACTTTGATCTCTCCTCAGCTGCTGCTGCTAAGTCTCTTCAGTCGTGTCCGACTCTGTGCGACCCCACAGACGGCTGTTTTTTCAAGCCCTGGTTGCTTGACTGTGCTCTGATGCACTGAAGTGGATGCATTTCTGGTGTATTTTGGCTTTTCTAGATCAGTTGTTCTGGGAAGTAGAGTTGGTCTGATAGAAACTAGTCCCTCCCAGCTGAAAAATTGGCAAGCCTCTTAAGTCACCATGAACCTATTTCCTCTATAAATTTTGAATAATACCAGTTCCTCCAGAGGGGTGATTAAAGTAATAATAATATTATGTGCCTGGTACATAGTAGCACAAAAACATAAGCTAATATTATATTAATTTCAATAATAGTAAATACTAAGCATCTCTGAAATTATAGCATAAGTTAGGAGTTAACAAGTTTCTTCCTGTAAAGGGCCATATTGCAAATATTTTAGCATTTGCAGGGACACACAGCCACCTGCTACTCCCCCTCCTCCACTCCCACAATAACTGGTAAAATGTAGAATTTATTTTGGACCCTGTGTACAAAAACAAGAGCTTGCCAAATATAAGCTGATGGGAAATAAGAATTTAAGTTAAACTTTTAAAATCATAGCAAATATTTTGAATATTCAGTTCGATCAGAAATAAATCAGGTCATGTCAGTCTCTTGCTCACTATGCTGCAATCGCACCAAAAATAAAAACTGAAGTCCTAATCACGGACTTAAAAGACCCTACACAATAAGGTCCCTTCCTTCACTCCCTTTTAGTTCTCTGACTTCATCTACGTTTTCTTTTTCATTTACTCTGCCCCTGCTACACGGGCCTCCTTGTTATTCCTCAAACTCGCCAAACAGGCTTCTGCCTCTGCATCTTTGCACGTACTAGTCTGTGTGCTAGGAATGCTCTTTTCTCACACATTTGTCAGGTTTTAACATCATAAGTAGTGCGTTCTTTTCACTGCCCTCCATCACTTCATTTTTTTCTTTTTTCTTGCTTTATTTCTCTTTGACCTGCTCAAAATCTGTGACTTTCCATTGTCCTTATCCTGTCCTTATCCACATTCCTTATCCTGGAATCTGATGTTCTCAAATATTGATTCCAACATGGTTTTCCAACCTTATTTTGTACTGCTCTTTTCTTTTTTTTTAAAATATATAACATATATATATTACACATACATACACACACACACACACACCTGTGATAGGGTATCTTACAACCATCACCCAACAGCAAAAGGTAATGTAGACTTCCCGCCTAGCCACAGACTGTGATCCTGCTAGGCTCTTCCTTTCTTCAAAACTGAATGAGTCTTGCCAACAACACCAAGGGAAATTGATCCGGAACTCCGTTCATCCTAAGTGGCCAGGGAAGTATGCTCATTCTCTACTAAGCATGAGACTCTCCTTCCCCAGCAAGGCAGGGGGTGGCCAGGTTTCCACAACACAGGTGCCTGGCCCAGAAAGTGCTCTTTGTCCTGTGGCCTGGAGACTCCCTTCCCCGACTTTGTAGCAGATAGCCCAACCTGGGGAGTTCCTCAGTCATGTCTGACTCTTTGCAACCCCATAGACGGTAGCTCACCAGGCTCCTCTGTCCATGGGGTTATCCAGGCCAGAATGCTGGAGTGGGTAGCTATGCCCTTCTCCAGGGGATCTTCCCAACCCAGGGATCAAATCAAACCCAGGTTTCCCACACTGCAACTCCCACTCCTAGGCACCAGCCCTTGTGGAACCAGAAGGAAATCAAGCAGACTAAAAATAACCACTGTGAATGCCCTGAAAATTAAATTTCATTAGAACTACAGCCTGAAAAAGCAGTGTAGGACATAGTACTAAATCTAAACAGAAAGATCACCTCCTACTAAAAAGATGTAAATAGGACCCAGAGTCTTCTGGCATAGTTACCAAAATGTTGACAGGAATTTTTTTTTTTCATATATTTTTATTAGTTGGAGGCTAATTACTTTACAATATTGTAGGGGTTTTTGCCATACATTGACATGAATCAGTCATGGATTTACATGTGTTCCCCATCCTGATCCCCCCTCCCGCCTCCCTCCCCATCCCATCCCTCTGGGTCTTCCCAGTACACCAGCCCTGAGCACTTGTCTCATGCATCCAACCTGGGCTGGTGATCTGTTTCACCCTTGATAGTATACTTGTTTCAATGCTATTCTCTCAGAACATCCCACCCTCGCCTTCTCCCACAGAGTCCAAAAGTCTGTTCTGTACATCTGTGTCTCTTTTTCTGTTTTGCATATAGGGTTATCGTTGCCATCTTTTTAAATTCCATATATATGCATTAGTATACTGTATTGGTCTTTATCTTTCTGGCTTACTTCACTCTGTATAATGGGCTCCAGTTTCATCCATCTCATTTGAACTGATTCAAATGAATTCTTTTTAATGGCTGAGTAATATTCCATGGTGTATATGTGCCATGGCTTCCTTATCCATTTGTCTGCTGATGGGCATCTAGGTTGCTTCCATGTCCTGGCTATTATAAACAGTGCTGCGATGAGCACTGGGGTACACGTGTCTCTTTCAGTTCTGGTTTCCTTGGTGTTTATGCCCAGGAGTGGGATTGCTGGGTCATATGGCAGTTCTATTTCCAGTTTTTTAAGGAATCTCCACACTGTTCTCCATAGTGGCTCTACTAGTTTGCATTCCCACCAAGAGTGTAAGAGGGTTCCCTTTTCTCCACACCCTCTCCAGCATTTATTGCTTGTAGACTTTTGGATAGCAGCCATCCTGACTGGCGTGTCATGGTACCTCATTGTGGTTTTGATTTGCATTTCTCTAATAATGAGTGATGTTGAGCATCTTTTCATGTGTTTGTTAGCCATCTGTATGTCTTCTTTGGAGAAATGTCTGTTTAGTTCTTTGGCCCATTTTTTGATTGGGTCATTTATTTTTCTGGAATTGAGCTGCAGGAGCTGCTTGTATATTTTTGAGATTAATCCTTTGTCTGTTGCTTCATTTGCTGTTATTTTCTCCCCTTCTGAAGGCTGTCTTTTCACCTTGCTTATAGTTTCCTTTGTTATGCAAAAGCTTTTAATTTTCATTAGGTCCCATTTGTTTATTTTTGCTTTTATTTCCAATATTCTGGGAGGTGGTTCATAGAGGATCCTGCTGTGATTTATGTCGGAGAGTGTTTTGCCTATGTTCTCCTCTAGGAGTTTTATAGTTTCTGGTCTTACATTTAGATCTTTAATCCATTTTGAGTTTATTTTTGTGTATGGTGTTAGAAAGTGTTCTGGTAAAAAAAAAAAAAAAGAAAGAAAGAAACTGTTCTGGTTTTATTCTTTTTCAAGTGGTTCACCAGTTTTCCCAGCACCACTTGTTAAAGAGGTTATCTTTTTTCCACTGTATATTCTCACCTCCTTTGTCAAAGATAGGGTGTCCATAGGTACATGGATTTATCTCTGGGCTTTCTATTCTGTTCCGTTGATCTATATTTCTGTCCTTGTGCCAGTACCATACTGTCTTGATGACTGTGGCTTTGTAGTAGAGCCTGAAGTCAGGCAGGTTGATTCCTCCAGTTCCATTCTTCTTTCTCAAGATTGCTTTGGCTATTTGAGGTTTTTTGTATTTCCATACAAACTGTGAATTTATTTGTTCTAGTTCTGTGAAAAATACTGTTGGTAGCTTGATAGGGATTGCATTGAATCTATAGATTGCTTTAGGTAGTATAGTCATTTTCACAATATTGATTCTTCCAATCCATGAACACGGTATATTTCTCCATCTGTTTGTGTCCTCTTTGATTTCTTTCATCAGTGTTTTATAGTTTTCTATGTATAGGTCTTTCATTTCTTTAGGTAGATATACTCCTAAGTATTTTATTCTATTTGTTGCAATGGTGAATGGTATTGTTTCCTTAATTTCTCTTTCTGTTTTCTCATTGTTAGTGTGTAGGAATGCAAGGGATTTCTGTGTGTTAATTTATATCCTGCAACATTACTGTATTCATTGATTAGCTCTAGTAATTTTCTGGTAGAGTCTTTAGGGTTTTCTATGTAGAGGATCATGTCGTCTGCAAACAGTGAGAGTTTTACTTCTTCTTTTCCTATCTGGATTCCTTTTATTTCTTTTTCTGTTCTGATTGCTGTGGCCAACACTTCCAAAACTATGTTGAATAATAATGGTGAGAGTGGGCACCCTTGTCTTGTTCCTGATTTTAGGGGAAATGCTTTCAATTTTTCACCATTGATAATAATGTTTGCTGTGGGTTTGTCATATATAGCTTTTATTATGTTGAGGTATGTTCCTTCTATTCCTGCTTTCTGGAGAGTTTTTATCATAAATGGATGTTGAATTTTGTCAAAGGCTTTTTCTGCATCTATTGAGATAATCATATAGTTTTTATCTTTCAATTTGTTAATGTGGTGTATTACATTGATTACTTTGCAGATATTAAAGAATCATTGCATTCCTGGGATAAAGCCCACTTGGTCATGCTGTATGACCTTTTTAATATGTTGTTGGATTCTGTGTGCTAGAATTTTGTTACGGATTTTTGCATCTATGTTCATCAGTGATATTGGACTGTAGTTTTCTTTGGTTTTGGTATTAGGGTGATGGTGGCCTCATAGAATGGGTTTGGAAGTTTGCCTTCTTCTGTAATTTTCTAGAAGAGTTTGAGTAAGATAGGTGTTAGCTCTTCTCTAAATTTTTGGTAGAATTCAGCTGTGAAGCCATCTGGTCCTGGGCTTTTGTTTGCTGGAAGATTTCTGATTACAGTTTTTATTTCCGTGCTTGTGATGGGTCTGTTAAGATCTTCTATTTCTTCCTGGTTCAGTTTTGGAAAGTTATACTTTTCTAAGAATTTTTCCATTTCTTCCAAGTTGTCCATTTTATTGGCATATAGCTGCTCGTAGTAGTCTCTTATGATCCTTTGTATTTCAGAGTTGTCTGTTGTGGTCTTTCCATTTTCATTTCTAACTTTGTTGATTCGGTTCTCTCTTTGTTTCTTGACGAGTCTGGCTAACGGTTTGTCAATTTTATTTACCTTTTCAAAAAAACAGCTTTTAGCTTTGTTGATTTTTGCTATGGTGTCTTTTGTTTCTTTTGCATTTATTTCTGCCCTAATTTTTAAGATTTCTTTCCTTCTACTAACCCTGGGGTTCTTCATTTCTTCCTTCTCTAGTTGCATTAGGTGTAGAGTTAGGTTATTTATTTGACTTTTTTCTTGTTTCTTGAGGTAAGCCTGTAATGCTATGAACCTTCCCCTTAGCACTGCTTTTACAGTGTCCCATAGGTTGTGGGTTGTTGTGTTTTCATTTTTGTTTGTTTCTATGCGTATATTGATTTCTTTTTTTATTTCTTCTATGATTTGTTGGTTATTCAGAAGCGTGTTGAATAGCTCCATATATTAGAATTTTTAATAGTTTTTTTCCTGTAATTGAGATCTAATCTTACTGCATTGTGGTCAGAAAAGATGACTGGAATGATTTCAATTTTTTTGAATTTACCAAGGCTAGATTTATGGCCTAGGTTGTGATCTATTCTGGAGAAGGTTCCGTGTGCACTTGAGAAAAAGGTGAAATTGATTGTTTTGGGGTGAAATGTCATATAGATATCAATTAGGTCTAGCTGGACCATTGTGTATTGACAGGAATTTTGAAAATCACCTGTCATATCAAGAACCAGGAAACTTGCAACTTGAGTGAGAAAAGACAATCAATTATTAACACCAAGATGAATCAGATTTGAAACTGACTAGGAATTTTAATAGATTTAAGGGACTAGATCTGATAGAATGCCTGATGACCTGTGGACGGAGGTTTGTGACACTGTACAGGAGACAGGAATCAACACCATCCCCCCAAAAAAGAAAAGCAAAAAAGCAAAATGGCTGTCTGAGGAGGCCTTACAAATAGCTGTGAAAAGAAGAGAAGTGAAAAGCAAAAGAGAAATGGAAAGATATTCCCATTTGAATGCAGATTTCCAAAGAACAGCAAGGAGAGATAAGAAAGCCTTCCTCAGCAACCAGTGCAACCAGTGCAAAGAAATAGAGGAAAACAATAGAATGGGAAAGACTAGAGATCTCTTAAAGAAAATTAGAGATACCAAGGGAACATTTCATGCAAAGATGGCTCAATAAAGGACAGAAATGGTAGGGACCTAACAGAAGCAGAAGATATTAAGAAGAGGTGGCAAGAATACACAGAAGAACTGTACAAAAAAGATCTTCACAACCCAGATAATCACGATGGTGTGATCACTCACACTAACCTAGACCCAGACATCCTGGAATGTGAAGTTAAGTGGGATTAGGAAGCATCACTAGGAACAAAGCTAGTAGAGGTGATGGAATTCCAGTTGAACTATTTCAGATCCTAAAAGAGGATGCTGTGAAAGTCCTGCACTCAATATGTCAGCAAATTTGGAAAACTCAGCAGTGGCCACAGGACTGGAAAAGGTCAGTTTTCATTCCAGTCCCAAAGAAAGGCAATGCCAAAGAATGTTCAAACTACCACACAATTGCACTCATCTCACGCACTAGTAAAGTAATGCTCAAAATTCTCCACGCCAGGCTTCAACAGTCCATGAACCATGAACTTCCAGATGTTCAAGCTGGTTTTAGAAAAGGCAGAGGAACCAGGGATCAAATTGCCAACATCCACTGGATCATTGAAAAAGCAAGAGAGTTCCAGAAAAACATCTATTTCTGCTTTATTGACTATGCCAAAGCCTTTGACTGTGTGGATCACAATAAACTCTGGGAAATTCTGAGAGAGATGGAAATATCAGACTACCTGACCTGCCTCTTGAGAAAGCTGTATGCAGGTCTGGAAGCAACAGTTAGAATTGGACATGGGACAACAGACTGGTTCCAAATAGGAAAAGGAGTACATCAAGGCTGTATATTGTCACCCTGGTTATTTAACTTATATGCAGAGTACATCATGAGAAACGCTGGGCTGGATGAAGCACAAGCTGGAATCAAGATTGCCGGGAGAAATATCAATAACCTTAGATATGCAGATGACACCACCCTTATGGCAGAAAGTGAACAAGAACTAAAAAGCTTGTTGATGAAAGTGAAAGAGGAGAGTGAAAAAGTTGGCTTAAAGTTCAACATTCAGATAACTAAGATCATGGCATCAGATCCCATCACTTCATGGGAAATAGATGGGGAAACTGGAAACAATGTCAGACTTTATTTTGGGGGGCTCCAAAATCACTGCAGATGGTGACTGCAGTCATGAAATTAAAAGACGCTTACTCCTTGGAAGGAAGGTTATGACCAACGTAGACAGCATATTAAAAAGCAGAGACATTACTTTGTCAACAAAGGTCCGTCTAGTCAAGGCTATGGTTTTTCCAGTAGTCATGTATGGATGTGAGAGTTGGACTCTAAAGAAAGCTGAGTGCCAAATAATTGATTTTTTTGAACTGTGGTGTTGGAGCAGACTCTTGAGAGTTCCTTGGACTGCAAGGAGATCCAACCAGTCCATCCTAAAGGAGATCAGTCCTGGGTGTTCATTGGTAGGACTGATCCTGAAACTGAAACTCCAGTACTTTGGCCACCTGATGAGAAGAGCTGACTCATTTGAATATTTTTGAGATTAACCCTTTGTCTGTTGCTTCGTTTGCTATTATTTTCTCCCAATCTGAGGGCTGTCTTTTCACCTTGCTTATAGTTTCCTTTGTTGTGCAAAAGCTTTTAAGTTTCATTTGGTCCCATTTGTTTATTTTTGCTTTTATTTCCAATATTCTGGGAGGTGGTTCATAGAGGATCCTGCTGTGATTTATGTCGGAGAGTGTTTTGACTATGTTCTCCTCTAGGAGTTTTATAGTTTCTGGTCTTACATTTAGATCTTTAATCCATTTTGAGTTTATTTTTGTGTATGGTGTTAGAAAGTGTTCTAGTTTCATTCTTTTACAAGTAGTTGACCAGTTTTCCCAGCACCACTTGTTAAAGAGGTTGTCTTTTTTCCATTGTATATCCTTGCCTCCTTTGTCAAAGATAAGGTGTCCATAGGTACATGGATTTATCCCTGGGCTTTCTATTCTGTTCCATTGATCTATATTTCTGTCTTTGTGCCAGTACCATACTGTCTTGATGACTGTGGCTTTGTAGTATAGTCTGAAGTCAGGCAGGTTGATTTCTTCTGTTCTATTCTTCTTTCTCAAGATTACTTTGGCTATTCGAGGTTTTTTATATTTCTATACAAATTGTGAAGAGCTGACTCATTTGAAAAGAGCCTGATTCTGGGAAAGATTGAGGGTAGGAGGAGAAGGGAACGACAGAGGATGAGATGGTTGGATGGCATCACCGACTCAATGGACATGGGTTTGGGTAAACTCCGGGAGTTGGTGATGGACAGGGAGGCCTGGTGTGCTGCGGTTCATGGGGTCCCAAAGTATCTGACACAACTTAGTGACTGAACTGAACTAAGGAATTTTAAAGTGGCCATCGTAAAAATGTCTTAATAAGCAATTACAAATCACTTGAAACAAGTAAATGAAAATGAAAATCTCAGCCAAAAAAAAAAAATAGAAGTTACCAAAAAAGGGGGGGGAGGAAGCTTATAGAGCTACAAAATGCAATAATGGAAATTAAAGCAAAATGAACAAAATCTTAATGATCTGTAGGACAGCAAAAGATCCAGCATTCATAATCATCAGTGTCTGAGAAGGAGAAGGAGTTTGAAAAAGTATCTGAAGAAATAATAGCTGAAAACTTCACAAATTTTGCAAAAGATGTAATTATGCTGATTCAAGAAGCTGAGCAGGGACTTCCTTGATGGTCCAGTGGCTAAAACACTGCATCCAGTGCAGGGAGCCTGGGTTCTATCCCTGATCAGGGAAATAGATCCGACATGCTGTAACTAAGAGTTTGCATGCCGCAACCAAAGATACTGCATATTGAAACTAGGACCCAGTGTAACCAAATAAATAAATAAATATATATATATATACATATTTTAAAAGCTGAGTGAATCTCAAATAGTATCAGTGTTCCCCCCCCAAAACAAATCTTCTCTAAGATATGTTAATTAAACTTTTGAAAATTAAAAGCAAAGAAAATACATTGAGAGCAGCCCGAGAGAAGTGATACACTGCCTATAAAGGAAAACCCAAGTTAGATGACAGCAGATGTCTTATTTGAGCATGGGAAAACAGATACTGTTATATACAATTGGTGGGAATATTGGTTTGACCAACATATGTAAGGGCAGTTTGATAGTGATTTTAACATGTTCATTTACTTTGCTTCAGTAGTTCAAGTTACAGGAAGCTATCTATCATAAATATGCTTAATTATCTACAGTGACATATTAAGAGAGGTGTTCGCTTATAAAGACTAGAAATAGCTGAGCTATGGCCCAATAATGGGGAATGTTTTAAAATAAAGTAAAACAAAAAAATACTTAAGAAGAAAAAGAAAAAAGAATTCCTCAAAGAGCAAATACATTATTAAGCTAATTATTGGTCTAACTTTCATAACACTTCTCAGTTTAAAAATGTGGTGAGGATACTTAACAGTGAACTCAACAGATACTTTGAATAGTTATGAACCATAAACACACCAAACGTAAATTCAAGGTACAGTAAAACAACAGAAGTAACATTTAATGCACTATTTTCATCACCAGAGCATTGATTTCTGTGGGTAATTGAGTTGAACATAATACATACGTATTTTTGAAAAGTAGAAATCATATGTATTTATCAATGAAATATTTATAAATTTAAAAAAATGTATTTTCTGTCTATTCTTCAGGACCCAGCCTCGTGTTATTCCTTCCGTATTAACTATTCAGTTCAGTTTATCACTGTCTCCTTTGTACTCTGATACCACACAAGATATACTAATGAATAATGTAGAAGTTCATAATTGGTTATATACTTTAGCACCAAAATTTTAAGGTTAGAATCATACTGCTTATATCATTTATGCTATGTCCAAATAAGTGAAAATTAATATTTAATGGGATTCAATTACTTAAGCTATTGTTAGATGGACTTTGATTTAAAGGTTTTTTTTTTTTTATTTTGTGTCTAACAAATATGTAATTTTATGTCTTTTTTTTTTCTTTTCTAGATTTCTGGAGGTGGAAGTGGAGTTGATCTTTCAGTGCTAAATGAGGCTCGCAATATGGTGTCAGATCTTCTGGTTGACCCCACCCTTCCTCCACAAGTCATTGCTTCCCTCCGGAGTATCAGTAGCTTGATGGGTGCTTTCTCAGGCTCCTGTAGGCCAAAGATTAATCCCCTCACACCATTTCCTGGATTTTATCCCTGCTCTGAGATAGAGGACCCAGCTGAGAAAGGAGATCGAAAACTTCACAAGGTCAAAATACAATAATCAGCCAGCCCTATTTATCATGTTTAATAATGTTTTCAAATTAAAACTATTCCTTTACCTCTTAGATAAAATAGAATTTCTTTTTAAAGGACTTGGTTTCTTTATAGTACATTGAGTTGCTTGGGACTTCAGAGGTGGTTATGATTTCAAATAGTTCAGTATGAAGCAAGCATTCAGTTTTCATTCTGAATAATATTACTGTAATTAGCAGTTATAACTTTATCGGTAGCAGCTATTTTTTATTATCTTTAAGAAGCAGAGAACAGAAGGAAAATTTATTTTCAGGCTGTACAGCAAACTAGTAGTCAAATTGTGTCATTAATCTATTTTATTTTTTGAAACCAGGAGTTCTTTTTGGACCAATAAAAAAAATGATCATTGTAATAGTCATGAAATTCCATAGCATTATTTGAAACTGATTTTCACATTTTTTGGAACTCTCTGTACCTGCCCCCTGGAGATTACTGTAGCCCAATAGGCACTGGTTTTTCCATCACTAGATATGGGATTGATTTTTCTTTAAATATCATTGACTCAAAATAGGAATTATTTTAGAAAATAATAAATACTATTCTAAATAGGTATACATTATGCATGTTCAGAGTGCTTTTAATTCTTTTGTTTGGCTATCAATAGTCAAATTGATACCTTTACCTGTAGTTAATATCATAAAACTTTAAAAATAGAAATATTTTAGAGATTATTTTAACTACTTTGTTCTATTGGTTAAAGAAACTAAGAGAAGATGAAATTCCAATCAGTTAATTTTCATTGTAATAGTGTATATAGAGTTTAGAAAAAGTTAAATATAGTTTTTGGAGACTTTGATCATCAATTGATTATATTAATTCTCAGCATTGTTATATAGAAATGTTGAAAAATTAAGTATGCCTGATGAGGGCAAAAATTTGGTAATTATTGATCACAAATCTGGATCATAAGTAGTTGTGATGCTTTTATTTTTAAAGTGTATAGAATAGCAGCTGCATTACTCAAAACCCAATTTTTTACACACATTTTTTTAAAGCACTCTACCCGTGAGAAAGAGGTTAATCACAGCATCAAATAGGGATAGCAATAAATTCATCAATAAAATAATTAATACGTTTTGAGTTATTAATGGTTTTCATTTGGTATGTTGCTCTTCCTTTATATTTTCCATTGGCATCTGAGGTTTCAAATAGTAATTTTAAAAGTAATAATTCTTAAAACTGTTAGTCATAAAAATTGCATTGAGGGAGTTCACTGGCAGCCTCGTGATTAGAATTCCAGGCTTTCCCTACTGTGGCCTGGGTTCAGTCCCTGGTTGGAGAACTGAGATCCTGCAAGCGATGCAGCCAGGCAAAGAAATTTTTAAAAAATCACGTTGATATCAGTATTATGTTTGTTACTATGTTTACTATGTAGAAAAGTGTACTGGTACATTTTAGAAACATTTTAAGTAAACAGGATGCCTAATTGCCTCATTTCCTGAACATTCTAGGTAATCAGGCTTATTTGAGTACTCCAATTTACTGATAGGAATAAGTCATAGAAGAATCGGGAAGTAACCCTTATTTCTTTTCTTTGTGTTATTTTAACTTCTTACTTAAATTTCATATCTAATTTATCTCTGCCTTGGGAAAGAATATAAAAAGCCTGGTGTTACTTAAAAGAGCAAAAGCATTTATGAAAAAAGTAAAGAAAAGGGACTTAGATGATTTAAAGTAAATGTCTTATATACATGATAAGAACTAAGCAAGATTATATGGACCTAAATTATAGTCAGAAAGGATGTTACATAAACAACTTTTTCAGTGTAAATGTAACTAACATTGAATCTTTATAAAATCAACATCCTTGGGAAAACTTATATTTAAGACATTTTTATCTCTCTGAGATGGTTTCATGTCTGCTCATAGGGGAAATTCATAAGAAGCAGAAACTGTTTTATATCAATTTCACTAAAACACCTATTCAGAGTGGTCAAAAATGGAATATTCTGGGTTAACATTTGGATTAACTGAGAATATTTTCAAAAATTAGGATAATTTTCTTAATGTGAAAGGTGTTCTGAATTTAATGTAGTCATTAATTCAGAACCTCAGAACTCTGCAGTTTAGCATTGTACTTAAAATATAAAAGCTTTAGGAAATAGGGCTTATCCCCGATCCTAAGCTTGGCCTCTAAAAGTCATTTTTTCAAGGTAAATCTACTTTTAAAATTGTCAGCTGCTTATTTCTCACAAAACTAGGAATAAAATGTACAAAAGAAAAAATTTTTGGTTAAACTATCAGGAATTCAAAAACCAATTTTTAAATAGGAGGAAGGTAAATAAAAGAGCAGTGTAGAATGTGATGTTTGCAGTAAAACAGATTCATTCTGCTTCTCCTGTACATGTTAAAAATGTACAGTTGGTTCTTGAATGACCAACTGGGTTTGACCAAGTGGGTTTGCACTGTGTGGCCCTGCTTATGTGCAGTATCTTTTGCAGTAGTAAATACTCAGTTCTGTACCATCTGTGGTTGGTGGGATCCATGGATGGAGAATCTCAGATAGAGAGGAAGAACACGGGGGGAGGGCCCGCTGTAAATGACACCTGGATATTCAACTGCATGAAGGATATTGGTGCCCCTAACTCCCAGGTTGTTCAAGGATTAGTTGTCCTTTGTACTGATTTTTTCATGTACCATCTTTAGCATCACATTTACAGTATGTTAAAGGGTAACAATTTTGACCACTGTTAAATTACTCAACAGGGGCTAAACAGCAGGAATAGTTTACCAACCCCACATCTGAGGAGGAGCTCGGGAACCTCAGGGCTGCCACCTATCGACCAGACTTCTCCAAGGTGGGAACGCAATAATGGTAAACGGCCTCACCAAGAATTTGGCATTTTAAGGTAAATTCCCCAAGCATTTTCAAGAAGCCTGAATCTCTTACAGCCACTTTGTTTCTGTGAATGAAGTGTGAAATAATTTTGAAAGCCTAAAGGAACCCTGGAAGTGTTTTAGGTATAGGACAGCATGGTTTGTAACGTGGCCTGGTAGAGAAACTGATCCTTAAAAAGAAGGTAATCTGCCTTCTCCACCCAGAATAGGCAAGTCGGGTACAAAGCTTGCTGGAGCCCTAAGAACATGAACCAGGGAGGCAGTGTAAGAAAACGAGGATAGTTTTGGATGTGAAACTGGGAAAGCCACGGTAGAGGTGGCCGTATCAGGGGCGGTCGTCAGCCCACTGCGGAGTTTTCATGTCGCTCCACAGTTTCTGATCTGTGAAAGCAGGAGCACCCCCAAGGTTCACCCCAGATGCTGCCTCAGACGTGCAGCACCCTCTCAAGCCCTGTTCCTGCTGGGGAACTAAGACTACTGATACATTCTATATCCTGTTGAGGATTTACCTGCAGGTAAGCAGTGCTTATCCTGCAAAGGAAGTGCGCCGGTAACTACAAACCAGGTGAGCCTGGGAGATAGCAGGACCCGAGATCTTCTGAATGTAGTAAGCATATCCATTTACTCTGAAAACAAGGGATTCGATACCTTTGCCTTGTGAGGGCCAGAACAGATATTTATCTCCTGTGTGAGTTATAGGCTTTTATGTAGTCAGTTATATAACCATAGTTAATACAACTGGAATCAATGTAAATTTCCTGTTAAACCACTATGTTAAGGGCTTGAGCATGTGTTGGTCTTTTAATAACTTGATCTGTGTAGTTACACATTTGAAACAGTAGGTGGCAGTGTTGGATCAGAGCTATTTCTGTTCAACCTTGTATTAGCATTTTATAAATGAAATATGATCAGATAATTGTAATTTTCCAGATTCTTCTGTGATTTATTAATTTGAATCTTCTACAATATGTTCAACTAAATTAAACTCCATTTTTGTAAAAGAAAAACTGAGTGAAATGATACATAAAACAAGAATGGATTCAAGTGTGAAGAGAACATTACAGGAAAATGAGCTTTGGTCCAAAGCTTGCCCAGAGCTTAAACAAGATAATGGTTTTTGTTGTTGTTTCTTTTTTTTTTTTTTATAACGGAAGCAGGATATGACGAAATAAATGACGTTAGGAACTGAAAACACGACAGGTATTTCTTAACCCTGGGAGACATCATCTTGAGAATATTTTTGAGTTTAAGAAAGAATGATGAAAATGATTCTATTTTTTCATCTTTCCATCACTGACGTAACAGCAATGCTTTTAAAATTAAAGAAATGTCTGATACATTGAGTTAAGGTTATTTTTATCCTATTGCTTCCACATGATTGATAATAAAATAGAAACATGGTCCAAGGAAAACTAATTTTATATGAACATATCTCAGAATTAAAGGTAAATGCAGGCAGATTCAGTATATTTACTTAATATTCATTAGAACAAAATTATGCCTCATAAAAAATTTAGAACTTTAAAGGATAAAGTAATTGGTAGTATTATGAAACATCTCCTTTAAAGAGGCGAGGTTAGAAGGAATTTTTCTAGTGTGCAGAAGCTGGAGCTGCTATGTAATGAATTTCTAAGTGCTCCTTGAACATAGGGTAAAGGGGAATATGTGAAGCATTTACAATCCTCTTCCTTTTGAAATTCAAGTCTCTGGATCAGTGCTGTCCAGTAGATGTGTCTGTGATGATGGGAATGTTTTATAGTTATGCGTCCAATTTGGTTCTTGCTAGGTACATGTATCTATTGATCATTTGAAATGTGTCTATAATGACTAAAGAACTTGATTTAAAGTTGATTTGATTTTAATTAGTTAAAATACAAAGAGCCATACTCAGCTATCAAACAGACAGACCTAAATGGCAACCATATTAGACAGCATAGTTGTCAATCTTTAATGCATGGTGACATTTTGTTTGGGAACCTTCAGGTTTTAGAAGCACAGAACTAACAGGCTTGTGACTGAACTCATGAGGCATTCGTTTCAAATTTATTAGAGTACTCCAGAATGGAGAGCATATTTCCTAGTTTTGACATTAATGCAGCTCTAGATTCTGATCATAAGCTTCTCTATGATTTTAAATGACCCTGCCCAAGATTTCCGGAGAAGGCAATGGCACCCCACTCCAGTACTCTTGCCTGGAAAATCCCATGGATGGAGGAGCCTGGTAGGCTGAAGTCCATGGGGTCGCTAAGAGTTGGACACGACTGAGCGACTTCCCTTTCACTTTTCACTTTCATGCATTGGAGAAGGAAATGGCAACCCACTCCAGTGTTCTTGCCCGGAGAATCCCAGGGATGGGGGAGCCTGATGGGTTTCCGTCTATGAGGTCGCACAGAGTTGGACACGACTGAAGCGACTTAGCAGCAGCAGCAGCCCAAGATTTCAACATGATGTAAATATTGAACCTCTTGCTCCCTGAAACTATGTCCGAAACCTGATTTCTCATCTCTCCAGCTGCTTTTCCCTTGTTACTATTATTCTGTCCTCATTTCCTGGCACAGTGCTGGCTATAATCCTCTAGTTTTGTGGTTGCTTACAAAACTGATTTACCTAGAAAACCTTGGTGTTGTCTTTACATCCTGTTACCTTACTCTACGGATAACAGCTGTCACATCTAATTTCCGAAGCTCTTCACCTCTCTATTTCCTTTTTCCTTTATCACTTTGCCTACATTATTTCATGCTTTCATTACTGCTTTTGTGGGCTGTTGATTATCCTTCCCATTTCTAATATTCTTCACTACCCAATCCATCTTCTTCTACCTTCCACCAGAAATTGTCCTTAAACAAAATTTTGATTATATTGTTTTTTCTAATCATTAAGTTTTTGGACCTTTATCAGTGCATGTAGAATAGTGCCCCAATTCCTAACCTGAGATTTGAAATTCTGTCACTCCCTCATGACAAAGCTACACCCTTACTTAGAAAAATTAAACAGAGGTAGATGAGCAGTCTCGCAAAGAAAAGGAGTAGAAAAATGGTCTGGAGAGCTCGCTACATGAAAATAACAGGC
Organism: Muntiacus reevesi; assembly: GCF_963930625.1. Lineage (NCBI taxonomy): Eukaryota > Metazoa > Chordata > Mammalia > Artiodactyla > Cervidae > Muntiacus > Muntiacus reevesi. The sequence continues at coordinate 54,231,044 of NC_089257.1, forward strand.
ATGTAAGTTGTGTTAGATTCTTCCTTAAAGAAGACACTTCCTTGAAGAGGAAACTTCCTTGAAGTTTTCTCAGAAGTTTTTTAGTTTCACGCCCTTTGAAAATTAAGCTGAATTATACTTTTTAGCTGCCTTATTTGTGTAAACTGTAATGTAGGACTTCATTTTGCTTTTTTTTTTTAATGCTTTGCCTGGAGGAAAAAAATGAAGTATTATAAACTGTGTGATAGGTATACTAGGAAAAACATAAGAAGTAGTTCTAGTTGAGCAGCTACTGTTGCCTACTCTTCTTACCACTGTTCATCTCTTAGAGGACTTAAGATATTAATTAAGAAGGCCATTACCTTTTAACACCAGAATACCTCTCCAGTATCACTTTCACTTATCTGAAACTCCAGTCAAGTTAAACTGTCTGATATTCCCTCTGTTTGTGCACATGTGTGCCCCTCTACCTAGAATAGACCTCTCACCCTTACTTCTGTATGTCCTTAAAGACTGGGCTCAGACGTCACGGCTAAAGAGTAACACCCTGACACCCCCTCCTCTCTTCTCTCAGGAAAAGTAATCTGTTTTGCCTCTGAATCTCCTTGACACCTTTTCTTTGCTCTTTCATGGAAATTTTCATTTCCTACCTGTTTTAGACATTACGGCCCTTCTGAGACCTGCTGGACTACTGTGAAGAGTTTGGGATTACATTAAAATGGGTCTTTGAAGATAAACAGCTGCTTAACAAGTATCCTGCAGGAGTATGCTATCCACATGACACTGGATACTGCTTTCTGCTTCACTTTCAGACCTAGGATAAAGTTTTGCTGGTCAGGAAATTCCAACAAGGGTTATATTAATGTTTTGGGGGGTTAGCTGCCAGTTGAATTATCCAGGCCCAGCGTTAGTATCTAGAGTTGAAAGCTTGGCTGTCCATGGACTGCTGGGACCCAGACCCTCCCTGTGGACAGACAAATTCAGAGCTCACAGCTCGTTTCCTTTGAACAAATTTTCCCTGGGGAAACACAGGCAACTCCTGTACCAAAACTTTGAGGGCTATCAGCTGTAGGTACTCCCACACCAAAGAGGCTTGCCTTTAACCTATTCCGATTCATCATTCATCGCGGTAAGTGCTCTTTAATTAAACCTAATCATGTTGCCTGGCAATAGTATGTCCCCTAAATAATGTATTTGGGGACCAGCTTCTCAGTTATGTGTCTCATAATTTATTAGCAAATTATACCAAAGCCTGGACTCTGTTTGAACTGCAGAGACTCAAGACAGCTAACTGGTGTCATCCCACTCAGTTCTTAAGATAATAACTCCGCAAAATCTGGACATTGTACAGTCAACAAGTTTTTACAGCTACTTAAAAAGTAATAATAATACATGAAGTGATATAAACCTTGTCAAGGTAATTTGCATTGATTGCCTTAGAAATCAGCTGTTAACATATGGCTTAACTCTATGACCATAACATTTGACATCTCTTGCAATGTAACTCTGACTTTAATCATCTTCCTGCCAACTATTAATAATCACTGGGACTCCTAACCTATCTTGCCCTCTATTTTCTTCAGTATTGTTTTATATAATCTCATTACGGTAAATATTTATCTGGTTCTAGGCAAAGAATTAATGGGATGATTCTGGAACTGAGCTGAAAACCTGTAATTTGACCTATACTTCTCAATTCTAAACAACTAACCATTTTAATTACTAGAAGACACCTCCCACCCCCATTCAGGTAGAAGACTAGCGAGTGTGCTTCAGGGCTCTTCTCTGAAAGAGAAAAACCTGTCTTTGTTTTGAATATTAATAAGGAAGTAGGTGTTGGTAGAGTACACAGATTGTTCTATTTGAATATTGCCCTGGGTGGCATTGCTACTCTTCTTTCCCCATCTCTCCCACTCCTTTTGAAGGCAATGAATATTCAAATACAAAGAATGATTGCACACTGGTAGGGAGATGAGTTTATTGAGTGTTATTATGCACATATTGCCTCTTTTTTAAACATTGCCAACAAATTATTATTACTATTAGTTTGAGCAAAAAAATTACAGACTCTAGAGGCTAGATGTTGTCTTAGAAGTTCTTTATTCTAAACTTCTGACTTTACAGCTGGAGAAACACACAAAGATAACATCAGAATTGTCTTGTGGAAAGGGCATACACTTCAGAGTCAGAAAAATTTAAGAGTCAGAGAAATTTGAAGTTGAATTTTATCTCTGCCACTGTGAATTTTAGCTTAACGCAATACCAATCCTCTCAAAGCCTCAGTTTTCTTATCTAATAACAGAGTTGTTCAGATGACTAAAAGAGATGAAGTGTGCAAATCACCTAAAATAATGGATGATACATAATATTCAAAATAGTGCTATTATTTTTTATAATTTTTATTCATGAAAAATTTTCTGTTGATAAACTGGTTGCCAACTGCTTTTACATGCCTTCTGTTTGTTATCCAGAATTTTTTTTCTCTTGTAAGATTATAAGACAAACTAGGTTTCAAGAAAAAGGCCCAAAGAAAGCCTGGAAGCAGGAGTGAACAAGAGAGTCCATTCATTCAGAACTGGAGGGAGAAAAGATCTGTTCTCTTGAAAAGTGAGAATAGCAACCTAAAGACAGGATCATTCATTTAATCCAGGAATGTCTCCTGAACACCTTTACCCGGCACCGACTGTGCTGTGTCCACACCTGGATGAAGAGGTGTATCTTACGACCCCTGAAAGGACTGCACAAGTTAGTGAGGCATAGGAATGGTGAACACTGAAACTGTAATGTGGTATAGGTCTATATTACAACAGAGACATGGAGAGAAACCTCTAAGGTCACAGAAAAATAGACCTTCCTTGAGTAATGGGGTATGGGAGTACACAGAAAGTGGAGTTGGAGGGAGGGGGAAGCTTACTGAGAACTCAGCCTATACTAACAAAACATTTAGTGAAAAATAAAGACTCGAGATTTGTTCTTAATCCTGTGGCCAAAGTGCCCACATCCGGGTTGACTAACAGAAGAAAACAGGCTAGTGAATATCTAAGAAAGGAAGTATTATGTGTATGGCCCTCGGCCAAGGGCTTTAAAATATGTAATCTTAAAATGCATTTTATATATCAATTGGTATACTATGATTGCTCACCTATATTTAATTTCTTCATAAGAACCCTAAAACCTGCAATAAATATTTCAGTTACAGGATATGACTGTGTTAATGGGTAATCAATTATCTGTGAAGAAGGGGAGCGGAAGACAGTGAAAAACTGTATGTTTTAGTTCGGTAATTGTCAGTGAGGTCCCTGGACCACCTACACACTTGTCAGACACGCCAATCTGTGACCTTTCCCCAGACCTATTGAATCAGAAATCTTGGTGATGGGAGTAGCAGTCTGTGTTACAAGGAGCCCTCCAGTGATATTGATAATCTGCTTCTTGTCAGGGTTCAGCAAATTACAGCCTGTGGATCTAATGAGGCCCATACCTGTTTTTCTGTCAATAAAATTATATTGAATACATGATTATACTAATTTGTTTATCATTGGTTATGGTTGTTTTTATACTGCAGTGGCAGAATTGAGTAATTGCAGACACCTTATGGCCTGCAAAGTCCAAATATTTACTACTTGGTTCTTTACAGAAAAAGTTGGCTGGTGCCTGCTTTACTCCTTAGGTACTGAGATAAGTGCCTAAACTAGATGTATAAGCAGATATTTGCTAATGAATTGAAGACCATAAGGAAAAAAATGAATATTTCATGTTTTTAAAAATCTTAACCTGTTATCTTTCCCTTTTAGTCAAGGATGCTATCTAAATGGGCCTTTTAGTTCAAATCTACTGACAGTCCCGAAGCAAAGGTCGTCATCTGTATCGTTAACTCACCATGTAGGTCTAAGAAGAGCTGGTAAGAAATCATTCTTTGTGACTTAAATATGGGAGGTCTCAAACTATATGGTAGTGCAGACTTTTCATTACCTATTAATAGCTGAGAATATATTTTCTCAGATATGAATAGAAACTATTTGTAGCTGAGAACAGGGTTTTCATTACCTATTCACAGATGAGATGGTTGGATGGCATCACTGACTCAGTGGACATGAGCTTGAGCAAACTCTGGGAGATAGTGAAGGACAGGAAAGCCTGGTGTGCTGCAGTTCATGGGGTCGCAAAGAGTTGGACACAACTTAGCGACTGAAGAACAACATTCATAGCTAATTTTGAATACCATTTCATGTGTTCTAAGTTAGCATAAAACTAAGCTGTTTGGGTTAGCTATTAGTTGACAATTTGCTCATTCATTTGTTAATTTTCGAACATACACTATGTATCAGGAACTTTGTTAGGCACTGAGGATTCAGGGGTAAAATAAAGAACTATGAAACCTGAATAGTTGCAGACAAAGAACAAAGGAAAACCCTCAGTAAAGGGCATTCTTTTGTAGCATGGTGATTGTAGAGGGAGAAAAATGAGTAGTGTGGAGTAGTAGGGAGAAATGTGAGTAGGAAAAATCCTGACTATATCCTATATCCTAATAAGCCACCCTTAGTAGAATCTTTGTCTGGGGGTGGAGATGGGGGCTGTTAATTGACATATTGTTAGTTTCAGGTGTACAACAGATGATTTGATGTTTGTGTATACTATAAAATGTTCACCATAATGAGTCTAGTTAACATCTGTCACCATAGTTGCAGATTTTTTTCTTGTGATGAGAACTTTCAAGATCTATTCTCTTAACTTACAAATACACAATACAGTATTATTAACTATAGTCACCAAAGATGATGAAATGGCATATTTCAAGTATTGCAAAAACAAAAATTGCCGACCTGAAATTCTTTATCCAGTGACGATATCCTTTAAAATTTAAGGTGAAATGACAGTTTTTTTATTCAAAAAAGGTAAAATGTATTACTTGTAGATGTGTACTACTGAGATTTAGCAAAGAAATTTCTTTAGGTAGGAGAAAAGTGATCCAGATTGAAGCATGAATCTGCAGGAATGAATGAAAAGCACTGGTGAGCCTAAATATGTGGGTGCATGAGAGAATATTGATCGTTAAAACAATGACTCCCTGCGGTTTGCATAATGCATAAAGAAGTATATGGCGGCAGTGGCATACAGGGTGGGGAGAGGGGTACACTGGCTGTACTAGCAGTGATTGAAAAGTACTAAAAATTTCTATTTCAAAAGAAACTCCTACTTCAAAGGTGTACATTGTAATATCCAGTGTGGCAGTCAAATAGATAAAAAAAGTGAAGTCGCTCAGTTGTGTCCAACTCTTTGTGACCCCATGGACTGTAGCCTACCAGGCTCCTCTGTCAATGGGATTCTCCAGGCAAGAATACTGGAGTGGGTTGCATGTCCTCCTCCAGGTGATCTTCCCAACCCAGGGATCAAACCTGGGTCTCCTGCATCGCAGACAGATTCTTTACCATCTGAGCCATCAGGGACAAAAATAGGAGCAAAAAACTAAACTGTTTCAGAATTTTGGAAGTTAACAAAAGCCAGAGAACACACTAGAAATCATCTGTACAAGAGGAACTTAATTACTGAACCTTGGTGAGGCATTGGGTTCTGTGACAGTTTAATTGAAGGCAGTTCCCAAACCCTCTCTCCCCAGCTCAGTGGTACTACAGCTAAAAGCCACTAGCTTTTCAGTCATTAGAGCCTGACCTCTTTAAAAGCTGCATTAAAAGCAACAACCTGAGAGTACAGTAAATGTTTTGTCCAAACTCACTGGAAAACGTCTTTGTTCCCAGGGCGTTGTGGATAATTCAGTTGACTGAGAGCTCAGCTCTCCAAAACAACAGTAACAAAAAACACCCACACCCTCTGTCAGCAACACTGTGAGTGGGTGAAGCTGTGATTTCAACTGAGGCAAACAAGAACTGATTGGAAATTTAAAATGAAATCCTGGACACTAGATGACCACAGGAAAGTGGAAAGCTCTGGCATGTGCCTGAAGATCTACTAGGCTGAGCACGTGCTCAGGAAAGATTGGTGAAAGGAGAAGGCCCTGGCTGCTCCTCTGGTAGCTGACCTTGAGGTGCTGCCCAAGCAGGAAGTAAAAGCTAAAGCTGTCTTGTAAACTGCCTGGAAATTTGTGAAGTTGTAACTTTTCAAACATATTCCCATTAACAGATGATGACACATAGGCAAGACATTTAAAGAAATTTTCTGTCTCATCTAAATCATACTGACCCACAGGTGACTTCTAAGAAGTCAAGCATAAATCAAAGAGGAAAGGGGGGAAAAAGGCATCAGAGCACTCAGTGGCTACACACCTCAGTGAAAAAAAAATCTACATTATGAGTCCAGGAGATCACTCAATGAATAGTCAGAAATAAAATGAACAGACACAAAATAAGCAACATAAACCTTGAGGGTGGGAGAGATCTGATACTAGAATAGTTACAGCATAGTATCTAAAATGTCCAGTTTTCAACAAAAAAAATTTATGAAGCAGGAAAAGAAACAAGAATTTTTTGCCATATAGACAATGAAAAACAGTCAACAGAATTTCCCTGAGTGAGCTTGGACTTTGGATTTAGCAATGGCTTTAAATTTGCTGGCATTATATCTTTAAAGAACTTCAGGAAACCATATCTAAAGTAAGAAGGGTATGACAACAATATCTCACCAAAGAAAGAATATAAAGAACTAGAAATTATATGATAAAATTAAAAAATAATTTAAATAATTATAAAATAATGACCACTTCTACTCAATATTGGGTTAGAGGTTCTACCCTGAGAAGTTTAGGTAAAAACAAATAAAAGGAAGTTGTAAAACTATTTGCTGACAACATCATCATATATTTATAAATCCTAAGAAATTCCTTAAAACCTATTACAACAAATAGATTAATCAGTGTGGCAGGATACAAAATCTGTATGCAAAAATCAATTACATTTCTATATACTAGCAATGAACAGTACAAAACAAATTAAGAATTCCATTTAAAGTTAGCATCAAAAAGAATAAAATGCTTTGGGATAAATTTAGCAAAATAGTGCAAGACTCGTACACTGAAAACTATAAAACGTTGTTGAAATTAAAGAAGACCCAAATATGATTTTGTTGTTGTTTGGTACTGCACGGCATGTGGGATCTTTGTTCCCCATCCAGAGACTGAATCTATGCCCCCAGCAGTGGAAATGTGGAGTCCTGTCAGGGAATTCCGGGGAAGACCCAAATAAATGGAAAGATATCCCATATTCATGGATCATAAGACTTGGTGTTGTTAAGAGGGCAATAGTCCTCAAATTGTTTTAAACTTACTACAGTCCTTAACAAAATCTGTGCTGGCTTCTTTGCAGAAATTTGACTGATCCTAAAATTCATGTCAGAATTCAAGGGACCCAGATTAGCCAAAACAATCTTTAGTAAAAAAGAAAAAAAAAATCGAGAGATTCACACTTGTAAATTTAAACTTGCTACCAAGCTGTGGTTATCAAGACACTGATGGACAATGACACTGGCATAAGGAAATTCCAAATCAATGAAATAGAATTGAGAGTCCAGAAATAAACCGTTACATGGCCAGCTGATTTTCAGCCAGGGTGCCACAGTAATCCAATGGGGAAGGAACAGTGTTTTTAATAAATGATGCTGGAACACCTGGATAGATACACACACGAAAAAGAGTGAATCTGAACCATACCTGTTATCATACTCAAAAATTAACCTAAAATGCTCATAGACTCAAATGTAAGTATGGAACCATAAAACTTGTAGAAGAAAACATAAGAGAAAATTTTTGTGACTTTGGATATTCTTAGATATGACACCAAAAGTGCAGTGCATGAATGAAAAAAATTGATAATAGGAATTCATTAAAATTAAAAACACTTGCACCTCAAAAGACACCTAAAGAGAGAAGACAATCCATAAGATGGGAGAAAATATTCGCAATTTATAATTTGACAACGAACTTGTATTCAGAATAGACAGAGATGTCTTCAGTTCAGTTCAGTCACTCAGGCATGTCCGACTCTTTGCAACCCCATGGGCTGCAGCATGCCAGGCTTCCCTGTCCATCACCAACTCTCAGAGCTTGCTCAAACTCATGTACATTGAGTCGGTGATGCCATCTAACCATCTCATCCTCTGTCGTCCCCTTCTCCTCCCTCCTTTGATCTTTCTCAGTGTCCGGGTCTTTTCCAGTGAGACAGTTCTTCACATCAGGTGGCCAGAGTCTTACAGAAGACATCTTACAACTCAGTAATAAAAACACAAGTGATCTCACTAAAAAATTGGTGAAAGATTTGAATAGATGTTTCCCCAGAGGAGTTATACCAGTGGCCCTTACCCACATGAAAAGATACTCAGCATTATTAGTCATTAGGGAAATGCAAATCAAAACCACAATGAACCATGACTTCACACCCACTATGGTGTCTATAATTCTCAAGGCAGTATAACAAGAATTGGAAAAATGTTCAGAAGTAGGAACACTCATACATCACTGATGGGAAAGTAAAATGCTACAGTTACTTTGGAAGACAATTTGGCAGTTCAGTACTTGAATAGAGAAATAAAATTGTGCTATATTCATACATACAATTTTATATGTCATTCAAAATGAATGAACATGTGAAATATCTTTTAAAAATGTTGAGTGAAGTAAGCAAGGCATAAAAGCATTTATACTGTCTGATTCCATTTACAAAGTTCAGAGAAAGGGCAAAACTAATCTAAATTGTTAAAGATATATATATGTGCTACAAATGTAAAGAAAGGCAAGAAAAACTGTACCATAATGTCAATGTAATGCTTTTCTTTAATGAAAGGGCTGAGAATTAGGCACTGGATGTGGGTTTCTGAACTCTGGCCATGTTTTGTATTTTAGCCTGAGTGGTGAGCATTCCTGTTACAACTTTTCTGTATGTTATACTTCACAGTTTAAAAGGTTTAGAATAAAAATGGTGAATCTGTGTTGTAGAAAGTATTTCTTAAGGGTTGCTAAGGTTTTTCACTACCATTTTGTCCTCTCCTCAAAAGCTTTTCTACGTTATATCAAATTTCTACCCTAAAATTAGTTTATCCTTTATTCTTCTCAGCCTGTTTGTCAGAGCTCTGGACACTCACTAGTACAATTAGAGAAAAGAATGCTGAAAATTGGAACTTTAGTCTCCAGTTAATAACTAACTTATTATTTTGACAGGCAAGATAGTTCCCCTCTCTCATCCTCAGTTTCTTCTTCTGAAACATTAAAGTGTTTGACCAGATTATTTATAAAACTCTTTTTTCAGCCCTAACATTATATGAAATTATAGGAGCCTCTAAACAGGTCAGTTTGATAGAACAGCAGTGGCAGCCCTGCATATGTAAAGTGAAAAATGCTGTTTAATTCACAGAGTTATTATGAAGATTAAATAAAAGAATACACATTGTATTTGTCAGGGTTTTCCAGAAAAACAGAACTAATAGGATGTTTGTGCATGTGTATATACCTATACATACATACATATATATTGGAGAGGGGGAGAGTGACTGATTGATTGATGGGGATTGGCTTGCCAGATTGCCAGGTCCAAAACGATTAGGGCAGGCTGCCAACCTGGCAATTGTAGCAGGAGTCAGTATTGTAGTCTTGACTCTGAAGGCAATCTGCAAGCAAAATTCCTTCCTCTCTGGAGGGGCTGAGTTTTTTCTCTTAAGGCCTTTAACAAATTGAATGAGGCCAGCCCACATTGCAAAGGGTAATCTGTTTTATTCCGTCTAGTGATTTAGATGTTAATCGAATCTGAAAAATACTTTCACAGCAACATCTAGACTAGAATTTAACCAAGCAACTGGGCATGATAGCCCAGCCAAGTTGACACACAAAATTAACCATCACACACATCTGTAACTATGTCTGAAAATACCATGATACCTTAATAACTGTTATTTGCTTTCCTCTCTGATTCTCACTTTACTTGAATCTTTTCTTGAAATAAAGTTTTAAATCTACCTACACCTCTCCAGCTACACCCTTAGTTGTATTAGTTGCCTTGAAGGCAACTAGCAAAGGCTCTTGAATAAATCAACAGGATTAGGGATGTATTTCTGAAGCACTTTTTTCCCCCCTTATTTTAACACTCACTTAGCACTTGTTTGCATTTTCCACTAGCCTTTTTTAGGTTTGTTGAACATTGTAGGGATGGCATCTTATTCTCTGTTGTGAAACCCAGCACATTTTCCAGCATATAATAGGCTCTCAAATACTTGTTGAATGAATGAATGAGCTGGAAAGATGTAGATTTTTTTTTTTAAGGGATCTTCTGTTGTGTTCATATAATTTTATCATATGCTCATATAATTTTATCATGCTCAACTTGCTCAGTGCTACTAAGAACTCTGTTTCTGAAATAAAAATGAATTTTATTGTATTGAAAAAATACAGTAAAGATGGTAAAAATGGATAATCAGGCTGGTAGGGACACAAAATGTGAAAGATAAAGATCAATATGGATTAGGAAAAACTGTGCCACACATTATTGTGGACACATGTTATTATTATGCACATTTTCCTCGTACTCTTAGTACTTACTACTATGTGTCATCCTGCCACAGGGTGTTTATTCCACAGTCATTGATGATAACAAATATAGCCTATATTCTGCCTGAATTCGTAGAATGTCTTTATGATAGCTCCATGGAGAAATCTAGTTTATCATTTAATTGTAAATACTTTGCTTTCTTTAAAGAAGGAGAATGCTCTTTATAAGTACCCAAACATAGACAATAAACAGATACATGCATACATAATATCTCTTTCTTCTCTTTCAATTTTTTAGGTGGTTTACCAAGCCTGAATTCTCCCAGTCATGGACCAGTGTCTGCTGGCTCTCCAACTAACCGATCACCTATAGAATTTCCTGATACTGCTGAACTTCTTACTAAACCAACTGTCATTTTACACAAATCTCTGAGCAATGCACCCAATTCACCAGATTTTTATCAGCAACTAAGAAATTCTGATAGCAATTTATGTAACAGGTAAGTTTCAAAATATAGGTTATTTTAATAAAGTACTCCTAGTTTTCTAGTTCTATATTATAACTAGATGATTAATACTATATCCTTTTCTTCATGTAGTAGTTTTTATTCTAAACAATGTTTTTCTCATTTCCCTGCTATTATTCATTTCCCAGCTAAATGATCTCCATCTAAAGGAAAATATAATGGTATTTTATCCATCATAAGATATCAGTAAATGTATGAAGATTATTTTAGTACTAATCATTTTATGTACCAATTTAGTACTTACTTATAGTACCCAGTTCATTTGGTGTTCATTTTCATTTTTGCTTTTACAGTAGTAACTGTTTACCTCTGATCCCAGGGTTACTTTCAAAATGTTATTTCCTTCACAGGGACAAAGTTGTTTTCTAGGATAAAGCCTATTAAGTTTATAGAGAGATTGGAACATTAGGGTATTTTGCAGTTGGGATCTTACAGTTTAAGAAAATAGATTTTCTGACTGTATTTAGATAAAAACAAAACTTGTCTCATTTGTCATATGTGCATATTTACCTGTTTTATTTTACAAGCTGTGGACATCAAATACTGAAATATGACTCAGCATCTGAACCAGAGTCCGGTACAGACCGCCTCAGGGGAGAGTCAGGTGAGACTGCAGATGTCCTGTGTCTCCAAGAACATTCTTAACATTACTTTTTAACGTGAATAAATGAGTTAAGATATACACCTTTAAAACGAAGATTACAATGTTTTATCTACTTTACAGAGGAGTTATTAGCAAATTATAAATAATAGATGGTGAAAGTATTTTGAAGGGTAAAACTGTGCTGTATAAATTAACATAGTCTTATGTTACAGTTAAGCTTCATAAATAGTGAAATTATATTAACATTGAAATTTAAATTGCATTATGTAAGCTCAGAAGGGTTTGCATACATTTTAATAATTACACAAAGAAATTGTTTTAAAATTTAGAAAGTTATATCATTCTGAAACGTACCCTCAAAAAAGGAATATTGTTGGTGATAAAATTATAGTTTTAAAATTTTAAAACACTGATGACCCATAAATCCAGTAACAGTTAACTAGGTAACTCAGAGCAACATACCTCCTGAAGGTAGCTAGAAAAGTTACAAACTGTTAATATTAGCAGCAACAACAATCTGCTTGAAGCCATTGAAGAACTAATAGGCTCCTCAGAATATCCAGTATGAGACCTGGAGGAGGATAGAGTCTAAGGAAGTGATAATCTCAAGTTTGGGGCTACCAAAAGGTGTTTGCTGCTTCCAGAGGGGCCAGTACTGATAGAACCAACAGTCCCTTTTGGTAGCTTCATGGGACAGCTTCTTGGGACTAGGGAGATAAAGATCAGAGTTGAAAGTTTGCCATGATAGGATTAGCTTGGTAAACTCTGCATCTTCAGAGTAAAGATAAGCCAGAAATAGATAGGCCCTTTCAGGGGTTACAGGTGAATGTCAGTCTCTTCACATACTTTAAAATTCACCCTTCTGTAGTGTATCATTTAATAGTTTTGGGGGTTTACATTTTAAAAGATTAAAAAACAGCAGCAAAGAACACCAATCCTTCACATACTTCCAAAAACTAGGAGGGCAGACTTCCCAATTCATTCTATAAATAAAACCAGTATTATTCTGATACCATAACTAGACAAAAGCATCACAAGAAAAGATAACTAGAGACCAACATTGCCAATATCCTTAACAAAATACTAGCACACTGAATCTTGCAACATATAAAATGTCATATTCATGACATTGGTATTTATACCAGGAATGCAAGGGTGGTATAGCATTTGAAAATTAATGAATGTAACACGCCCCATAAAGGGGGAGTGGGAAATCACATGATAATTAAATAAAAAACATTTGACAAAATCCAACACTCTTTCATGACGAAAACACTTGAACCAGTAGTATTAGGAAAGTTCTTCAACCTGATTACAGGCCTCTTTGAAAGAAACACAAATTTAACATCATCCTTACTGGAAAAAGACTGATGCTTTCCCACTAGGATCAAGAATAAAAGAAAGATTTTTTGCTTTAAACACTTCTATTCAATATAGTACTGGAGGTTCTAGCCAGAAAAATTTCTAGAAAGATAAAAAGATTAGGAAATCCTGAATGGAAATAAATAAAACTCTTCTTATTCACAGATCATTTGTTTAAAACTTCCAAAGAATACACACACACACCCACACAGAGTCACAAGAGACAAAATCAGTGTACAAAATCAACTGTATTTCTGTATACCAGAAATGAACCCCCATAAACTGAAATTAAGAAAACCTTTCTAGGACTTCCCGATTGGTCCAGTGGTCAAGAATCCACCTGCCAGTGAGGGGGTGTGTGTGTGTGCGTGCTCAGTTGTGTCCAAGTCTTTGCAACCCCATGGACTGTAGCCCTACAGGCTCCTCTATCCATGGAATTTTCCAGGCAAGAATACTGGAGTGGGTTGCCATTTTCTCCTCCAGGGGATCCTCCCAACCCAGAGATCAAACCTGGGTCTCCTGCATTCTAGGCAGATTCTTTACAACTACGCCACGGGAATTCCCTGGCCAGTGAGGGGTACACAGGTTCAATGCCTGGTCCAGGAGGATTCCACATGCCACAGGGAAGCTAAGCCCATGCGCCACAGCTACTGAAGCAAGAGAAGCCACTTCAATGAGAAGCTTATGCGCTGCAACTAGAGAGTGGCCCCCACACTCCAAAACCAGAGGCACTAGCAACGAAGAACCAGTGCAGCCAAAAATAAATAAAATTACCAAAAAAAAATTTCCACTTACAATAGTATCAAAAAGAATAAAGTTAGAATAAATTTAACAAAAATGTAGATTTATAAACTGAAAACTATAAAAGATTGTTGAGAAAAATTAAAGTCTAAATAAATTAAGAGATGTTGCAGTAGCAAACAGATTGGAAAAAACAGTACTTTTAACAGAGCTGTTCTTCCAAATTGATCTATAAATTCATCCCAATTCTGATCAAATTCCACTAGGCTTTTTTTTTTAAGTAGAAGTCGACAAGTTGGTGTTAAAATTTACATGGAAGTACACATGACCTAAAAGTCAAAACAATTTGGAAAAACAACAAATTTGGAGGACTGATACTACCTGATTTCAAAATTTATTTCACCTTCAAAAGATGCCAATAACAAAATGAAAGACAAACCACAGATTGGGAGAAAAATTTGCAGTTATACATCTGATAAAGGTCTTGTGTCTGTGATGTATAACTTTTACAGCTCAATAGTAAGAAATCAACTAACTCAATTAAAACACAAGCAAAAGATTTTATATTTTCTGTTGAAAGACTTTCGGTGAAGGATATGAAGAATATAGAGAGTGGGTAGTAAATACATGAAAAAATGATTAACGTCATTAGGGAAATGCAAATTAATATTATACTGAGATACCAGTAAAAAAGAATAGGCATAATCAAAAAGATAGACAATACCAAGTGTTGGCAAAAATGCAGAGAAATTGGAACCTTGTGCCTTGCTGATGGAAATAGAAAATGTTAAACCCTCTTCGGAAAACATTTTGACAGTTTCTTTAAAAGTTAGACAGAGACTTGCCTGGTAGTCCAGTGGTTCACAGGTTTGATCCCTCATTGGGAAACTTAAGATCCTGCATGCTGTGTGGCACAACCAAAAAAAAAAAAAACCAAAACACAAACAAACAAAAAAATAAGACATAAACTTACCATATCATCCAGCACTAACAAGGATAAGAATTTACTTGAGAAAAAATAAGAGCACTCAAAGACAGGATTGTGTCTTCTTATGACATCTTTATTCATGATAGTGCTAAACTGGAAATGATCCAAATGTTCATCAACTTGAACTGAATAAATATTGTAGGATTCTAATTAACAAAAAAAGAACAAAGTTCTGATATATGCTGCTATGTGTATAAATTTTAAAACATTATTTTAAGTGAAGAAAACCAAACTAAAAAAATAATACACTGTTTGATTCTATTTATATGAAATTCTAGAAAATGCAGATTTATAGTGATTATAGTTAATTGGAATAGCAGTTGCCTGGGAATAAGGTTTAACTGTAAATAGGCATGAGGATATTTTTTGAAGTCAACTTTAGTCGTGTCCAAGTCTTTGTGACCCCATGGACTGACTGTAGCCCACCAGGCTTCTCTGTCCATGGGATTCTCCAGGCAAGAATACTAGAGTGGGCTGCCAGGCCCTCCTCCAAGGGATCTTCCCGAACCTCCTGCATTGGCAGGCGGGTTCTTTAACCACCTAGCCCCACCTGGGAAGCCCCTTTAGAGGTGATGTGTATGTTCTAAAACTAGATTGTCATGCATAGAGAACAGACTTTTGGTTGCCAAGAGAGAGGGGATTGGGGTAGAGATGAAGTGGGAGGTAGGTTTTAGCAGATGTGCAAAGTATTCTATATAGAATGGGTAAACAACAAGGTCTTACTATATAGCACAGAGAACAATATTCAGTATCTTATGGTAAATCATAAGTGAAAAAAGAACTCTAAAAGAATGTAGGACTTTCCTGGCAGTCCAGTGTTTTAGGATGCTGTACTTCCACTGCAGGGGCTGCAGATTAGATCCCTTTTGGAGGAACTAAAATCTTGCCTGCTGCTGGGCCAAAAAAGTTTTTTTTAATTTAAAAAATTAAGAAAATAAAGAATAAATATGAATAACAACCACTGCTTTACAGCAGAAATTAACACACCTTGTAAATCAACTGTACTTCAATAAAAATGAATGAGTAAATAAGCCTAGTTTTTCTGAAAGTCAACTCAAATAAGTGCTCTTAAAAACACTTAAAAAACATTTTATTTTTAAAAAATCCCTACATATTTAAAAAATAAATAAACCTGAGGTTTGTGACTTGATAAATTTTCATACATCTAATATACACATCTAATCAGCATGCAGATCAATAAAATATTCCCAGCACCTCAGAAATTCCTCCCATGTCTGCTTCCAGGAATTGCTCCCCAAAAGATAATGTTTATCCTGTCTTTCAGTATTCATGTGTATCAATTTTGATATGTTTTTTTAACTTTTCATAAAGAGAATCACAGAGTATACCTGAGTGTCTTCCTTCATTTGACATTGTATTTTTAAAAACTCTATTGATGCATGTGGTTGTAGTTTATTCTTTTTGCTCTGC
The DNA here is from genome assembly GCF_963930625.1 of Muntiacus reevesi. NCBI lineage: Eukaryota > Metazoa > Chordata > Mammalia > Artiodactyla > Cervidae > Muntiacus > Muntiacus reevesi. Next base: position 54,247,159 of record NC_089257.1, read on the forward strand.
AGTGTTCAATTGTGTGAATACACTGCAGTTTATTTATTTTACTGTTGATGGGTTTGGGGAAAGTTTCTTGTTTAGTCTATTACAAATAGAATGAATATGAATATTTTTTTGTATATGAATGAATGCTATTAGCCACCAAAGCTGCATCCCATTTCCATGTAATTTGGGGAAAAGAACATTATTAATGACATTAGCAGCAAAATAATTCATGACATTGTTTTAATTTTTAGATGTGCCTTAATCTCATCCATAATTATGAGTTTAGAATTTTCATATACAAAAACTCAAATAATTTCAAGTATTAGGAATTGTTTACATGAAATTGGTTTAAAAAAAGTTCCTATTGAGAGGGACTGACATTTTCAGTTTCTCATTTTTACAGTGAATATTCACCCATCTCTTTCATCCATGAGTAGCTATATCAGGTGAAACACTGTCTGAGTACAAGGTACCTATGCCAAATGGTCCAGCAAGATACAACTTAATTGTGTCAGTTTAGACTGAATGCCAGTATGGTTCAATTTATCCGAATATTTTTTACAAACTTTTCCTATAAAGTTGTTCATATAGGACACGTTTTATTCTTGTTTATTACTTTATATATGTTTTGAAAGGTGATGAAGAAAATGCCATTTTCTCAAAAGCATCATTCAGCTTTACCGAAGCTCAACAAGAAGTGGAAACAGAAAACAGAGACTTCAGAAAATTACTTCGGGAAGGTGATAATCACCTAAAAGAAGCAGCACAGAATGAAGAGCAACCAAATGTAAAAGATAAACTTTCAATATGATTATGTTAAGGTGAAATATATTATTAGTTAGTACTAAGTTTATTATTTTTTGCCCAGAACAAGGTTTTTAATACAATAATTTTCTTAAAGTTTTTACTGAAAAGTTGCTGTGACACCTGAAAGAAAAATTTCTTTAAATAAATGAGGGGTTTGGGATTAACATATACAGACTACTATATATAAAATAGATAAAACAACAAAGACCTAAAGTATAGCACGGGGAACTCGACTCAATATTCTATAATAACCTATATGAGGAAAGAATCTGAAAAAGAATAGATATATGTGTATGTATAACTGAATTACTTTGCCATACATCTGAAACTAACACAACAGTGAAAATTAACTATATTCCAATATAAAATAAAAATTGAAAAAAAGGAAAATCTTGAATAAAAAAAATTAAAACTCATCATCCTAGAACTGAGTGCATTCATTTTTAAATGAACACATTTCTTTAGTTTTATAGTCAATATATTCTCTATGCTATTATTTTCATCATATATGTTACACTGAGACAATAAAGTATGTGCAGTAATTAAAAACAATGAAAATAGTCTACTATAATCATAGGATTTTTTTTCTTAATTTTTTTTTCAAAATTCAAGCTTTTTAGGGGGGAGAAAATTCATCCATTTCCTTTGAGAAGTTATCCTAGTAACAAACGTCAGTATAAGGATCTAAGTTTCTCTCTACTATGTTATCCTGTGATCTCTTTAACTTCCAAAATGAAAATAATGAATTTTAGATTTGTGTAGTCTTTTGAAAATAAAATATTTTTATTTATAAAAGTAGTATAATAATGTAAGTCTTTTGATGCCTAGAAGACATGTTTATATTTGTCGGGAGATAACATTCTACAAAGAAAATTATTAGGAAGTACGGTTTATATTTGAGAATAACCATTATAGAAAATAATATTGACCATATTTTATTCATTTTTAAGTGTTCTCATTTAGCTGCAGATATAATATTTATAAAAGGTAAGGTTAAGTTGGTTTGGTTTTTCTCCCCCCACATGTACAGATTGAACAAGCATCACAGGATGTGATTTTAATAGAAGATTATGACTCATTAATAGAAAATATGAGTAACTGGAATTTTCAAATTTTTGAACTTGTAGAAAAGATGGGAGAGAAATCAGGAAGGATCCTCAGTCAGGTTTGTTTCATATCTCTACTGCTTTAATTTTTCCTTGAATCTTTATAAAAAGCAAACTCTAAAGATTATAATATTGGTTTACATATAAATTCAGCATTGTTCACTGAATTATTTTTTTCACAAATAAAGTTTTCAGTAGAAAATTTGAAAAGAGAAACCTAAATATGTAAAGTCATATATATATATAAGCACAATCTATTATAAGGTACGTATAATTTATGTATATATGAAAAGTAGTTTATTTGTCCATAATAATGGGATTTAATTTATACTAAAGAAGTAATAAAGATTCACTTTTTATTGAATCTTAAGATTTAAAAGGACAGGAAAGGTGATCTAGTTCTTTGGACTGAAACTTCAGTTCAGTTGCTCAGTCGTGTCTGACTCTTTGTGACCCCATGAACCGCAGCACGCCAGGCCTCCCTGTCCGTCACCAACTCCCAGAGTTCACCCAAACCCATGTCCATTGAGTTGGTGATGCCACCCAACCATCTCATCCTCTGTCGTCCTCTTCTCCTCCTGCCTTCAGTCTTTCCCAACATCAGGGTCTTTTCAAATGAGTCAGCTCTTCGCATCAGGTGGCCAAAATATTGGAGTTTGTGCTTCAACATCAGTCGTTCCAATGAACACTCAGGACTGATCTCGTTTAGGATGGACTGGTTGGATCTCCTTGCAGTCCAAAGGACTCTCAAGAATCTTCTCCAACACCACAGTTCAAAAGCATCAATTCTTCGATGCTCAGCTTTCTTTATAGTCCAACCCTCACATCCATACATGGCCACTCGAAAAACCATAGCCTTGACTAGATGGACCTTTGTTGACAAAGTAATATCTCTGCTTTTTAATATGCTGTCTAGGTTGGTCATAACTTTCCTTCCAAGGAGTAAGCGTCTTTTAATTTCATGGTTGCAGTCACCATCTACCGTGATTTTGGAGCCCCAAAAAATAAAGCAGCCACTGTTTCCCCATCTATTTGCCATGAAGTGATGGGACCGGATGCCATGATCCTGGTTTTCTGAATTTTGAGCTTTAAGCCAACTTTTTCACTCTCCTCTTTCACTTTCATCAAGAGGCTCTTTAGTTCTTCTTCACCTTCTGCCGTAAGGGTGGTGTCATCTGCATATCTGAGGTGATTGACATTTCTCCCAGCAATCTTGATTCCAGCTTGTGCTTCCTCCAGCCCAGCGTTTCTTAGGCTTCATCTTTTTCACCTGTCTTCCTGTGCTTTACCCAAAGCCAGGTGGTCCACTTTATGCTGGAACCATGGAAAAATGCTTCCTCTTTACCACCCAGACTCAAGGTTCTTCCTGACGGGTCCACACAACAGGGTCAGATTAACCTTCCTGAAATATCACTGTCATTTTAACTCCAAAGTATCTTATTCATGAAATGAGAGAACACAAGGATAAAATATGTGAAAAAAACATAATTTTTCACATTGAGTCGGAGAAGGCAATGGCACCCCACTGCAGTACTCCTGCCTAGAAAATCCCGTGGACGGACGAGCCTGGTGGGCTGCAGCCCATGGGGTCGCTAATGAGTCGCACACGACTGAGTGACTTCACTTTCACTTCTCACTTACACGCATTGGAGAAGGAAATGGCAACCCACTCCAGTGTTCTTGCCTGGAGAATCCCAGGGACGGGGGAGCCTGGTGGGCTGCTATCTATAGGATTGCACAGAGTCGGACATGACTGAAGCGACTTAGCAGCAGCAGCATCACATTGAGTAATTTAGGGTCAGAAATGTGATAAATATATTGTTCTGACATCTTTTTAACACCTAGGGCTATACTAGAATACAATTCATAAGCCCTTTGATAAATTGTGACTGAAAAGCTGAAGGGAAGAGTGGAAAATTTTTAAAATTAGGACATGATATGTTAATTGTTCTCTGGTTTTCAAGGGCTTTTGGGGTAGTATCTTCCTTCATGTTTTGGAAAGAAATCATTGTAGGGAAATTTCTAAAATTATTAAGTTAGAGACATATACATGGTTAGCTTTGCCAATGCAAATCACAAAACATACTCAATTAGAAATAGAAATTCTGATTTTTAAAGTGTACTTTCTTTTAATTGTCATTTAGGTTGTGTATACCCTATTTCAAGACACTGGCTTATTGGAGATATTTAAAATTCCCACTCTACAATTCATGAACTACTTTCATGCTTTAGAAAATGGTTATCGAGACATTCCTTGTAAGTATTATATATTATTTAACTTGATATAACTGGTTTTGAAATTCCTTGTAAACCCCCTTTAGTGGTCCCTTAAACACTTTTTAAATTGCATGTTTGGAAGAATTGAAAAATAGTAATTTAAAAAGAAAATCTACATCCTCCTACCCAGAGTTAACTGACTGCTGTTAACATTTTGGTATATTTCCTTCAAGACTTTTTCTTATACATATACTTATTTTTTATGAAGTGAATCATACTATTAATACCTATTTATAGTCTGCCTTTTCACATAATTATATAGTATGAGCTTTCTGTGTTAATAATTATTTATATGAATACCTTATCATTTCAGATGTTTGGTAACATTGTCGTGAGTTTCCTAAATTTCTTATTTTAAAATGTTTAAAATTTACCCACAGAATTTGTTTTTTAACTGTGTCCTGACTTGTGGAATAATTTTTAATGGCAATTTAATTTTATGATAAAATAGAATTTTAATTTTATATTAGGAAAAGATACAATTTTCTTTATGTGTTGATTCATTCTACACTTAACCTCCAGGGGGACATTCTTTGGAGAAATAGCCACTTATTCTTAAATTGGCATGATTCATTAATAATAGTGATGCTTAATAATTTAATGTGCATTATATGTATTATAGTTATCACAAAGTATGTATTTTGAAAAGTGGCTGATTTTACAAATGGAATAAGATGATACTTTAAGGTGTACCTCAAGATCAGAGGAATGGGAAAAAGAAAGCCACGGTGGGGAGTCTTCACTGTCACGTCCAGTTAGGATATACTGGTTAAGATAAAGACTCTCTGGGGACTTCCCTGACAGTCTAGTGGTTAGGACTCCATGCTTCCACTGTGGTGGGCATGGGTTCCATCCCTGCTCCAGGAACTAGATCCTGCAAGCTAAATGGCATGGTCCAAAAACAAGCAAAGTTCCCTTAAGTAAATTAGCCCTGGTTATGATGCCTTTTCTTTGATCCCTGTACTGCGTTTTCATTGTATACGTGAAAGTTTATAAAAGAGACATCAAGAAACTTGATAAAATAAGATGAAACAAAAACCTAATTGTTGGAAATTATTCTAAGCCATATGTTTTATTTAGGAGGATACAGTGAGACTAGAAAGTACTTTTAAAAATGTCCTATGTTAAAAATAACAAAATGACCATTTCTGTAAAACATTTTGGTGACTTTAGATCACAATCGTATACACGCCACAGACGTCCTACACGCTGTCTGGTATCTGACAACACGGCCCATTCCCGGCCTACAGCAGATCCACAGTGATCATGGAGCAGGAAATGAAACAGGTACTCCCTTCTACTAATCTTTCCTTAAAGTATTTCATTAGGCATCATAAATCTAACTATCTCATTTCATTATCTCTGTTCCCTTAGCATTTTTATTAAGTAACCTTTGGTATATATAAAGCGAATGGGAAATCATTCAGTCGTGTCCAACTCTTTGCGACCCCATGGACTGTAGCCTACCAGGTTCCTCTGTCCATGGGATTTTACATGCAAGAATGCTGGAGTGGGTTGCCATCTCCTTCTCCAGGAGATCTTCCCAACCCAGGGACTGAACCTGGGTCTCCTACATTGTAGGCAGATGCTTTACCGTCTGAGCCACCAGGGGTTTATATAAAGTATTATGTAAATTTTGATGAATGCAAATTGGGAAACTTACTATCCATCTGAAGATTCAATACTACTCAATTTACCATGTTTCTTTTCTGTGTCCCACCCTGCTGCTTCTTCACTGAGATAGCCAATATCCTGAATATTGTGATAATCTGTTTTGCTTTTCTTTCAATTCTTGTTTTTCCTGTTTTAGGTATATCATGTAAATTTAAAATATGTAACATTCCCAACAGATGGGGACATGTTTAAAAGCTTCACATAAGTATTTAAACAGTGATATTAAAAAAAAATTGTTAACATTCAAATTTTGTTTCTTTTTCATAAATATAACTGTATTTATGCAAATGTGATAAAATATAACATTCACAGCTCTCTTATTCTAGTTTATAAAAGAGGGGAGAAAACTTCTATCTAGTGCTTTCACTGCCATGGCCTGGGTTCAATCCCTGATCAGGGAACTGAGATCCTGAAAGCTGTGCAGCCAAAATTTTAAAACATTGAAAAAATGAGAGGAGAAATACTCCAGTAAGAAATACACACACAAAAAAAGAAAAAGAAAAAAAAAAGAAATACACACAAATCAGGACAGAATTTGCCCAGTTACAAATGCCTGAGAATTGTTATCATACAAATCAGTTTAAAGGTCTCGGTCTTAACCACTTCTTCACATTCTTTGGTGGTTTAGTCTAAAGTACTACGCCATTGTTTGATGGATTTGCCTTATGTCACTGATTCATTTTTGTCTGCTATCCATATTTACTTTCATAGTGTTCTTCCTTCTTTCCAGTAGTTCTGTGCTTCCATAAGAGATCATTTTCTTCAGCCTTTTTGTTTGTAGATATATTTATTTTATCCTGGAAGAATGCATCTTTATTCCAGCACATTTGTAGATATCATTATATCTTTTGACATCTGTAATATCTGTTGACAAATCAGCCATAAGTCTTATTTCTCCTTAATGGTAGGTACTATGTCTCTTTTCTCTTTGCTATTGGTTTTTAGCATTTTGTCTATGGTACACTAAGGTTATATTCTTTGTATACATCTTATTTGGGGGTTCAGTGAACTTCTTGAATATATTGATTAATGTCTTTTATTGGTTTCTATCATACTCTTCAGAATTTTTTCAGCCTTCACTCACTGCCCAATTCCAAAGCTGCCTCCACATTTTTAGATATTTGTTACAGCAACACTCTACCTCCAAGTGCCAAAATCTGTATTATTTTCCTATGGCTCCTGTAACAAATTACTACAGACTAAGTTGTTTAAAATGATACAAATTTGGGGGATTCCCTGCCAAAGTGGTTAGGACTCTGTGCTTTCACTGCAGGGGGCACAGGTTAGATCCCTAGTCAGGGAACTAAGATCCCACATACCATGGGGTGTGGTCAAAAACAAAACACAAATGTATTAACTTATTACTTATTATTCTGGATCCAAAAGTCTGAAAAACGTTCAACTGGGCTAAAATCCAGGTGTCAGCAGGACTTCATTGGTGTTGCCAATGAAGAATGTTTCCTTGCCCCCTCCAACTTATACAAGCCACCTGCATTCCATGGCTAATGGCCCCTTCTTCAAAGACAGCAGCATAGCATCTTCAAGTATGTCTCTGACCCTGACCTTTTCATCCTTCAAAGGAATTAGCAAAAAGTGGTACAACTATAACCTTGGTTTTCTGTCCAGAGTACACATTCCTGACAGTGAATCTTTCACTTCTAGTATTTTTTGCAGTCTGGACAGGTTGAGAATTTCCCAGATTACCAAATCCTGGATCCTTCTTGCTTAGCAATTCTTCCTCACTTTCCTCTTACATTTTATTTCAAACACTAAGAAAGCAGGCTTATCTTTAATACTTTCCTTGGATATCTCCTCAGCTAAATATCTAAGTTCATTGTTTACATGTTTTGTATCCCATGAATACAGTTCAACCAAGCTTTCTGCTACTATATTAAAATGACCCCTTTCCTTATTTTCCAATAATGGGTTCTTGGCAGTATCTTTAACAGAAGTTTTCTACCATCACCCTGTTCAAGATGATTTGAGTATTCCCTAAGGCAACGTCTGTTTTCTGTGCTCCTCATTTCCTTCTGAGTTCTTACTAGCAGTGTTATAAGTCCTTATACAATATTACGGAATAAAGTATATGTAGAAGACAGTTTTCTTTGGAAAACCAAGTAGCTGCTGAAATGGAAAATTGTGGTAGAAACAGACTATGAGGACTATGAAATACACTGCTTTATTCTGACTACAGTGGAGAATAGAAAAAATGACTATGCCACCAAAGTAACAGCCACAAAAGCAAAAATAAACAAATGGGACTGCATCAAACTAAAAAGCTTCTACACAGCAAAGGAAAAAATTTAAAAAACGAAAAGGCAACCTGCAGAATGGGAGTAAATATTTGTAATTCATATACTGAGTGTAAGGGGTTAATATCAAACATACATAAAGAACTTATACAACTTAATACCAAAAAACAATCCAATTTTTAAAAAATGGACAGGGAAACACAAATCAAAACCACAGTGGGCTATCACCTCACACTTGTTAGAAAGGCTGTCATTAAGACAAGAGGTAAGTTTCAGCCAAGATGTGGATATAAGGGAACACTTGTGCACTGTTGAAGACAGATTGGTTCAGCCACTGTGAACAGTAGTATGGAGATTTTTATTTCTCAAAAAAATAAAGTAGAGCTATCATATGAAGGAGCAATTTCTGGGCATATATCCAAAGGAAACGAAGATAGAAGTTTGAAGAGATATATACACTTCCATATTTATTACTGCATTATTTATAATAGCCAAGACATGGAAATAATCCATGAATGGATAAAGATGTGTGTGTGTGTGTGTGTGTGTACATGTACACACAATGGAATATTATTCAGCCATGAAATAGAAGGGAATCATGCCATTTGCAGCAGATGGGCCTTAACGGCATTACGCTGAACAAAGTATCAGACACTTTATGATGTCAGTTACATATGGAATATAAACATGCTGAACTTGTAAAAACAGAGAATGTAATGGTGGTTACCAGAGGCTGGGAGTGAGGGAATTGGGGATATGTTGTTTAAGGTTACAAACTTGGAGCTAGTAGGTAAATAAGTCCTGGAGAGCTAATGCACAGCATAGTGGTTATAGTCATAAATACTACCTTAAAAAGTTCAAAGTTGCTGAGAGACTATATCTTAATTGACCTCACCTCAGGAAAAGAAATGATAATTATGTGGTGTGGTAGAGGTGTTAGCTGATGCTACAGGTGGTAATCATATTGCAGTATACAAATATATCAAATCAACACATTGTATACCTTAAATTTACACAGTGTTTTGTGTTAATTATATTTCAATAAAAAAAAAAAAAGAAATGAAATAAGAAGTTTAGAGTTTGAATGAATGGTTAGAGAACCAGATAGTTAAAAGAATTCCTTGACTTCTCTGGTGGCTAAGTGGTAAAGAATCTACCTGCCAGAGCAGGAGACTTGAGTTTGATCCCTGATCCAGCAAGGGCCCCACATGCCACCAAACAGGCTTGTGCGCCACAACTTCTGTGCCTGCGCTTTGGAGCCAGGAGCTGCCTCTGCTGAGCCCCGCTGCCACAGCCGTGGAAGCACACACACTCCGCCCGTGCTCCACAAAGAGACGCCACTGCGAGAAGCTGGGGCGCTGCAGCTAGAGGGTAGCCCCTGCTCACCACAACTGGAGAAGGGCCCGAGTAGCAGCGAAGAACCAGCACAGACAAAACCAATTAAATAAATGTTTTAATGAAAAAAAAAGGAATTTCTTAATTATTATAGTAGTAGGATCATAACTTCTGAAAACATAATCCAAAGTTTGATCCTGAAGTTACCTGAAATTCAATGCAAGTTGAGTTCATGGCCTCAACTAGGCCTCTTATGTTAGAGCTGTGGTATTGATTGGAAAAGAAAGGACCCTTATAATTGGAAGGAGAATATTTGAGTCGATTTCAAGAAATCTGATTAGCCTGAACCTCTCATATCTTGCTGTACCTCTATGCTGAAAAACAATCATTTCTCCTTGTGTTGGTTGCCTGGAGACCTTGTAACAACCTCACCTGAGACTCTTGATTTATAGATCTATGCTAGTTCACCTCTAAATCCAGTCCGACCACCTCTTATTTCTTTGTGATCGATAGTTAAACTCAGATCTGCCACAATCTTAAATCTGAATACCAAAATAATTTCCTAAATTTATATTGGCAGAAACCTGAGGAACATATATGGGAATGAATTTTAAGTGTTTACAGCAAGACAAAGGAAGGTAATGGTTGATCATTCTGAATTTATTGATGTTGGTATACCTATTGGAAATGTGGGTTCTTTTCACTTTGGGGCGGTTATGAATAAATGCTGCTATGAATATTCATCTACCAGCTTTTGTGTGGGTTTATGTTTTCATTTCTCTTGGCCATCTACCTAGTTTTATGGAATTGCTGGGTCATAAGGTGACTCTGTGATTAACATCTGGAGGAACTACCAAACTGTTTTTCAAAATGGTTGCACTGTTTTACATTCCCACATGCAGTGTATGAAGATCCCAATTTATTATTATAATTAATAAGTTAATACTAATTTATCTGCCATTTATCATTATCTGTCTTCTTGATAGCCATTCTATAGTTGTTGTGAAGTGGTATCTCACTGTGGCTTTTTTGATTCACATTTTTCTAATAGCTAATGATGTTGAGCATCTTTTCATGTTTTTTAGGTCATATGTATATATTTGTCCTTTGTCCATTTCAAAATATGGTCATTTGTCTTTTCATTATTGAGTTGTAGAAGTTTTTTATATGTTCTGGATACAAGTGTCTTATTAAATTTATGATTTGCTGCTATTTTCTCACATTGTGTTATCTTTGCACTTTTTTGATGATGTCTATCAAAGCATAAGATCATGGCATCAGGTCCCATCACTTCATGGTAAATAGATGGGGAAACAATGGAAACAGTGGCAGACTTTATTTTCTTGGGCTCCAAAAATCATTGCAGATGGTGACTGCAGCCATGAAATCAAAAGACGCTTGCTCCTTGGAAGAGAAACTATGACAAACCTAGACAGCATATTAAAAAGCAGAGATATTACTTTGCTGATAAAGGTCTAGTCAAAGCTATGGTTTTTCCAGTAGTCATGAATGGATGTGACAGTTGTACCATAAAGAAAGCTGAGCGCCAAAGAATTGATACTTTTGGACAGTAGTGTTGGAGAAGACTCTTGAGAGTCCCTTGGACTGCAAGGAGATCAAACCAGTTAATCCTAAATGAAATCAATCCTGAATATTGATTGGAAGGACTGATGCTGAAGCTGCAATATTTTGGCCACCTGATGTGAAGAGGTGACTCATTAGAAAAGCCCCGAATGCTGGGAAAGATTGAAGACAGGAGAAGGGGATGTCAGAAGATGAGATGGTTGGATGGCATCACCAGCTAAATGGACATGAGTTCGAGCAACTCTGGGAGATGGTGAAGGACAGGGAAGCCTGGTGTGCTGCAGTCCATGAGTTCACAGGGTCAGACACGACTGAGTGACTGAACAACAATCAAAGCATAAGGTTTTCAATTTTGATGAAGTTTAATTTATCTGATTTTTTCTTTCATTGCTCATGCTTTTGGTGTCATATCTACAAAGGGTGTGTGTAACTTGAAGAGGTCATGAAGATTTACTATGTTTTCTTCTAAGCATTTCATAGTGCTCTTAAGTTTAGGTCTAGGGCCCACTAAAACTAATTTGAGGGGATGAAGTAAGGAAGAGGTCTAACATTCACTCTTCAGCATATGGAAATCTAGTTGTCTTGGCACCATTTGTTGAAAAAATTTCTTTATGTATTCTACACATGATTGGTTCCTAAATGCTATAACATCATTTCTGCCTTTTAAGATGTGACATTAAATGAAACAACATGTATGAAAGTGCCTTATATCATGCAAGGCATAGTTGGCTCTCAACAAGGTCTTGGCTCCCTTATCCAAAAATCAATTGACCATAAATATAAGGATTTATTTCTGGACTCTCAGTTCTGTTCCATTGATCTATGTATCTATCCTTATGTAATTACCACACAATATTTTGTTACTAAAGCTTTGTGGTAAACTTCAAAATTATTCTTCTTTTTCAAGATTGTTTTGGCTAATCTGATTTCTTTCATTTCCATATGAATTTTAGGGCCAGCTTATATATCTCTTGTACAAAAAAGCCAGCTGGGATGTTGGTAGGAGTATGTTGAGCCGTAGATCATTTGAGGGAGTATTGCCATCTTAACAATATTAAGTCTTCTGAATCATGAACATGGATATTTTTCTACTTATTTGTCTTCTTTAATTTCTTTCAACAATGTTTTTTACTTTTCAGGATACAGGTCTTTCACTTCTTTTGTTAAATTTACTCCTAAGTATTTTATTCTCTTTGATGCTAGTATAAATGGAATTGCTTTCTTGGGTTCATTTTTTGATTATTTATCACTAGTATGGAGAAATAAAATGGATTTTTTGCATATTGATCTAGTACCCTGCAACCTTTATGATCTCATTTTTAGTTTAATACTTTTCCAGTGGATTTCTTAGGATCTTTCTGTATACAGAATCATATCATTTACAAATAGAGATAGTTCTGCCTCTTCCTTTTCAATCTCTAATGCCTTTTACTGAGGCCTCCTTTTAAATGGAATCTTGTAGTTATGTTTAGTTGTCTGGCCATTTAGTTGTCTTGCCATGTATTTTCTTTTTTATTCTAGTAATTTCACATTAAACATACACAGACTAATGTATTAAGATCCTAATATGTCAATTATAGGTATATACTGAGTTTAAAAGGAGTTTTTGCATTTTTTGATATTATATATATATAATCTAAATTCTAGGGGCACTACAGAATGCATATAATGCAGAAAAAATTGAAGTTGTCACTCTGATATTGGTAATTTAAATCTTATTAGAAACTTAAATGTTTAAATATATCTTTATCCATACATTTAAGTATCTTGTTTTTACTTTTTATAATTATTTTTAAAAGCTCTAGTGTGGGTAATTCTAAAACTCAATTTAGGTGCAAAATATAAACAGCATGAAAATAATTAGGTATCTTTATAATTATCAGTATTGTGTATTTATGTTATTATGTTAAAAAAAATCCTTGTGATTGAAAATAGTAAGTGAACTAAATCATGATAAAGTCCTTTTGGACTTTGACAAGCCAGGACATTATTCTAAGTTTCCCCTGCTGAACACAACCAATGAAATTTTGTATCTAATATCTTTGTGGTTTTTTTTGCTGTCTACTCACAATATACTTTATTATTTCCTTCTTAATACTTTAAGATATCTTTAGCAAAAACAATTTGAGTGACCATCTAAATAGGTATAGCCACCAAATTACAAAAAAAAGGAGAAACAAATGGTGAGGTGTTAAGGACACCAAAAGCACATTGGTGATATTAAAATTATTGTTTCTAACTAGAAGATACAAAGAATTACACTGACTGAATCATTCCTCAGTTTTCCATACCTTTTCAGTTTTCAGAGTTTTTCTTTACAGTATTTTATAAGGGGCTTCATCGAAGGAAAAAGAAGAGGAAGTAGTGTAGTCAGGGTTACAAATGAAAGGAAATCTATTTGGGTAAGATTTGAAAAGCATGCATGTTGAAATGCTTACTTTGTTAATATATTAAATTCCTAAATCTCTATAGTGTTTCATGTAATTTTATTCTCTAGATTGTTTTCTCCTATTACTCTGGCCATTATGTTTAAACTTTAAATAACAAAAGTTTAGAAAATCAGAGGTTTTTAAAGATCACCACTAGCTTGAGTTAACAGAGCATCATGAGAATCCTGTCATGTCGTGTTTAACACTGCTTCTCTCTGTTAGCATGTATGTTGGAAATAGTATACTATTTTATGTCCATGTTTAGAGAGTATTTCTTAGGTAAGTCAACAAATAAGATGATCATATTACCTTTGGGAAGCTCCTTAGCCTGACTGTAACAATTTTATATGTAATGCGCTTTTATTTTGCTTGTTCCTCAGCAATTAACCCTGAGCGAATTGCTTACATTTCTTCGAGGAGCTGCTCGATTCCAGATGAGAGCTATGGCTGCCTTTCTTCAAACATTCCTGCGCTGGAATTGATGGCTCTGTATGTGGCAGCTGCCATGCATGACTATGACCACCCCGGACGGACAAATGCATTCCTAGTGGCTACCAATGCCCCTCAGGTAGGAAACAACTTTTTCAGAAAGTCTAAGGAATGATTCTGAAATTTTACAGCCAGCCTACATTTCCCTTTGCACACCATTCTTCAGTTGAAGCATTTTGCCGTTGGATAAAACACATCAATATGACATGTGCTAAAGAGTTAGGGAAAGATCTTCAACTGGAAGATAAATAAAATATTCCTGAAAGAGTAATCCACTGTTTTTATGAAATTCTGGAGTCCTGTGCTGTCAGTTTCTTTGCCTTTGATCAAACTGGTAAGATTTTGACTAGCTGTTAAGACTTGCTCTTCCTTCTAACTAGATCCTTCATATTCCTAAAAACTATAATAACTGAGAATTGTTATTATTTTTTGTTGCTGTTCTCTTTTTTTTTCCTCTAAGACATGCCATAATACGCTGTCTCTTAGCCCAGCATATATTCATATATGTAAAAAATCTTCTAGTACATTGTTTTTGAATTTAGTACAGTTGGTAAGGTGCAAGATTTCTTGAGGGTCACAATTTGCCTAAGAGGTTGGAGTTTCCAACAAATGGATGCTGTAATTGTAATAGCTTTAAACATTAAGACTTGGAACTAAATACAGGCAGCCCTCCATATCCAGGGGTTCTGCCTCCCTGGATTCAATCAACTGGAGATCAAAAATATTTGAAAATTTAAAAAATTCCAGAAAGTTCCAAAAAGCAAAACTTAAATTTACTGCATACTAGTAACTATTTACATTGTATTAGGAATTATAAGTAATCTAGAGAAGATGTAAAGTATACAGGGGATGTGCATAGGTTATATGAAAATACTGTATTACTTCATATATATTTTATATGAGCATCTGCAGGGGTCCTAGAACCAATTCCCTGAAGATGCTGAGGGATGGCTGTGCTTGGTTTTAAGCAGAATTTAGTGTGATGACTTAGCGACTAAAAGACAAAAACAAAGTATGGTGGTGAGTTTTTGTTTAGGCAGATGATTCCTGAAATGTCAGCTTTGTATTTCTGCCTGCCTGCCTGGCTTACAAAGAGCAAGTTGTCAATATTGTTTACTGAATTCGTCTTACTTCCTCACTTTGTTGCTCTATGTTCAAACCTCAGTTCTGATTCTTTCATCTTTTATAGCCATTCTCCCTGTTCCTCTTCTCATTTCTCTTTCTTTCACACACTCCCAGTACTTAAAATATAGGAGATAGTTTCTCTAGCCAGAACAATAGGATGCAGAGAGAGAGAGAAAATTAAAAGTGCTAGGTAATTCATTTTCTCTAATTAGACTTTATTCATAGGTCATGATTTCCACAGGTAACTTTTAGATGAATTTCAATCTAGATATTAATGTTTTTCCACTTTCTAAGAATTGCTTTGGGAGATATTACCCACTTATAAGCACATCTCCTCATTTGCAATCCCACTCTGCAAAAATCAGATGCCCATTTTCTCTAGCACTTCATGATCTTTGAAAATCCTAGTTCTATAGCAAGTCACAGACTGGCACAATAGGAAAAGTACTAGTCTTGGGATGGAGAGACCTGAGCTTGATTTCTGGTTACCAACTATTAGCTGTGTGACATTAGGCAATTAACCCTTATCTTTCTGAATCTCAAAATATGTACCTGAAATGACTACGGGTAAAAAGAGATAACATTTGGGAAGTTTTCTGCTGAATCAGATTATCACGTAGACAGAAATTATTTACTGTTCTATTCCACCCTCTACTTTCATTCTCTCTCTATTAGCATTGAGTATACATGAGTCAGACTTATGTATTACCTCTTCTTCAAGGATATTACAAGTTAGTGAATTCTGGTGTTATTTGTCTTGCATGCAGCTAGTTTAAAACAATGACACATGAATGTATTCAATAATTTATAGGTTATGTACTCAAAACTGTTGTCCTGAACAAAATACAAACATAAAGTCTGAACACAGTCAATAACTATGTGTTATTTCTAAACTTTCATTGTTAAGGACAGCCAAGAGATGAAGCAGTGAGAAGGGCCGGGATGAAAAGGAAACTGATACGAGAGTTCAGCTGTGAAAAAGTGTAGCCTTTTACCTGGCCTCCACGCTTACTTCCTGGTGCTCTTCAGTCTGGTTCCAACACACAGCAGCCAGAGCGGCCCTGTTCTGCCCTGAACCCTCACTCCTAGCAAAAGACAATCATTACAGTGGCTCAGAAGATCCTACACGATTTAGCCCCCATTAATTCTCCTTTTTAAACTCACTCAGGTCTAGCCTCACTGGGTTCCTTGCAATTTTCTCCTGTATCCCAGGCACACTCCCTTTCTGAGAACCTGGCCTCTTTCTGTTCTCTCGCCCAGAGTGCTCTTTCCCTACACATCTATAAAGATCACTTTGTGATTTCCTTCCACCTAAAATTTCAAAAAAGCTCCTCCATGACACTCATTATGTTCCTCCTCTGATTTGTTTTTTCCACAGCAATGACCATTTAGCATATTGTGTATTTTGTTGTGTATGTTTTAGTGGAATATAAGTTTCTATGAGGGCAGACATTTTTCTTTTATTCCCTAATACCTAGAATGATGCCTAGCACACAAACGGCATTCAGGAAACATATGCTGAATGTTGAAGGATGCCTAATTTCTTTGCTCTGCCGGGCTGCTAAGCTTGTCTGAAATATACTCCATTGTTCCCAAAGTAATGAGGTTCACCAGACATTCTTCACCTAGTGCCTATGAGATAAAGACTTGTGAAAACTTGAGGCTTAACCTGTTTATTAGGTAATAAAGCAGTCTCTCTCATCTTAGGAAGCTCAATGAGTCTAATCAGGCCATAATTAGTGAAAGATATTGTTGCTCTGGTGGTATGATAAAAAGGGGCAATAGGGCATAAATCCACCAATAGGATCAGGCATTCTCCATTCTTATGGTAAGGAAGTGTGTGGGAAGACTTAGGAAGACTGTTTTGAATCCTTGCCATAAAAGAAGGGGAAACATTTAGTCAGGTTTATCCTGGAGGGACATCAGTATTAAAATTCTAAGAGATTTCTGAGCTATTTTCAAATGAATGGTTGGCTGGAAGATGCCAATTGAGGTATTACAGTTTGAATTGGGTTGGCCAAAAAGTTTGTTTGGTTAGTGAACCCGTTCAATAAAGTTCTTGGTGAAAATGAAATATGTCTTTTATTTGTACTTAAAACTGAATGAACTTTTTTGCCAGTGCAGTTGGCCAAAACATTTTGATTTGGGGGTCAAAGGAAACAAAACTGAGAACTATCAATCTGAGACAGTCATAAACATTTGTCCTCCCAGATATGGATCAAGATGGGAGACTAAACAGGTGTGTTTTCCCCCCTTTCCTCCTGATCAAAATAACAATAAAAGATAAAATGCGTTACAACAGAGAGGAGTAGGCAGAAGGATATTATCATAAGTTAAAGAACTTCATACTGTTTTTGGAAAATGAAAATCATGTGGGCAAATATAATGAGATTAAATACACTAAAAAGGAAGCCAAGGCTTGAGTGGAACCCTGGCGACTCCTGGTACCATTGCCCTTGTCTGCTACACACACACACACACACAGACACACACAGACACACACACACAGACACACACAGACACACACACACACACACACACCCCCATATAACACACACCATACACACACACACACACACACACACACACACCCCACCCCCCCATATAACACACACCATACACCTTAAAGCAAGGCTACCGTGACATCTGTTCACTTCTAGGCAGAGAACACATCTCTTAAATACTGAAGGAAATGACCAGAAGAGATTTAGTACTCCAGAGAAAATCCTTTTCATTTTGGAAATCACACTGGTAATTCCAAAGCAAAACCTGCTAGATGAACAAGCCCCACCCACATTAACAGGCCTCCTACTCATCCTTCCCAATTAAAGAGACTCAGCAGTAAAACATACACAAGGCTATGAGATGCATCCTGAAGGACAGGCACTATTCTAGGCAATACTGTTGAACAAAACAAGCAAAAAATACATTCTGCCCATATGGAACTCACATTCTAGTAAAGTAAGAAAAAACCAAAAAAGTGTGTGTGTGTGTAAAAGAGAGATGATTATGACATAAGTGCTAGGAAAAAAGTAAAACAGGGGTGGAGATGGTGCTGGCATAGAAGGATTATTTTCAAGTTAAGAGTTCTGTATCCAGCTAAGCTACAGTTGAGTGTTAAGAGCAAAATAAACAGTCCCGGGTATACAAAGATTTTAAAAAATCATGTTCCATCCATCCTATCTGAGAAAGTTACATAAAAATGTGTTTTAGGCAAAACAAGGGTGATAAACTATGACAAAGGGTCTTAGAAGATAAAGGATTACCAGAAATTTTAGAACCCAGAACTTGAGGGTAAAGAAATCCCTAGATGGAAGCTGTTCATCAAAACTATTTCTTTAAAGAGAAGCACTTATTAAAAAAAAAAAAAAAAAGGTAGCTGCATTGTTTTCTGCTGCACCTAATTTGTTTACTGCCTCTATTGGGTTTTCTTTTCAGTTAGGAATATTAGTTTTTTAATGAAAACAGTCCTTCTTAATCCAAGATTTTTCACTTCAGAAAAATGTAAATACCTTCTTATAATCTTATGAGTGTGACTTAGAGATTTACTTTAACGTCTCCTTTTTCTTGTGGTTCAACAGGAGACATTTGTTCAGATTTGTCATAGTCTTCCTGTTTGATCTAAGTGTTTATGTCTGATGGGTTTTTTTTTTTTTGCTCATTTATTGAAAGGTGTTTATTATTTGTTAATATTAATCCCATCTTTTTGACTCTGGGTAAAAGTAAACTTTATGACCAACTAATTTGCTTTACCATGTTAGAGAAGAAATTTGCTTGTGGAGATAAGGAAGATTCACAGTTAGAGAAAGCAGGTAACAAGTTGCTTTAGCAAAAACTCAAAGAATGTTAGTTACTGCAGGTCTGAATTAGGGGTGAAACTGTCTTCATTTTCTAGTTGTCAAGGTGCCCTCAGTAAAAGCCAGCTGAAGCTTCAATATCTGTTTTACCTGGAATGTTTTCCTCCCTGGAGTTAAGCTTGGCTTGTTGATCAGTGTGCGACCATCCAGTGTTCTTCCTGAAGTAGAATTTGCCTCTTCCTTCCTGCTCCATGACTCTTGCCTCCACTAAGCCATGAGGTGGTCGGTCAGTTCACTGGGGTCCAGGAGAGGCCCCTTCCCCGTGTTCTCAGGTGGGTTTTTCCTTCTTAGGCGATGACTTAGCTGGCCTTTGCTCAATCCATTCCCATGTGGGCCATGTCTTTAAAGCTTCCAGTATTGCAACTGTATCTAGATTTTAATATTGATTCAGATTTCTTTTCACCCTCATTTTATATTTCTTTGGTAATGTCAAAGGGCAATTTGGATGGTGCAGGAATTCTGAACTACTGGTTTTTGTTTTTTGTTTTTTTAACTGATCTCATTAACTGAGAGTTTAAGTCTGCTAGCTTTATAGGACACTCATTATGCACTGTGGTTTACTGACCTGGGAGTTTGATTACTTCTTCATGAACAAAGCTGTTCTGATCATTTATCAGTCTTTATTGGATTTAAACATGAGTTAACTAAATCACTTTTATATGTAAGTTGACTTCTTAGGAAGTCTCTGATGTTTAACATGTACAGTGTTTTAATTTGACACATATTGTAATATGATTACCACCACAGCAATAGCTAACAAACACCTCCATCACATCACATGACTCTTCGTGTGTGTGGTAAGAATATTTAAAATCTAGTCTTCAGCAACTTTTTTTTTTCTTTCTTTTTTTTTCCAGCAACTTTTTAGTATATAATATAGAATTGTATAATCACAATGCTGTACATTAGGTCTCCAGAACTTATTCATCTTTAAAATATATTTACTTATTTACCTGGCTGTGCTAATTCTTAGTTGCTGCCCACAGGATCTTTTTTTAAAAATTCCATAACATATAAATTTTACTGAAGTCTAGTTGACTTACAGTGTTTCAGATGCCCAGCAAGGTGATTCAGTTACACATGAACCACATGTATTATTTTTCAGATTGTTTTCCATTATAGCGTTCTTGCAAGATTTTGACTGTAGTTCCCTGTGCTGTACAGTAAATGCACACAGGATCTTTGATCTTCATTGCAGCATACAGGATCTTTAGTTGTGGCATGGGGATCTCATTGCATGCTCCCTGCACTGGGAACGTGGGGTCTTAGCCACTGGACCGTCAAGGAAGTCCCATTCATCTTCTGAATGCATGTTTGTACCCTTAGACCACTGTCTCCCAATTTCCCCATCTTCTTGTAACCACCTAGTTCTACTGTAAATAGAGTTCAGTTTTAGATTAAACATAAGTGATACCAGCATTTGTCTTTTTCTAACTTACCTCACCTAGCATGTTGTTGTCAAGGTCCATCCAGGCTAGGATGTCCTTTCTCATGGCTAAAAATTATTCCACTCTGTGTATATGTATTACATCTTCTTTATCTATTCACCCATGGGCACAGATTTTTTTCAACCTTTTTGTGACCCAAAGTTTAAATCATCATTGCTAACACTAAAATCAAATGATGTTTTAAAAAAATCAAATGGTAAATATCTGTTTATATCTAGACTATAATTAATTTTTACAGATCTATAAAATGACCTAGTTAGGCTCAGAATATGCATTGTAGCTGAGATTATGCTGAGAATATTTTTATCTGTCTTTTTCCATTAGACAGAAAGTGCTATGAAAATAGGGATAGTGTTTTTACTTTTTATTCTCAGCCTTTAGCACTAGCTATAAGAGTTCTTTTAATAATTACTATGCTTGGGGGACTTCCCTGGCAGTCCAGGGGTTAAGACTTCCCTTTCCAATGCAGAGGTGTGGGGGTTCAATCCCAGGTCAGACCTAAGACCCCACATGCCTTGTGGCCAAAAAGGAAAAAGAAAACAGTACATAAAACAGAAGCAAATTGGAACAAATTCAATAAAGACTTTAAAAATGATCCACAAACAAATCTTAATTACTATGCATATTTAATAATTTTTAAAAACTTTCACTTGTTAGAGATGGAAGAAGCTTTAAAAATTCTGTAATCCAGTGATTTTTAGAATCTAGATTACCAGGGTGGGATGTTCAGAGAGAACAGCATTGAAACAAGTATACTATCAAGGGTGAAACAGATCACCAGCCCAGGTTGGATGCATGAGACGGGTGCTCCGGGCTGGTGCACTGGGAAGACCCAGAGGGATGGGATGGAGAGGGAGGCGGGAGTGGGGATCGGGATGGGGAACACATGTAAATCCATGGCTGATTCATGTCAATGTATGGCAAAAACCACTACAACATTGTAAAGTAATTAGCCTCCAACGAATAAAAATAAATGGAAAAAAAAAAATAGAACCTAGATCACCAAATCCTAGACTACTGAGGAGGTACCTCAGGGTCTTCCACTGAAGTGAAATGGGAAAAACAGTGACTAGATCTACACCACTTGGACAGAGGATTTGTGCTTTTACCTGTTTGATACTTCTCTGATTGCCAGGTCCTGTGTCAGCTGGGGGCACAGGATGTGCCTTTATCATACTCATGGGTCTCCAGCTCACCATGCACAGAGTATCCCGGTTCCTCCCCTTCAGTCACCACCACCATCATTTAATGCTCACTGAAGAATAGTAATATATCCCTAAGCCTGTTCTCTCTGTCCCTGATGACTTTATTCACAGAAGCTCTATCTGAGAAGTTTCACTGCTTTAAGGAAGCAGACCTCAAATTATCAGCTTTATATCTCTTGGTAGGCAGCATGGTGTCTGCAAGAAAGATGAACTTTGGAGACGAATTACCCTTTCACTTACTAGCTATGAATGCTGGAAAAGTGTACCTTATCCTCTTTGCACTTCAGTCTAATCCTTTATCAAATTATCAACCCTTCTACACAAGTATTAAAATGCCTGGCATGTAATAGATACTCACTGTATTCTTTCAACATGATCCTAACTCTGTTTATTACTGAAGTTCAATATCTTTGAGATGCCTGCCTCATTTTTCTTGTTCCTTTTCAGGCAGTCTTATACAACGACAGATCTGTTTTGGAAAATCATCATGCTGCATCAGCCTGGACTCTATATCTTTCTCGTCCAGAATACAACTTCCTTCTTAATCTTGACAATGTGGAATTCAAGCGCTTTCGTTTTTTAGTCATAGAAGCAATCCTTGCCACAGATCTTAAAAAGCATTTTGATTTCCTTGCTGAATTCAATGCCAAGGTTTGTTATGCAAATTAATTCCTGGTTTCAAAGCAGAAATTATTGTCAGTGCTACTGACAAAAGGTATTTTTTTAACGTTAAGTCAGAATATCACTCATGAAGTCATGATAAATCTTGTAAGACAAAATATATGCCAATATTAAAAAAAATTATAACATGTCCAAAAATACGATTGCTTGTGACATTTCCAATTATGTCAGTTGAAGCTTTCAGGGACAGATTTGAGAAAGTTATGCACAGTGCCAAGTAAGGCATTTTATGAAATTAAATATGTGTTTCTAAGAAGCCAGTTATGCCTACATTGCTGCACCTGTTTCCCTTCTCTATGTTGTGAAGTGTTAAACCGGCTGGTGTGGGAATGGAGAAGTACTTGAGAATAAAGCACTCATTGAACTGCTGTTTATTGGGACTGCCCACTGTGTGCAGTCATCCTACTTAAGAATAAGGCATAAACAGGCTGAAGTCACTGTCGGAGCACACATTCACCATGGAGTTGAGGATCACTGCCATTGTGTGATGGTGGTACTGATGGGAGCGTGTTATCCCTCAGAAGTTGGGGTGAAAAAGCGTTGAAACCACTGCTTTAGATTCCCGAGGGAAAGATGACCCATATTTTGCAGGCAGGAAACCATTGTTTGCTTGATAACATCTCTGCCCTAAAGGAAGGTGTAACCTTTAGGGTAGAGGGGCTGGGTGTCAAAGGAGTACTCACTTAACCTCCTGGAAGGAGGCCTATATATGTCACTGTTGTGATATTGATAAATGCTTATGAAAAAAATCAGTAAGACATCAGTTTGCCTTTAAACTTACTTCATAGCTGTGTAGCTCTATTAACTTTTATTTTTACTTAATAAAAATTCATTTAAATGCTTAAGTCACAGTAAGTAAACAGAAGTTCTTTTTACAGGTGAAAGATGATCTAGCCCAAAACTTTGCAATCTGTGTTCCTCAGAGATACCTATTCTGTAGTCTCAGGAAAATGTCACATGAGTGACACATGGGGAACAGCTTGCAGATCTTAGTTCCCTGAGCAGGGATTGAACCCAGGCCATGGCAGTGAAAGCACAGAGTCCTAGCCACTGGAC
The DNA here is from genome assembly GCF_963930625.1 of Muntiacus reevesi. Classification (NCBI taxonomy): domain Eukaryota; kingdom Metazoa; phylum Chordata; class Mammalia; order Artiodactyla; family Cervidae; genus Muntiacus; species Muntiacus reevesi. The sequence continues at coordinate 54,270,463 of NC_089257.1, forward strand.
TACCAGGGAGCTCCCTAGACTACATACTTTCAATCTAAAGAGCTCGTCTTTCTTTTAACTGTTTTCTGTAGTGCTGGTCTACATAAGAGTTCCTTTAACAAAAGGGGTGGATGCCAGGGAATTATTCCCAGGAGGTCCAGGTTCAATCTCTGCTAGGAAACTAAGATCCCTCAAGTCATGCAGCACAGCCAAAAAAAAAAGGGAGGGGGGATGGTGGGATGCCAATAAAAATCTAATACTACAGTACAGTTCCAAAGTCACTAATCTGGCCCTTTCACTTTATTTCTTACAAGAGAAATTTGAATTCTTGAAAGGCATGGTAATTTGCCTGATAACTACCATTTATTTAAATAACAATGTTAGTGTTTACTATGAACTGTGCATTTTTCATTCGTTAATCCTCAGGCAAAACGACTAGATTGATATTATTTTCCCTATCATATAGATGAAGAAAGATAGACTCAAAGAGCTCAAGTAATTTTTCCAGCATTACTCAATGATTGGTTAAATCATACTAAGGCAGGATTTAAAACCATAGACATCAGCTTCTAAGACTTGTATGCTTTCAACTATATCATGTTGCCTTTTACAGTTAGATCCTTAAGCATTCCTTTTTGAGACAAATAGTTACAATTCTTATATGATTTGCTTTTGCATATATATATTTGCATAAAATATATTTTTTATGTCATATATACTAATATGTACAATATATAATATACACAAATTACAATTTTCTGCAGTAATCACAAATATTAAAACTCATGGTTTGTTCTGCTTGTATAATACAGTGCTCTACTTCCATTGAAACAAAGCTGTAAATGACACTTCAAAGAGAAATTTAACCCATAGAGGTACATGTCATGGCACAAACAAAATTAAAAGCACTTATTGAAATTCCTTCCTGTCCAGAGGACAGGAAACAAGTTTTAAGATAATTCAGTAAAAAACAAAAGTTGGGGAATTCCCTGGCAGTCCAGTGGTTAGGACTCCATGCTTTCACTGCCAGGGGAGAGGATTCAAACCCTAATCAGGGAACTAAGATACCACAAGCCAAACAGTGCCGCCAAAAATAAACAAAACAAAAAGCAGACTCTTGCGCCCCCAGTACCTACAGTAATTCTGTTTTTCCGATGACAGGCCAATGACGTAAATAGTAATGGAATAGAATGGAGGAATGAAAACGATCGCCTCTTGGTGTGCCAAGTGTGCATCAAACTGGCAGATATTAATGGCCCGACCAAAGTTCGAGACTTGCATTTGAGATGGACAGAAGGCATTGTAAATGAATTTTATGAGCAGGTAAGTTGAAACATGGGATTGGTGGGACTTTTAAGAGCTGCCATCTGAAGACACTGCCTTTTGGATTTGGATAGCTACATTAAATACTTGAAATGATTTGCTTTAGCCAAAAATAGTTAGAAATTGTTGCATTTGCTCTGGTTTTAATATTGTCTCAGCTCCTTTGCCTTTGTTGCTAAAATTGAAAGACAAAAATTAAAAAAAAGAAATAGCTTATTGCCAATCTGGAGTAGGTTGAATGTACTCCAGTCTAGAGCTAAGGAAAGACTACATTATGATTCCAAGGTCCCTTTCAACCTTGAAAACCTATATAACCTAAGCATAATTTATTCCAAAAGAAGTTGTTTAGTTGATTCAGCATATACTTAGACTGTATTTTTAAAGTATCAACCCATTTTCAACTCTGCTATAGAAAGACTACCTCAGAAACATCAGCTGGGTTGATGGGTTATGTAGGATCAAAGTCCTGGCAGAGGGTAAGAAACCAGAACTAGAAATGGGACAGAGTAGATACTTAGTGGCTTTCAAGGTTCTAAGATATAAACATGCTCTTTTCTCATGTGTTTTTATTTTTTATTTTATTTTTTAATTTTTTTTATTTTATTTTATTTTTTTTTCAGTGGGTTTTGTCATACATTGATGTGAATGTAACTCTCATGTGTTTTTAAATGTTGTCTTTAAAATAACCCTAGTATTTTGCAGTCTTTACCTATTTTTGGTACAATTTTAAGGCTCCCTACACTGTAGAAAAATACTGATTTCCCCACAAGTCCAATGTTACATTATCTCAAATACAAAATAGCAAATACATACTCTTAACTGGAATTGTATTCCTTGGGAATCCTTACTAGACCCACTGATCAAGAAAGATCCAGATGTACCAAGTAAAACTTCTGGGCCAGGGCTTTCTCACCATGAGTTGCTACCCCAGTAGGAGTGACGCACTGCACTTACCTGTTAGACCTTGTCACACCCAGACGGTCCTGAGTACCAGCAAATGCACCATGTCTTTCACCTACCTTAGCTAAACATCCCAGTAAAATAGTGTATACTCTGCTGTTTACAAGCTAACAAAATACCATACTGTGCAATTATGAAAACAGATTAGTAAAATCTTAGTAATAACCTTAGAATAACTTTCACTAATACATTTGAACTAAATTATGTATAATTTTAAGAAATAAACAGTTATAAATATTTAATTTGTAGATTGCAGTATGTATAGTGGTTTGCATATTCCCATCCTCATTCTCAGAGATAATTGAAGACTGCCTCAGGCTTCAGTTCATGTTCACAAAAGAATTTTTTGCTAAGGAAAATTCTGTCTTTATATTATTGGTACAAACAGAAGTAATAAAGTGGTAGAAAATGCCAGTTTTAGAAAATCCACTAACTCAGTGAAAGAAAATGAGATAATTTCATTTAGATGCATTTTATAATATATCTTTAAAGTATAGAGATTAATTCTGATTAAGCAAACTTGGAAGCCATGCCTGAGGTTGAATCCTGGCTCTTCTTCTTTACTAGCATTTTGGCCTTGGGTAAGTTACTTAACCTCTCTGTGCCTCAGTTTCCTCATTGAGAAAACAGGAATATTGATGGTACCTACCTCATAAGGTTGCTTTGTGGATTAAGTGAATTAATATATGTCACCAGTTTTCTGACACATAAGTGCTCAATAAACTATTATAATTCCAGGTCACACACACAAAAAAACAATATTTGAGACAGTTTCACTTAATCTTTCTAGGTTTCATTATTGCTGTGTCAAAGGAGAAAAACTATATACTTGATAACCCTAACACACAGTGGTCATGAAGGTTAAATGTATATAGGAAGTCAGCCCTCATCGAAACCATCAGATTTCCTTCTCAGTCTTCTTATACTATTCAACTTTCTTCAGATACGGATGTAAATTTCTAACCTTGGTCAACTTTTTACTTTTCTATTAACTTTATTATACTGTCTTTATTTATATTCCTATAGCCAATACATCAGGCTTCCCTGATAGCTCAGTTGGTAAAGAATCCACCTGCAGTGCAGGAGACCTTGGTTCAGTTCCTGGGTCGGGAAGATCTGCTGGAGAAGGAATAGGCTACCCAACTCCAGTATTCTTGGGCTTTCCTGTGGCTCAGCTTGTAAAGAATCCTCCCACAACATGGGAGACCTGGGTTCGACCCTTGGGTTGGGAAGATCCTCTGGAGAAGGGAAAGGCTATTTTGTATTCTCCAGTATTCTGGCCTGGAGAATTCCATGGACAATATAGTCCACAAGGTTGCAAAAAGCCATGCATTACATGCCATGGGCTTAGAAAAGCCAAACTCCTATTTAAAAGTCAAATGTATGAAACTGTAGAATCCTATGGATAAACCCACTTAGTTTTTTTAAAATATTATTAATGTTCATCCTCCCAGGAAACAAAGCCATGTAAGTTTTTAAATCTCAGGACAGTTTCTGGTTGTCTCCTGAGGACTGTGTTGGGTCAGCACAGATACACACTGCGTCCCTGCAGAGCTTGTGTACTGTGAAGAGTGCTCACCCTCCCCCAGTGCAGATACTCGGCACTAAAAGGTTAATGCTGTCACTGCCATTTGAGGGCTGCTCAGCGCCGTGCCCAGTGTATCCTGCCTGTCAGCCTACAGCAACCCTGTAGATGATTACTCACATCTTACACGTGAATCAGGCATAGAGCTTGCCCAGCACCACACAGGTTGTAGTCAGCAAAGGACGTTCTAAAATCACATGTGTCTGATCTCCAGCTGTGCTCTCCAGAACCCTGGGGACCATAGATCTCCGGCCAGGCAGTTGGGGCAAATCCTCACCTCAAACACAATTGCTCTACCTCTGTCTGTTTTACATACTGAGTTTTCTGATTTAGATTCATTAAAGGGTTCTGCTGTTACAAAAAAGGGGAGAAGATGTTGAAAAGCATTAAAAAAGTCAACTCTACATTTGAGGTACAACTGCAGCAAAAAAAAGTTTCTATTATACCATCTCCCCCAGGGGAAAGAGGATCTATGTCTGATACTACAGAATTTTGACAATTTATATAGAACTTACATATGCTAGTAATATAATTTTGATTTGTTCATAACTATTTGCTTAATTTAGTTGAAAAGATGTATATTTTTCTTGCTGCCTGGATATCAACCATACTGGTTGACAGGGAGTGTGAGAATAAAGTCTTGTTTAGGATTTTTCAAATAATAGAAAAAGTTTTATAGTTGGAATGACAGAGTGATTTTCATTGATACTTCTTTCTAAAAATTATTTTGAGTTAGACTGTTCTTGATTAAAAAAACCTCAAGGTAATTTTAATAACAAAGCTCAGTGGTCAACAGTTAAAGATGTACTTTCCTTTTTAATATGATCAGGGAGATGAAGAAGCAAATCTTGGTTTGCCCATCAGTCCCTTCATGGATCGTTCTTCTCCTCAACTAGCAAAACTCCAGGAATCTTTTATCACCCACATAGTGGGTCCCCTGTGTAACTCCTATGACGCTGCTGGTCTGCTACCGGGTCAGTGGATAGAATCAGAAGAGGACGATGATACTGAAAGTTGTTATGAGGAAGAAGATGCTGAAGAATTAGATACAGAGGATGAAGAAATAGAGGACAATCTAAATCCTAGTAAGAATATAGGGATACTGTCGTTTCATTAATGTTATTAATTGCAAATGTCCATTTAATTTGGATTGGGTCTTTTAAAGATACAGTAGTGATATCTTAAATAAGTACTGTCTAAGTGTGCAGATTGAATAATCTCGTTTTGAGTAGCTACTGCTTGGGTATCATGTGAATGCTATCATACAAGCATTCTGAGTTAAAGCAGCATCTCCGGAGATGTCCTCCAGCCAGTGCTCTTCGGCAGGCTCTGCCTGTGCACGCATGGTGGAGCAGTTGCCAAATCTGAACTTCGGTGAGGTGGCTGGTCCCAAGGACTAGTCCTCCTTTGCCTAACCCCTTCTCACACCATGCACCCCTTGTCAACATATGCTTCATATAGACTTGGGAATAGTTCACTCAACCCAGTTGGGAGAAGACGAAAATACATACTCTCTTGACTCTGAGGAAAACCAACTTTATGGCATTATGGCTTTAAACTACCAAATTGTAATGCAGAATTTTACTATATAAAGCAATATAAAGCAATGAGTATAAATGGAAAATGAAAAAGACATTGTTACCTTTGCAACTATAAATTAGTTATTTGCTCTTTAAAGTAGGATTTAAATTATATCTAGCTGGTTTTTTTGTTTCCCAAGCATACTATATAAATCAGAACAGATAAGATAGCGTGGAACAAGATAATAAAAGAACTTTCCCCCACCCTATCTTGATTTCAGGAGTAGCATAGTGAAGAGTGATTGTATGGCATTACCATCTGATGTCATCTTGGGAAATTTGACTTCTAAAAATTATTTATACTCAACCAAAATTTTGACAATTGTGTTTAATTGAACACATTAAAAAAAAAATCCCTTAGAAGGATGGTTTTTAACCTTGCATTGTTATTTATCATTTGAAATTTCAATACTAGCCTTTCCCCCCCCAACTCCCACCCCCCACCATCTTCCCTCATACCCTATTTTTATCCATAACACTTAACACTATCTAACACACGAGTGTCTTGCTTCTTTGCTTATCTAGGTCTTCCCACTAGAAAGAGAGCCCCATGGTGCAGAGATTATTTTAATCTTAATATAACTTTAACCCCAGTGCTTAAATAAATGCCTGGGATGTAACAGGCGCTCGGATATTTATTGAATGACTGAATCATATTGCTATGATTAGAATACACATGTGTTAAATTTCACAGAACCACAAAGACGGAAAGGCAGACGGCAAATATTTTGTCAGCTAATGCACCATCTTACCGAAAACCACAAGATATGGAAGGAAATCATAGAGGAAGAAGAGAAATGTAAAGCTGATGGGAATAAACTGCAGGTGGAGAATTCTTCCTTACCTCAAGGAGATGAGATTCAGGTCATTGAAGAAGCAGATGAAGAGGAAGAGAGACAGTTGGAATAAAAGAAAAGGCATGGTGAAGAAGCGCCTTGGGCCGTGCCTTATGTCGATGTCATTGCCCAGTGCTCACCACACTGACTTGGAACTGACTGCTCCTAGGTGGACAGGCCCTAACACTGTGAGAGGATCCTTGCTGTGCCAGCATTTCCCACTCCCATGCACTTTTTCACCACATGGACGAAAAGTATCCTTAAGAGCTTGGTTTCAGTTGACTTGCATTGCCAAGCCCATACTCAAGTGCTTTTACTGGTGTATAAATACTTTGTCCTAATACTGCTTTGCTGAGTAAAGGCTTTTATTGTTCATGAGGCAGGAGCTGTACCTAAAAACTCAACTAATTCACTGTAGTTTCCTAAGTGGCCAACTTTCTGCTTTCTTAAAGACGTGATTTTAAAAAAAGAAAAAAACAACAAGGGAGTTCCCTGGCGGTCCCCTGGTTAGGACTCGGCGCCTTCACTGCTGTGACCCAGGTTTAATCTCTGGTTGAGCTCAGTCCCTGATCAGGGAACTAAGATCCTGTAAGCCGCACAGCACAGCCAGAAACAAAAAAAACCCCAAAACAAAAAGCCCCACAAAACAGGATTCATATTGTATTTCCAAATGTGTCTTTTATGTCTTTGACTGTTTCGGGGGGTGGGGTGGGGTGGGGAGGAGCAGTCTCTGTCTATCTAAAAAGAGAAATCCAGTGTTGCCTTTCTGAGGGGTCTGTTTAATGCAGCACACTTCAGTGTTCTCCAGCTAGGTGTATCCATGAAGGACTGAGTAACCTTTGTTATATTTAACAAAACCCAGGTGCATCAATTTTTGATGCTTTTTACTGTTTTGTTTTTTACATCTACTACTACGTGTATGTTCTTTCTCAGAGTATTCAGGTTTGCCATGGACATCAGAAGTCTGAATTCCAGTCTTATCAACTTTATATTCCATGGTTGAATTTTAAACCTGTTTAGGTTTAACAATGAAGGAATTTTATTTAGTCAAAACTGTTCTTATTTTTACTCTTGCTCAGGATTAGTATTTGTAAACATTAAGTTTAATATAAACACAAATTTGTCAGAAGAAAAACAAAAACCTGTCCTAATATTGATGTTAACCTTTTATGAAACAAGCATTATTCTCTCTTCTGGAATTTGAGACTAATTAAAGCCAAGGAAAAGGAGATGTCTGTCTTTTGCCTTACTACAAAAATCAGATGCAATTAATCGTATCAAAGATAAAGAACAAATGAAATAGTGTGTGCTCTAAAGGTCACATGTTGAATAAGTAATTGAATATGTGCTTAATCTTTAGATCCCTATCTTGGGTGTCATGTGTTTAGTTACTGTAAAACCCATGCTCATCTTTCTGTTAATTTCCTTTTCTGCCTTGAGACTACATGACAGAAATGACCTGTGACTACTCAGTACATCTGGAGCCCAACTACAAGTCTAGTTTCTGAGATAAAGTAAATGATGGGAGTACTTATTTAATTTTTATATTAAAAGCATTAAATATTTTGGTAATATCATTTACACAAAAGCACATTAAGATAATTAAATGAACCATATTTACAATGTTTATAAACCTGTTAGGGTCCAGATATATACCCTAGTTGTAAAAAATTTTTGAATATATAAAGTGCAGCCAGAATGATGGCAAGATGGTAGGCCAATATTTTCCATTATTCTTAAAGACCATATTATATTTTGAATTCATGTGGCTTTGGAAAATAAGTTTTGTAGCATTTTTCATTTTCCAAGATAATTCCTTTTTTAAAATTAATTTTTATTAGTGTATGGTTGATTTATAGTGGTGTGTTAGTTTCTGCTGTATGGCAAAGTGAGTCAGTTATACATATACCCACTCTTTTAGATCCTGTTCCCATATAGGTCATTACAGAGTATTGAATAGAGTTTCCTATGCAAGGTAATTCCTTTAAAGTATGATGTCAGCAAGCAATTTCTTAACTATCTAGATTATATAGCTTATCTGAAAGATATCAGTTAAAGACCCATGGAAGTGTTGAAAGTTTTGATCCTGTATAATATCAAAATATTTAATGAATCACTAAGCTTTATTTATTAGATACTTTGAGTACTGAACTCCTTCCTACTATTTTTGCTACAACTGTCACATCATTGTAAGCTGGTTCCTCATTACTGAGTAATAAAATTTTATCTAATTTATTGAGTTTGCCCTTACAGTGTATATATCCTTTGCTTCTGTTTCTCTAGAGTATATTTTCTATCCTGCAGAAATATATTTCTGCTACTGCAAAGTACATATATATATATATATATATATAAATTCACACACATGCATATGTACATAATGAGACAAATTTCCTTACTATTTTACTAAAACATTGTATTGGGTTTTTTAATGTATATTTTTATTTTCTCAAAAGAAGCATGTTTTTATGCTATTCAATGATATTACTGAAAACTCATTTAACACTTAATTATTTAACCTTTACTAAGTAATTGACATTTATTAAAATAACCCAAATACTAAAAAGTATTCTTCCTGAAACTTAAATTCATAAATTGTAAGAAATGAATGTGAGTGTATGTTAAGTATAAACAGCACTAGTAGATGGAATCTTACTTGAGAAATTGCAGCCAGTCATATTGCAGGTCCTATTTTGGTTATTAACGAATGAGACTAATTTTTTAATTAGAATCATTTTCATCATGAATTTGCTGTTTTAAGTCACTGGTCTAACAAATAATCTTATACTGCTATAATATCCCTGTGTTTACTGACATTTTTCTCCATAAAAGGCTACTTTTTAAAGTTACTTCATAATTTGAAGCCTGTTCTCCTGCTCTTCTCACTCTGCTGCTGCTGTTGGATTTTTCTACTTATTTTTATAAGAATCCTAGGAATTCTGGCACTGCTTCAGTCTCTGTCTATATTGCATCATCTCATAGGCACAACCTTCACAAAAGAGATGAGTGGAGCCAACCCTTTCTTTACTGGAGCTGCCAGGCCAGTCAGCCAGAGGGGGTGTGTTTGCGGGGAAGGGGGCGGTGATGGTTTTGTGGAGCAGGGATGAAAGTGTCCCAGAGATTTTAATGCTGAGAACTGAAGACTTCATGAGTTGGCTCGGAGGTGATGCCTTCTGGACAGACAATAATAGCGTGTGTAGAGGCCAGGAGAAGAGAAAGCATACCCACCTTGGAGGAGCCAAGAGATTTAGGGTAGCAGGGACTCAAGGGTGCAAGAAGGAATGGTAGAAAGGTGGTTAATGAAGGGCCTTTTAAAGCACAACAGGACACTTAATTTTCCCCCATTTTCAATTTTTCAACTTTTCCCCTTTTCCCTTTGGAATAAGTTTAATCTGTAAGTGACAATTAGATTCACATTTTGTGAGGATCATTCAACTAACATACCATGTTGAATGGAAGAGTAAGATTAGATATGGGGAGACCTCAGTGACCTAGATAGACTAGGATGGGTTGTAGGACAACAGCAAAGCAAATGGACTTGAGATTTAAAACATAGGATCAATTTGCCCCAATTAATTGGATGTGATGGTAAGAAAGATGATGAGAGTGACTTTCAGGTTTCTGATCTGGACAACTGTCAGTGTCATTCACTGAGGTAGGGTATGCCAGAGAAGGAGATTTTGGATGTGTTACATGTTCTGTGAGGTGTGTATGTGTTCTGTTGGTTCTGTCTCTCTCTCTCTGGAGAACTTTGACAAAATTGCCAAACACAAGGAAACAAATATAAGAAAGAATAGCAGAAATAGCAGATTTAGACTTCCCAATATCTTCAGATTATACATCACATTATCAAAAACAATACAAAATAATGATGTATGAAATGTTTAAGGAAAAAAAAATGGATTGACAAAGGTGAACAAGCAGTAAGAAACTTAAAAACCATTCAAACTTCTCAGTACCAACAATGGAAACCAGAAAAGACTACATTATCTTCTCATATTCACGATGTGTTAGGTGTTATTCTTAGTGATAACTTCAATATGTGATTAAAAAAAAAAAGTAAGATACTTAATATCACAATCCTTATAATGTAGGTATATTTTTGTCACAACCCTCATAATGTAGGTATATTTTTGTCACAACCTTTATAGATATTATTATCTGTTTTGTAGGGAGGAAATTCACCAGGTACATAAAACAAATGTACTTATCTGTTACTCTCAAAGATGCATATATCAAAAGTTGGTAGGACTAGAGAAAACTGACAAATCTACAACTCAAGCAGGAGACTTAACAGTAAGTTAAATAGACCAGAAGTTAGTAAAAATACAAATAGCACAATGAACAGTCTTGATTTGTTGGACATACCCTGAACCTCAAATCCAACAAAGAATATTTTCTTAAATGTTGAAGGAACATTTATAAAAGTTGACCACAGGAACTGTATTCAATATCCTTAATAAACCCTAATGGAAAAGAAAAAAGTTGACTACATGCTTGTCTATAAAACAAGTTTCAATAAATTTCAAATATGTATCAAACAAACCATGTTCCCTGATCACAAAACAATTAGTTATAAATAGCAAAGAACTCTGAAAACTATGAATGCTGGATAGATTTAAGAAATTGCTCCTAAATAACTTCAGAGTCAAAAATGCTAATAGGAGGGCGGTAGTGGTAAACAATCTGCCTGCCAATGCAGGAGACGCAAGAGATGTGGAGTTTGATCCCTGGATCTGGAAGACCCCCTGGAGAAGGAAATAGCAACCCACTCCAGTATTCTTGCCTGGAAAATTCCATGGGCAGAGGAGCCTGGTGGGTTACAGTGCTTGGGGTCATGAAGAGTCAGACACAGCTGGGCACACACATGCACCCATTTCACAGGTGAGGAAAATAAGACTTGCCAGAGGCCACATGACTAGAAAGTGAAAGACAAGGACAAATGGGAAAATTGGCAAGGAACTCGAGAGAGAAAAGTTACGGCCCTTTCTCACTAATGTAGGTAGATGACCTTTCCCTCTTGGCCTGTTGCTACAACTGAGAACCTTGCTCTGGAGAGGTCCTTCGAGTTCTCTACTATGAAATGTTCTCATTTCCTTTCATAGCCTTTCACAGCCTCTTCACCTGGGAAGCTTTCTAAACCTGATGCCCAGGCCACAAACCAGAACTAGTTCAATCAGAATGTGGAGGAAAGGGTGGAACTTGGGTGTCAGCATTTTGCAAAAGTCCCATGAGATTCCAGTGAGCATCCAAGGTTGAGAACCAATAGACTAGAAGTGCTGGAGGGGCAGGCATGAAGGAGGAACACCCAGATCTGCCTTACTCTGCCTGTCACCCCCACCATCATACTCTATCACCTGCTCCTCAGGTGCCTCCTCCCTGTCCTACCACCGCTGCTGAAGCTCCCGTCAGGACACACCCCTTAACTGCTTCCCTGACATTTGCTCTCCCCTTCTGTTGACAGCCCAAATGGATTCTGCAGGTTGAATATTCACAGCCAGGAATTCCTAAGCGCTCCTGTGGTTAGGACTCTGTGCTTCCACGCTGGCCGCTGGCCGTATGGGCTGGATTCTTGGTCGGGAATCCTGTAAGCTTGGAGGTGTGGTGGGGGGAGAAAAACAGGAAAAAAAAAAAATTCACAGCCATTTCTAGCTGCCCTGGGATTAGTCTGTCAGACGATGGCAGAAACTGCTCTTGCTCCTGATTCTAATGGAATAATTTACAGTAAATGGTCTCCTAAGAAGCCCAGTCTCCTTAGACAAATGGAGGTGAGCAAGGGCTGCCTCTGATGGGATGGAGGACCAGAAACAAGCTGTCCAAATGGAGTGGGTGTTGAAGGAGCTGCTGTATTAAGTGAAAGACACTGAAGGCTTCAAATCCTTCTTGTTAGCTAGACACTCCTGGTGAGGAGGTGCAGCAAAGAGCCCCACAGAACCCAGGCTTCAGGCTCCAGGGTGGGATTTCCAATTAGAAAAGGCCCCAGGTGAGGTGATGTGGTGGGCAGAGGTCCCAGTTCCATTTACTTCCTACATTCTTCCTTTGCCCCTTCTTCCCACCCTCACCCCTGCTCTGCCCTAGTGTCTGAGAAGATTTCTTGGAGTCTTATTCTTACTCAGTTTAAGAGGGAATTTGTTCCAAACCCCTCCTCTGGGCTCTGGTGTCCTCCACTCAAGTGTAAGAGCAGCCGAGATTATGATGCCTGATACCTCCTGGCACTGTTCGATTCTGGGAACCAGGACTCTCAGGAGTCACTTATCAGGAAACATTTGTCATGCCCATAACCTTTCCCATCAAGAGGGATGCTGCTCAGCATTGTTTATCCATTATTAATTCACTCATTCAACAAATATTTATTTTCAACACCAACAAGGTGAATCTCATGTTTCTTCTACAAGTAGTGTACAGCCCAAGGGCAGAGAGAAGTATGTGCACTCACTGGAGCTGTAGCTCAAATGCTACACAGAGATGTCACTGACAAAAATCCCTCGTCAATATGCTCAAGTTCATGTTCATTTGATCAGGGCAACCACATGGATTTAGAAAAGGCAGAGGAACCAGAGATCAAATTGCCAACATCCACTGGATCATCGAAAAAGAGAGTTCCAGAAAAACATCTACTTCTGCTTTATTCACTATACCAAAGCCTTTGATTTTGTAGACCACAACAAACTGGAAAATTCTTCAAGAGATGGGAATAGCAGATCACCTGACCTGCCTCTTGAGAAATCTGCATGCAGGTCAGGAAGCAACAATTAGAACTGGACATGAAACAACAGACTGGTTCCAAAAAAAAGAAAAGGAGTACATCAAGGCTGTATATTGTCACCCTGCTTATTTAACTTATATGCAGAGTACATCATGAGAAACGCTGGGTTGGAAGAAGCACAAGCTGGAATCAAGATTGCTGGGAGAAATATCAGTAATCTCAGATATGCAGATGACACCACCCTTATGGCAGAAAGTGAAGAAGAACTAAAGAGCCTCTTGATGAAAGTGAAAGAGGAGAGTGAAAAAGTTGGCTTAAAGCTCAACATTCAGAAAACTAAGATCATGGCATCTGGTCCCATCACTTCATGGCAAATAGATGGGGAAACGGAAACAGTGGCTGACTTTATTGTTTTGGGCTCCAAAATCACTGCAGATGGTGACTGCAGCCATGAAATCAAAAGACGCTTGCTCCTTGGAAGAAAAGCTATGACCAACTTAAACAGCATATTAAAAAACAGAGACATTACTTTGTTTACAAAGGTCTGTCTAGTCAAAGCTATGGTTTTTCCAGTAGTCATGTATAGATGTGACAGTTGGACTATAAAGAAAGCTGAGGGCCGAAGAATTGATGCTTTTGAATTATGGTGTTGGGGAAGACTTATGAGAGTCCCTTGGACTGCAAGGAGATCCAACCAGTTAATCCTAAAGGAAATCAGTCCTGAATATTGATGAGAAGGACTGATGCTGAAGCTGAAACTCCAATATTTTGGCCACCTGATGTGAAGAACTGACTCATTTGAAAAGACCCTGATGCTGGGAAAGATTGAAGGTGGGAGGGGAAGGGGACGACAGAGGATGAGATGGTTGGATGGCACCACCGACTCAATGGACATGGGTTTGAGTAAACTCTGGGAGTTGGTGATAGACAGGGAGGCCTGGTGTGCTGCAGTCCATGGGGTTGCAAAAAAAAAAAAGAGTCAGACATGACTGAGCGACTGAACTGAACTGACTGAATCATTATTTGCAGTATGTAAGGAGACTTCTGGGAGGAAAAAGTTAGACTGTGGTCATTCCCCTGGTTGATGTGATGACTATTTTGCACTTATACAAATATCTAATTGTTATGTTGCACTCATGAGCCAAATATGCCAACTATGGCTATAAAAAAAACCCCAGTAAGTGGTGAGGGGAAACCAGTATAATAGACACAGACACTTTCTGCTTATGTGTGCCAGACTAATTTCTAGACCCCCATCTGCTGGCAGACATTGGACACTTACACTGTATACATAGATTACACTGAATACAACTTACACTGAATACATCGATTTCAGAAATGGACAGGACTGAGTTTGCCTGTGAAGGTCCACCTGTTATAGCTGAACTTGGCAGGAAAAGGTAGACAGTAATACCGGCAACGCCTTAACGTTCTGAAGACAACACTGAGACAATTTAGGGATTGAATGAGAGACAGAAAACAGAAAGGTCTGACTGCCTACCTTTCCTTTCTGGAAAACATTCTATCTCCAGTGGTTTAGACCACCTTTTTGGAACCATATGACCTCTGGCCACAGTTGACTGACGCACCAAATCCAAATTCTAACCCACAGATTAAGCTTAGTCTGTCACATTCCTCCTCAAGAATTTGGACTCGTAAGGAACTATCAGATAAGCGATGCTGGACTAAAAGGTCATTGCAATGGGTCTAATGGGTCTAATTCATATGTTGAAACCTAATCCTCAGTGTGAAGGTGTTTGGAAGTGGGCCTTTGGGAGGCAGTTAGGCCAAGAGGGCTACTATGCACACAGAAGGATTAACATCAGAAGTTGAATAATGGGAAATTCCCTGACAGTTCAGTGATTATGACTGCCATGGGCCCAGGGTTCAATCTCTACTCAGGGAACTAAGATCCCACAAGCTGCTTGGTGCACCCCCTCAAAAAAAATTTTTTATTAATGTAATTAAGCACATTAACCAATTAAAGAAGAAGAAAGAATTACTACATTGATAAATGCAAAAAATAATAAAAGTCAATCATTTAAGAAAAAGAAGAGGAATGAAAAAAGAATAGATGAATGGAAGAGAGGGAAAAAATATAAACCTAAAACGTAAGTTTGGGGGGTATGCACAAAAGAAATGATAGTGTCCCATATTTAACAATGAAATGTTAGTCATTCCCTTAAACAGACAAGAATGCTCACCATCACTGTTCATCAGCACTCTACTGGAGTTCTAACCAAAAAAAAAAAAAAAAAAAATCCATAAAAATTGGAAAGGACAAAACATACCAGTCATTATTTATAGATGATATTACTGTCTAATAGGAAATCCCAAAGAATTGAGAAAAAATTAAAATTTTCAAAATAGAAAGTTTAGCACTATTGTCATATACTATCGATATACAAATTTCTACTGCATTTTCCCCCAGCAGCTCAGATGGTACAGAATCTGCCTGCAATGCAGGAGACCAAGGTTCATCTCTGGGTTGGGAAGATTCCCTGGAGAGGGAAATGGCAACCCACTCCAGTATTCTTGCCTGGAGAATTACATGGACAAAGGAGCCTGGTGGGCTACAGTCTGTGGGGTTGCAAAGAGTCGGCCACAACTGAGTGACTAACACTTTCATTGCATTTTCAGAGACCAGCATCAAATTCTGCTGTCACCAGTTTCAGCTTGGAAATGATTCCCAAGTTCAGGGTCCCAGACACACTTTAATTCTCTTGAGGCTTCACACATAGTCAAAAGTCCCAGCTGGCAGGGGGGCGGGGGAGGAGGAAGGAAGGGGGGGGGGGGTCCTTGCTTTTTCAAAGGAAAGCTTTTAAAGAGGATATTCACAGTTAAATGTCATCAAGAAGACAGACAGTGTAAGTGGAGATCTAGTTGCTAATGCTTTGTCTCGATCTATTTTCCCTTAATAGGCGTTTCAGTATCATCACCCTGAATGAAGACAAAGAAGATCCAAAAAGATATAAAATATCCACCATTAAGAAGACTTAGTATGATTCATTGCATTTAAGTTCAAATAACTGCTTTCAGAAAAGGATAAATGGAGAAGGGCTGATTTAATAAGCCCTCTCATGATAACAGCCCTGGGAGCTGTTGTCAATTACCTATGTTCCTCTGGTTAAGGAAAAAAATAAAAAAGCAAAAAGTGTCTTAACTTGCATTCCTCAAGATATACTGTCTGCATCCACCCCATCTGAAAGAGCCAGGTAAAATGAACATTGGCAAATTAAAAGTCCAGAGACGAGTGATAAGAGCCAAATCAGATAAAGAACCTATGATATTTTAGCCGGGAGAAGCAACGATTCACAGGGGAACCAAAGTGGAAGCTTTCTTTCAATGTTTAAAGATGATGGGGAGCGGGGGAGACATGTTCAAATACCCATGAGACCAGACAGAATGTCCAAATAATGACATGAACTTCGATAGTGTGGAATTTGTGTAGTAGATATGTATACATCATGTAAAAAAACACAGTTCAGCTCTAATTGTTTTTTGCTATTCAAAATGCCAGCCCAGCATTGATGGAATGTCACTTTTTTTTTTTTTAAAGAAAAGCTGAAAATATGGATATCACAAGAAATCTATATTTTTAAAAAAATGTATTATGAGAAATCTAGATTTTTTTTAATGTCAAACT
Source organism: Muntiacus reevesi (assembly GCF_963930625.1). NCBI lineage: Eukaryota > Metazoa > Chordata > Mammalia > Artiodactyla > Cervidae > Muntiacus > Muntiacus reevesi. Next base: position 54,287,078 of record NC_089257.1, read on the forward strand.
TATTTTTAAGTTTTTAAATTTTTTATTTTTTTAATCAAACCTAAAAAAAAACATTCTGGAACAAACTTCTATACAGGTGATGTGGTTTCCCCCACATCACCAATGAGCAATTTTCCGACAGCACCTCGGTGTCCTACAGTTCAACTCTGACACTGTTTACCCAGAGACAGCATCAAATCTCACAAGCTGAGGGCTCAGTCCCACAAAACAGCTCCCCCTCAAATGCCAGTCTCAAGTCCATGTTGTTACCTGTACTTCTGACCAACCAGCTATAAACCAGACTCCCACAACCCTCTCTCTCCTTGGATTCAATTTGCTAGACCAGCTCACAGAACTTAGAAAACCAATTTACTCACCAGACGGAGTGGCTTATTACCGAAGATATTAAAACATAGGAGCCAACAGCCAGATGACGAGATTCGTAGGGCAACAAAGGAAATTCCGTCCTCTTGGAGTTTAGAGCCTGGTACAGCAGCCTGTTAGAGACATTCTGCTTTACCAACCGGGAAGTCTTCGAAACCCTGCCTTCTGGGTTTTTAATGGAGGCTTTACTACACAGATGTGGTTGATCAAATCTGTAGGCACTGGTGATTAACTAAACCTCCAGAATCTGTCTCCTCCTAGGTAATCAGGGGGTGGGGCTGAAAGTTTCAACCCTCTAATCAACTTGGTTCCCAGATAACCAGCCCCAGTCCTTAGGTGCTTTCCAAAATCACCTCATTAACATAAACCCAATTGTTGTGGAAAAACGCTTGTTATGAATAACAAGACACCCATTTTGCCTTTATGCCTCTGAAGAGTTTTTGTAGGAACTGAGGACAACAGACAAAATACTGTAACAAAACTTGCTCCCACTGGTCTTATTGTTTAGGAAACCTCCAAGGTATTGGGAACTGTGAGCCAGGAACTGTGGATGAAAACCAAATACTATATTTATTGTGAGTTTTTGAATCAGGAATTTAGAAATGGCTCAGGATCTCTCTCATGGGTTTATAATTAGATGATAGCTGGGTCTGCAGGCATCTTAAGGTTTAGGGATTATTTATTTCCAAGTTGGCTCATTTGCATGGTTAGCAGGTTGGCAAGTTGGTCTGGGCAATTAGTTTTTCGAACCCATGGATTGCAGCACACCAGGTTTCCCTGTCCATCACCAATTCCTGGAGCTTGCTCAAACTCATGTCCATTGAGTCGATGATGCCATCCAACCATCTCATCCTCTGTCGTCCTCTTCTGCTTTCAGTCTTTCCCAGCATCAGGGCCTTTTCCAAGGAGTCAGCTCTTCACATCAGGTGGCCAAAGTACTGGAGTTTCAGCTTCAGCATCAGTCCTTCCAGTGAATATTCAATGACTGATTTCCTTTAGAATTGACTGGTTGGATCTCCTTGCTGTCCAAGGGGCTCTCAAGAGTCTTCTCCAACACCACAATTCAAAAGTATCCATTCTTTGGCAGTTGGTAGGAGGCCTCAGTTTCTCTCCATGTGGGCCTCTCCCCAGGACTGTTTGAATGTCATCATGGCATGGTGGCTGGCTTCCCCAGTCAGAGAAACCAAGGTGAAAAGTTGCAATGCTTTTAGACAAGCCTTAGAATTTATGCACCACCATTTTCATCACATTCTATCCCTCCCACTGACCAGCTGTGATTAACAAGGTTATTAGACCAGGTGAAGGTCACTAAGGGTACTCTGGAGGTTGGCTACCATGTTCTGTATGTTGGTGTTCCTTGTTTTTTTAATGTGATTTATCCTGGAGCTCTCTCCAGCTCACTACAAAGAAAACTTCCTGACTATAAAGTTATTACTATAATAATAGTATATCCTACGACAGGATATACTATTCCTCTATTAATAGATATGTATTGTTACATTGACCTTTTTTGTTCCCTTTTGCTATTAGAAATAACACATCAGTGAACAACCTGGCACTTATGTCTCTTCTTAAGTGTTCAAGTGTAACTGCAGGAGAGATTCTAAGAATTACAACTGTTCTAAAGCAAAATACATCTATTATTTGATAGATAATGCCAAATTCCCTTCCACAGAAAATGTGTCTGAATTTGTAGTTTCATCACCCACATATGAAAGGGCATGTTTCAGCACTACCTTCTCAATAGTGATTATTGTCTAGTTCTATTGCAGGAAGGGGGACCCCTTCCAGAGCCCGAGAGCGGGCACTCGTAAATGTATTGTCCAAGGAGACACATGCACTGACAAAGCAAGAGATTTTATTGGAAAAGGGCGCCCAGGTGGATAGCAGATGCATAAGGGAACCCAGAAGAGCTGCTCTGCCACATGGCTCAGAGCATCAGGTTTTATGATAATGGGATTAGTTTCCAGATTGTCTTTGGCCAATTATTCTGACTCAGGGTCATTCCTGGTGGCACAGGCATTGCTCAGCCAAGATGAATGAGAGTGAGAATTCTGGGAGGTGGTCAGACATGAGATGTCTCCTTTTGACCGTTCCCGAGTTCTTCCAGTTTTTGGTGACTTGTTAATTCCGTGATCCTTACCAGGACCTCCTGTCATAATAACTCAAGCAAATGGTTACCGTGGTGGCTGGCCAGGAGGGCAGTTTCAGTCAGTGTGTTTCCCCTAACAGTTCTATGATTTTTGCTATATGGTAGAAGAGCTATGTTATCTTAGTTAAGTTTACATTTGCATTTCTTTGAGTGAGGTTTAGATATCTTTTTAGATGTTTACAATGTGGTGTATGTTATGTGAACTGTCATAACTGGCCCTTTGACCAATGCTTCCCTGGTGGCTCAGACGGTAAAGTGTCCACCTATAATGCGGGAGACCTGAGTTCAATCCCTGGGTTGGGAAGATCTCCTGGAGAAGGGAATGGCAACCCACACCAGTATTCTTGCCTGGAAAATCTCAAGGACAGAGAAACCTGGTAGGGTCCACAGGGTTGCAAAGAGCTGGACACGACTGAGTGACTTCACTTTCTTTCTGACCAATGTTTTCTAATGCATTATTAAAACTTTTCCTTCAGTGTTCTTGTATGAGGGAGATTAGCCATTTGTTGGCAATAAGATTTGCCTATTTCTTCCCAGCTTGTTTCCACTTATACTATAGTTTGCCTTGTAGTGGATTTATGTTGTTGTTTTTATGTTGTGTTTTATATTTCTATAGTATATCCTGCAATAGAATATGTAACGCTATATAAAGAATAAAGAAGTTTTAAATGTAGCAATATGGAGAGATCACCAGGATAAATCATATTAAACAAAACAAAAAAAGAGTTTACAGAATGTAAACAAAGGAGGCAACAGCCATTCAGCCTTCAGCCGTTGCAGCAGCTACCCCCACCCCACCCCACCCCACCCCACCCACCACCGCCACTGTGCACATCCTGAATGGAGAAAAAACAGGATACTGGCTATAGACAGTTAAGGTGCATGTCAAAGGGAGAGTTTAAATAAGCCCAGACGTGCATCTATCCATACATAGAAAAGTGCTAAACTCACTAACTTTATTAGTCTGGTTTTTCCTTAATTAGCAGTAATATTTCGATGTTCAACCACTGAGTTTTTGTTTGTTTGCTTTTTGCAAAAACTCCAGTATATCCTGCCTTCTCCCTTATCTCTAAGAGGCTGTATCTAAGGCTTAAATCCTCAGTAATACCCCAAATAAAGCATAATCCTCAACATTTAGACTGTGCATTTTTTTCAGTCTATAGTAGTAATATCAAGGCATATGCCATGGGATATGGGTTCAAATGTTTAACTGGTTACCAATGACTAAAAGTAGTAGTACCATTTACTAAAAAGTCCATCTTTACTCCACTGACTTGATATTCTTCTTTGTACTTGAATTTCTTTCTTTCTTTTCAACTCTGTCTATCCATGCCATTACAACTATTTTAATTAGCCAAACTCAAAGTATATTTCAACACCTGATGAGGTAAAACCCCCACACTGGTATTGTTTGTGACTATTCTTTTACTTTTCTATGTGAATTTTAGAAACAGCTTGCCTAGTTTTATGGGGGAAAAAAAAACAAAAGAAACTACATGGTTTCATTAAATTCAGACCTTAGCCTAGGGAGAACCAACATCTTTGTGTTGTCTTCTTATCCAAGAACATAGTTATTCACTTGTCAAAGTCTCCTCTTTAGCTCTGTAGGGGAGCAGAATTTGCCACCCTAAAATTCATCTATATGACATATTGTTTCAAGCTGATTATTTTCAGAGAAACGGCAGACTTGGGAAAATCTCTAAAACCTCAGTGAAGTTTACATTTTTTAGGGAAAACTCCAATTGTAAGGGTGTCTCTGTACCAGAAAATGAACAAAACTCCAGAAACTCCTGGGAGAAGTCAACAACTTAAATCTGCGTCCCATTCGCATGTTTATTGTGCTCTTCTTGGTAACCTCCCAGAACTGACTTTTCCCCACCTTGATCATCCTCTTTTCTTTAGCTGAGAAAGGTATTTAACCTGAGTGCTCCAGCCATTTTGGCAAGTTACTCAGTGTTGTGAGGCCCCTCTCACGTATATATGTTTTTTAAATTTTGTTTGAATTTTTGTTAATCTATTTAATTCTTAGATATACAAGAGGAATGCAGAAATGTACAGGAAAATTTCTTTCTCCCTGACAACTCCTTCACGAATGTTTTAATGTTTTTCCCACTCATCTTTTGCAAGTTCTTGTTATGTTTAAAAGGGGCTTCCCTGGTGGCTCAGCTGGTAAAGAATCTGCCTGCAATGCGGGAGACCTGGGTTTGATCCCTGGGTTGGGAAGATCCCCTAGAGAAGGGAAAGGTTACACATTCCAGTATTTATGTTTATTATGTTATGTTTATTCCCAGTATTTTATTTTTTTTTGAAATTGAAAAATAGTACTTTTCCTTCCATATATCTACTAATAGTTGCTCTATATATAACAGCTATTGATTTTTTGTATGTAAATCTTATATCCCACTAAGTCATGTTAACTCTTTGTGACCCCATGGGCTGCAGCACACCAGGCTTCCTGGTCCTTCAGTATCTCCTGGAGTTTGCTCAAACTCATGTCCCTTAAGTCAGTGATATCAATCCATTTCATCCTCTGTCACCCCCTTCTCCTTCCCTCAATCTTTCCCAGCATCAGGGTCTTTTCCAATGAATCAGCTCTTTGCATCAGGTGGCCAAAGTATTAGACCTCAGTTTCAGCATCAGTCCTTCCAATGAATATCAGGGTTGATTCCTTCAGGATTGACTGGTTGGATCTCCTTGCTGTCCCAGGGACTCTTCTCCAGCACCACAGTTCGAAAGCATCAACTCTTCAGCGCTAAGCCTTCCTTCTGGTCCAATCTCACACCTGTACATGACTACTGGAAAAATCATAGCTTTGATGATAGGAACCTCTGTCAGCAAATAGCCTATTACTTTATTAAATAATCTTACTTTCTATTTCTTTTCATAGATTGTACAGGAATACAGTCATATTATCTGCAAATAAAAAGTTGTACTCTTTTGAAGTCTCTTAATCTAATGTTACTGTGCTAGAGAACACCTTCAATACAGTGTGAAAATAGAATGGTGAAAGTGGACTCATTTTCTTGTTTATAAGTTTAAGGGAATCCCACCAATGTTTTCACATCAGTTTTGGAATGTGTATATATAATACATGATGAGGGACAGGGAGGCCTGGCGTGCTGCAGTCCATGGGGTTGCAAAGAGTTGGACACAACTGGGTGACTGAACAACAACATATATAATATACATTACAGTTATACTATTTGCTATATATATATAGTATATTGTAGAGTATATATATGCTGTTTGCATGTGTGGGTATATATAAAAAGTGAAGTTGCTCAGTCGCGTCCAACTCTTCGGGACCCCATGGACTGCAGCCCACCAGGCTCCTCTGCCCATGGGATTTTCCAGGCAAGAGTACTGGAGTGGGTTGCCATTGCCTTCTCCGGTGGGTATATATATATATATTGTTGTTGTTGTTGTCACACCATGCAGCATGTGGAATCTTAGTGCCCTGATTAGATATTGAACCTCCACCATTGCCTTAAGCGTGGAGTCTTAACCACTGTACCACCAGGGAAGTCCCCTAGAGGTGTATATATGTATATATTGATTTATTCATTCTATCAATTTGTATTTCACTCAATGCTAAATTTTGTCAAATGTCTTTTCAGTATGTATGAGCTTGTCCATATGAGTTTTCTCTGTAAATGATTAATAATAATAACATTTTCTAATATTGAACCATTCATAAATTCCTAGAGTAAACTTGACTTGATTGGAATGTATTAATTTTTAAATGTTACTTATTTAGGACATTTAACTTATTTAGGACATTTAAATTGACATCCAGGGGAGTTCCCTAGTGGACCAGTGATTCAGAGACTCCGTGCCTCCAATGCAAGGGACACTGGTCAATTCCTGATCTGGAAACTAAGATTCCATATGCTGAGTGAAGCAGCCAAAACAAAAAAATTTCCTTTTCATTTCTATGCTCTCGCTAGCTCTCTCTCTCTAGTCACTAAGTTGTGTCTGACTTGTGCAACCCATGGACTGTAGCCTGCCAGGATCCTCTGTCCATGGAATTATCCAGGCAAGAATACTAGAGTGGGTTGCCATTTCCTTCTCCATTCTATGCTCTAGAAGAGCTCAAATAGTTTTCTGAAGGTCACCTTTGGCAACTTTTCTTTTATGAAAACTAGACTGGTAAATTATGTTTTCATGGAAATTATCCATTTCATTCAGGTCTTCAAATTTCTTTGCACTGAGTTTTACAAATCAATTTCTTACAATTATTAAAATTCTCTTTCAGGAAAGAGATGTAACTTTATGAACATTAAATTTGAAATGCAGAAAATTTTCATTTATCACAAAATATTATTTTGTTTTTAGTGTTCCTCCCAATATTTTATTATCAAAAATTTCAAACAGAAAAGTTGAAAGAATTATAGAAGAAATACCCTTAAACAGTCTAGATGCTAGGATTTACATTTTCCTATATTGCTTTATCACATGTTGACCCATTTACCCTAATTCCCCTCATTCAGCCATTCTTTTTTTTAACCATGCATGTAAAAATGTAAAAACCATTAACTTGGGGTCATACAAAACAGATGGTGGGCCAAATTTCACCTGTGAAGTATAAAATTGTTGACCCTTGATTTAGCATATGGATTTTTTAAAAAAGGATACAACCTATTGGTCTTATTTTCTATTGTCTAACTCATTAATTCCTGCTTATCCAGAATTCGTAATTTTTCCTTCTACTTTCCTTTGGTTTGCTGTTTTTCTAATTTACAAAAAGCATGCCTCACCCTCAATGGTGAAAAAATTGAAAGCATTTCCTCTGAAATCAGGAACAAGACAAGGATGCCCACTCTCACCACTACTATTCAACATAGTGTTGGAAGTTTTGGCCACAGCAATCAGAGCAGAAAAAGACATAAAAGGAATTCAGATAGGAAAAGAAGAAGTGAAACTTTCGTTGTTTGCAGATGACATGATCCTCTACATAGAAAACCCTAAAGACTCTTCCAGAAAATTACTAGAGCTAATTAATGAATATAGTAAAGTTGTAGGATATAAAATTAACACACAGAAATCCCTTGCATTCCTATACACTAACAATGAAAAAACAGAAAGAGAAATTAAGGAAACAATACCATTCACCATTGCAACAAAAAGAATAAAATACTTAGGAGTATATCTACCTAAAGAAACAAAAGACCTATACATAGAAAACTATAAAACACTGATGAAAGAAATCAAAGAGGACACAAACAGTTGGAGAAACATACCGTGTTCATGGATTGGAAGAATCAATATTGTCAAAATGGCTATTCTACCCAAAGCAATCTATAGATTCAATGCAATCCCTATCAAGCTACCAACGGTATTTTTCACAGAACTAGAACAAATAATTTCACAATTTGTATGGAAATACAAAAAACCCCGAATAGCCAAAGTAATCTTGAGAAAGAAGAATGGAACTGGAGGAATCAATCTGCCTGACTTCAGACTCTACTACAAAGCCACAGTCATCAAGACAGTATGGTACTGGCACAAAGACAGAAATATAGATCAATGGAACAGAATAGAAAGCCCAGAGATAAATCCACGAACCTATGGACATCTCATCTTTGACAAAGGAGGCAAGGATATACAATGGAAAAAAGACAATCTCTTTAACAAGTGGTGCTGGGAAAACTGGTCAACCACTTGTAAAAGAATGAAACTAGAACACTTCCTAACACCATACACAAAAATAAACTCAAAATGGATTAAAGATCTAAATGTAAGACCAGAAACTATAAAACTCCTCGAGGAGAACATAGGCAAAACACTCTCCGACATAAATCACAGCAAGATCTTCTATGACCCACCTCCCAGAATATTGGAAATAAAAGCAAAAATAAACAAATGGGACCTAATGAAAATTAAAAGCTTTTGCACAACAAAGGAAACTATAAGTAAGGTGAAAAGACAGCCCTCAGATTGGGAGAAAATAATAACAAATGAGGAAACAGACAAAGGATTAATCTCAAAAATATACAAGCAACTCCTGAAGCTCAATTCCAGAAAAATAAACGACCCAATCAAAAAATGGGCCAAAGAACTAAACAGACATTTCTCCAAAGAAGACATACAGATGGCTAACAAACACATGAAAAGATGCTCAACATCACTCATCATCAGAGAAATGCAAATCAAAACCACAATGAGGTACCATTACACGCCAGTCAGGATGGCTGCTATCCAAAAGTCTACAAGCAATAAATGCTGGAGAGGGTGTGGAGAAAAGGGAACCCTCTTACACTGTTGGTGGGAATGCAAACTAGTACAGCCACTATGGAGAACAGTGTGGAGATTTCTTAAAAAACTGGAAATAGAACTGCCATATGACCCAGCAATCCCACTTCTGGGCATACACACTGAGGAATCCAGATCTGAAAGAGACACGTGCACCCCAATGTTCATCGCAGCACTGTTTATAATAGCCAGGACATGGAAGCAACCAAGATGCCCATCAGCAGATCAATGGATAAGGAAGCTGTGGTACATATACACCATGGAATATTACTCAGCCATTAAAAAGAATTCATTTGAATCAGTTCTAATGAGATGGATGAAACTGGAGCCCATTATACAGAGTGAAGTAAGCCAGAAAGATAAAGAACATTACAGTATACTAACACATATATACGGAATTTAGATAGATGGTAGCGATAACCCTATATGCAAAACAGAAAAAGAGACACAGAAGTACAGAACAGACTTTTGAACTCTGGGGGAGAACGTGAGGGTGGGATGTTTTGAAAGAACAGCATGTATATTATCTATGGTGAAACAGACCACCAGCCCAGGTGGGATGCATGAGTCAAGTGCTCGGGCCTGGTGCACTGGGAGGACCCTGAGGAGTCGGGTGGAGAGAGAGGTGGGAGGGGGGATCGGGATGGGGAATACGTGTAACTATATGGCTGATTCATGTCAATGTATGACAAAACCCACTGAAATGTTGTGAAGTGATTGGCCTCCAACTAATAAAATAATATTTAAAAAAAAAAAAAAAAAGCATGCCTTAGCTCATCCTCAAGATTTATTTTTTCATCTAAACAAGTACATAGGGCTATGAATTTTCTTCTGAAGACAACTGCAGCTGTATTCCATAGATTCTGATGTTTTTATCATGTTTTCTAGAAATTCTCCAATTATTGTTTGTGTTTTCCCCCGTCCAGTGATTATTTTACAATTTTAAATTCAAGATACAAAGGCAATTTTGGTTTTATTATTCCATTATTAATACCCATTCTTATTATCTTATGCTCAGATAATGAAATCTGTAATATTTATACTTCTGAAATTTTTCAAAGTTCAACTTTTGATCCATTGTGTGGTCAATTTTCATCAACATGTATAAAAATGGCATACTCTATTATCAGATATAAAATTTGATGTGTATTCCTCAGTTCTACCTTACTGATTATGCAGTACAGATGACTTTTTTTTTGGCCTCACTCTAGGGCATGCAGGATCTTAGTTCCCCAACCAAGGATTGAGCCTGTGCTCCCTGCAGTGGAAGAGTGGAGTCCTAACCACTGAACAACCAGCAAATTCTTAGTATAGGTCTTCTTTATCTTTATTTTTTGAGATCAACTTGATTTGTCTTAGGTTGAGAGAAGTGAATTAGTTTCTTAGTATTAATATACATCCATACATTTTCCCTTGTACCTCTTGCCATTTTTGCTTCATGAAAGATACTGCTTTTTGGTGCAACAGTTATTCATAATTATTGTAACTTCTAGAATTGGAGACTTTAGGAGTCTTTAAAGAGTGAATTTCTTTGTCTTGCTTATGCTTTCTGCCTTGAATTCTACCTTGTTTTATTAAGATCATGAGTTATGCTTTCTATTTGCATTTGCCTGGTATGACCTTACTCATTCTTATATTCTTAACTTTTTTTTTTTAGATGTTTCTCATATACAACATAACTATATCATCAAGTTATCTCTGTGATCCAATTTGAATACAGTTTTAATAGGTAAGATAAGCCTTTTTAGTTCTCTCATATTATCTGTTCTTAATTAAAATATTAATTTTAGTTCTCCTGACATTTAGGAAGGCTTGTATTTTTTTTTTTTTTTTGGTGGGCTTGTATTTTTGAGTTAGTGGTCATCTTTATGCTTATACCTTTATATAATATGTTTGGATAATATCTGCTTCTCTTCTAAGAATAATAAATTAGCATGGACGTTTTCTTCTTCCATGTCTTCCAGTACCCAATTTTAGGCAGTATTACTACCATTTACTTTTGTACTCTTAAATTTACTCAAACATTTACTACTTGATTTGTCAAATTATATCCTTTGACTTCTAACTATTATACATGAAGCAATGAGATTTATTCTACTTTCCACCTTTTTTTCCTCTCATTTATTTTTGTTAGATATATTATTTCCACAGTCAGAGTATAGACTTTTACACATTATTTTGTTGCACTTATTCCAACCTTTGTTTTAGTGTTAGTACTATAGTTAAATATATTCAATTCTTAACACTAGCCCTTTTGCTGATGTTTTCCCAGTCATCACTTGGTTGACTGAAATTTGCCCTTCCACCTGATTAATCATTTTGGTTATGTAGAACTTTAGGTCCAAAATCAGACCAAATTAAGGGGCTGCCAATTGATGGCTCCAGTCCCTATGTAGGAGGACCACTACCTCCCAGACATAGTACTCAATTTATTTAGACATTTACTTTAGCACTGGGAGCACATTCTATAGCTGCACAAACAAGAAGAGAAAGCAGTGTGGGGACAGTAGCATCAACATGATTTCTTTCCACTCTTGCTGTCCTTATGTACTACTCTCCTTGGCTACTTGCTTTTTCCATAATCAGCTGTGAAGAATGAGCTCCTATCTCTACCTCAGGCTTTGTCTATGCATGGTCCTATGTGTGGTTCTTTCAATATTATCCCATTTACATTCCATCTTTTAGAACCTGGAAGTAGCTGATTCACTAATATATCCCTCCAACCCCATCATCAATGCCTTTATCCCTTTTTCTATCCTTTTGGTTATTTCGGTGGCATTTGTAGAGAAGAAATAAGTATGCTCAGTTGCCATCTTGAACCATAAGTGAATTCTAACATTTTAAGTTAGTAGCTCACCACTGACTGATCAGAGAGAAGGCATTCTCACTATAGTAGATCGATAGTCTGTTACTATATAGTTCCAAAAAAGAAATATTGTCCATTATGGATTACTTATTAAATTCATGTTAATTTATATTTTTCTAAAATTGCAGTATTTTATTTTTACCAGTTAAAATTGGCTGAAAATAGTCAAGAGTTGACAGTATGAAAACAACTTTATGAACTGTTAAGTTCAGTTCAGTCGCTCATATGAACTAAAGCATAGTATATATTATTGGGTGTGAGTAAGAAGAATAAGAGATGGTCTGATGACCTCCTGACAAGAATGTGCATCTTACAAAGAAGCTCCTTCATCCCTCTTCAGAAGAGAAGAGAATACACAGAAAGAAGTACCTGGTACAGAGCTGCAGTTCTTACCTCATGGATGTGAAATGCCCAGAATGCTGTTAAGATTACCACCATTGTTAGCCATGTGCTAACTGGGACTCTGGCATAGTCAGCAGGACTCCGCCAGCCCACAGCAGGAAAAACAAGGCTTACAAAAGGATGCTCCTTCAGATGGAAGCACTAAAAGCACTCTGAATCAGGATAAATGAGGAACCATCCCAATAAACAGTTTGGATTAAAAAAATACATGGATGAGGTGAAAGAGGGCCATGCTCTTCATTTCCCTGTCTGAACGCCTACTTCATTGGCCATAAAATGAGCACATCAAGTGAGATTAGACCTCTTCTAACATTAACAAGTTGTGAATCTACATATTTAAATGATTTTCATCAGGTTTACATTAACTTGATTAGGGAAAAATACATTTCCTTAGATGCAAGGTAAAGAAAATAAATAGCATATATATATATATCACATTTTATTAATCGAGTCATCTGTTACTGGGCACTTGGGTTGCTTCCATGTTCACAAGACAGGTTTTTTTGTTTTTATTTTGTTTTTTTGGCCATATATCACGTGGGATCTTGGCTCCCTGACCAGGGATCGAACCTGTGTCCCTTGCATTGGAACCACAGAGTCTTAACCACTGGACCGACAGGGAAGTCCCAAGACATAGTTTTAATGGGTGGACACATAGGTTAGTTAGGACCTATGGCACACAAAGAACAGTTTTAAGGGAACATCTGAAAAGCTCCCTTGCTCTCCCAAAAACAATCCAAGCTCAGTATCTTGAAAGGACACGGGCAAAGAACATGTACGTCCATAAGCCAGCCTTAAGATAAAGCTAGTATCATCTGGAAAGCAAACTTGAGGGATGTGAAGAAACAGGATTTTTATTACATCATTAAGCATCTAGGTCATGCTACCTGTCATTTTTAAATATATTATCATATATCATTATCAATATCATATCATTATTATATATCATAGGACCCTCATATGTAGGAAGAATGATACAACTCTTATGAAACTATAGTAGGAAGTAAGACTTGAAAGTAATTAGCAGGTTTTATATTAAATATACTATATAAATATATATTCTGTCATCTACCACTGCATCTAATAAAATACCTATGTAGTCCAAACTCACTTATTTGGGTTCTAATTTCTTTGGTCCACTATGAAACTGGACTGGATTGTGTGGTAACACAGACAATACCTGATTAGAAAGGAGTTGGCACTGGCATTGGAGGCAAATAGATTAGAAAGGAGCAAGCTGGAGTCAAGAATGCTCAATAAGAGGTTAAAAAGTCAGGACACTGATGCAAGAGCTGCCATTTGCACCTCTGTTTTCCTCAGATAATTCCACTTTATAAGTCATAAGACTTATAAGGAAAAAACAATAGCTAATGCATATTATTATAGTAGTACTGCTTTTAAAGATACATCTCTGTTCATTTGGTTTTATGATGCTGGGATTCCTGTCCAAACACAGAATTAAATAAGGCTTGGGGGTGAGGCAAACAGCTTGTTCCACAAAACATCTGTGTACTTTCAGCGTCTTTCTGCACAGATGAGGTAGGGCTGGGGTTGCAATGTCATGCCTAACCTGGGCTTCAGGTTTGGAACCAGTTCATGTGGAAAATGCAAATGAAACCTCTGAAGCAATGTTGTGAAAAACAGGAACATTTCCATCCGAGCCAGCTGTTCTCCAAGACAATGTCTTCTCCCTAAACAGAAAGCAGGCATAATAGTTTTTAAATTATTTACCAAAACTTATGTTTAATACATATCTTTCAGGAACTCTGGTATTTAAAGAATGTTAGAGGAAGTTAAGTGGGCCTTAGGAAGCATCACTACGAACAAAGTTAGTGGAGGTGATGGAATTCAGTTGAACTATTTCAAATCCTAAAAGATGATGCTGTGAAAGTGCTGCACTCAAAATGCCAGCAAATTTGGAAAACTCAGCAGTGGCCACAGGAATGGAAAAGGCCAGTTTTCATTCCAATCCCAAAGAATGCTCAAACTACCGCACAACTGCACTCATCTCACACACTAGTAAAGTAATGCTCAAAATTCTTCAAGCCAGGCTTCAGCAATACGTGAACCATGAACTTCCAGATGTTCAAGCTGGTTTTAGAAAAGGCAGAGGAACCAGAGATCAAATTGCCAACATCCGCTGGATCATCAAAAAAGCAAGAGAGTTCAAGAAAAACATCTATTTCTGCTTTATTGACTATGCCAAAGCCTTTGACTGTGTGGATCACAATAAACTGTGGAAAATTCTGAGAGATGGGAACACCAGACCACCTGACCTGCCTCTTGAAAAACCTGTATGCAGGTCAGGAAGCAACAGAACAGGACATGGAACAACAGATTGGTTCCAAATAGGAAAAGGAGTATGTCAAGGCTATATACTGTCACCCTGCTTATTTAACTTATATGCAGAGTACATCATGAGAAATCCTGGGCTGGATGAAGCACAAGCTGGAATCAAGATTGCCAGCAGAAATACCAATAACCTCAGATACTCAGATGACACTACCCTTATGGCAGAAAGTGAAGAACTAAAGAGCTTTTTGATGAAAGTGAAAGAGGAGAGTGAAAAAGTTGGCTTAAAGCTCAACATTCAGAAAACTAAGATCATGGCATCTGGTCCCATCACTTCATGGCAAATAGATGGGGAAACGGTGGAAACAGTGGCTGACTTTATTGTTTTGGGCTCCAAAATCACTGCAGATAGTGATTGCAGCCAAGAAATTAAAAGATGCTTGCTCCTTGGCAAGAAAGTTATGACCAGCCTAGACAGTATATTAAAAAGCAGAGGGAAAAAAAAAAAAAAAAAGCAGAGACATCACTTTGCCAACAAACATCTGTCTAGTCAAAGCTATGGTTTTTCCAGTAGTCATGCATGGATGTGAGAGTTGGACTATAAAGAAACTGAGGGCCAAAGAACTGATGCTTTTGAACTGTGGTGTTGGAGAAGACTCTTGAGAGTCCCTTGCACTGCAAGATCCAACCAGTCCATCCTAAAGGAGATCAGTCCTGAGTGTTCATTGGAAGGACTGATGTTGAAGCTGAAACTCCAATACTTTGGCCACCTGATGAGAAGAGCTGACTCATTGAAAAAGACTCTGATGCTGGAAAAGACTGAAGGCAGGAGGAAAAGAGGATGACAGGGGATGAGATGGTTGGATAGCATCACCGACTCAATGGACATGAGTCTGAGTAAACTCCAGGAGTTGGTGATGGACAGAGAGGCCTGGTGTGCCTTGGTCCATGGGGTCGCAAAGAGTTGGACACGACTGAGCGACTGAACTGAACTGAGAGGAAGTTATGTTCATTAAAGGATTTTCTTAAGCCCCAAAGAATAGAAATGGGCCCTAGCATTTCAGTTCCCAGGGCCCATTTTTTACCTTCTTTTGTCAGGTCATGTACTTTTGTAAGTTCATTAGTTCCGTTCTTTGCTTCCTTTGCAACAGAGCCTGAGATATGCCATGAAAGATCTAAGGTGTGACCCTTAGTTCTATTGACCCAGGAAAAGTTCATTTCATTTCAAATGACTGTATGCGTACCCTTCCCCAGTGAAAAGGTTTCTCCAAGCCATCTTCCATGGGTCTTGTGATCTGTGTACTTTTTCACAGGAGACGCAATATTTTTGGAAATGAGGTATAATAATTAAAAGTCACGAGAGCTTGATTCCAGTTTCACTTCAAATTATGATGCCATTCCTGTCCCTGGGTCTGTTTCTCAAGGTGCCTGTTACTGACTTCCAGCCCTACACACTTCATAAGCAAGAGAGTTTTAAAAGAAACCAGAGCTTCTCATCAGTTCCTTTCTAGCTGCTAAATTATGCCTTGTTTATTTTGAGTAGAAACAGGTGTTAATGACATCTAATTAAACCGTTCTCTCCTTAAGAGTCAATGCTGTTTTCAAAGTTAGGATATTAATTCTACAACAGAATGCTTCAGATTAAGATGTTATATATAATGAATCATCACTATACTTTGTTCTCAAGTTAAGCCCCTGTGAAAAAGCTCTCTTACCTAGGGAAAAGGGAACCAAAGCTTCCTTCTTGGCAAAATATCCACTGCTGTCCAGAAATCGCTCTGGATAGAATATTTCTGGGTCTCTCCAATACTTTTCGTCAAAGTGTACAGAATAAAGATTTGTGATTACTGTTGTGCCTTTAGGAATGGAATAACCACGTACAACTGCATCCTCAGAGGTTGCATGAAAAATCCCTAACGGCACTATGTTACAGAATCTTAAAACTTCATGCAAAACTGCCTCGGTATAAGGCATTTTACACTTGTCATCCCAAGAAAGCTTCCCACTGGGTCCTATAATTAAGTCAATCTCTTTCTGAACTTGTCCTGTAAGAGAAAAAGTGTTCCCATTATTATGCAATTCTTAGAATTATATCTAAAGTAACCTCTCTTTAGGATAAACAAACGATAACCAGCCAACATGGTATGGGTACATTCAGATTCAGATTTTTCATTATCTGGGAGTTCTATTTAAACACATGCCACATATCTTACACAACCAGTACCTAATTGTGAAACACACATTATAGGTAATGAAAACAAAAATTAAATCTAGAATTAGAATAACATTACTCTGATCAAGGAAAAGAAACTTCAAATAAAAAAGACCAGGGCTGGTAATGTTCATTGCAGCACTATTTACAACAACAAAGACATGGAAACAACCCAAATATCCATCAACAGATAAATGGATAAAGTTGTGATACACACACACACACACACACACACATATATATATACACAATGGAATATTACTCAGTGAATTAAAGGGACATATTTGAGTCTGTTCTAATGAGGTGGATGAACCTAGAAACTATTATACAGAGTGAGGTAAGTCTGAAAGAGAAAAACAAATATTGTATATTAATGCATATATTTGGAATCTAGAAAGATGATACTGATGAACCTATGTGCAGGGCAGCAATGGGGACTCAGGGGCTTCCCTGGGGCTCAGACAGTAAAGAATCTGCCTGCAAGGCAGGAGACCTGGGTTTGATCCCTGGGTTGGGAAAATCTCCTGGAGAAGGGAATAGCTACCCACTCCAGTATTGTGGCCTGGTCAATTCCATGGACAGAGGAGCCTAACGGGCTACATACAGTCTGTGGGGTCACAAAGAGTTGGGCACAACTGAGTGATTTTCACTTTCAATGGAGACACAGACATGGAGAACAGATTTGTGGGCATGGGGTTGGGGGTAAGGAGAGGGTGGGACAAATGGAGAGTAGTATGGAAACATATAGACTACACATGTAAATATTCAGTGGGAATTCAAATCTGGGCTCTGTAACAACCTAGAGGTGGGTTAGGGTGGGACGTAGGAGGGAGGTTCAAGAGGGAGGGGACATATGTATACCTATGGTTGATTCACGTTGATGTATGGCAGAAACCAACACAATATTGTAAAACAATAATCTTTCAATTAAAAATAAATAATAATTTTTAAAAAGCCAGGGTTGGGACTTTCCTGGCAGTTCAGCTATAAAGACTACATGCTTCCACTGCAGAGGGTGTGGGTTCAATCCTTGGTTGGGAAACTAAGATTCTGCATACTGCGTGGTGTAACCAAAACCAAATCAAAACAAACAAACAAAAAATCCCCCAAAACTAGGGTTCAGGTTCTGGCTTAGAACTAGAAGGAAGTGGGCAAATCAGTCACTTAGCCTTTTCCCTCATTTATAATACAGGTATTGAAAGATTTATATCTGAGATTTTTACATGAATTAATAGTTTTAAAAACCTTATAGCTATTCAGTACTTCTCTTTTTGGATAGCATAGCAGGAGTTCCTAACTAAAATGCTTTGTATACAGCCAAAGACTGTAAAACATGTGTGGCCCTAAACGTAAGCACAGATCTTAAGATCACGCGAATCCTCACCTTGAATGTTAGGATAAAGGGCCATGAAAAGAACTGCCCACCGTAGCACATTAGTTGTAGTTTCAGTTCCAGCAATGATGAGTTCACCCACAGAAAAAATTAGGTTTTCTTTGGAGAAAGTAGATGATGGGTCATTTTTACTTCTTTCCATCTCATCTAAATAAGCATCAACAAAATGCTGAGGTAACTGCGGTTTTCTGTTGATGGAAGTTTTTTCAATAAGCCTAGAGAGAAAGTCATAGACCACAGCTGCATTTCTAAACAGTTGTTGATGTTTTCCAAAAGGTAAGATGCCAATCCATGGAAAGGCATTATAGAGGAAGACTGAGGCACTGGCAGCTAGTTCCACATTTTCACTAAATAACTCAATCATGTGCTGAAAATCAGTGTCTTCATAAGTGAATCGTTCTCCAAAAATGACTAGATTGGTTATGTTTGAAACAGCATTTGTTACTAATTGTTTTAAGTCAAAAGGGCTACCATTGTATGTTTCAACAGCATCAATGAAAAATTTGGTTTCTTCTAAGATTTTAGATTCAAAAGATTTCTGGCCATATCCAAAACAGCGAAAGCTATTTACAGCTAATTTTCTGTGATCAACCCATCCTCGGCCATATCTGGAATTGAGTAAGCCTAAAAAAAAGAAAAAGAAAAGGGATGGTTAGTAATTTTTCTCCCAATTATCTTTTTACAAAACTATTAAAAATTTTTATTAGTCCTACATCCCTGTATCTAACAGTTAAAAATGCTATGGTGGCAGAGTGGGGTTGGGGAGGAGATGGTTATTCATTCTTCTTCAAATTTTCTATAAAACTAAAACTAGACCCAGCAGTCAAGCCCTATTCTTTACTCCTCAGTAGCCATGGAATACTATAAACAGATAAACTTATCTATACTTCCCTAGGGACAGGCAGAAAAGGCCTATAATCTCCATCACCAGAAATTGAACTATGCTGTGTAATTCAACCTGGGTGAAGTAGGCACGGATGACTTTATTTATTTTTTTTTTTTTTAATTTTTTATTTTTTTTATTTTTCAGTGGGTTTTGTCATACATTGATATGAATCAGCCATAGAGTTACACGTATTCCCCATCCCGATCCCCCCTCCCACCTCCCTCTCCACCTGATTCCTCTGGGTCTTCCCAGCCCACCAGGCCCGAGCACTTGACCCATGCATCCCACCTGGGCTGGTGATCTGTTTCACCATAGATAATATACATGCTGTTCTTTCAAAACAATGGATGACTTTAT
This sequence comes from Muntiacus reevesi, assembly GCF_963930625.1. Taxonomy (NCBI): domain Eukaryota; kingdom Metazoa; phylum Chordata; class Mammalia; order Artiodactyla; family Cervidae; genus Muntiacus; species Muntiacus reevesi. The sequence goes on from NC_089257.1 coordinate 54,306,253, forward strand.
TATTCAACTTCTACCACAAGCCTATTTTACAACAGACAAATGACTGTGTACGCTATTGGCAACTTTTTATTCTAGACTAAACACATACTTGAAAAATCATCCTTATAGAATTATAAATTTTCTGCTTTAAGAGACTAGATTTTAGAATACAAATTACTCCCATTATAGGCATATGTAACCTGATAATATAACTGGCAGAAGCAAGGATGGCCTGAATGAGGTAGTGGAAAGACTCAATCCAAAAGGAGGTGCTAAAGGACTAAATGTGCTGCCAATTCCCAGTGTGATGGTATCAGGTGGTGGGGCCTTTGGGAAGTAATGAGGTCATGAGCCCTCATGAATGAGTTTGTTGTTGTTTTTTGTTCGCTAAGTCATATCAGACTCTTTTTGACTCCATGGACTGTAGCCTGCCAGGCTTCACTGCCCATGGGATTTTCCCAGCAAGAATACGGATGTGGGTAATTTCCTTCTCCAGGGGATCTTCCTGACTGAGGGATCGAACTGCTGTCTCCTGTATTGGCAGGCAGATTCTTTACCACTATGCCACCAGGGAGGGAAGCCCAACTAGGTCATGAGCTTTCATGAATGAGCTCAGTGCCCTTATAAGAAGGGATGTGGGTGGAGACGATTGCCCTTGGTTTTTTGAGGATACAGGGAGAAGACAGCAGTCTACAGTCTATGGGAAGCAGGCTCTTTCTAGACACTGTTCTGCTAGCACCTTGATCTTGAACTCCATAGCTTCCAGATCTGTGACAATAAATGTTTATTGTTTAAGCCACTCATTCTCTATATTTTTGTTATAGCAGCCCAAACTAAGAAGACAAACATGAAACTCAAACCTCTAATGTTGATATTACTTGCCTTAGAATTTCAGAGTCTCCACAGAACACTCTGCTATTCTGACACGTCTACTATGGAATATTTTCTCTTTAAATCAACTATCAAGAAAAAAAATATCTTCAGCACAAATATTTATGTAACATGTAGTTCACTTGGAATTTCATTTATAATTGGTACATAGGTCTACCTATCATGAAAAATGTCATGATAGTCTACCTGAGGTGCCTATGTAATTCACATTTCAACAACTTTTGTGCAACAGCTGTTGCACAAAATTTGGAACTTATGATAAAGTTAACCATACAAAGGAGGGTCTTTAAGGCCATGCAACGATCTTATATTCCATACTCTCTTTTCTTCTCCATACTCCCAGATGACTATTCACTCAACATGAATGTATTTCTGGAGCTAAAGTGCCAGGGATATATCAGTAAACAAAAGAGGCAAAGATATCTCTTTCTCATGGACCTTACATACTAGTGAGGAGAGTCAAAAAAATTCTTTGGCAAGGTGAGAGACGTAAGAGTGGTCAGGGAAACACTCAGTGAGAAGGTGACATAAGTAAGCATAGAGGATGGAAGTGAGCCAAGCAGATATCCAAGGAAAGATCACTGCAGGTAGAGAACTAGTGCACAGGCACTGAGATGACAGCAAGCCCAAGGGAAATGTATGCATATAGGATACGTGTCTGAAACAAATGCATATGGTTACATATAAGACAGTACACAGGAACCTGACTATAAGCCTACACTGACCAATCTGTATGCCTAGGCATGGGCCAAAGCCACCAAAAAGGGGCCACTTTTTCCTATTCAAACAGTGGGTTTATGGTGGCTCCGATTTCCCAGTTCCAAGTATATACAGTTCAGTGTACATGTATCTTAAAATCACACATGTAGGAAATTCCCTGGTGGTTCAGTGGTTAGGACTCCACACTTTCACTGTCATTTGCCTGGGTTCAATCCCTTGTTAGGAACTAAGATCCCATAAGCTGCACATTGTGGCCAAAAAACAAAAAAACCCACATCTAATTTGCTGTTTTTTCTCTTATTATTTCCTTGAAAATCTTAAGCTGAATACTTACTAATTCTTCATGATAAAAAATAGTCTAAACTATAAATTTATAGTTTCAAAAAACACTTCGGTTCAGTTCAGTTCAGTCGCTCAGTCGTGGCTGACTCTTTGCAACTCCATGGACTGCCGCACACCAGGCCTCCCTGTCCATCACCAACTCCCAGAGCTTACTCAAACTCATGTCAATCAAATCAGTGATGCCACCCAACTATCTCATCCTCTGTCATCCCCTTCTCCTCCTGCCTTCAATCTTTCCCAGATTCAGGGTCTTTTCAAATGAGTCAATTCTTCCCATCAGGTGGCCAAAGTATCAAACTTTCTTCAGCTTCAGCATTAGTCCTTCCAATAAAGAATCTGGACTAATTTCCTTTAGGATGGATTGGTTAGACTTCCTTGAAGTCCAAGGGACTCTCAAGAGTCTTCTCTAACATCACAGTTCAAAAGCATCAATTCTTCAGTGCTCAGCTTTGTTTACAGTCCAACTCACATCCATACATGACTATTGGAAAAACCATAGCTTTGACAAAACGGACCTTTGTTGGCAAAGTAATGTCTCTGCTTTTTAATATGCTGTGTAGGTTGGTCATAGTTTTTCTTCCAAGGAGCAAGTGTCTTTTAATTTCATGGCTACAGTCACCATCTGCAGTGATTTTGGAGCCCAAAAGTATAAAGTCTCTCACTGTTTCCACTATTTCCCCACCTATTTGCCATGAAGTCATGGGACTGGATGCCATGATCTTAGTTTTCTGAATGTTGAGTTCACTCTCCTTTTTCATTTTCATTAAGAGTCTCTTTAGTTCTTCTTTGCTTTCAGCCATAAGGATGGTGTGTCTTCTGCACATCTGAGGTTACTGATATTTCTCCTGGCAATCTTGATTACAGCCTGTGCTTCATCCAGCTCAGCATTATGCATGATATACTCTGCATATAAGTTAAATAAGCAGGGTGAAAATATACAGTCTGTTGTTCCATGTCCAGTTCTAACTGCTGCTTCTTGATCTGCATACAGATTGCTCAAGAGGCAGGTAAGGTGGTCTGGTATTCCCATCTCTTGAAGAATTTTCCACAGTTTGTTGTGATCTACACAGTCAAAGGCTTTGGTGTAGTCAATAAAGCAGAAATAGATGTTTTTCTGGAACTCTCTTGCTTTTTTGATGATCCAATGGATGTTGGCATTTGATCTTTGGTTCCTCTGCCTTTTCTAAATCCAGCTTGAACATCTGGAAGTTCATGGTTCACATACTGCTGAAGCCTGGCTTGGAGAATTTTGAGCATTACTTTGCTAGTATGTGAGATGAGTGTAATTGTGTGGTAGTTTGAACATTCTTTGGCATTTCCTTTCTTTGGGACTGGAAATTCTTTGGGATTGGAAATTCTTTGGGATTACACCCTTTCCAGTGGCATAAGATAGCAGAGTAGAAGGACATGTGCTCATCGTCTCCTGTGAGAACTCCAAAACTACAACTCACTGCTGAACAACTGTCGACTGGAGAATGTTGGATCCCACCAAAAAAAGATACACCACGTCCAAGGGCAAAGGAGAAGCCCCAGCAAGAGGGTAGGAGGGGTGAAATCAAACCCCTTTAGAATCAAACCCCTTACCCACCAGAGAAACTCAGAGGGCTCAAACACACTTTGTGCACACCAGGACCCAGAGATCCCACAGAGACTGAGCCAGAGCTGTGTATGAGTGTCTCCTGTGAAAGTATGGGCCAGCAGTGGCCTGCCGCAGGGGCAGGAGCTCTGGGTGCAGTAGACCTGGGTATGGATGGCATAAGCCCTCTTGGAGGAGGTCGCCATCAACCCCACCATAGAGCTGCCAAAACTTACACAGGACTGGGGAAACAGACTCTTGGAGGGCACGAACAGAACCTCGTGTGCCCCAGGACCCAGGAGAAAGGAGCAGTGACCCCACAAGAGACTGACCCAGACTTGCCTGGGAGTGTCCAGGAGTCTCTGGTAGAAGCATGGGTCAACCGTGGCCTGCTTCAGGGTCAGGGGCACTGAATGCAGCAGTGCCTGCATGGGACCTTTTGAAGGCGGTTGCCATTATTTTCATTACCTCCATTATAGTTTGACCTCAGGTCAAACAACAGGGAGGGAACACAGCTCCACCCATCAATAGAAAATTGGATTAAAGATTTACTGAGCATGGCCCCGCCCATCAAAACAAGACCCAGATTCCCCCTCAGTCAGTCTCTCCCATCAGGAAGCTTCCATAACCTCTTATCCTTATCCATCAGAGGGTAGATAGAATGAAAACCACAATCACAGAAAACTAACCAAACTGATCACATGGACCCCAGCCTTGTCCAACTTAATGAAACTATGAGCCATGCCATGTAGGGCCACCCAAGATGGGTGGGTCATGGTGGACAGTTCCAACAAAACGAGGTCCACTGGAAAACGAATGGCAAACCACTTCAGCATTCTTGCCTTGAGAACCCCATGAACAGCATGAAAAGGCAAAAGGATAGGACACTGAAAGAAGAACTCCCCAAGTTGGTAGGTGCCCAATATGCTACGAGAGATCAGTTCAGTTCAGTTGCTCAGTCGTGTCCAACTCTTTGTGACCCCATGGACTGCAGCATGCCAGGCCTCCCTGTCCATCACCAACTCCCGGAGTTTACCCAAACTCATGTCCATTGAGTCAGTGATGCCATCCAACCATCTAATCCTTTGTCGTCCCCTTCTCCTCCTGTCTTCAATCTTTCCCAGCATCAGGGTCTTTTCCAATGAGTCAGTTCTTCCCATCAGGTGGCCAGAGTATTGGAGTTTCAGCTTCAACATCAATCCTTCCAATGAACACTCAGGACTGATCTCCTTTAGGAAGGACTGGTTGGATCTCCTTGCAGTCCAAGGGACTCTCAAGAATCTTCTCCACCACAGTTCAAAAGCATCAATTCTTCGGCCCTCAGCTTTCTTTATAGTCCAACTCTCACATCCATACATGACTACTGGAAAAATCATAGCCTTGACTAGACGACCTTTGTTGACAAAGTAATATCTCTGCTTTTTAATATGCTGACTAGATTGGTCATAACTTTCCTGCCAAGGAGTAAGCATCTTTTAATTTCATGGCTGCAATCACCATGTGCAGTGATTTTGGAGCCCAAAACAATAAAGTCAGCCACTCTTCCCCATCTATTTGCCTTGAAATGATGGGACCAGATGTCATGATCTTAGTTTCTGAATGTTGAGCTTTAAGCCAACTTTTTCACTCTCCTCTTTCACTTTCATCAAGAGGCTCTTTAGTTCTTCTTCACTTTCTGCCATAAGGGTGGTGTCATCTGCATATCTGAGGTTATTGATATTTCTCCTGGCAATCTTGATTCCAGCTTGTGCTTCTTCCAGCTCAGCATTTCTCATGATGTACTCTGCATATAAGTTAAATAAGCAGGGTGACAGTATATAGGCTTGACGTACTCCTTTTCCTTTTTTGGAACCAGTCTGTTGTTCCATGTCCTGTTCTGTTGCTTCCTGACCTGCATACAGGTTTCTCAAGAGGCAGGTTAGGTGGTCTGGTATTCCATCTCTCTCAGAATTTTCCACAGTTTATTGTGATCCACACAGTCAAAGGCTTTGGCATAGTCAATAAAGCAGAAATAGATGTTTTTCTTGAACTCTCTTGCTTTTTCAATGATCCAGCGGATATTGGCAACTTGATCTCTGGTTCCTCTGCCTTTTCTAAATCGAGCTTGAACATCTGGAAGTTCACGGTTCATGTATTGTTGAAGTCTGGCTTCGAGAATTTTGAACATTACTTTACTAGCGTGTGAGATGAGTGCAACTGTGCAGTAGTTTGAGCATTCTTTGGCTTTGTCTTTCTTTGGGATTGGAATGAAATCTGACCTTTTCCATTCCTGTGGCCACTGATGAGTTTTCCAAATTTGCTGGCATATTGAGTGCAACCATTTCACAGCATCATCTTTTAGGATTTGAAATAGCTCAACTGGAATTCCATCACCTCCACTAGTTCATAGTGATGCTTCCTAAGGCTCACTTGACTTCACATTCCAGGATGTCTGGCTCTAGGTGAGTGATCACACCATCGTGGTTATCTGGGTCATGAATATCTTTTTTGTATAGTTCTTCTGTGTATTCTTGCCACCTCTTCTTTATATCTTCTGATTCTGTTAGGTCTGTACCATTGTTGTCCTTTATTGTGCCCATCTTTGCACGAAATATTCCCTTAGTATCTCTAATTTTCTTGAAGAGATCTCTAGTCTTTCCCATTCTATTGTTTTCCTCTATTTCTTTGCACTGATCACTGAGGAAGGCTTTCTTATCTCTCCTTGCTATTCTTTGAAGCTCTACATTCAAATAGGTGTATCTTTCCTTTTCTCCTTTGCTTTTCACTTCTCTTCTTTTCACAGCTATTGGTAAGGCCTCCTCAGACAGCCATTTTGCCTTTTTGCATTTCTTTTTCTTAGGGGTGGTCTTATCCCTGTACTATGTCATGAACCTCCGTCCATAGTTCATCAGGCACTCTATCAGATCTAATCCCTTGAATCTATTTCTCACTTCCACTGTATAATTGTAAGGGATTTGATTTAGGTCATACTTGAATGCACTAGTGGAGAAATAACTCTAGAAAGAATGAAGAGATGGAGCCAAAGGAAAACAACACCCAGTTGTGGATGTGACTGGTGATGGAAGTAAAGTCCAATGCTGTAAAGAGCAATATTGCATAGGAACCTGGAATTTTAGGTCCATGAATCAAGGCAAACTGGAAGTGGTCAAATAGGAGATGGCAAAAGTGAACATCGACATTTTAGGAATCAGTGAACTAAAATAGACTGGAATGGGTGAATTTAACTCAGATGACCATTATATCTACTACTGTGGGCAAGAATCCCTTAGAAGAATGGAGCAGCCATCATAGTCATCAAAAGAGTCTGAAATGCAGTACTTGGATGCAATCTCAAGAATGATAGAATGATTTCTGTTCATTTCCAAGGCAAACCATTCAATATCACAGCCATCCAAGTCTATGCCCCAACCAGTAATGCTGAAGAAGCTTAAGTTGAACAGTTCTATGAAGATCTACAAGACCTTCTCGAACTAACACCCCAAAAAAGATGTCTTTTTCATTATAGGGGACTGGAATGCAAAAGTAGGAAGTCAAGAAACACCTGGAGTAACAGGCAAATTTGGTTTTGGAGTACAAAACGAAGCAGGTCAAAGACTAACAGAGCTTTGCCAAGAGAACGCACTGGTCGTAGCAAACATCCTGTTCCAACAACACAGGAGTAGACTCTACACATGGACATCAGCAGATGGTCAATACCGAAATCAGACTGATTATATTCTTTGCAGTCAAAGATGGAGAAGCTCTATATAGTCAGGAAAAACAAGACCAGGAGCTGACTGTGGCTCAGATCATGAACTCCTTATTGCCAAATTCAGACTTAAATTGAAGAAAGTAGGGAAAACCACTAGACCATTTAGGTATGACCTAAATCAAATTCCTTACAATTATACAGTGGAAGTGAGAAATAGATTCAAGGGATTAGATCTGATAGACAGAGTGCCTTAAGAACTGTGGAAGGAGGTTCATGACACTGTACAGGAGGCAGAGATCAAGACCATCCCCAAGAAAAAAAAATGCAAAAAGGCAAAATGGTTGTCTGAGGAGGCCTTACAAATAGCTGTGAAAAGAGGAGAAACTAAAGACAAAAGTAAAAAGGAAAGATATACCCATCTGAATGCAGAGTTTCAAAGAATAGCAAGGAGAGATAAGAAACCTTCCTCAAAAAAGAAAGAAAGAAAGAAAGAAAGCCTTCCTCACTGATCAATGGAAAGAAATAGAGGAAAACAACAGAATGGGAAAGACTAGAGATCTCTTCAAGAAAAGTAGAGATACCAAGGGAACCTTTCATTCAAAGATGGGCACAATAAAGGACAGAAATGGTATGGACCTAACAGAAGCAGAAGATATAAAGAAGAGGTGGCAAGAATACACAGAAGAACTATACAAAAAAGACTCAGATAACCATGATGGTGTGATCACTCACCTAGAGCCAGACATCCTGGAATGCAAAGTCAAGGGGGTCTTAGGAAGCATCACTATAAACTAGTGGAGGTGATGGAATTCCAGTTGAGCTATTTCAAATCCTAAAAGATGATGCTATGAAATTGTTGCACTCAATATGCCAGCAAATTTGGAAAACTCAGCAGTGGCCACGGGACTGGAAAAGGTCAACTTTTATTCCCGTTCAATTCCAATTGAATGCCTTTCATGCCAACAAAAGGCGATGCCAAAAAACATACATTTTATCCTAAATATCCTAAATATTCTATCCTAAATATCCTAAATATTACTCTGATCATTCATTTTCATAATTTCCTAAAAGATCTTCTATTATACTTGTGGTATAATTTCTCCTTTGGCCTAATTATTACTTAGAAGAGTTTTGAAGAAGCTGGAGATTTGCTTTTTAGTTATATTATTGCTTTCAAGGGTCTTCATACTCTGGCCTGATAATTCAGCCTTTTATTTTTTTTAATTTTTTTTTAAAATTTATATTTTTTAATTCAGCCTTTTAAATTGGTGTTTTCTTTGCACAAGTTGATTGGCTTTGCAATTTAATAGTTACTTTTTATCTTTTTCATTTTAAATCTATTTTTTTTAGTCTATGTAACCAAGCTATTGTATTTTTCTTGGAAATGAAGTGTGAAGCTCTCATTAAATTGGAAAAATTTGAAGTTCATAAAAACTCATACTATTATGTATGAAAACAGATGTACGGACATCAACATTCTATGTTAGTCTTCTGTTGCTTTCTTGTCATCCATTCTGTTAACTTTCAGCCTTTCTCTCTTGTTGAATAATCATCTGACACTGATCAAGCCTAAACCATAGAGAATACTAGTCCTTCACACATACCCTACAATTCTTCATTTACATATCATATTAATTAGTAGTTAAGAAAGGCTGTTTCAGGGTTTATAAACTTATAAGTAAAATGATCATAAAATGTCACCAAGCACTCAAGACTAGCTTAAAACATACTTCTGATTCCAGTATGTGTGCACACATATACTTGTTTCACAAAACCTGCACATATTAATATTTGTGCTAATTCTTTAAAACATCATTTACAGTATTTATTAGAACTAGATTACAACAGAAGAATTAGCGTGTAAAATATGAGTGTAATACAGCCTGAAAGTCCTCAAATGTTAGGTTCTAAGACTTAAATTAACTAATTAATGCTTTCCTATTAATCAGTATGAACTTCTGTCCACAATCTTCAGGCACTCTGTCTACCAGATTTAATCCCTTTAATCTATTCATCACCTCCACTATATAATCATAAGGAATTTGATTTAGGTCATACCTGAATGTCCTAGTGGTTTTCCCTACTTTCTTCAATTTAAGCCTGACTACAGTTTTTCCAGTAGTCAGGTATAGATGTGAAAGTCAGACCATAAAGAAGGCTGAGCATGGAAGAACTGATGTTTTCAAACTGTGGTGCTGGACAAGACTCTTTGAGAGTCCCTTGGAGAGCAAGGAAATCAAACCAGTCAATTCTAAAGGAAATCAACTCTAAATATTCATTGGAAAGACTGATGCCAGGCTGAAGCTCCAATACTTTCGTCACCTGATGTGAAGAGCTAATTCACTGGAAAAGACCCTGATTCTGGGAAATATTGAAGGCAAAAGGAGAAGGGGCGGCAGAAGATGAGATGGTTATGGTAATAGCATCATTGATTCAACAGACATGAATTCTAACAAACTCCAGGAAATAGTGGAGGACAGAGGAGCCTGGCACGCTGCAGTCCACGGGGTTGCCGAGTCAGATATGACTTTGTAACTGAACAATAAAAATTAATCAGTACAACAGAAACCAATCTCTACTATGTGATTGTTGTTGTTCAGTTGCTAAGTCTGTTGTAAGTAAGCTGTTCAGTCACTACTATGTAATAAATTTACATAAAGTAAGAACTGCGATTTATAATAGTTTAGTAAATTACTAGATAGGTGAAAACAAACATACCTCCCATTTTTGTCATCTTCATGAATAAAGGAAGACATGGTCTGTCTGCAAAAATTTCACTTTGATGAACAAGGCATTCCTTTACTACATCATAGCCATTTAGAACCACAGCTGATATACCTCCAAGATCCAAACTGAAGATCTTTGAGAAGAAAAGAAAAACATTTAAATGGCAAAATATATTGAGAAATATAACCAGAGAAATCTACATGTACTAAGTTCAGCTCTCCCAGTATTTGTTATTTCTTGAAAATACTGGCATTTATTACCCAGCTGACTGTTTAGAGTGCCTTCTCTCTATAAGGCATATCAAGTACAATGATTTTATTATGTATTCAGTGACTCAAGACATAATCTTGTAAATGGTGTAATGAAAACCAGATTCAGGAGGTCTGGGTTATACTTTAAGCTTTGCCATTAAACAGATATAGGACACTGGATAGAACCCTTAATCTTTTTGGGCTTCGGGGCTGCTATAGGAAATCAAGAAATACTTGAGTTATATGCTCTTTTAAAATTCATTCCAACTCAAAACAGTTAATGATATCTCAGAATCTCTGTTTATTCCAAGAAAAATTGAGGAGGTGACTCCATCTATATATCATTTATTATTCTAGGTTTAGGTAGGGGAGGGGATTGTCAAAGGCCCAAGAGGCTTTTGAAGCTGAAGACAACTTTTGTTGGGGCCCGGGATATGTAATCCCAAAATATGCCTCAATGGCACATTAATTATTTTGAATTAAAAGTTACTGAAGAAATGTCCAACACAAAAAGGATACTCCAGGGAGTTCCCTGGTGGCCTACTGGTTAGGACTTGGAACTGTCACTGCTGTGGTCTGGGTGTGATCCCTAGTAGGGAACTGAGATCCTGCAAGCCAAAATAGAAATAAATAAAAACGAGGGACACCTCTCTCTTTGTATCTCCCTGAAAGTAGGAAATAAATCTCTCATGTGAAAGGTGCAGTCTTTGCATATGGAGGAGGTGTTAGTTGCTTAGTTGTGTCCCAGCTCTTTATGGCCCTGTGGACTGGGCCCACCAGGCTCCTTTGTCCATGAAATTCTCCAGGCAAGAATACTGGAGTGGGTTGCCATTTTCTTCTCCAGGGATCTTCCTGACCCAGGGACTGAAGGTGGGTCTCCTGCATTGCAGGCAGATTCTTTACCACCTGAGCCACCAGGGAAGCCCTAGGACCCCTTACTGCCAATTACCAACGATAAGAAATTTGGGGATGAGGAGCCTTTTTAAAACAAATCTTGTTACTTCTTTAATTTACTACCCAATCACAAGACCTGTTTAGATTCTTCACTAATTGGGCACCCAAAGCCAAAGATTTTCTTGCCCTGTCAATTCTTTGCAAATTTATTGGTTCTTTATCTAAAAAATATAAAATCTGCCTGCTTTGGTCATTTCCTCCATCCCATTTCTATGAGACCGCCATGTGCATGAATTCTAATGTTTCTTTCTCTCCTGTTACTCTGTCTTGTGTCAATTCTATTATTTTTAGTCCAGTCATAAGAATTTAAGAGGGGCAGAGGGGAAAATTTCCTCTTCCTCAACAAAACATACTGAAACTCACTGGTTTATTTATTTAGGCCCCTGAATGCCATGAAGTTAACAGAGGGCCCTAAGGGTATCTGACCTTGGAGTCACAGGCATTTGCCACTTTGGTACAGGTGGCTGCCTCTGAGCTAAAAGATGGAATACCCATCCTATTCCTTGCTGTAGTTTCTCAGGTGCTTCATTACAGGTTCACTTAAAATGTCATACCTCCTGTACTCTATTCTAGTTAGCCCCACATAGGGGCCTAATCCAGTGAAGGAACAGTGCTGCCTTATCAGTGAGATGCAATGATTGCTTATCCTCATCCTCTCAGGCACTGGCTGAGAACTTTTCTTTTAAAAAAAAATTTGGCTGTGCGGGGTCTTCATCACTGTGTACAGGGCTCTTTGCTGCAGCATCCAGGCTTTCTCCTGTTGCAGTAGTTATCCTGCAGTATCTTAGTTCCCCAACTAGGGATCAAACCCATGTCCCCTGCATTAGAAGGCAGATTCTCAATCACTGGACCACCATGGAAGTCCCTGGCTGAGGGTTTTCAAGTGCCAAAAGTACTGAGTCAAGCCTCATCTCTGTGCAAACAGGCAGAATGGATTTTGGCCATGATTCACACAATTTTTGGGGGGTGGGATGGAGGAAACCAGAAGGCTTAGCAGAGAACTGAAGTTCAACAGAAATATTTACAGAAGAAAAAGTGATCAAGACCTCCAAGTAGCAGTAGAATCAACAAACTGAGCAATAGAATTTTTGGCACAAGGATGTACCCTGCTAACGGAGCAAAAGGTACACCCAGAACTTTGGGGAAGGGTCGTGGACTGCCTGCCATAAGCAATGGTATGTCAAAAGTGGCAGTGTGGGAGTTTCAGTACAAAGGAAGTGATTACCAGTTGAGCAAAGGAGGGGCTCTTTACAGTTCCCAAAGCAGTAATGGGATGGTCTTAAAAGTTTTTTCCCAGGAGCATAATTTTAAGTAAATACAAAGGAAAAACTCTTCCTCCTGTGTGTCTCCTCAACTCTCAGCACTCAACTACAATACTTATGACGCCAGATGTGTGATTTTCCATATATCAAGCAACTCTGGGACACCAGGTAGATGTCCTACAACTATATTCAGGTCCCAAACTGCTCATGGTGTTTTTTGTTTTGGATTTTTTTCTTTCGGCCACACTATACAGCATGCTGGATCATAGTTCCCTGATTACAGACTGAACCTGCACCCCCTGCAGGGGAAGTACAGACTCTTAACCACTGGACAGCCAGGGAAGTCCCGAACTGGCCACGTTGACTCCATTTTTCACCCAAGCCCCACATCACTTCTCAGCCGTCATGATGTTTTGACTTAAAAATACAGACAAAATATGACAGTTTCTTACCAGCTTCATCACTAATCTTTCATCTAGAGTAATCTTCATCACTCTAATCTTTCATTTTTCCCCTATATGACCTCAAATGCCTCTTGTGTCTTTACAGGTGACTCTCAACATGGCATATTCCTGCTTCAAGGCCTTAGTACTTGTTCCCTTGGCCTGGAATGTTCTTCCCCTAGATATTCCCATAGCTTGCTACTTCACTTCCTCTAAGTATTTGCTCAAATGCCTTTTTTGCAGTGAGTCCTGCTCTAACCCATTAAAATTTCACCCCCTAAAATTCTCCATCTTCCTTACCGTAATTAAGTTATTTTATACTTTATACTCTAACATGTTATATACTTAGTGTTTACATTGTTCCTATCCTGCTTATTGCCTCCCTTCCACCACTATAAAGTAAACCACACAAGAGCAGGGATTTTCATTTGTTTTGTTCATTGCTAAATATCCACAACTAGGATAGTATATAGCATATGCTAACAACTGATAAATATATGTTGAATTAAAGAAAAGTGGTGGTGAAACACATTTAAGCATGCTTTGCAACACTATAGACTAAGTGCCAATAACAGGAATGTAAAAAGTCCTTTGATAAAAATTGGTAATTGCCATATTTTTCAACATTTGCTTGGGCTGTATTCTCATTTGGAATACATCCCTTGACTGCCATACTGTCCAAACCACCAAGTCTTTAGGGACCAACCACCATGAAGCCTTTCTTGGTGCACTCTCTTTTTCCTTTGAACCACCACAGCACATGCTTAAAAGCTCCCATGGTACTTATTTAATACTACCAAAGGTGGTGCTAATGGAAAAGAACCTGCCTGCCAATGCAGGAGACACAGGTTCAATCCCTAGGTCAGGAAGATCCCCTGGAGTAGGAAATAGCAACCCACTCCAGTATTTTTCCCTGGTAAATGACATGGACAGAGAAGTCTGGTGGGTTACAGTGGGTTACAAAGAGTCAGACACGACTGAAGCAATATAGCACTAGAATAAAAAACCAGAAGCATTATATGAATGCTTATCTTCTGCTTGTCGGCTAAATTATAAACTCTTTTGATTCAGTGATTTCATTCCTTTCATCTTTGAACACTCCATAAAATCTCATTCAATGCCTTGCATAAATCTCAATAAATGCTTACTGTATAAATAAATTATAGGTTGTCAACTCCACTTGCCTCAAAGTAATTATTTTATTATCCTTATGTGCATTACCTGAAAATAATCTGTTAAAACCCCTCACACTAGCTTTGCTAGCTAGGGAATGCTTCTGAAAATCTGGGTTAAGATTAGTCACTGCAGAAGCTTACACATTCAGGGTGGATCTCTAAGGTAATGTTAAGTCACAGTGTGGTACACTTCTATATAAGAATGTCTTTAAAATGACTGTATAAGACTTCAGGACCGGTTGTCTTCAAGAATTATGAAGGAGAATTGAATTCACAGACTTCATAAAAGTAGGTGTCACTTGAAGTGATTGTCAGTTCTCATAAGCAATTTTAAAGTCCATGACTTTCTCTGAGCACACATCTCCAGATCATCATGAAACATAGCAGAAAAATAAGATCCTATTTATAAGTAAGACATATAAACAACTTTCCACAACCTTCTAGAAGTACAGGAGATAATAGCTTCCTTCCACTTCCAAAAAAAGTATAGTACTTTAAAAACTCAAAGCAAAAAAAAAAAAAACAAAAAAACCTCAAACCAACTCTTTAGACTTTGTCATAATTGGAAAATACCTCTAAGACAATGAGAGACCTGTAGGGGTGTTTCACAACTAAGATAAAGAGCTATCAGATTAAAGGGTTAATACTTTAGGTGGTTTTCAACTTAAGTCTGAAATAGAGTTACTCAAACAATGTCTACTCTTCAATGCATACATCCTTTCAATTTCTGCATTTTCTTCTCCCTCCACTCTGTTAGTCCTATTTGATTTTACCACCTTCAGTAAAAAGACCACTTTGTAAAGATCCAAAGTGAAAACGAAAGTTCCTCAGTTGTGTCCGACTCTTTGCAACCCCACGGACAATGCTGTCCATGGAATCCTTCAGGCCAGAATATTGGAGTGGGTAGCCTTTCCCTTCTCCAGGGGATCTTCGTAACCCAGGGATCGAACCCAGGTCTCCCACATTGCAGGCAGATTCTTTACCTGCTGAGCCACAAGGGAAGCCCAAGAACACTAGAGTGGGTAGCCTATCCCTTCTCCAGCGGCTCTTCCCAACCCAGGAATCGAACCGGGGTCTCCTGCAAAGCAGGTGGATTCTTCACCAACTAAGCTATCAGGGAAGCCTGTAAAGATCCATGACTGCCTTAAGTAGTTGCATCAGCAATAAAACTGGTAATTCGTGCCACAAATCCATTAAACTTGAGCTACCTATCCCAAGATCACAATCTTCCAACACATTCATATATTCTATTGTTTATCATCAGATAGGATAGGGGGTCCTCAGAAAGAACGAACCAGCAAAGGCTTTCTTAAGAGAAGTCATTTTCTGCCTAAGCTATCTGGGGATCTAAGCCTGGGCACAATACTTGCCCTTGTACAGGTCTCAGTAATTAATCTTAAGGGAATAAAAGAACAAATGATTTATCACGCAAAACAAGTAACAACAGTAAAGATAATGCATCAGCTGTAAAGAATCCCAGTTCTCTTTAAATGGTAAACATTAGCCTGAAGCGTTCAACCACCAGATCAACTAGAACCTAAGACGAGCTTTTTTGAACTCTGGGACTTCAATCAACTGTCTTGACCTGTCAACCTCTGTCCCTGTTCTATGCTGAATTTTCTTGCTCAAGCCCCTTCATGAATGTGCACACTCTGCCCAAGCCTTCATGAACATGCATATTCCTTAACTTAAAACATTCCCAATTTTCTTGTCTAGAGAAGTTGCCTTGGGAAAGATCCCTTGTGTTCTTTTTACTTGCAAGTAGTAAATCCTTCCTTCTACTGATCTTTGGGTTGGTTGTATCTTTTGGTTCCACACCCTCAAAAAAACAAACTTGGTTTTTCGGGTCCTACTACTAGGAGATTTGCAGGTGGCTCTGGTGGTGCTGGAGAAGGCTCTTCAGAGTCCCTTGGAGATCAAGGAGATCAAATCAGTCAATCCTAAATGAAATCAACCCTGAATATTCACTGGAAGGGCTGATGTTGAAGCTGAGGCTCCAATACTTTGGCCACCTGATGCAAAAAGCTGACTTACTGGAAAAGACCGTGATATTGGGAAAGATGGAAGGCAGAAGGAGAAGAGGGTGACAGATGATGAGATGGGTGGATGAGATCACCAGTTCAATGGGAGACGGTAAGGAACAGGGAGGTATGGTGTGCTGCAGTTCATGGAATTGCAGAATCGGACATGATTAGCCACTGAACAACAACCACAGTGGTAAAGAATCTGCCTGCCAGTGTAGGAGACACAGAAGACGTGGGTTCAATTCCTGGGTTGGGAAGATCCTCTGGAGTAAGAAATGGCAACCTGTTCCAGTATTCTAGACTGGAAAATTCCATGGACAAAGGAGCCTGGCAGGCTACATTACTGGGAGATTTAGATTACCCTCTCCCCAAAAAGAATGTTCATAGAAAATTGAGTTCCTTTCACTTCAAATATCTACATACGAAAAACAACTTCCTATTCTGAATGACAGCATTTCACATAGCTGGTCTAAAACCACCTTCTACTTTGTAGGTCTAATAAATTCTTCTGTAATTAATAACCAAGAACATTTGAGTAGCACTTAGCTGTGTTCAGTTATTATTATTGCCATGATGCATATCAGGAAAAATTAAGATTTAGACAAGAAAAGGTCAAGTTTTATCGGACGAAAGAGGACTCAACTTCTGGTCTTGTACTTTCACATCTTCTGATTTCTCTGTAATATTGATGATGCTTCATACCAACACACCAGAAATCAAATATATTTGATGAAAACCATGCAAATACACTCACAAACTGGAGGATGGAAAATAAAATCTAAGAATTATACCTATTTGCTTTAAGTCCAGCCTTCCTATAGTGATACAGACCATTAGTGAACTGCAGAAACAGAATAATTCTTGTAAAAACTGTTTTAAATACGAATGTAATCCCAAACCTGAATGCCACAACTGCCAAACAGTCCTGTTTTTTCACAACACAATTTGTGGTTGATCATTAATTTTTCTCTCTCACTGGACTGTAACTACCTAAAATCAGGCTGTGACTGCTGTCCACTACAAATTGGCACTTGCCATCTACCTCTACATCAAGTGCTGTTGTACCTGTTGACCTTCAATATGCCCTGAAGGCAGTCAGGATGGAAACCAGGAATGAGGCACTCCATTCCAGAAAACTGGCAGAACAGGTCATCAGATAGGCTGCTATTTTCAGAAGCTAATTTTATGAACCCAATTCAAGCATCTCTTCATATCTAGAAAAGCACTCAACTCCTTCATGGTGACATCTGCTCCTCACGACTACTAAAACCTTCTGCAAATATATGTGCCCAGATTACATGAACAACTCCTTAACCAAAGTCACATAAATACTGGCCTTACCCCGTTGCCTTTGGAACAGCTTCTCAGAGCTATCTGAGGTGCTGTCTCCCAGGCTGCAGTCCTCATTCTGCCCCCAAATAAAACTTAACTCCCAACTCTCACATCAGCGAATTTTTTAAGTTGACACTGCCTTCTTCACCTCTTCATCCCAGAATCTGGCAGAGTCTGGCTAGTAGTTTCTTATAAAGGAAAGGATTTAAAACAAATCAACTGAGCTGGGTCAAGGCGTTTTCTGGAATCTTCTGCCTCCTCCTTGTTAGGACACTCTTCCCAAGGCAAGCTAGGACTCTGACCTTTCTCTTGCTTTTGGCAGCTGTGTGGCAACCTACGAATCACTCAGCAAGTCTGCACCAAAGTTTCACCCGCCGAAAAAAAGGAGGACTAGAAGACCTGCCCTTGAGAGGTCATAGTGCAAGAGAGGCTCCGTGTTGCTGTGGGGGCGCTCCTATCTCTAGGTAGACAGCACATCAGTGGGACACCGCACTGATCTTCACTCATTAATTCACTCTCTCTTTCACAGTCCTTCACCTGCGCTCTCTCCTCCTCACAGCAGACGCCTAGACCAGCCATTCTCAAATGCAAATACCCAACGACCTATTAACCAGTAACTCAACCCTAGAAAGCCACAGAAGCCGTGAGGGAAGGCTAACCTACGCGCGCGGCGTGAGGTTCCGTGAACCCGAGAAGCCGGGCGCCGGGTGTGAACGTTGAAGGCAGCGCCTGTGACGCCCGACGGGGCGGCCGGCGCGGGTCCAGGGTCCCACTGCACATGCGCGGGAGCTGCGCCTCTTCGCCCTCGGGGGCGGGAGAATCCCGCCCAGCTTCCGCGGGCGTCGGGTGGGCGGGGCTCACGGATGGGCAGGGCTCTCCTTTCCCCCGCCCCCGGCAGTGCCGCCGCCCGAGGACCTTGTCCCCTGGCACAGGAAGCGGGCTTGCTTCCCCGCTGCGGGCACACGGGGCGGGGTCCCGATAACTGGCACCCGCGAGCATCGGACCCCACCCTCATCCCCCACCCCGGGGAGGAAGGCGCGGGCCCTCCGTCGGCTGTACCTCGCCGTACACCTGGCTCTGCTTTTTCATGTAGACATGGGGGAGTTCGGCCGAGGCAGCCAGTGAGTAGATGTTGCCGATAAATGGCAGCCCCGACGGTCCCGGGGGGAAGCCCGACGGCCGTCTCTGCTTCAGCAGCTGGCGGACGCCCAGGGCGAAGAGAAGCAGGAAGAAGACCCCGCCGAGGGCCGCCGCGAACGCCTCGGCGCTGTGAGGCTCCCACATGGCCTGGGGCGGGGGCTGCAAACCCGGGCCGCCCTAGGACCCGGGGAGAGCTCCAAGCCCACCACATCCTATTGGTCCATTACCCCCGAAGTCCCGCCCCATTTCTATGGCCATTGGCTGGCTGAGCGTAGGGCCCTCGGGCTGTTTACTGCTGGCTTTGTTCTGGGCTGGGAGGATGTGCGGCCCTTTTGATTTATGCGCGGCTCTAGGCAAGTCCCAGCTGGTTGGGCACTTGGGCCTGGAAGACGAGACAGCACCGCCTTCCTCACTGGAGCAGGCGGATCCAACGTCCCTGGCAGCCAGCTCTTTCTGTGGCTCTCCTTTTAGGAATCAGGTCTGCTTGTATCTGACCAGACAACTGGAGATTATCAACACTGTTGTCTTTAGCTGAACCTGATACTCTTCAGAATTTCCATTAAAGAATTGACCTATCAATATAAAAAGGAAGTAATCTCACTCTTTGGCCTTTTTTTATTTATCCTTTTGTCCTTACGTTATGAGATGTTTTTATATGTGATTCCCTTATGAATTGTAGTTACAATTTAGGCAACCTGAGTTAATTACATATATTTTCACAGCTTTCTGGTCATCCCCAACTGGTTACTTCTTGGCTCTCACAGAAGGCTGTCTGCTCTATAGTTCACCAGGGATAGTGCTTACTGTTCAAACTTTTTGCTTCCAGGTACCTAAAATTAAGCAACTGATTAACTACTTGGAAAATTCTGTTTGCTATTTCTGCTGCTATTCCTGTTTTGTGTTGGGAGTTCCTTGCAACACAGGACCTACTGGCCACGGGACACTTGTAACAGCTGCCCTTTGTGACTGAGCAGTAGCAGGAATGTTATGGTCCTTGTTAGCTTAAGGCTTATTCATACTGCAGATATTATTTAAGTGTCTACCATGTAGTAGTATGCAAAGCAATGAAGATAATATGTGAAAAGAAAACCATTACCCTCCTAGAACTTACATTCTTGTGAGAGGGAAGAGTAGTAAACACATTAGTAAAGTAATTGTAGATAATAATAAGCAGACAAAATGAAAATGTGTTACAGAAAGTGCTTGGGCATGGGAAAATCCTTTATCAGGTGAGAGAAGTCAAGAAGTCTCTTTAAGAAGATGACATTTGAACTTATATCAAATGATAAGATGAGTTAGTTTCCTACTGCTGCTGTAACAAATTACTAGAGTGCCTTAAAATCACAAATTTATTATCTTACAGATTTTTGTCTTCAGAAGTCCAAAGTGGGTCTTAGAAACCAAAGCTAGGTGTTTGTATGTATGGCTGCATTCCTTCTAGAGGTTCTATGGAAGAATTAGTTTCCTTGCCTTTTTCAAATTTTAGGGGATACACACATTTCTTAAGGCATGTTCCCTTTCCTTCATCTTCAAAGGCAGCACATTGGATCTCAGTGACCTTCTGCCCCCTTCTCTGCCTTCCTCTTCTACTTAGGACAGTTGTGATTACTTTGGCCCACCTGGATAATCCAGGATAGTCTCCGCTTCTCAACAGACAGATGTTTATCAAGCCAGGGATCCAACCTGGGTCTCCCACACTGCAGGCAGACTCTTTACCTTCTAAGCCACCAGGGAAGCCCTTATCAACCTTAATTCCATTTTATTGTTCCATGACATGAAACCTGACATACTCCGGTTCTGGGAATTAGGATGTGGATATATTGGAGGTGAGGGGTGGGGATGGAGGGGCACTCGGGGGAAGAGATATGGGGAAAATATTCCAAAGAAGGAATGCGAAGAGCAAAGGCCCACATCTGCTAAGCAAGCCTTGTTCTCTGAGAGTGTTTCTAGTCTCTCACTTTCTGTATCTCTGATGCAAGAACACTGAAGGGGAGTCTAGGTAGTTAGCCTTAAGTTTTCCTTTTTAACTGTTTTGACCTCAATATCTGGTAAGTGTCCTGTATGTTTCACAGGATCTCCAGCCACGGAATATCTACCTACTGCCTATTACAAATGCCTAATATATTACCTTTAGGGATTCCTTAAAATTCTTATTAATCAATAACTTTCTAGTAAAATGGAAAAAATAATATGTTAGGTGACCATTCTAAACTTAGTCCTCAGTGTCTAACCAAAAGTCGGTGGAAATGGCCCAGGGAGGATATTGGCATTGCAGGTGGAGCACAGTGATGCAGAGGCACCAGGAATGGAGTCATATCACCTACTGGGTGTCTGAGGTCAGCCCTGCCTGCTTTCCCCAACATCATCCCGCTTGCGTTGTCTGGCTGGCCACAGCTATTAGGCAGTATGGTGCTTGGTTCAAGAGTGGCCCTCTTCCATCATTTATTTTCAAAAAGGATTAATTTTCACTCCCCAAATATTCTCCCATTCACGTAAAGTAAGGAGCGTTTCTCCTTTGGCATTTTCCCCCTGCCTACGTTAGCAGAGGAGAGCTGAAGCCTTGACGGCAGCCTGACTCACTAGCAGCACTGATGAGCTGCCTCATCCCCACCCCCACTGCCCCTTGGGGACGCTGTGTGGGAGGTCGTCACGACTCACTTAAAGTCTCTCAGAACACAGATCCTTCCTGTCATCATTTACTGTGTTCTCTCAGCACTCAGCGAAGAGAAAGCCCTCTCTTTGTCCCCCCTCCCTGCGTTTGCTCCTAGAGTGAGAGAAAACAACCAATATTATGTTTGTCTCTGGACTTTATCAGGACAGGGATGTTTGGTAGAACAGGAAATGAAGTATTTCACTGTTTCACGGCAGAGATCCCTTCTTCAGTATGCAGGGCTGAATGGCTGCCTGAAGAAATGTGAAAACCCTGTACATGGCTCTGATGTGCAGACAGGTAATGGTTTTAAAGACTGTCTGTGCTCCAGGGGAAGCCTCTTTCTTGAACTTGGAAGCCACCCTCCAGGACACATTCTGAAGGTTCCCTGTCAGTTCTTGGATGCCTGCTCCCATGGTCTGAGCCAGGTGCCCTGCCAACAGCCCTTCCCCCAGCCTACAGTGATGCAATCAGCAAAGGGGCCTTGCTGGCACATTTCATTATGCACACTCAGTTGTGTTTCATCAGAATGGAAGGGAGGAAGAGTTCAAATGCCTAGTCTAGCCGTATTGAAGCCTAAGGCAAAAAGAAAAAAAAATCAATACTGATGTTGGCTCATTAAAAACTTGGTATCTTGTTCATCATGAATTTTTTCTGCATTTTTAAAGTGTTACATTAAAATATCACCTTGATAACTAAGCTTTTTGGTGCCCCCTTAATTTGCTCCCAAGGTGAATACCTCACATACCTCGCCAGAGTCTCAGCCCTGGAAGGGTACCTAAGTGATGATTTTGTTGACAAAGTGTTATGTAGGATAGGTTTGTGTACTTGGATTTCGTTGATGCTCCTAGGAGTCAGGCAGTGAGGTAAAGCTGGTAAAGTGTAGCACCTCTGCATGGGATTTGAGGAAGCTTATGAAAGCCTCCCTTAAACCACTAAAAAAAGTTCCCACCGTGCCTGAAGTTCAGTCTTTACTATTTAATTTATATGAGATAAACACCGCCCCCGCCCCCCCCCCCCCCCCACAAACAGCTTAAGTTGGAAAATGCAAACCCCAACGGCAGGAGAGTAAAGTGTTAAAAGTTCCTAAAAGTGCGCTTGTATGTGAATGTGTTTATTTCAGCATTTTTTTTTTTTTTTTTTTTTTTTTTTTACAGTCAGGACAGAATGGGAGGTGAGAGGACACTGATCTGTTGGAGTTGTCAGCATGGTCATGTTGATGGTGGTGGGTGTGAGGATTTAAGAAACTGATAGAGGAAGGAAAAAAGTGGTTTTCAGTGAAGCTTCAGAGAAGCTTCTTTCCCTTCACAATTTTTCCAAAAGCTGTAGAGAGGTCACACTTCATTCGGGAGTCATTCATGCCATTTCCTAGGGATGCTCAGCAAACCACCGTCTGCCACTGCCTCTGCTACAGCACCCTACTGGGCCATTTTCTAATCTGGACGACTTCCTTCCTTTATATTTAAGGAGCTTAGAAGTCTAAAGTGGATGGATAAACACTGAGTGACCATCTTCCTGAAGACCCTCTTCCAAACATGGTATCTGAGACTCAGTGGAAATGTAATTCTCTGTCCAAGATCATACAGGGTAGCACCAGTGGAACCAGAAATCTGGGCTCTGTATAGACTTGACACATGTTTCTTCAGTCATTCATCACAGAATTATTGAACACCTCCTAGACTAAATGCTGCAGATGTCATGGTGAGCAAAACTAGCCATGGACCTCACTTTCATGGTATTTACAGTATATTGGGGAATGTGTACATAAATCAAATAATCACAAATAGATGTATCATTACAAATAGTTAAGTTTTCTGATGTAAAGAAATAGTATTGTTAGCCTGTGTAACACAGGAAATGTAATCAGTGGAGGTCAGAATTTGCTGCCTTGGGCACAGGACTAGCTCACAGTCAGGGACTTGTCTTCCCCACAGTCATGTTGACTGCAAAGTTTACTGAAATTCTTCTTAAGCAACTGGGCTTCTATGGAACTTTGAGCGCCAAGTAGGAAGAATAAGGAAACAGAACACGACAAGTCCGTTCTTTAAATCTGTGAACCTCGCTCAGAGAGTCACTTCAGCCCTAATTTGAAGCCTTTTTACTCTGGCTTTGCAAAAGATCTTGATAAATATTCTTACACTGTGCTTCTAAAAAGAGTTAACTTTAAAGAAGCAAAATAAACAGTAGGTTAAACCGAACATGCTTATTAAAGAAGATTGGGCTTCCCAGGTGCCTCAGTGGTGCAGGTTCGATCCCTGGGTTGGGAGGATCCCCTGGGATAGGAAATGGCAACCCACTCCAGTATTCTTGCCTGGAGAATTCCATGGACAGAGGAGCCTGGCAGGCTACAGTCCATGGGATTGCAAGGAGTCAGACATGACTGAGTATACACACACATATTAAAGAATATTAAAGTTATTTTAAGGATGTTCTAACATTAGAGCACAGGGAAAACATGTAGTGTATTTTGGCTGAGTTTGTTTTAAACTAAGAGTTTGGTTGCCATTTAATAAACATTGTCAGATATGTTATCACTAAAAGATCTCACAATCAAAATAATTCTAAAGACAAAATATGTCTGAAGACTAAGTTTGAATTCATAATGGATGTAATACCTGTTGGCAAAGTTGGCTGACAGGGCCCTAATTTTCTGCCATCTAAGCCAATGAAACATAAGTCGTATTTACTGAACATAGAATCAAATATTAAAAAGATACACACTAGGTAACTGCAGATGATTTTATTTTGCATTTAGCTTCAGTTTACTTCAAGGAAAAGAACATTTTTAACATCAAGGAAAAGAACATTTTTAACATCAAAAGGCATTTAACATCAACATTTTAGCATGCATACATGTGTGTCTTCCATGCTATTTTTTTCTGCAAGTTTCTTTCACTGCAAATTACAAGAAGTAGAGTTCAGCTGCTAACAGGTAGCTAGTATTGTTGCCTTCAAGTTAAATGGGGAAACTGAGGCTTATAGAGGGTTTGGCCCATGATGACATAGTAGAGGACACAGTATTTGAACCCAAGTCTATCTCTGAATCCAGAAGACATTGTAGGGAATATTCTCAAAGGGTAGGGTCTTTGCCTTTCAAACTCAAAAACTGGAATAATCACAATTATAACTGCAAGGAGCAGTTTTTGTTTGTATGCTTGCTTTTTCTGCACCATGGTGTGGCATGTTGCAGTGTGGGATCTTAAGCATGTGGGATCTTAGTTCCCCAACCAGGGCCTGAAGCTTTGTCCCCTGTAGTGGAAGTGTGCAGTCTTAACTACTGGACTACCAGGGAAGTCTGGAATAGTGTTTTAAATGAATAGGACCTATGTTTCCCGGCAGATGAACTCAGTATCACCGGGAGACACTGGAAAACAAATGAACCCAAGTTAGAGGGATTTCAGATATTGAGACTCTGTTCTATATCTAGACACTGGGCTCAGCAACTCTGCTGTGGATTTTTTTATGATACAGGCCAAGAGAGGGTTAGAATGTGGCATGCATGTCTATAATACCCAAACACTAGCTGTGACAGTACTAGGGTGGTGACCTTCTTCCTGGAGTTATTTCACTTCTTGGTTCTGAAGATCCCTCTGGTGCCGGCCAGAGGCTTTGGAGCCACGTTGGTGGACATGATGTTCCTCTTAATCTTGCTCCCATATCTGCCCAGGAAGCTTGCCATCTTATGGGTCATGCAGGTGGCAGTGTGACTGGCTCTCTTCTGGGCAATGATGCTGATTTGTAGGATGGAGAAAAATGAAAAGATCTGTCAGTGAGAGGCTGAGGACAGGTGCTGCTCCATGGGACCATCAGTGGAAAATTACTACTCTGAGAGACACCAGTGAGCCTTAAATGTTTCTGCTAAATATGATCATCACAGTAGAAAATCATAGAGCATTAGGGAAAATACTACAATCACTCCCTGTAGACATTTCCAGGGGTATTTTAAAACAAATGGGGCTGGGGTTACTGGTCTTGGAACATAGATCTGTAATAGCCAGTCTTTTCTGTGTAAATTAAAAATCATCCAAGGCTTATGAGATGAGAGAGACACTTATGGCACTATCCCAATCTCAATTTTTTTTTTTTTTTTTTTTGCCAACATGTGAGATCAACATGTGGCCAACACGTGAGTTCCCCAACCAGGGATCAAACTGGCACCGCCTGCATCAGAAGCACAGACTACCAGGGAAGTCCCCCAATCTCATGCTTAAGGATATGTCTTCCTGGTATGCCAATGGAGAAGGTAAGCTATGTTCTGAGAGGGATACACAGATTTACCCGAAGTCCTCAGTCTCATACTCCAGCTCACTGGCCTTCTTCTGCACATAATATTTCACTATTGTGGCCAGTAGGAAGTACGATTCCTCCTCAGTGAGTGTAGCTGGTACAAAGCCATTTTTCCAGAGCGACCTGGGGAGGAGAAACAAGAGCAACAAGTGCTCCGAGTCCCTGAAAATCCTCATCCTAGGATAAGCAACAAAGTTTCTTGGATTCTGGGACTTCCCCTGCAAATGTGACTAAACCAGCTCTCAATGGACAGGGCATTGGCCATTGTTCATCCAAAATTGCTGCTTCACCAGGATTTAGGATCTGGTGTGACCTAGAGAAGTGGCTTGGTCCAAGTGAATCATATATACTTGTGAAAGGTGATGGTTTAGATTTTCAGGAATTTTATGAGCTTAGTATAAAATATAGCCATTATTAATGAAATTATTTAAATCTGAAAATGGTTTCACTTTAATTTGAATGAAGGTGAGAAATTAGATAAACTATATATCAGGTTTTATATATCAGATTTAATAACATTTATTGGCAAAGCAATTAGCAAATTAGGATGCAATTCATTGCTCAAATTATGGTTAAACTAGTAACTAGGTTTCCTAAAGATAAAAATGTCTGGTAAAAATCAACAAAAGAATGCTATGAGTTTCACAGTATATGAAATTTGCAAGGAATATCATGTCTATCTATAAACTGTGTGCTATACATCTTTGTCTCATAAAAAATTTATGATAAACTTATCTACATGTTTACATTCATACATTACCACCCCCTCATAAGAGCCAGAGTCAGCACAGCACAACTGAGAACATAGAATTGTATAATTCCAGGGGCTGTGGGAAGTGACAGGGCTCCAGGAAGGGCTGTCTTACCTGAATGGTGCTGCCTGGAGCATGCCTGCCTGGTGGATGATCAGGATGCTGAGGACCAGGAAGAGGGGGAGCTTCCAGGACCCCATAACACCTCTCTGCAAGGGAAGAATGTCACCACCTGTAGCAGGTCTAAATTCCGTGAGCCCACAGACCTGGGCTCTGCTCCAGCCTATGCGTCTAACTCCCACTTGTCTTGGTTTCAGACTGGTCATTTCACTCCGTTTCACCATCATATCCTCAATATCTAAACAAACCACTAGATGATCCAGTAAGCCTGTAAAATGCTTGGTTTAGCAAAGAAACCTGGCAGGAAATTGGGTGAAAAGATGTTGGTCTATAAGAGGCCCCTACCAGCACCTTACAGACTCCCAGTCTGTCCTCCAACTCCAGGAGGACAGACTGGGATTACCTGTGACCACCAGTTCCCGCTGGTACAACCCAGAGCTGTCCTGCTGGTGTGGGGCTTTTACTACACATGGTGGGGGAAAGAGGCTCCCAAGGACAAATTTCTGCTGTTGGAATCCCCAAGAAACTGAAGGACCAAATTCCAATGCTCAGCTGTTCCACACATTGATAAATATGACCAGTAAGAGTCAATCTGGAAGCCTCAAATTGGGACCCAGGGATTAAACTGGCAAAAAAAAAAAAATTCCCAGAACCCACAAATGAGGGCTTCTGTTTAACAGCTACCTGTCCCTGTTTCCCTGCCTACACTGTCCTGGATTCGAAACCCATTTCCCTCGTCCACTGGATATGAGATGTGACCCGTGACAGCACTGGCTTCATAAAAGTATTCCTGCATCGGGATCAGCCTGCAGCGCCTGGGGGAGCTTCAGCCTCCCAGACTGACCTAAGCACAAGAGCCGCGAGAAAGAGGCTGGAGCCACCCTGGGCATGAGGAGAGTGAAGAAGGGAGTTTGCAAACAGACCATTCAGGGTTACCTGTGGAAGGAGTCTTGCAGAGTAACGCAGTGTGTGTGAAGAGACCTGGACAGGAGTGGACAGAGCCGTTGAGACAGGAAGAGATCCGCTAAGAAAAAGTACTGGAGAGAGAGAGGGAAGCAAAGGGAGAAAGAGAAACAGAATCCCAGCTAAGCAGGAATCTCCGGGCTTACCTGACAGCCGGCACCAGGTGACGGGAGCAGAGGAAGGAGCAGCAGCAGTAGCTTTGGTGGCAGGCGATGGCACTCTGGCAGAAGTGGCGAAGACACTTGAATGCCTCTGAATCCTCCCAGCGCGAGCAGCTGCTTTTATTCCCGCTGCTGTGGTCTAGGGGGGTTCCAGGAGCTCCGGGCAACCAATGAGGGGAAGGATGTGAGCCCCAGAAGGATTGTGTCACCATTTGCGTCCGGAACATGGGGCATCAAGAAGTACCACCCCACTTGTTTTTGCACTGAGGTCATTGATGGCGGGCGTGGGAGGGGGACACAGAGGGGGGTTGGTGGGGGCGAATGAGAAACAGGAAAAATAAGTCGGAATTTGAGGACAATGTGACGTCACGGTTAATTTTGCCTGTTCCGTTTGAAGGTTTTTGAACAGGCACGCGTCCCACTCCATTCCTAGTCATGCTATCCTATAGAGTAGAATCCAGCATTACAGAGAATCCTGACTCCCCTTGATCTGACCATAGACCCCTGTCAAAGAGCACTTCAGGGTTAATGCGCAGCAGAGGTGATGATTCTGTGCCCAAGCAGGGAGTCGGATTCAGGCAGCAGGATACCCGCACAGGATACCCACAGGGCGTGTGGAGATAAAGCCATGGAAGTCCAGGAACTTTGACAGATTTCAACTCTGTTCCAGATGTAACTTTTCCAGGAATAAGATCACAGGCTAGAAACTAGTAAAGTCTCAACATACTTATCTCTGAAATGGGAATCATAGTCCAGTCTTGAGGGAATGCTATCATTACTAACCATGTACCTGTTCTCCACCCAGTTAGGGATCTAGAAGAGCTTACCAGGGAAGTTCATAGAAGATTCCGTGGGATCACGATACACTTTCCCAATCAACACCTTCCGCAGCTACCTGGGGTCAGGCTGGGTGGTCCTTCATTGGGTAAGGAGGGGCTGGATGCCTCGCTGAGCCTGAGCAGGGAAGTGCAAGGCTTAGATGCCTCCCAACTTCCAGGCGGACTTCTAGCCCCATGCCTCCCCCCCCACCACTCATCACCTAATGCTCACGCTCCTTCCCCAACCATTTGCCCAGCTGCCCCTTGCTTCCGGCTGCTGTTTGCCAAGATGTTCCAGTGACCCTGCTCCCTCGTCTGCTGCAATTCAGTCCTCTGCTAGAAAGCCCGCCAAGCTTGACAGTGCTAAAGAGTCCTGCGGGAGTGTAATCCCATGCTGGCTTCTGTCTACTCTTGCACACCCACAAACTCAGCACTGACTCCAAATATGTGCGCGCTCCCTCCCCGCGGGCACTCACAAGATGACCCTGGTGCCCCGGGGCCTCCAGGTGATGCTCACGGTCCGGCAGTGAGCTCACAGCACACAGCAGCAGGAATACGTCCTGCGTCCATGACTCTCTGGAATAAACGTGCTCTGTAAAGCCCGATTGCCCAGCACCTCGACCCTCCTACACCCTGCTCAACAGGTTTCTGGATCTCCCTGTTGGAGCGACTGCTCTAAGCCTTCCGGGAAGGTCCGAGGTCCCGACTTTTCCTCAGCAGGTAAAACGCAGAGAAAGACGCTTCTCACTGTACACAGGCTCACTGGGTCTGAGCGCACAGCACATGATCCACGCAGCCTGTAGAGACCCTCCAGCGCGGCAAGCACGGCAGCGGCATTGCGGAGCGGGGGAGGTGGGGTGGGGTGGTGGGGCACAGATCCCAGGAGAACTGATTCTAGCTGAAACGAGACATGAGTGACCGAGGGACAGGTTCACACCCAGACCTCAGTGTCAAGAAACCTCAGTGTTCCATTCGACATGCCTGCCTCGCGGCACATCTCTTCCCCTTGCAGGTTCGTGGTCTCATGGCTCAGGACATCGAACCTCAAAGCTGCTCTTATCCCCATTTTCTGCTTCTTAAGCCCAGGAGTGGCATCGATTCAAGGGAATAAAGTCTTGGAGCGGGGAAACTGGCCATGTGAAATCGGCTCTCTTCGGACCGGGCGGCAAGGGACGCGGAGATTCGAGTAACTAGTGGGAAGTGCGCAAGTGCAATGGGGTACAGGTCCGCGAAAGGCAAAATGTACAACCGAAGGGTTCAGGATGGCGGGCCGCATCCTGAAGTCTAGAAGCAGAAATCGGGGGATGAGACAATGTCGGGGTTTAGGGGCTCAAGACCAAATTGGAGATCGCGGCAATGCAGATACTGTGTGGCATGTAAGTGGGCTCTGCCAGTTACAGGTAAGAGTGGATTCACTGGAAAAGACCCTGATTCTGGGAAAGATTGAAGGCGGGAGGAGAAGAGGGTGTAGAGGATTAGATGGTTGGATGGCATCACGGATTCAATGGACAGGAGTTTGAGCAAGCTCTGAGTGATAGTGAAGGATATGGAGGCCTGGTGTGCTGCAGCCCATGGCATCGCAAAGAATTCGGCATGACTGAGGTGAGTGTATAATAGACCAAGGATTAAACTGGGATCTTGGCAGTGAGAGTGTGGAATCCCAACTAGTGGACTGCTAGCGAATTCACTGTGAAGGGTTTTTGATTACTGATTTAATCCGTGCTAATTATAGGTACATTTGGGTTTTTTTCTTGTTTTCTTTTCTTTTCTTTCTTTCTTTCTTTTTTTTGCTTATTTGTTTTTCCATGTGGTGTGGCTTGTGTGTGTGTGTGTGTGTATGTGTGTGTGCATAGTTGCCCAGTTGTGTCTGACTCTCTGTGGTCCCATGGACTATATAGCCTGTCAAGCTCCTCTGCCCATGGAAATTTTCAGGCAAGAGTACTGGAGTGGGTTGTTATTCCCTGCATATAAGTTAAAAAAACAGGTGACAATATACAGCCTTGACGTACTCTTTTCCCAATTTGGAACCAGTCTGTCGTTCCATGTCCAGTTCTAACTGTTGCTTATTTAACTTATATGCAGAATATATCATGTGAAATGCTGGGCTGAATGAAGCACAAGCTGGAATCAAGATTGTCAGGAGAAATACCAATAACCTCAGATACTCAGATGACACCACCCTTATGGCAGAAAGTGAAGGACTAAAGAGCTTCTTGATCAAAGTGAAAGAGGAGAGAGAAAAAGTTGGCTTAAAACTCAACATTCAGAAAACTAAGATCATGGCATCTGGTCCCATCACTTCATGGCAAATAGATGGGGAAAGAATGGAACCAGTGAAAGACTATATTTTTGGGCTCCAAAATCACTACAGATGGTAATTGCAGCCATGAGATTAAAAGACACTTGCTCCTTGGAAGAAAAGTTATAACCAACCTAGACAGCATAGTAAACAGCAGAGACATTACTTGACCAACAAAGGTCTGTCTAGTCAAAGCCATGGTTTTTCCAGTAGCCACATATGGATGCAACAGTTGGTCTATAAAGAAAGCTGAGCACCGAAGAACTGATGCTTTTGAACTGTGGTGTTGGAGAAGACTCTTGAGAGTCCCCTGGACTGCAAGGAGATGAAATCAGTTAATCCTAAAGGAAATCAGTCCTGAATATTCATTGGAAGAACTGATGCTGAAGCTGAAACTCCAATGCTTTGGCTATCTGATGTGAAGAACTGACTCCTTTGAAAAGACCCTGATGCTGGCAAAGATTGAAGGCAGGAGGATAAGGGAATGACAGAGGATGAGATGGTTGGGTGGCATCCAGCCAATGGGCATGAGTTTGAGTAAGCTCCGGGAGTTGGTGATGGACAGGGAAGGCTGGCGTGCTGCAGTCCATGGGGTCACAAAGAGTTGGACATGACTGAGCGACTGAACTGAACTGTTATTTCCTATTCCAGGGGACCTTCCTGACCCAGGGATTGAAGCTGCCTCTCTTGTGTCTCCTGCATTGGCAGGAGGATTCTTTACCATTAGTGCCACCTGTGGCTCAGACATAAAGAATTGGCTTGCCATCCTGGAGACCCAGGTTCGATCCCTGGGTCATGAAGATCCCCTGGAGAAAGGAATGGCAACTCATTCCAGTATTCCTGCCTGGAAAATTCCACGTACAGAGGAGCCTGGCAGGCTGTGGTCCATGTGGTCTCACAGTCAGACATGACTGAGTGACTAACACTTTTACTTAACTTTTCAGCACCACCCGAGAAGCCTGTGTGGCATGACTTGCAGGGTCTTAATTCCCCACTTATGCCCTTTGAAGCAAAAGTAGTTTTTGCTTTGTGGAGTCTGAACCACTAGACTGCTAGGGAATTCCCTTGGGTTTTCTTTTTCCTCTTGATTTAATTTTGTTATGTTTTATGTTTCTAGGAATTTGTCCATTTCACCTAGGTTATCCAATTTTTTGGCATGTGGTTATTCACAATACTATTTTAGTTTTTTAATTTGTATCAAATTAGTAGTAATGTCCCCCTACCATTTCTGATTAAGTAATATGAGTCTTCTCTTTTTTAATTAGGCTACTAGGTAAAACATTGTCAATTTTGTTAATGTTTTTGAAGAACCAGTTATAGATTCTTTGATTTTCTCTACTGTTTTTTTCTCCCTCTGTTTCATTTACCCTGCTCTCTGGTGGCTCAGATAAAGAATCTGCCTGCAAAGTGGGAGACCCTGGGTTGGGAAGATTCCCTGGAGAAGGAAATGGCAACCCACTCTAGTATTTTTGCCTGGAGAATCCCATGGCCAGAGGAGCCTGGTGTTCTACAGTCCATGGAGTCACAGAGTTGGACTCAACTGAGCGAATAACCCTTACCCTTACAATCTTTATTACTTCCTTTTTTTCTGATGTCTTTGCATTTAATTTGTACTTTGTTTTTTAGTTTCTTAGGTTGTTAAGTTAGAATGTTGATTTGAGATCTTTCTTGTTTTTTAATTAGGCATTTGAAGCTATAATTTCCTCTTTAGCATTGCTTTCATAGCATCCTATAACTTTTAGTACGCTGTATTCTTCGTTTTCATTTATCTATAAATATTTGGTAGCTTCTCTTATGATATCTTCTTTCATATCAAAGCACGGTTTCACTTTCATAAATTTGTGAACTTTTTTTTTTACATGGTGGAATATACAAAAAGGAACATTTTTTTGCTGGCTGCAGTCTTAATGGTGTTGAAGACTTACTGCGGAACCTAATCCTCATGTTTCCAGTCATACTTTTCCACACACATAAACTCAATATTGTCTCCAAACACGTGCCTACTCCTAAACCACAGGTACTGGCAAAATTACACTGGCACACACAGAGGGATCCATGTGGCATTCACTCTCAGTTGCACCCCGAACATGCATATACCTGGATGATTATGACCCATGTCTATGAAGCCTGCACCTACTCTCAAGAATAAGCATGCTGTATAACACCCAGTTATGCAGCATCTCCACCCTCCTATCTGCCCAACATGTTTCTGGATCTCTCTGTTTGAACTACTACTCTAAGCCCTCTCGGAAGGTCTGAGGTCCTGACTTGCTGTCCTTGGTTAGTGGGGTGCAGAAAAAGATGCCTCTCATTATCTTAAAGTTAAAAAGGTTACACCTAGGGACTTCCTTAGTGGTTCCAGAGTTTAAAAATCTGTCTTGTAATGCAGGGGAGGCAGGTTCGATCCCTGATCAAGGGAACTAAGATCCCATATGCTGTGGAGCAACTATGCCTGAGTGCTGCAACTAGAGAGTCCATGCACCTTAAGGAAAGATTCTGTATGATGCAACCAAGATCTGACACAGCCAAATAAATGAATATTTAAAAAAATAAGAATAAAAAAATAAAAAGGTGACTCCTAAAGGCTTATGCCTTTTATTCTTTAAATTGAAGTATAGTTGATTTACAATACTATATTAGTTTCAGGCATACAGCATAGTGATTGAGTTTTTTTTTTTTTTCCTGATTATATTCCATTATATGTTTTTACAGGATATAATTACAGGGTATAAATCCTTGTGCTATACAGAAAATCCTGTTTCTTTTCTATTTTATATAGTTTTTATCTATTACTCTTAATTTGCCCCTCCCTAATTCCCTCTCCCTTTCGGTAACCATAAACTTGTTTTCTATGTGCGTTTGCTTCTGTTTTGTATACAGATTCATTTGTGTTATATTTTAGATTTCACATATAAGTGATATCATGTGATATTTGTCTTTCTCTGACTCTTTTCACTATGCATGATGTTCTTTGCAGTCATCCATGTTGCTGCCAATGGCAGGATTTCATTCTCTTCTTTTGCTGAGTAATAATCCACTGTATACTTGTGCCACATCTTAAGTCAATCATCTGATGGTCACTTTGGTTGTTTTCATGTCTTGGCTGCTGTAAGTAGTACTGCTACGAACATTGGGATGCATGTGTCTTTTAAAATTTTTTTCTTGTTTCTGATGACTTTTGTTTTTGTTTTTTTTCATTGAAGTGTAGTTGATTGACAACGTTTTATTAATTCCAGGTGTACAGCAAAGTGATTTAGTTATATATATATTCTTTCAGATTCTTTTCAATATAGGTTATTATAAGATATTGAATATTGTTCCCTGTGCCATACAGTAAGTCATTGTTGTTTATCTGTTTTATATATAATAGTGTGTATATGTAATTCCCAGCACACAACTTACCCTTCCTCTCCTTCCCCCTTTAGTAAACATAAGTTTGTCTTCTATGTCTGTGAATCTATTTCAGTTTTGCAAATAAGTTTATTTGTATCTTTTTTTAGATCTCACATGTAAGTGATTTCACATGATATTTGTCTTTATCTATGTCTGACTTAGTTCATTTAAAATGATAATCTACAGGTCCATCCGTGTTGCTGCAAATGGTATTATTTTATTCTCTTTATAGCTGAATAATTTTCCACCATATATACATTTTTTTAAGAAACTTATTTTACCCATGTATAGCTGATTTACAATGCTGTGTTCATTTCTACTGTACAGCACGGTTCTTCAGTTATATACATATATACATTCTTTGTCATATCCTTTTTCATTTTTTTAATCACTGGACATTGAATATAGTCTCCTGTGCTATACGGTAGAAGCTTGTTGTTTATTCATTCTACATATAATAGTATCTGCTAATCCCAGACTCCCAACCCATCCCTCCCCCTTGACAACCACAAATCTTTTCTCTATGTCTGTGAGTCTGTTTCTATTTCAAAGATAAGTTCATTTGTGTCATATTTTAGATTCCACATTTAAGTGATATCATATGGTATTTGTCTTTTTCTTTCTGACTTACTTCACTTAGTGTGATGATTTCTAGGTCTATCCATGTTGCTGCAAATGGCATTCATTCATTCTTTTTTATGGGTCAGTAATATTCCACTGTATATATGTACCACGTCTTTATCCATTCATCTGCTGAGGAATATTTAGGTTGTTTTCATGACTTAGCT
Source organism: Muntiacus reevesi (assembly GCF_963930625.1). Lineage (NCBI taxonomy): Eukaryota > Metazoa > Chordata > Mammalia > Artiodactyla > Cervidae > Muntiacus > Muntiacus reevesi. The sequence continues at coordinate 54,340,991 of NC_089257.1, forward strand.
ATTATAAACAGTACTGCTGTTGAACATTGGGGTGCATGCATGTTTCTGAATTGTACTTTTCTCCAGATTATGCCCAGGAGTGCATATGGTATCTCTGGATCACATGGTATCTCTATTTTAATTTTTTAAGAAACCTACATACTTCTCTCCATACTTGTTGCACCAGTTTATATTCTCATCAACAGTGTAGGAGGGTTCCCTGTTCTCCACACCCTTTCCACCAATTATTATTTGTAGACTTTGATAATAGCCATTCTGACTAGTGTGAAGTGATTCCTACCACATATTCTTTCTTATGCCTATTGGCCATCTGTATGTCTTCTTTGGAAAAATGTATATTCATATTCTCTGCCCATTTTTTGATTGGGCCATTTGCTTTTTTGATATTGAGCTGTATGTGCTATTTGTATATCTTTGATATTGACACCCTGTCAGTTACATTGTTGTAAATATTTTCACCCACTTCCATAGGCTGTCTTTTTGTTTTGTTGATGGTCTCTTTTGCTATGCAAGAGTTTTTAAATTTGATTAGGTCCTATTTGTTTATTTTTGCTTTCATTTTTTTTGCCTTGGGACACAGATCTAAGAAAATACTGCTACGATTCATGGCAAAGAATGTTTTCCTGAAGTTCTCCTCTAGGTTATTCCTTTCATTCTATATAATTTGCATGTGATATAGAGTCACCACTAGCAACAACAACAAAACCCCAACAATAACAACTTCAGAGTAGTAGCAACAACAACACAAATTCATTCTCTTCAGTCTGGGGGAATCTCAGAACTGTCAAATTAACCAGAGAATTTTAATTGAACATTGATTGTACAGGGTTCCATTTACAAGGAATTTAGAAATCACAATAACAAATAAAAAGTTAAATAGAACAAAAAAAATCAACAGTTCTTCTAGGAGCCCTAAGAGAGATAAGGACTGAATGGGCAAAATTCTGCCCTCAAGACTAGGGAGACAGACAGGTGAATGCAGGGAGTAATAGCTTCCCAGAGCAGACACTCACAAGGCCAAACTCACCTGAAACCAGCCCCAGACAGAGCAGGAAAACCTGAACTGTAGCGACAAATTGCAGGAGGCTCAGTGTGGGCAACTTCTGAAACTTAAAAACCCACCTTCCTAAGCTGCCACTGTCTGCAATTTAACCCCAGTAGCTCAACTAGGTTCTCACAGTAAATATCGGAGAAAAATTCCTTTGTGCTTTCAACCTGGGAAGGAGAAAGGGAACCCTTTTGAAATGAACCAGAGCATTCTGTTTTTACTTAATAAGGTCTGCCCTTATTAAGTTAATCAGAGCCTAACTTTGCTGAGGTATTATCAGAGCCTAAGTGACCTGGGGGAAGGGAAATTCCCAATTAACTTCATTCCTAAGCTTTCAGGTGGGAGTAGGGAAACAACCAACTCCAGCCTCTAGCCACCTCTCTCACCTATGTGGGGAAGTATAAAAATTGAAAAACACCTGTGAAGCTCACAATTTGGAGGAATAGTCTCAGTAAACTGCTGAGACCTAATTATAGGGCTATGGAAATCATTCCACGCCCCCACACCTCCCTACCACATAATGGTCTATTTCTGGCATTTCCTTTAACCTGGTACATCATGTCCAGCCATCCAAAAATTAAAAAGGTGATAAAACAACATGAATAGGTATCAAGTATCAGATCAATTTATTTTCCCTCTACTTAGTTAACCCAACAGATAACAATTTGTTCAAAATAAAAATAGCAATGGTATATTCAGTGATGTATAGTTAAATATGTTATGTCTATATGCTTAGGTATGATATATTTCTGTAAAATGTTACTAAACATAAAGAGGGAGGTATTTTCAGAATAGGAGGAAGAGGCGGAGTGATATTTAGCACTTATATTGTTGACCGTAAAATATGTAGCAGTGCCCTCTGACAGGGGAGAGAGAGCTTCCCACCTGGACTGGCAGCACCAGATCTTTCTCTTCTTGATAAAAATGGGTCTACAGCTCTTGGTGCTTCCCTGGATGCCATGCTTTCTGCAAGTTGTCAGCAGAAGTTTTGTAATGTGACTGCTTGATGAGTTCACCTAGAGCCTAAAGCTTATATCTAATTGAACCTGAAGAAGAAAGAGGACATGAATGAGACCAATCCCCTAAGAATGATTATGGTCTCCTAGGGAAGTAAGACTCACACAAATGAAATAATTAAAGAACAACAAAAGATGGGGAATTAGTGCATGCATGCTAAAACCTTTCAGTAGTGTCCAACTCTTTGTGACCCTACGGACTGTAACCCCCGCAGGCTCCTCTGTCTATGAGATCCTTGAGGCAAGAATACTGGAGTGGGTTGCCATGCCTTCCTCCAGGGGATATTCCTGACTCAGGGATCGAATGTCTCTTATGTCTTCTGCATTGGTAGGTGGGTTCTTTACCACTGAGCCACCTGGGAAGCCCAGGGAATTAGTACTTATTCCATATTGCTGCTATAGCAAATTATCACTACTCTAGTGGCATAACTCAATACAAGTTTATTAACTTACATGTCGTGGTTAGAAGTCTCAGGTTCAACATGGTGCTCAATGTGCAAAATTCTTGGCAGGCTTGGGTCCTTTCTGGAGGGTCTAGAGAAGAATTAATTTCCTTTCCACTTCCTGTTTCTAGTGGCTAGTAGTTCTTTGGCTCAAGGCCCCCTTCCTCCATTTTCAGAACCTTCCTCCGTTTTCAGTATTGGCAAGTTGAGTCCTCCTATTGCCTCACCACAGCCTCCTCTTCTGCTTCCTTCTTCTACTTGGAAGGAGTCTTGTGATTTTATTGGACTCACCTGTATAAATCCAGGATAATCTCCCCATCTCAAAGTCCTTAGTTTAATTACATCTTCAGAGTCTCTTTTGCCATGTAAAGAACTTCAAGGAGATCCAACCAGTCCATCTTAAAGGAAATCAGTCCTGAATATTCATTGGAAGGACTAAAGCTGAAGCTGAATCTCCAATACTTTGGCCACCTGATGCAAAGAACTGACTTATTTGAAAAGACCCTGATGCTGGGAAAGATTGAAGGCAGGAGGAGAAGGGGATGACAGAGGATGAGATGGTTGGATGGCACCACCGACTCAATGGACGTGAGTTTGAGTAAGCTCCGGGGGTTGGTGATGGACAGGGAGTTCTGGTGTGCTGCAACCCATGGGGTCACAGAGTTGGACACGACTGAGCGACTGAACTGAACTGAACTTGCCATGTAAAGTAATATATTTGCATTTCCAAGGATTAGGGTGTGGACTTCTGGGGTTGGGGGAGTTCTAACCCTGTTGTTCAGTTCCTCAGCTGTGCCTGACTCTTTGCTACCCCATAGACTCCAGCACGCCAGGCTTCACTGTCCAGACTTGCCTGGAGACTGCTTTTTCGAACCTCCACAGGCTGCCTCCTTCCAACCTGCAGGCTCCTTCTTGCTGTAAGCACCAGGAGAGATTCCTTTGGAAATCAAAAGTTTGTTTTTAGGGTGAGTTCAGCTTCCAGGGAAAGAAATGAGTATGGTTGAGGAGGACCAGTCTGGTCACTCGGAGAGGGGGATAGACTCAACTTGTCATGTCAAGGAGTTACTCTGGATGGGATCTTCTTAGATGATTAAAATTCTCCCTTAGCTCAGGCTTACCAGATAAAGAATATCTCTCCTCCCCCAGGCTGAGAACAATGCTCCATGGAGAAGAGGAATAGAAATAGGAATCTTCCCAGTGTACTACAAAGGTCCTAATATTGATGACTCCTTTTTGAACACTGTCAGAGAACCATGAGGTGCCTACAAGGGGATTTACCCTGTAACTAGAGTCACCTGGGATTGGGAAAAGTAAGACTTTGTTATCTTCAGTTCATTTCCATCACTCAGTTGTGTCTGACTCTTTGTGACCCCAGACTGCAGCACTCCAGACTTCCCTGTCCATCACCAACTCTCAGAGCTTACTCAAACACATGTCCATCAAGTCAGTGATGCCACCCAACTATCTCATTCTTGGTTGTCCCCTTCACTTCCTGTCTTCAATCTTTCCCAGCATCAGGATCTTTTCTAATGAGTCAGCTCTTCACATCAGGTGACCAAAGAATTGGAGTTTCAGCTTCAGCATCAGTCCTTCCAATGAATATTCAGGACTGATTTCCTTTAGGATTAACTGGTTTGATCTTCTTGCAGTCCTAGGGACTCTCAAGAGTCTTCTCCAACACCATAGTTCAGAAGCATCAATTATTTGGTGCTCAGCTTTCTTTATAGTCCAACTCTCATACCCATATGTCATATGGGAGTTCTATTTCCACTTTTTAAAGGAATCTCCACACCCTCTCCAGCATTTATTGTTTGTAGACTTTTTGATAGCAGCCATTCTGACCGGTGTGAGATGGTACCTCATTGTGGTTTTAATTTGCATTTCTCTGATAATGAGTGATATTGAACATCTTTTCTTTTTCTTTCTTTTTTTTTTTAATTAAAAAAATTTTTTTTTCAGTGGTATTGAACATCTTTTCATGTGTTAGCCATCTGCATGTCTTCTTTGGAGAAATGACTGTTTAGTTCTTTGGCCCATTTGTTGATTGTGTCTTTTTTTTTTTTTTTTTTGGAATTGAGCTTCATGAGCTGCTTGTATATTTTTGAGATTAATTCTTTGTCAGTTGCTTCATTTGCTATTATTTTCTCCCATTCTGAAGGCTGTCTTTTCACCTTGCTTATAGTTTCCTTCATTGTGCAAAAGCTTTTGAGTTTAATTAGGTCCCATTTATTTATTTTTGCTTTTATTTCTGTTACTCTGGGAGGTGGGTCATAGAGGATCCTGCTGTGATTTATTTCAGAGAGTGTTTTGCCTATGTTTTCCTCCAGGAGTTTTATAGTTTCTGGTCTTACATTTAGATCTTTAATCCATTTTGAGTTTATTTTTGTGTATGGTGTTAGAAAGTGTTCTAGTTTCATTCTTTTCCCAACACCACTTGTTAAAGAGATTGTCTTTTCTCTATTGTGTATTTTTGCCTCCTTTGTCAAAGATAAGGTGTCCCATAGGTGTGTGGATTTATCTCTGGGCTTTCTATTTTGTTCCATTGATCTATATGTCTGTCTTTGTGCCAGCACCATACTGTCTTGATGACTGTGGCTTTGTCATATAGTCTGAAGTCGGGTAGGTTGATTCCTTCAGTTCCATTCTTCTTTCTCAAGATTGCTTTGGCTATTCAAGGTTTTTGGTATTTCCACACAAATTATGAAATTATTTGTTCTAGTTCTCTGAAAAATACCACTGGTAGCTTGATAGGGATTGCATTGAATCTATAGATTGCTTTGGGTAGTATACTCCTTTTCACTATACTGATTCTTCTAATCTTTGAACATGGCATATTTCTCCATCTATTTGTGTCCTCTTTGATTTCTTTCATCAGTGTTTTATAGTTTTCTATATATAGGTCTTTTTTATATATAAATCTTTAGGTAGATTTATTCCTAGGTATTTTATTCTTTTTGTTGCAATGGTGAATGGAATTGTTTCCTTAATTTCTCTTTCTGTTTTCTCATTGTTAGTGTATAGGAATGCAAAGGATTTCTGTGTGTTAATTTTATATCTTGCAACTTTAACTATATTCATTGATTAGCTCGAGTAATTTTCTGGTTGTGTCTTTAGGGTTTTCTGTGTAGAGAATCATGTCATCTGCAAACAGTTCTCCTCTTTGTTCTTAAAAGAATATAATGAATTTAGTTTTAATACTTTCTTGATTTCATTGACACCATAAGAACATAACATACTGGACACTAATACTGTTCACTGTCAGCATCTATAACACAGGCAGAACCAGAACTTCCCTGGTGATCCAGTGCCTAAGACTCTGTGCTCTCAAATGTAGGGGGCCTGAGTTTGATCCCTGGTCAGGGAACAGATCCTACACTCCTCAACTAAAGATCCCACATGTTGCAACTAAGACCCAGTGCAGCTAAATAAATAAATATTTAAACAAACAAACAAACAAACAACAACAACAAAAAAAAAACAAAGAAGAAGACATAAAAGGCACGTAGCCTTGAACTAGTTGATATCACATTATCTCTCTTTTTGTGGTTTAAAATTAATATAATACTGTAGGTATTTTATTTCATTTCTGTTCATCAGGTTGTCAACTATCACATCTTGCTGGTTTCACTGTAACTGTATTTTGCAACCGTCTGCCCACTCCCATTTTCATTTGGTGTGTGGTAAAATACACAATAAAAGAAAAACAAAACAGCAAAAACCATGCTTAGTAGAATGGTATGGGATCAACAGGCCTACCTGAAAACACTAGTGCAAACCTGTAAATTTATTGTATATATTTACTTTATATAATGTACATTTTATATATTTAAACATGTTATATATTTCTTATATATTTATCAAGAATTATGAAAAGTCTCTTTTTGTACATTTACTGCATTAATCTGTACTGGTGAACAGAAAACAGTCCTTGTCTGATCTGTGGGCTTCCCTGGTGGCTCAGAAGGTAAAGCATTTGCCTATGATGCAGGACACCCAGGTTCAATCCCTGGGTTGGGAAGATCCCCTGGAGAAGGAAATGGCAACCCACTCCAGTATTCTTGCCTGGAGAATCCCATGGAGAGAGGAGCCTGGTGGGCTAAAGTCCACAGGGTCGCCAAGAGTCGGACATGACTGAGCGACTACACATTTACACACACACTTACACGCACAGAGTAAATAGATACCAAGTAAACATCTATGAGTAGTGATCAGCTATTTCATGGTCTTTTACAGCAACAGTGTCAACTGACGTGCTCAGGGGAAAAACAGAGATTAGCCACACAAATTAGATCTGGGTGTGAGTGAAGAGCCTATAGACATTGGATAAGAATTCAGTAACAGTCAGGATGGCAGTAATGAAATGTTGTGATGCCTATTTCAGGTTATCCTGAGGCTATTTTCTTGGTTTCTTCGTTTTAGCTTTGTCTGGTTTAAGGAAAGTCTTCAGTCTAACGATACCTGATAAGTAGGCATTTTGTGGTTTCTTTCAAGAGTGAAGTCATAGTGAAGACAAGACAAAGTCTATGAAGTGGCAAGGGCTTGGTGATCCAGGCTGCAACCTTGGAAGGAATGTGTCCCTGGATAATAGGGTTCTGAGGACATGAGTAGAAATCATGTTTAATTTTTGGCAAATAAGTAATTGATATTTTGAGCTGATGTTTTTTGATCAGCTTTCAAATGTCCAGATCAAAGTCACCCATTGGCATAACATGTCCGGAGCATCTTAAAGGCCCATTGGGAACCCATCAACCCAGGGCCAGTTGTCTTCAACCAGTAGTTAAACAGGCTTAAGCAATCAATGCCCAACTTCTCTTTAGCACCAGTAAGTGCCATCACAGCGAACTTCCAGTTAAAACAAAAATGTGAAGAATGAGCTCCCTGAGGAGCCCAAGGGCAGCGCAGAGAGCATGGGACAGAAAAGAGTTGGTTTCTCCTTTTCCCAGTTTGCCTTGTGGTCAATCTGTGATGAGTTGTTCCTTTTATTGTTGTCTCAGGAATTTTCACTGGCCAAAATACTACTAAGAAATCTTTTCTGCTCTTTCTCCAGGAAGATGGAGAACCAGTTCCTATGGTGATGAGGTAGAATAAGTGGGGCGTTTTTGAGAAAGTGAATTCCTCCTTCCGCTTGATATGATTATAACCCATATAGTTATCTGTTTCATATCAGTCTGTAAGTCCCATTAAAGCAAGAATGATATCTGCCTTGTTCACCCTTGTATCTAGTTCTTAGAGTATAGTATATGTTCAAAACCCTCTTGAATAAGTGAATTTCTAGTAAATTTGAGGAATATAGGAAGACCAGTATGAAAATTCTCAACACAGTTTTCGGAACCCTGCTTAGTGCACTATAGATTTGGGGAAGACATGAGCTAAAGGCCTTCTAGATATTTCTAGGAAGTTCTAAAAAATGCCAAAGAGTAACAGATCTGTCTTGGGAGAAATCATCCTTTTGGTAAGTCTTTGTAGTATCCATCCAGTTTTCAAAGTTTTAGCACACATTGAAAGAAAGAAAGCTGATCTAGGAGGCAGTGATTTCTGCACTAAAAAGGAAATATCAACCAAATATCTCTTGCCCTGTTCAGTGGCAATTCACGTTGACATTTAAAAGAAATACAAATATTAAAATACCAAGTACCTCATAAGCATATGCTCTAGGAATCTTATTCCACTTTTTAATTCTAATGAAAACACGGAAATAGAACTTCATCTGATTCAGCTAAAAGGTTATTACAATAACTTGTTATGATAATTGCAAAAGAATGCATCAGAATCTTGGCTTCTACTAAAGAACAGACATCACCTAGTAGGTATTCCACCCACAAAAAAAGAAAGCCAAGGGAAAAAATCTGATGAGAAAAGGGACATCAAAACATTTTTCAAATGTTAAACATTTGAGTTTTAAAAAAATTTCCTAAATTTTGCCCTAAAATTGCTAAAATTTCCAAGAGGTCTAAAGAATTATTATATTAGTGTCATCTGGGTATTGATAAAGACATATATTTTTATTTAGAGGTCCCACTCTGCATCTAATGAATCTGAATCTCCAGAAATCGGATGTGAGCACTGAATAGATTCTACACTCCCCAGGTGATTCTGATGCATAGCCGGTTTGGGAAACTAACTCTGAAATGTCAGCATCTTCACAAGATATCTTTCTTTTCCTTCATCTGCTAGTCAAGGTCAGCCTCCTGCAGGAAGCTTTTGTGATTTCTTTTATGGATGAGCAAAATTTCTCTTTCTCTTTAACTACTAATTCCTTATCTTAGTATAATATGTAATTGGGTCAGAGTGCATTCTCTCCCTTTTTTCTTTCTGTTATTGCCACATGATAGAAGAATGATTTATTAGAAAAAATTCCATGACAAATCATATAAAATAACCTTTTTTGAAAGACACTTATAAGACCACCTGAGGACAAACACACAGAGGTGCCTCCAAGAAGCCAGACAAATAAGTTACTGACTTCAAGGTGAGGGCTGGAGTAGAGAGGAGCAGGAATTTGTGAATTTAAAAAATTGTACAGTGATCACCATGGCGGGTGAAGGGGATGGATGGAGGTGAGATGGATGGACAACCGCTGCTTGTTTGTGGGGGACAGTTGTGTGGGGCATGTGGTGGGAGAGGGGCACCAGGACAAGCACCTCCTCCGTGTGGGCACAGCAGGCTTGAGGGTGGTGCTGGGCGGGGGCCCCACTGACCTTCACACCAGAGTGCATTCTCTTATAGAACAATGAAATTGAGTTGGGAGAATTGTGGAGAAGAAACAACATGATATTTTGGTCTTTTCACATTGGATTTATAGATCTTGCTTTGTTGTGTTAGTTCAAGTATTCTCTCAGACAAAACAACAGATTTAGTGATATTCAAATGCAAATCTGTAACCCATATTCCTGGCTTGAATGATCTTAGGATAGAGTTTTCTGGAAGGGTATTATAGCTCACTTACATTGAGCCTTAACTAAGGATTTCCCACTGATAAGCTTGCCTGAATGCTTCCCAGGTGGTACTAGTGGTAAAGAATCCGTCTGCCAAATGCTGGTAGATGCGAGAGGCGTGAGTTCGATCCCTGTGTCAGGAAGATCCCCTGGAGGAAGGCATGGTAACCCACTCCAGTATTCTTGCCTGGAGAATCCCATGGACAGAGAAGCCTATAGTCCATGGGGTCACAAAGTCTCAAACACAACTGAAGAGACTTATCAAGCTTGCCTGAAGTTCTTGACCCAAAGCTTTAGATAGATTTTAATTAAGAGTAAGAATCTAGGCTTAGAACACAGAGCTAGGTTTAAATCCAAGGTTCAACACTGATGTAATTTTAGAAAAAAAAGTGTTACCTTTTTGTTTAAATTTAATTGTGACTTAGAAAACTTGTTTCACCTTTCCACATCTAAATTTCATCATTAAGTGATGTACAGTATCTCCTATAGAATAATAATAGAAACAGCTGATAATCAGTAGTGCTATTTTAAGTAATAGATGAATAGGAAAACAATTTTTTCATCCCTAAAATAAATAATAGTGATCATACAAATGACACAGCTTCCATCCATAATGGGGAGTAGATAGAATATTACATCACTAGAAAGGATACAAACTGATGGTGATAGTAAAAAAAAAAAAATTTCAGAATATGATCAACAACAAAACAGATATCCCTGTTTCAAAAGTCAGAAGTACCATTTTATTATGAACTATCTATCTGTAGTTGAAGAAGGTGTCTTTTGAGTGTGGCAGATTGTATTTTTCAGTATTGGCTGAAATATTTCCCACCCCACATGTTTTTTTTTTTTTTAACCTTGTCATATTCCCATTAAGCATTAGGTGGCCAGGTTGAAGGTAGGTGGTGCGAAAAGTCAGCAAAGAGAATGAAATTAACCTCACATTTCCTATGACTCAGATGGAAATACCATAGATAATTAGCATTGTCAAACTATGCAACACCATGCAGATTTGATGTTTTCATGTTACCATACCATGTTTCATGATAAGAAAGTTTTAATTTGAAAATGTACTAAGCAATCATAATGAAGAAATTTTCATAAAAATAAAAACAGAAAAGAAATCTCATTAGTTAATAATCCCAAATATCAATCAACAAAATATAAAGAAAGAAAGCCACATCCCCAATGAGTTTGTAGGAAATCTTCAGCGATTAAGTTCTCAGTTCCTATAGTCTTCCTGCTTTGTCCTCTGAACTCCCAGAGCATGCAATCATTCAGTCATGTCCATTGTGTTCATGTCGACACTGCCACACATTTTGCCTGATGCTAAGGACAGAGAGGTAAAGTAAGCTGTCTTTGACCTTTGAGCTTTGGCTCACGTCATCAGTATAGTTCACATTAATCAGGTTGTATTAAGGAAGGGTCTAGGCCTTTTTCACATTTGTTCACTCCATCAAGCACAGCAGTCAATTTTAATTGTAGTAGAAAGTTTAAATGGTAATTTTTTTCCTTCAAAATATGATCAGAAGGATAAAGAGAAAATGAGATTAGGTGAAAAAGAATCCAAATTATTGCCTGAACAAGGCACCAGTATTTCTTGACTGACCTCTATGCACCAAATATTAATCCAGGAATTTGTTCCCATGTGTAATTCTTACCCCAATCCTATAAGGTGGGAAGGAAACTAACCTCACTGAGCTTTATAGCAATAAAGGTGTTTTACCCTTCTGACCCACCCACCCACTGCAGCCCGGTGACCTGGGCTGGTCACTCATTGGCTTAGCGGTCTTCCATGACTCCCCACTGCCTTGGAAATAGTGTCTAAAGCCCTCAACTGACTAGCAAGCTATGAGGCTGGTATGTCCTCAAGTCTCAGCCTCATTTCTTGCCTCTCTTTCTCCTACTGCCTTCTCTTTTGAAATAATACTTTTCCTTCAGTTCCTTCAGCATTCACCATGCCCTCCCTCCCTCTCTTTTTCAGTGATTCAGATGGCAACTCACTCCATCACTCCTGTTTGGGAAATCCCATGGACAGAGGAGCCTGGTGAGCTACAGTCCACAGGGTCACAAAGAGTTGGACATGACTGAGCAACTAACACACACACACAGACACACACACACAGACTTATTTATATTTTGGACTGCACTGGGTCTTCGTTGCTGTGTGCAGGCTTTCTCTAGTTGCTGGGAGTGGGGGCTACTCTCCAGTTGTGGTGGGTGGGCTTCTCATTGCGGTGGCTTCCCTTGTGAAGCATGGGCTCTAGGGCGTATGGGCTTCAGTAGTTGTGACACACAGGCTTAGTTGCCCTGTGGGATGTGGGATCTTCCCGGACCAGGGATCAAACCCGTGTCCCCTGCATTGGCAGGCAGATTCTCTACCAGTGGACCTCTAGGGAAGCCCACCATACCCTTTTCTTAAATTTGGAATGCTTTTCATTAACTCTTGAATGAATGAATGAATGAATGAGTGAATAAGGGATATTGGAGAGAGGAAAGGAGCCTGTTCAGGAGAAGGACTAGTAGTGGTGAGGGGATTAGGGAATTAACCACAAAATTCTGATAGTAGATAAGTTCTTGTTGATCACAAGATGTAGCACATCTAAAACCCACATTCGGTTTCTTCCTTTTACTAGATGCTATTTGTCTTTAACATTGGTGCCACGTTCTCTAAGAATCTTTTCTACTCTCAAGTTAGTGAAAACTTCTGCTATATGGCATAGAATTAGCTATATGCACTTCACTTCTGTAATGCTCATCACACTTTGATGACTCACACTTATATGTCTTTCTTGTTTGCTTCTCTATCCCCAGCACATAGCTGGGGACACATTGTAAACACCACTAGCGGTTACTCTCTCTCTGTATTTATTGATTTAAATTACATACAGTTAGTTACTCCAGGACATACAGTTGAATTGTTTTTCTCATTGGTTTGGTGTTTTGTTTGCCCATTTCTTTCTTTCTTTCTTTCTTTCTTTTTTTTTTTTTGATTGCAGAGTATCAAAATATTCTTTATTGAACCAAATGAGTAGCTGCAAATGATAACAGTTAAAAAAAAAAAAAAACAGAAAAAGAAAAAAGAACTTGACTTGCAATGTTAAGAAATCTCTTAATTAAACAGGATGCAGAAATCTGGAATGAGAGCAGTGGGGAAGTATATGTTTCAAAGTAGAATCATTAATGAAACTAGTAACAACTTACCCTCTTTAATTGAGAAACATTTGTTTCTTTCACATAGCATAAGGAGTGGTTGGAGATTTTATAATTTCCCTACCTTCTCTTCTAGGGTGAGTACAACTGTCAGGGATTAGAGATACTCTCAAGTAAAAAATGATATTATCTAATTAAATAAGAAGATTAAAATAACAACTATTCTGATTCTCAAAAATGTCCCTCTGGGTACATGCTCTGTGGAGCACTTGTCTTTGTTTTCCTTTCTTTTACCTTACTTCTCATCTTTCTCTCTTTAATGACTAATTCCTATCCATCTTCTACATGTCAACAGGAGTATATCACTTTAGACAGTGTGTACCTTGGCTATCTAAATGACAATCATATTCCTAGTGTCAAGTAGAAGGGCAGTTGACAAATGGTAGGAGCTCAATAAATGCTGTTGTATAAAAGAGTGAGTGAATGAGTAAATGAAGGTGTGTTGGGGAAATTCAGGGTAGGATGTTGTTCAGGAAAGATCAGGAGTAAAGAGATGAGGAAATCAATTACACAGTGATTTCAGCATTACTTAGCACATAGATCTTGGTCGCTAAATACCATTCTCTAATAAAATGGAGAGAAAACCTTAGAGAAATGACTGATTTTTCTAAGGATGGAGCAGGCAAAATTTAAGATGAGTTTGGAGTAACATGTAGGGCTAGAAAATACAGAAGTGTTAAAAAAAAAAAAAAAAAGAAGTGTTCAAGGTACCATTAAATGTGGGCTGAACTTACTAAATTTCATCTAATAGAAAAAAATATGGAAAAGAAACCAGAGTGACTTTAATAGGAAGAGAAACCTGGCAGATGCTGCTCTAACCAAGCAATCAAGGTTATCATCACCAGTAACACATGTTGATATCATGGATGCCCTGGATATGATGCAATAAGAAACACACCTCTCTTCTGGGATATTCTTCCAAAGAGCATGAACCACAAGAAAATATCAGATAACCTTAATTGGTGGAAGGTTTAAGAAATATCTGACAAGCTAATCAAAAGTGTCACGGTCATGAAAGACAAGGAGTGACTGAGAGGCTATTGAAGAATGAAAGGGGACTAAGGAGAATGACAATTAAATGCAACTTGGTATCCTGCAACAAAAGAAGGATAATAGTGGAAAAGGATAAAAGAAGGATAAAAGTGACATAATCTGAATAAATTCTCTAGTTTAGAAATTTCACTGAACCAATATTAATTTTTTGTTTTGATAAGTGGGCCATGGTTATGTAAGATCTTAACACCATGTGAAGCTGAGTGAATAGTACATGGGAATTCTGTACTATCTTTGAATCTCATCTAAAGAAAATCTAAATTCTTAAACATAAAATTTCAAAACAAGAGGTGACACAAGGTTTGACCATTTAGGGGACTGCAGTGAGCAGATGCGAGCTTCGCAGGTGGCTCAAGTAGTAAAGAATCTTCCTGCCAATGCAGGAGGTACAAGAAACACAGTTCGACCCCTGGGTCACGAAGATCCCCTGGAGTAGGAAATGTTAACCACCTCTAGTATTCTTGCCTGGAAAATTCCATGGTCAGAGGAGCTTGGCGGGCTATAGTCCATGGGGTGGCAAAGAGTCAGACACAACTGAGCATGCACACAGACATGTATACACACACACACACGCACACACACACAGAGTGAAGGGTGCAGGGAGGCTTGCTGGATTTGAGGTTCATGAAATATTGGCCCTCCTTGTAGCTCAGTTGGTGAAGAATCTCTCTGCAGTGCAGGAGACCAGGGTTCGATCCCTGGGTTGGGAAGATTCCCTGGAGAAGGAAATGGCAATTCACTTCAGTATTGCCTGGAGAATCCCATGGACAGAGGAGCCTGGTAGGCTTAAGTCCATGTGGTTGCAAGAGTCGGACATGACATAGAGGCTAGAGAGAGAGAGAGAAAGAGAGAGAGAGAGAGCAGTACATGCAATACTAGTCTTACCTGCATAGTGATTTTAATTTTGGGGGAGAATTTCACACCCTTAAACACATTTGACCCTCTCCAAGGAGAGAAAGGACAATGGAAGATGTTTAGGTTCATGGGAACTAGAGTGAGCTTCTCCTAGGACCTTTTGCTAAAATGTGTAATCTCATATATAATGTTTGAGATTAGCCATCTGTAGGGAGCAAAATGTGGACCCTAAAAGGAACTGATCTGAAAGAAGACTGTGACATCATTAATTAACACCCTAAGGACAGAATCACACAGAGATGGCAGGCAACCAAGTCCTGAAAAAGGGTAGCCAAGCTGAATTAGTCAGTATGTTTGCAGCAAAGACTGGGGGGGATGTAGGTGCAAGCTGTGTCTCATAAACCAAGATAATAGGATCTTCTCTTTGGTAAAGATCAATGACTCAGGCTGTTATGGCTCCTTTGCCCTGATTCTGTTCTCTGTAAACAAGTTATTAAAGCATGAAGAAAGAAAATTGATTACCTATGTACCCTGCTAGATAATTTAAATGCTTAATGTTTTTTAGCTCTCTCAAAATACTGTTAAGTAGACATTATCGTCCCATTACAAGTGAGAATCAGACTTACAGAGAGATTAAGCTACACACTTGGTTATAATGTAAGCAGCAGAGCTGGGGTTTTTCAAACCCAGGTGTATCTGATGCCCCGACCATGTGCCTTTCGAAGACCAGAGGGTAATTATAGAGAAAATGACCCTCAGCCCCACTGTCCTCTCTATTCATCCTGTGAGCATGCTAAGTTGCTTTAGTCATGTCTGACTCTATGTGACTCTATGGACTCTAGCTCACCAGGTTCCTCTGTCCATGGAATTCTCCAGGCAAGAATACTAGAGTGGGTTGCCATGCCCTCCTTCAGGGGATCTTCTGACCCAAGGATTGAATGTCTCATGTCTCCTGCATTGGCAGGTGGGTTCTTTACCACTAGCACCACCTTGGAAGCCCCTATTCATCTTGCCTGATGGGGTCTCCTGGAGACGACTGGATCAGTGCTCTCTGGGTTGTGTTTTGGTGTGCTCATTGTTTGAAGGCTGAAACCTCATTTGCCTTTTGAAGACAATATCTATAGCGAATGGACAAGAGGGTGATGCCCTGACATCCTTTTCCCTTTCCTTGGGCATTTTGTGCCAACCTTGACCAGTGCAAGTGCTGTGGTGGAAGCTGGCTCCTCTACTGGCCCTCGGGGAATAGGGTCACACTAGTCTGAATGGGATGTCCTTCCCCAACTTTGTAAATAAAGCTGAGGTCAGATGTCCTAAATAGCCAAAGAATTTATGGCTCCTATAATTATAAATAAGTCTAGAGAAGATGTGAGGTTCCAGTGCAGTTTGACAGAGATTTTGATCAAGCCTCTGACTCCATTTCTCTGCAATTTTCTGGGGAGTTGTTATGTAAGAATTTCATCCTTGGAAAAGTGAAGTCTCTCAGTCGTGTCCGACTCTTTGTGACCCCATGGACTGTAGCCTACCAGGCTCCTCTGTCCATGGGATTTTCCAGGCAAGGGTACTGGAGTGGGTTGCCATTTCCTTCTCCAGGGGATCTTCCCAACCCAGGGACAGAACCCAGGTCTCCTACATAGCAGGCAGACACTTTTCCATCTGAGCCACCAGGGAAGGCTGCTCCTATTAGGGTGATAAAATGGTGACACAGTTCCAGCTTCACCTCACAACATACTCTGCAGAGAAGGGAGGAACAACTCTGACCAGTATCCCCAGCCAAAGCCTCGAGGTTCTCACTGATTGGACCACACCTGAGCCTGCAGGCTCAGGTGTGATCACTTGTGTTCTGTCAGGCCCTGATTGACTTAGCCTACTCTTTCCATTGGCCTTTGTTACATAACAAAATACTCCAAAATTTAGTGTCTCCAAAAACCACAGTAGTTTATTAGTTCATGAGTCTGTGGATCAAGAATTTGGGCAGTACTCAGGTGGGATGGCGCACTCTCTTCCATGTGGTGTTCGCCAGGCTCACTCATGCATTTAGGGTGACTTGCCAAGTCAGTTTGGGGCCAGATGGTCCTGAAAGGTGTCAGTCCTATGCCTGATGGTTGTCTGGGCAGCCTCGGTTCTCTTCTTTGTGTCCTCTCCACCCAGGCTGCTGGGGTATGTTCTTATGCACAGAGTACCTCCTGAGTGTGGAAACAGAGGCTCAAGGACCCTTGACATCCAAATTTGAGACCTGTGTGACATAATTTCTGTCACATTTTATTAGTCACAGCAAGTCCCCACCTCTTGATGGGAAGATCTGTAAGAGTTTGTGATAATTTAAAATCATCATACCCACCCTACAGTGGGGGAGGGGGAGTCACTTTCACCCAAACCACAGAGCTCCTGAACAGAAAGCACATTAGGGAGAAAACTGGCCAGAGGCTGCAGACGAGGCTGAAAGGTAGATTGAAACTAATTGTGAGGGGCTCTGGATGCCTTGCTAAGTGGACTTTCTCTTTTAATTTGCGGTTCTCACTCTGTTTCTGTGACAACATAATTAATGTTTCTGATGCATTCTCATTAGGAAACATGACTTAAAAGTGAGTCACCATGGCTATTTTTTTCAACCTGAAGACTGGGCAGGAATAATGTTTCCTAGAGGGACTGCATGCTCCTTCTCTTGGGAAGTGGGGCCGCATTGATTATAACTCACAATTCCAGGCACTGGGGAGCCACTGATGTCTTGTTCTCAAGTGCAAGAGATTTTCTCTATAATTTTTTTGTTTTGTATTAGGATATAGCCAATTTGAGCTTCCCTGGTGGTCTACAATGCGGGAGCCCCAGGTTCAATCCCTGGGTCAGGAAGATCCCATGGAGAAGGGAATGGCAATCCACTTCAGTACACTTGCCTGGAGAATTCCATGGACAGAGGAGCCTGGTGGGCTACAATCCATGGGGTCACAAAGAGTTGGACACAACCAAGTGACCAACACATAACACACACACACACACATACACACACACAGAACTGATTAACAATATTGTGAGTTTTATGTGAACAGCAAAAGGAATCAGCCAAACAAATACATATATCCATTCTCCCCCCAAATGCCCTCCCACCCAGGCTCAAGAGAGATTTCTACTCCAAGATTTAGTCTTAAGATGCTCCTGTAACAGCTCTGAGTGACACTCACCACCTTTGGGTTTATTTCCCCCACTGTGCACATATGCTGCTAATCTCGGATTTTCCTGTTTACAGCAGCACACCATCCCCAGAAGCAACATTTCTTCCTGTTGGCCAAGTCCTTGGGGCCCAGTGTACTTTCTTCTGCTTTCTGGCCTCAACTGGGACAGCCCCACCGAACACAATGTATTTGGACATCAACCAGGGGAATGGCCACCATTCAATTGTCTTTCCTCCCAGAAATCTCCTTCATGGAACTGATGTGGTCTTCAGTGACCAAGCAACATGAACCTGAGCAGAGTGACAAGGGGATCTTATCAGTGCGGTCTCTCTGAGCTGCACCTCCAGTGAGTGTCCTGCCATGCGCTCATATTTATCTCTGCTGCTGGGCTGTACACAGCTTGTAGAAGAAACATGGGATTCACCTTGTTTGTGTTGAACATAATTCTTTATTGAATGAGGAATTAATAATGGATAAATAAAAAAGAGGGCTCTCCAGGTGGCACTAGTAGTAAAGAACCCACCTGCCAATGCAGGAGATGTAAGAAACCTGGGTTCAGTCTCTTGGTGGGGAAGACCCCCTGGAGGAGGATATGGCAAGCCACTCCAGTATTCTTGCCTGGAGAATCCCATGGACAGAGGAACCTGCTGGGCTACAGTCCATGGGGTTGCAAAGAGTCAGACATAACTGAAGTGACTGAGCACGCCAATAAAAAAGGTAACCCTGAGCAGCATTTCTCTCGATGGTAAAGATTACAGACATGGAACATGTTTCCTGATCTGTGACTCCTCAGAACCCTGGTTTCCAGGGAGCAAGCAGTGCCAGGAGGTATCAGACATCTTAATCACGGCTCCTCCCGCACACTAGTGGAGGACACTGGAGCCCAGAGCGAGGGTTTGGCACAGAAATTGCCTCTTAAACTGAGGAGGAATAAGGCTCTAAAGAATCTTTTCAGATACTAGGGAAGAGCAAGGGTGAGTGGGCAAAGAAGGAGTGGGAAAAGGGGGAAGAGGAGAAGGATGTAGAAAGTGAGCAGGGAGAGGAACTCACATCACCTCCCCAGGGGCCCATCCTAATAGGAAATCCCACCCTGGAGCCTGAAGCCTGGGTTTCTGCGGGGCTCTTTGCTGCACATCCTCACCTGGAGTGTCTAGTTAACAAGAAGGACTTGAAGTTTTCAGTGTTTCTCACTTAATACAACAGCTGCTTGGACACCCACTCCATTTGGACAGCTCATTTCTGGTCCTTCATCCCATTAGAGTCAGCTCTTGCTCATCTCCGTTTGGCTAAGGAGCCTGGGCACCTGCTGGAGAAGGAGGGTATTTAGAGTCTATTATTCATTTTGTACCAGGAGCAAAGGCAGCTGCTGCCTTTGGTGACAGGCCAATCCCAGGACAGCTCAATATGGCTGGGATTGTTTAATCTGCAGAATCCATCATGGCTGTCAACAGAGAAGGGGCAGTAAATATTGTGGAAAGCAGTTAAGGGGTGTGGTCTGGCTGGAGCTTCAGTAGCGGCCCTGGGACAGGGAGGAGGAATAGGTGATGCAGGATATGGTGGCAGTGATGGCGGTGGGGGGGTGATGGTCGTGCAGGGGGTGATGGCGGTGGGGGTGGGGAGGTGAAGGTGGGTGGGGAGGTGGAGGTGGGGGTGGGAGGGCAGAGTAATGCAGATCTTCCTGGCCCTCCTTCATGCCTGCCCTCCAGGAACTTCTAATATGTGGTTTCTCAACTTCGGGTGCTCACTGGACTCTCGCAAAATGCTGATTCACAAGTTCCATCCTCTTCTCCACATTTTGATTAAATTGGTCTGGTCTGTGTCCTGGACATCAGGTTTAGGAAGCTTCCCAGGTGAGGAGGCTGTGAAAGGAAATAGAAAGATATTATCATTTCATAGTGGAAAACTGAAAGGACCCCTCCAGAGCAAGGTTCTCAGGTGCAGCAACCGGCCAAGAGGGAAAGGTCACCTACTTGCATTAGTGACAAAGAAAGGGCTTTTTAATCTCTTTTATTTAAGTTCCCAGGTCAGTTGATTTTTTTATTCACACTCTTCTTTCATTTCCTAGTCATATGGTCTTGTGAAAATCTTAGTTTCCTTACCTATCAAATGGATATTTTCACATAATCCACTCACTTCCTATTATTGCCATGAAGATCAGGGTTCATGAAGATGCTGTGCAAGCAGTATAGAGGGGAGAAAAGAAACAGCAGAGATGTTTCTCCACTCTGTGGCTTCTCATGCCATCTCACTGGCACTTAAAGGGCAAACTCTACTCAGATTTATAGACCTCATTTCCATGATGGGGCTCCTGCAATTCCCCACTGTGTTCACCATCCTCTAGACACACTGACTTGCTCTCTGGTCTGGGGCACAATGAGTCCATCATCCCCTGTGCAGTGTCTGTCTCGTGCACCTGATTGCATGAGCCATATATTTTCCTGTGTAAACTATCTTTTCTTGTGGTTTTAATTGTCACAAATAACTCAAATGGCCATGGACAAAACAGTGACTGGTCAGTAGGAAAACAAGAAGTATGGAGTTGTGAGTAAAATTGAAGGCGAGTTATAGAACAGATGATAAGAGGGGGGGTGTGCAGCCAAAACAATTTTTGCCATGGAGCAGAGATCGAACACATGTATGTCTCTCAGGGAAGAGACAAAATAGGAAATATGAGATGTGGAGGAAAGTGGGATAACTGAAACAATTCCCTAATCCCCTTTTAAATGTAAAATCCCTTTAAAGAGATAAAATATTGATTCCTTAGGATTCTGGTTTCCACTTAGTTTCTTTTTTCCTGACCACTTTTGCCTTATGTCATGTAGTGCAAATATCTCCTGGGTTTGATCCCTTGGTTGGGGAGATCCCCTGGAGAAGGGAATGGCTACCCACTCCAGTATTCCTGCCTAGAGAATCCCCATGGATAGAGAAGCCTGGCGGGTGGGCTACAGTGGGGTTGCAAAGGGTCAGACACCCACAACCACTTTCACTTTGCTGTATCTCACATTTGTCATAATTCTTATTGTGAAAGAGGTAGAATATTCCATCCAGTTAATGTATTGTCATATACTTCACTGTTCTCCCTGTTCCTATTGTTGAATATTTAGGTCGTTCTCCATTTCTGCTATTTTAGAGAATGTTACAATGAAGTATCACACACAGGATTTACTATTCTTTAAAATTATCCCCTCAATTTAAATTATAATGAATCAAATTACTGAATCAAATGATATAAATATTTTTATGATTCTCAGTACGTCCTTCTATGTTCCTACTTTATATCCATTGTCAAAGGTATTTATCAATTTCACTATAAACCCTGGCACTAATATTATTACATTTTCTTTGCCAAGTTAATTGGTATAAAAACATACTTTGATGTTTAATTTGAATTTTATTCCACCTGAACATTTTCCCACATTTGTTTACATTTTGTTCTGTTTATATCATTTACCATTAGCTGGGCATCAAGGATATTTATATATATTAGAATAAACTTTTTATATCTTATATGTAATAATTCATTTCTCAAACATTTGAGACAAATACTTTCCCTGCTGTTTTTATTTTCACTAACTAACTAATCAGTTAGTTTGACTAATCAGTTAGTTAATTCGTTAATCAGTTGTGATTAGTTGGTTCTGGTACAGAAGTTTTCTATTTATTGATCTTTTCCCTTTTGAATACATTTAAAGATTTGAAGTTCCAACACTCACTGTAACAAGTGACAAGGAGGCAGCAACAGGAAAGTTTCTCTTATTGCCTCTGTGGCAACCAAATTTGTGTTTTTCTATATTTCTTCCAATGGTGTGCTTGAGTTTCCCTTTAGGATGGCTAGACTTCTCCAAATTCTCTCTATGAATGCCTACTTGGTCAGTACTTACTTGATCTTTGCCTGAGAGCAACTAGAGGGATCTGGGCAGTTTCACTAGCCTCACTTGTTCTGCAGCCCGTATGGAGGTTAGTTTCTTATTAGCTGCCATGGTGCATGAGACTCCTCCTGGGTCCCTTGGAGTAAGGTTCTAGGAGCCTAAAGACTGACCAAGGTAGTTTAGTGCTGTGCTCAGTCACTCAGTCATATCCGACTCTTTGTGACCCCATGGACTGTAGCCCGCCAGGCTCCTCTGTTCATGGGGATTCTCCAGGCAAGAGTACTGGAGTGGGTTGCCATGCCCTCCTCCAGGGGATCTTCCCAACCCAGGGATTGAACCCAGGTCTTCCGTATTGTGGGTGGGTTCTTTACCATCTGAGCTACCAGGGAATTCCTTAGTTTGTGTAGGGATGACTAATTTGTTGATTAGAGAGAAGGAACATCTTCTGCTGCTATGTTGCTGACATTGCTTCCCTGGTACTTTTAATTGTCATGTCTCAGAAATACTAACCAGATATTTGTTATACTACCCCTCAATATGGATTATCTGTAATTTTCTTATGATTACATAAAGGTTATGGATCTTGAAGAAGAATATCCCAGAATATAGGTGACTTTTTCTTTTTCTTTTTAAAATTGAAGTACAGTTGATTTACAATGTTGTGTTAGTTTCAGGTGTTCAGCAAAGTGATTCAATTTTATATATATATATATATATATATATATATATATATATATATATATGTATATATATTCCTTTTCAGATTCTTTCCCCTTATAGATTAGTGCATGATATTGAGTATAGCTCCCCATGCTATACAGTAGTTTCTTGTTGCTATTTATTTTATATATAGTAGTGTGTAGATGCAGAGAAGGCAATGGCACCCCACTCCAGTACTCTTGCCTGGAAAATCCCAAGGACGGAGGAGACTGGTGGGCTGCAGTCCATGGGGTAGCGAAGAGTCGGACATGACTGAGCGACTTCACTTTCACTGTTCACTTTCATGCACTGGAGAAGGAAATGACAACCCACTCCAGTGTTCTTGCCTGGAGAATCCCAGGGATGGGGGAGCCTGTTGGGCTGCCATCTATGGGGTTGCACAGAGTCAGACACGACTGAAGTGACTTAGCAGCAGCAGCAGTGTGTAGATGTTAATCCCAAACTCCTAATTTATCCCTTCCATCCCCCCTTTCCCTTTGGTAACCATAAGTTTGCTTTCTACATCTGAGTCTATTTGTGTTTTGTAAATAAATTCATTTTTATCACTTTTAAGATTTCACATATTAGCAATATCACATGATTATTTGTCTCTGTCTGACTTACTTCACCTAGTATGATAGTCTCTATGTCCACTCATGTTGCTGCAAATGGCATTATTTTATTCTTTCTTATGGGTGGTTAATATTCCCATATATTTTCATATATATATACACATGCAAACACACACACACACACAAACCACATCTTTCTTCTTTATCCATTCATCTGTTGAGGGACATTTATATTGCTTCCATGTTTTGGCTGTTGTAAATAGTGCTGCAATGAACACTGGGGTACATATCTTTTTGAATTACAGTTTTGTCTGGATATATGCCCAGGAGTGTGATGGCTGGATCATATGGTAACTCTATTTTTAGTTTTTTAAGGAACCTACATACTGTTCTCTATAGTGGCTGCACTAATAAACTTTCTCACCAATAGTGTAGGAGGGTTCCTTTTTTCCACACCAAGAGGTGCCTTTTTCATTGCATCATAATGGGAGTCCTTGACCAGGGAGTCCCACTTACTATTGGTGATGCTAACTTGATCACAGTTAGAGTGGTATCTTCCGAGTTTCTTCTGTTACCAAGTTACTATTTTCTCTTTTCATAGTCTATCTAATAGATGAGAATCACTAAGCACACCCCACATTTCAGAGACTTGAACATCTCCTTACTTTCTAGCACTACAAGATGTTCCGGATTCATCTTGTATCTTCCCTGCCCCAGTCCCAGAATCACCTATTTCTCTAAGGATCCCTGCTTCATTTTATTGGAAAATGTTATATAGAAATGTATGGAGAGTAATCACTAGTGGGGTTTACAATGTTGTGTGCTAGGTATAGAAAAGTAAATAAGGAAGTCACGGTCCTTCCTTCAAACCGCTTCAGTCTGATATGATGAGTATTATAGAAGGGAAGTGCATGGAGCTATAGGGCATATCCTGAGGGATTTAAACATTTTGGTGGTCATGAAAGCATTCTAGAGGAATTGCAACTGACACTGAGGCTTGAAGGAAGAGAAGGAAATAGTGAAGAGACAAAACCAGTATCTGGGTGCTAGGTGTGCTGCAACCTGTGATCAGTTTAAACATCAACTCATTTATTTTCATAGTTTAGATGCCCATCAGCAGACGAACGGATAAGGAAGCTGTGCTACATATACACCATGGAATATTACTCAGCTGTTAAAAAGAATTCATTTGAATCAGTTCTAATGAGATGGATGAAACTGGAGCCCATTATACAGAGTGAGGTAAGCCAGAAAGATAAAGACCATTACAGTATACTAACACATTCATTCAACATTTTTTGAGAATAGAGGAAGGAAAAGCAATCCAGGTAGAAAGAACAGCTTGTGGGAAGGCCAGGATAAGAAAAAGGGTATGGTGTGTGCTCAAGGAACTGAAGGAAGTGCAGTATACCAACAGAGAAGAGAGCAGGAGAGAGAGACACAAGAAATGAGCCTGGAAGCTTAGAAATGCACCAGCTTGCATAGATCTTGAAAAGTTAGTTAAGGGTCTTAACAGTGGAGAGCCTTTTAAAGCAATTAGTAATAGACTATGTTACTGGTCTCTGGTGGGAAGGATAGGTTGGAAAGGATTAAGTCATTAACCTCTGTAAGGCTTAGTTTCCTTCCTGCCTTACAGGATTTGGGTGAAGATTAAACAGTGGATCACATACAAGTTCCCCAGAATGATGTTTGGCACATGATGGGCAATCAAGAAATGTTGGTGCCTTGTTCATCCAACAATCCTGATTGTTTTTTATCTAGTCTCATCTTTCTCATTATTCTTCTGATCATATTTTGGGTAGAAAATTGCTTTTAAAATTTCTTGCTGAAATTAAAACTGATTATTGTGCTAGACACGGTGAACAAATGTTAATAAGACCTGAGCCTTGCCTTGATACATAGTTACCATGACCCATAACATGATGTGATATGAACTATACTAATGATGTAAGCATAAGCTCAGAGGGCAAGAATGACATCCTTCACCTCTCTGTCAGGCAAAATATATGTCACTGAGGACTTCAACACAGACTTCTTGACCAAATAATATGCTTTGAGAGTTCAGAGGACAAAGCCAGAAGCTTGGACTATAAGTTCAATATCATGGGAATTAATATAGTCTCAGCGAGGGCTGTGACTTTCTTTATATTTTGTTTAGTATTTTTTGAGATTTTTTTTCACTTTTCATGAAAAAATTTTCAGTGATTGTTTAATCACTTTTTTAAATAAAAACTTTTCTACCATGAATCACACTATAACAACATGAAAACACCAAATCTATACTGAGATGCTTGGTTTGATAATATTAAATTCCAAATTACCTATGGTATTTCCATCTGAGTCACAGAAAATATGAGGCTAATTTCATTCTCTGTTGCCAACTTCCCCACTACCTACCAGTACCCTCACCAACTAACCTAACTCCCAAACTCCTAAGGTGATGTGTGTTTAGATAATCAAAGTAATTTTACCCTTAGCCCAAGCAATACACTAGTGGACTAGTTTGAGAATCATGTAATGTCAGTGAAGTAAATGACTGTGGGGTCATAACTGCTCCCTCTATTAACATGTGTAATTTTTCCAGTTTTTATGCTAATATATTTTATTTCTTAGGCAAGTTGAAAAATGAAGTAAGTAATCATAATCACGTTGGCTCTGAGAACACTTAGCAGTATTGTGGCAAATTTAAAAGCAGAGGCTACTTTATTCTTGTATTTATGGTTCTTCAGATTCATGTGGTGAAACAGAACTTGATCAAAAGCTTACTTTTAAGAGTCTTACTTTTTCAGATGAAAGTCACGCCTGCCTGTCCTTAAACGCATTGGAGTCTGAGTCAGTGGCTCCATGAGTGATGGCTGTCATGCACTAGTATGATCACTGAGGGAGGACAAATGTATTTCAAACACCTACACCCGCCCCTCAGGGAAGAAATCGTTTTAAAGAAAACTCAAAAACTAATTTTGATGCTCTTAGCAAAACTGTATTGTTCTTAGTCATTGAAAGTATTTTTATTATAAAACTCAAATTAAGATTTAAAAGTACAGAGAATGTGGAAAAGAAAACTTTTCCCAATTCAATTTCATAATCCTATACCCTAAAAGTTGTCATTGTTAACAATTTCTTAATTTCTCCTTCCAGAAATGTTTCTCTTTATACAAGTATATAAGTGAAGTATCTATTATATATTTTAGCACAAATAGGATCATCCTATACACAGTTGTGCATTTTTCATCTTTCACATTAAATTAGGTCAGTACATTTAGGTATTTATTTTCTTTTTGTGCCTGTATAGGATTACATACACAGATGCATCATAATTTATTTTACATAATTACTTATCTATTGTCTATTCTGGGTCTTTGCTGTGGTACACAGGCTTCTCTAGTTGTGGCATGTGGGGCTTAGTTGCTCCATGAGACGTGGGATCTTAGTTTCCTGACCAGGGCTTGAACCCGTGTCCTCTGCATTGAAAGGAGTGTTCTTAACCACAGGACCACCAGGGAAGACCAGGTTCTCACTGTTAATTAAACTGTTTAAAGCTTTGGGTCAAGAATTACATGTCAGGCTTACAAGTAAGAAAATATTTAGTCAACCAATCTAAGTGAGCTGTGATTCCCTCCCTGAAAATTGTATCTTTCAGGCCAGAGTTAGGGATTACATACAGATTTGCATTTGAATATCAATATATGTATTGCTTTGGGAGAATAATTGAACTAATATAACTAAGCAGAATCTAAAGATCCAATGTGGAGAGAACTAAAGTATTGTGTTGCTTCTTCTCTATCCTTCTCCGAACTCAATTCGATGGTTCTACAATACAAGTAACACACTCTGATTAGATGCCATATTAAGGATTCCCTGGTGGCTCAGATGGTAAAGAATTTGCCTGCAATGTGGGAGACCCGAGTTTGATCCCTGGGTCAGGAAGAACCCATGGAGAAGGAAATGGCAACCCATTCCAGTATTCTTGCCTGAAAAATCCCATGGATGGAGGAGCCTGGGGGAATACAGTCCATGGGTTCTCAAAGAATCGGCCATGACTGAGAGACTTCACGAAACTGGAGCCTATTTATACAGAGCAAAGTAAGTCAGGAAGGAAAACACCAATACAGTATATTAACGCATACATATGGAATTTAAAAAGATGGTAACAATGACCCTATATGCGAGACAACAAAAGAGGCACAGATGCAAAGAACAGACTTTTGGACTCGGTGGGAGAAGGCGAGGGTGGGATGATTTGAGAGAATAGCATTGAAACATGTATATTATCATATGTGAAATAGATCACCAGTCCAGGTTCGATGTGTGAGACAGGGTGCCCAGGGCTGGTGCACGGGGATGACCCTGAGGGGTGGGATGGGGAGGGAGGTGGGAGGGGAGTTCAGGATGGGGTACACATGTATACCCATGACTGATTCATGTGAAAGTATGGCAAAAAACCACCACAATATTGTAAAGTAATTAGCCTCCAATTAAAATAAATAAATTAATTTAAAAAATTAGTAAAAGGAAGCATAGACATTTTACTAGTAGGTAAAAGAAATCTTTGAAAGCTTCCTATAGAAAGCTGAATTTGACTAGTGAGATATTATGAAGACTGACAGTTTTGAGTTTGTTCCCCAAACTGGCTGTGTATCAGAATCACTTGGGGAGCTTAGTAACTATTCAATGCTTAGAACTCACCCCTGCAGATTCAGATTCAGTTGGCATAGAGTGAGGCCTGGGAATAGTGTCTTTATCAATACTCTGATGATACTGATATAATGAGCCTTCAATATTTTTTTGTTTTTTTAAACGTAGGTTTATAGCACTGTTGAGGAGTTTTTCTTTTTTAAAACTTCGATCTTTAGCACTTTGTAAAAGTTTTGATGTCATTCTCCCTTGTCATCAGATTTTGTTCTGGCTTAAAAAAAATCTACAAGGTAATATCTGTTCTTTAATAGAAGCTGACATTCTGACATACTCTTTTGCTGTTGTCATATTGGGTTTTTGTAATGTCTCTTGAACTGAATCAGATGAAACTTTATTTTCTTATTTCACTGGATTTAAAAATGGAATAAAAGTCTTAGAGTACATGCTTAGAGGCCATAGATATATTTGCACTTCCTTTAAATATTACAGTTTATTACTTCTGAACTACACCAGTAGTGTTTGGCTCAACCTTCCTTTTTAGCACAGAAATGACTGCATCCTAGAATCAGTTTTCTTTCAGTGTTTGCTACAATCTTGAAGACTGGAAAAATACTCTAGTGACTTATCAAAAGGCTATTTTTCCCAAAGACTTAACTGTTACTATTTGGGATTTGTTAGGATTTTTTATAAACACATAGATGTCTTTTAGCCCCTTCCTTCTTCAATTTTGTAGTGTATTAAGAAGGGTTCCCTATAGCTGTTTTGAAGGTTTTTTTTTATTGGGCCTCATTTAATCATTCAGTAATATTTTGAGTATCTATTACATTCTAAGCACTAGAAACATAAAAGTAAATAAGACAGACACCATTCCTATTTCAACGGTGCATATAGTCTGATGGGAAAGAAAGATAATTGTTTAATTTGATATAGTAATTGTACTAGGTAGTATCTCAAAAGAGAAACAGAACTAGCAGGAGATACATATATATTAATATATATGTCTGTATATATATGTGTGTGTATATATAATGTGTGCGTATAAATGTGTGAATATATGTGTATATGTACATATATAGTATGTGTATATACTATATATATGTGTGTAAGCTATATAGTCTGTGTATATATATAAATAATATATATAAATATAGAGAGATAGGGTAGGTTGAAAGATTCATGCCAAGGAATTGCCTTGTACAATTGGGAGGGTTGGCTAGTCAAGTCCAAAATTCCAAGGGTGAGTAGGTAGTCAAGAAAGGAAGGCTGGCATTTGAATCAGTTCTAATGAGGTGGATGAACGTAGAGCCTGTTATACAGAGTGAAGTAAGTCAGAAAGGGGAAGATAAATATCACTTACTAACACATATATATGGAATCTAGATAGATGATACTGATGAATTTATTAGCAGGGAAGCAGTGGGGACACAGACAGAACAGGCTTATGGACACAGGGAAGAGGGAGGAAGGAGACGGTGAGCTGTGTGGAGAGAGTAACATGGACACTTACATTACCATTTTTAAAATAGACAGCCAATAGGAATTTGTTGTTATGGCTCAGGAAACTCAAACAGGGCCTCTGTATCAACCTAGAGGGGCGGGATGGGGAGGGAGATGGGAGCGAGGCTCAAGAGGGAGGGGCTGATTCATGTTGAGGTTTGGCAGAAACAAACAAAATTCTGTAAAGCAATTATCCTTCAGTTAAAAAATAAATTAAAAAAAAAAGAAAGAAAGGAAGACTGGACATTCTCAAGGTGACACTGCAGTTCACAGGCAGAATTTTATTTCTCAGGATACCCAGGCTCTGTTCTTAAAGCCTTTCAACTACTTGGAACAGGTGTACCATAATTATGGAAGATAATCTCTTTTACATAAAGTCAACTAATTATAGATGTGAACCAAATCTATAAACTGTCTCCACAGCAACACCTCAATTAGGGTTTGATTGAATAACAGCACTTTAACCTAGCCAAGGTGATACGTAAAACTGACTGTCACAATAATGTTTGAAAAATTCTATGGTGGAGAAAGTATACAATGCTAGAAACTGACATAGCAGGGCCATCTGTCTTAGTCTACGGGGAGTCAGATGTTTTCTTAAAACTGATGACAATTAACATAAGACCTAAGAGATAAGTAGGAATTAACTAGATATATTCTAGGATATGGGAAGTATAAGCAAAGGTCCACAGACCAGAGAGAAAGCAACAGAGATGTAATTTTTCTCTTCTTATCAGATGTTTTTTCCTTTCTTTTTTCAGAATACCCACAAGGTGATGGTTGTTCTTTAGCAGAATCTGAGATTTGAATTTTTTTTTTTTTTTGGTCATTATTATATTAGTTTATTGTCATGCCTTCAACACTGAATCAGATGAAACTCTTTTCATGTTTTAATTAGCACTTTCAATTGCTACTGAGATGAAGCATCCTTTCATGTTTATTTGACATTCAGGTTTTTTCCTCTATAGACTGCTGGTTTTTAACCTTGGCATATATGGGTAGTTTTCTTTTCCATATTGATACGTATGATTTGGATATTACTAGAAATTCTTTGTCTTCATATGCTTTGCACATATATTTCCCAGAGAACATCAGTCCAAACTGGGAGGCACTTTGTAGACTAAAGCTGCAGGTGAGTGCAAGGGGAGAGTGCTGGGGTGACCTCAATGCTGGACTCAAGACTCGCTTCTAGGACAGAGCTCTCATACTGAGCATGAACAATAGGGGCACAGGAAAGGAAAGGGGAAAGGAGATAGCCCACTTCACAAAGCACAGTGGGTTTTTTTAAAAAACAATTCAAATAAATGACAGAAGAGGGAGCTCCAGAATCCTGAAGCTAGGAAACCTACACTGACTGTCCTCCCTTCTAGGGAGGAAAACTCATCTCATTAATATATAAGTAACAGGAAAGAAAAGTGGTCAAACCTACTCAAAACTACTATCAGAAAAATAGGAAAATTAGTAGCAGAGTAACATTCTTTCAAGCAATGAAAAAAAACCAGAATGACAGATCCACAAATAAAGGAAAACTATATCTACTATTTTAAATAAACAAGATGAATGAAATTAAGAAAATGAGAAAATATATTAAAAACAACTTAAATTATAATAAAAAACAAGTCAGACATAATATTATTGGAAAAAAAACAGGAATATTTGATAATGCAGCTTATAAAACAGGAAAGGTAGAAAAAAAGAAATAACAATTTAGAAATGAAGAATGAAGTAAAAGTAATACATTAGTTAATAAATAGCATAGGTAGTAACATAAAGAGAAACATACAGTGAAAGGGAAGAAAATTTTAACTTAAAAATATGAAAGAAATTAAAAAGGATTTAAGAGAAAGTAGCATTAAATATCTGCAAAGTATGTGTCTCTCTGTGTGTGTGTAAATTCCTGAAGAAAGTCAAAGCAACTGAAGAGAACAGAACAAATACTACTAATAAAAAATAATCAAACAATCCAATTGAAAAATGAGCAGAAGATCTAAATAGACATTTCTCTAAAGAAACACAGATGGCCAATAGGCACATGAAAATTTGCTCACCATCACTAATTATTAAAGAAATTCAAATCAAACCACAAAGAGGTACTACTTCACACTGGTCAGAATGGCCATCATTAAAAAGTCTACAGATCATAAATGCTGAAGAGGATATGAAGAACAGGGAAGACTCCTACACTGTTGGTGGGAATGTATGTTTGTATAGCCGCTGTGAAAACAGTATGGAGGTTTCTCAGAAAATTGAAAACAGAATTACCATATGATCCAGCAGTTCCACTCCTGGGTATATACCTGGACAAAAGTATAATTCAGAAAGATACACGCACCCCTCCACTCATAGCGGCACTATTCAAAATAGCCAAGACATGGAAATAAACTAAATGTCCATCAACTGATGAATTAATAAAGATGTGTTATGTATAAATACAGTGGAATTTTCACCCACCCATAAAAAGAATTTTCAGCAAGCAACAGGGATGCAACTAGAGATTGTCATACTAAGTGGGTCAGAAAGAGAAAGATGAATACCATTTGGTATCATTTGTATGTGAAATATAAATACAACACAAATGAAACTACCTATGAAACAGAAACTCAGAGGGAATGGAGGGAGGGATGGAGTAGGCGATTGGGGATAGCAGATGTATGCTTTTATATACAGAATGGATAAACAACAAGATCCTACCATATAGCACAGAAAACTATATTCAATATACTATGATAAACCATAATGGAAAAGAATATTTTTAACAAGAATATATATATAAACAGAATAACTTTGCTGTGCAGCAGAAATTAGCACATTGTAAAGCAACTATATTTCAATAAAAATAAAGTCTATTTTTTCTGATATTAGTATAGCTAGCTTTGCTCTCTTTTGGTTACTATCTGCATAGAGTATCTTTTTTCTAATGCTTTTAGTTTTAATACATTTGTGTCTTTGGATCAAAAGGGATTCTTTGGAACATATAGGTTAACCATGTGTTTTTATCCATTTAGCTGATCTTTGTCTTTTAACCAGAGAGCTTAATCCACTTATGTTTAATTAAACCTCCATTCTGCTATTTGTTTTCTAAATGCCTAAAAGCTTTTCTGTCCCTCACGTCCTGCATTACTGCCTTCTTTTGTGTTCAGTTGATTTTTTGTAATATATGGTTAAATACATTTCTCATTTCCTTTTTGTAATTCTATAGCTATTTTCCTTGTCACTGGCATAGGGATCACATTTAATGCCCGAAAGTTATACACTCTAATTTCAATCTATACCTGCTAAACTTCAATAACATACAAAAAGCTCAGCTCCAGGGACTTCCCTGGTGGTCCAGTGGTTGCGACTCCACACCTCTACTGCAGAGAGCACAGGTTCCATTTGTGATCATTGAACTAAGATCCTGTATACTGTGCAGCATGGCCAAATTTTTTTAAAAATATAAACAAAAAAACCCCTTTAGCTCCATTACAATACATCTCTCTCCCCATCCTTTTCAGTTGGTTGATGTCAAAAATCACGTCTTTATACACTTTGTGCCCCAAGACGTTGGTTTCTTTGCTGAGAATCAACACAATGTGTATACTTAAGTCTTCTCAGATGTCTTCTGAATTTTCCCTCTGTGTCTGTGTGGTCGCTTTCTAATTTCCCTTGTATATGCAGTCATTTTGAGTGGCTTAGTCTTTAATCTGCTTTCCTATAGGAAAAAGAGAAAATTGAACAGGAGAGAAAATGCATGCTGGCCCTTTAGTTTCCTTGGACGTCATAACAGGCAGAGGAGAAAGGCTTGCAAGGATGAAAGGAGGTGCAACAATGCCCCTCAGATCCTCCTCCTTGCCTCAACCTCTGTGATAAAAACCAGTGATCAGCAATCAGAGCACAGTTCCCTGATACTTGCAGAACAGGGTTCTTTTGGTCCACTCTGGCTCCTGTAAGCTGTTTGCAGCCTACTTCAGGAACACATGCACAGCTGACTGCCATATAGATTTGGGGTGGTAGATTGGTGTGCTGTGACTTGCTGATATGGAATTGACTAACATAAACTGCAGTTTTTAGTCCAAGTCTTCCCTTTGAAGTTGCAAGTCTTCAACAGACTCCAGAGTTCCAAAGTAATTACATTAGACAGGTTTACCAGCACAGTTGTTGGCACTGTGGGAAGACAGAGACCTGGCACTTCCTACTCTGCTACCTTCTCAGAATCCTCCTCCTGGTCTTTTGTAACAACAGCCAAGCAAGTTAGAGCTGGGTGTGAGTGAAGAGCCTACAGACATTGAGTGAGAACTTAGTAGTGATCACGATGGCAATAATGAATTGTTGTGATGCCTGTTTCAGTCTTCCAGAGGCTATCTTCTTGGTCTCTTCTCAGCCTTGTCTGGTTTAATGGAGGTCGTCAGGCAGGGGACACCTGACAAGTGGGTGTTTTGTAGTTTCTCTCAGGAGCCACTGTCCTAGTGAAGACAAAGTCTGTGATGTGGAAAAGACTCAGTGATTCAGGCTGCCTCCCTAGATAACAGCGCTCTGAGGACATGAGTAGAAACTCTGTTTCTCTTTCCAGGCAAATATCCTTGTAGCTGGTGTGATATCAACTAACTTTCAGATGTCAGTCTTGTATTGATTTCTGTAATTCAAAGTCAAATTTTGGCATCAAAGACCAAAAGGATTTTATATGTCCTTTGGAAACCCTTCAGCCCTGGGTCAGTTGTCCTCAGCACACTTGAAGCAGTAAGCAGTAGTCACACACACTTAAGACATCAATGCCTAACTTCTCTTCGGCACCAATAATCATCATCCACAGCAAACCTCCAATTAAAATAAGAAATAAGAAAATAAGTTAAAACAAGAATGTGAAGAATGGGTTCATAGAAGATCCCAAAGACTCAGAGATCACAGGTTAGAGAATTGTTGTTTTTTTCTACTTTGTCTTATGGTCAGTCTGAGACAACTTGTTTCTTTTGCCTCAGAAGTTAAGGAGTTTTCACTGGGCCAAAATTAGACTGTGAAATCCTTTTTACTCTCTCTATAGGAAGATAAATTTCAGGTCCTGCAGGTGACAGCAGGATGAGGTGGAGGTTGTTAGAAATGTTATTCTTACCTCTATGGTGTACTTCAGCATTAAATGTTTCAACAAGCCCTCTTCTGTTAATTTGACTTCTCTACAGTCTTAAGAGGTACAGGGTAAATTTTGATCATATGTAGATATTAGATCATATATAGATCATATTCTGTAAGTCATTCTAGTGACTTGACTTTTTCCTAAGTCTAGAAAATAGTAGCATCTAATGAAAATAGTTGTGAGGAACACTTCAGTCTTATTCTTTAATTTTGCTAACATGAGAAGGGGAGTGAAGAAGGTGGACATAGAACAACAAAGAACAAATGAGGGACACTACAGTGGCGATGAGATTTCCTTGGAGGTTAGTTGAGAGACACGGATTATAACTATTTATTTTGTGTGTGGGTGTGGAGACCCCGGCCTGACTTACTGGTGAGTTCTTCTGAGAGAAGCCATTTTCAGGGAAGGCATCCTTCAGTCCAGTTTTCAATGGGACTGGTTTTCCATGAGCTTTGTTTTCTCAAGTTTTGAAGCTCATACCCTTACTAGGAGGTTTATTGCCCCACAATCCTTTATCCATTTTCCACTAAGCTGCTTACTCACATGTGACAGTCCCAATTCAGTTTTCGAAATAGAAGCTACTTTAGGTATTTTAACAAAAAGGGATTTCATATAGGGAACTAGATGTTAAAAAATAATGTATGTAGTTCTGGAAGATGCTACAGTCACCATAACCAAAAGATGGGGACTCAGAAGTCCGCACACTTGAACTGTAGACAGGAAGAAAATCCCGTGAAGCCTGAGATCCAGGGATCGGGACACTGCCCCTGGTGTTGCCCCAACTATCTTGGAGAAGGGAAAGGCCTGGAGAATTCCATGGACTGTATAGTCCATAGGGTTGCCAAGGGTCGGATACGACTGAGCGACTTTGACTCACCTTTCCACAGTCATGAAATGTTGGGCCCTGCTGTCGAACACCTGGTTTCTTGACTGCTCGTCGGCAGAAAACAGAAGAGCAGAAATACAAATCTGTCCAACTCTGTTTTTCTTTTGTCACATGAGAAATGTAATTGGAAAAAAAATAATCGCCTAAGACAGTTGCTTTAAGGAAGTATGGGAACAGTTAGGCTTTAGTTTTCCTAGTTAGTAGGCAGCTTGAAAGGACCCTGAGAATTTCCATGAAAACAGCCAAGTGCTTTAAATATTTCCAAAGTGCTAAGGGTAAAGCTTAAGCCAAAGGAATGAATGTCTAATAATGGAACTTCATCCATTAGTGAGAGAAACTCGTCTTTCTCTCAGTGCTGGAAGGGCACATCAGATCTTAACGCATAAATGATTTCTAACAGTTTTACCCCTGGCTTACTGCTGCCTGTGGTTACAGTTATCCAACAGAAATCAGAATCCTCACCTAATGTTCCATTTCTTACCACCTAAGAATGCAGTGTATTCTCATGTATAATTTTATCACTGAGATCAAGAATTGGGTTGTCCTCCCACCCAAGTACTAACCAGGCCTGACCCTGCTTAGCTTCTGGGACCAGAAGAGATGAGGCACATTCAGGGTGGTATGGGAGTACACATGTCCACCCAGGGCTGATTCATGTCAGTGTATGGCAAAAACCACCACAATATTGTAAAGTAATTAGCCTCCAATTAAAAAAAAAGAATTGGGTTGTCCTGTTACAGGCCCTCACTCTCCTCCATTGTTAGGAAAAACACACATGAGTACACATAATGGAATGTGCCAAGGGGGGATTTTGTGTTGGTTGCCTTACTCTGCACAGGGAGAACACTGTGTACTGAGCACGTAGGACTCAAGCCAAGAACTGGCAGGAGCCCATGAGACACTCACTTGTTGGTACCCGCAACCTCTGCCCCTGTGATGAGTCTGCCAGGACAATTTTTAAATGTCTAGGTGAAAGAGACTCCTAAAATTTTATTATTGAGCTTATATTTTTAACTCATTTTTTCTTTTTTTTTCCCATTTATTTTTATTAGTTGGAGGCTAATTACTTAACAATATTGTAGTGGTTTTTGCCATACATTGACATGAATCAGCCATGGATTTACACGTATTCCCCATCCCGATCCCCCCTCTCACCTCCCTCTCCACCTGATCCCTCTTTCTCTTTAAATTCTCATTATTTTATTAGAATATACCTTGGAGTCAATCATTCTGGGTACATTTTCCAGGGTACTCCATACATTCTTTCAATATATGATTTCAAGTTGCCTTTTATTTCAGTATGCTTTTCTTCAATGATTTTTTTCCCTTTTTATGTTAATTTCTGCTGTATGGCAAAGTAATTGTTATATACATACACACACACATATTCTTTTAAAAATATTCTCCATCATGGTTTATCATAGGATATTGAATATAGTTCTCTGTGCTATACAGTAAGACCTTGTTGTTAACCCATTCTATATATAAAAGCTTACATCTGCTAAAGCTCCCACTGCATCCCTCCCAAACCTCCCCGCTTGGCAACCATAAGTGCATTCTCTATGTCCACGAGTCTGTTTTTGTTTTGTATATAGGTTCATCTGTGTCATATTTTAAATTCTACATATAAGCGATATCATATAGTATTTGTCTTTCTTTCTGACTTGCCTCACTTAGTGTGATAATCTCTAGTCACACCCATGATGCTGCATATGGCATTATTTTATTCTTTTTTATTCTTTATTTTTTTTAAAAAATGATTTATTTTTGGCTGGGTCTATATTGCTGGGCAGACTTTTCTATAGTTGTGAAGGGCTTCTCATCACGGTGGCTTCTCTTGTGGAGCGTGGGCTCTAGGGTACACAGGCTTCAGTACCTGCAGCTATCAGGCTCCAAAGCTCAGGCTTAATTGCCCTGTGGTATGTGGGATCTTTCCAGATCAGGGATTGAACCAGGGTCTCCTGCATTGGCAGGCATATTCTTTACCACTGAACCACAAGGGAAGCCCCTATTCTATTCTTTTTTATGATTAAGTAGCAGTTCATTGTATATCTGTACCACATCTTCTTCATCCATTCATCTATTGATGGACATTTAGGTATTTCCATGTTTTGTGAACAGTGCTGCTATGAACATCTGGGTGCATGAATCTTTTTGACTTACAGTTTTGTGTGAGGAGTAAGATTGCTGGATCACATGGTAATTCTGTTTTTGGTTTTCTGAGGAACCTCCATACTGTTTCCACAGTGGCTCGACCAACTTACATTCCCACCAACAGTGTAGGAGGGCTCCTTTTTTTCCCACATCCTCTCCAGCATTTGTTATTTGTAGAGTTTTCATTCTTATTTATTTGGCTGTGCTGCACAACTTGTGGGATCTTAGTTCCCTGACTAGGGATTGAACTCAAGACCCTGGCAGTGAGAGTGTGGAGTCTTAATCACTGGCCCACCAAGGAATTCCTTGTAGAGTTTTTAATGATGGCCATTTTGACTGATATGAAGTGGTACTTCATTGCAGTTTTGATTTGCATTTCTTTAATAATTAACGACATTGACCAAGTTTTCATGTGCCTATTGGCCTCTGTATTTCTTCTTTGTAGAAATGTCTGTTTAGGTATTCTACCCATTTTTTGATTGGGTCTTTTTTTTACTGTTGCTGTTGAGTTGTATGAGCTGTTTGTATAGTTTGGAAATTAAGCCCTTGTCAGGCAGATTGGTTGCAAATATTTTCTCCCATTCCATAAATTGTCTTTTTGAAAACAGACAGTTTATGGTTTCCTTTGCTGTGCAAAAGCTGGCAAGTTTGATTAGGTCTGATTTATTTTTGTTTTTATTTCTTTTTTTTTTCCTATTGCCTTGGGAAACTGACCTAAGGAAACATTAGCACATATTATGTCAGATAATGCTTTGCCTATGCTCTCTTTTAGTTTTATGGTGTCCTGTCTTATATTTAAGTCTTTAAGCTATTTTGAGTTTATTTTT
The DNA here is from genome assembly GCF_963930625.1 of Muntiacus reevesi. Lineage (NCBI taxonomy): Eukaryota > Metazoa > Chordata > Mammalia > Artiodactyla > Cervidae > Muntiacus > Muntiacus reevesi. Next base: position 54,378,967 of record NC_089257.1, read on the forward strand.
GTGTATAGTGAGAGGGTGTTAATTCCATTGGTTTACATGCAGGTATCTCTTGTACTTTCCCAGTACCACTTGCTGAGGAGACTTCCTTTTTCCAATTGTATATTCTTGCTTCTTTTGTCGAAGATAATTTACTGTAGGTGTGTGGGCTTATTTCTGGACTCCCTATTCTGTTCCGTTCATCCATACGTCTATTTTTATGCCAACATCACACTGTTTTTTCTTCTTTTAAGATTTCTTTTTTTGGATGTAGATAATTTTTAAAGTCTTTATTGGGTCCCATAGGGTCACAAAGAGTCAGACATGCCTGAAGCAACGTATCATGCGTGCATGCACATACATATGTCCCCTCCCTCTTAGCCTCCCTGCCACCCCCTACCTCTTCCTACCCCTCTAGGTTGTTACAGAGCCTTAGTTTGAGTTTGCTGAGTCATACGGCAAATTTCCATTGGTTATCTATTTTACGTATTGTAGCGTATATGCGTCCATGCTCCTCTATCCATTCATATCACCCTCTCCTTCCTTCCCTCTACCTGTATCCATAAGTCTGTTCTCCATGTCTGCATCTCCATTGCTGTCTGACAAATAGTTCATCAGTACCATCTTTCTAGATTCCACATATATGTGTTAGTATATGATATTTGTTTTACTATTTCTGACTTACTTCACTTTGTATAATAGGTTGTAGGCTCATCCACTTCATTAGAACTGACTCAAATGTGTTTCTTTTTATGGCTGAGTAGTATTCTATTTTATATATGTACCACAGCTTCTTTATCCATTCATCTGTCAATGGACATCTAGGTTGCTTGCATTTCCTAGCTATTGTAAATAGTGCTGCAATGACTATTGGGGTCCATGTGTCTTTTTCAATTTTGGTTTCCTCAGGGTATGTGCCTTAAAGTGGCATTGCTGGGCTGTATGGTAGTTTTATTTCTAGTTTTTTTTTTAAAGAAATCCCTATACTGTCTTCCATAGTGGCTATATCAATTTATATTTCCACCAACAGTGCAAGAGGATTCTAAAAGGTATTTTGTTGTTTTACATTCCTTTTTTGATATTTCATTGTTAAAGAAATGCAATCAATTTCTGTATGTTAATCTTATACCCTGCTACTTTGCTGAATTAGTTTATCAGTTCTAATAGTTTTTGTGTAGATTCTTTAGGACTTTCTATATATATATATATAGTAGCATGTCATCTGCATAAATTACAATTTTACCTCTTCCCTTCTAATCTTAATACTATTTATTTCTTTTTCTTGTCTGATTATTGTAGCTAGGACTTCCAATACTATGCTAATAGAAAAGGTGAGAGTGGGAATCCTTGTCTTATTCCAGATTTTAGTGGGAAGGCTTTCAGCTTTTCACCATTAAGTATTATATTGACTGTGGGTTTGTCATAAATAGCTTTTACTATGTTGTGAGATGTTCTCTCCATATCCACATTGGTAAGAGTTTTTGTCATGAATTGACTTTGAATTTTCAGATAAAATAGACCTTAAATAAAAAAAAGTTACAAGAGAAAAAGAAGGACATTCTATAGTGATAAAAGGCTCAATACAGCAAGAAAATATATTAACTATAAAAATTTTCACATGCACTAACAGATGCAAACTACATGAAGCAAAACTGACAGAATTGATGGTAGAAATAGACAGTTCTTCAATAGTAGCTGGAGACTTCAATACCCTACTCCCAATAATGGATAGAACAAGCAAACAGAAGATAAAGAAATAGATTACTTAACACTGTAAACCAACTAGATCTAATAGACATCTATAGAACACTTTACCAAAGAATAATAGCATACATATTCTTCCCATTCTTCCCACCTGGACATTTTCTAGGATAGACCATTTGTTAGGCCACCAATTAAGTCACAATCAACTAAAAAGATAGATATCATAAAAAGTACCTTCACCAGTCACAACAGGTAAAGTTAGAAATCAGTAACAGAAAAACATCAGAACTTGTAGAAATGAAGCTACACTTTGAAACGAACAATGGATCAAAGAAATAAGAGAAGTCAGAAAATGCTTACAGATGAATGAAAATGAAAATTCAATACACCAAAACTTATGCGATGCTGTGAAGTTGGTGTTAAGGGGGAAAATTACAGCCTCAAATGCTTATGTTAAAAATCAAGAAAGATCTGAAATCAACAACCTAACTTTGCAACTTAAGAAACTAGAAAACAAAGAACAACTGAATTCAAAACTATCAGAAGGAATGAAATATTACATTACAGCAGAGATAAAGCAGTGGAGCTTAGATAAACAGTGGAGAAAACCAATGAATCCAAATGTGGTTCTTCAAACACATTGACAAAATTAACAAAGTTTTAGCTAGATGGACTAAGGGGAAAAAAAGAAGACTAAATTACTAAATCAGAAACAATACCACAGACATTAATTACCACCAATTTATAATAATAAAAAAATAATAAGTGAGTACTGTGAAAAACTGTATACCAACAAGTTGGCTAACCTAGATGAACTGTACAAATTCCTAGAAACACAAAATCTACCAAGACTAAATCTTGAAGAAACAGATAATCCAAATACACATATAACTAGCAAGGAGATTGAATCAGTAAACAAAAATCTTCTAGTAAAGAGAAACTCTGGATCTGAAGGCTTCACTGATGAATACTACAAACACTTAAAGAAAACTAATACCAATGCTACTCAAAAATGTCCAAAAACTTAAAGAGAAAGCGCCACATCCTAACCTATCCCTCAAGGCCAACATTATCCTGATACCAAAGTCAGGTTCTGCAATGAAAAAAACAAAACAAAAACCCTAGTGTCCAATATCCCTTATGATCATGGACATAGAAATCCTCAACAAAATACCAGAAATTGAATTCAGCAGCACATAAAAAGACTATAACATAACCAAATGAGATTAATTCCTGGAATGCAAGAATGATTTGAAATATGAAAATTGATGAATTAGTTACTCCACAGTAAAAGAATGATTGGAATAAAATGCACATGATTATCTTCAATGATACAGAAAATGTATCTGGAAAACTTGAACACCCTTTCATGATAAAAAAAACTTTCAACTAGGAACAGAAGGAAAGTGCCTCTACATAATTAAAGCTATGTATGAAAAATCCAACAGTAACATTGAGTATAGTGTTACTATACTAACATTGAGTATAGTAACACTATACTCAGTGATGAAAAATTCAAAGCTTTCCCTCCAAGATCTGGAATAAGATTCCCACCGGAAACCATAAAACTCCTAGAAGAAAACATACTCAGTAAACTTGACATTGATCTTAGCAATATCTTTCTAGATATTCCCAGGCAAGGGAAACAAAAACAAAATTAAACAAATGCGACTACATTAAACTAAAAAGCTTCTGCATAGCAAGGGAAATCATGAATAAAATGAAGAGACAACCTACTAAAAGAAAGAAAATATTTGTAAATTATATATTGAATAGGGATTAATATCCAAAAATCTATAAAGCCTCACAGACTCAATAGGAAATAAAAGGGGAGGGGGAGAAGATCTGAATAGATATTTTTCCAAAGAAGAACTACAGATGCCTAATAAGTACACGAAAAGGTGCTCAGAAATTCTAATCAGAGAAATGCAAATCAAAACCAACAGTGAATATCACATCACACCTGTTAGAATGCCTATTAGAAGAAGCCAAGAGGGCTTCCTGGTCTGGTGGACCAGTGGTTAAGAATCAGCCTTGTAATGCAAGGGACACCGGTTCGTTTTCTGGTCTGGGAAGATCCCACACTTTTGTAACAACTAAGTCCCCACAGCCAAACTACTGAGCCCACGTACTGCAAGTAAAGAAGCCCATGCCTTGAGAGCACAGGCTCTGCACCAAGAGTTCACTTGGCAAAGCAGAGATGGGCTCAGAGGAGAATGGTTTTATGTCTCATAGTAAGAGACTCTAGACTTTAAAAAAAAAACCCAAAAAACAAACAAACATAAAAAACCCCTTAGGGTTAACCTTCCTTTCCTTCTCTCATTCCTGGAAACTTTGATGGGGAAACCAATTCTGCATGTCAAATAAAATGTCTCTGAAATATGTGAGCTCACAATTTTGAAATCAGTTGGAAGCTGCGCTACCTAAGTAGGTCTGGTTGCTCAGCTGACTAGAGTCCTATAATAGCGTGGAGACTGGCTGGTAAATCTGCCACAGTAAATGAATTTCCATTATTTAACAAACATTGGGTGAGTGCCACCTGGTGTGCAACACACTCTGCTATGTTTCAAAGAAAGGACTTGGGGTTTTTGTCAGTCAATTTGTTTTTGAACCTTGCCCTCAACTCAGCATCAGCACACCTTAGAAATTCAGAGTACTTGATGGATGAGTTAATCTTAATCCCTCTCTATCTGGACAGACTGACTTTTCAAGAAAAACTGGAATTGCTGGAGGCTGCATTTGCAGCCTCTGGGAGCAGACCCTGAAGATTTCAAGAGTGGGGAATGAATGTGAGCTTGGAGGGCTGATAGGACACGTGGAAGCCAGAAGTAGAGTTCTGAGCCCACATAGTCCCAGCGTAATAAATTTGGCTTTTGAAGTCCTCCTTTCTGAACCATTTTGCATCACCATTGCACTGGTGAAGGCAATGGTTCTCTCAATAGGAAAAGGCAATCCAAGGATATCCATACTTAGAAATGACTTCAGATCAGAAACCCTGGGTCTTGGAAGTTATTCTGGCAAAACTGTTTCCCACCTGAGTTTTAAAGCCTTGCCTACAACAGTCTTAAGTGGCAGAGTCCACTTAAATGCTGCAAAATATCTGCATTGCCGCGGTCGTCAATTTGGTCTTGGGACCGAGCCCCCAAATCCCTGTCTGGGTCTCAGCCCATGATTTCTGCTTCTAGACACCAGGATAGAAGGAGCCCGCGGTCCGCCATCCTGAATCCTTCCCTTGCACATCTTCCTTTTCCCGGCTCTGTGCCCAATCGCACTCGCCCGCTTTCGACTGGTTAGCCCCTACCGCTGCAATCCTGCCAGAGGAGAGCTAGTTTCAGACACCCAGTTTCCCTGCCCCAAGATTTTATTCCCTTTCATCAGTGCCACCCCTGGGCTTAAGAAGCAGAAAATAGGAATAAGGGCATCTTGGAAGTTAGATGTCCTGAACCCTGAGAGCACCAACCTGTAGGGGAAGAGATGTGCCGCGAGGCAGGCGTGTCGAATGGAATGAGGCTTGACACTGAGGTCTGGGTGTAAACCTGTGGCTCGGTCACTCAGGTCTCATTTCAGCTAGTGTCATCTCCCCGAGAAAAGAAGCTACCTGGGATCTGTGTTTTCCGCCCCCCGCTCCGCAATGCCGCTGCCGTGCTTGCGGCGCTGGAGGGTCTCTACAGGCTGCGTGGATCATGTGCTGTGCGCTCAGACCCAGTGATCCTGTGTACAGTGAGAAGCTTCTTTCTCTGCGTTTTACCTGCTGAGGACAAGTCAGGACCTCGGACCTTCCCGGAAGGCTTAGAGCAGTCGCTCCAACAGGGAGATCCAGAAACCTGTTGAGCAGGGTGTAGGAGGGTCGAGGTGCTGGGCAATCGGGCTTTACAGAGCACGTTTATTCCAGAGAGTCATGGACGCAGGACGTATTCCTGCTGCTGTGTGCTGTGAGCTCACTGCCGGACCGTGAGCATCACCTGGATGCCCCGGGGCACCAGGGTCATCTTGTGAGTGCCTGCGGGGAGGGAGCGCGCACATGTTTGGAGTCAGTGCTGAGTTTGTGGGTGTGCAAGAGTAGACAGAAGCCAGCATGGGATTGCACTCCCGCAGGACTCTTTAGCACCGTTAAGCTTGGCGGGCTTTCTAGCAGAGGACTGAATTGCAGCAGACGAGGGAGCAGGGTCACTGGAACATCTTGGCAAACAGCAGCCGGAAGCAAGGGGCAGCTGGGCAAATGGTTGGGGAAGGAGGGTGAGCATTAGGTGATGAGTGGTGGGGGAGGAGGCGTGGGGCTAGAAGTCCGCTTGGAAGCTAAGAGGCATCTAAGCCTTGCACTTCCCTGCTCAGGCTCAGTGGGGCATCCAGCCCCTCCTTACCCAATGAAGGACCACCCAGCTTGACTCCAGGTGGCTGCGGAAGGTGTTGATTGGGAAAGTGTATCGTGATCCCACGGAATCTTCTAGGAACTTCCCTGGTAAGCTCTTCCAGATCCCTAACTGGGTGGAGAACAGGTACATGGTTAGTAATGATAGCATTCCCTCAAGACTGGAATATGATTCCCATTTCAGAGATAAGTATGTTGAGACTTTACTAGTTTCTAGCCCACAGTCCTACCACCTGGCAAAGTTATAGCCAGAGCAGAGTTGAAATCTGACAAAGTTCCTGGACTTCTATCCTTTCCTCTCCACACGCCCTGCTCTGCTGTGCATGCTTCCTGCGGTCTGAATCCGACACCCCGCTTGGGCACAGAATCATCACCTCTGCTGCGCATTATCCCTGAAATTCTCTTGGACGGGGGTCTATGGTCAAATCTAGGGGAGTCAGGGTTCCCTGTAATGCTGGATTCTATTCTACAGGGTAGCACGGCTGGGGATGGAGTGGGACGCGTGCCTGTTCAAAATCCTTGAAAGCAAACAGGTAAAGTTAACTGTGACGTCAAATTGTCCTCAAAATCCAACTTACTTTTCTGTGTTTTTCATTCGTCCTCACCAACCCCCCTCTGTGCCCCCCTCCCACGCCCGCCATCAATGACCTCAATGCAAATACAAGTGGGGTGGTACTTCTGGATGCTCCATGTTCCGGACGCAAGTGGTGACACAATCCTTCTGGGGCTCACATCCTTCTCCTCATTGGTTGCTCGGAGCTTCTGGAATCCCCCTAGACCACAGCAGCGGGAATAAAAGCAGCTGCTGGTGCTGGGAGGATTCAGAGGCATTCAAGTGTCTCCACCACTTCTGCCAGAGTGCAGTCGCCTGCCGCCAAAGCTACTGCTGCTGCTCCTTCCTCTGCTCCCGCCACCTGGTGCCGGCTGTCAGGTAAGCCCGGAGATTCCTGCTTAGCTGGGATTCTGTTTCTCTTTCTCCCCTTGCTTCCCTCCCTCTCTCCAGTACTTTTTCTTAGCGGATCTCTTCCTGTCTCAACGGCTCTGTCCACTCCTGTCCAAGTCTCTTCACACAAGCTGAGTTACTCTGCAAGACTCCTTCCACAGGTAACACTGGATGGTCTCAGTTTGCAAACTCTCTTCTTCACTCTTTTCGTGCCTAGGAGGGCTCCAGTCTCTTTCCCGCGGCTCATGTGCTTAGGTCAGTCTGGGATGCTGGAGCTCCCGGGTACTGCAGGCTGATCCTGATGCAGGAATAGCTTTGTGCGGCCAGTGCTGTCACGGGTCACATCTCATGCCTAGCAGACCGGGGGAAATGTGTTTGGAACCCAGGACAGTGCAGGCAGGTGGGAAACAGGCACAGTGACTGAAGGGCAGACAGTCATTAAATGAAAGCCCCTGTTGTGGGTTCTGGGAACTTTTCCCCCAGTTTCCATCCTGGGTCCCAATTTGAGGCTCTGCCAACTTGCTTCTTACAGGGTCCTCTTTGCAAAAGTGTGGCGTGACTGACTGGTAGAATTTAGTTCTTTAGTTTCTCAAGGATTCCAACTATAGTGATAAGTCCTCTCTAACCCCCTCCTCCAATCAGGTAGGAGGGAAAGCCCAGCACTGGGATGACAGCTTTGAGTTGTACAAGGGGAAAAGCTGTGGTGACAGGTACAGACAGACCCAGTCTGTCTCTCAGGAGTCCTGGCCAACAGGTTGTATGTGAGAGTGTGTGGGGTGCTGGGGAGGGGGCGATGTTCAGAAATTTCCTCACCCAGTTCTCCCGGAAGGTTTCTTTTTCTAAACCAAGCATCCTACAGGCTTACTGGATCATCCAGAAGTCTACTATGCCAAGGAGGTGAAGGGGAGTGAAATGACCAGCCTGAAGCCACGATGCAAGGGAATTAGAGGCACAGGCAGAAGTGGAGCCCAGATCAGTGGGCTCAGGGAATTTGGACCTGCTACAGGTGGTGCCATTATTCTTCCCTTACAGAGAGGTGTCATGGGATTCTGGAAGTTCCCCCCATTCTTGGTCCTCGGCATCCTGGTCTTGTACCAGGCAGGCATGTATCACGCAGCACCACTCAGGTAAGAAAGCCCTGCTAGGGTTCTCTCACCTCTCCTGGCCCCTGGTTCATAAAATTCTGTGTTCCCAGTTGTACCATGCTATATCTGGCTTTCATGGAGGGGTTGGTAATGTATGAATGTAAACTATATATAAATTTATCATTTTTATGAGGCAAAGATATGTAGCACACAGTTTACAAATAGACATAAGACAATACATTACATTCTTATTGTAAATTTCATATAACTTATTTCTTTTTACCAAATATTTGTATCTTTAGGAAATCTACTTATTATTTTAACCATAATTTGAGAAACGGATCGCATCCTAATCTGCTAATTATTTTGCTAACAAATTTGTTATTTAGATGTATGGGACCTATACATGTAATTTCTCACCTTCATTTTAGAATACACTAAATGGAAACCATTTTCAGATTTAAACTACCATTATCATTTAATTTTTAATAATGGCTGTATTTAACACTAAGTTCATAAAATTCCTGAAAATCTAACCATTAGTTTTCCCAAGCCCAGATAATTTACTAGAGGTTTGGAGCAAACCACTCCTTTGAGGTCACACCAGAGTCTAAATTCTGGAAAAGCAGCATTTTTGGATGGATTACTGGCCTCTTGCCCTCTCCATTGAGAGATGGGGCAGTCACATCCTCAGGGGAAGTCGAAGAAACCAGGAAACCTAGCAGCTTATCCTAGATGTGGGGGTATTGGGTGGGGGGCTCAGAGCTGGTGTTGGGCTTGCTTCCCCTCTCTAGGTCTGTCTTTGATGGTCGTTTTGATCCTGCTACCCTTGATGAGGAGGAATCACGCCTCCTACTGTCTGCGATGGTGAATGACTACGAGCAGATGAGGGCTCGGGAGTCGGAGAAGGCTCAGAAGACCGAGGGCTCCCGGTGAGATGCCCTGCCCCATCCAGCACAGGGCATCCTCTCCCTCCTGTCCTGCCCAGAAAGGCATATCCTGGAGCCACCTTTGGGGTTTCTGACACCCCTAAAAATGTCTATGGGGAGTGATTGTGACCCTTTCTCCAATGGCCTGTGATATTCTGCTGTTATGACCATTTCTAGCAGAAATACTTAAGGTTTATTGGTGCCTCTCAGAGTAGTAATTTTCCATGATGATTCTGTGGGGCAGCACCTACTATCAGTAACAGGCCTTTCCTTTTTCTCTATCCTGAAAATCAGCATCCAGAAGAGAGCCTGCAACACTGCCACCTGCATGACCCATCGCCTGGCAGGCTGGCTGAGCAGATCTGGGAGTATGGTGAGGAGCAACTTGTTGCCGACGAAGATGGGTTTCAAGATCTTCAATGGGCCCCGCAGGAACTACTGGTTTTAAGCAGTGAAATGATTCTCAGAATAAGGTGTCTGCTCTTTGTACTATTAGATGGGAGGATAACTGACTGGGTACTTCAGGGTGCAGTCCACACTCTAACCCTTAATGGATTCATATGGGTGAAAAATCCACAGGGGAAGGGGCCCACACCAGTGTCTGGAGAAAGAACATAGAGTCCCAACAGCTGAAAACCCTAAAACTTGGGTTCATTTTTCTCTATTTTTTCAGTCTTTTCTTGTGACACTGAGATCCTCTGCCAGGAAATATTGATTGTGTTTATTTAAAACATGGTTCTCTGGATTATAACTGTGACTATTCTAGCATTTGAGTTTGAAAGGCAATTATTTTCTCCTTTTAGAGTATGCCCTACTATGTCACGTACATCTGAATTCAGAGTATAGACTTGGGTTCAATCTGTCTGTCTCTCCCCTACTAACCATATGATTATGGTCCTGACCCACTCTGAGCCTCAGCTTTCATCTAACTTGAATGCAACAACAGTATTATCAATATAAAAAAATAATTGTGATAATACATGACAGAAGCCTCTTAACTAATAAGTAATATTTGTTACATTTTTCCCCCTTCCAGGTCACCAGGAAGTTGAACTCTACTTTTAGTTTGCATGAAGGCACCTTACAAAAAAAGAAAATAGCATGGAAGATATCCATGTATGCATGCTTCTCGATATTGAAAACACTCTTCTTTCCCTTGAAATAAACTAAATGCAGAATAAAATAATTGCAGTTGTCTAGTGTGCATCTTTTTTTATATCAATGTATTTGATTCTGTATTCAATAAATATGATACATATCTCATTGGCTTATCTGGTAGCAAATCTGGGCCCTGTCAGCCAACCTGTCAGCTATTCTGCTAAACCCCGGGGGCACATGAGGTCACTGCCTTCTGGGTGTCTGGGGGTGCATAGTAATGCTGAGCCTCAGTGGAACTCTTTGTTTAAAGAAATGTTCTCATTTGTACACTTCATCAAGATAAAAAATATATTTTCAATACACTTAACAGGAGTGATGCTGTTTTTCCCAAAGAACCTCAGAGACCTGTGAACAGTTTGTGACCAGGCTGGCTCAAATGAAGCAATGATACCCTGCTTGGGGGTATGCTCAGTGTCTAGTGGTACACCCTCATTGGAATTAGAATACTCTGCATCTCAAGGAGATATTCACATTTATTTTCAGAGAGTGCCCTAGTACCCTGCCCCAGGAGTTACCCGTTCTCTTCTTCCTGACTCAGGTTTGTCCTTACTCATCCCTGTCTTCCCTCCCACCAGCACCCCTTCATTCACTTCATAGCCTGCAAAGCCCTTAAGAATAAGGGCTCACAGTTTACAAGGGGATCACAGACTGACAGACCTGGAAAGACCATCAGATACCATCTAATCCAACTTTTTACTTGGATATGCAGAGAAGAAAAGCGTGTTGCTCAAGGTCCTGCATTAAGTTTAACAGAGAGACATTCTTATATTTAACAAATAATAATTGTGTCTGTTATATGCTTAATACTATTTGAACTTCAGGAACAGAGCAATGAATGAAACAGATAAAAACCCTTGCATTCACAGAGCTTATATTCTAACGGGGGCAGGGGAGATTTAGGTGAAACATGCTCTAGAATCGGAGATACTTAGTATCGGAAGGAATATGGGATGTCATAGAATGTAAAGGCTTATTCCATATAGAATTTTCACAGCATCAACATCCCTAGCATCTGTTGGAAATGCTGGTGACAAGCTGTTAACTATAACTTTCAAGGTTACTGGGGAAGCCAATTCTACTGGTGGGCAGTCAGTTAAGTGGGATTCTTTAGTTGGAAAAATCATCCCCTCTTACCCAATTGACTATTATTTCTTCAGAAGCACACAGAATTATGACTCTTGCTTCTATTCAGTCTGTACTCAGCTCAGCAGCCCAGCGTTAGCTGCAAAGGTAGATCAGACCATGTCTCCCTTTGGTATAGCATACTCCATTGAGTCCCCATCTCACAGAGTAGAGACCTGGGACATTGCAATGGTTTATAAGGCTTAAGTTCATCTGTCCTTCCTCTCCCCTCACCAACAGTCTCAATACCACCTAGTCTCACTTCCTACTTCTCCCTCGCACTAGCCTTCTTATGACTCCTCGTTTTATATCCATCAGCAACAATCCCCTCAAGTGTTTGCACCTGCTGGTACCTCTCTGCAGAATGCTCTTACCCCGTGGCCCTAACTCCTCCGGATATTTATTCAAATATCACCTATCCTGGCTATCTTTTCTGATATTGTCCCTCACCTGCCAGCCCACCCTAACTCTCTTTGCCTCTTTCTTTTTACTTCTTTACTACTTATTACCTACTATCACAACATGTATTTTATTTAGCTAACTTAATATGTATATTCCATTCTTTGTAAACAATTTAAGTTCCACCTATATAGGAATATGGCTATTTCATTAACTGCTGAATCTGATACTCACTGAACAGTATGCCTGGCACAAAGGCAGCATTCAGTAAATATTTGTTAAATGAAAAGTTAAATCTTCTTGTCTTTTGTGTTTGTTGTCAACTCTCTGGTTCCCTTTCAGTCTGAGGTACGCATGATCTGACCCATATCATGTCTCTGCTCTCTTGTAAACTAACCCATTGCTTGTTTTACTCCCAACTTTCTCGGGGTTTTTGCACTTATTTATTTTGATGTTTTACTTCAAATATTGTTCCCCAAAAGTCTGCATGCTTGATTCCCTCCCCTCCTTTAGAACTCTGATGAATTATCTCAGAGAAGACTTTCCTGACCATCATACACAAAACTATACTCCTTCCTCAGATTACTCTCTGCCACCTGATTATTCAACTTAATTTTTTCAACTTAATAATTTTTTCATAGAACTTACCAGTAGCTACGATATATTTATTATTTTTTATATTTTTTTATTTATTATTTTTGTTTTTGTCTATGTCATCCCACAGCGTGTAACACTCTGAGGAAAGTTACATGTGTCCTTGGAGCTTAGACAATTCTGTAGAACATTATAAACCCTCAATAAATATTTGTTGAAAGTGAAGTGAAAATCTCTCAGTCGTGTCCAACTCCTTGCGACCCCGTCGACTATACAGTCCATGGAATTCTCCAGGCCAGGATACTGGAGTGGTAGTCTCTCCCTTCTCCATGGGATATTCCCAATTTCAGGGATCAAACCCAGGTCTCCCACATTACAGGCGGATTCTTCACCAACTGAACCACGAGGGAAGCCTGAGAATACTGGGGTGGGTAGCCTATCGCTTTCTTCAGTAGATCTTCCCGACCCAGAAATTGAACCGGGGTCTCCTGCATTGCAAGCAGATTCTTTACTAACTGAGCCATCAGGGAAGCCCTGATATTTGTTGAGCTTTTAAGTGAATTATAATGCTCTCATTTGTTCTCTGAGTTCATCTTTAACTATTGTCCTGTTTATGAGATGTAAAGATCTCACATTTAAAATGGTCTATAATTTTTGTTTTCATTTTCACTTTGAAAAGTAACATAGAAGAGTACTTTAAAATTTAAACAAGCATTCAAAACTATACTTCACTTATTTAGTTCCAGGTTTTACACTGAGGTTTGAGAAAGTATTGATAGAATTTATTAATTTTTGACTTCTGAAATTTATTAAAATTTTCAATTAGGTTTGTTATTTGATCCTTTCACATAAATGATTAGGAGATTAAAAAGGATTAAAAGGAGCCCCTGAGGACAAGACACCTCCATGCTACAGGAAAGTAAGCGAGGCTGTCTCATTTTCCAAGAATGAGAAGCCAAGAAAACCCCGTGGATACAATACCTTTCTCATTTCTCATCTAACCTAAAATTCACTGAGGTTGTGTCCTTGGTTCTAGGCTCTAATGGCACCAGGGAACCCTATATTAAAGCTCCATAAGCCTGATGCCTAAATAATGGTTAAAATGTCTCTTGGGAGTAGAGACACATTAGAAAGTTTCTCCAAGCCCACGTGGTAAAAACTCCCTGGGTTCGTGCGCACCTTCCATGTGTTAACAATTCCCTTTTGCCTGCCCAACCTGCATACATCACTAAATACTGGATAAAGTTTAAAAAAATGAAGGGGCTTTTTTCAGGTGGGCTTTAATCCAATCTTCACTTAATTAAAAGCCTTCCGTTAGTCATTGGCAAAGGAATCTAAGGCATGCAGCTCAACATTCAAGCACCAACTTCAGGATTTAACTGCATCTTAATAACCCATCAGGGGCTTCCCAGGTGGCTCAGTGATAAAGAATCTGCCTGCCAATGCAGGAGACGATCCCTGGGCTGGGAAGATGCCCCGGAAAAGGAAATGGCAACCCATTCCAGTATTCTTGCTGGGAAATCTCATGCCCAGAAGAACCTGGAGGGCTCTTAACCTGGAGTCCATAGCGTTACCAAGAGTTGGACACGACTTAGTGACTAAAGAATAACAACAATGACCTGTCAAGGCCTGGAGTTATGTCATCTAAAGCAGTCCGTTTCCCATCTCTCCTGGAGTGTCACCAAGCATGAACACCAGTTTGTTCCATAACTTCCCTCTCTCTGGAGCTCATATGAACCGAAACATTGAAGAACACAAACCGGAAGTTGCTAGAGAAGGAACATCTCATGTGTGAGATTTCGTGATTCCCAGACACAGCTGTCTGGGGAGTGAACACAGTCAGTCATACAGGCGGTAAATTCAAGGGGGTGCCATTCCAGCAGAAGAGGCACAGAGGATGGTCCCTGATATAAAGAGTGATCTCCTCGCCCCTACCCCACACCCCATCAGGTACACTCTCTTTTTAGACACTCTGTTACTTCCACTCTATTTAACCACTTTCTGGCTCTGGCCCACCTGCCCTGGGAGACTTCCTCAGTGCTCCAGCCCACAACAGCCTCTCTCTCTTAAAGCCCCAGCACTTACTGTCCCTGCCAATCAGTCCAGCATTTACTTAATGTGGTAGGTAGAGAACTCCTCCACCCCTAGAAATCCACGTCGTAATCCTTGGAAATGCAAATGTGTTACTTTACATGGCAAAAGAGACTCTGAAGATGTGATTAAACTGAGGATTTTGAGATGGGGAGATTATCCCAGATTTATCCAGGTGAGTCCAATAGAATGACAAGACTCCTTCTATCCCAGATTTATCCAGGTGAGTCCAATAGAATCACAAGGCTCCTTCCAAGTAGAAGAGGGAGGCAGAAGAGGAGGCTGGGGTGAGGCGATAGGACTCAATCTGCCAATACTGAAAACGGAGGAAGGGGCCCTTGAGGGAAGGAACGTGCTGGCCACTAGAAATGGGAAATGGAAAGGAAATGGGTTCTCCTCTAGAACCCCCAGAAAGGACCCAAGCCTGTCAAGATTTTAGCACATTGAGAGCCCTGTTGGACATGGGACTTAGAGCCACAGAGGTGTAAGTTAAACTTGTATTGTTTAAGGTGCTTAAAGTAGTAATAATTTGCTATGGCAGCAATAGGAAAATAGTGCTTATTCTCTTTCATTGTTCTTGATTTTTATTTATTTTTAAATTGAAGTATAGTTGATTTACAATGCTGTGTTAGTTTCAGGTATACAGCAAAGAGATCAATTATACATATGCATCCATTTTTTCAGATATTTTCTCTTATAGGTTATTGCAAAATATTGAGTATAGCTTCTTGACTATATAGTGGTCCCTGTTGGTAAATTATTTCATTTGTGTGAGTCTTAACTTCCTAAGAAACCAGAATCATTCTTAGGAGATTGGTCTTTATTCATCTCCCCCTTCTTTTTAAGGCTCAATTAGATATAAGCTTTAGTTCTAGGTGAACTCACCAAGCAGCCATTTTACAAAGCTTCTGCTGAAAACTTGCAGAAAGCGTGTCTTTTAGGCAAGAATCTGGAGCCAGCTGTAGACCCACTTTAGTAAGCAGAGAAAGATCTGGTGCTGCCAGTCCAGGTGGCAAGCTGTCTGCTGTCAGAGGGCACTGCTACATACTTTACTGTCAGGGATATAAGGGCAAGGTGTCTGTCCTCCCTTCCTCTATCTATCTTGAAAATCCTTCCCTCCTCATATTGAGCAGCTGGTGCTAGGAGGAGCCTTTTCTGATTGCATCCCTTAGAGAGATTTCCCTTCCTCCTTCATGTTGACCCCTTCAGCAGTTCTTTCAGAAGACAATGGTGCCTTCCAGGGCAAGTGGAGGAGGTCAGATAGTGAATATCTTGATGTTAAATAAAGATACTGTAAAGACAGCAGGACATTTACAGTATATTTGTAGAATGTCAGAATTAGAAAGAAACTTCAAAATCTCCCAAGTCAAGAGATCTGTTTGACAAATGTGGAAGTAGAAGTCCAAATGATTTTCTTAAAGTCACGTCATTTAGAGTTAGGGGTAGGAATTAGAACCTTATCTCCTGGATCCCAGCACTCTTGCCCTTGTCTCTGCTGCTGCTGCTACTGCTGCTAAGTCGCTTCAGTCGTGTCCGACTCTGTGCGACCTCATAGAGATTCTACATGAGATTCTACACGCAAGAATACTGGAGTGGGTTGCGATTTCCTTCTCCAGATGTCTCTACTGCATCCACTGACAAAATAAAACACAACACAAACAACCACAGTTCAGATGAGGTGAAACAGTGCAAAATACCAACCTAAGAACTTAAGTTATTGGATTATTGTTTCTTTGAACTTTGAAGCATTTAAAATTGTTATTTTGTGAATGTTGTTATGGGTCTGATTTGTTTTCTTTCTTTCTTTCTTTTTAAGCAATTTACTTAAGTGGCAGCACTGACATTTTCCTGCTGCAAAATTGTCAATCTCCCAGATATTGGTACAGGATTGTAAATAATTCATACCTGGTCATTGAGCTTCTGACTACAAATCACATTAGCCCTGAAACAGGATAACATGCCTATGTCCTCCTTTGACTCAGCATCATGTCTAGAGGACCAGAACTCTTACCTGATATTGTAGCAGATTAGCCAGGTTCCAGCATCTCAGAGCCTCAGTGACACCTTGAAAATACAATCCATTCAAGCCGAATTCTCTTACTATTTCTTCATCTATAAAACAAAGATAATGGGACTCATTAAAATGTTGAGAGTATAACAGAGAATGTATACATAGTGCTTGATATAGAGCTGGAACTCAATTGTTCATAGTTTTAATTTTAATATTTTTTTGCTTTGTTTTATCTCAATATGATTTTTACAAAATCTTTCAGACTCACAGTACCTACAACATTTTTCAGGATGTTCCTCTCTTCCAATGTTGCAGAGATTCACTTGCACTAATCACTAATGGAAAGCTTGGGATTCTCCCCATCTTTACGCAGTACACATAATTTTTAAAAATCACTTTAGGTTTTTAGCATGGTCTTAGATTCACAGCAAAATTGGGAGGAAGGTAAACAGATTTCCCACATACTCCTGCCCCTACACATGCACCATCTGTCTCCCCCATTATCAACATCCCCCAGCAGAGTAACACATTTGGTATCAGTAGTTTTCTGTTAATGATTTTTAGTTTAATTCCACAATGATCTGAGAGCAGAGATTGCATGAATCCTTTTCTTTTAAATGTGTCAAGGTTTGCTGTGTGGCCCAGAACGTGGTCTAACTTGATAAACATTCCATGTGAGCTAGAGAAAACTGTGTGTTCTGCTATTGTAAAAGTACTCTACAGATGTTGATTATAGTTGATTGATGTTGTTGCCTAGTTCAACTATATCTTTACTGATTTTTCTGCCTGCTGGATCTGTCCATTTCTGATAGGGAGGGTTGAAGTCTCCAGTTGTGCAGTAGGTTCATCATTTTCTCTGGACAGTTTTATTAGTTTTTACCTCATATATTTTATCTCTTTGTTTTTAGGCACAAGCATGTTAAGGAGTGTGGGCTTTCCAGGTGGCACTAGTGGTAAAGAACCCACCCGCCAATGTGGGAGATGAAGGAGATGCAGGTTTGATCCCCAGAAGATCCCCCAGAGGAGGGCATGGCAACCCACTCTAGTATTCTTGCCTGAAGAATCCCACAGACAGAGGAGCCCGGTGGGCTACAGTCCATAGGGTCAAAGAATTGGATAAGACTGAAGTGACTTAGCATGCACACATGTTAAGGAGTATTATGTCTTCTTGGAGATTGCACCCCTTATTATTATGCAATACCCTTCTTTATCCCTGCACCTTTTCTTGAGGTCTACTCTATCTGAAAATAACATAGCTACGTAGTTACTTTCATAGCATGGTATATTTTTCTCTACCTATTTACTTTCAATCTGTGTCTATATTTAAAAGTCAGTTTCTTGCAGACAACATGTAGTGGGTCCTGATTTTTGATACACTCTGACAGTTTCTATCTGCTAATTGGTACGTTCAGAGACCACTGGCATTCAAAGAGTTTATTGACATAGTTGGATCAATATCTACTGTATTTGTTACTGTTTCTTATTTGTTGTATTGTTCTTGTTTGCTACTTTTATCATCCACTCCTTTTCTGATTTTTGAGGTTTTAATTAATCATTTTATCTGTATATGATTCTGTTTTTCTCCTTTCTTAGCATATTGGCTATATTCTTTTAAAATTTTTTTGTTGGTCTCCCTAGAGTTTGCAATTAACATTTACAACTAATCCAAACTGACTCTGAAATAACACTATACCATTTTGTGGGTAGTGTGAAAACCTTGTAATAGGAAAATAATCATAACTCCTTCCTTCTGATCCTTATATCATTGCTGTCATTTATTCTATTGATGTATATCATACTGAAGCATAAAGATAGATGTAATTATGTATATCAATATGCATATTATTTAATACATCATAGTTATAACTATTTTGAACAAATTGTTTTCTGTTAGATCAGCTAAGTATAAGAAAGGACTCCTCTGGTAGCTCAGCGGTAAGGAATCTGCCTGCCAATGCAGGAGACATGGGTTCAGTCTCTGCATAGGGAAGTTCCCCTGGAGAAGAAAATGGCAAGCCATTCCAGTATTCTTGCCTAGGAAATCCCATGGACAGAGGAACCTGGAGGCCTATATAGTCCATAGGGTCACAAAAGTCAAATGAATTAGTGACTAAACAACAATGACAAGTATGAGAAAAAGAAACCAATCTGATGCTTACTGTGTATTCATGTTGTGTTTTTTGCCTTTTAGTATAATTTAAAATTTTTGGATAGTTGAAGATGATATGCCAGGTAAAAAGAACTGCTGGAAATAGGCCTCTGGTATAGTGGTGGTGGGAGAAGGCAATGGCAACCCACTCTAGTCCTCTCCCCTGGAAATCCCATGAACAGAGCAGCCTGGTGGGCTGCAGCCTGTGGGATCGCTAAGAGTTGGACACGACTGAGCAACTTCACTTTCACTTTTCACTTTCATGCTTTGGAGAAGGAAATGGCAACCCACTCCAGTGTTCTTGCCTGGAGAATCCCAGGAATGGCGGAGCCTGGTGGGCTGCCGTCTATGGGGTTGCACAGAGTTGGACACAACTGAAGTGACGCAGCAACAGCAGCATGGTGGTGGTGATCTACATAGTTCAAGGCTTTAGCGTAGTCAATGAAACAGAAGTAGATGTTTTTCTGGAATTTTCTAGCTTTTTCTACGATCCAATGAATGTTGGCAATTTGATTTCTGGTTCCTCTGCCTTTTCTAGATCCAGCTTGTACATTTGGAAGTTCTAAGTTCACATACTGTTGAAGTCTGGCTTGAAGGATTTTGAGAGTTACTTTGCTAGCATGTGAAATGATCGCAATTGTGTGGTAGTTTGAATATTCTTTGGCATTGCCTTTCTTTGGGATTGGAATGAAACTGACCTTTTCTAGTCCCGTAGCCACTGCTGAGTTTTCCAAATTTCCTGGCATATTGAATGAAGAACTTTCACAGCATCATCTTTTAGGATTTTCAATAGTTTGCTGAAATTCCATCACTTCCACTAGCTTTGTTTGTAGTGATGCTTCCTAAGGCCCACTTGACTTTGCATTCCAGGATGTCTGGCTCTAGGTGAGTGATCATACCATTGTGGTTATCTAGGCCATTAAGATCTGTTTTGTATAGCTTTTCTATGTAATCTTGCCATCTCTTCTTAATATCTTCTGCTTGTATTAGGTCCATACCATTTCTGTCCTTTAATGTGCCTATTTTTGCATGAAATGTTCCCTTGGTATCTCTAATTTTCTTGAAGAGATCTCTGGTCTTTCTCATTCTATTGTTTTCCTCTATTTCTTTGCACTATTCATTTAAAAAGGCTTTCTTATCTCTCCTTGCTATTCTTTGCAACTCTGCATTCAGATGGATATATCTTTCCTTTTCTTCTTTGCCTTTTGCTTCTCTTCTTTTCTCAGCTATTTGTAAGACCTCCTCAGACAACCATTTTGGCTTTTTGCATTGCTTTTTCTTGGGGATGATTTTGATCACTGCCTCCTGTACAATGTTACAAACCTCTGTCCATAGTTCTTCAGGCACTCTGTCTGTCAGACCTAATCCCTTGAATCTATTTGTCACTTCCACTGTACCATTGTAAGGCATTTGATTTGGGTCATACCTGCATGGCCTAGTGGTTTTCCCTACTTTCTTTAAATCTGAACTTTGTAATATGGAGTTCATGATCTGAGTCACAGTCAGCTCCCGGTCTTGTTTTTGCTGACTGTATAGAGTTTCTCCATCTTTAGCTATAAAAATACAATCAATCTGATTTCAGTATTGACTCTCTGGTGATGTCCATGTGTAGAGTTGTCTCTTGTGTTGTTGGAAGAAGGTATTTGCTATGACCAGTGCATTCTCTTGGCAAAACTCTTTTAGCCTTTGCCCTGCTTCATTTTGCACTCCAAGGCCAAATTGCCTGTTACTCCAGATGTCTCTTGACTTTCTATTTTTGCATTCCAGCCTCCTATGGTGAAAAGGACATCCTTTTTTGATGTTAGTTCTAGAAGGTCTTGTAGGTCTTCATAGAATGGTTCAACTTCAGATTCTTCAGCATTAGTGGTTGAGGCCTACACTTGGATTACTGTGATATGGTCAAAAAGCCAACAGTTAGAACCAGAACTGTTGTTAGAACAGTTAGAACATGGAACAACAGAGTGGTTCCAAATTGGGAAAGGAGTACATCAAGACTGTATATTGTCATCCTGCTTACTTAACTTGTATGCAGAATACATCATGATAAATGCTGGGCTGAATGAAGTATAAGCTGGAATCAAGATTGCAGGGAGAAGTATCAATAACCTCAGATATGCAGATGACACCACCGTTATGGCAGAATGGCTTCCCCAGTGGCTCAGTTGGAAAAGAATCTGCCTGTAATGTGGGAGACCTGGGGTCAATTCCTGAGTTGGAAAGATCCCCTGGAGAAGGGGATGGCTACCCACTCCAGCATTCTGACCTGGAGAATTACAAAGAGTTGGACATGAGTGTGTGACTTTCACTTCACTTTACTTATGTTAGAAAGAGAAAAAGAATTAAAGAACCTCTTGATGAAGGCAAAAGAGGAAACTGAAAAAACTGGCTTAAAACTCAACATTCAAAAAATGAAGATCATGGCATTGGGTCCCATCATTTCATGGCAAATGGGAGACGATGGAAACAGTGAAAGACTTTATTTTTGGGGGCTCCAAAATCACTGCAGATGGTGACAACAGCCATGAAATTAAAAGATGCTTGCTCCTTGGAAGAAAAGCTATGACAAATACATAGATAGCATATTAAAAAGCAGAGACATTACTTTGCTGACAAAGGTTCATATAGTCAAAGTTATGGTTTTTTCAGTAGTCATGTATGAATGTGAGAGTTGGACAATAAAAAAGACTGAGCACCAAGAATTCATGCTTTTGAACTGTGGTGCTGGAGAAGATTCTTGAGAGTCCCTTAGATAGCAAGGAGATCATACCAGTCAATCCTAATGAAGTCAACCCTGAATATTCATTGGAAGGACTGATGCTGAGCTTGAAGCTCCAATACTTTGACCACCTGATGCGAAGAGCCAACTCACTGGAAAAGACCCTGATGCTGGGAAAGATGGAAGGCATGAGGAGAAGGGACGACAGAGGATGGGATGGTTTGGTGGCAACACCTACTCAATGGACATGAGTTTGAGTAAACTCCAGGAGATGATGAAGGACAGGGAAGCCTGGCTTGCTGCAGTCCATGGGGTCGCAAAGAGTCAGACACAACTGAGCGACTCAACAACATGGTTTTGGTGAGGTGGTGGGTGGGGGGCGGGGCGCAGAGGAAACTTTCCATAGCCCTGTAAATAGATCTTGGTCTTATAGGGAGCCTATTCCTCCAGACAGTGAACTTCAGAGGTGTTTCTCAGTATTTTTTTCCTTCCCCCTTAGATGAGTGAGGTGATAAGAGGGTCATGAAGCTGAGTGCTGCTCTTCTCCCACTTGGAAGTCTAGAACTGAAATTAACTGGGAATTTCCCTTCCTCATCAGAGGCAGTTTGTTGTTGTTGTTTAGTCACTAAGTCATGTCTGACTCTTTTGTGACCCCATGGACTGTAGTCTGCCAACCTCCTCTGTTCATGGGATTTCCCAGGCAAGAACACTGGAGTGGGTTGCCATTTCCTTCTCCAGGGGATCTTCCCAACCCAGAGATTGAACCTGTGTCTCCTGCATTGGCAGGTGGATTTTCTACCACTGAGCCACCAGTGAGGTCCCTAGTAACTACTTTTAAATCAGTATTTTCCTTGGCAACTCTCTCTTGATCATGTTCTATTCAGAGCTTCAGTTAAAAAGAAGTCACAGGGAGATGCAGTCTAAGCAATCTGCACATGGTAAGGTCTCAACTGTTAGTTCACTCAGTAAAGCTGGGATGGACCCAGAGGAAAATGGTTTTGTGTCTCATAGTAGGAGACTATAGACTTTCAAAAAAACCCTCTAGGGTTAACCTTGCTTTCCATGTCTCATTCCTGGAAACTTTGATGGGGAAACCAATTCTGCATGTCAAATAAAATGAGAGGAATGTTTCTGAAATATGTGAGCTCACAATTTTGAAATCAGTTGGAAGCTGCGCTACCTAAGTAGGTCTGGTTGCTCAGCTGACTAGAGTCCTATAATAGCGTGGAGACTGGCTGGTAAATCTGCCACAGTAAATGAATTTCCATTATTTAACAAACATTGGGTGAGTGCCACCTGGTGTGCAACACACTCTGCTATGTTTCAAAGAAAGGACTTGGGGTTTTTGTCAGTCAATTTGTTTTTGAACCTTGCCCTCAACTCAGCATCAGCACACCTTAGAAATTCAAAGTACTTGATGGATGAGTTAATCTTAATCCCTCTCTATCTGGACAGACTGACTTTTTAAGAAAAGCTGGAATTGCTGAAGGCTGCATTAGCACCCTCTGGGAGTAGACCCTGCAGATTTCAGAGTGGGGAATGAATGTGAGCTTGGAGGACTGATAGGACACGTGGAAGCCAGGAGTAGAGTTCTGAGCCCACATAGTCCCAGCGTTATAAATTTGGCTTTTGAAGTCCTCCTTTCTGAACCATTTTGCATCACCATTGCACTGGTGAAGGCAATGGTTCTCTCAATAGGAAAAGGCAATCCAAGGACACCCCTACTTAGAAATGACTTCAGATCAGAAACCCTGGGTCTTGGAAGTTATTCTGGCAAAACTGTTTCCCACCTGAGTTTTAAAGCCTTGCCTACAACAGTCTTAAGTGGCAGAGTCCACTTAAATGCCGCAAAACATCTGCATTGCCGCGGTTGCCAATTTGGTCTTGCGGCCGAGCCCCCAAACCCCGGTCTGGGTCTCAACCCACGATTTCTGCTTCTAGACACCAGGATAGGAGCCCGCGGTCCGCCATCCTGAATCCTCCCCTTGCACATCTTCCCTTTCCCGGCTCTGTGCCCAATCGCACTCGCGCGCTTCCGACGGGTTAATCCCTTCCCCTCTCCCGCTGCTGCGCTGCCTGAAGAGAGCCAGTTTCAGATACCCAGGTCCCCTGCCCCAAGATTTTATACTCATGCCACCCACTGCATTAAGAAGCAGAAAATTAGAATAAGGGCGCCTTTGAAGTTAGATATCCTGACCCCCGAGACCACGAACCTGCAGGGGAAGAGATGTGCCGCGAGGCAGGCGTGTCGAATGGAACACTGAGGCTTCTTGACACTGAGGTCTGGGTGTGAACCTGTAGCTTGGTCAATCATAGTTCAACTAGCATCGCTTCTCCCTGTGAAGCGCGTTACCAGGGATCCATGTTTTCTTCCAAAACCCTCACCCTCCGCCCCTACCCGCCAATATGACGCTGCCGTGCTTGCCGCGCTGGAGGGTCTCTACAGGCTGCATGGATCATGTGCTGTGCGCTCAGACCCAGTGAGCCTGTGTACAGTGAGAAGCGTCTTTCTCTGCGTTTTACCTGCTGAGGACAAGTCAGGACCTCAGACCATCCTGGAGGGCTTAGAGCAGTCGCTCCAACAGGGAGATCCAGAAACCTGTTGAGCAGGGTGTAGGAGGGTCGAGGTGCTGGGCAATCGGGCTTTACAGAGCACGTTTATTCCAGAGAGTCATGGACGCAGGACGTATTCCTGCTGCTGTGTGCTGTGAGCTCACTGCCGGACCGTGAGCATCACCTGGATGCCCCGGGGCACCAGGGTCATCTTGTGAGTGCCTGCGGGGAGGGAGCGCGCACATGTTTGGAGTCAGTGCTGAGTTTGTGGGTGTGCAAGAGTAGACAGAAGCCAGCATGGGATTGCACTCCCGCAGGACTCTTTAGCACTGTCAAGCTTGGCGGGCTTTCTAGCAGAGGACTGAATTGCAGCAGATGAGGGTGCAGGGTCACTGGAACATCTTGGCAAACAGCAGCCGGAAGCAAGGGGCAGCTGGGCAAATGGTTGGGGAAGGAGGGTGAGCATTAGGTGATCAGTGGTGGGGGAGGAGGCGTGGGGCTAGAAGTCCGCTTGGAAGCTGGGAGGCATCTAAGCCTTGCACTTCCCTGCTCAGGCTCAGTGGGGCATCCAGCCCCTCCTTACCCAATGAAGGACCACCCAGCTTGACTCCAGATAGCTGCGGAGGATGTTGATTGGGAAAGTGTATCGTGATCCCACGGAATCTTCTAGGAACTTCCCTGGTAAGCTCTTCCAGATCCCTAACTGGGTGGAGAACAGGTACATGGTTAGTAATGATAGCATTCCCTCAAGACTGGAATATGATTCCCATTTCAGAGATAAGTATGTTGAGACTTTACTAGTTTCTAGCCCACAATCCTACCACCTGGCAAAGTTATAGCCAGAGCAGAGTTGAAATCTGACAAAGTTCCTGGACTTCTATCCTTTCCTCTCCACACGCCCTGCTCTGCTGTGCATGCTTCCTGCGGTCTGAATCCGACACCCCGCTTGGGCACAGAATCATCACCTCTGCTGCGCATTATCCCTGAAATTCTCTTGGACGGGGGTCTATGGTCAACCGGAGTCAGGGTTCCCTGTAATGCTGGATTCTACTCTATAAGATAACATGCCTGGGGATGGAGTGGGACGCGTGCCTGTTCAAAACACTTGAAACCGAACAGGTAACCATGACCGTCCTCAAATTTCGACTCACTTTTCCTGTGTTTTTCATTCATCCTCACCAACCCCCCTCTGTGCCCCCCTCCTACCCCCGCCATCAATGACCTCAATGCAAATACAAGTGGGGTGGTACTTCTGGGTACTCCATGTTATGGACGCAAGTGATGACACAGTCTTTCTGGGGCTCACATCCTTCCCCTCATTGGTTGCCCGGAGCTCCTGGAACCCCCCCTAGACCCACAGCAGCGGGAATAAAAGCAGCTGCTGGTGCTGGGAGGATTCAGAGGCGCTCAAGTGTCTCTGCCCCTTCTGCCAGAGTGCCATCGCCTGCCGCCAAAGCTACTGCTGCTGCTGCTCTTTCCTCTGCTCCCAGCCCCCTGGCGCCGGTTGTCAGGTAAGTCAGGAGATTCTTGCTTAGCTGGGATTCTGTTTCTCTTTCTCCCCTTGCTTCCCTCTCTCTCTCTCTCCAGTACTTTTTCTTAGCAGATCTCTTCCTGTCTCAATGTCTCTGTCCACTCCTGTTCAGGTCTCTTCACACAGGCTGCATTACTCCGCAGGGCTCCTTTCAAGGTAACATTGGATGGTCTCAGTTTGTAAACTCCCTTCTTCACTCTCCGCAGGCCCAAGTGGGCTCCCGTCTCTTTCTTGAGGCGCTCATGCTTAGGTCCATTTGGTATGCTGGAGCTCCCCGGGCCCTGCAGGCTGATCTGGATGCAGGAATAGCTTTGTGTAACCAGTGTTGTCACAGGTCACATTCCTAATTGACTGGGGGAAAGGGGTTTGGAACCCAGGACAGTGCAGGCAGGTGAAAAACAGGTGCGATGACTGAGAGGCAGGCAGCCATTAAATGCAAGCCCCTGTTTTGAGATCTGGAAATATTTTTCCCAGTTTAAGTCCTGGTTCTCAATTCAGGTCTCTTCCAGCTTGCTTCTTACAGAGTTCTCTTTGCCAAAGCGTGCATCAGTTGACTGGTAGAATTTAGTTCTTTAGTTTCTCAGGGATTCCAACTGCAGTGATAAGTCCTTTCTAACCCCTTTTCCCAATCAGGTATGAAGGAAAGTCCAGCACTAGGAGAACAACTCTGGATTACCCAAGGGGAAAAGCTGTGCTGACAGGTACTCTCAGACTGTCCTCCAGGAGTCCTAGGCAACAGGTTGTAGAGTGAGGTGCAGATGTCAAAACTGAGAGATCACTAAAAGATCCCCCATACCACAACTAAATATCCTGCATGCTGCAACAAAGATCAGAGATTCTGCATGCTGCAATTGAAACCTGGCACAGCCAAATAAATAAATAAAGACAAACATTTTAAATAAGTTATATAGAAGTGTATTTTAAAATTTAAATTAGCTTTTAAAACTATACTTCACTTATTCAGTCCCAGGTTTTGCACTGAGGTTTGAGAAAGTGTGTTATGCTGTGCTTAGTCATGTCTGACTCTTGGTGACCCCATGAACTGTAGCCCAACAGGTTCCTCTGTCCATGGAAGTTTTCAGGCAAGAATACTGGAGGGAGTTGCCATTTCCTGCTCCAGGGTATCTTCCTGACCCAGGGATTGAATCTAAGTCTCTTGAGTGTCTTGCATTGGCAGGCAGATTCTTTGCACTGTGCCATCTGCAAAGGCCCCATACTACAGTTGATCTTTGTCAAAAGACTGAGAAACAAGAAAAAGTATCCATTAATTTTTGACTTGTGAAACTGAGATTTTCTATGAGGTTTATCATATGATCCTTACCCATAAATGACTAAAAACATCTGGAAATATCCCTCAGTTATAGAATTTGGTAGTTATATCTATCTCCATATATATCTTTGTTTACATATAATTAAAGCAATTATGTTATTCATAAATATTCTTTTTGTCTGAGCATAGGGCAATAGAGTTTCCAAGTATTATTCAATCTCTGTGAACTATCCCTCGTAATTCTAGAATTTGTTAAGTTTACACAATTTGAACTTTTTTCTTATCTTAAAATTCAAGTTACATGAGGTATAAATTCCATGATCGTGATGTATAATCATCCAGCTTGCTCTGCACATCCTTGACAATGCTTGGTATTTTTAGTCTTTTAATTTTAGCCATTCTTATGACTCTGAAATAGTATCTCACTGTAGATTTTAATTTTTGTGTCCCTAATGACTAGTGAAAATAAAATATCTTCTCATGTGTTTATTGGTTATTTGTTTATCTTCTTTTGTGTAATTTTTGTTCAAATCCTTTGTCCATATTTTATTGGGCAGCTTTTTTTTTTTTTTTTTTTTATTGGGCAGCTTTTTTTCTTATTCTTGAGTTGTAGGAAATCTTTCATATTCTAAAAAAAAAAAAAAAAAAAAATAGATGGTATATATAATGGAATATTACAGCCATAAAAATAAATGCTACATTAGCAGCAACATGGATGGATCTAGAGATTATCAAATTAATGCTAAGTGAATTCAGACAAAGACAAATACCACGTGACATTGCTTACATGTGGAATTTTTAAGAAAAAAGTTACAAAGGCCCTGACTAACAGAATAGATCCATAGACATAGAAAGAAAACTTATGGTTACCAAAGGAGAAAGGTTAGAGTGAGGGATAAATTAGGAGTTTGGGATTAATATATACACATGCTATATATAAAATAGATAATCAACAAAGACCTACTATACAGTACAGTGAACTCTATTCAAGATTCTATAATGGCCTGTATGGGGAAATAATTAGAAAAATAATAAGATATATGTATATGTATTACTGAATCACTTTCTTGTACCCCTGAAACTAACACAACACTGTAAATAAACTATACTCCAATATAAAATAAAAATTAAAAAATAAAATAAGTGGATTCTCCAGCTCCATTTGAGCCTAGAGATGACTACAGACCTAGTTAAGAGCTGGACAGCAACCTCAAGAGAGACTGTGAGTCAGAAACATCCAGCTGAGCCTCTCCCAGATAAGCTACCCTCAGAAACTGTGAGATAATAGGTATTTGTCCTTCTGAGATGCTAAGTTTTTAGGTGGTTTGCTACACAACAATAATAACCAATATCCATCCAAACCATGATAAATTTAGTTCATTTGCAAAATCTGGAAAGTACTTTAAAAATTTGTATTTATTTTCAGTTGATGGAGAATTGCTTTACAATTTTGTGTTGGTTTCTGCTGTACAACAAGAATCAGTCCTAATTATACATATCTCCCCTCCCTCTACCGCCTCCCTCCCCTCCCCTCATCCCACTCCTCTAGGTCATCACAGGCGGGGCTGCCTATGTTACACAGCAGCTTCCCACTCACTATCTATTTTACACATGATAGTGTATATACGTCTATACTACTTGAAAAGCACTTTCAAGGGAAGTTCACTAGATGGGCAGACCTGAGTTCAAGTTGGAAGTTACAGTTCCCAGAAAGGATACATTGTCAGATGTCTTTCCCCTGGTTCCCAAGGCCAGATCATATTAGGTGCAATGGTTATAAGCAGCTCCTTCTGTTCCTCCTCATTATTTGTTTGTTTGTTTGTTTTATTTATTTATTTTTTCCATTTATTTTTATTAGTTGGAGGCTAATTGTATTACTTTACAATATTGTAGTGGTTTTTGTCATACATTGACATGAATCAGCCATGGATTTACATGTATTCCCCATCCCGATCCCCTCTCCCTCCTCATTATTGAATGCTCTTTTTAAAAAACTTTTTAATTGGAGTCTAGTTGCTTTACAATGTTGTATTATTTTCTGCTGTACAGCAAAGTGAATCAGCCATATGTATACACATCTCCCCTCTTTTTTGGACTTCCTTTCCATCTAGGTCACCACAGAGCCCTGAGCAGAGTTCCCTGTGGTGTGCAGTAGGCTCTCATTAGTTATATAGTAGTGATGGTGTGATGAAGTGGGAGATTGGAATTGATACAAATTGAGTGCATTTTACCAGCAACCTCTTTCTCTGAGTTCTCAGTGCTCTCCATCCCATAGCTACTCTCACATCATTCCTTCTGCCTCTAAGTTTCTCGTGGTGGGAAGAGAACCATGAAGATCACGTACACCAGCCCTCATGCTTGAATTACTCTGTGACATCCCCAACTGATCTTCTAACTTAGTTTTGAAAATTGGATGTCACTCTCTCCTGAGGTAGCTCATTCTATCTTTGCATCACTTTGACTCTTAGAAAACTTTTCCAAGTGTGAGTAGAATTCACATTCTCTTCTGATTCACTTGGTGAAGAGAAAAAAATCAAGAGATCCATACTTGTGTTGATTCTCCAGGGAGAACTGGCTGAGTGAAACATGTCTTCATCCAAGACTAGGCATTAGTCATTGTGGTTTTAAAGAAATCATATTTTATTATGAAGTCCCATAGTTGGACTTCCCTCTTCTTCATCCCAATCGGATTCCCAGTGGTCAAGTCCCACAGATTTCCCCCCAATCCCTGTGGGCAAGACCAGAGTAGAGGCTCCCAGGAAGGGTCTCTTAAAGCCAGGAGATCCGGATGGCCATCATGGGCTCTCTTTTCCCACTGGCAGAGCTGTAGGCTCAGGGAAGACCTCTCGGCCTGGGGGAGGGGCAAGGCAGTTGGCATGCAACCAGTCCTCTTACCCTTCTGATGCTATCTGTCCTTGCCTCTGTGGCACAGTGAGGGTGTGTCAGCCTCACCTCAAGTGCTAGGATTCTCTCGGTGCTATTGTTGTTCATGAATAGCTGTTGTTGTTCTTGTGAGGGGGTGACAAAGTCAGAAATGATTTATGTGGTCATTCGGATGATGTCACCCTTATCAACGACATCGATGCTGAACGCTTTTCTTTTTTTTAGTTAAAATTATTTATTTATTTATTGGGCTGTGCTGGGTCTTAGTTGTGGCATGCAGGATCTTTGATTTTTGTTGTGGCATCTGACATCTTTAGTTGCAGCAGCAGAACTCTTAGTTGTGGCATGTGGGATTTAGTTCTCTGACCAGGGATTGAACCCAGGCCCCCTCAGTACTTAGAGGATGTTAATAACTTAATACTTGTATTTTACCAAAAAAGAAAAAAGGTAGAGAATGATGCACAGATCCCTTATACAAGCTGTTAGAGGTAAGTGTGCCTGTTTGCATTTCACAGTGAGAAGAATTTGGGAAACTGTACACTGAGGATGAGCAGAGAGAAGCTTTGGAATCAAAAAGGTGGTCAGGGACAGGAAAGGGGGCCTTAAGCCCATCTCTTAGATGAAGATCCAGAAAAGAGCTGGGATCAAGGATTACCTCTTTGTGTTTGTTTGTTTTGCATTCTAAAGATTTTGATTCTTTTTATAAAAAAGAAGTCTCAGGTCAGTGCTAAACTTATCTTTAATACCTAACACTGGTGACTCTTCCATTTAAAAAAGCTTTTTAAAAAATTGTGGTAAAATACACATAAAATTTACTATCAACTGTATTTAGTTATACCATTCAGTGGTATTATATGCATTCATGATTTTGTGTTACACTAACCTCCATCCATCTCCATAACTATTTTCATCTTGCAAAGCTCAAATTCTGTACCTATTAAACACTAAATTTCCCCTTTCTCCTTATGCCTAGCCCCTGATAATATATCATTCTGTTCTTTGTCTTTATGAATCTGACTATTTTAATTACCTCATATATGTGGAATCATACAATATAGTGTTCATCTTTTTGTGACTGGCTTATACACTTAGCATAATGTTCTCAAGATTCATCCATGGTAGCATATGTTAGAACTTCCTTCCTTTTTAAGACTGAATAATATTTCATTGCATGTGTTTAGCATGTTTTGTTTATCCATCCATCTATCAATGGACACTTTGAGTTACTTACTCACATTATTGTGAGTAATACTGCTGCAAACATGGGTGTATAAATATCACTTTGAAAGTTAAAAAATATTCAGTCACTTTAGTAGTTATTAAGATAAGTAATTAGCCTCCAACTAATAAAAATAAATGGGAAAAAATAAAATTAAAAAAAGATATATATTAAGATTTCCTATTTCTTTGTGGTTTAGTCTTTGTAGATTTTATGTTTCTAGCAATTTGTTCATTTCATCTGTTATCCAATCTGTTGGCTTACAATTATTCATAATACTCTGTTACAATCTTTTTCACTTCTGTAAAATTGATAGTAGTGTCTCCACTTTCATGTCTGATTTTAGTAATTTGAGTCTTCTCTCTCTTTTTTTTCTTAGCTTATTTGGCCAGTGGTTGGTCAATTATGTTGCTCTTTTCAAAGAATCATCTTTTGGTTTTATCAGTTTTCTCTATTCTCTATCATTTTGTGTTATTTCAGCTTTCTCTTCTTTAATCTTATTTCTGCTATGCTAGCTTTGCATTTAGTTTGTTTGGTTTTTTTTGGCTGTGCTGTGCGGCTTGTGGGATATCTCAGTTCCCCAATCAGGGACTGAATCCAGGTCACAGCAAAAAAGAAAGCCCAGAATCCCAACCCCTGGGCTACCAGGGAACTCCCTAGTTTGTCCTTATTTTTAGTTATTTGAGTTGTAGAATTAGTTAATTGATTTGAGAAATTTCTCTTTTTAAAATTTAGATATACCTGACATGCACCACTGTGTATGTTTGAGGCATACAACATGTTGATTTGATACATTTATATACTGCAATATGACTGCCATTGGAGTGTTAGCTAACACCTCTACCACATAATTGTCATTTCTTTTTTAAGCTAGGTTGATGTCTATAATACAGTATTGTTGCATATAATCACTACACTGTACATTAGCTCTCGAGCATGTTATCTCCTAGCTGCAAATTTGTACACTGAAACATCTTCTATTCCTCCCTAATCCAGCCCCTGGTAGTCACGATCTTACTCTGTTTTTAGGGGTATGGCTTTTTCAGATTTCTGCACATAAGTGATATCAATAGTATTTGTGTTTCTTTTAATGACATCTCACTTAGCATAATGCCCTTGTCCTCAAGGCCCCACCTAAGTCTTTTACCATTTTCAAGTTAATTTTTGTGATTGGTGTAAGATAGGGGTCCAGTTTCATTTTTCTGCCTGTGGTTACTCAGTTTTCCCAACACCATTTGTTAAAGAGAATTTTCACATTGGATGTCCTTGGCACTCTTGTCAAATATTGGTTCTCTGTTTGTGTGAGGGTTGCATTCTGGTTTCTATTCTGTTCCTCTCATGTATGTGTCTATTTTTAGTGCCAGTAGTACTAGAACTTTGTAATGTTGTTTGATATCGGGAAGTATGATGTCTCTGGCTTTGTTCTTTCTCATGATTGCTTTGGCTATTAGGAGTCTTTTGTGATGCCATAAAAATTTTAAGTTTTAAAAAAACATTTCTGTAAAAAATGCCATTGGAACTTTGATAAGGATTGCATTGAATCTGTAGGTGGTTTTGGGTAGTATGAACATTTAAATAATATTAATTCTTCTGATCCATGAGCACAAGGATGTCTTTCTATTGTGTTGCCTTTGATTTAATTCAACAAAGTCTTGTAGTTTTTGTTATATAGATCTTTCCCCTCCTTGGTTAAGTTTATTCCTAGGTATTTTGTTGTTTTGATGCTTTTATGAATGTGATGAAAAAAGTGAAAAGTGAAGTTGCTCAGTCTTGTCCTACTCTTTGTGACCCCATGGACTGTAGTCCCCCAGGCTCCTCCATCCATGGCAAGAATACTGGAGTGCATTGTATTTCCTTCTCCAGGGGATCTTCCCGACCTAGGGATTGAACTCGGGTCTCCCACATTGCAGGCAGACTCTTTACTATCTGAGCCACCATGGAATCCCTATGAATGGGACACGTTTTGTAAAGTTTCAGATGTTTCATTGCAACTGATTTCTGTATGTTGATTTTTTTTTTATATCCTGCAACTTTACTGAATTCATTGATTAATGACAAAGGTTTATTGGTTGAGTCTTTGGGATTTTCTACTTATGCACTCATATCATTTGTGGATAAGATAATTCTTTTTTCTGAATGGAAAATAAAAAACATTTTTATTTTTTATTTATTTGTATTGTCTAATTTTTTTCTTTGTATTTCTTTGTGTTGCATAATTGCATTGGCTATGAATTCCACTACTACACTGAATTTGAATGATAAGAGTGGGCACCCTTGTTTTATTCTTGACTTAGAGGAA
Source organism: Muntiacus reevesi (assembly GCF_963930625.1). Lineage (NCBI taxonomy): Eukaryota > Metazoa > Chordata > Mammalia > Artiodactyla > Cervidae > Muntiacus > Muntiacus reevesi. Next base: position 54,411,968 of record NC_089257.1, read on the forward strand.
AACTTGATAGTCTTTTACCATTGAGTATAATATTAACTGTGGGTTTGTCATATATGGCCTTTATTTTCTTGAGGCTTTCTCCTTCTATGCCCAACTGTTGTAAATTTTTATCATGAAAGTGTGCTGTATTTTGTTAAATGCTTTTTCTGTATCTTTTGAGATAATTTTGTAATTTTTACCTTTTATTCTGTTACTGTCTTATATCACATTTATTGATTTGTGTATGTTAAGACATTCTTGCAGCCCAGTGATAAGTCCCACTTGGTGTGTAATCCTTTTAATGTGTACTTCAATTTGGGTTGCTAATATTTTGTTAAAAATTTTTGCCTCTATATTCATTAGGAATATTGATCTATAGTTTTTTCTCTTGTAGTGTCCTTATCTGGCTATGATATCAGGGTAGTGCTGGTTTTGTAGAATGATTTTGGGAGTGTTCCTGCCTCTTCAATTTACTGGAAGGGTTTGAAAAGGACAGGTGTTAATTCTTCAAATGTTAGGTAGAATTTGCCAGTGTTGGTATCTAGTTCTGGTGTTTTCTGTGTTGAGAAGGTTTTTGATTGCTTGATTCCATCTCTTAACTCATTTGTTCAAATTTTCTATTTCTTCATGGTTAATTCTTGGTAGGCCATATGTTTCTAGGAATTTATTCATTTCTTCTAGGTTATGTAACTTTGGGGTATATAATTATTTGTCACAGTCTCCTGTGATCCTATATATTTCTGTAATATTAGTTGTAATGTCTCCTCTTCATTTCTGATTTTGAGTCTTCTTTCTTTTTTCTTTGACTCACTAAAAGTATGTCAGTTTTATCTTTTGGAAAAATTAACTCTTAGTTTCTTTCATCTTAAAAAAAAATTCTTTTTTTGGTGCTTATTTCATTTAATTCCACTCTGATTTGTGCTATTTTCTTCATTTTTCTAACTTTGGGCTTGACATGTTCTTTTTCTAGTGCCTTGAGATGTAAAGTTAGGTTGTTAATAGAGGTCTAATTTTTTAATATATGTATTTATTGTTATAAACCTCCCTTTCAGAACTTCTTTTACTGCATCTCATAGGTTTTGGTATATTGTGTTTCCATTTTCATTTGTTTCAAGATTTTTTTGGGCTGTGCCACATGGCATATAGGATCTTAGTTCCTGGACCAGGGGTCAAACCCTGTAGTGGGAGTGTGGAATCTTAACCACTGGACTGCCAGGGAAGTCCCTTGAGATAATTTTTATTTCCCTTTTGATGTCTTCTTTGACTCACTGTTTGTTCGGGAGAGTATTCTTTTGTATCTACACATTTGTAAATTTTCCTGCTACCCCTTGTTGATTTCTAGTTTTTTACTATGGTGGTTAGAAAAGATTCTTAGTATGATTGTCATGTTCCTAAATTTGCTGAGACTTGTTTTCTGTCCTATAATATGATGTATCCTGGAGAAAGTTCTGTGTGCATTTGAAAAAAATGTATATTCTACTGTTGTTGGATGGAATGTTCTATAGATATATGTTAAGTACATTTGGTCTAATGTGTGGATGACCCATCAATCTCACTGCTGGGCATATACCCTGAGAACACCACAATTCAAAAAGACACATGAATCCCAGGGTTCACTGCAGGACTATTTACAATAACCAGGACATGGGAGCAACCTAGATGTCCATCGACAGATGAATGGATAAAAAAGTTGTGGTACGGATATATAATGAAATGTTACTCAGCCTTTGAATGAATTTGAGTCAGTGGTAGTGAGATAGATGAACCTAGAACCTGTTGTATGAGTGAAGTAAGTCAGAAAGAGAAAAACAAATACCTTATATTAATGCATATATATGGAATCTAGAAAAATAGTACTAGTGAACCTATTCACAGAGCAGAAATGGAGATGCAGATCTGGTGAACACAGCAGGGGAAGGAGAGGGTAGGACAAATCAAGGAAGTAGCATTAACATAAATACACCATCACGCGTAAGATAGATAACTTGCAGGAAGCTGCTGAATAACACAGGGAGCCCAGCCTGGCAGTCTGTGACAACCTAGAAGGGTGGAATGGAGGGAAGTGGGGGGCTCAAGAGGGAGGGTCATTCTCATTGATGTATGGCAACGCTATAAAGAAATTATTCTCTGATTAAATTCATAGTTACCTTGCTGATTTTGTCTAGATAATCTATCTATTGCTGAAAGTGGGCTATTGAAGTCCCTTACTATTTTTGTATTGTTTATGTCTGGCTTCAGATTTGTTGGGCTTCCCTGGTGGCTCAGATGGTAAAGACCTGCCTGCAATGCAGGAGACCTGGGTTCAATCCCTGGGTTGGGAAGGTCCCCTAGAGAAGGAAAGGGCTACCCACTCCAGTATTCTTGCCTGGAGAATCTCATGGACAGAGGAACCTTGTGGGCTACAGTCCATGGGGTCGCAAATTGTCAAACACGACTGAGCGACTAATCATGTCAAGCACATCAGATCTGTTAGTATTTGCTTAATATTTTTAGGTGCTCTGATAGTTTGTATATATTTACAGTTGTTTTATCTTCCTGATGAATTGATCCTTTTACTGTTATATAATGACGTTCTTTGTCTCTTGTTGCATTTTTACTTAGTCTATTTTGTCTGATATAAGCCTGCTTCTTTTGGTTTTCACTCTCATGGAGTATCTTTTTCTATTTCTTTACATTGAGGCTATGTGTGTCTTTAATGCTTAAGTGATCTCTTGTAGACAGCATATTGTTGGGTATTCTTTTTTACCCATTTAGCCACTCTTTATCTTTTGATTGCAGAATTCAGTCATTTTATATTTAGGCAATTATTGCTATGAAGGGACTTAGTAATACCATCTTATTGATTGTTTTCTGGTTCTTTTATATTTGCACTGTTCTTTTTTTCCCTCTGTTTCTGCCTGCCTTTGTAAATTGGTGACTTTTCATTTTGGTGTGCTCTGTTTCCCCTCTTTTTTCTTTTGTGAATCCACTCTAGGTTTTTGGCTTTGTTGTTACCAGGAGGCTAACATGAAACATCTCATAGATAAAACAGCCCATTGTATGCTGATAGCAACTTATCTTCATTTTCCTTCAAAGACCCTACCCTTTTACTTCTCCCTTTTAGATTTTTGATGTTACGATTTACCGCCTTTACATTGTGCATTCATTAACAAATTGTAGTTGCTACAGTTATTTTATTTTATTTATTTTTTTGCTACAGTTATTTGAATAATCTTTATCCTTCATGCTATATTAAATGGTTAACACCCTATCCTGTTACAGAATTCATGTTTTCTAAATCTGAATGCATATTTTTTTCATTTATACTAATGTGCTGTATACTTTCATGTTTTCACATCACTGATTTTTGTCTTTTCATTTCAGCTTTGAGAACTCCTTTTAGCATTTCTTGCAAGGCGAGTCTAGTGATGATGAACTTTCTTAGCTTTTGTTTGTCTGGGAAAGTCTTCTTACCTGAAGGATAACTTTGGGAATAGAGTATTCTGCTTGGCAACTTTTATCTTTAAGCTCTTCGAATGTGTCATTCCGCTCTCTCTAGGCCTATAGAGTTTCTGCCAGGAAATCTGCTGATACCAGGGTTCCTTTGTAGGTTACATTCTTTTTTCCCCTGGCTACATTTAGGGTTCTTTCTTAACTTTGATTTTTCAGCTTCATTATAGTGTATCTTAGAAGTCTTTTGGCACTGACAGTATAGGGTGGTCTATTAGCTTCATGAGCTTGGATATCCAAGTCTTTCTCCAGGTTTGGAAATTTCTCAGCTATTACTTCTTTAAATAAACTTTCTTCCCTTTATCTCTCTTTTCTTCTGGGACCCTGATTATTTTTATATTTGTCCTTTGGAGGGATTCTCCTTGATTGTGTAGTCTCTATTTTTATCTTTGTTTTCCTCTGTGTTATTTCAAACTGTAAGCTAATTTTTCTGTCTTCCATCTGCTCTACGTTACTACAGATGCTCTCTATTGCATTCTTCATCTCATTTCTTGAATTATTCAGCTCCAGAATTTCTATTTGCTTCTTTTTTTTATGGATTTCTATCTCTTTGAAAATAATCAGCTTGATCATATATATTTTTTTCAAGATTTCATTGAATTGTCTTACTGAGTTTTATTCTAGCTTATTGAATTACTTCAAAACAGCTATTTTGAATTCCTTATCAGCTAGATCATGCTATTCCACACTTTTGAGCTCAGTTTTTGGGGAATTATTGATATCTTTTAAGGATGATATATTTCCTTGATTTTCGCAAATGGAGAGATCTTTGTGTAATAGTATTCCCAGAAGCTTGTGAGCACACTTCCTACTGAAGTCAAAGCAGTCAGCAGGACTTGTGTCTTTTTGATGTTCTTACCTATTTCTTAATCTTTGTCCTTCCCTTCAGTCATGGAGGTCTCACCTCAAAAGTCTGGATGCAGCTGGAAATAAATGGATTTCTCCATCAGTGACCTGCACAGCTGAGGTAGCCAGGAATATACCAACTTCCACTTCCTCCGCGGGAGAAGTTGCTGCCTGAGGATAGCATAGCCTTGTGCGGTGTCACTCTGGGTTGTGGGGGTGGGGGTCTAGCGTGCTTTTTCCCTTTCCAGTGCAACCAAACTGGTATCCTTCCCACTCCAATGGTGTTTTGGAATTTCCTTGCAGGCAGACTGAACTTCACAGGCTCTTTCTTCATTGTGAGTATCTGCCCAGGTTAGCATTTTCCAGGTTTTTATCCGGGCCACAGCAAGAGGTGGTGGGGCAACTTTACTGAATTTGAAATCTTTACCTTCTGAGATCCAATGCTTGGTTTCTAATGTACCTGTGGGCAAGTTAGCATATGGTGTTGTGTCCCATACCTCCTGTGGAAGCACTTCCGTTTGTAGATGGATGTCTAATAGGTTGTTTTAAAATGGGGAGAGAAAAGAGGAATGTCTTATGCTGCCATAATGCTAATATCATTCTGTATTTTTTTCTGTTCTTTTTTTTAAATTGAAGTATAGTTGATTTACAACATCATGTTAGTTTCTGGTGTACAGTCTATTGTTTTTTAACGTATGCATTTATAGCTATAAATTTCTCTGTTAGCACTGCTTTCACTGTATCCAATAAGTTTTGGTTTAGTGTGTTTCATTTTCATTTATCTGTAAGTATCTTTTAATTTCCCTCGTGATTTCTATTTTGACCCGTTGCTTGATTAAAATTATGTTGTTTAATTTTGATTTCTTACTTGATTTTGTTGTGATTGGAGGAGATACTTTGTATGATATCTATCTTTTAAAATTTACTGAGATTGAATTGGTGGCCTAACATGTAGTTTGTACTGAAAAACATCCCACATGCAAATGCTATTGTTTTTTGGTCAAGTCTTCTGTTGTTGTCTGTTAGATCTAGCTGGTTTATTGTGTTATTTAAGTTCTCAGTTTCCTTATTTAACTTCTGTTTGGTTGTCCTATCTATATTGAGAGCATGGTATTCAATTAATGTAGAAGTATCTATTTCTCCCTTTAATTCTGTCAGTTTTTACTTAATAGTGTTGATGATCTGTCATTAGGTGGGTATGCTCACTGATTTGTCTGTTTGCTCAAATCTACTTTTAAATTCCTCTAGTGAATTTTTCATTTCAATTATCTTACCTTTTAACTCCACAATTTCTTTTCCCTTTCCTTTTTAGGTTTTCTATCTCTTTATTGATATTTCCATTATGTTCATATGTCCTTTTATTGACTTTCTCTGCATCTTCTTCAAGTTCTTTGAGTATCTTTAAGATTGCTCCAAAACTTCTGTCAAGTATATCTGTCATTAGTTCTTTTTCATGGACAGTTTCTGATGATTCACTTTTTTTCTTTGAATGGGCCATGTTTACAATCTCTTTGCATGCCATGTGACTTTTTGTTGAACACTGGATATTTATATATAATAATGTGATAATTCTGGAAATAAAATTCTTTCCTTTCTTCAGGAAAAATAATGTTTTGGTTTTTTTTGCTCCTGTTTATTTATTTATCTTGGTGTAGTAGGCTTTCTCTGTGGCAAAGGTCAGCTGAGATGTAAACTTAACATCTTTCAGGTCTTTTATGAACTTGTGTGTCTTTTTCTGGGCATACACAGTGGCTTTCTAATTTTTCCCATATATGTATCTATTTTTAAATGCCCTAGATTTTAATATCTGGCTTCTGAAAGGGGGAATACACAGCAAGGGAGAGATAAAAAGGGCTCTTGTTGTTTAAATTCCATGAAAGTCATTTCGCCAGAGCGAGAGAAACTTATAACAATGGACTGCTGCTGCTGCTGCTGCTGTTTCTTCAGTTGTGTCCGACTCTGTGCGACCCCATAGACAGCAGCCCACCAGGCTCCCCCATCCCTGGGATTCTCCAGGCAAGAACACTGGAGGGGGTTGCCATTTCCTTCTCCAATGCATGAAAGTGAGAAGTGAAAGTGAAGTTGCTCAGCCGTGTCTGACTCCTAGCGACCCCATGGACTGCAGCCTACCAGGCTCCTGTGCTACAACAATGGCTATTGGCCTCTTAGTATGTAATCTTGTCAGAAGCAGCAATCTGATTGCTGATGGCATCCACTGTGGCATCCACAAGCCTTGTGCAAACTGCTCTAGGAACATGTGTAAAGTTGTCTGCTATGGGGATGAGTATAGAGGATGAGTAGCTACTATCCCCTACCAAGATCTGAATTGACCAAAATTAACAATAAACTGTGGAAAATTCTGAAAGAGAAGGGAATACCAGACCACCTGACCTGCCTCTTGAGAAACCTGTATGCAGGTCAGAAAGCAACAGTTAGAACTGGACATGGAACAACAGACTGGTTCCAAATAGGAAAAGGAGTACATCAAGGCTGTATATTGTCACCCTGCTTATTTAACTCCTATGCAGAGTACATCAGGAGAAATGCTGGGCTGGAAGAAGCACAAGCTGGAATCAAGATTGCTGGGAGAAATATCAATAACCTCAGATATGCAGATGACACCACCCTTATGGCAGAAAGTGAAGATGAACTAAAAAGCCTCTTGATGAAAGTGAAAGAGGAGAGTGAAATAGGTGGCTTAAAGCTCCACATTCAGAAAACTAAGATCATGGCATTTAGTCCCATCACTTCATGGGAAATAGATGGGGAAACAGTGGAAACAGTGTCAGACTTTATTTTTTGGGGCTCCAAAATCACTGCAGATGGTGATTGCAGCCATGAAATTAAAAGATGCTTACTCCTTGGAAGGAAAGTTATGACCAACCTAAACAGCATATTAAAAAGCAGAGGCATTACTTTGTCAACAAAGGTCCATCTAGTCAAGGCTATGGTTTTTCCAGTGGTCATGTATGGATGTGAGAGTTGGACTATGGGGAAAGCTGAGCGCTGAAGAATTGATGCTTTTGAACTGTGGTGTTGGAGAAGACTCTCGAAAGTCCCTTGGACTGGAAGGAGATCCAACCAGTCCATCCTAGAGGAGATCAGTTCTGGTTGTTCATTGGAAGGACTGATGCTGAAGTTGAAACTCCAATACTTTGGCCACCTTATGTGAAGTGTTGACTCATTAGAAAAGACCCTGATGCTGGGCGGGATTGGGGGCAGGAGGAGAAGGGGATGACAGAGGATGAGATGGCTGGATTGCATCACCGACTCAATGGGCATGAGTTTGAGTAAACTCCGGGAGTTGGTGATGGACAGGGAGGCCTGGCGTGCTGCGATTCACGGGGTCGCAAAGAGTCGGACACGACTGAGCTACTGAACTGAACTGAACTACAATTTACCATCTACAATTCCCCCAGGAATTTTCAAGGCTTTGGTAGCCTTCAGAGTTCCAAAATGGTTACATCAGATAGACTACGCCAGTACAGTTTTGGCTAGATAGAGAGACAGATTCCCAGTGCTCCTTATTTTGCCATAAACTCACGAATCATCTTTGACGACTGAATGAGGGGACGTGAGGTTCCTGAATTCCCTAAGTCACTTTTGGAGCCAGAATGAGAAAATTCCTTTGAGGAGATGCTTGTCTTACCTGTCAGAGTGAACTCCTGAGGATCCCTTTAGCTAGAATTTGGGCATCATTAGGTCCCCAGTCCCTAGCCAAGCAAAGAGCCTGGCACTAGTTGCTAAGTGACTTACTTCTAAGGCATGAAGAACAGAGACACACTGTCTATTCTTGTATGTCTACTGAGGTCTCCACCTTTGCTCAGCACAGTCAGATTTTCTTAAGATTTCTGAAGTCCCCAGGAGACTGGACCTGAGAAGGCTGAACTTGCAGGCATGATCAGCCACAGCTCGTGCCTAAGCACTGATGGCCTTTTGTCCCTAAGCCAAGAAGCCATTGATTCTCTAGCAGATGACACCACCAGAATACATGGCAGTTTTACATATGGAGAGGAGAAATGACCTGTGGTGTGGAGGGGTAGGTCGAGGATCCTGACCTTTTATTCTAGTTCTGTTTTGGCCTCCTGTGAGGTCTTTGCCAAGACACTATTCACTGTCTTAGATTTACCTTCTATTCGATACAAAAATGGGAACCACATGATCTTTTAGATTCCTTCTAGCTTATATTATGTGGGGATGGCCACAGGATATAGAATAATAAAATTGGTAGTTTTTGGATCTTTTACATCTCTTATATCTTTGGACAGATCAGTCACTATCATGCTGATATGTTATCTCCATCATAGGATGCAGCCTGCCTGGTTATCAGTACTTTTTGCACTGGTCTCTCATCTTCATAACTTTCTGTGTATAGGTGCTGACAGAAAAGATGATGCTGTCCTAATCTTGGAGATGTACCAAAGCAGAGGGGGCCATCACAGGGCCATCCAAAAGGCCCTCCAAGAGACAGCAGAACTTTCTCACAAGCTAGAAGGGCTGAGGTTAGATAATGAAAAGATAGGCTGCTTAAAGGAATTACCAAGTTTCTTTCCTTAGAGAGTTTTCAGGAGAAAGCCATTTGAAACTTGGAATTATATTGGAAATTTAATTGCACATGGGAATAACTTTTGACTTTATCTGATTTTTCAGGGTTTGGTCTTGAGTGAGTCCTTCATTTTCTGGGGAAGGTGGAAGTCTACCCAGGTTTCCTGCATACTTTTCTCCCTGTCACTAGGCGCTGTTTGACCCTCCCCAAAGTGGAGTGGGAAGTGAGGGGAGAGCAAGAATCTCATTCAAGGAAGTATCTGGGCCTCAAATTGGGGAGATTTATGACTGAGTCTTTTTTTTTAATTTTTAATTTTTTTTTTTTTAATGACTGAGGCTTTAATCTGAAGCAGGATCCCCCAGTCACAAGCCTTGCAGGCACTGGTGGAGTCACACTTGGAGCTGCAGGAGACCTCATACTCATTGCTCTTGGTCAGACCCACAGCTCAACCTGGGTGGAGAAATGAAGCTTCTGGAAGCCTGAGGCAGACGGTAATCAAGTTGATGTACCTTTGGCCTAGATGCTAGTTGTGACTATGTGTGACTGAACATAAATGTGTGTGGCTATGCATGTGTGTGTGTGTATGTATGCATGCAAAGTAATATAGGCCATGGAACATAAAATCTGAGGTCTTCTAGTTGTCTTTGATTTACCACTTTGGGTCTAGTAGAAGACTTCCTCTGCATGTTTTTTTGCTGTTTTGCCTCACTGTCTAAAAAAAGAAGGTCATGAACATCATGAGATATAAAAGACATATTGGTGTTTCTGTATAAATGTAAATACTTAAAGGGAGGAACTATCACTTTCTAAATTGATGTTTAAATTTTGTTTTCCTTCAAGACTTTGCTTTATTCCACAAATTTATAGTGATGCTAAATGGTAAACAAGAGAGCAGGATTCAAGTGTGTGGGATTTAGGGTTAAGTAACAAATTAAACCTAGTTCTAGTTCTTCAGATTGTTATTTATAAATTGTTGTCCCCAGGGCAAGGATAGACAAAGAGAAAAATTTGGGTGCCAGTAGTGATATTATCTGGCTATGTAATGTTCTTCCAGAAGCTTCTGAGATTTTTGGACTGTTAGACTATAATATTAAACCAGTAGGTAGTAGTGTTCTGAAATGGGGTCATATGGCTCCTGAGAGTATTTAAAGTTCTTTCCAGAAATGTTGAGCTATTTATTAAACATCATTGAGCTAATATTAAAATTAACTTATATAAACTCAAAATTGAGTTATATTTTTTAAAAGGTGATAAATAATCAAAACTTATTGATTCCTAAGTATTTTACTACACATTGCTATTATTTATGGCCTTAAGATTATTTATATCCATTGTTTCTGTAATAGTGTGTGGTTAACATATTTTCTCAATGTTCACTCATTGATGTTACAATGGTAGCACATACTTGACTATGGTAAGAGAATTTACATCACAGATATTAACAGATAAATTACTAGTCAGGGCCTTGTTTATTATTCTATTGATTATCTAGACTTAAGAAATAATGGATAAAATGTTAAAAATGATGATTACACTTAAAAGTATGTCAGATTGGTAGCTGGTATATTGTAAATAGCATGAAAAGTTGAGGTAATAGTCTTTCAATATTTTAACACTATTATACAATTCTGCAAAGAAGTTGCTCACATCATTGATAAATGAGTGAATTCCAAGGTAAGTCTTTACTGTTTCACTTTTATCTTATTATATAAAAAAATACCACACACTCATGTCAAAATTATGCTATACCCTTTCATCAGTTTAGAGCATATTTTGTCTATCATTACAAGAGTTCAACAATAATCAATAAAATCATCCTTGAAGATAAATTGGGTATGGAATTCAAGAAAGACTACAGAATATTTATTATTTGTAAGTTTTGTGCTATACATCCCTTGTATTAATACAACTTAAACTTACAGACATAATTTATTTTTCAGAGAGCCGAAGGTTGAATATTTGTCAGCATTGCACTGGAGGAGCACCCTTGGAACTCTTGGAAAAATTGGAAATCCAGATAAGACATATTACTTGTTGGAGATTGATTCAAGATGATGGAGTAGAAGAATGTGCATTCAGCTCCTCTGCTGAAAACACCAAAATTGTAACTAGCTGTTGAGCAACCATTTACTGGAACCCACCAAAGAAAGATAAAGATACCTCCATCTTGTGACAAAGAAGAAGTCACAGTAAAATCAAAATCCCATACCCAACAGGTGGGCAACCCAAAAATTGGAGAACAATAATACCAAAGAAGTTCTCCCACTATTGTTAAGGTTCTAAGCCCCATATCAGCCTTCCCAGGCTGGGAAAGGAACTGGAAATCCCCAAGGGGTCTGATTTTGAAGGCCAGTGGGATTTGATTACAGACTTTCACAGGACTGGGGGAAACAGAGACTCCATTCTTGGAGGGCACAAACAAAACCTTTCATGCACTAACACCCAGGGGAAAGGAGCAGAGACCACATAAGAGATTGACTTAGATCTGTCTGCTAGTGTGTGTGTGTGTGTGTGTGTGTGTTGGGGGGGAGTTCTCCTGTGGAGGGGCTCACCACAGGGATAGAGGCACTGGCAGCAGCAAAGTCCTATTAGGTGCCCTTGGCATAAGCTCTCTCAAAGGTCACCATTATTTCTACCATAGAGCGCCAGTAGACCTCAGGCAGGACTGGATCACCTCAGGCCAAACAACTAAGAGGATCCCACCCGTCAGCAGATAACTGGATTAAAGTTTTACTGAGTACCTGCTCACAAGAAAAAGTTCCCAGTTTTTCCAATAGCCAGTCCCTCCCATCAGAAAGCTTACATAAGCCTCTTAGCCTCATCTACCAGAGGGCAGACAGAAGAAGGAAGAACTACAATCCCACAAGAGCTAGAACAAAAACTACATCACGGAAAGTTAATCAGAATGCAAAAGCAAAGGGTTATGTTCCAGATGAAGGGAGAAGATAAAACCCCAGAAAACCAACTAAATGAAGTGGAGATAGGCAACATTCCAGAAAAGGAATTCAGAATAATGATGGTGAGGATGATCCAGGATCTCGGAAGAAGAATGGAGAAGATGCAAGTAATGTTTACCAAAGACCTAGAACAACTAAAGTACAGACAAACAGAGATGAACAATACACTTGAAGGAATCAATTGCAGAATAACTGAGGCAAAACAACGGATAATTGACCTGGAAGACAGAATGGTGGAAATAACTGCTGTAAAACAGAATATAGAAAAAAGAATGAAAAGGAATGAAGACAGCTTAAGAGACCTGTGGGACAATGTTAAATGCACCAATATTCGCATTATAGGGGTCCCAGAAGGAGAAGAGAGAGAGATAGGACCTGAGAAAATATTTGAGGAGATAATAGCTGAAAACTTCCCTAACATGGGAAAGGAAATAGTCAGTCTGGAAGCACAGAGAGTCCCAGGCAGGATAAACCCAAGGAGGGACACACCAAGACACATAGTAATCAAACTGACGAAAACTAAAGACAAAGATAAAATACTAAAAGCAGCAAGGGAAAAACAACAAATAACATACATGGGAATTCCCATAAGGTTATCAGCCGACTTCTCATCAGAAACTCTACAAGCCAGAAGGGAATGGCATGATATATTTACAGTGATGATGGGGAAGAACCTACAACCAAGAATACTCTACCCAGCAAGACTCTCTTTCAGATTTGATGGAGAAATCAAAATCTTTCCAGACAAACAGAAGTTAAGAGAATTTAGCACCACCAAACCAGCTTTACAACAAATGCTAAAGGAATATCTCTAGGTAGGAAACACAAGAGAAGGAAAAAACCTACACAAAATAAATCCAAAACAATTAAGAAAAAGGATATCGATAATTACCTTAAATGTAAATGGATTAAATGCACCAACCAAAAGATATAGACTGGCTGAATGGATGAAAATATGTACATGCATGCACTTCCACATACCACATAACTCTACTTAACCCCCCCAATTGTATCTAATTATTTTATATTGTTAGATCAATCATGTTTCCATTATGGCTTGCAATTCAGTTCAGTTCAATCACTCAGTCGTGTCCGACTCTTTGTGACCCCATGCACTGCAGCACACCAGGCCTCCCTGTCCATCACCAACTCCCGAAGTCCACCCAAACCCATGTCCATTGAGTTGGTGATGCCATCCAACCATCTCATCCCCTGCCGACCCCTTCTCCTCCTGCCCTCAATCTTTCCCAGCATCAGGGTCTTTTCCAATGAGTCAGCTTTTCGCATCAGCTGGCCAAAGTATTGGAGTTTCAGCTTCAACATCAGTCCTTCCAATGAACACCCAGGACTGATCTCCTTTAGGATGGACTGGTTGGATCTCCTTGCAGTCCAAGGGACTCCCAAGAGTCTTCTCCAACACCACAGTTCAAAAGCATCAATTCTTCGGTGCTCAGCTTTCTTTATAGTCCAACTCTCACATCCATACATGACCACTGGAAAAACCATAGCCTTGACTAGATGGACCTTTGTGGGCAAAGTACTGTCTCTGCTTTTTAATATGCTGTCTAGGTTGGTCATAACTTTCCTTCCAAGGAGTAAGTGTCTTTTAATTTCATGGTTGCAATCACCATCTGCAATGATTTTGGAGCCCAGAAAAATAAAGTCAGCCACTGTTTCCCCATCTATTTGTCACAAAGTGATGGGACCAGATGCCGTGATCTTAGTTTTCTGAATGTGGAGCTTTAAGCCAACTTTTTCCCTCTCCTCTTTCACTTTCATCAAGAGGCTTTTTAGTTCCTCTACACTTTCTGCCATAAGGGTGGTGTCATCTGTGTATCTGAGGTTATTGATATTTCTCCTGGCAATCTTGATTCCAGCTTGTGCTTCCTCCAGCCCAGCATTTCTTGTGATGTACTGTGCATATAAGTTAAATAAGTAGGGTGACAATATACAGTCTTGACATACTCCTTTTCCTATTTGGAATCAGTCTGTTGTTCCATTTATAATTATCTCATTTTTTGTCTGCCTATTATTGTTTGTGAAATCTGATAAATTTTTACTATTGTAAAAATCTTTTACTATTGTGGTTATGTAACTATTATTCACTTAATAGCATGGTATCATGGTTAGTCAACAGAAAAGAATAGTATTCTATATGACTAAAACTACCATTTAATAGAAAAACTTATAATCACTTTTTAAAATCCAGATGCATATCAGAATTACCTTGGAATTAAAAAAAAATACAAATGCCCAGGTGTTGCTTTTTTTCTCCAAAGCTCCAGATGTGTTCCTAATGAGCAGCCATGTTTAAAAATAACTGGACTATATGATGATCTTTTACTATTATCTAGTTTGTTTCACTTCTTGTATTTCATATTCAGTGCTCCCAATTCATTTAGTTTATATTTTCCAATTTCTCCAACTCTTTTTTGTTGTTGTTCTTTCTCTAGCTTTTATCAAGAGTAGTAGAAAAGCTTTTGTATACATATATAAAAATAGTATGTATAATATAATATAAAATATGTACTTTAGAAAACTTATGAGTTTTTGCATAGCCAAAAAATCTGACATTTTGATTCCCCTTATGTGACTTAGTATGAACAGAATGCTAGATTTCTAACTTATATACATTCAAAACTTTGATATAGTTCCATGTATTTTGGCATCGAGTATTACCGCTAAAAGCCTAGAAAGCTTATTAGAGATTAAAAAAAAGAATGAGGCCTGAAACTTCTAATCTAATTCTGAAAATATGAAGTAATACTACATTGTAAAATAAAACAACAGGAAATTAACATGTGATACAGTATTGTTAACTTAAGGGGATTTTGTTCAAATTTCACAAAATTTTATGCTTGTGTCTGTTATTCATTTTCATACCTATTCAAGATTCCAAATTGTGTTTAGTTGCACTGAGCAGTTTCAGCTGCATACAACAAATTCTGGTAAATTCTCTTTTCATTTTTATTCTGTTACAAATATTTTCTAATTTTCCTTGTTATGGCTTCTTAGATATATCCATCATTGAAAAGTGGACATTTAATTTCCAAATACATGGGATTTTAAAAGTATCTTTGATATTAATTTCTTATTTGGATATTAATTTCTCATGTAACTGCTTTCTTCTCTGCAGTCATCCTCTGTGATTTTTAGTCTTCTAACTTTATTGAGGCTTTCAATGGTTAAGTGAAAGATCTCTCTTGGTAAATATCACATTGCACTTGAAAATATGTGTTAGTTTCAAATATCTTTTGATATTGACTTCTAACATAATTCCATATTGATAAGAGAACAGACTCTGTATGATTTCAATACCTTAAGCCCATGAAATTTTTCCACCTTGGGTTACATCCCTGGATATGTTCCAGTGTCTTCTAGTTTACAGTCTATGGGAACTTGAGTAGAATTTTTATCTTACTGTTTTGTGAAAATTGTATAAATCTTAATTATGTTGAATTGGTTCATGGTGCTTTTCAGGTCTCCTGCATCCTTTTACTTTTCTGTATATTCATTCTTTTAATTTTTTAGAGTTTGATATTGTAACCCCAGCTAAAAATATTAATATACTTAAAAAATAATTAATGTATAGTGGAACTATATGTAAATTTGTTCTGTATTTTCCAAGTCTCCTGTAAATGTGCTATCATACTTTCATAATTTAAAAAATAAAAGTGAAAAAGACATATTACCTGTCAAAGATTATACATAGCCAGATGAAGTATTTTTTGAATTCTTGTAAGATGTTACTACATCTTGTTTTAATTATGCATTTGTGTGTCTTTTCATTGGAAGAGTGTTACAGACCAAATGATCGTGTTGCCTCAAATTCACATGCTGAAGCCCTAACCCCAAATCTCATGATATTTGGTGATGGAGCCTTTGGGAGGTAATTAGGGTTAGATTAGGTCATGAGGGTAGAGCTTCATGATGGAATTAGTGGAATTATAAGGGAAAGAGAAAGACCTCTCTATATAAGCATAAGCACCAAGGAAAGGCCTTGTAAAGATTCAGCAAGAAGGTGGATATCTGCAGTTCAAAGACAGAGATCTCATCAGGAGCTGGTCTGGTTGATACTTTGATCTTGGACTTCATAGCCTCCAAGAAAATATCTGTTTCTGTAAGAAAATATATTTCTGCTCCTCAGGTTACCCACTCTGTAGTACTCTGGTATGGTAGCCCTGGAGCTCACTAATACAATTTATAAAATCATTTTTTATTTATTGAAAAATACTGGACAAGGTTGTTTTGAAACCCAGAATTTGTTTCTGCATTATTTCTGGGTCTCACATGTCAGCTTTTTATTTTTAATGACCTCTTTCATGTGTATTTTGTGATGTAAAATTTTAATTTTGTAAAAAAAAAGAAAGGGGAGATGGGGCTCTGATGGATACATACACATGGATACATGTATGTGTCCATATACATGGGTACATGTGTATGTATAGTTTACATACATGCATGTATATGTATGGCTGAGTCCCTTTGCTGTCTACCTGAAACTATCACACTGTTAACTGGCCCCAAATGCCCTATAATGTTGTAATTGAAGTAAAACATTGTTCTTGAAATTTTGAAAGTTTAAAGTTTCAGGTCATACATCTTTCATCTTTTACTTGCAGGCAGAGAAATTTTCTCAGTTTGACCCTGTTCATGATTCACAAAGGGAAATAGCTTGCCAAGTATAAACTCTGTGTGTGCTTTATAAAACATAATATAAATCCAAGTCCTTCCAATATTTAAACTTAGTTTACTCTAATGGCACTTCTGTTAGAGTCATGTCTATGCATTTTAGACAACACTTGTAAGACATTAGCTTAAAGTGTGTTTCGTGTGTGTTCAGCTTAAGTATAATGTTTGCTAATTTTTCACCATTAAAGACTTGGACTTAGGGAGGAAGGTCTCTGAATTCAGCAAGTCTATGCTGAAAAGCTGTCCCACATATTAGAAAATTACAAAGTTAGAAAGTTATAAAAATATACCAAAAGTTTCAATTGAAAGAAAAAAAGGAAGAGAGTGAGCTGGTCATAAGTAATGATCCAACATGGTACCATATTGGTGAGCCTCCACCCACTGATCTCTTAACTATTCTTGCCACTATTCCCTGGTCTCAAGAATACCTGCATAAGAAACAAAATGTCTTTCCCTAGTTTCTTGGGTTAGGTTGTTTATTATGTTAGAAGAACAAACTAGGTTCACAGTTATTGGAAAGAAGGTGATAACAAAGATCAGGGCAGAAATAAACAGAACAGAGACTAGAAAGATAGTAGAAAAACCAGTGAAAGTAAGAGTTGGTTTCTTGAAAAGAAAAGCAAAATTAATAAGCCTTTAGCTTGAATAACTAAGGAAAAAAGAGAGAAGATCCAAATAAATAAAATCAGACATAGAAGAACATTATGACAGATACCACAGAAATACAAAGGATCATAAGAAACTACTATGCAGAATTATGCACCAATGATTACATTATCAACACCTAGGAGAAGTGGATAAATTTCTAGAAACATACAACCTACCAAAATTGTATCAAAAAGAAACAGAAATCTGAAAGGAACGATAAGTAAGATAGTAAATTAGTAATCACAAATCTCGTATTAAAGAAATGTCTAGAAGTAGACGGCTTCAATGGTCATCCTTCCAAACATTTCAAGAAATAGTAATACCAATCCTTTACAAGCTCTTCCAAAAACTGAAGAGAAGGGAAGACTTCCAAATTTATTTTACAAGACCAGATTTACCCTACTGAGCCATACAAGGACATGACAATAAAAGAAAATTACAGGCCAATAACACTGATAAACATAGTTGTAAAAATCCACAATAGAAGTTTAGCAAAAAAGACCTCAATAGCACATAAAAAAGGTCATATGTCATAATCAAATGGAATTTATCCCTAGGATGTAAGGATAGTTCAACATATACAAATCAATAAATGTGATACACCATTTGACAAAGTAAGAGATAAAATCATATGATCATCCCAAAAACTGCAGAAAAATCATCTGACAAAACTCAATACCTTTTCAGGATAAAAATTTTCAACAAATTAGGTATAGAAAGAATAGATCTCAATATAATAAAGATTATATATGACAGCCCCCTAACTAAAATTATACTCAATGAAGAAATGCTGAGAGTTGTTTCTCTGAGATTAGGAGCAAGGCAGGGTGCCCATTCTTGCCACTTCCAGTTAACACATAACCAGAAGTTTTAGCCAGAGCAATTCAAGGAAATGAATAAAAAGCATACAAATCAGAAAAGAAGAAGTAAAACTGTCTCTCTTTGTAGAATACACAATCTTGTATGTAGAAAACCCTAGATTCTACCAAAAAACAAAACAAAACCCCCAAAAACCTGTCAGAACTGATCAACAAATTTAGTAAAGTTGAAGAACATAAAATCAATATCAGTTGTGTTTCTAATAAAAACTGCAAATGGAAA
This sequence comes from Muntiacus reevesi, assembly GCF_963930625.1. Lineage (NCBI taxonomy): Eukaryota > Metazoa > Chordata > Mammalia > Artiodactyla > Cervidae > Muntiacus > Muntiacus reevesi. The sequence goes on from NC_089257.1 coordinate 54,430,226, forward strand.
GTAACCTTTAAAAATTATATAAAATAAAAAATTAAAAAAGGAAATGCCAAACCAATCAGTTGTGTTTCTATATATTAAAAGTGGACTAAGCCAAAAGTTAAGAAAACAGTCCCATTTACAATTGCATCAAACAGAATAAAATACATAGGAATAAACTTAGCCAAGTCAGTGAAAGATATATACAACAAAACTGTAAAACATTGATGAATGAAATTGAAGAAGAAGCAAATAAGTGGACAAATACCTTATGTTCATGGGTTGGAAGAATGATTATTGTTAAAATGTCCATATACCCAAAGTGAACTACCAATTCAATGTGATCCCTATCAAAATTCTAATGTCACTTTTCACAGAAATAGAAAAACAATCATGAAAATATATGGACACAAAAAACACCCCAAATAGCTAAAGCAATCTTTAGCAAGACATGCAAAGCTGGAGGCAACACACTTCCTGAATTTGAACTATATTACAAAACTGGAGTAATCGAAAGAGTATGATACTGGTATAAAAAGAGACATACAATCAGTGGAGCTGAGTAGAGAATCCAGAAATAAACCTATGTGCACACAATCAACTAATTTTTGACAAAAGTGCCAAGAAAACAATGGGGAAAAAAAGAGTCTCTTCAATAATACTGGTGCAAAAACTGGATACACACTTGTGAAAGTACAAAATTGAGCCTTTATCATACACAATATATGAAAATCAACTCAAAATAAAGACTTAAACTCAGAACCTGAAACCATAAAACCACTATAAGAATATATGGAGGAAAATTCCTTGACTTTGGTCTTGGCAATGATTTCATCAATAAGATACCAAAAACATGATCAACAAGAGCAAAAATAAGCAAGTGGGACTACATCATACTAGACTTCTCTGGTGGCACAGATAGTAAAGAATCTGCCGGAAATGACGGAGACCTGAGTTTGATATCTGGGTCAGGAAGATCCCCTGGAGAAGGGAATGGAAAATTACTCCAATATTCTTGCCTAGAGAATTCCATGGACTAAAGGATCCTGGTAGGCTACAGTCCATGGGGTCACAAAGAGTTGGACATGACTGAGCAACTAACAATTTCACAAGAAATCAAACTAAAAAGTTTTTGCACAATAAAAGGAACTATTAACAAAATGAAATTGCTATTTATAGAATGGGAAAAAATGTTTGCAAACCATACCTCTAATAAGCAATTAATATCTAAAGCATGTGCAGGACACCTACACCTTAATAGCAAAAAAACAAACAACCCAAATTAAAAACTTGAGCGAGGGACCTGAATAAACATTTTGCTAAAGAAGATATACAAATGGCCAATAGGTACGTGAAAAGATACTTAATGTCACTAATCATTCAGTTCAGTTCAGTCCAGTCGCTCAGTCGTGTCCAACTCTTTGCGATCCCATGAATCGCAGCACACCAGGCCTCCCTGTCCATCACCAACTCCTGGAGTTTACTCAAACTCATGTCCATGGAGTCGGTGATGCCATTCAGCCATCTCATCCTCTGTTGTCCCCTTCTCCTCCTGCCCCTAATCCCTCCCAGCATCAGGGTCTTTTCCATTGAGTCAACTGTTGCATGAGGTGGTTGGTGCAAATGAAAAACATAATGAGATACACTTTACACCTGTTAGGACAACTAATATCAAAAAACAAAGAGATAATGAATATTGGTAAGGATGAGGTGCAAAAAGAACCCTTGTACACTATTGATGGAAATGTAAATTGATACAGCCAATATGGAAAACATTATAGAGATTTCTCAAAAAATTAAAAATAGAACGACCATGTTCATCAGAAATCTCACTTCTGGGAATATATCCAAAGGAAATAAAATTGTTATCTTAAAGAAATATCTGCATGGCCATGTTCATTGCAAAATTATTCATAATAGTCAAGATATGGAAACAACCTAAACATCTGTCAAGTGGATGAATGAATAAAGAAAATAGGATACACACACTTACACAATGGAATATTGTTTAGTCTTAAAACATAAGGAAATCCTGCCACTTCCAAAACATGAGTGAATCTTGAGGACACTATCAGTCAGTTCAGTCGCTCAGTTGTGTCCAACTTTCTGCGACCCCATGAATCGCAGCACGCCCGGCCTCCCTGTCCATCACCAACTCCCAGAGTTTACTCAAACTCATATCCATCGAGTTGGTGATGCCATCCAACCGTCTCATCCTCTGTTGTCCCCTTCTCCTCCTGCCCCCAATCCCTCCCAGCATCAGGGTCTTTTCCAATGAGTCAACTCTTCACATGAGGTGGCCAAAGTATTGGAGTTTCAGCCTCAGCATCAGTCCTTCCAATGAACACCCAGGACTGATCTCCTTTAGGATGGACTGGTTGGATCTCCTTGCAGTCCAAGGACTCCCAAGAGTCTTCTCCAACACCACAGTTCAAAAGCATCAATTTTTCGGCGCTCAGCTTTCTTCACAGTCCAACTCTCACATCCATACATGACCACTGGAAAAACCATAGCCTTAACTAGATGGACCTTTGTTGAGGACACTATAAACCTGAGTTAAATAAGCAAGACAGAAAAACAAATATTACCTGATTTCACATATATGAGCAATCTTAAAAAAAAAAAGGCTGGAATGGAATGTTAGTAACAGAGAGAGAATGATTTTGGGAAAATGGGACATGAGGGGAAGGGAAAGCTAATATTTTTTTCAAAAAAGAAAAAAACAAAGAAAGTGGTATGGTGGTGCCAGGTGCTGGCTGGAGAAGTCATGGGGAGTCATTATTTAGTTGGAACAGAGACTTAGTTTTGCAAGATGAGAGTTCTGGAGTTGGAAGGTAGTGATGGCTGTACAATATGGATGTATTTAATACTATCGAACTGTACACCCAAAATGGTTAAGATTGTATATTGATATATTTTGTCATAATAAAAATTTGAGGGAAAAAAAGAAAATTTCTTGCTTAAACTTATTCATAATCCTGATACTGAGAGCTACCAAACTGTAGCCACTTTAGAATAGCAGATTAGAAGAAGGTTGTTGTTGTTTAGTTGTTAAGTTGTGTCTGACTGTTTTGTGACCCCATGAATTGGACCCTGCCAGTCTCCTCTGTCCATGGGATTTCCTAGGCAAAAATACTGGGGTGGGTTGTCATTCCTTTCTCCAGGGATCAAACCTGTGTCTCCTGCATTGACAGGAGGATTCTTTACCATAGAGCCATCAGGGAAGCCCTAGAAGAAGGTAGGTTTGGCTAGAACATGATCTCCAATTTCTTCCCAAGGCATTCCCTTTCCCTAAAGTGAAGAATAAACTAGCAGATATCCTACAGTGTTGGATTATGACCCACTTCTGGGACTGTGTTGACTCATGGCAGCTCGCATTCTAGCTTCACTGAATACCCCTAGCTGCCAGGTCACCCTAGCAGAATACTAGGTCTTTCTGTACCCTGTTTCCTGCTTCTGTCTCCACTCCTCTTGAACTCTTTCTGCAGCATGGTCATTGTATCCCAGTGCTAGAATGGGATATCAAACTGTTGTATCTTTACAAAGATGTCATGTCTCTTTGAGATAACTTAAAAAACAATGCAACTTCAAGAGGTTTTTTTTTTTTATTATACACACAGAGAGAATCTAAAGTTCACTTAGAAGTGGTAGAGAACTGAAAGGAACTCTGGGATATAGGTCACTTCTAACAACTGATTATATTAAAAGTCAATAATTGCTAAAACACCGTGGGTATTCTTGCCTGGAGAATCCCTTGGACAGAGGAGCTTGGTGGGCTATAGTCAACAGGATGGCAGAGTCGGACACAACTGAAGTGACTGATCACGCACTCATGATATGGATAAAATTGTATATATGAGGAACAGAGTGAAAAGGCAAGAAGTAGACACAATTGTTTAGATAGACAGAAAAATAGATATATATATAGAGATAGATACATAGATAGGTGACAGGTAGAGTTAATTAGCACCAAGAGGTTGCTTTGGAACAAGCTTGCTGTACATTCAACACAACAGGCACCTATTCAGTCAATCAGTTCAGTCCGACTCTTTGTATCCCCATGGGCTGCAGCATGCAAGGCTTCCCTGTCCATCGTCAACTCTCAGAGCTTGCTCAAACTCATAGCATTGAGTCAGTGATGCCATCCAACCATCTCATCTTCTGTTGTCCCCTTCTCCTCCTTGCCTTCATTCTTGCCCAGCATCTGACTGGGCACTCTTTTCCAATGAGTCAGTTCTTTGCATCAGGTGGCCAAAATATTGGACTTTCAGCTTCAGCATCAGCCCTTCCAATGAATGTTCAGGACTGATTTCCTTTAGGATTGACTGGTTTGATCTCTTGCAGTCCAAGGGACTCTCAAGAATCTTCTCCAACACCACAGTTCAAAAGCATCAATTTTTCGGCACTCAGCTTTCTTTATGGTCCAACTCTCACATCCATACATGACTACTGGAAAAACCACAGCTTTGACTAGATCGACCTTTGTTGGCAAACAAGGTTTTTTAATGTGCTGTCTAGGTTGGTCATAGAGTTTCTTCCAGGGAGAAAGTGTCTTTTAATTTTTGGACCACAAAAATATTTTAATTTTAAAATAAGGAAAAAAATTAAATAAGAATAAGTTATAAATAGTAATGAACATACAATAATGAATTCAGTATGGAGTATATTTATCTTTATAAGAGGTAGTTGTAACTCTAAGTTTTAATTTTTTTATGAAAGAAGGAGCCCCAAAGTGAAAGTGCCTGGGGTACATGAAAAGCACAATGTAGTCTTGGCTAGGAAAGCTTTAGCCTTTCTCTATTCATAATCTCCATCAAGGCCACCACCATGATAAAGCTACCAAATAACATGCAGGATTAGTAAAAAAAATTGTGCTTCTGATAGAAATGCAGCTTCAAGAGGATTGCTCCCTAAATCCCTCACGTATGGAATATAGCTGTCACTGGATTACCAGTTTAGGAAAACATCAAGTTATATACAAAATGTATATTTAAGTATTACAAGTTTATTAAGCAACTTAATTGTCATAAATTGCAGAAATAGAATTGAGAGTTTCATGTGTTTATTTAAATGATAGAATTTTGAATCTTTGAAAGAATTCAAAAGGAAAAGATCAATAAATAGAAAACTTCTGTACAAGAACCAACTAATCATGGTGAAAATGAAAGCAGCAGGAAAGTATTTGTCTTAGAGAAATTAAAAAATTAAAACATTAGAGAAATGAATTACTATGTATAAAACAAAAACCTTACACTAATGTATATAAATGTCACAAATGTCTGGTTAATGGCAAATGACATAAACAGAACCAAATACTGATAGTAAGCAAATGGGAAAATGCTCAGGCTTCAACAAAATTAAAATTAATGACTATGTTTTTATATCAATTAATATGGCAAAGAAGAGGTAATAATATTAGTACCATTGTTTATAGTGAAATTGATGAATATCTTTGACAGTGGATATAAAGCAGGAATGTGGCAGTATGTATTAAGAGTCATAAAAATATTGACACTCTTCGACTCAGTAATTTGATTCATTGTAATTTAAACTGAGGAGATAACTTTTTTAAAAAGGACAAATTCCTATGTACGAAGCTGTTCATCACAGCACTTAAAATAGCAGAAATTGAGAACAATTAAATGTTGGAATATTCTGCATCTCTCACAATAATAATTATGAAGAATGTGAGATATAGCAAGGAGTATTTCAAAACACTGTTTCATAAAATAAAATACCCAATTATGTAGATGCTTTGGTTTTAACTATGTAGAATATACCAGAATATAGTCATGGACCATAAGAGAGGAGACAACATAGATGGCATTTGCTGCTTCTGCTTCTCTTCAAAAAATGAAATTGGTAACATTTCTTTTTAGCATCTATATATCCCTCTAACTTCATTGCCACCTCTTTTCCATAGCTCCTCCTTACCCATTTACTCAGGATCCTTGCCGTTTCAGGATACCCATGTCACTTAGAAAAAAAGGCAACAGATAAATTTATTCATTAATTATGGAGGCTTTTTTTTTGGTATTTAGCATTAGGATGCAATCGTAATTAAGACCGCTCCCCTCTGCCCGGTGAGCTCACAGCTGATACTCGGGTGGGTGAGGAGGTATTTGCACTGCACTACCGGATGCACAAAGTGGTCATGGAAAAAGGAAACGAAGTGAGAACCAGAATCCTTAGGACTGAAATATGTTGTCTCAGAATTTTACATTTAAAGGGAGCTTAGGGAATTTACTTTAGCTATCCCACTTTCCTCCACATTACATATTTCCCTTTTTGGTCTCCTTCCTGAGAGACATACATGTGTTCAAGTTTCTCCTCCGTGACAAAAATTAAGTTTTGACTCCACACTCCTTTCCTATCATCTGTTCTATAACTCTCCTTCCTTTTTCTTCACAACTCAATACCTCTTGTTTCTAACTCCATCATGACTAGTCACTGCTTTGCCCATGGCCATTAACAGTTGTGACAAAACTGTAAGAAAAGATAGCTTACACGGGAAAATGTAGGGCTCATTCAATCAGGTGGAGGAGAGAGAAACTGCACAGGGAAGTGTGGACTCAGTGTGTCCTGGCCCAGAAAGCAAGCCATTGTTTCTAGAGCATGGTGAGCACTGCGGGGAATGGCAGGAGTTGAAGCTGGAGATGTAGGCAAGAGTCCTGCGATGGGAATCCGGTCTGCAGATCTGAGTAGAGTTTGCCCTTTGAATGCAAATGAGATGGCATGGGAAGCCATGGAGTGCAGAAATATCTCTGCTTTTTCTTTTCTCCCCTCTATACTGTTTGCACAGAATCTTCATGAACCCTGATATTCATGGCAATAATAGAAAATGAGTAGGTTAGGTGACAGTACTCATTTGATAGGTGAGAAAGCAGGTACTTCACCAAGACCAGGTGACAAATAAGTAAAAAAATAAAAAGGAACTGGAAAAATTAACTGGCCTGGGAATTCAATAGATAAAAGAGATAAAAAGCCCTTTCTTTGTCACTAACGAAGGTAGGTGACCTTTCCCTCTTGGCCTGCTGCTTCACCTGAAAACCTTGTTCGGGAGAGGTCCTTTGGGTTCTCCATGATGAAATGATATGATCTCTCCATTTCCTTCCACAGCCTCCTCACCTGGGGAGCTTCCTAAACCTGATGCCCAGGACACAAACCAGATCAATTTAAGCAAAATATGGAGAAAAGGATGGAATTTCGGTATCAGCAGTTTGCAAAAGTCCCATGAGATTCATTCAATGAGTACCCAAAGTTGAGAATCATGCATGAAGGAAGAACACCCAATCTGTCTTATTCTGCCAGCTACCGCCTAACTCCCATCTTCCATCACCTATTCTCAAGTGCCTCTTCCCTGTCCTAGGGCTGCTGCTGAAGGTCAGGGGACACTCCTTAACTATTTTCCACAATATTTACTGTCCATGTTTTTTTGACAGCCTTAATGTATCCTGCAGATTAAACAATCCCAGTCATTTTCAGTTGTCCTGAGGTTAGCCTGTCACACAATGGCAGAAGCTGCCCTTGTTCCTGGTTCTAAAACTGAATGATTTTCTGTCAATACCACTTTTTTTAGCAAGAGCCCAGGCTCCTTAGAAAAATGGAGATGAGCAAGGGCTGCCTCTAATGGGATAAAGAACCAGAAATGAGCTGTCCAAATGGAGTGGGTGTCAAAGCAGCTGCTGTATTGAGTGAGAAACACTGAAAGCTTCAAGTCCTTCTTGTTAACTAGATACTCCAGGTGAGAACGGCAGCAAAGAGCCCTGCAGAACCCAGGCTTCAGGATCCATCCATTTCCTATTAGGACGGGCCGAGAGGAGGTGATGGGCGTTCCTCTCCCTGCTCACTTTATACATCCTTCTCCTTTTCCCCCTTTTCCCCCTCCTCCTTCGCACACTCACCCTTGCTCTTCCCTAGTATCTGAAAAGATTCCTTAGAGACTTATTCCTCCTCAGTTTAAGAGACAGTTTCTGTTCCAATCCCTCGCTCTGGGCTCTGGCGTCCTCCACTAGTGTGTGGGAGGAGCTGAGATTAAGATGTCTGATACCTCCTGGCCCGGCTTCGGTTCTCGGGAACCGGGACTGTGAGGAGTCACAGATCAGGAAACATGTTTCATGTCCATAATCTTTCCGTCAAGAGGGATACTACTTAGGATTATCTTTTTTATTTGTACATTATAATTCCTCATTCAATAAATATTTATTTTCAACACAAACGAGGTGAATCCCATGTTTCTTCTACAAACTGTTTACAGCCCGGCAGCAGAGGTAAATATGTGCGCATGGCAGGACACTCACTGGAGGTGCAGCTCAGATGCCACAGAGACCGCACTGACAAGATCCCCTTGTCATTGTGCTCAGGTTCAAGTTGCTTGGTCACTGAAGACCACATCACTTGCAAGAAGGAGATTTCTGGGAGGAAAGAGAATTGGATGGTGTCCATTCTCCTGGTTGATATCCAAACACATTATGTTCAGCTCTCCCAGTCAAGGCCAGAAAGCAGGAAAAAGTACAATGGGCCCCAAAGACTTGGCCAAGAAGAAGAAATGTTTATTCTGGGAATTGTGTACTGTTGAAAGCGGGAAAATCCCAAACTAGTAGCATAGGCGCAGAGAAGGAGAAATGAAGAAATGTGGTGAGAATAATTCAGAGCTGTTACAGGAGCACCTTAAGACTGAATTTCAGAGCAGAAGTCTCCCTTGCACTTGGGAATGAGAAATGTTTATTCTGGGAATTGTGTACTGTTGAAAGCGGGAAAATCCCAAACTAGTAGCATAGGCGCAGAGAAGGAGAAATGAAGAAATGTGGTGAGAATAATTCAGAGCTGTTACAGGAGCACCTTAAGACTGAATTTCAGAGCAGAAGTCTCCCTTGCACTTGGGAACAAGACATCAGTGGCTCCCCAGTGCCTGGAACTGTGAGTTATTAACCAAGGCAGCCCTACTTCCCAAGAGGAAGGAGCATGCAGCCCTCCTAGCAAACATTTTTCCTGCCCAGTCCTCAGGTTGAGAAAAACAGCCATGGTGACTCACTTTTAAGTCATGTTTCCTAATGAGAATGCATCAGAATCATTAATTATGTTGTCACAGAAACAGAGTGAGAACCACAAATTAAAAGAGAAAGTCCACTTAGCAAGGCATCCAGAGGCCCTCACAATTAATTTCAACCTACCTTTTAGCCTTTTCTGCAGTCTCTGACCAATTTTCTCCCTAACATCCATTCTGTTTAGGAGCTCTGTGCTTTGGGTGAAAATGATTCCCCCTCCCCCACTGTAAGGATGGGCTGATGATTTTAATTATTACAAATTCTTACAGATTTTCCCATCAAGAGGTGGGGACTTGCTTTGACCAATATAATGTGACAGAGGTTATGTTGCACAGGCCTCAAGTTTGGATGTCGAGGGTCCTTGAGCCTCTGTTCACATCTTCGGGAGGTGCTCTTTGCATGAGAACATGTCCAAGCTGGCTGGGTGGAGAGGACACACAGAAGAGAACCGAGGCGGCCTAGACAACTGGCAGATATGGGACCAAAACCTTCCAGGACTGTCTGGCCCTGAGCTGACTTGCCAAATGACCCTAAATGCGTGAGTGAGCCTGGCCAATACCACATGGAAGAGAGTGAGCCATCCCACCCGAGTCCTGCCCAAATACCTTACCCACAGGCTCATGAACTAATAAATTGTGGTGGTTTGGAGACATTAAATTTTGGAGTATTTTGTTATATAGTAGCAAAGACTAATGGAAAGAGTAGGTTAAACTAATCAGGGTGAATCCTGGCCTGTCAGAACACAAGTGATCAGTGCAGGCTCAGGTGTGGTCCAGTATATGAGAACCTCAAGGCCTTGATTGGGGATTCCCGATCAAAATTGTTTCTCCTAGGAGACTACTGAGAGTCCTTTGAGTCCATGGAAATCAAACCAGTCAATCCTGAAGGAAATCAACCCTGAATATTCATTAGAAGGACCATTGTTGAAGCTGAAACTCCAATACTTTGGCCATCTGATGTGAAGAGCTGACTCATTGGAAAAGATCCTAATGATGGAAAATATTGAAAGCAAAAGGAGAAGGGAGTGGCAGAGGATGAGGTGGTTAGATAGCACCACCAACTCAATGGACATGAATTTGAGCAAACTCCAGGAGATTGTGGAGGACAGAGGAGCCTGGTGTGTTGCAGTCCATCGGGTCACAAAGAATTGAACACAACTTAGCGACTTAACAACAACAACTCTGCATAGTGTGACATAAGGTGAAACTGTAACTTTGAAGTCATTTGCCACCATAAACAGAAGCAGGCTGAGAATGGAACCCTTGCATGATAGCCTGCCAGAAAGTACAGAAAAATAGCTTGATCAAAATCTCTGTCAAATGGCACTGGAGTCTCACATCTTCTCTAGACCTTAAATTAATAGAATATATAATAAACATTTATATTAAATTTATATGGCTTAATTTATAGGAGCCATAAATTCTTTGGTTATTTATGACATCTGACCTGAGATTTGGTTATTTGTAACTGAAAGTGTCCAAATTTCAGCATACCCTGAAAGTGCTATACCTGTGGTTTCATGTTCATTTCACCAATGAAATCCTGCTTTCCAAACAACACCTTAAACTGAAACATAAAATGAAAGAAAAACATGTTTAAAGTAGTCATGGGCAGCCCAGGATCCTGAGACCAATATCTTAACTCCTATATTCAATCCCTAGGAGTGCTGTATGCAAGTACCACCAACTAGGTGACTTACAACAACAGGAGTTTATTGTCCCCTAGATCTGGAGGCTTGAAATTAAACATCAATGTGTCAGCGGCGTCCTGCTCCCTCTGAAACCTGTAAGGGGACTCCTCCTTTACCTCCTCCTGTCTTCTGACTTCCAAGGCAAGAAGGAGCTCTGAATATTATAGACTATGGAGAAACTACCTAGATTCACATATTATATTTTATTTTTACATAAAAAGCTGATATCTATAGAGCAGAGTACTTGTCCAAAGGTTCACAACTTACTGACTGACAGAACTGCAAGTGGCATATACCTCAGTGGTAGAAAGGCCAGACATTCCCATTTGTTCAGTATGGTTGCTCTTGCCACCTGTAACCAGTATGTAATGATTAACAGCTCTCCCTTATTCTGTAAGTGGTCCTGATTTGAACAATAAATTATATGGTCACTCTACTCACTGACTTTCAAAAAAGTTACTTTGGAAGTTGTCAGTGAAGATGATTTCAGTTGCAAGTAAGTGAAAACCAACTCAAACTGGATTAAATAATGAAAGAGATTTACACCAGAAGCTTGGTTTATGTTGATCTGTCTGCTGCACATAGCACTTTCTCCAAAAGCTGACTTCACTTCAGTGGGGCAAAGAATATAGCACCAACCCACTTCGTCATACATATCATTGTACTAGATGATTTCTCATCCCAATCCCAGGGGGGAAAAAAGAAAAAAAATGGATATCTTAACTATTTGTCCTCCAACAAACAATAGCAAAGAGGCAGATTTCTCAGAAGCTCTCAGCAAAGGAATCCTTTGCTTGTCTAATTTGCCAGCATTCACACCTTGTCACCAAAAATCTGTGGCCAGAAAGTAGTCTCACTGGTCTGAATCAGATGTCCTTCCCCAAGGGCCAAGGATGAAATGAACTTCAGCCAAAGTGCTTGGGATGGCCAAGGTTGGCACAAATACCCAACAAAATTCAAGGTAACCCAAAGAAAGGGAAATGGATGTCTGGGAGTCACTCCCTTTTCCATTCACTAAAGAGATTGTTGTCTTCAAAAGATAAGTGAGGTTTTGGCCTTTAAACAATGAATGCACCAAAACACAACCTAGAGAGTAGTGATCCAGTCGTTGCCAGGAGTCCCCATAAGGTAGGTTTCAGAGAGGACAGTGGAGCTGAGGTTCATTTTCTCTATACCCACCCTCTGGTCTTGGAAAGGGATTGGGTCAGAGCATCAGATACACTTGGGTTTGAATCCCAGCTCTGCTACTGCAGTTTAAACTCTTGAAGGTCTCTGATTCCCTCTTGGAAGATGGGGACAATAATGTCTACTTCATATTGTTTTGAGAGAATTAAAGAACATTAAGAATTTAAATTATCTAGCAGGGTACATAGGTAATCAGTTTTCTTTCTTCTTACTTTAATAACTTGTTTAGAGAGAACAGAATCAGAGCAAAAGAGCCATAACAGCCTGAGTCATTGATCTTTACCAAAGAGAAGATCCTATTATCTTGGTTTATGAGACAAAGCTTGCACCTACATCCCCCTGGTCCTTGCTGCAAACATTCTGACTAATTCAGTTTGGCTCTCCTTTTTCTGGACTTGGTTGCCTGCCATCTCTGTGTGATTCTGTCATTAGTGGTTAATTAATGATGTCACAGTCTTATTTCAGATCAGTTCCTTTTAGGGTTCACATTTTGGTCTACAGATGTCTAATCTTAAACATTTTATGTGAGGTTATGCATTTTAACATATGGCAAACCTAGACAGTGTATTAAAAAGAGGAGATACCACTTTGCCGACAAAGGTTCACACAGTCAAAGTTTTTCAGTAGTCATGTGCAGATGTGAGAGGCTGCCAGTGTTTGACACAAGTGATCAATAAATACACTGTGTACATTTGATGTTAAAATTCATAGGAAAGACTTCTGAAAACGACTGCTAGAAATGAAATTGCTAAAATCTCTAAGCATTACAGAAGCTTCTTAGACTTGTCCACCAGATTGATAGAGATGAAAAAATGGGAAGGGTTCTTGGCTAGAGTAGTCCTATTTAGATGACACTTTGAGACTACAGCCTCTGTGTGCACTATATTCAGTGCTACTACATGTATGTATAGTGGACAAACTTAAATCCTTATTTGAAACATCTAGCTTTTCTAGATGTGCAAAAGTATACAACTTATTTTGAAAGTAGAGAGTTAAACACCTTTTAAGTTTTTTTTTTTTCCTGTTAATTCATAGGAATGGTTGTATTTGGGGCATGGAGAAACTACCTAGATTCACATATTATATTTTATTTTTACATAAAAAGCTGATATCTATAGAGCAGAGTACTTGTCCAAAGGTTCACAACTTACTGACTGACAGAACTGCAAGTGGCATATACCTCAGTGGTAGAAAGGCCAGACATTCCCATTTGTCTTAGAGAGTAAGCTGACTATTCACTGGGTGGTGGGGGCTAGGGGAGGGGACAGGGAAGGAAGTACAGAGAGACGAGCTCCCTGCCCATCAGTCTTTAGACAAGTTCAGATTGTCTAGCCATTGTTCTGTTTGTGCATTTTAGTTAATACTGCTGTGAATTAAAGAATAAGCAAGTCCTAATGCCCAAAGTGGGCTTCCCTGGTAGCCCAGCTGGTAAAGAATCCACCTGTAATGCAGGAGACTCTGGTTCAGTTCCTGGGTCCAGAAGTTCCCCTGGAGAAGGGATAGGTTACTCACTCCAGTATTCTTGGGCTTCCCTGATGGCTCAGGTGGTAAAGAATCCACCTGTAATGGGGGAGACCTGGGTTCGATCCCTGGGTTGGGAAGATCCCTTGGAGAAGGGCATGGCAACCCACTCCAGTATTCTTGCCTAGAGAATCCCATGGGCAGAGAAGCCTGGTGGGTTACAGTCCATGGGGTTGCAAAGAGTCAGACAGGACTAAGCGACTAAACATAGCATAGCATAGCATAGCATAGCATAATGCCCAAAGTATATTAAAAGTAGAGGTAGTAAAATAACCCCTTAAAGGCCCTTTTGTTGGTTTTTAGGAAGGGCTGTGTTTTCTGGGAGTGTCTATGTTAGTCCATCTCTTGGAGTTGAGGTAGTCTGGTACTTAGTCACTGAAATGCTAGAGGAGAAATAAGAGGAAGGGAGAGGGGAAGGGCTGTTAGTAATATTTCCATTACCTGGAAAATGGTTTTAGATTATAACCATAGGTCTATATGTGCATTTTCATAAAATACCTATGTTTATTGTGGACAAGTTTCATTATTTTGCAATATCTAGCCTTTTTATATGCCTCTGCTTTTTAAGACATTGTATTGTTTCTTCTCCATGCTTCTCCCAACTCAATTTCATGGTTCTATAAGATAATACACTGTGATTAAATGTCATATTAAGGTAAGGTGTTAGTAGATAAAAGGAAACACAGAAATTTTGCTAGTAGGTAAGCGAAATTGCAGGAAGCTGCAAGATGACCTCAACCAGTGAGAAGAAGGGAAAAAAAGATATGTTGTGAAGACTCTGACATTTCAGAGTTAGTTCCCCAAACTGGCTCTGCATCAGAATCATCTGGAAAATGTAGAAACTAATCAGTACTCACATCTGCCTCCTGGAGATTCAGACTCATGTGACACAGATTGGGACTTCTGAATAGGAATACTTGTCTTAATCAATAATCAGATGATGCTGATATAATCATTCTCTAGACTGCTTGGAAATTTTTTAGATCAAAATTTAGAGATTTTTTTTTTTAATTTCAATTTTTAGCTTTCAATTTTTGAAAAACATTTTGACGTCCCTTTACTCATCAGATTTTTCCGTTGGCTTTCTTTTCCTGTGGGGGGATACATACTAGGTGATGTCTGCTCTTTAGTAGAAGCCAAGATTCTGATACATTCTTTTGCAGTTATCATAATAGGTTATTGTAATATCCTTTGAGTTGAATCAGAAGTTTTCCATTTCCATGTTTTCATTAGAACTTACAAAAAGAGAACAAACTCCTAGAGTAAATGCTTATGAGGCACTTGAAAAATTTTAATATTTGCATTTCCTTTAAATGTCAACATGAATTGCCACTGAACAGGACTAGCAGTATTTAGTTGATCTTTCCTTTTTAGTACAGAAATGACTGATTTTAAATCAATTTTCTTTCAGTGTTTGCTACAACTTTGACAACTGGATAAATACTATTATGACTTACCAGATGGATGACTTCTCCTAAGACAGATTCCTTACTCTTTGGCATTTTTCAGAACCTCCTAGAAGTATCTAGAAGGCTTTTAACTCACCTCTTCCCCATTCCTATAGTGCACTAAGCAGAGCTCCCCAAAATTGTGTTGACAATTTTCATACTGGCCTTCTTATATTCTTTATCTCTAGTAGAAATTAATTCATTCATTCAAAGGTGTTTTTGAGTCTTGTACATTCAATGTACTGGATACAGGGATAAAATAGGCAGATACCATTCCTGCTTTAATGGTGCTTAGTCTGATGTAAAAGAAACAGATAATTATGCAATTTGGGTTATAGTTGTATCAAACAGAAGTAGGAATAAACTTTCTCAACAACCTCCCCTCTCTATCTTCCCAAAGAGAAAGCAGAAAGGGTTTCCTAGTAGTATTTTGGGCAATGAAAATTCTTGAACTCCTGAGAGAAAGGTAAAAGGAAAAAGTTGTCCCAAACTGACCATAAGACAGAGTAGAAAAGAAGAAACCAACCCTTCTCTAAAACTGTGATTTCTACTTAGCCCTTGGTATCCTCTATGAGTTCATTCTTCACATTCTCGTTTTAACTGAAGGTTTGCTGTGGCTGGCACTTACTGGTACTGAAGTTAGGCATTGATTGCTTAAGTGTGTGTGACTCCTGCTCACTGCTTAAGGTGTTCAGAGGACAACTGACCCCGGGCTGAGGGGTTTCCAAAAGATGTATTAGATCCTTTTGGTTTTTGATGCCAAAAAGTGACTTTGAATTATGTAAATCAATACAAAATCTGACATCTGAAAGTTAGCTGATATCACACCAGCTATAAGGGTATATGCCAAGTAATAGGAACACAATTGCTACTCATGTCCTCAGGGCCCTATTATCCTCATAAGATTATAGCCTGGATCACTGAGCCCTTCTCACACCACATACTTCGTCTTTACCATGACAGTGGCTCCTGAGAGAAACTACAAAACACCCACTTGTCATGTGTCCCCTGCCTGATGACCTCCATTAAACGAGGTAAGACTGAGAAGAAGAGACCAAGAAAATAGCCTCTGGAAAACTGAAATAGGCATCACAACAATTCATTACTGCTATCCTAACCATTACTGAGTTCTCATTCAATGTCTATAGGCTCTTCACTCACTCCCAGCTCTAACTTGCTTGGCTGTTGTTACAAAAGACCAGGAGGAGGATTCTGGGAAGGTGGCAGAGTAGGAAGTACCAGGTCTCTGTCTCCCCACAGTGCCAACAACTGTGCTGGTAAACCTGTCTAATGTAATTACTTTGGAACTCTGGAGTCTGTTGAAGGCTTGCAACTTCAAAGGGAAGACTTGGACTGAAAACTGAAATTTATGTTAGCCAATACCATTTCTTAGCTTGATCATAGCTACCAATCTCCTATCCCCAAGTTATGTGGCAATTAGCTGTGAGTGTGTTCCTGGAGTAGGCTGCAAACAGAGAGGACCAAAAAGACCCTGTTCTATAAATATTAGGGATCTGTGCTCTGATTGGGGATAACTGGTTTTATCACAGTTATTGAACCTGTGTCCCCTCCATTGGAAGTGCGAAATCTTAACCACTGGGCTGTCAGGGAAGTCCTGGGCATTTCTAAGATAGTTGCTTTAAATATATATATATATATAAGCATTGAGATATATATATATCTCAGGCATTATATATATATATATATATAATATAAATCAAGCATATATATATATATCATGCATTTTTATATATATATATACCCACATATATTGAGTACACATATATTTAGTATATATGTATATATACATACATATATTTAGTATATCTATCATCAGGTCTTTTCAAGGAGAGTTTCTATTGACTTAGGGAAGTGGGCCTGAGGGCCATTGTTGTTTCATCTCCCCTTGTTGCCAGCCCTTTTTCTCTGACAGAGTGACTGCCAAGAGATTTAAAGGGCTACCACTTTTTCTGCCTCCTTCATTATTCTGTTTTTCCCATGGGAAAACAAATTAAAGACAAGGATATTAAAAACAACTAAATATACAGGGAAATTAGAAAGTGACCATGCATGAACAGGGAAAAATTTCAGAAGACAGACCTGAGAAGATCTTGTTTACACCTTAGGTTGATCGTCAGCACAGATTCAGCTTATACTAACAACAACAATGACCAAAAAAAAAAAAAAAAGAAAGAAAAAACCAAATACAAACTCCAGCAAATGCTGAGGAAGGAGAAGAATCTAATCTCCAGAGTTATCATATTATTAGATTCAAGTCAGAAAGCATACAAACAAACAGGAACATATAGCCCATTCAAAAGAAAAATATATATCAACAGAAACTCTCCTTGGAAAGACCTGATGGCAGATATACTAAAAAAGATTTAAAACAACTATCTTAGAAATGCTTGGGACTTCCCTGGAAGTCCAGGTGTTAAGATTCCACAAGTTCAGTGCCAGGGGCACAGGTTCCATCCCTGGTCAGCGAACTCAGATACCGAATGCTGCATGGCATCAGTTCAGTTTAGTTCAGTCGCTCAGTTGTGTCTGACTCTTTGTGACTGCATGGACTGCAGCACACCAGGCTTCCCTGTCCATCACAAACTTCTGGAGCTTGCTCATATTCATGTCCACTGAGTTGGTGATGCCATCCAACCATCTCATCCTCTGCCATCCCCTTCTCCTCATCCCCTGCCCCTAAAAGAAATGCTCAAAGAATTAGAGGAAGATGTGGTGTGCAGAAAGTCAAGAAAATGATGAGTGGGGGAATCCTCTGCCAGTCCAGTGGCTAGGATTCCACACTTTCACTGCCAACAGCAGGTTTCAATACTTGGTTGAGGAATTAAGATATCACAAGCCATGTGGAGCTCCCCGAAAACCATGCTACACCCAAACACTAAATTTGATAAAGAAATGGGTATAAGAACCTAATAGACACTTTTCCAAAGAGACATGTAGATGGCCAACAAATAGGTATGCAATACCTCTAGTCAGTGAAATACAAATTAAAATACACACTGAGGAAACCAGATCTGGAAGAGACACGTGCACCCCAATGTTCATCCTAGCACTGTTTATAATAGCCAGGACATGGAAGCAACCTAGATGCCCATCAGCAGATGAATGGATAAGGAAGCTGTGGTACATATACACCATGGAATATTACTCAGTCATTAAAAAGAATTCATTTGAATCAGTTCTAATGAGATAGATGAAACTGGACCCCATTATACAGAGTGAAGTAAGTCAGAAAGATAAAGACCAATATAGTATACTAATGCATATATATGGGATTTAGAAAGATGGTAATGATAACCCTAAATGCAAAACAGAAAAAGAGACACAGATGTACAGAACAGACTTTTGGACTCTGTGGGAGAAGGCGAGGGTGGGATGTTTCAAGAGAACAGCATTGAAACATGTATATTATCTAGGGTGAAATGGATCGTCAGCTCAGGTTGGATACATGAAGTATATCTTCTTCAGAGTCTGTCCTACTATCCATCATGCTATAAAGCCTTGATAAGTAGGAGTTTGATCATTTGTTTTATTTCCAGATAGGCAAGAAGGCAATATGGGCATATATTACATAGATCTAGAAAAGAGAATTTGGAATTGAAGAAGTCACAGTATCACCAAGGATATTACTGTAAAAGCACTGGGAAGAACCAGAGGAATCGGGTGGAGAGGGAAGTGGGAGGGGGGATCGGGATGGGGAATACCTGTAAATCCATGACTGATTCATGTCAATGTATGACAAAACCCACTACAATATTGTAAAGTAATTAGCCTCCAACTAATAAAAATGGGAAAAAAAAGAAACCACAATAGGATGTCACCTCACACCTGTTAGAATGCCTATTATCAGAAAGACAAGAGATGCCAAGTGTTGCTAAGAATGTGAAGGAAAGGGAACCCTTGTGCACTATTGGTGGGAATTAAAATTGGTGCAACCAGTATGGAAAACAGTCTGGAAGTTCCTCCAAAAATTGGATATAGAACTACCATATGACCCAGAAGTTCTAATTCTGGGTACTTATCTAGAGAATACCAAAACACTAATGTGAAAAAATATGTGCAACCTGTTGTTCATTATATATATATATATATATATATATATATATATATATATATATGTGTGTGTGTGTGTGTGTGTGTGTGTGTGTATAGAAAATGAAATATTACTCGGCCCTAAAAGAAATGAAATCCTGCCATTTGTGACCACATGGATGAAATTTGAGGGCACTGTATTGAGTGAAAAATAAGTCAGATAACTCACAGACACAGAGAACATACTGGTGGTTGCCACAGGTGGGGATCAGAGAATAGGCAAAGTGGATAAAGGGGTTCAATGGTACAAGCTTTCATATATGAAATTAAAAAGTCATGAAGACGTAACATAGATGGTGACTATAGTTAATAACCATATTATATATTTGAAAGACCTAAGAGAGCAGACCCTAATAGTTCCCATCACAAGAAAAAAACTTGTAACAATATAGTGTGATGAATTTTAACTAGACTTGCAGTTATCCTTGTCCAATATATGCAAATATCAAAATCATTATCTTATATACCAGAAACTAATATTACATGTCAATTAAACCTCAGTAAAAAACATTTAACATATCAATTAATAAAACCTCTTACAAAGCTACAGCAATCAGAAACAGTGTAGTACTGGCAAAAGGACATTCATTAATGATTTAGAATAGTAGAGCCCAGAAATAAACCCTTGTAATAATGTATACTCAAATGACTGTTGACAAGATGGTAAAGACCATTTAATGGGAAAAGGACAGTTTTTCCAACAGACGGTGCCGGGAACACTGGATGTTCACACGCAAAAGAATGAAGCTATACTTTTAATTAGCACCATGTACAAAAATTAATTCAAATTGCATCAAAGGCCTAAATGTAAGACCTAAAGAAATATATCTCTCAGAAGCAAACATAAGAGAAAAGATTTACAATAATGGATTTGGCAATTAGTTCTTGGATATAACACAAAATGCAGAGATGATATAAGAAAAAATGAACAACTCTGACTTCATGAAAATTTAGGAAAATTTTTTATTCATAGGATCTATCAACAGAGGGAAATAGCAATCCATGAAATGGGAGAAAATATTTGTAAATTATATATCTGATAAGGAAAATAGTATCCAGAGCATATGGAAAATTTCTAAAACTCAACCACAAAAAGTCTAGCATCAATAAATGGCCAAAGGACTTGAATAGACATTTCAAAATAAGATATAGAAATGGCAAATAAGCACATGAAAAGATGTACAATGTCACTAACCATGAGGTAAATGCTAATCAAAAGTACAAGGAGATACCACCTACCATCTATTAGTGTGGATGCTATTTAAGAACTCAGAATAAAACAAATGTTGGCAAAAATGAAAAAATTAGAGTCCTTGTACGCTTTTAGTGCATAATGTAAATGTAAATGAATGTGCAGCTGCTATACATGTATAGCCTTTGTGTAAACAGTTACAGCCATTGTGTAAAACAGTAGGATAGCTTCTTAGAGAAATTAAAAATAGAATTACTATATGACCCAACATTTCTACTTCTGAGTATATGCCGAAAAGACCAAAAATAAGATATCAAAGAGATATTTGTACACTCATGTATATAGTAGTATTATTCACAATAGCTAAAACATGGAAGCTGCCCAAGTGTCCATCAATGAATAGATAAACAAAATATATATCCATACAGTGGAATATTATTCGTCCTTAAAAGAAGATTCTGGAATTTTATTCAGCCTTAAAAAATCCTGATATATGCTACAAATAGGGATGAACCTTGAGGACCTCATGTTAAGTGAAAGAAATCAATAAAATAATACAAGTATTAATAATACAATTCCAGAAAAATAAATGACCCAATCAAAAAATGGGCCAAAGAACTAAACAGACATTTCTCCAAAGAAGACATACAGATGGCTAACAAACACATGAAAAGATGCTCAACATCACTCATTATCAGAGAAATGCAAATCAAAACCACAATGAGGTACCATTACACGCCAGTCAGGATGGCTGCTATCCAAAAATCTACAAGCAATAAATGCTGGAGAGGGTGTGGAGAAAAGGGAACCCTCTTACACTGTTGGTGGGAATGCAAACTAGTACAGCCACTATGGAGAACAGTGTGGAGATTTCTAAAAAAACTGGAAATAGAACTGCCATATGACCCCGCAATCCCACTTCTGGGCATACACACTGAGGAAACTAGATCTGAAAGAGACACGTGCACCCCAGTGTTCATTGCAGCACTGTTTATAATAGCCAGGACATGGAAGCAACCTAGATGCCCATCAGCAGACGAATGGATAAGGAAGCTGTGGTACATATACACCATGCAATATTACTCAGTCATTAAAAAGAATTCATTTGAATCAGTTCTTATGAGATGGATGAAACTGGAGCCCATTATACAGAGTGAAGTAAGCCAGAAAGATAAAGACCATTACAGTATACTAACACATATATATGGAATTTAGAAAGATGGTAATGATAACCCTATATGCAAAACAGAAAAAGAGACACAGATGTACAGAACAGACTTTTGGACTCTGTGGGAGAAGGCGAGGGTGGGCTGTTTTGAGAGAACAGCATCAAAACATGTGTATTATCTAGGGTGAAACAGAGCATCAGCCCAGGTTGGATACATGAGACAAGTGCTCGGACCTGGTATACTGGGAAGACCCAGAGGGATCGAGTAGAGAGGGAGGTGGGAGGGGGGATCGGGATGGGGAATACATGTAAATCCATGGCTGATTCATGTCAATGTATGACAAAACCCACTACAATACAGTAAAGTAATTAGCCTCCAACTAATAAAAATAAGTGGAAAAAATAAAATAAAATGTTCTATTAAAAAAAATAATACAAGTACTGTATCATTCTACTTATCTGAGGTACTTAAAGTACTCAAAGTCATAGGGACAGAAAGTAGAATGGTAGTTGCCAGGAATGGGGAGTTATAGTTTAATGGGTATATGGTGTTACAGCTATACAAGATGAAAAGAGCTATACAGGATGAAAAACACTCCTAAATGCTTACTCAGAAACTGTTTGCTATGTGTTTACACAAAATCATGACAAGCTTTATTTCTATTCTCCTATACTGAGCAGATGACCACAGAGACCCTTCTTGACACTGCTTGACCAGTGTTTGTAGGCTCTCACTTAATAACTACAGGATCTCTGTTCCTAGACTGCTTGGATTTTATTGGTTTTGCTTTGTTGTTAGTTTTATCGCACACCACATGAAAATTCAAGTGGGTAGACTGTTGCTAAACATATGCAGAATACATCATGAGAAACACTGGGCTGGATGAAACACAAGCTGGAATCAAGATTGCTGGGAGAAATATCAATAACTTCAGATATGCAGATGACACCACCATTATGGCAGAAAGCGATGAAGAATTAAGAGCCTCTTGAAAGTGAAAGAGGAGAGTGAAAAAGCTGGTTTAAAACTCAACATTCAGAAACCTAAGATCTTAGCATCTGGTCTCATCACTTCATGGCAAATACATGGAGAAACAATGGAAACAGTGACAGACCTTATGTTTTTGGGCTCCCAAATCACTGCAGATGGTGACTGCAGCCATGAAATTAAAAGATGCTTGCTCCTTGGAAGAGAAGTTATGACCAACCTAGACAGCATATTAAAAAGCAGAGACAATACTTTGCCAACAGAGGTCCATCTAGTCAAAGCTATGGTTTTTCCAGTATGGTATTCCAGTCAGGTATGGAGTGAGAGTTGGACTATAAACAAAGCTGAATGCTGAAGAATTGATGCTTTTGAACTATGGTGTTGGAGAAGACTCTTGAAGAGTCCCTTGGACTGCAAGGAGATCCAACTAGTCAATCCTAAAGGAAATCAGTCCTGAATATTCATTGGAAGGACTGATACTGAAGCTGAAGCTCCAATACTTTGGCTACCTAATGCAAAGAACTGACTCACTGGAAAAGACCCTGATGCTGGGAAAGATTGAAGGTGGGAGGAGAAGGGGACAACAGAAGATGAGATGGTTGGATGGCATCACTGACTCAATGGACATGAGTTTGAGTGAACTCCGGGAGTTGGTGATGGACAAGGAGTCTTGGCGTGCTGAAGTCCATGGGGTCGCAAAGAGTTGGACACGACTGAGCAACTGAATTGAACTGAACTGAAATACAGTTACAATGATACCAGCAAGAAGGGACAGTTGACAACCTGATAGGAAGAAGTGAAAGAGAATAACCACAAAATTATATGGATATTAGACATCAAAAAGAACTGACCGCATGATCCTGTCTAGTTTAGGGCTAGAGTTACCACCTAGAGACCCTAAACATTTTATAACCCTCACAGCAGCACTGTCTTCATGCCAGCATCGTATCATATGTTATCAGTTGCTCAGTCATTTCTGACAGTTTGTGACCCCATGGACTTTAGCCCACCAGGCTCCTCTGTCCATAGAATTCTCCAGGTAAGAATACTGGAGTGGGTAGCCATTTCCTTCTTCAGGGGATCTTCCTGAGCCAGGGATCTAACCTGGGCCTCCCACATTGCAGGCAGATTCTTTACCATCTGAGCCACCAGGGAAACCCCTCAGGCCAGCTGATTAAGTAATAATTTTATGACGGTGTCATTGTCCTTCAAGAAATGATTTAATTTGTATTCAGTTTAATCTTCCTAAGAAAGTAAAGGAGTATGCACCTTATTTTACTAATTTTTCACACAAATTGATAAGATTAGGCACTTTTCAAACAAATATAGGTGGTTGGCAAACCCTGAGAAATCATCTTTCTAAAAAATTTTAAATTAAAAAGCACAGGAATCTAATTTAAAAGAATGGAAATGTCATAACAGAGTTTATCAGAATACTGTAAAGATTTTTTTTTTCTAAACTGGATTGTTTTTACCTCGTGCTGATTCCCATGAAATCAGTTTAAAAGTTATGAAATAAGATTGTACAACCAAATGCCAAATAATAAGCAACTATTTTAAAATCAGTACTTTCCTTGGTGACTTTGATTAGATCACATTCTGTTTAGTGCTTCAGTGTTGGGTGGATGTAATATAAGCAATCTGCATGTAGCAAGGTCTAAATTTCAGTTCACTTTGTAAATCAGAGATGGGCTCAGAGGAGAATGGTTTTAACTCTCATATTAGGAGACCCTAGACTTCAGAAAGAGCAAACAAATGCTGCTCTACCTAACTAAATCAGAATTCTCTGCAGACTGGGATTAGAGCCTTACAATAGTGGTGAGATTGGCTGGTAGATCTGTCAGAGGAAATTAATTTCCATTCAATCAACAAACACTTGGTGAGTGCCACCTGGTGTGCAAGACTTGGTGATAAGTGCCAAAGAAAAGGTTTTTGATTTTGTTTTTTCTAAACCTGCCCCAGATCAGTATCAGGGACTTTTTAGAAGATCAGAGTACTTGAGGGATAGTTAATTTGAGTCCCTCCTTATCTGGAGACACTGACTTTTAAAGTAAAGTGTGAAATTGCTGGAGGCTAAGTTAGAACCCTCTGGGTACAGACACTGATGATTCCTACCCCACACCACCAGTCCTCTGTAGCTTGAATAGGTTTCAAAGTAAGGAATGAATATACATTTAAATGGCTGAAGGCACACATGCAGTCAGGAGTAGAGTTCTGAGTCCACAAAGTGACATGGTTACACATTCAGCTTCTAAAGTTGCCCTAGGAGACTCCAAGATGGGAAAGTAGAAGGTTGTATGCTCATCTTCTCCTGTGAGAACACCAAAGAAGGCCAGTGCCAAAGAATATTCAAACTATTGCACAACTGTGCTCTATTCACATGCTAGCAAGGTAATGCTCAAAATTCTTCAAGCAGTGTGTGAACTGAGAACCTCCAGATGTACAAGCTGGATTTAGAAAAGGCAGAGGAACCAGAGATCAAATTGCCAACACCTGTGGATCATAGAAAAAGCAAGAGAGTTCCAGAAAAACATCTACTTCTGCTTCACTGACTACACTAAAGCCTTTGACTGTGTGGATCACAACAAACTGTAGAAATTCTGAAAGAGATGGGAATACCAGACCACCTTACTTGCCTCATGAGAATCCCATAAAAAGGTCAGGAAGCAACAGTTAGAACCAGACATGGAACAATGGACTGGTTCCAAATTGGGAATGGAGAACATCAAGGCTGTATATTGTTACCCTGTTTATTTAACTTATATGCAGAGTACATCATGTGAAACGCTGGACTGGATGAATTACAAGCTGGAATCAAGATTGCCAGGAGAAATATCAACAACCTCAGATATGCAGATGACACTACCCTAATGGCAGAAAGCAAAGAGGAATAAAGAGCCTCTTTTTTTTTTTTTTTTTTTTTAAAGTGCCTCTTGGTGAAGGTGAAACTCAATATTCAAAACACTAAGATCATGGCATCTTGTCCTATTACTTCATGGCAAATAGAAAAAAATGGAAACAGTGGCAGATTTTATTTTCTTGGGCTCCAAAATCACTGATGATGATGACTGCAGTCACAAAATTAAAAGATACTTGCTCCTTGAAAGAAAAGCTATGACAAACTTAGTGCATTAAAAAGCAGAGACACCACTTTGCTGACAAAGGCCCATATATTCAAAGCTACGATTTTTCCAGTAGTCACATACTGATGTGAGAGTTGGACCATAAAGAAGGCCGAGTATTGAAGAATTGAGGTTTTTGAACTGTAGTGCTGGTTAAGACTCTGGAGAGTCCCTTGAACAGCAAGGAGATCAAACCAATCAATCCTAAAGGAAATTAACACTGAATACTCATTGGAAGGACTGATGCTGAAGCTGAAGCTCCAATACTTTGGTCACCTGTAGCAAAGAGCTGACTCATTGGAAAAGACTCTGATGCTGGGAAAGATAGAGGGCAGGAAGAGAAGGGGATGGTTGGATGGCATTACCAATTCAATGAACCTAAGTTTGAGCAAACTCCAGGAGATAGTGAAGGACAGGGAAGTCTGGTAAGCTATAGTCCAGTGGGTTCACAAAGAGTTGGACATGACTTAGCTTGACTGAACAACAACAAAGTCACCCTTTCTTAACCATTTGCAGTCACCATTGCACTGGTGAAAGCAATGGTTCTCTCAATATGAAAAGGGAATCCACTGATATATGCAGTTACAAATGATCTCAGAATATTGATGTGTCAGAAACTTCATGCCTTGGAAGTCACTTTGGCAAAATTGTTTTGCACCTGAGTTTTAAAGCCTCACCTACAACAGTCTTAAGTGGCAGAGCCCACTTACATGCTGCACAGTATCTGCAATGCTGTGGTCACCAACTTGGTCTTACTGCTGGGCCCCCAAATGCTGGTCTGGTTCTCAGCCCCCAATTTTTGCTTCTAGACTCCACAATACACTGAGCCTGTAATCTGCTGTTCTGAGCCCTTGCATATCTTTCCTGGCTCTGTGCCCAAGTGCACTGCACATTATCAACCATTTCTTTCATTCCCACGGTCCCCAGATGCCCTGTCAATCCACCCTGAGGGATTTTTCAGGCACCCGGTTCCCCAGCCCTAAGATTTCATTCTCTTGCAGCCCTGCAGCACCTGGGGTTTGCAAGAACATCTTGGAAATTAGGTGTTCTGAGCCCAGATACCACACTACTACACTGGAAAGAAATGTGATGTGAAACAAGCGTGTTGAAGAAAATATTGAGGCTTCCGGACACTGATACCTGGGTCACTCATGGCATATCCAAGACTAATTTTGAAATTTTTGGGTGGTGCAGTGGTAAAGAATCCACTTGCCAATTCAGGAGGTGCAAGAGACATGAATTTGATCCCTGGATAGGGAAGATCCCCTGGAGTAGGAAATGGCAACTTGCTCCAGTATTCTTGCCTGGAAAATTTCATGGACAGAGGAGCCTGGCAGGCTAGAGTTCATGGGGTCACAAAGAGTCAGACACAGCTGAGTGACTCAGCACACAAAACTAGAAGAACTACCTACCTGCTCTCTTTCCTTCCCGACCCACTGATGC
Organism: Muntiacus reevesi; assembly: GCF_963930625.1. NCBI lineage: Eukaryota > Metazoa > Chordata > Mammalia > Artiodactyla > Cervidae > Muntiacus > Muntiacus reevesi. Next base: position 54,457,116 of record NC_089257.1, read on the forward strand.
TGCTGCTGTGGTTGTCACGCTTGCAGTCTCTTATGTTGCTGTGGATCATGTGCTGTGCGCATGTATGTGATGATCCTGAGATTGTGAGAAACTATTTTTTGCACTCTACCCTCTGTGGACAGTAAGCCAGGAACTCGGATCTTCCAGAAGGGCTTTGAGCAGTAGCTCAAAAGTTTCCAGAAACCTGTTAGGCAGGGTGTAGAATGGTGGAGGTGCTGCATAATCAGCTGTTACCATGCATTCTTATTCTTAAGTTGTTGCAGGTTTCATGGAAGCAGTTTATTTTCATCCAGAAATGTGCATATGCATGCACGCACGTGTGCTTGGCACAATCAAGGTTGACACGTCAATGACCCGGTGCCCCTATCTTTTTGTGAGTGCCTATGGTTTGGGAGTGGGCACGTGTTTGGAAGCATTACTAAATTTTTGTGTGTGAAAGAATGACTGGAAGTGACTGTGAGGATTACACTTAGCCATAAAAATAGATCTGACCATGTTTCGTGTAGGCACAAAATATTCCATTGACTCTCCATCTCAAAGGAGTCAGCAAACACTTGGATCAATGCAATGACTTATAGGGTCCGAATTTTTCTTCCTGTTCTCTCATCACCAGTCTGATTTCTGCCTCCTCTCAAGCCCTACTTCTTCCTCCCACTGGGTTTCTATCCCTCATTCTGTATCCACCAGCACCAATATGCCCAGGTGTTTGGCTCTGCTTGTACCTTTCTTACTCAATGTCCCTATCACTTCCAGATCTTTATTCAAACACGGACTACCCTGGAAATCCTTTCCAAAGTTGTGCCTCAGCCTGCCAACACACCCTGATCCTCTCTCTTCTTCTTTGCTTGTTTTCTCTTTATCACTCATTATCCACCATATTGTATTTTCTGACTTAATTTGGTTTATTATTTGTACACTGTGCTGTGTGTGTGTATGTGTGTGTTAGTTGCTCAGTTGTGTCCAACTCTGCAACCCCATGGACTGTAACCCACCAGGCTTCTCTGTACATGAAGTTCTCCAAGCAAGAATACTGGAGCAGGTAGCCATTCCCTTCTCCAGGGGATCTTCCCAACCCAGGGATCGAACTCACATCTCCTGCATTGCAGGCATATTCTTTACCTTCTGAGCCACCAGGGAAGCCCTATGCTATGGACAGTGTAAATTCCACATGTATAAGCATACGTCTATTTTGTTAATCTGCTGAATCCACTACACACAGAATAGCGTGCCTGGCACAAAGTAGCACTCAATAAATATCAGTAAGACAGTTTAACAACTAGTAGGGCAAAGGTACCCTTATATTTCTCTTTTTCAATATGCTCTTGGCGATTCTCACACATTAAGTTTTCCAGAAGAAAGTTAGGATAATTACCAATTTTAAAACATCCTGTTGTATTTTTTTTGCTTGGGCTTTCCAGATAGACAATTTTATCATCTATAAATAATAGTAAATCTTATTTATTTGTTTATTTGTGTTAGCATATCAAGTAGTACTTCTATAGTCAAGTACATTGAATATATATAATTATGTGTGTGTGTGTGTGTGTGTGTGTGTATATATATATATATATGTTCTCTTCTTACTGGATAGTCAAAGGTATTTTAAAAATCATAAATTATTTGATCAAGCACTTTTTGTTACCAAAAATGATTATCTTGGGACTTCCCTCATGGCCTACCCACTGACTCCATGCGCCAAATTGCAGAAGGCTTGATCCTTTGTCAGGCAATTAAATCCCACATGCTGCAACTAAGACCCAATGCAGGCAAATAAATATTAAAAAAAAAAAAAAAAGAGTAAAAAAATTTTAAAAGATTATCTTATGGTTTTTTTCTTTGACTTGTTAATATGGCTAATATATTTCTAAAAATAAAAAGCTAATATTAACAGATAGTATTTTTGAGTGGTTACTACCTGCAGGCACTGTGGTAAGTGCATTGCAGATATTATCTATTTGGTACTCCCTTTTTTCTGTTTAAAATTGGGACTATGCCAATGTTACCAAATGAGTTGGTGAATTTTTGAACTTTCTCTATGTTTGAGATCAGTGTAAACAGCATGAAAATTTTCTGTTTCTTAAGTTTGATGTAATCGACCTGTGAAATTTTCTCATCGAGTTCTTCTTTTTTAAACTTTTTTTTGACATGCACACATTGCTTAATTTATTTATTTATTATTTATTTATTTGGTTACACTGGTTACTCTGGGTCTTCTTTAATGCACATATGCTTTCTCTGGTTGTGGAGATCAGGAGCTACTCTCTAGTTGTGGTGCATGGGCTTCTCCTGGTGATTTCTCTTATTGTGGAGCATAGGCTCTAGGCACATGGGCTTCAGTAGTTGCGGCTCAAGGGCTCTAGAGCACAGGCTCAGTTGCTCCGAGGCATGTGGAATCTTCTTGGACCAGGGATTGAACCCATGTCTGCTGCATTGGCAGGCGGATTCTTACCCACCATGCCACAAGGGTAGTCCCCTGAATTTTTTTTATAACATAGTTCTTAGCAAATTTTTAAATTTCTGTCATGGTTATTCAAGTTTACTACTGTTTTATTTTATTCAATCTATTTTTGATTTATATATATTTCTGTAAAACATCTTTGGTTTTTTTTGGCTGCATTATGCAGCTTATGGGATCTTAATTCCCTGACCAGCGATCAAACCTGTGCCCTCAGCACTGAAAGTGCAGAGTCCTAACCACTGGACCAGCAGGGAATTTCCTATTTTTGTAAAAATTTTAACTTTAATTTTTTTTGCATGCATTAGCAAACTGTGTTTTTTCATTATAATTTAAAATCTTCATATTTGAGGTTATATCTTTTCTTTATTCTGGATGTAGTGTATCCGTATTTTCCCTTTTCCTTTTCCTTATTCAAATTAACAACAATTTTTACTGAACTTTTCAAAGCACTGGCTTTAATATTTATTTTACAGTTCCACTGCCAATTTCACATGAATTCTGGTTTCTAATTCATCAATATCTTCCTGACCCACTTAATTCCCTTATTCTGCATGAATGTTAAAATGTTTGTTTAGCTGGCCTGTTTCTAGATTTCTGAGTTGAATTACTGAATTAAATTGTTTACCTTTTCTTTTTCTTGATTAGTTGTACTGTTTCTCCCCACCTAACTGATTTAATCCTGATCATATTTATGATCATGTACTATCTGGAATGCTCTTACTAAAATGCCAAGCAAGTAGTAACCAAGTCTCCATCATATTTTACCTGAACTATTGTAATAACCTCCCAACTGATCCCCGTTTCTACATTTTGCTATGTAGATAATTCTGGAGTGATCACTATAAAATATAACTCATACCATGTCTACCCTCTGCTCAAATCCTTCCACAGGCTCCCCACCTCCCTGGAGTAAGTCAGAGTTCTCATGGTAGCCTAGAAGGTTCTACATGATCTGACCCCATGTAATTTCTCTAATCTCCCTTCCTGTAAATGAGTCCATAGCTTGCTCTATTCCCAGCTTCCTCAAGGTCTGTGCTTTCTATTTTCTCTGCCTAGCATACTATTTCTTCAGTGTCTCTATGATTGACTGTTTCTCTTCCTTCAGAACTCCTCTGAAACATCACCTTCTTAGAGACGGCGTCCCTTACCACTATTTGCAAGAAGGCATCCCTTCTCCGATCACCCTCTATCTACCTTATTCAACTTTACTTTTTCCAAAGAACTTATCACTATTTTAAATATTATATATTTATAGTGGTTTTTTGGTCTATGTACTTACACTAGCATAGAACTCTATGAATGAAGTTACATATTTTCCTACTATGTCCCTGAAGCATAGGAAAATTTTTTAAACACAGTAGCCCTACAATAAATATTTGTTGAGTTAATAAATTAGGGCTTCCCTGGTGGCTCAGAGGGTAAAGAATCTAACTGTAATGTGGGAGACTCAGGTTTGATCCCTGATCAGGAAGAGCCTCTGGAGAAGGGAATGACTGTCCACTCCAGTTTTCCTGCCTGGAGAATTCCATGGACAGAGGAGTTAATAAATAATGGAAATATATAAGGCTCTGATTTTGAACTCTAAGTTCATCCTATCACGTGACATGTTACGTGATGTAAAGGTCTCATTTTTTAAATAGTCTATAATTTTTGTCTTGCTTTCTATTTTGTCTCGCAAGTTAAGAAGAGCATTTCTATCATCAAAATAGCTTTAAGAATTATACATCAGTTATTCAGTTTCAGGTTTTTTGCACTGAGGTTAGCTAAAATGATTTCTATAATTTTTTTACTTGGGAAAATTATTGAGATTTTTCTGTGTGATTCTTTCTTAAAAAATATTTGTTAAATATTAGAAAAATTTTTCCCTGAGGTAAAAATACTTATATGTCTCTAGCTATAAATTTATGGATGTGAAATTAATATAATTCATGATATTATTCATATGTTATTTTTGCTTTGTGGTTGATCTTGAAAAGACTAAGAGAGGGCAATAAAATTTCCAAGTACTATTGTTTCTTTTTTTTTTGTAAACTACTCCTTGCATTCTAAAATTTTTTAGTTTATGCAATTTTTTCTTACCTTTATAAACAACTTAAATAAGGTCTAAATATAAATTATATATTTTATATAATTTCAGTGAGTTTTATCAAGAATATGCCATATAAACCATGTAACAACTACCACGAAAAATACAGAATATTTCCATCATCCCAGCATGTATTCTATGCCACTTTGAAATCAGTATTATCCAAACCACTCCCTCACACAATCACTAATGTGATTCATTTTTCAATGTAAATTCATTTGTCAATAGATATATGATACATACTCTCTTTTATCTAGCTTCTTTCAGTCAGCATCATGTTTGGGAGATTTTGTTGTTGTTGTTGTTGCATATATCAATATATAATTATGTGGGGGATTAATTAGGTATTAATTTCAAAGAATTGGGGAGAAAGAATTAAGTAGAATTTCAATGTATACCAAAGATGGATTGTTGGACAGACACATGTATAGCTTCTAACTTTAGTTACTATGCATGACACATGAACATTCATGCACAAATGTTTCTATGAAGAGCTGAAGTCATTTCTCTTGGATAAATAGCTAGAACTTGTATGGTAAATGTCCATACAACTAAACTAACTATGCTTGTTTACAAATGGCTCTGTCATTTTACACTCCCAGCATAAATTTCAGGTCATTTAACTTGTTCCATACAAACTTGATGATGATTGGTATTTTCAGCCTTTATAATTTTAGCCATTCTTATAATACTATAACAGTGTCTCATTATAGATTTTGATTATTTCCCTAATGAATAGTGATAATTGAGTATCTTGGCCATTTATTTATATTCTTTTGTAAAGTTTCTACTCCAATGGTTTGTCCATTTTTAATTTGACACCTCATCTTCTTACTATTAAGTTGTAAAGGTCTTAATATACTCTAGATACAAGGCCTGCTTCCTTTGGAGACACTATTTTCCTTATATGCTCACATTTCTCTCACTCTTGAATCACTGCTTTTGTTGGAAGCTAGATGCCATGAATCAAGGCTGTTCAAGTAGGCTGTGGAGGAGTCTGTGTGTCAAGAAATGCAGGCCTCTGACCAAAAGCCAGTGAAGAATGGAGGCCTGTCAATAACCAAATGAGTGAGTTTAGAAGTGGATTCTTTAGCTCCCTTTGAGACTGGGTATGACTGTGGACCTAGCTGAGAGGAGGACAACAACCTCAAGGGAGACCTTGAGCCAGAACCACCCAGCTGAGCCTCTCCCATATAACCTACCCTCAGATTATGTGAGATATTAATTTTTTGTTCTTCAAAGCTGCTAAGTTTTGAGGGAATTTGTTCCACAGCAATAGATTACTAACATCCATCCAAACTATGATAACTTAATCCAGTTTTAGGATTGGATCCAGGTTTGGAAAGGCTTCTGAACATTCCTATAACAGTTGCTGCGTGTAAGTGATTGACAGAGCTAACAAATGCCTTGCCTTTGTCTCCTGTAGGGCCCTGAGCCAAGTACTATAAATCTGGGCCTCATCTCTCATACTCAGACTTGCCAGGACAATGATGAGATTAATTGTTTCCATGAAAAGAACTCTAGGAACGTCCTAGAGAGCTTGGCTCATGTGTAGATCTTGGAAAACAGTAAAAGTAGCTTCTTGCGTATTTAGACATAGCTGACAGTGACCAAGTCCTACACAAAACTTTTAATATAGTCCCCAAAGCTATGTATGAAGTGGTTCCTGACTATTGTTTCAGTCTCATTTCTCACCACGCTCTCTTTCCCATTCTGAACTCCAACTGCATGACATTCTTTCAGTTTGTCAGAACCTGCATGTTCTATCACTGGGCCTTTCCACATGCTACTTCCTTGTTCCAAAGTTCCTGTATCTTCTCTGTTCCTAGTTAATTCTAACTCTTCTCATAGATCTCATTTAAGTATTGCTTCCTTAGAGGTTGTCCAGACAACCACTCTGAGTCTAGATTATATTTCTTTCTTATTTGATTTCAAAGAGTGTACATACCTTTCCTTAGATCATCATTTCAGGCTTAGTTTATGAAATTATTAGTGTGAATACTTGATAACTATTTAGTGCCTTAGTTATAAGTTCCATTCACACAGAAACTGCATCCATTTTGTTCCTCCCTGTAACATAGAATAGAGTATAATAGGTACTGAGTAAGAGTTTGTAAAAGGAAGAAAAATGGCAATTAGAACCCATTTTGGCCAAAGCAATCTTAAGAAAGAAAAACAAAGATGGGGATATCATGTGCCCTGGTATCAAACTGTACTACAAAACTACAGTATATAAAACTGTATGGTGCTGGCACAAAAACATACACTTAGATCAATGGAACAAAAGAGAGAGTCCAGAAATAATCCCATGCTTTTGTAATCAATTAGTTAACAACAAAGGAGCCAAGAATATACAGTGTTCTTCAATAAATATTTATTATTCTTCAATAAATAGTGTTCAAACAACTGGACAGCCACATGCAAAAGAATGAAACTGGACTACTTTCTTACACTATATACAAAATAAACTCAAAATATATTAAAGACTTAAATGTAAGATCTGAAACTATAAGACTCCTAAAAGAAATCATAGGAGGTAAGCTTCATAACATCAGTTTTAGTGATATTTTTTGGGATCTATTTCCTCAGTCAAGGAAAACAGAAGCAAAAATAAACACATGGTACTACAATAAACTAAAAACCTTTGCACACAAAGGAAACTATCAACAAAACAAAAAGACAAACTACTGAATGGGAGAAGATAGTTGCAATCATATGTATCTAATGAGGGGTTAATATATAAAATACATAAAAACCTCACACAGACTAGTATCAAAAAGACAAACAAACCAATTAATAAATGGGCAGAGATCCTGAATGTTTTTCCAAAGAAAACATACAGATGGCCAAAAGACATATGAAAAGATGTTCAATATAACTAACAGATAGGGAAATGCAAACCCAAACCATAATGATTTATCACCTCATAATTGTCAGAAGTGACTTAGCATGCACGTGCACAAAAATGCAACAAATAACAAGCATGTGGAGAAAAGGTAACCCTTCTATACTGTGGAAGCTATGTAAATTGGTGCAGCCACTAAGAAAAATGGGATGGTGGTTTCTAAAAAAATTAAAATTAAAAATACACAATCCAGCAATTTCACTTATGGATATTTATCTGAAGTAAGTGAAAACACTAATTTGAAAAGATACATGCACCCTTATGTTCATTATTTATTTACAACAGCCAAGAAACAGAAAGAACCAACTGCTCATCAATAGATGAATGAAGATGGGTATAATAGACAATAGACTAAAACTCAGCCATAAAAAAGAATGGAATCATGCCATTTGTGACAGCATGGATGTAGCCAGAGGGTATTATGCTAAGTGAAGTAAGTCGGGTGGAGAAAGTCAAATACTGTATGATTTTATTTATACATAGAATCTAAAAAACAAATGAACAAACAAAACAAAACAGAAACAGACTCATAGATACAGAGAACAAATAGGTGGTTGCCAAAGGGGAGGCTATGGGATGGGTTGGGCAAAATAGGTGAAGGGGATTAAGAGGTACAACTTCCAGTTGAAAAATAAATGTCACAGTTAAGTAATGTACAGCATAAGGAATATAGTAAATAAAATTGTAATAACTTTGTATGGTGACAGATGGTTACTAGACATCATGGTCATCAGTTAGTAATCCCTCCTATGTAAATATCAAATCATTATGTTGTATACCTGAAACTAATATGATATTGTATGTCCACTATACTTAAATTTTTAAAAAGGTGATAATATGACTGCAAAAAAAAAAAGGAATCCATTTTAATAAATGGTACCCTCTGAGTAGCACAAAGACTATGTTCTAGTCAAATCCAGAGAGAAAGCTTTCCTGGAATGTGGTATCAACCCACATCTTTGAAAGTGAACAGCATTCTGCCATAAGAACAAAGCAACCACAAAAGTAAGAAATAATGAGAACCTATATAAGTTCACAAGTCACTGGCTCCAGATCTAGTCCATTATTTCTTCTCTGTAAATGAGAACATTAGTCCTTCTATCTGAATAAGGAAGTTCCTGAAGATCCTGTAAAGAATGATAGGAGCTTCAAAATTAAACAGGAAATGAGTTTATAAGATGGCAGCTGAATGCCAAACAGCTCTTAAGAGATAGCCAGATCCCTCCCAAGCATAGCTGATGAAGACCACCTTTGCTGGAGAGCTACCTACTCAACCACTCATAACTAGAATTCTGGACATGGCAAAATGCCCAACAGCCACAGCTTAGGATTTGAAAGGGAGAAAAGGTGATGCCAGGGTAGGACAGGATCACTAGGCTATTTGTCCTTTGTTCTCTTGAAAGTTGGGCCCAGGACAAGACCCAGGAATGCAAAGAAAATTCCACAAAACACTAGAGAAACCAGGAGGCGCTGTCACATACACTACATCTGGGGTTCTGCCAAAGAATGTTGGGCCTGTCTGTTAGGGAGGTATGAAATGTCGCGAGGTGGTGCTGAGCTCAGCTGATTTCCAAGAGTAATCAAATAATTCAGCCTGACTCAAACTTAAATGTTGAAGCCCTAACCCCTAAGTGATGGTGTCTGTAGATGGGTTCTTTGGGAAATAATTAGGTTTAGAAGAGGTCATGAATGTGGGCTTTCATATTGGGATTAGTACCCTTTTATAAAGACACCAGAGAGTTGTCTGCACTACACTTACCCCCTTTCTGTTGCCATGGAGCACACAATGAGAAGGTGACTGTCTGCAAACCAGGATGAGAGACCTCACAAGAACTTGATCATGATAGCGCCCTGATGTCCAATTTCCAGTCTACAGAAATATAAGAAAATCTATAGAATATAGACAATAGAACTATAAAAAACATGTCTGTTGTTTAAATAACCCAACCCATGGTGCTGTGTCATGGCAGGGTGCAACTAAGATAGTGGCAGTGATACAGTGACGAATAGAAAACACACAGCCCCTACTCTCATTGGTGAATGAATATGGAAGTTTGATATCAAACATTAACATTAAACATGAGTAATAGTCAGAGTGTACAGTGCAGCACAGGTATATGCAACAAACATGTAGCCTTGGCAGGAACTAGGGAAAGAGCTACTTTAAGAAATAAATTTTGAGATCTGAAGATTGAAAAGCAGTGGGAGAATGTTAAAGGACTTTGAGGCATAGAGACCAGGGATACAGCCATAACATCAGGTTGGTGAAAAAGTAATCTCAGCTTTGGACCATGAATTTTAAATCATTAAAACTAGGCTCAAACATGTCTATATTAATCAATATATGAACCATTACAATCAACACATTGTTTTGCCAAATGAGAAATGAATTTGTTTATTCCTGTAGCATAAAAATCCATGCTTGGGGATTCAATGAACTCTTGGAAAGCATTTTCAACCTCCTGCTGGTTGTACAAACATTTTCCCTGCAAAAAGTTGTGGAGATGCCTGAAGAAGTGGTAGTTAGTTGGTGACAGGTCAGGTGAATATAGCCCATGAGGCAAAATTTGCAGCCCAATTCATTCAACTTTTGAAGTGTCGGTTGTACAATGTGTGGTTGGGCATTGTCCTGTTGAAGAATTGGGCCCTTTCTGTTGACCAATGCTGACTGCAGATATTGCAGTTTTCAGTGCATCGCATCAATTTGCTAAGCATACTTCTTAGATGTAAAGGTTTCCCTGGGATTCAGAAAGCTATTGTGGATCAGACCAGCCCACCAAACAGGGACCATGATCTGTTTCTGGTGCAAGTTCGGCTTTATACTGCCAGTTGTCATATAAAATGCACTTTGCATCACAAATCACAATCCAATCAAGAAATAGTTTGTTGTTGCACAGTATAAGAAAAGACGACACTTTAAAACAAAGATTTTTTTTTTTAATTTTCGGTCAGCTCATAAGGTACCCACTTACCAAACTTTTTTACCTTTCCAATTTGCTGCAAATGCCAAATGACCATAGAAATCTTTGGCAACTTCTCACGTAGTTGTAAGAAGATCAGCTTGGGTGATTCTCTCACTTGGCTGTTGTCAACTTCTGATGGCCGTCCACTGCATTTCTCATCTTCAAGGCTCTCATCTCTTTTGCAAAATTTCTTGAACGACCACTGCTCTGTATGTTCATGAGCGGTTCCTGAACCAAATACATTGTTGATGTTGTGAGTTTTCTCTGCTGCTTTACAACCCATTTTGAACTCAAATAAGGAAATTGCTTGAAATTGCTTTTTGTCTAACATCATTTCCCTAGTCTAAAATAAATATAAACAGCAAGTAATAAGTCATTAGCAAAAAAACATAAAGTGAAAAATAAACATTAAAATGATGTATAACATAACCACATTTAAGAATTACTTCAGTATCAAACTGCAGAGTTCAACAATATAAAACCACAATTACTTTTGTACTAACCTGATATCAGTGGGATGATAGAGCCTGCTCAAACCAGCTCATGCAAGCCATGGTTTGCATCTCTTCCCAACTTTGTGTTCAGTTATATCTCATTGGTAGCTTGAAAGTAGACTTGTTGGGAGGATTTACACAGTGGAATTTTGTAAGTGCAACAAATCAGACTTTTCTCCCCCCATCTCCCATACCACAAAACTACCAGTTGATAAATATTAACCACACACAACTGTAAAGCATGCTTAAGAAATAGGGAGTAAAATCAGAGACAAAGAGTAGAAGATAAAGTGGAAAGAAATGAGGTCAATATTAAACCTTCAGGAATGGTGTGTAACCATCAGTATCTCAAAAAAAAAAAAACACCTCAGTTTTTATAAATAAGGGTGAGAATCACTGGGTAAGATTTAGAGGGGCTTGTAAGCTATGGTAAGAGGTTAGTTATTAGATTATGATCAAAGAGGGTGGGGAATCTGAGAAGATGGCAGAGTAGGAAGATTCAGAATTAAAAGATTAAAGTCACCATACATTCAGAGTGAGTCTCCTCAATGTGGTACATTTCTATTGAAGATTGCCTTTAAAACGAATGTATAAAACTTGAGGTCTGGTTGCCATCCTTTCAAGACATATAAGAAAAAACTGAATTCACAGACTTCATAAATTTAGGTGTCACTTGAAGTGACTGTGATTGTCATTTCTCATAAGCATTTTTAAAATTCAGTTTTTTTGTTTGTTTGTTTGTTTGTTTTTTTTTCAGCAAATGTCTCCAAATCATAAGGTGAGATAGTGGAAAAATAAGATTCTATTTATAAATAAGCTATTCAAACAACTTTCTACAACCTTCCAGTAAGTACAGGCGATAAGTCTCCTCCTTCTTCCTAAAAAGGTACAGTATTTTGACAACTCGTACCAACTTTAAGACTTTGTCAAAACTGGAAAATACCTAAGACAATGGGCTGTTTCACAACTAAGAGAAAGAGCAATTAGCTTAAAGGGTTAACATGTTAGCCTTCAGTTGAAAACTACCTAAGGCAGATTTAGGCAAACAATGTCTTCAATTCATACAACGCTTTTTATTTTTACTCCTTTCTTCTTTTGCTCTGTTCCTCTTGCACATAATATCAGTTTAACCCTATTCGATCTATATAGTAAAAGAGCCCTCTTTGTAAAGTGCAATGGTTTCCCCACACAGTTGTACCAGTAATAAAACTGGTTACTCATATCAAATTCTTATCCATTGTACCAGATCTACCTATGGCAGAAGACAGTTTTCAACACATTTATAATTTGTAATCTATTATGAGACTTAAAATACCCACTTTCCCAAAAGAATGTTCATAGTAAATACAGAGTTCCTTTCAGTTCAAATATCTACGTATGAAAAATAATTTTCTATTCTGCACGACACCATTTCACATAACGGGTTGTAAAACACTGTGTACTTTGTAGTCCTAATAAATTGCTCTGCAATTAATAACCAAGAACATTTGAGTAGCACTTAACTCTGTTCAGTTACTATTATGCATATCAGGAAAAATTAAGATTCAGACAAGTAAAGGTCAAATTTTGTCTCATGAAACAGGACTCAACCTCTGTTCCTGTGCTTTCACATCTTCTGATTTCTCTGTAATACTGATGATGCTTCATACCAACACACCAGAGATCAAATATGAAAAATCAAAACCATGGAAATACACTCGAGAACTGGAGGATGGAAAACAAAATATAAGAATTATATATATTTGCTTTAAGTACAGCCTCCCTATTGTGATATAAACCATCAGTGAACTGCAGAAACCTAGAATAATTCTTGTAAAAACCGATTTAAATACGGATTCAAGCCCAAACCTAAAACACCACAATTACCAAATAGCCCTGCGGTACTTTTCCTTCAAAACACATAAAATGTGTGGTCGATTGTTAGATTAATTTTTTTTTCTCTCTCACTAGACTGCACCTAAAATCGGCCTGTGACTGCCTTCTTCACCTCTTCATCCCCAGCACCTGGTAGAGTCTAGCTGGTAGTTTCTTTTAACAGAATGGATTCAAAAGAAAACAAGTGAGCTGCATCAGGGCATGTTCTGGAAACTTCTGCTTTCTCGAGGTCTGGACACTTTTCCAAAGGCAAGCTAGCAAAAAAAAAAAAAAAATACAAAGGCAAGCTAGCATGCTGGCCTTTCCCCTGTTTGTTCACAGCTATGTGGCGGCCTGCAAGTCACTCACTCAGCAAGTTTGTACCGCGGTTTCTTCCTCAGTAAAATGGGAAGGACCAGAGGATCTGCCCCCTGACCTGCCCCACTGCAAGGGAGGCTGGCCCTCCCGCCGGCGAAGGCTCCGAGGACTCTCCGGTCTCCTGGCAGACAGGATGGCAGTGGTACTTCTCACTGATCTTCACTCATTAATTCATTCGCTCTTTGAGAGTTATTTCCCGAGGCCTTCACCTGCACTCTCTCCTCCTCACAGCAGCCGCCTATTCCAGCCGTTCTCAAATGCAGACATCCAAAGACATCTTATTAACTGTTGACTCAATTCTTTCTAGGACGCCTGGTTTCTCCAGAAATCGTTGGCGGAAGGTAACATTCACAGGGAATGCCGTTCATTACCCTCGAGAAGCCTGGCGTTGAGTCGGCTCGCAGAGGGAAGCTCCAGTCAAGCCCGACAGGGCAACCGGAGTGTCTGGGACCTCACTGCGCAGGCGCGGGAGCGGCGCCTAGGCGCCCTCAGTTGCAAGGAAAATCCAGCCACAGGCACGATCCCGCAGCCATCAGGTGGGTGGGGCTCGCGGCTGTCTGGGCTTCCCACGGCGGCCTCGCGGAGTAAGGACCTCGCCCCCTACCCCGACCCAGGAAGCGGGCCTCTCTCCACGCCACCGGCACACTTACGGAGTCCCGACAGCTCGCGCCCACAAGCGTCCGCCCACCCAGGAGGAAGGCCCTGGCCCTCTCTGTCCGAGGCTGGTCAGGCTGTACCTCATGATACACCTGGCTCTGCTTTTCCGTGTAGACATAGCGGAGCTCGGCCAAGACGGCCAGCAAGTAGATGTTGCTGCTAAATGGTAGCCCCGACTGCCATTTTGGCAAACCCCCAGCGCCAAGAATAGCAGAAAGAGTGCTACCAAGGACCTCCGCGAAAGCCTCAGGCTGTGAGGTTCCCACCTGGCCCTGGCCTGAAGCTGTGAAGTCCTGCAGTATCCCGTGGGCCCAGCAGAACTGGAGGTCCCGCCCCACCTCCATGACACTGGCTGGCTGAGGCTAGGGCTCTCGGGCCTAGTTTCTCCCCACATTTCTGCGCTCAGAAACGGCTGTGCAGAGGGCGTGTGGTTCTCTGGGTCTGGGCGCGGCTCTAGGCAAGCCACAACTGGTTGGGCACTGATGGTGGTGGTGGTGGTTTAGTCGCTAAGTCTTGTCCGACTCTTGCGATTCCATGGACTGTAGCCCGCCAGGCTCCTCTGCCCATGGGATTTTCCAGGCAAGAATACTGGAGTGGATTACCATTTCCTTCTCAGGGGATCTTCCCGACCCAGGAATCGAACTAGGGTCTCCTGCTTTGCAGGCAGATTCTTTACCGACTGAGCTATGAGGGAAGCCCTGGGCACTGATCCTGGAGGCCTTTTCCAGAGTGTTGACACTTGAGCCTGGAGCACAGGACAGCACCGCCTCCCTCACTGGGTCAGGTGTATCCTGTGTCCCTGGCGGTCAGCGGTTTCTGTGGGTGCCCTTTTAGGAACCAGGTCTGCTTATTTCAGACTGGAAGAGTGGGACGGCCATTATCAGTACTGTGGTCTTCAGCTCAGCGGTATAATCCATAGACTCTCCATTAAAGAATTGACCCATCAATGTAAAAAGAAAATAATCATTATTTTACCTCCTTTGCTTGTCTGATTTTTCCTTCTTATGGTATAAGGCATTTTTGTTTGTGACGCTTTAACAGTTGTGATGATAGTGAGGTATTTATGTGATTAACTGAGGCTACCTATCTTTTCACTCTCTGGTCTTCTAGGAAAATGGAAAAAAAAAAGTATGAGAAGTCATTGCTAAACTTAGTCCTCAATGTCTAACCAGAGGTCAGTGGAGGTGGCCCAGGATGGTTCTTGGCATTGCTGGTGGAGCACAGTGATTCCGAGGCACAGGAGTGGAATGATAACACCTACTGGATGTCTGAGGTCAGCCCTGTCAGTCTTCCCCAACATCATCCCACTGGTGTTGTCTGGCTGGCCACAGATGTTGCACAGTATGGTTCTTGGTTCAGGACTGGCCCCCTTCCATCATTTATTTTCAAAAAGGATTAATTTCTATTCCAAAAATATTCTCACATAAAGTAAGAGGCAATTATTCTTTGGCATTTACCCCCTGCCTATCTAAACAGAGGAGAAATGAAGCATTGAGGGCAGCCTGACTCACTAACAGCACTGATGAGAGGCTTCATCCCCACCCCCACTGCCCCTTAGGGACACTGTGTGTGGGAGGTCTTCAGGACTCACTGCAAGTCTCTCAGAACACAGATCTTTCCCTGTCATCATTTTCATCATTTATTATGTTCTCTTAGTGCTCAGCAAAGAGAAATCACTCTTTTAGTCTGCCCTCCCAGTATTTGCTCCTAGAGTGATAGAAAACAACCAATATTGTGTTTGTCGATTTTTTCAGGTTGGAGAGGTTCTGGTAGAACAGGAAATTGAGGATTTCATTGTTTCATGGCAGAGATCCTGTCTTCAGTATGCTGGGCAGAATGTGAAAACCCTGCACATGGCTCTGGCGTGTTTGTGTGCAGACAGGAACAGGATTGCTGTGTTCCAGCAAAAGCCTCTCTCCCTCTTGGACTTTGGGAGTCTCCCTCCAGGATTCATTCTGAGGGTTTCCTGCCAATTCTTGGATGACTGCTCCCCTGGCCTGGGCCCTGGGTGCCCTCCCAACAGCCTCCCTCCCGCTGTGCACAATGATGAAAAAGGCACAATTTCATTAGTGTACTCAGTTGCTGTTTCATCAGAATGGAAGGGAGTGGGAGTCAAGGAAGTGCCTAGACTAGCCATATTGGAGCCTGAGGCAAAAGAAGAAAAATCAACAATACTGATGTTAGGTCATTAAAAATTTGATGTCTTGTTCATCATGGACTTTTGCATTAATTTTGATTTTCAAGTGTTATATTAAAACACCTTGATTACTGAGCTTTTTGACGCCCACTTAAATTTTGCTCATAAGGTGAATGCCTTACCTGCCTTACCTTATTCCTGACCCTGAGATGTAGGGTACCCAAATGATCTGATTACAAAGTGATACATAGGAAGTTGGTTTGTTCATTTGATTTTTCATGCGTTCCTAGGAGCCAACACCAAGGTACTGGCAGAGCACTGGAGGCCCTGGGTGAGATTTAAGAAGTTTCATGAAACTCTCATTTACCACTAAAAAAGGTACCCCACTCCTTTGTCTGAAATCTTTGACAATTAATTTATGAGTTAAACATTCTCTAAAACAAGTTGAATTGGAAAATGCAAACCTTGATGGCAGAAAGATAAAGTGTGTTACAAAGTTCTTAAAACTGTACTTATAATGTGAATATGTTTTTTCCAACATTTTCTTAGAGGCAGGACAGAATGGAAGGCATGATGATTCTGATTTATTGGAGTTTTTAGCATGGTCATGTTGGTGGTAGGTGCGGAAATTTAAGAAAGGAATACAGTAAGAAAAAAAGAGATTTTCAGTGAGAAACTTCTTTGCCTTCCCAAAGGCCATAGAGAGGTTACACTTCATCCAGGAATCATTCATACTGTTTCCTGGGGATGCTCAACCAATCACCCTCAGCCACTGCCTTTCCTCCAGCACTCTACTGGACCATCTTCTAATCTTGACATCTTCTGTTTCATTCCTTGTATTTAAAGAGATTACAAGTCTCAAGTGGATGGACAAACACTTAGTGACCATCTTGTTGAAGACCCTCTTCCAAGCATGGTATCTGAGACTAAGTGGAAATGTAATTCTCTGTTCAAGATCACACAAGACAGCACCAGTAGAACCAGAAACATGCTCTGTACTTGACACATGTTTCTTCAGTCATTCATCACAGAATCATAGAGAATCTCCTAGATTAGATGCTGGAGATGTAATGGTGAGCAAAACCAGACATGGTCCTCACTTTCCTGGGATTTAGTCTGTTGCGGGGGCGGGGGGAGATGAGTACATCAATCAAATAATCACAAATAGATATATCATTACAAGCAGTTAAGTTTTATGATGTAAAGAAACAGTTCTATAAGCCTGTATAACAGGAAATGTGGTAAATGTTGGGATCAGAAATTGCTGTCTGTGTCATAGAACCAGTTTATAACCAAGGACTTATTATCTCTATGATGTTCACAGCAAGTTTTACTGATATATTTCTCAAGTTATTGGTCTTATATGGGACATTGTGTTCCAAGTAGGAAGGGAAAGGAAAGTGGATAAAACAAAATTCATTCTTTAAAGTCTTTAAGAATACACTCAGAAATAAGGTCTTATCAACTATCTGGGCATTTCTTGGCCCAATCAAATTGACACAGGAGATTAACCATCACATTGCATTATTGCCAGATCACTAAGTAAAATTCGCATTTGGGTACCTTGCTACCTGAATTTGTCAGCTCCCCAAATACAGATGTCATCATTCTCTCTGATAATATCCTATATACCTCAAGCTGGCAACCACTTCATTTTCTTTCTATTTTCTCTCACACTAGGTCCTTTGATAGAAAGCTTTTGGCTGTCTACTTCAAAAATTATAATCTCTGTACAATTTGAAACAGTTTAGCTAATTAGAGATCTTCAAATCCTGCCAAGATAGAGGAAGGGCCAGGCTTAAAAAAAACAGTGTCTTGCTTGCACATGGATCGATCCAAAAGCTGTATTTAAACCTAAGTTCCTAAATACAGTTTTTTTGGTAAATATTTTCCTAGGAGAAATAAACACTTTGAAAAAAAGGCATTGTATCAGCATGATAATTGTGTTTATAATGAGAAATATATATTTGGCATTTGGCCTTTGTCCTTTTTCCAGCACAGAAGTAGTAAAGCCCTAGGAATTTCCTAAGCAAAGAGAATGATAAAGATGTCTTTTGTTATATTAATGTAACTTTGGTGTGCTCCCAAAGATGCCAGCTGGTTGCTAGGAGCCAGCCACAGGATTAGAGGTTAGAACTTTCAGTCTCACTCCCTGACCTTCTGGCAGGAGAGTGGGGCTAAATTTGATCTTAATCACCAGTGGCCAATGATTTAATTAATCATGTCTATCTAACAAGCCCACCATAAAAATCCAAAAAAGATGGGGTTCAGAGAGCTTCCATGTTGTCAAATATGTAGGGATACAGGGAGAGTGGCATGACTGGAGAAGCTTCGTGCCCTTTCCCGTATACCTTGCCCCATGAATCTGTTTATTCGGGCTGTTTCAAAGTTATGTCCTTCAGTCAGTTCAGTTCAGTTCAGTCGCTCAGTCATGTCCGACTCTTTGTGACCCCATGGACTGCAGCACCCCAGGCCTCCCTGTCTATTACCAACTCCTGGAGTTTACCCAAACTCATGTCCATTGAGTCGGTGATGCCATCCAACCATCTCATCCCCTGTCATCCCCTTCTCCTCCTGCCTTCAATCTTTCCCAGCATCAGGATCTTTTCAAATGAGTCAGCTCTTCGCATCAGGAGGCCAAAGTATTGGAGTTTCAGCTTCAACATCAGTCCTTCCAGTGAACACCCAGGACTGATCTCCTTTAGGATGGTCTGGTTGGATCTCCTTGCAATCCAAGGGACTCTTGAGTCTTCTCTAACACCACAGTTCAAAAGCATCAATTCTTCAGTGCTCAGCTTTCTTTACAGTTCAACTCTCGCATCCATATATGACTACTGGAAAAGCTATAGCTTGACTAGATGGACCTTTGCTGGCAAAGTAATGTCTTTGCTTTTTAATATGCTGTCTAGGTTGGTCATAACTTTTCTTCCAAAGAGTAAGCGTCTTTTTATTTCATGGCTGCAGTCACCATCTGCAGTGATTTTGAAGCCCCCCAAAATAAAGTCTGACACTGTTTCTACTGTTTCTCCTTCTATTTGCCATGAAGTGATGGGATCTGATGCCATGATCTTAGTTTTCTGAATGTGGAGCTTTAAGCCAACTTTTTCACTCTCCTCTTTCATCAAGAGGCTCTTTAGTTCTTCTTTGCTTTCTGCCATAAGGGTGGTGTCATCTGCATATCTGAGATTATTGATATTTCTTCTGGAAATCTTGATTCCAGCTTTGCTTCATCCAGCCCAGCGTTTCTCATGATGTACTTTTCATATAAGTTAAATAAACAGGGTGACAAAATACAGCCTTAACATACTCCTTTTCCTATTTGGAACCAGTCTGTTATTCCATGTCCAGTTCTAACTGTTGCTTCCTGACCTGCATACAGCTTTCTCAAGAGGCAGGTGGTCTGGTGGTCTGGTATTCCCATCTCTTTCAGAATTTTCCACAGTTTATTGTGATCCACACAGTCAAAGGCTTTGACTTAGTCAATAAAGCAGAAGTAGATGTTTTTCTGGAACTCTTGCTTTTTCAATGATTCAGCGGATGTTGCCAATTTGATCTCTGGTTCCTCTGCCTCTTCTAAAACCAGCTTGAACATCTGGAAGTTCACGGTTCATGTATTGCTGAAGCCTGACTTGGAGAATTTTGAGCATTACTGTTAGCGTGTGCTGCTGCTGCTGCTGCTAAGTCGCTTCAGTTGTGTCCGACTCTGTGTGACCCCGTAGACAGGAGCCCACCAGGCTCCTCTGTCCCTGGGATTCTCCAGGCAAGCAGGCTGGAGTGGGTTGCCATTTCCTTCTCCAATGCATGAAAGTGAAAAGTGAAAGTGAAGTCGCTCAGTTGGGTCTGACTCTTCACGACCCCATGGACTACAGCCTACCAGGCTCCTCTGTCCATGGGATTTTCCAGGCAAGAGTACTGGAGTGGGGTGCCACTGCCTTCTCTGTTGCTAGTGTGTGAGATGAGTGCAATTGTGCAGTAGTTTGAGCATTCTTTGGTATTGCCTTTCTTAGGGACTGGAATGAAAACTGACCTTTTCCAGTCCCGCGGCCACTGCTGAGTTTTCCAAATTCGCTGGAAATGTCCTTAATTCTAGTTAATAAAATGTTTTTCTAAGTTTTGTGAGCCACTCTATCAGTCAGACTCTAGGAGAAGGTCATGGGAACCTTTGATCCATAAGAAGCAAAGGTGACAGCCTGGACTTGTGGTTGGTGACTGAATTGTGTGGAAGAGCACCGTCTTGTGAGACTGAACACTTAACCTAGGATCTGATGCGATCTCCAGGTAGATAATACCAGAATTGAGTTAAACTGTAGGACATCCAGCTAGTATTGAAGAACTGCTTGGTGGGGTGGTAACCCCCTCTCCCGCTTCCCCAACTGAAGTTGATGATCAAAATCAGAGACTTCTTTATTTTTTAATTAATTTTTATTAGAGTATAGATGATTCACAGTGTTGTGTTAGCTTCTTCTGTACAGCACAGTGAACCAGTTACACACACACACACACACACACACACACACACACACACACACACATCCACTCTTTTTTAGATTCTATTCCTGCATAGGGAATTTGCCATCTAAATCTTGCCATCAGGACTGAAGCTTGCATTCCTCCAGGTCACTGGTGTATATGTGGCTGATAACTCCCAGATGAGTCTCAGAAGAGAATGGCTCTCAGCCAAAGAGGGTTACCATGTTCAAGATCTGGATCCTTCCCTGGGAACAATTCTCATTGAAGGTATGGTTGAGGACAGATCTACCTATATAATTTGCAGATCCCAATGAAAATGAACATGTTTAAAACCTTGTTTAATGAAACAAATGTTTAATGAAAACACTTTAAATGAACCTTGCTTAAAAATTAAGAAGGTAACATAAATTAAAAATAATTTTTGAAAATTTTAAAAATTAAGAAAGTGACAAATGACTGTGACAACTGATAATTAAACTAAGACATGGGGCTCTTCTGAGTGTGGGGGTCCTGTGTGATTGCATGGGTCATATGCCATCAAAACTGCACTATTCCAGGAAGGTGGAAAGACCTAGGCTGCTTGTCTAGAGGAGGTACAGGTCTGAAGTCCTGACCCAGCATTCTGGGGGATCAGCCTTCCTTGTCATTTTCAACTTTCCTCTCTGCCCAAAACCCTTTTTACACTCCCTGACAACTGTTGATCTAGACGTACCCCCTTGTACACTTTCTGAATGCAAATATTAAACTCAGCTTCCCCAGGGAATGCAAAATAGTATATTATTGTTAAAGGAGACAAAAATAAATGGGAATGAAACCCGGGGAAAAAATACAATAGTTGTGTAAAAAATTTTTCTCCTTTCTGAATTTTAGTAATATATTTATATGACATTTAAAACCAAGCAATTTTAAATTTAAAAAAATGATACTTCTTGTTACATACCCCTAATAATTGAAAGCAGGGATTTAAGCAGATATTTTGTTCACCAGTGTTCATAGCAGCTACCCCTAATAATTGAAAGCAGGGATTTAAGCAGATATTTTGTTCACCAGTGTTCATAGCAGCATTATTCACAAAAGCCAAAAAGTGGAAACAACCCAAGTGTCCATCAACAGATGAACAGAGAAATGAAATGTGTATGTGCACACAGTGGAATAGATTCCGTTTTTAAAAGAAATGAAATTCTGTCACAAGCTACAATATTGACAAATTTTGAGGACATTGTGCTAAATGAAATGTCATACACAAAATGACAAATATTGTATGATTCTATCGATATGCTGTATGTATCCAGAATAGGCAAATTTGTAGAGACAGAAAGTATAATAGAGGTTATCAAGAGCTGGAGGGAGGAAGGAAAGGGGAGTTATTATTTAATGGACACAGAATTTCCATTATGGATGACAAATTTTGGAAATGGATAGTTGGAGAAGGAAATGGCAACCCACTCCAGTGTTCTTGCCTGGAGAATCCCAGGGACGGGGGAACCTGGCGGGCTGCCGTCTATGGGGTCACATAGAGTCGGACACGACTGAAGTGACTTAGCAGCAGCAGTGGTGATGGTTACTTAACATTGTGAATAAACTACATGCCACTGAATTGTACAATTAAAAATGGTTAAAATGGTAATTTAAAAGAAAGTTCTATTCCTGTTTAGGATTTAGAAAGCAACAAGAGTGTCACTCCAACTCTAACAATGAGAAAAAGCTGGTTAAAATTTATGTTTTAATTGGAGTATAATTGCTTTACAGTGTTGTGTTAGCTTCTGCTGTACAACAACATGAGTCAGCTATATATATATATATGTATACATGTGTCGCCACCTTCTTGAGCCTCCTTCTCAACCCTCCCAAATCACAATTTTTTGAACCCGCTGAAGAGATGGAGTCACAAGGCAAGCCAGGTGTACTGAATCAAAACTGACAAACACCTCCAAAAACAAATGGATCATATGAACTGTTTGAACTTTGACGAAGAAGTGCTACTTGCAAAAGCTGGTAAGCAGAACTGGATCAGGGTGAGCCAATGAGACATTCTCCTCTAGTGCCAAATTTAACACAGTGGCAAAAACTGAGAAAGCAACATATATATTGGTTAATGAAGTATTTTAAAAAACAAAAATTATTGTAAAAATCTGTGATGAACAATGTATCAGGATTTTAAGTGAAGGCATGATGGGACCTGTCGCTTACATGAACCTGCCTTGCTCACCTCACCCTATTCCTTGCCCTGTCAAATCTCATCTTTATTCAAAATTTAGATGTTTTATCATGGATTTTTTTCACATCAGTTTTTGTCTTTATATATATTATATTAAAATATTTGCCTTGCATCCTGAGATTTTTGGCACCCCTTTTAGTTTTGCAATGGAGGCAAGTGCCTCATTTGCCTCACCCTATTCCTGGCTTCCAGGACATCTCTATCTGGAAAATGATTTTGTTCACCAAATAAAATTAGGCAAGTCAATGCCGCAGTAGTTTGCTTTCTCCACTAAACAGAGATCAAACAGAAAATGCAGATGTGCTCAGGATTTACTCTTGATTGGGGATTGTATGAGATGGTGACAACAAACCGTTTCTGTTTTTTTGTTTCAATTTTTTTTAGTGGGATAAAGTACACATAACAAAATTTATCATCTTAACCATATTACATTTAAATGTACCATCTTATGTTTTTAAGTATATAGTTCAGTGGTATTAAATATATTTATTTTTTTTAAAATGAAAGTGTTAGCCACTCAGTCATGTCTGACTCTTTGTGACCTCATGGACTGTAGCCTGCCAGGCTCACCTGTCTATGGAATTCTGCAGCCAAGAATACTGAGGTGGGTAGCCATCCCTTCTTAAGGGGATCTTCCTGATCCTGCATTTTAGGCAGATTTTTTACTGAGTGAGCTATCAGGGAAACTGAAATATATTCATAATTTCGCACAAATGTTACTCTTTTCATCTTGTAAAAGTGAAACTCTGTGCCCATCAAACTGTAACTGCATTCTTACCAGACTCTGGCAACCACTGTTCCACTTTCTGTCTCTGTTTTTGACTATTCTAAGAATTGCATATAAAGGAAATCATATTTGATTTGGAGGGACTGGCTTATTTCACTTGACATAATGTCCTCAAGGTTCAGCTTTATCCATGCTGTAGCATATATCAGAATTTCCTTCCTTTTTAAAGGCTGAATAATATTCCATTGTATGTTTATACCATATTTTGCTCACTTATTCATCCATTGGACACTTGGCTTATTTCCATGTTTTAGTTACTGTGAATAATGAACATAGGTGTACAAAAATTTCTATAAGATATTGTCTTCAATTTGGATATATACACAGTAGTAGAATTGCTGGATCATATAGTAATTCTATTTTAATTTTTGAGGAAACACCTTACTGTTTTCCAGTGGTTGTGTCATTTTATGTTCCTGGCAATAGTGCATAAAATTTCCAGTTTCTCCAAATGCTCACCAACACTGTTATTTAAAAAAAAATTTTTTTTGTATAGTAGCTATCCTAATGGGTGTGATGTGACATCTTGCTGTAGTTTTGATTTGCCTTTCCCTACAATTAGCGATGTAGAACATCTTTTCATGTGCTTATTGGCCACTTGTGTATCTTTGAAGAAATGTTTATTCAAGGCCCTTGTACTTTTTAAAATCAGGTTATTTTCGTGTTTTTCAGTTTTAGGTAATCTCTTTATATTCTGGATGTTAATCATTTATCAGATATATGATTTGCAAATACTCTCTCCCATTTGGTGGGTTGCCTTTTTACTTTGTTAGTATTGTCATTTGATGCGCAAAATTAAAAAACTTTCATCTCGTCCAATTTGTCCATTTTTTCCTTTGTTGTGTGGGCCTTTGATGTCATATCCCGGAAATCATTGCCATGAAGACTTTGCCCTGTGTTTTCTTCTAGGCTTTTATAGTTTCTGTGTGCTTAGTTGCTCAGTCATGTCCGACTCTCTGCGACCCTGTGGACTGTAGCCCGCCAGGCCCCTCTGTCCATGGGGATTCTCCAGGCCAGAATACTGGAGTGGGTTGCCATGGCCTCCTCCAAGGGATCTTCCCAACCCAGGGATCAAACCCAGGTCTCCCACACTGCAGGCAAATTCTTTACAGTTTGAGCCACTAGGGAAGCCTAAGAATACTGGAGTGGGGAGCCTATCCCTTCTCCAGGGGACCTTCCTGACTCAGGAATTGAATCAGGGTCTCCTGCACTGCAAGTGGATTCTTCACCAGCTGAGCTATGGTTTTAGGTCTTAAAATTTGATCTTTGATTTTTTAAAATAAACTTTTGTATATGGTGTCAGGTAAGGGTCCAACTTCATTCTTTTATATGTGGATTTTCAGTTTCCCCAGTGCCATGGATAAAAAGACAGCCCTTTACCCATTGAATATCTTTGCACCTTTGTCAAAAAATATCTGATCATAAGTGTGAGGGATTATTTCTGAGTTTTCTTTTCAGTTGGTCTATATGTCTGTCTTTATAATGATACCACTTTTTTTTGTTTCAATTACTGTAGCTTTGTGGTGAGTTTTCAAATCAGGAAATGTGAATCTTCCAGTTTTGTTCTTTTTCAAGAATGTTTTGGCTATTCAGGGTCCTTTGAGGTGCCATGTGAATTTTAGAATGGATTTTTCATTTCTGCAGAAAACATACTTAGAATTTTGGTAGAGATTGCATTGAATCTGTAGATTGGTTGTGCTACTGAATTGGTCACTAAGCATAGACTAAGACCCCTTGCTTCATGTGGGGAGTTTCTTTTTCTCCTAAGATTCCCATAGTTAATAACAAAACTAATGTTGAGATTGTAACAGCACAAGCTTTATTCAGTGGTCAAAGAATGAAAAAGTGGGAATCAAGTTCTCAACCCTGTTCCAGTGGAAACACCATATATATATATACCTTGATGCTCCATAATCATAGGAGGGTCGAGGTAAAAGGGAGGGATTCAGGAAGAGTGGGAAGAATATTCATGACTTATCCATAAACAGGGGTGTGGTTTGAACCCAGAATGTGACACTTCTTTCAGCCCTTGTATTGGCTTTTCAGGTTGTTATCATGGCAATTGTCAACTGTCTGGACACTGGTGGGTGTGTCATTTAGCATGCTAATGTGTTACAATAAGTGCATAATAAGGCTCGGGTCTACTGGAGGTCACATCTTCCACCATCTTGGGCCTAGTTTGTTCCTACTGGTTTTACTTTTCTCTTTGCAGCTTAGATAGAGCAACTGGTTTCCATTTGAGGGAAGGGCAGGGATATGATTCTGGGGCAACAGCCTTGGTAACAATTGGCTGGCCTTGACATCTTAACAGTATTAAGTCTTCTAATACATGAGCATGGAATGTGTTTCTATTTCTTTATATCTTTTATAGTTTCTTTCAGCAGCGTTTTGTATTTCCGTTGTACAAGTCTTTCACCTCATAGTTAATTTGTAAATATTTTATTCTTATTGATTCTCTTATAGATGGAACTTTTTTTATTGCAATTACCTTTTCAGATTGTTAGTGTATAGAAATGCAACTAGTTTTTGTGTGCAGACTTTATAGCCTGCTACTCTGTTGAACTTATTTACTAGCTCCAACATTTTTTCTTTTAATCTTTATTTTTTTTTCTTTTAATCTTTAGAGTGTTCTCTATATACAATCATATAATCTGTGAACACACATAATTTTACTTCCTCATTTCCAATTTGAATGTCTTTTCTTTTTCTTGCCTAGTTGCTCTGATTAGAATTTCTAGTATATTGTTGAATAAATGTGGTGAAAGCAGGCATCCTTGCCTAGTTCTTGACTTAAAGGAAAAGCTTTCAGTCTTTCATTGTTTAGTATTATTGGGCTGTACCCCAAGGGCCTTCAAGCCTTATACTTGCCCAGCCTCAAGACTGAAGAAAGAGCCTGGAGTCAGCGACAGAGACATCGATGGTTTAATGGATAGGGGTAATCTTACACATCTGAAGCAAGTCCTGGAGTGACACCCCATTGTGTGTGCCCAGAAGGCAGGCAGGATGTGACAGTAGTCTTTGCTCCCTAGGGAAGAGGGAGGTTTTCAGTTATAGGGGGAATTGATGTCAGGGTTACCAGGGAAAGCAGCAGAGGGGCATACCCCTTTGGTAAACTATCATAGTGGAGATAGTTCTGATCTGAAGATGTTGTTGTGAAAGTCGCTCAGTCGTGTCTGACTCTTTGCAACCCCATGGACTGCACAGTCCGCGGAATTCTCCAGACCAGAATACTGGAGTGGGTAGCCTTTCCCTTCTCCAGGGGATCTTCCCAACCCAGGAATTGAACCAGGGTCTCCTGCATTGCAGGCAGATTCTTTACCAACTGAGCTATTAGAATAGTCATTTAACTGGGCCATGGGCAAGTATGTAGGCATTTCTAATTGGACTCTATGATTAAGAGGGGAAAGTCAGATAAATAGGTGAGTCAAAGACTGGTCCGGCAGGAGATGTACAGAGAGAGAGAGAACAGCCAAAGTGATGCCCTGATCCTACAGGTATGTTTGCTGTCAGTTTTTCATATATGGCTTTTATTATGTTGAGGTATTTTCTGTCTATTTCTAATTTACTGTTTTCATCATGAAAGTACATTGAATTTCGTGTAATGCATTTTCTACATTAGTTGAAGATCATGAGGAATTTCTACCCTTTGTGTGTATCACACTGATCAGTTTTTGTATGTTGAACTATTGTTGCATTCTAGTAATAAATCCATTTTGTTATGGTGTGTAATCCCTTTAATATGCTGAGTTCAGTTTCCTGAAATTTTACTGAGAATTTTTGCATGAATGTTCATAAAGAATATTGGTCTGTGGGTTTTTGTTGTTGTTGTTTTAGTGTTTTTTCCTGATTTTGCTATCAGGGTAATGCTGGACTCATAAAATGAGTAGGAAGTGTTCCTTCCTCTTCAATTTGGTGGAAATGTTTGATAAGAAATTATATTAGTTCTTCAAATATTTAGTAGAAGTCACCATGAAGTCATTAGGATCAGGGCTTTTTTTAGTTGGGAGATATTTGCTGATTGATCAGTCTTCTTTGTTACAGATTTGTTCACATTTTCTATTTATTTATGACTTAGTTTTGGTAGAATGATGCCATCATCATGGCAGAATAACAGTTTTCTACCATCTTTCCTCCAAAGAACATTGATTTAGACAATCACCCATGGGTGAGAAAGCTGTTGTGGACATCCAAGAGTCCATTGGATGAGTGTGTGCATACCATTTAGGGGGAAAAAAATCTGAGCTTGCATGCACTGAAGAAGATTAGTGTAACATTTTCACTTATATCATTCTTCTCCCAAAGCAGCACAGTTCAGCACAGAGATAACTTCTTGGACTATGAATTCTCCCCTGGGGGAAAGTGAGAGTGTTTAATTATGTGCTTGGCTTCCCCAGCTTTGTGGGATGCTGCCAGAGAGACTCGCTTCTTTCTCATCCATCCAGAGTACAGTGGCAGTCAGGCAATTTGGGGGTGGAGAGCAGGTGGGAGAGCAGCTGATAGGGCTAATTAGTAGCATGAATGTATATGAAAATACACATCACACTGATAAAGGTATCAGTTAAATTCAGAATATTCTAATGCTATAACATGATGTCTTAATCACTTAACTCCAGTATAAAAACTAAAGGACAAAAGTATTAATACTAGTCAGTATGAAAAGAGGTAAATTGTGATATCAAGAAGAAAAAATATGGGAGGGAAGTAAAAAAAGATAAAGTAAATGTATATATCAGCACCGACAAACTAAAGGCTGCCTGGTGGCCCCAGCCACATCACAAATCAAATCTAACTCAGCCTGCACTTAACGGGAAAACTTGTCAAGGATACCTAAACCCAATCACAATCCTCCAGCTCATCTTTACTAGTATACCTTCCATTCAGTTCAGTTCAGTTGCTCAGTCATGTCCAATTCTTTGTGACCCCACGGACTGCAGCATGCCAGGTCTCCCTGTCCATCACCAACTCCCAGAGTTTACTCAAACTCATGTCCATTGAGTTGGTGCTGCCATCCAACCACCTCATCCACTGTTGTCCCCTTCTCCTCCTGCCTTCAATCTTTCCCAGCAGCAGGGTCTTTTCAAATGAGTCAACTCTTTGCATCAGGTGGCCAAATACTGGAATTTCAGCTTCAACATCAGTTCTTCCATTGAACACCCAGGGCTGATCTCCATTAGGATGGTCTGCTTGGATCTCCTTTCAGTCCAAGGGACTCTCAAGAGTCTTCTCGAACACCACAGTACAAAAGCATAAATTCTTCGGTACTCAGCTTTCTTTACAGTTCAACTCTCTCATCCATACGTGACCACTGGAAAAACCATAGCCTTGACTAGATAGACCTTTATTGGCAAAGTAATGTCTTTGCTTTTTAATATGTTGTCTAGGTTGGTCATAACTTTTCTTCCAAGGAGTAAATAAATATATTTTAATTTCATGGCTGCAGTCACCATCTGCAGTGATTTTGGAGCCCCCCAAAATAAAGTCAGCCACTGTTTCCACTGTTTCTCCTTCTATTTGCCATGAAGTAATGGGACTGGATGCCATGATCTTAGTTTTGTGAATGTTGAGCTTTAAGCCAACTTTTTCACTCTCCTCTTTCACTTTCATCAAGAGGCTCTTTAGTTCTTCTTTGCTTTCTGCCATAAGGGTGGTGTCATCTGTGTATCTGAGGTTATTTATATCTCTCCCAGCAATCTTGATTCCAGCTTGTGCTTCATCCAGCCCAGTGTTTCTCATGATGTACTCTGCATATAAGTTAAATAAGCAAGGTGATAAAATACAGCCTTGACATACTCCTTTTCCTATTTGGAACCAGTCTGTTATTCCATGTCCAGTTCTAACTGTTGCTTCCTGACCTGCCTACAGCTTTCTCAAGAGGCAGGTGGTCTGGTGGTCTGGTATTCCCATCTCTTTCAGAATTTTCCACAGTTTATTGTGATCCACACAGTCAAAGGCTTTGGCATAGTCAATAAAGCAGAAGTAGATGTTTTTCTGGAACTCTCTTGCTTTTTCAATGATCCAACAGATGCTGGCAATTTGATCTCTGGTTCCTCTGCCTCTTCTAAAACCAGCTTGAACATCTGGAAGTTCACAGTTCATGTATTGCTGAAGCCTGGCTTGGAGAATTTTGAGCATTACTTTACTAGTGTGTGAGATAAGTGCAATTGTGTGGTAGTTTGAGCATTCTTTGGCATTGCCTTTCTTTGGGATTGAAATGAAAACTGGCCTTTCCAGTCCTGTGGCCACTGCTGAGTTTTCCAAATTTGCTGGCATATTGAGTGCAGCACTTTCACAGAATCATCTTTTAGGACTTGAAATAGCTCACCTGGAATTCCATCACCTCCACTAGCTTTGTTTGCAGTGATGCTTCCTAAGGCCCACTTGACTTCACATTCCAGGATGTCTGGCTCTAGGTGAGTGATCTTACCATCATGATTATCTGGGTTGTGAAGATCTTTTTTGTACAGTTCTTCTGTGTATTCTTGCCACCTCTTCTTAATATTTTCTGCTTCTGTTAGGTCCATACCATTTCTGTCCTTTATTGAGCCCATCTTTGCATAAAATGTTCCCTTGGTATCTCTAATTTTCTTGAAGAGATCTCTAGTCTTTCTCATTCTATTGTTTTCCTCTATTTCTTTGCACTGATCACTGAGGAAGTCTTTCCTATCTTTCCTTGCTTGTTTTTTGAACTCTGCACTCAAATGGGTATATCTTTCCTCTTCTTTGCTTTTGGCTCTCTTCTTTTCACAGTCATTTGTAAGGCCTCCTCAGACAGCCATTTTGCTTTTTTGCATTTCTTTTTCTTGGGAATGGTCTTGCTCCCTGTCTCCTGTACAATGTCACGAACCTCTGTCCATAGTTCATCAGGCACCCTGTCTATCAGATCTAGTCCCTTAAATCTATTTCTCAGTTCCACTGTATACTCATAAGAGATTTGATTTAGGTCATACCTGAATGGTCTAGTGGTTTTTCCTACTTTCTTCTATTTAAGTCTGAATTTAGCAATAAGGAATTCATGATCTGAACCAAAGTCATCTTCTGGTCTTGTTTTTGCTGACTGTATAGAGATTCTCCATCTTTGGTTGCAAAGACTATAATCAATCTGATTTCAGTGTTGACCATCTGGTGATGTCCATATGTAGAGTCTTCTTTTATGGTGTTGGAAGAGGGTGTTTGCTATGACCAGTGCATTCTCTTGGCAGAACTCTATTAGTCTTTGCCCTGCTTTATTCTGTACTCCAAGGCCAAATTTGCCTGTTACTCCAGGTGTTTCTTGACTTAATACTTTCTTGACTTCCTACAACAGAACCTTGTGTACCAGGACCCAGCAGAATGGAACAGTGACCCCACAGGAGACTTGCCTGTGGGTGTCTGGGAGTCTTTGGTGAAGGCATGGGTTGGTGGTCGCCTGCTGCAGGATTGGGGGCAGGGACTGTAGCAGTACATGCATGGGATCTTTTGAAGGAGGTCACCATTATCTTCATTACCTCCACAATAGTTTGGCCTCAGGTAAATAGCAGGGAGGGAACAGAGCTCCACCAATCAACAGAAAGTTGGATTAAAGATTTACTGAGCATGGCCCTGCCTATCTGAACAAGACCCAGTATCCCCCTCAGTCAGACTATCCCATCAGGAAGCTTTCATAAGCCTCTTATCCTTCTCCAGCAGAGGATAGACAGACTGAAAATCACAATCACAGAAAACTAATCAATCTAATCACACGAACCACAGCCTTGTTTAACTCCATGAAACTATGAACCATGCTGTGTAGGGCCACTCAAGACAGACTGATCATGGTGGAGTGTTCTGACAAAATGTGGTCCACTGGAGAAGGGAATGGCAAACCACTTCAGTATTCCTGCCTTGAGAACCCCATGAACAGTATGAAAAGGCAAAAAGACAGGACACTGAAAGATGAACTCCCCAGGCTGGTAGGTGCCCAATATGCTACAGGAGGTCAGTGGAGAAATAACTGCAGGAAGAATGAAGAGACGGAGCCAAAGCAAAAACACCTCCCAGTTGTGGATGTGACTGGTGATGGAAGCAAGGTCTGATGCTGTAAAGAGAAATATTGTATAGGAACCTGGAATGTTAGGTCCATGAATCAAGGCAAATTGGAAGTGATCAAACAGGAGATGGCAAGAGTGAACATCGACATGGAGTATCCATCATAGTCAACAAGAGAGTTCAAAATGCAGCACTTGGATGCAGTCTCAAAAATGACAGAATGATCTCTGTTCGTTTCCAAGGCAAACCATTCAACATCACAGTAATTCAAATCTATGCCCCAACCAGTAATGCTGAAGAAGCTGAAGTTGAATGGTTCTCTGAAGACCTACAAGACCTTTCTAGAATTAACACCCCAAAAAGATGTCCTTTTCATTATAGGGGACTGGAATGCAAAAGTAGGAAGTCAAGAAACACCTGGAGGCACAGGTGTTTGGCCTTGGAGTACAGTATACCTTTCCCTAGTGTCAACTACAAATTGGCTGTTGCCAAGGGCATTTGCCATCTGCCTCTGCAGAGATTGAACTCTGTGCTGCTATAGCTGTTGACCTTCAATATGCCCTGAGGGAGTTCAAGGTGGAGAGTGAGGCACTCTGTGCTCCAGGGAAACTGGTGGAACAGGTCTTTAGATAGTTAGATAATTTTAGAAACTGAGTTCAAGATCCCAATCCTTGCATCTCTTCATATCTAGAAAAGCACTAAATCCCTTCATGGTGACAGCAGCTCCACCTGACTAGCAGAAAACCTTTTGTAATGTAAATGTTGATTGCACTGAACTCCCCCTTCACCAAAATCTTATATATTGACCTCCCCCCACTACCTCTTTGAAGCAGTTTCTCAGAGCTATCTGAGGTGCTCTCTCCTAGGCTACAGTCCTCATTTTGCCTCAAATAAACCTCAACTCTCAGGTTGTGTATCTTTTTATTGACATTGGAGAATAGGACCTCCTAGCCAACTAAACAATTTCTGAGTTGCCTCTTCTATTACTCCTTAAAATTCATTCTTACTTAAATCCACATGGAAAGAGTGAAGTTCCACTACTTGTGAAGATTGTACACTTTCAATCCATGAATTGCTTTGCCTTGAGTGAAACTGAATAAAAGTTGCTCAGTCATGTCCGACTTTTTGTGACCCCATGGACTATATACAGTCCATGTAATTCTCCAGACCAGAATACTGGAGTGGGTAACCTTTCCCTTCTCCAGGGGATCTTCTCAATCCATGGATCGAACCCAGGTTCCCACATTGCAGGCAGATTCTTTACCCACTTAGCCACAAGGGAAGCCCAAGAATCTTGGAGTGGGTAGCCTATCCCTTCTCCAGAAGATCTTCCCAATCCAGGAATCAAACAGGGGTCTCCTGTATTGCAGGCGAATTCTTTAGCAACTGAGCTATCAGGGAAGCCCTATTAAAATAATTTTTAAATTGTTTTAATTTTGTCATTTGACAAAGGGTATAGTTAAAGTGGAAATGACGCCCAACCTTGTATATGTCTGATGGTGAAAGTAAAGTCTGATGCTATAAAGAACAGTATTGCATGAAATCTGGAAAGTTAGGTCCCTGAGTCAAGGTAAATTGGAAGTGGTCAAATAGGAGATGGTAAGAGTGAACATCGACATTTTAGGAATCAATGAACTAAAATGGGTGGGAATGGGCGAATTTAATTCAGATGACCATTATATCTACTGCTGTGGGCAAGAATACCTTAGAAGAATAGAGTAGCCCTCTTAATCAACAAAAGAGTCCAAAATGCAGTACTTGGATGCAATCTCAAAAACAACAGAATGATCTCTGTTTGTTTCCAAAGCAAACCATTCAACATCACAATAATCCAAGTCTGTGTCTAAACCACTAATGCTGAAGAAGCTGATGTGAATGGTTCTGTGAAGACCTACAAGACGTTCTAGAACTAACACCGAGAAAAGATGTCCTTTTCATCATAGGGGACTGGAGTGCCAAAGTAAGAAGTCAAGATTTATCTGGAGTGACAGGTAAGTTTGGCCTTGAGTGCAAAATGAAGCAGGGCAAAGGCTAACAGAGTTTGCCAAGAGAACGCATTGGTCATAGCAAATACCCTCTTCCAACAATACAAGAGATGACCCTACTCATGGACATCACCAGGTGCTCAATACCAAAATCAGATTGACTATATTCTTTGCAGTCAAAGATGAAGAAGCTCTATACAGTCAGCAGAAACAAGACTGGGAGCTGACTATAGCTCAGATCATGAACTCCTTATCGGAAAATTCAGACTTAAATTGAAGAAAGTAGGAAAACCACTGGGCCATTCAGGGATGACCTAAATTCAATACCTTATACAGTAGAAGTGACAAATAGGTTCAAGGGGTTAGATCTGATAGAGTGCCTGAAAAAATGGACGGAGGTTCATGACATTGTACAGGAGACGGTGATCAAAACCATCCGCAAGAAAAAGAAATGCAAAAAGGCAAAATGGTTGTCTGAGGAGGCCTTACAAATAGCTGCGAAAAGAAGAGACGCAAAAGGCAAAGGAGAAAAGGAAAGATATATCCATCTGAATGCAAAGTCCCCGAGAATAGCAAGGAGAGAAGAGAAAGCCTTCTTAAGTGAACAATGAAAAGAGATAGGAGAAAACAATAGATTGAGAAAAACTAGAGATCTCTTCAAGAAAATGAGAGATACCAAGGGAATATTTCCTGCAAAGATGGACACAGTAAATGACAGAAATGGTATGGACCTAATAGAAACAAAAGATCTTTAGAAGAGGTGGCAGGAATATACAGAAAAAAAGTGAAGTCACTCAGTCATGTCTGACTCTTTGATACCCCATAGATTGTAGTCTGCCAGGCTTCTCCGTCTGTGGGATTTCCCAGGCAAGAATACTGGGTTGCCATTTCCTTCTCCAGGGGAATCTTCCCAACCCAGGAATCAAACTCTGTTTTCCTGCATTGCAGGCAGCTGCTTTACCATCTGGGTCACCAGGGAATACAGAGAAGAACTATATAAAAAAAGTCATAATGACCTGGATAACCATGATGGTATGATCACTCACCTAGAGTCACACATCCTGGAGTGCAAAGTCAAGTGCACCTTAGGAAGCATTACTATGAACAAAGCTAGTAGAGGTCATGGAATTCCAGCTGAACTATTGAAAATCCTAAAAGATGATGCTGTGAAAGTGCTGCATTCAATATGCCAGCAAATTTGGAAAACTCAACAGTGGCCACAGGACTGGAAAAGGTCAGTTTTCATTCCAATCCCAAAGAAAGGCAATACCAAAGAATGTTTGAACTACCACACAGTTACAGTCATTTAACATGCTAGCAAAATAATACTCAAAATCCTTCATGCTAGGTTTCAAAAGTATGTGAACTGAGAACTTCCAGATGTACAAGCCAGATTTAAAAAAGGCAGAGGAACCAGAGATCAAATTGCCAACATCCATTGGATTATAGAAAAAGCAAGAGAATTCCAGAAAAGCATCTATTTCTGCTTCATTGACTACACAAAAGCCTTTTATTGTGTGGATCAAAACAAACTGTAGAAAATTCTTAAAGAGATAGGAATACCAGACCACCTTACCTGTCTCCTGAGAAACCTGTATGCACGCCAAGAAACAGCAGTTAGAACCGGACATGGAACAACAGACTGGTTAAAAATTGGGAAAGGAGAACATCAAGGCTGTATATTGTCACTCTGCTTATTTAACTTACCTGCAGAGTACTTCATGTGAAATGCCATACTGGATGATGCTCAAGGTGTAATTAAGATTGCTGGGAGAAATAGAAACAATCTCAGATATGCAGATGACACCACCCTTATGGAAGAAATTGAGGAGGAACTAAAGAACCTCTTGATGAAGGTGAAAGAGGAGAGTAAAAAGGCTGGCTTAAAACTCAGCATTCAAAAAACAAAGATCATGGCATACAGTCCCATCAGACTTCATGGCAAATACATGGAGAAACAATGGAAACAGTGACAGACTTAATTTTCTTGGGCTCCAAAATCACTGCAGATGGTGATTGCAGCTATGAAATTAAAAGATGCTTGCTTCTTGGAAGAAAAGCTATGACCAACCTAGACAGCATACTAAAAAGCAGAGACATTACTTTGCCAACAAAGGTCCATCTAGTCAAAGCTATGGTTTTTCCAATAGTCATGTGTGGATGTGAGAATTGGGCCATCAAAAGAGTTGAGCACCGAAGAACTGATGCTTTCAAACTGCAGTGCTGGAGAAGACTCTGGAGAGTCTCATGTACTGCAAGGAGGTCAAACCAGTCAATCCTAAAGGAAATAAACCCTGACAACTCATTGGAAGGACTGATTCTGAAGCTGAAGCTCCAATACTTTGGCCATCTGATAGAAAGAGCTGACTCATTGGAAAAGACCCTGATGCTGGGAAAGATTGAAGGCAGAAGGAGGAGGGAGTGACAGAGGATGAGATGGTTGGATAGCATCACTAACTCAATGGACATAGTTTGAACAAACTCAGGGAGATGGTGAAAGATAGGAAAGGCCGGCCTGCTGCAGTCCATGGGGTCGCAAAGAGCTGGACACACCTGAGAGACTGAACAACAACAACCATCCCCATTAAACTTCAACTGCAGAGGAAAGAGACCTGGAGCATGGGAGTGCATATATTTTGCTGAGGGGTGGTGGGGGGAGTCTAAAAGGCCCTGATCTGTGGCGGTCATTGATCTGTCCAGGTCTCAGACCTTAAAGGAATGTTTAGAAGTAGGGGTAATCCAGGATGACATGACCCAGGATTTGGCAGATGTTCCCTTGGTCCAGTTCAAGTAGGAAGAACAGCTCTGCTAAAGGGCAGATAAACATTTTCAAAGAGAATGTTGCAAAGCTTGTTTTTTGGGCCTTTTCCAAGTAAGACTGGGATTTTTGGGTTTTCCTGTAGAGGTTTATTTGATGCTTGTCCTTGGGGTATGACCACTGAGGGACTCCCTGTGTACCTCAGAGTGGGACTGGGAGTAACCCCCACATTCACTGAGGTCCTTCTGGGCTTTGTCAGTCTCCCCCTTCCTGGCACCAAAGGGATTGACTGTGAGGGACAGGAAGAGGAGGGAAGAATCCATGGAGTGTGTGTCCCACAGTCAGGAATGAGGAATCTCACTGGGTCCTGGGTTTTCTATGACATTCTTTGGGGAAGGCTCCAAGCAAAGACTGGCATGATAATTTCCTCTAATGGCTCCTGTGATCTTCTGTATTATGTTTAGAAACACTTAATTGGTTAAGGGGTGCAACCCAGAACCTTAAATTCTTTTTATGGAGCTCCCTTGAGATAGACAGTCCTCCCCTGAATTCTGCTAATCTCAAAAACTCACGGTCCTTTTTCTTTTTCATCCTGTAAATCAATGTCACTGCCCAGAAGAGAACCCACACAACTGCCTTTGCATGACCCTGGCTACCTGCTGGCCAGTCTCTGTGCAGTTAGGATGGCGAGGGTAGAGCAACTTTGTGTCTACCAATGTGGGCTCCAGAGTCTTCAGCTGGACTCCAAGGTCTTCAGAGGTCTTTAGACACCTCAGGAAGAAGTGACATGTCTCATGGTCATGAAGAAGAGACAGGTTAAATCAGGGTAAAGGCTGACATTTTGAACCCACTAGATGTGGGGCCATATTATGTGTGTTGTAGAGAGAGAAGATGGGCCAGTCTGATTTTCTTCTGTGATTCTGAGTTTATCCATTGAAGACATTTCAGTGAAGTTAATCTAAAACATAGGTCATTTAAAAAAATAATTGCAGTCATTCAAGGTGTGAGACATGATCCAATCCTTGATTACATGTTCATGATTTTCTTTTAGGTTGTGGTGAAACTGAACTTGCCATTTCTTTTGATTTATAAGGAAAGCATTGTAAATTAGAAAACTTCTGTGGAAATTATGTACATTACGCTCTTTTTGACACTGAAAAGTTTCTTTTTGTTCTAAAACAGTATGCAAAATAAGCTCATTCCAGTTCTTCTGTAAATAAACTTTTTTTAAAAAATAAAATTAACTTTCAAAATAAACTTTTTATTTTGGAATAATTTTAGATTCATTGCAAAGTTACAAAGATAATACAGAAAGTTTCTGTGTATTTTTCTCCCCTTTTTGCCTAGTTTTTCATCTTACATAACCAGGTTACATTAGTTAAAACTAAGATATTAGAGTGGTATGTTACTATTAACTAAATTCTAGATGTTTTTCAAATTTCACCAGGCTTTTTTGGCTAATGTCCTTTTTCTGTTCCAAGATACAATCCATGATGCTACATTAAATTTCCTTAGTCCCCTCTGGTCTATGACAGTTTCTTTCTTTTTAATTTTTTTTTTTTTTATTAAACTGCAAATTATTTGCTTCAGTTTTGATTGGCTTTAAGTCCATATGTTATTCTTTAGCAAATTTTTATTGGAGTATAGTTGATTTAAAATGTTGTGGACCATTTCTTATTCTTTTTTTTTTGACTTTTGTTTTGTTTTTATTTTGTCTTTTTTTAGAGACTGAGAATTTTGAAGAGTTCTAGTCAACATTTGGTAGAATGCCCCTCAATTTGGATTTGTCTAATGCTTTCCTCCGGTTTCTATCAGAGCTTTAGGGTTTGGGGAAGAATATCATAGGAGTGAAGTGCCCTTCTCATCAGATTATATCAGCGTGTGCTGTATTAACCCTATCAACATGAGCTGTCACTAGTATGATAATCTTGATCACTTCATCCAAGTAATATCTGCCAGGTCTCTTCCTTGTAAAGTTACTGTTGTTCCCTTTCCCTTTCTTTGGAAGTCCATCCCACACAAAAGTAGGTATATTAAGCTCCATCTCCTAGAGGGGATGGTTGTTGAGCAGAATACTGTGTACCGGTGACAAATCTCAGGGCAGAACCCCGACTAATTGAAGAATAGCAAAGATCATCACAATGCCAACCTCTAGGAATAAAAGTCCAAACACTTTTGCCCACTGCAACTGTGTAACAGAGTCACTGAGGAAAATACAACACGGTCAAGCACTGGACAGGACAACACTTTACTCACATAGAGAAGAGACCAAACAAGATCAGCTCCAATACTATGCCTTGATCCCTCATGGCTAGTCAGTGCCCCTAGCCAACTTGGGGCAAGTGACCCCTCTCCTGCCACGGAAGGATTCCCCCACCTCTCCTATGGAGTCTGAAATACTGAAAACTAGAGGTGTTGGCTATCTATACACATGCTTAAGCAGAAAAAAGAAACACACATTGAGCCTGAGACTGGGAGAAATAGTCTCACACAAGGCAATAAGCCTGGCACAGCTATGTGGGTTCTTTACCATTACTAAGGAAGTGTTTCAGGCCCAAGACCCAGTCTTAGTGGCCCAGCGGGGGTGGATGATTACATGCACGAGATTGCTTTTTCCGACATTATATATATTGTTTGGAATTCTTATGTAAAAAATATTTGCCTCTTCTATATTTACTGAATCATATCAGTATGAAGTTATTTACTTTATAATATTGTATCACTTATGTTGTTGCTCAAATTGTACCAGCTTTGGCCATTGTAAGCTCTTTCAGGTGGGCTCCTGTGTCCTTTTGGCATGCCTCTGTTTTTTGAATATTTCCTTGCATCTGGCATGACAATATACTCCAGGTTTATGTTGCTTATTTTCCCTGTCCCAGCCCTAGAATCAGTCCTTTCTGGACGGAGTCTTGGTTTCTGTTATTGAATAATGGTATATACTCATCATAATGTGTTTTTAATTTGTTTTGCTGATGCACTGAGTTACATTGAATTTTGAATGTAAAGTCAATCTTATGTTCCTGCAATAAAACCATCTATCATGATTATTATTTTTTCCATATTGATAGTTTTGATTTTGACTTTTTGTTTGCTTAGAATTATTATGTCTACATTCATGAGATATAGTTGTCTGTATTTTACTTTCCTGTGATGTCCTTATATATTTTGGTGAAATTATATCAGATTCATTAAATAAGTTGGGAAATGTTCATTTTTTTTCCCTCTGATATAATTTTTGTTAGATTGATCATATTTCTTCCTTCTTGGACTAGGAGGGGTTTAAAGTATATATTCAAGTTTTTAGTGTTTTTGAAGATTTATTTATTTTATTTTTTGGCTGTGATGGGTCTTTCTTGCTGTGTGCAGGCTTTCTCTAGTTGCTGTGATCAGGAAATACTC
This sequence comes from Muntiacus reevesi, assembly GCF_963930625.1. Classification (NCBI taxonomy): domain Eukaryota; kingdom Metazoa; phylum Chordata; class Mammalia; order Artiodactyla; family Cervidae; genus Muntiacus; species Muntiacus reevesi. Next base: position 54,496,669 of record NC_089257.1, read on the forward strand.
TTCGTGTGGTGTACAGCCTTCTCATTGTGGTGGCTTCTCTTGTTGCAGAGCACAGGCTCTAGGGTACTTGGCAGGCTTCAGTAGCTGCAGCATGTGGGCTCAGTAGTTGTGTCTAATGGGCTTAGTTGCTTCTCGGCATGTGGTATCTTCTCGCACCAGGGAGGAAACCTGTGTCCCGTACATTGCAAGGCAGATTTCTAACCACTGGACCACTAGGGAAGCCCTATGTTCAAGTTTTAGTGTTTTTTTTTTTTTTAAATCAGATAGAGAACTATTTAGATTTTCTATTTGCTCATGTAAATTTTTGATATCCTGTCTTTTTCAAGGAATTTATTTTATCTAAATTATTAAATTACTGGCATAAAATTATTCACAACATTATCTTATTATCTTTTAATATATGTAGGATCTCTAGTGATGTTCTCCTTTTTATTCCTGATGTTAGATATCCTCTTTTTATCTTGTTCAATCTTGCTAGGGACTTGTGCATTATATTCTCAAAGAATCAACTTTTGGCTTTTTTTATTTTCTTTATTTTCTATCTGCTTTCTATTTTAGTACTTTCTGTTCTTATCTTTATTATTTTGTCTGTTCTTCTTTTGGGGACTTAATTTATGTTCTTTTTTCCCTTTTTCTAGCTTCTTGAGATGGAAGCTAAGGAAACTGATTCTCATTCTTTCATTTTTTAAAATATGTATGTTTAGGACTTCCCTGGTGGTCCAGTGGCTAAGCCTCTGCTTCCACTGCAAGGGGCATGGGTTCTGTCTCTAGTCAGGGAACTAAGACCCACATGCTGCATGGCATGGACATATGTGTGTGTGTATATATATATATGTATATATATACATATATATATATCTTTAACTTTTTCCCATAATTATTTTCAATTCTAGTCCACAAATTTTGCTATGCCATATTTTTATTTTCCATTTTTCATTATGCTTTTTTTAATCCATAGGTCATAGAGAAATGCATTAATTTCCAAATATTTGTGTAATTTTCTAATTATTTTTCTTTTCAATTTAGAATGCTTTTAATTTATTTAACTTCTTAAAAATTGAAGTATAGTTGATTTACAGTGTTGTGTTAATTTCTGCTGTACAGCGAAGTGTATACCTACATATATACACATACACATTCTTTTTTATATTCTTTTCCATTATGACTTGTCACAGGATACTGAATATAGTTTTCTGTACAGAGAGTAGGATTTTGCTGTTTACCCATTCTATATGTGATAGTTTGCATCTGCTAACTCCAACTTCCTACTCCAGCCCTCCTCCAGCCCCCTTCCACTTGAACCACAGGTTTGTTCTCTGTGTCCATAAGTCTGTTTCTGTTTCACAGGTAGGTTCATTCATGCCATATTTTAGGTTTCACATGTAATCGATGTCATATGGTATTTGTCTTTCTCTTTCTGACTAGTATGGTTTCTTGGTCCATCCACATTTCTGTAAAAGGCATTATTTCGTTCTTTCTTTTGACTGAGTAGTGTTCCATTGTGTGTATGTACCACATCTTTATCCATTCATCTGTTGATGGATATTTAGGTTGTCTCCACGTCTTGGCTGTTGTGAATAGTGCTACTCTGAACATAGGAGTGCATATATCTTTGGAATTATGCTATTGGTAGATTTAAAATTTAGGGTTTTTTCTTACTGTTGAATTGAACTATCTTAAAATAGGCATTAAAATTGACCTATCTTGATATATTTTATTATTAGTAGTACTTCTTACCTTAACATTTGCTTGAAAAAACTGAAAAGTGTTACTTGCTTAGCTGTGTCCGACTCTTTGTGATCCCATGGATTGTAGCCCGCCAGGCTCCTCTGTCCTTGGAATTCTCCAGGCACAAATACTGGAGTGGGTAGCCATTCCCTTCTCCAGGGGACCTTTTCAACTCAGGGAATGAAGCTGGATTTCCTGAATTGCAAGTGGATTCTTTACCATCTGAGCCACCAGAGAAACTCACAGTTTGCTTATCTGATTTTAATATTGCCACATAAATGCATTATGGTTAGTGTTTTCAAGGTGTATCTTCCCCCATTCTTTTAATTTCATATTTATAAACAGCATATAGTTAGCGAGTGTGTTTTTAGGTGGTCCTACAATCTTTGTCTTTAATTGGAATATTTAGTCCATTTACATAGTATAATTTCTGAGGTAGTTTATCTTCTTCTGTCTTCTCTTTGTTTTTTGGTCTGTTCCTTGTTTCTTGGTCTGTTTTGTATGAATGAAGTTGATTTGTTTGTTTCTCCCTCCCTCCTCTCCCTTCCCTTTCCCTTCGCTTCCTTTATTCTGTGTAACTCTTCTAATAGTCTTTTCTAAAAACATCAACTTTATTGATGTATAATTTATATAAAATTAAATGCATTCATTTTATAATTTGACAAGTTTTGACAAGTACAACCACCATTTCAGTCAAGGTATAGATTACTTTCTTAGCTCTAAATGTATTCTCTTGCAGTTAATTCCCAGAACTGTCAATCCTTGATCTACTTTTTTTCTCTATAATTTTGTTTTACCAGTTTTAGTGTTTTACATAAATGGAATCATATAAGATGTACTCTTTTGTGTCTTGCTGCTTCTACCCAGTATATTTTTTTCAGATTCATCAATTTTGTGTATTATAGCTCATTCTATGTTGGCTAGGAAACTTTACTAACAATGAGTGAGAATGCCTGTTCTGCTTAGCCTAGACAACAGAGTATGCTATAAAACTTTGAAATTTTACTCATTTGATAGGTGAACAGTATTCTTAGTAGATTTTTAATTTGTACTTTTTTGTGCGTGAGTCAGGCTAAGAACCTTTCATCTGTTAAGATCCATTTTTATTTCTTTCTCTGAGAGTTGTCTACTTCAGCCCATTCTTCTCCAGCACTGTTGGTTTTCTTCTTTTTAAAAATTTTTTATATTTATGTTTGGCTATGCTGGGTCTTTGTTGCTGTGACGGTTTTTCTCTAGTTGCAGTGAGGGCTACTCTTTGTGGTGGCTTCTCTTGTCGCAGAGCATGGGCTCAAGGGCAAGTGGGCTCAATAATGGCAGGTTCTAGAGCACAGGCTCAATAGTTGTGGCACATGGACTTAGTTGCTGTGCACTCGTGGGACCTTCTTGGATCAGGGCGTGAACCCTGCCCCTTGCATTGCAGTGAGGATTCTTTACTGAGCCACTGTTTTCTTCTTTATTTTTGTTTATTTAAAAAAAATTTTACTGGGGTATAGTTGGCAGAAAGTGAAAAGGAACTAAAGAGCCTCTTAATGAAGGTGAAAGAGAGTGAAAAGGTTGGCTTAAAACTCAACATTCAGAAAACTAAGATCATGGCATCTGGTCCCATCATTTCATGGCAAATAGATGGGGAAAAAGTAGAAACAGTGACAGATTTTATTTTCTTGGGCTCCAAAATCACTGTGGATGGTGACTGCAACCATGAAATTAAAAGACACTTGCTCTTTGGAAGAAAAACAATGACAAATCTACACAGTGTATTAAAAAACAGAGACCTTGCTTTGCCAACAAATGTCCGTATAGTCAAAGCTATGGTTTTTCTAGTAGTCACTAACAGATGTGAGAGTTGAACCATAAAGAAGGCTGAGCGCTGAAGAATTGATGCTTTCAAACTGTGGTGCTGGAGAAGACTCTTGAGAGTCTCTTGTACTGCAAGGAGATCAAAACAGTCAATCCTATAGGAAATAAACCCAGAATATTCATTGGAAGGACTGATATTGAAGCTGAAGCTCCAATACTTTGACCATCTGATGCTGGGAAAGATTGAGGGCAAGAGGAAAAGGGGGCGACAGAGTATGGTATCACTGTCTCAATGGACATGAATTTGCACAAACTCAGGGAGATAGTGAAGGACAGGGAGGTTTGGAGTGCTGCAGTTCATGTGGTTGCAAAGAGTCAGCATGACTTAACCACTGAACAGTAGTTGATTTAACGTGTTATGTTAGTTAGTTATATGTATAATCAGTTATACATATACATATATCCACTCTTTTTTTTTTAAGATTCTTATCCCACATGGGCCATTGCAGAATATTGAGTAGAGTTCCCTGTGCTATACAGCTGGTTCTTATTAGTTATCTATTTTATATATGCGTGCGTGCATGCTAAGTTGTTTCAGTCGTGTCTGACTCTTTGCGACCCTACAGACCATAGCCTGCCAGGCTTCTGTGTCCATGGGGTTCTCCAGGCAAGAATACTGGAGTGGGTTGCCTTACCCTCCTCCAAGTGATCTTCCCGACCCAGGGGATTGAACCTGAGTTTCCTGCATCTCCTGCCTTGGCTGGCGGGTTCTTTGCTACCAGCACCACCCGGGAAGCCCCATTTTATATATAGTAGTGTCTATATGTCAATCCCAGTCTCTCTACTTATCCCTCCCCCGACAATCCCCTGGCAAGTGCAAGTTTCTTTTCTATATCCATGACTCTACTTCTGTTTTGTAATAAGTTCGTTTGTACCCTGTGTTTTAGATTCCACATGTTAGTGATATCATATGATATTTGTCTTTCTGTTACTTAGTTCACTCAGTATAACTATCTCTATGTCCATCCATGTCGCTGCAAATGGCATTATTTCCTTCTTTTTTATAGCTGACTAATATTCCATTGTATATATGTACCACATATCTATCCATTCCTTTGCTAATGGACATTTATGCTGCTTCCATGTCCTGGCTATTGTAAATAGTGCTTCAGTGAACATTGTGGGTAAATGGATCTTGTTGAATTATGTTTTTTTCTGGGTATATGCCCAGGAGTGGGATTGCTGGGTCATATGGTAGTTCTGTTTTTAGTTTTTTGAGGATTTTTCATACTCTTCTCTATAGTAGCTATACCAGTTTACATTCCCACCAACAATGTAAGGGGATTCTCTTTTCTTCATATTCTCTCCTGTATCTATAGTTTGTAGATTTTTTTGAATATGGCAATTCTGACTGGTGTGAGGTGATACCTTTTTGTAGTTTTGATTTGTATTACTCTAATAATTAATGCTGTTAAGCATCTTTCATGTACTTTTTGGCCATCTTTATGTCATCTTTGGAGAAATGTCTCATTTACATTGATGGATTATTTGGGATTTTTTGATATTGCACTGCATGAACAGTTTGTATATTTTGAAGATTAATCCCTTGTCAGTTTCTTCCTTTGCAAATGTTTTCTCCCATTCTGAGGGTTATCTTATTGTTTTATTTAGAGTTTCCTTTGCTGTGTATAAGCTTTAAAGGTTCATTAGGTCCCAGTTGCTTATTTATTTATTTATTTTTAATTACTCTAGGAAGTGTATCAAAATTCTTTATTTTTTAAGTCACTCAGTCATTTCTAACTCTTTGTGACCCCATGGGCTGCAGCATGCCAGCCTTCCCTGTCTATCACCAACTCCTGAGCTTACTCAGGAGGATGTCATCGAGTCAGTGATGCCATCCAGCCATCTCATCCTCTGACATCCCCTTCTCCTGCTGCCTTCAATCTTTCCCAGCATCAGGGTCTTTTCAGATGAGTCAGTTCTTTGCATCACGTGGTCAATGTATTGGAGTTTTAGCTTTGGCATCAGTCCTTCCAGTGAATATTCAGGACTGATTTCCTTTAGGATTCACTGATTTGATCTCCTTGCAGTCCAAGGGACTCTAGAGTCTTTTCCAATATCACTATACAAAAGCAGTTCTTCAGCACTTATTTTTCCTTCTCTCACATCCATACATGACTACTGGAAAAACTAGAGCTTTGACTAGACAGACCTTTGTTGGCAAAGTAATGTCTCTGCTTTTTAGTATGCTGTCTAGGTTGGTCATAGCTGTTCTTCCAAGGAGCAAGTGTCTTTTAATTTCATGGCTGCAGTCACCATCTGTAGTGATTTTGGAGCCCAAGAAAATAAAATCTGTCACTGTTTTCATTGTTTCCCCATGTATTTGCCATGAAGTGATGGGACCAGATGCCGTATTCTCAGTTTTTTGAATGCTGATTTTTAGGCCAGGTTTTTTACTCTCCTCTTTTACTGTCATCGAGGCTCTTTAGTTCCTCTTTACTTTCTGCCATACCAATGGTGTCATCTGCATATCTGATCATGATATTTCTCCAAGCAATCTTGATTCCAGCTCGTGCTTCATCTAGTCTGGTATTTTGCATGATAAACTCTGCATATAAGTTAAATAAGTAGGGTAACAATATACAGCCTTGACATACTCCTTTCCCAATTTTGAACCAGTCTGTCATTTCACGTCTGGTTCTAACTGTTGCTACTTGACCTGCATACAGATTTCTCAGGAAGCAGGTCAGGTGGTCTGGTATTCCCATCTTTTTAAGAATTCTCCACAGTTTATTGTGATCCACACAGTCAAAGGCTTTGGCATGGTCAGTAAAGCAGAAGTAGATGTTTTTCTGGAACTCTCTTGCTTTTTTGATGATCCAGCAGATGTTGGCAATTTGATATCTGGTTCCTCTGCCTTTTCTAAATCCAGCTTGAACATCTGGAAGTTCTCAGTTTACGTACTGTTAAAGCCTAGCTTGGAGAATTTTGAGAATTATTTGGCTAGCATGTGAGATGAGTGCAACTGTGTGGTAGTTTGAACATTCTTTGGCATTGTCTTTCTTTGGGAGTGGAATGAAAATTGACCTTTTCTAGTCCTGTGGCCACTGCTGAGTTTCCAAATTTGCTGGCATATTGAGTGCAGCACTTTCACGGCATCATCTTTTAGGATTTTCAATAGCTCAGCTGGAATTCCATCACCTCCACCTGCTTTGTTCGCAGTGATGCTTTCTAAGGCCCACTTGACTTTGCATTCCAGGATGTCTGGTTCTAAGTGAGTGATCACACCATCATCATTATCTGGGTCATGAAAATCGTTTTTGTGTAGTTCTTCTGTGTATTCTTGCCATCTCTTCTTAATATCTTCTGCTTCTCTAAGGTCCATACCATTTCTGTCCTTTATTGTGCCCATCTTTGCATTAAGTGTTCCCTTGGTATCTCTCATTTTCTTGAAGAGATTTCTAGTCTTATCCATTTTATTGTTTTCCTTTATTTCTTTGCATTGATCACTGAGGAATGCTTTCTTATCTTTCCTTGCTATTCTTTGGAACTCTGTATTCAGATGGGTATATCTTTCCTTTTCTCCTTTGTCTTTAGCTTTTCTTCTTTTCTCAGCTATTTGTAAGGCCTCCTCAGAAAATTGTTTTGCTTTTTTTCATTTCTTTTTCTTGGGGATGGTCTTGATCCCTATCTTCTGTACAATGTCACGAACCTACATCTATAGTTCATCAGGCACTCTATCAGATCTAATCCCTTGAATATATTTGTCACTTCTACTGTATAATCATAAGGGATTTGATTTAGGTCATTCCTGAATGGTCAGTGGTTTTCCTTACTTTCTTCAATATAAGTCTGAATTTTACAGTAAGGAGTTAATGATCTGAGCAACAGTCAGCTCCCGATCTTGTTTTTGCTGACTTTATAGAGCTTCTCCATCTTCAGCTGCAAAGAATATAATCAATTTGATTTTGGTATTGATCACCTGGTGATGTCCATGGGTAGAGTCATCTGTTGTTGGAAGAGGGTGTTTGCTATGACCACTGCATTCTCTTGGCAAACTCTGTTAGCCTTTGCCCTACTTCATTTTGCACTCCAAGTCCAAACTTACCTGTTACTCCAGGTATCTCTTGACTTCCTACTTTGGCATTCCAGTCACCTATGATGAAAAGGACATCTTTTTTGATGTTAGTTCTAGAAGGTCTTGTAGGTCATCATAGAACCCTTCAACTTCAGCTTCTTTGGCATTAGTGGTTGGGGCATAGACTTGGATTATGTGATGTTGAATGGTTTGTCTTTGAAATGAACTGAGATCTTTCTATCATTTTTGAGATTGCACCCAAGTACTGCATTTCAGAGGCTTCCCTGGTGGCTCAGATGGTAAAGAAGCCACCTGCAATACCAGAGACCTGGGTTCAAACCCTGTCCACTATTCTTGCCTAGAGAATACCCATGGACTGAGGAGCCTGGCAGGCTACAGTCCATGGGGGTCGCAAAGAGTTGGACATGACTTAGCAACTAAGCATAGTACAGCACTGCATTTCAGACTCTTTCATTGACTGTGAGGGCTACTCCATTCCTTCTAAGGGATTCTTGCCCACAGTAGTAGATATAATTGTCATCTGAATTAAATTCACCCATTGTGGTTCATTTTAGCTCACTGATTTTCAAATGTCTAAGTTCACTCTTGCCATCTCCTGTCTGACCGCTTCCAATTAACCTTGATACATGAACCTAATATTCCAAGTTCCTACGCAATATTGTTCTTCATAGCATTGGACTTTACTTCCATCACCGGTACATCCACAACTGGGTGTTGTTTTTGCTTTGGCTCCATCTCTTCATTCTTTCTGGAGTTGTTTCTCCACTCTCCACTCTTCTCCAGTAGCATATTGGGTACCTTCCGACCTGGGGAGTTCATCTTTCAGTATTATATCTTTTTGCCTTTTCATATTGTTCATGGGGTTCTCAGGGCAAGAGTACTAAAGTGGTTTGCCTTTCCCTTCTCCAATGGACCATGTTTTGTCAGACTCTCCACCATGACCTGTCCATCTTGGATGGCCCTACACGGCCTGGCTCATAGTTTCACTGAGTTAGACAAGGCTGTGATCCATGTGATCAGTTTGTTAGTTTTCTGTGATTTTGATTTTCATTCTCTCTGCCCTTTGATGGATAAGGAAAAGAGGCTTGTGGAAGCTTCCTGATGGGAGAGACTGACTGTGGGGTAATCTGGATCTTGTTCTGATGGGCAGGGCAATGCTCAGTAAATCTTTAATCCAATTTTCTCTTGATGGGTGGGGCTGTATTCCCTCCCTGTTGTTTGGCCTGAGGCCAAACTATGGTAGGGATAATGATGGTAATGGAGATCTCCTTCAAAAGGACTTATGCATGCTCTGTTGTATTCAATGCCCCTGACTCCACAGCAGGCCACTGTCAACTTCGCTGGAGACTCCCCGAGACTCACAAGCAAGTCTGGGTCAGTCTCTTGTATGGACACTGCTCATTTCTCCTGACTCCAGCTGTGCACAAGGTTTTGTCTGTGCCCTCCAAGAATCTGTTTCCCCAGTCCTGTGGAAGTTCTATAATCAGATACCACCTACCTCCAAAGTCAAATTACCTGGGGATTCTCAGTCCCTTTGCCAGATCCTCAGATTGGAAAACCTGTTGTGGGTCCAAGAACTTTCTTAACAGTGTGAGAATTTCTTTGGTATAATTGTTCTACAGTTTGTGGATCATCTTCTTGGTGGTTCTGTAGTGGAGCTAATGGCGACCTCCTCCAAAAGGGCTTATGCCACAAGCTGTCTGACCCAAGTCTGCTGCAGCCAGAGCCGCTGTCCCCGTGGCAGGTCACTGCTGACCCGTGCCTCTTCAGGAGACACTCAAAGACAGGTCTGGCTCAGTCTTTGTAGGGTTTCTGGGTCCTGGTGCACACAAGGTTTTGTTTGAGCCCTCTGAACATTTCTGGCAGGTATGGGGTTTGATTCTAAATGTGATTTTGCTGTCTTATTGGGGCTTCTCCTTTGCCCTTGGACATAGGGTATCTTTTTTGGTGGGATCCAACATTCTCCTGTTGATGCTTATTCGGCAATGAGTTGCAATTTTGGAGTTCTTTATTTTTTGACACACTTTATTATGGGTATCAACCCTTTATCTGTGATGTAAGTTATAAACTTTCCCCTAGCTTTCTATTTTTTAGAAAACTTTGCTTTCATGATTTTTTTTTCCCTCATATAAAAGTTTTGTTTATACAGTATCAGATATCTCAGTCTTTTCTCATTTTTTCTCTGAATTTTTAGTCATAGTAATGAAAGATTTTTCTGCTTGCAGCTATAGAGGAAGTCTCTTCAACTTTCCTCTAATATTAATATTTATATGGTATTATAATTTCTACTTAGACATTTGATTCATTTGGAGCTTGTGGCATGAGAAATTAATCCAACTTTATCTTTTTCTATTAAGCTATCCAGTTACCTCAATACCACATTAAAAAAAAACATCTTTTCTCTCCTTATTGAATTATTGTTTTGTCAAACAAATTACCATATACTATTGGATCTGTTTTTGTATTTTGTATTTTCTGTTAATATTATTAGACTGATTATCTGTGCACCAATACATACTTACTATTTTCAGTTCAGTTCAGTTCAGTTGCTCAGTTGTGTCGAACTCTGTGACCCCATGGACTGCAGCACGCCAGGCTTCCCTGTCCTTTACCAACTCTTGAGGCTTGCTCAAACTCATGTTCATTGAGTCTGTGATGCCATCCAACCGTCTCATTCTCTGTCATCCCCGTCTCCTCCTGCCATCAACCTTTCCTGGCATCAGGGTCTTTTCCAAAGAATCAGTTCTTTGCATCAAGTGGCCAAAGTATTAGAGTTTCAGCTTCAGCATCAGTCCTTCCAATGGATATTAAGGACTGACTTCCTTTAGGATTGACTGGTTTGATCTTGTAGTTCAAGGGACTCTCAAGAGTCGTCTCCAGCACCACAGTTCAAAACCATCAATTCTTTGGCACTCAGCTTTTTCTTTATGGTCCAACTCTCACATCCATACGTGACTACTGGAAAAATCATAGTTTTGACTAGGTGGACCTTTGTTAGCAAAATAATGCCTCTGCTTTTTAGTATGCTCTCTAGGTTGGTCATAGCTTTTCTTCCAAGGAGCAAGTGTCTTTTAATTTCATGGCTGCAGTCACCATCTGTAGTGATTTTGGAGCCCAAGAAAATAAAGTCTGTCACTGTTTCCATTGTTTTCCCATGTATTTGCCACAAAGTCATGGGACTGACTGCCATGATCTTAGTTTCTTGAGTGTTGAGTTTTAAACCAGCTTTTTCACTCTCCTCTTTTACTTTCATCAAGAGGCTCTTTAGTTTTTCTTCACTTTCTGCCATAAGGGTAGTGTCATCTACGTATCTGAGGTTATTGATATTTCTCCTGACAATATTGATTCCAGCTTGTGCTTCATCCAGCCTGGCATTTTGCATGATGTACTCTGCAGAGAAGTTAAATAAGCAGGGTGACAATATACAGCTTTGACGTACTCCTTTCCCAATTTGGAACCAGTCTGTTGTTCCATGTCCAGTTCTAACTGTTGCTTCTTGACCTGCATACAGATTTCTCAGAAGGTAGGTAAGGTGGTCTGGTATTCCCATCTCTTGAAGAGTTTTCCACAGTCTGTTGTGATCCACACTGTCAAAGGCTTTGGCGTAGTCAATAAAGCAGAAGTAGATGTTTTTCTGGAACTCTCTTGCTTTTCAATGATCCAACAGATGTTGGCAATTTGATCTCTGGTTCCTCTGTGTTTTCTAAATCCAGCTTGAATATCTGGAAGTTCATGTTTTGTTGAAACCTGGCTTGGAGAAATTTGAGTATTACTTTGCTAGCATGTAAGATGACTGCAATAGTGTGGTAGTTTGAACTAACTATTTTAGAGGCTTTTAAATGTATTTTTGTATCTGATAGGGCCAGCACCCACTTACTGTTCTTTTATTCGGTTTTCTGGTTTCTGGTATTTCTTGATTCTACCAAATAAGCTTTATAGTGAACTTGTCTAGCTTGTAAATCATATGCTGATATTTTAATTGGAAATTTATAGATTAAGGAAAACTGCCATAGATTTTTTAAAAATTTATTTATTTATTTAAATTGGAGGCTAATTACTTTTCAATATTGTAGTAGTTTTTGCGATACATTGACATGAATCAGCCATGTGTGTACATGTGTTTCCCATCCTGAACCCCCCTCCCACCTTCCTCCCTATCCCATCCCTCAGGGTCATCCCAGTGCACCAACCCCGAGCACCCTGTCTCATGTATCGAACCTGGACTAGCGATCTATTTCATATATGATAATATACATGTTTCAATGCTATTCTCTCAAATCATCCCACCCTCACCTTCTCTCACAGAGTCCAAAAGTCTGTTCTTTACATCTGTGTCTCTTTTGCTGTCTTGCATATAGGGTCATTGTTACCATTTTTCTAAATTCCATATATATGCATTAGTATACTGTATTGGTGTTTTTCTTTCTGACTTACTTCAGTCTGTATAATAAGCTCCAGTTTCATCCACCTCATTAGAACTGATTAAAATGCATTCTTTTTAATAACTGAGTAATATTCCTTTGTGTATATGTACCACAGCTTTCTTTTCCATTCGTCTGCCGGTGGACATCTAGGTTGCTTCCATGTCCTGGCTATTGTAAACAGTGCTGTGATGGCCATTGGGGTGCACGTGTCTCTTTCAATTCTGGTTTCCTCGGTGTGTATGCCTAGCAGTGGGATTGCTGGGTGGTATGGCAGTTCTATTTCTCGTTTTTTAAGGAATCTCCACACTGTTCTCCATAGCGGCTGTACTAGTTTGCATTCCCACCAACAGTGTAAGAGGGTTCCCTTTTCTCCATACCCTCTCCAGCATTAATTGTAGACTTTTGGATAGCTGCCATTCTGACCAGCATGAGATGGTACCTTATTGTGGTTTTGATTTGTGTTTTTCATGTGTATGTTAACCATCAGTATGTCTTCCTTGGAGAAATGTCTGTTTTGTTCTTTGGCCCATTTTTTGATTGGGTTGTTTATTTTTCTGGACTTGAGCTGCAGGAGCTGCTTGTATATTTTCGAGATAAATTCTTTGTCAGTTGCTTCGTTTCCTATTATTTTTTCCCATTATGAAGGCTGTCTTTTCACCTTGCTTATAGTTTTCTTTGTTGTGCAAAAGCTTTTAAGTTTAATTAGGTCCCATTTGTTTATTTTTGCTTTTATTTCCATTACTCTGGGAGGTGGTTCATAGAGGATCCTGCTGTGATTTATGTTAGAGAGTGTTTTGCCTATGTTTTCCTCTAGGAGTTTTATAGTTTCTGGTCTTACGTTTAGATCTTTAATCCATTTTACTTTTGTGTATGGTGTTAGAAAGTGTTCTAGTTTCATTCTTTTACAAGTGGTTGACCAGTTTTCCCAGCACCACTTGTTAAAGAGAATGTCTTTTCTCCATTGTATATTCTTGCCTCCTTTGTCAAAGATAAGGTGTCCATAGGTGCATGGATTTATCTCTGGGCTTTCTATTTTGTTCCATTGATCTATATTTCTGTCTTTGTGCCAGTACCATACTGTCTTGATGACTGTAGCTTTGTATTATAGTCTGAAGTCAGACAGGTTGGGAAAACTGTCATAGATTTAATGTGAGGTTTTTCAACTCAAGAAGGAAGAAAAGTTTCCATTCATTCGAAATTCTTTTGTCACTTACTAGACTGTGGCTATTTCTTTTTCTTCTTTTTCTCTTTTTTTCTTTTCTGTATCTTTTTTTCCCTCCCTATTTTATTTGGATTTTTCTCATCCATCATGTCTCTTAACTACATTTTGTTTAAACTACTATAGAGATTATTTGTTTTCTATACTTGACTTTACCATTAATTTGTGATTATATTAAAGCATAGTCCTTTTGCTGTTCTGGGTTTCCAGAGACTTAGTTTTGTAATCTGCAAGCAGAGGTAGGTTTATGTTTTTCTTTACAATTTTTAATCCTCTAGTTGCTTCATTTTATATAATTGAATTGGCTATAACTTCTAATATGATTTATTAAATTCACACTTTTCTTTGAATTGATAGAGATACTTCATGCTATAATTTGACTCTGATAACTGCAATGGCTATATCCCATGGATTCTGAAATGTTGTTTTCACTAATGTTCTTTAAAAAAATTCTCTTGCTTATTTTTGTATTTGTACTTTAATCCAAGGGTTGTGTGATAACATACTTTAAAATTTTCTAACTGAAAGAGGCTTTAGAATTTTTTGTTATTGGATATCTATTTTTAATGCATTTCTCTTTTTCTTTGAATGCTAATTATTCCACTACAGTGTACCTTGATGTCAATCAATCTGAGTTGATTTTCCAGAATATGCATTGTATCTTTTCCGTATGTAATTTTGAATTAATTTTTATTTCAGAAGATTTTCTTCAATGGTTGTTTTTTAGTATTTGTTCTTTTCAATTGCTTTGGTTTTCTGCTTTGGAGATTTACATACACACATCCACACACACACATGCACAGTTTGCTAATGTTCTGTGTTACTTGCTCTTAAATCTGTTTTTTTTTTTTTTTTTTTGGCTGTGCCATACACAGCCAAGGGAATTGAACCTGGCCCTGAGCAGGCTAGTTCCCCAGCCAGGGAATTGAACCTGGCCCTCAGCAGTGAAAGTGCAGAGTCCTAACCACTGGATGACCAGGGAATTCCCTTAAGTCCTTTTTAAATAAAAATTTCCCTCCTTTACATTATTCACCAATGTGTTATTTTTAGTTTAACCTTCATTTCTAAAGATACATATTTAAAATTTTCTAATACATTCCTTGTTTTTGTAACTTCCATTTTCAAATCTTCTTCTTTTCTTTGCTCTAATAATATTATTTGAGTTATTTTGATTCTAATTTAAGTTATTATTTTAAACCTCTATTATCTTCTCAATTTCTTTAAGCTTATTTGTTTCAAATAGTAGATACAGTTTTTCTTTATTTTGTAGGCATGTTGCTCTGGCATGTTTTCACTGCTTGAAAGAATGTTATTTTATTCATAACTTTCCAATAAGTGGGTTTGACTACTTTTCTTTCTTATTGCTTATATTTTAGTGAGTTGAGTTTGCCTATGCTAGAAGGCAAGACGTTCAGTGTAGGTTTTCTAGCTTCAGGATTCTGGAGCTCCCTCTTCTGTCATTTATTTGAATTGTTAAAAAAAAAAAATACAGTGCTTTGTGAGGTGGACTGTCTCTTCCCCTTTCCTTTCCTGTGCCCCTGTTGTTCATGCTCAGTATGAGGGCTCTGTCCTACAAGTGAGACGAGCCTGGCACTGAGGTCACCCCAGCACTCTCTGGTTTAATGAGGTCCCCTTGCACTCACCTGCAACTATAGTCTACAAAGTGCCTCCCAGATTGGACTGATGTTCTCTGGGAGATGTATCTGCAGTGCTTAAAAAGACAAAGAATTTCTGGTAATGTCCAAGTCATATGTAATCAATAAGGAAAAGAAAACTGCCCATAATGTGCAAAGGTTAAAAATAGGCAATCTATAGAAAAGAAAACCTGAATGTCAAATAGACATATGAAAAGGTGCTTCATCTCACTGCTAACTGGAAATGTTAATTAAAATACGGAAATAGCGTTTTATCTGATTCGGCACTAAAGACACTACAATAAGTTAATATAATGATTACCAAGAAAAAAAAAGAGTAAGATACTGGTTTCTGTTGAATAGCCATCACCTTGTAGCTGTATTCTGAAAAAAGGAAGCCAGGAAGAAAAAAGTCATATACTCTAGGAGGCTTATCCATTTTCATTTCCAACAAAAACATCAAAAATAGAGTTTCATCTTATTTGGCATAAAAGATATTATAATAACCTAATATGATAATTGCTAAAGAATGAATCAGAATCTTGACTTCTATTAAAGAACAAGTATTACCTTATATATATTAGAAAAGGAAGCCAGAGAAAAACCTGATGACAAGAGAGAAAGACATCAAAATTTTTTTTAAATGGTAAAGAAAGAAAAAAAACAAAAAACCAGAAAACCCATGAAGAGTGCCCTAAGCTTGTTTTCCAAAAGAGGTCTGAAGGCTTATTACATCAGATTTATCTGATGTGATACATCATATTCCCAGGCCCTACTTTCTTCCAATTGAATCTGAGTCTCCTTCAGTCAGCTCTGAGCTGCTCAGGTAACTTTGATTCACAACCAGTTTTGGGAACTAACTCTGTCAGAGTCTTCACAAAAGATCTTTCCTTCATTTCACTGGGCAAGATCAGCTTCCTGCAAGGAGCTTTCTGTGGTTTATTTTATTCACTGGCAAGATTTCTGTGGTTCCTTCTATCTACTAACTTCTTATCTTAATATGACATTTAATCAATGTGTGTTACATTATAGAACCATGAAATTGAACTAGGAGAAGAATGGAGAAGAAGCGACACAATATTTTAGTTCTTCTCACATTGTCTCTTTGTCTCCTGTTTTATTCTATTAGCTCAAACAGTCTTTTAGACAGAATGACAACCATGACTAAAGATTTTCGTACCAATAAGCCTAATGTAACAAAACTTTTGACTCAATACTTTAGAAAGTTTAATTAGCAGTAAGAACCTAGGGTTTGTACAATGACCTAGATTCATTCCTAGTTGTAGCACTTCTATGATTGTAGAAAAGGTGCTTTACCTTTTCACACATAGATTTCCTTATCAGTCAAGTGGCAATATAACATCTTAAGAATAATGATTACTACTATGACTAGGTGCTATGCTAAGTAGAGGGGAATGGAAAAGCAAAGTAGCTTCTCATCAGTTAAAGAAAAATTGATTTACCAGAGTTTTTAGTCATAGTTGGGACTAGCATGAATATTACATATCTATAAAGGAAACAATCTGATGTTCTGGTAGAACAGTTTTTCCTAATAGTTTTTCCTAAAGGAAAAGGATAAACAGTAAAGCTTAGATGTCCTTGTTCCAAAAGTAAACATATAATATTTTGAAGTATTTGTTTATCTAGAGTTGAAGAAGGTGTTTTTGACTGTGGCTGTAATAATATTTCCCAATCTACTTGCTTTTTAAAAAACCTTACCACATTTCCATCAAATGTCCTCTTAAGCCCTGGAAAACCTTTTGTGACTAGTTTAATGAATATTGTACAGCAGGTGGGACACTATGAGACTTCTGAGACTAGGTTGTAAAAAGCAACAGCTTTCACCTAGCTCCATCCTTATGGAGAGAAAACGAGTATTCCTAACCCTCAGGCCAAACTGACCGTCAGACTGAAAACCAGCTCCAGACGGTTGAGTGAGTCATCTTAACTGGGTCTCATCCCTTAGCCAAGCCATGCCTGCCTGATGCTGTGTGGAGCAGACGCAAGACTTCTTCGCCCAGCCCTGAACAAGTCACAGACTTCTGAACTAAATAAATGTTTTTGTTTTAATCCATAAAGTTTTGGAGTAGTTCTTACATAACAATAGATTAATAGAAAATTGCCTAATTCAATAGAACATGTTATATCAACATCACATCACCCTTTCTTAATCAGAGAGTTGTTAGAATGGAACATTTGGGCATCTGATTCAACTGAAGAATGTTTTTCGAAACAGTGTTAGGATTCCTGATTGGAATTTATAAAATGAATGTATTTGCTTAAGTTGAAAAAAAAAATGTATATTGAAAGGTGTTCATCACAGTGCTATGTCTAATAGCAAGAAGAAAGAAAGGAAACAATGTAAATGTTTATTAGTAGGTAAAGTAAATTATGGTTCATCTGTATATGTAATGCTATCTAGGCACTAAAAGGAAGATGAAGAGCTAAATGTATTGATCTAATTTAAAATGAAAAATGAAAATTACAAAATTGGCTATAGGATGATCCTATTTCTGTTAAAATACATAATAGATATTTCATATATAGAGTGTTATGAGGAGAGACATTTCTGGAAGGAGAAATTAGGAAGAAACTGTCCCCCCATCCTGAACCCCCCTCCCACCTCCCTCCCTCTGGGTTGTCCTAGAGCACTGGCTTGGAGTGCCCTGCTTCATGCATTGAAATTGCACTATTCCTCTATTTTACATCTGTTAATACACATGTTTCAGTGCTATTCTTTTTAATAATCCCACCCTCACCGTCTCCCACGGAGACCAAAAGTCTATTCTTTACATACTGCAATTATTCTCCAATTAAAATAAATTAATTAAAATAGAAGAAACTGTTAACTGACAACTTCTGGGATATGGAGTTATGAAATTGAATTGGGAAACAGGAACTTCAGTTTCCTTTTCCACATTTTCTTTTAAATCTTTTTTAAAGATCCACATACTTTTTTCTAATATTTATTTATTTTTTTCATTTATTTTTATTAGTTGGAGGCTAATTACTTTACAATATTGTAGTGGTTTTTGTCATACATTGACATGAATCAGCCATGGATTTACATGTATTCCCCATCCCAATCCCCCCCTCCCACCTCCCTCTCTACCCGATCCCTCTGGGTCTTCCCAGTGTACCAGGTCCGAGCACTTGTCTCATGTATCCAACCTAGGCTGATGATCTGTTTCACCCTAGATAATACACATGTTTCGATGCTGTTCTCTTAAGACATCCCACCCTCGCCTTCTCCCACAGAGTCGAAAAGTCTGTTCTGTACATCTGTGTCTCTTTTTCTGCTTTGCATATAGGGTTATCATTACCATCTTTCTAAATTCCATATATATGTGTTAGTATACTGTAATGGTCTTTATCTTTCTGGCTTACTCCACTCTGTGTAATGGGCTCCAGTTTCATCCATCTCATTAGAACTGATTCAAATGAATTCTTTTTAACAGCTGAGTAATATTCCATGGTGTATATGTACCACAGCTTCCTTATCCATTCGTCTGCTGATGGGCATCTAGGTTGCTTCCATGTCCTGGCTATTATAAACAGTGCTGCGATGAACATTGGGGTGCACGTGTCTCTTTCAGATCTGGTTTCCTCAGTGTGTATGCCCAGAAGTGGGATTGCTGGGTCATATGGCAGTTCTATTTCCAGTTTTTTAAGAAATCTCCACACTGTTCTCCATAGTGGCTGTACTAGTTTGCATTCCCATCAACAGTGTAAGAGGGTTCCCTTTTCTCCACACCCTCTCCAGCATTTATTGCTTGTAGACTTTTGGATAGCAGCCATCCTGACTGGCGTGTAATGGTACCTCATCAACCTGCCTGACTTCAGACTATACTACAAAGCCACAGTCATCAAGACAGTATGTTACTTTCACAAAGACAGAGATATAGATCAATGGAACAGAATAGAAAGCCCAGAGATAAATCCACAAATCTATGCACACCTTATCTTTGACAAAGGAGGCAAGGATATACAATGGAAAAAAGACAACCTCTTTAACAAGTGGTGCTGGGAAAACTGGTCAACCACTTGTAAAAGAATGAAACTAGAACACTTTCTAACACCATACACAAAAATAAACTCAAAATGGATAAAAGATCTAAACGTAAGACCAGAAACTATAAAACTCCTCGAGGAGAACATAGGCAAAACACTCTCCGACATAAATCACAGCAGGATCCTCTATGTCCCACCTCCCAGAATATTGGAAATAAAAGCAAAAATAAACAAATGGGACCTAATGAAACTTAAAAGCTTTTGCACAACAAAGGAAACTATAAGCAAGGTGAAAAGACAGCCCTCAGATTGGGAGAAAATAATAGCAAGTGAAGCAACAGACAAAGGATTAATCTCAAAAATATACAAGCAACTGCTGCAGCTCAATTCCAGAAAAATAAATGACCCAATCAAAAATTGGGCCAAAGAACTAAGCAGACATTTCTCCAAAGAAGACATACAGATGGCTGACAAACACATGTAAAGATCCACATACTTTTCAATCTCTTAGTTTGAGTTTGGGATTTATAATAAAAGTACTTTCAAATCCATAAAAACAATAATGTTTCCCTAACAGTATCAGAATTACTTTTCAAGTTTTCTCTTTAAAGCAGTTTCTTCCCCAAGGGGCATGTGTAGGTGTTGGAAGCACATTTGTTCTCCCTCAGTGATCATACCAGTGCATGACAGCTGTCACTCGTGGAGCCACCGACTCAGACTTTAATGCATTAAGAGTAGGCAGTCGTGTCTTTCATCTGAAATAGTTAAAATTCTTTAAGAAAAAGTAAGCAATTTGACCAAGGTCAGTTCTGCCAGAAGACTCTGAAGAACTGTAAACACAGGAATGAAACAGCTTTAGCTTTTAACTTTACTACAATAATGCTAAGTGTTCTCAAAGCCATTATGATTACTCACCTCATTTTTCAGCTTGCTTCAAAAATAAAATACATTAGCATAGAAGCTGGGAGAACTACCTATATTAATTAGAGGGAGCAGTGTTAGTTTTAACCCCATGGCCATTTACTTTACTGACATTACACGATTCTCATAAAAGTTACTGATGTATTGCTCACACAATAATAAAAATAATTTGATTATCTAAACACACATCAGCTAGGGGTTAGGTTAGGTGGCCAGCGTGCAGGTAGGTGGTAGGAAAGTCAACAACAGAGAATGAAATTTGTCTCATTTTCTGGGACTCAGATGAAAATAACAAAGATAATTAGGAATTCAATGCTATCAAGCCAACATTGCAGTATAGATTTGATATTTTCATGTTCTTACACGGCATTTCATGATAGGAAAGTTTTGATTTGAAAATGTGACTAATCATTCAGGAAAAACTTAAATAAAAATAAAGCATGTTAATGATAATTGCAAATATTTATCAATAGAATACAGAGAAAGAAAGCCATGGGCCTCAACGAACTTATATTAAATCCTAAGAGATTGAATTTTCAGTGCATGCAAGCCTCTTGCTTCATCTTCTAAGCTCCCAGAGAATGCATTCATTTGGTCAAGAAATCTGTGTTGAAGTTCTCTGTGACACATATTGCCTGGTGCTAAAGACAGAGAGGTGAAAGATATCATTCTTCCCTCTGAACTTTGGCTCATGTCATCAGTGTAGATCATATCACAGGATGTTATGGTTCATTGTGATTATGTCTTAAGGAAGAACTCAGGTCCTAGTCATATTTGTTCACTGTGTTTGGCTCAGTAATCAAGTTTAATTGCTGAAAAAATTTTAATGGTTACTCTTCCCCCTAAAATATAGTTATAGGAATAAAAAGAGAAAAACAAGAGTAGATGAGAAACAACATTGCTGGACTAGAGAAGGTATTAAAATTTTCTGATGTGACAAATACCATTCTAGAAATTTGTATATGTTCCCTTGTTTATTCCTCACTCCAATTCTGTAAAGCAGAAAAAAGCTAACATTACTAAGTCTTACAGAGGTTAATGCTTTATTCCCTTCCTACCTATACTCCCCACTGCAGCCAGGGGACCTGGTCTGATCACTCATTGGCTTAGCCGCCTTCCATGACTCTCCACTGCATTTGGAATAATGTCCAAACTCTCAACTGACTTTGAAGGAGTTAAGGGAACTGATGTTTTCCCAATTCTCCAGCCTCATTTCTTCCCTCTCTTTCTCCTACTCTTTTCTCTCTTGGTAAAATGCTTTTCTTTCAGCTGCTTAAACACACACCATGCCCTTTTCCAGCCTGGCCTTCTCATAGGCTCTTCTCAAATCCTGAATGCTTTTCCTTCCACTCTTCTCAATAAATATTGAATGAGTGAATGAATTAATGAATGAAGGGATATTGAAGCAGCATAGAATCCTGTTCAGTGGAAAGATTGAGAGTAGATAAAAGGATTATGGAATTAATCACAAAACCGTGATAATAGATGAGTTCTTTGGGTAGCAGTAGCAGTTGAGGTTTAAGCTAATCACAAGATGTAGCACATCCAGCACCCAGATCTTGATTTCTTCTCTTCAGTAGTTCCTGCTCTTCCTTCAAGCCTCAGTGTTAGTATCACACTCTCTAGAATGCTTTAAAACCACCAAACTGGTTAAATCCCTCACTGCATGCTCTGTAACTTCACACACTTCCCTTCTGTGGTGCTCATCACATCAGACTGAAGTCACTTAAAAGCAGAGCTGTGACTTTTATGTTTGCTTCCCTATTCTCAGCCCACAGCATTGTAAACACCACACAGCGATTTCTTTCTATATATTAGTTGATTTGAATTAACATAGAATTGCTCTAGGACACTTAATTAGCATTTCTCATTGGTTTTGGTGTTTTATTCTTTTGGTTAGTTTATTTTACATGAAATTGGAGATTTTATATATTCCCTACCCACTCTTTCAAACTGAGTATAACTACTGAGAGAGTGGAGCTACTTTCAGATATAAAATGATATTATCCAATTAATAATAGAATTAAAAAAATAACTCTCCCAACTTTTAAAGTGTCCCTCTGGGCACTTGCTCTGGAGAGCACATTTTCCATTTTTTTTTTTTTTAACCTCACCCGCCACGTTTTTCCCTTTGCCCAACTAATTCCTATCTATCTTTTTCATCTCAGCAGAGTATTGCTTTAGAGCATGTGTACACATACACTATCAAGATGACAGCTGCATTCCCAGTGTCAAATACAAGAGTACTTGACACATGGTAGGAGCTTGATATTGAATAATGAATGAGTGAGTGGGTGAGTGAATAAATGAAGATGTATTGGAAAGATTCGAGGTAGGATCTTATTTAATGGAAAGATCAGGAATAAAGAGATGAGGAAATAAATCACAAAGTTATGATAGTAGCTGTGTTCTTTAATATTTAAGCTGATCATAGATCTTGGTTTCTATATAACATTCTCCAATAAAATGAAGCAGGAAATTTTTGGAGGAAATACAAGATGAGTTTGGAATATTATGTAGTGCCAGAAAATAATGAAGTGCTTGAGTGGCCTTAAGTGTGGACTGAACTTAGTGACTCTCATCTAACAGACAAAATATGGAAAGGGAAAAATAGTAACTATAATAACAGGAGAAATCTGACAGATGCTCCCTTTACCAAGTGATCAAGATTAATATCACCAGTAATATATGTTGATATTATAGACTCCCTGACATGATACAATGAGAAATACATCTCTCTTTGGGGATATTGTTCTAAGAGATCTGTAAACTCTACCTAATCATGAGAAAATATCAGATAACCTAAATTGGGGGGCAGTGAAGAAAATATCTGACTAGTGTATTTAAATGTGTCAAGATGATGAAAGAGATAGGGAAACTGAGAAGTAGTTAAAGAATTAAAAGAGAATGAGACATGACAGCTAAGTGCAACATGGTATCCTGGAATAGAAGAATATTAGTGGAAAAACCAATGAAATCTGGATAAATTCTATAATTTAGTTAATTTCACTGTTCTGATATTAATTTCTTGATTCTGATATATGGGCCATGGTTATGTTAACACCATCAGAAGCTGTGTGAGAGTATAAGCGGACTCTATACTATCTATCTTTGCATCTTATCTGAAAATCTAAATTATTTCAAAATAAAGAGTTGAAAAAAAAATTCCACACAAGGCTTGACTGCAGCGTCCATCTACATGAAGTGAGGTGAGGGGAGCAGGGAAAATTGCCTGATTTGGAGTACATAAAATCTTGGCTTTCTAGCAGTACGTATAGTCTGATTCAGACTAGTGTGACCCTGTTCTCTGGTCACAGATTTTAGTGACAGGATGGTCATGCAGGCAGAATTGGGTAAGAGAGCGTGAGAATTCATTCTCTCCAAAATTTAGTGTCTCCAAGCCACAACAGTTTCTTAGTTCTTGAGTCTGTGGGTCAGGAATTTGGGCAGGACTCAGATGGGATGGCACACTCTCTTCCATGTGGTGTTGGTCAGGCTCATTCATACATTTAGGGTCACTTGGTGAGTCAGTTTGGGGCCAGACAGTCCTGGAAGGTGTCAGTCCTATGCCTGCTGGTTGTCTGGGTGGCCTCGGTTCTCTTCTGTGTATTCTCTCCACCCAGGCAACTGGGGTTTGTTTTCATGCACAGAGCACCTCCTGAGTGTGGGAGCAGAGGCTCAAGGACCCTTGACATCCAAACTTGAGACCTGTGCAACATAATTTCTGTCACATGATATTAGTCAAAGCAAGTCCCTACCTCTTGATGGGAAGATCTATAAGAATTTGTAATAATTTAAAACAATCAAACCCACCCTTACAGCTGGGGGAGGGGGAATCACTTTCACCCAAATCACAGAGCTCCTGAACCGAATGGACATTAGGGAGAAAACTGGTCAGAGGCTGCAGAAAAGGCTAAAAGGTAGATTGAAATTAATTATGAGAGGCTCTGGATGCCTTGCTAAGTGGGCTTTTTCTGTTAGCTGGCGGTTTTCACCTTGTTTCTGTGACAACATGATTCTGATGCATTCTCATTAGGAAACATGACTTAAAAGTGAGTCACCATGGCTGTTTTTCTCAACCTGAAGGTTAAGCATGAATCATTTTTCCTAGGGGGGCTGTGTGCTTCTTCCTCTTGGGAAATGGGGCTGCTTTGGTTGTAACACAGTTCCAGGCACTGAGAAGTCACTGACATCTTGTTCCCAAGTGCAAGAGAGAGAGTTCTGCTCTGAAATTCCGTCTTAAGATGCTCCTATAACAGCTCTGAGTTATACTCTCCACTTTTCTTCATTTCCCCCACTGTGCATATACTGCTAGTTTGGAATTTTCCTGTTTCCAGAAGTACACAATTCCCAGAAGCACGAGTTTTCTTCCTGTTGGCCAAATCCTTAGGGCCCAGTCTACTCCTAGGTGCTCACACACAATTCTCATTGCTAATGGTTTTTTTTTTCCCTTGCTTTCTGGCCGTAACCAGGACAGCCCCAGTCCATCCAATGTCTTTGCACATCAACCAGGGGAATGGCCACTGCTCAATTCTCTTTCTTCCCAGAAATTGCCTTCTTGCAACCGATGTGGTCTCCAGTGGCCAAATGAACATGCACTTGAGCATGCTGACAAGAGGATCTTGTCAGTGCAATCTCTGCCGTATCTGAACTGCAGCTCCAGTGAGTGTCCTACCATGTTCACATATTCATCTCTGCTGCTGGGTTGAACACAACCTGTATTAGAAACGTGGGATTCACCTTGTTTGTGTTGAAAATAAACATTTCTTGAGTGAGCACGTGAATAATGGATAACTAAACAAGATAACCCTGTGTAGCATCCCTCTCGAAAAGTTAGGGATGTGGAAAATGTCCTTTGGTGGATGACTCCTCAGAGTCCTGTTTCCCAGGCAGGTACTTGTACTAGGTGGATTCAGTCATCTTGATCTTACATTCTCTCTTACACTGGAAAAAATGATTTTATCATTTCATAGTGGGCATCTAGAAGGATACCTACAGAGCAGAGCTTCTCAGGTGAAGTATCAGGTAAAGAAGGAAAGTCACCTGTCTGATTTAGTGACAAATAGAAGGGCAAAACTTTTATCTCTTGAGGTCCCAGGCCAATTAACTTTCCTACTTACCAGTCTTCTTTCTCTTACCAGTCATGTGGTCTTGGTCATGTCTCTGTTTCTTCACCTGCAAAATAGATATCATCACCTAATCTACTTATTTCCTATTATTGCCTTGAGGACTGGAATTCATAAAACTACTGTGCAAACCATCTAGTTGGGAGAGAAGAAGCAGCAGAGATACGTCTTTAGGTGAGGAACTTTAGAAGATATTGTCTAAATGATGGTGGTGAGATAGAAGTATGTGAAATACAGATTTTCAAAGCTTTCTATACTCTACCCTCTTCCCCAAGAGGCTACAATAAAATCTGGTCAGAATGTTGTGAAATCCCTGGTTAGGCTTCATCTCTCCCTAGATGGGGTTAAATCTATTCTCATTTGTCCTTTAGGGAGCTGATGGCCCATGAATCTTCTGCTACTCTTGTCTTTGTCTTTAGTAGTCACCTCAACCAGAGCTCATTCATCCCTCCTTCACTGTCAGTAGTGTTTTTGGATTAATGATTGCATGGACTCTTGGCTTCTTGTAGTTTTAGTCACATGAGGCAATACTTCCCAGCTCTTTTGTTCTCTTTTCCAGAAAGAACCTTCCTCAAGCTCCTAAAATGATGATCAGACCCCTGGAAAGCTACAGTATCAACCAAAAAGCACTCTTATACAAACATGTTCCACTGTCAGTCACACTTTCTGTTCAGCCTTAATAATTCCAAAGGGAAACCCAACTCAGCCCAAGTGACTAAGTATTAGAGCCTGTATTAGTTTCTTCCCTCCCTCCACCTTCCTTCTTACCTTTCCATCTTCTTTCTTTTCTTCCTTCCTCCTATACTGGAGCAGACTTTAGAAATGAATTTGTTACAGTCTGGAGCCCTGCCCTAAGCAGGGCTTATCTGTAAATGATAACTGATATGGTCTGTGATGAGTTAAAAGACTAGAATCTTTGCAACATAGCTAGGGAGTTACTCTGTGAAGTTCTATGTTGCTTTGCTTGCTTAACTTCCTTTTTTTTTTTTTTTTTTTAATATTATTTTATTAGTTGGAGGCCAATCACTTCACAACATTTCAGTGGGTTTTGTCATACATTAACATGAATCAGCCATATAGTTACATCATTTGAATCAGTTCTAATGAGATGGATGAAACTGGAGCCCATTATACAGAGTGAAGTAAGCCAGAAAGATAAAGAACATTACAGTATGCTTGCTTAACTTCCATACCCAGAGCATCTTGAAGATAGTCCCAGAGAAGATGCTAATGGGTTCGTGTATGAGCTCACTTACCAGGATAGGAACAAGTGGTATTGCCTTGAGCTCAGTTTTCCTTTTGCCTGTGCCTAAGAGAAGGAGAATCAGACATGAGGAGAAAAAGCAAATTGGAGATTGTTAGAGGTAGGAGCAAAGCAGTCGACTGGAGAATATTGTCAATAGCCACAGAGGCCTGGTCAGTATACAGTTGGTGGCAGACTGGTTTGGGATCAGGAGCAATCATGGGCATGGATTCCTCAGGCCAGATAGGACTAGGGAGAAAAAAGCAAGCTGCTTCTAGGCTGGGACTAGCAATTAGGTCGGGACTGGTTCCCAAGACAGCCATGCGGTTAAGCTTGCACAAGAGCCCAGTGACCCTGGCTATGGCAGTCAGAAGTCAGAGCTCATGGAGGTTCATGGTGCATCCCTTGCACATCATCCTGGGCTACGGATTTTGTTCCACTCTTCAGGGCAGCACTTGTCCCAGCAGGGGAGTGTCAAGGAGGTATCTCAGTCTGGCCCAGGATGGCTAGACCGCCAGTGTAGTGGAGGTCCCTACACTCTGGGACCTCATCCTCCCCAGGACAATGCATGGGCAGCAGAGGAGCATCACTGACTTGCAGTTCATGTCAAGACAACTTTAGGAAGAGCTCTTGAACCCCTGGATACCTCCTGAAATGGCTACAGGGGAATTGGTAGTATTTTGGCTTCACAGGTTGGATGGAGGCCTGCCCTATAGACTTAACTGGGGTTGCATGCAAGGCTGCCATCCTTGCTGCCAATGCCTAAGGTCTCCATGTTGTGTCTAGAGTTTTGGTAATACTAGTGTGTCTTCTCTCTTCTGCATATTCTCTCTCTCAGAAATTGCAGCATCCTTTATTATGGAGGAGGTATTGTTAGAACTGGAAATCCTGTGATTTCAGACAGAGGAGTGGTGGCAAGTCTGGAGCATCAAGACTGAGAAGAATCTAGCTGAATATAGCTGAGGAGATAGGCTTTGGGTGTCTGTTCACCAAGTACAGGCTAGTCTTAGGAAGATGTCCTTCTGTGGCTTGTCCTTTGCCACTAGTGGGCTGTGTGATCCTATGCAAGTCACTCTTGCTCCCTGGACCTCTGTCTTCTCACTTGTTAAAGGGGGCATTGAAAGGAGACCAGCTCAAGAGTTATTGTGGCCTTAATACTCAGAAGGTGTCTCTCTCTCCTCCCTGCCTAGTCTGTGCCCAGCTTCTGGCTCCCCAAGTAGTCCTAGTCCTTCCTTCACCTACCTCCTCTTTTTTTTTTTGCTCTGTAATATTTATAGTTACCTTTGTTCTTATTTTTATTAACATGAGTGATTTTTATTATAGCAGATACACTGTAAATTTGAAAAAAAAAATCCAGAAAAGTACAAAGGAAAGAGTAAAAATCATCTGAAATTCCACCAGCTAGAGATAATAATTACTACCTTAGCAAACATTTTTTCATTCTCTTTTTTACACATACATACACACGTATAATTTTAAATAAATGGATTCACATATACATGGAGATATTTAACAACTTCTTTTTCTCAGTAATATGTCCTGGACTTTTATTACCCCATGTAAATGAATATAGATATGCATCATCACTTTTTTGTTGTTGTTTAGTTGCTAAGTCGTGTCCAACTCTTTGTAACCCCATGGACTGTAGCCCGACAGGTTCTTCTGTCCGTGGGATTTTCCAAGCAAGAATACTGGAGTGGGTTGCCATTTCCCCTCCAAGGTACTTCACATTCTTGAGTCTGGCTTCCATTTGGTGTTTTTCTTACGGTGACGCAGATATAACTCATCTTTCCTGGATGTCAGTCTCTTGTTCTCTCTCTCTGTCCACTAACTATCTGTACTTAGCTAATTGCCAAACTGTTCCTTTTGATTTGCATAGCTCTTTATAATATTAGAACCCCTTCAAAGGACTTTTCCCATTAGTCCTCACAAAAAAACCTGGCCTGCAGGAACCCCAAAGAGCTTCAGTCTCCTGGGTCACTGAACTTTGGACTATCTTTTCTAGAACAAGTCTTCCTCCTTCTTTTCCTGACGTCTCTTTGAGTTGAACCATTGCATGGACCAAAAAGTTAGATTGTTTGTTTGGGTTTTTCTATAAGATGGTATGGAAAGCTCAAACAAACTTTTGGGCCAACCCAACCCAAAAATTTCAAATGAAAACTTACTTTCACAGAGATATTTAGAAATTACAGCACCTTTTCCCTCTATAGTATTAGTGTTAGTTGCTCAGTAGTGTCTGATTCTTTGTGACCCTGTGGACTGTAGCCTGTCAGACTCCTCTGTCCATGGAATTCTCCAGGTGAGAATACTGGAGTGGGTTGCCGTCCCCTTCTCCAGAGGATCTTCCCAACCCAGGGGTTGAGCTGGGGTCTCCTGCATTGCAGGTGGATTCTTTACCATCTGAGCCACCAGAGCAGACCACCATAGGAACTTATTAAATTTATACCTTCAATATTAAAGCTATAAATGAGTTTATGTCTTGCTGGCTTGGGGCTGTACCAACACAGAAATCAGACTTCATTGATGTGACCCCCTCCTCAGTCATAGGGGGAATGTCTACACTGACCCAGCTCAAGGGTTGTGAGGCTTAAGGAACAAAGTTTCAAAACTTATTAATCAAGGTTGGAGAAGGCCATCCTTTATCAGAGAAGACTTCCATTATTTTTCCTGAACAGGGTAAAAAGTTTGTTTTGAGGCCAGACCCTGAACATCATCTCAATACGGAAGAAGGAGGTTGCAGGGAACTATTTTCTGGGTAGCAGGAGCAACCAGAGGGCATGTTTTCCTCAGGTCACAGAGGGAAAGCATGTGGCCTGTCCCCTAGTATCTCGCATCCTTCCCTGGTGCTACCTACCATTAGAGCCTTGTTCCTTTGTGTTTCTTGTCATGCCAGCACCATCCTAGTGCTGAAAGTACAGAATAAAATAAAAGTTGATGGTTCCTGACCTCATAAAACTTTGCCTTGTTTTGGAATTCCATAGTACTTATTGACTGTGGGGTTAAATAATTTAAAAATACAGATGTCACCAGGATTCTGACTCAGGAACTGGGTGGGTGCCCTGAAATACATGAGCTGCTTTCAGGATTTCAGCTGTATTACAGGACATGCAGCAACTTCGTTCCAAAGCCTATCACTCTAGTATCTGGATCCATCTTCTCCTACCCTTATTTTCATTCTTGCCTTCTTTTCCCCTTTACATGGAATCATGCCAGTCAGCACACAACCATGCCTGGTACCCACATTGGTAAACCCTCCTTGACTTCTCACTTTACTCCTTCTACTTCATAGAAAACTTGTCCATAGTCGCTTTTCCCACTGCCTCCCTTTTCATTCTCAATCCACTCTATCAGGCCAGGGAAATAGCACTTGAAAAGGTCACACTCATCGTCTCCTTGTTGCCAGATCTGGGGATTAAATTTCTGGTCTCTTCTTACTTGGTATATCTAGCCTTTCTTGACCTAGCTGATCTTTCTCCTTTTATTTTAGCTTCTTGTCTTCTAATGACTCCATTTTTATCACATTTTCCTCCCACCTCACTTGCCAGTTTTTCCTAATTTCCTATCCTGGCTTCTTTTTCTTTTCTACACCTCTAAATTGTAAAGAGTCCTAGGGCTCTACCCCAGCTCCATACCCCAGTTGCTCCCTCTCCTTCCTCTCTTTCTCCCGTGAGCCTCTTTGCTGCCAGGGCTTTAAATATGTTGATATTATGGTAATGTAGTTACCCAGTTGAGCTGCAGACTTGTATATTAAGTTAAATTGCTCATTTCACACCTCCACTTATTACTCCACACGACAAAAAGAGAAATTTTGATTTTTAATTCTGTGGGTAAATAGCGAGCAAAACTCTTTTTCATTCTGCATAAGAACCTGATGTTTAAAGTGTAGCTCTGTTCTAATGACTTGAAAAAGAAAAATGTCAACTATGTTGCTAAGCAACATCTCATAGTAAAATGACCCGTATTTGGTAATCTAAACCTGGAGTGGGAGGAAGTATAAATTAACTGTAAATACCTGATGGGAAAACATGCTCTAGGACTTCCCCCATGTGTAGTGATTCTTGTAATTGCCATGAGCCTTCCAGGGAAACTAGAAGCTATATCCTTAGAGTGGTTACAGAGATATTGGCTCCTTTAGGCAAGGAGGCTGTTGAGCTAAGTAAGCCCCTGCACCTGACTGATATAGATCTGGAATCCTTGCATCTGGGCTGTTACCTGGCAAGAAGGTAGCTTTTGGTCAATTGAATGGGCTGCTGTTGGACTTTTTGAGGACTGTAAGAAGAGAGGAACTTTGTGATATGCCCTGCTGAACAACTAGAAATTCTATCCTGAATGCTTCTCAAAGGGCTTCCCTGGTGGCTCAGATGGTAAAGAATCCACCTGCCATGTGGGATACCTGGGTTCAATCCCTAGGTTGGGAAGATCCCCTGGGGGAGGGCATGGCAACCCACTCTAGTATTCTTGCCTGAAAAATCCCCATGGACAGAGGAGCCTGGTGGGCTACAAAGAGTTGGACATGACTGAGCGGTTAAGCAGAGCACATGCTTTGAAAGGCCTGTGCCAGATGTGACTGATTGTAGTCTTGTGAGTTTCAATTTTTAGGAGAACCTCAGAAGACCCCACATCATACCTATTTCTAACTCAGTACTGCACATTTCAGTAAATTGCACAAACATTCATTCAGATAGATGCTCAAGCCAAACATCTAGGAATTTGATTCCATCTTTTTTGATTACTCTCTTTTCTTAGTCTTAGACAAGCTTTGCAAGTCATCAGCAAATTGCTTTACTCCTAAAATATATCCCATATCCTTTATTTCTAGCCATCTCTTTTATTATCTTAAACCATCAATATCTTTCCTATGGATTACAGCAGTAGCCTGCTTCTGTCCTTGGAGCTATCAATCCATTCTCCACACTGCAACCAGGGTAGTCTTTTCAAAACATCAATTATATTGTGTTCCGTTCCTACTGAAGCCCCACTCCCCTGACCCCCATCCCATGGCTTTCCATTACACATAGATAAACTATAAACTCCATTGAGATCTACAGACCCCACATGGTGGGATCCCTGCCTATGTTTTCAAGTTCAACTCCTGCCATTCCCCACTGTGTTCACCATGCTCTAGACACACTGGTTTGCTGTCTGGTCTGGGGCACACTGAGTCCATCATCTCATGTGTAGTTTTTGTCTCCTCCGCCTGATTGCATGAGCCATAGATTTTCCTGTGTAATCTATCTTTTCTTGTGGTTTTGTCACAAATAACTCAAATGGCCATGGAAAAAGCAGTGACTGGTCAGCATGGAATTAGAAGCAAGAAGTATGGAGTTGTGAATAAAATGGAAGGAGAGTTATAGAACAGATGATAAGAAGGGGGTGTGTGGTCAAAACAAATTTTTGCCATGGAGGAGAGGTTGAACACGTGTGTGTTTCTCAGGGAGGAGACAAAAATGGAAATCTAAGATGTGGAGGAAAGTGGGATAACTAAAGTAAATTCCCTAAGCCCCTCTTAAATGTAAAAATCCCTTAAAGAGACAAAATATCAACTTCTTAGGATTCTGATTTCCTGCCCACTTTGTGCCTTCTGTGGTATACTACAAATATCTCCTTTCCACCTGCGTGTCAACTGTGAGATCACCGGCAGAGGGGAGAGATCTTAATTATGATTGTATCTCAGTGCTCAATACAAAATAAAGCCTCCATAATTAATGAACAAATTTATCTGCTGTCTTTTTTCTTTAACAACAAAGCAGTTACACAATATAGTTTTTAATATTTTTTTCTATGAAAGAAGGAGACCACAAAGGCAAAAATGCTCAGAGCCTCCCAAAATAAAAAAGCAGTCCTGACTTTAAGAGCTTTAGCATTTCTCTGTTTATAATCCCTTTCGTGGTCACCACCATCATAAAGTTACCTCACAGCATGCAGCATCAGTGAAAACAATGTGCTCGCTGTAGAAATGCAACTCTGAGACACAGAATCCACCCTCCCCTTAATGAGTGTGCCGTGTGTGTTGTGCTCAGTCGCTCAGTTGTGTCCAGCTTTGCCACTCTCTGGACTAGAGCCCCACTAGGCTCCTCTGTCCATGGTATATATTCCCTTTGCAATTTCTATCCCCTCCAAGTGGCTTGAACAAGCCCTACATCTTCCTGTGCAGTCTTTCTTTTCTTGTGGTTTAATTGTCACAACCAACTTGAACAGTGAGCTAAGCAGTGACTAGTCAGTGCAGAATTAGAAACAGGAATTATGGAATTATGAGTAAAAAGGAAGGAGAGTTACACAACATATGATAAGAGGGGATTATGGAGTCAAAACTTAATTTTTGCCATGGAAAAGAGACTTGAGAATTTTTATGTCTCTGACACAGGAACCATAAAGAGGGAAATATGTAACGTGGAAGGAAGTGGAATAAGTAAAGAAACAAATTCCCTGAGCCCCTTTTAAAGTAAAATCCTTTTTGAAGAGATCAAATATGACTCCTAAGGATTCTGGTTCTCATCGTGCTTCATTTTTCCCTATCCCTTTGGGAACTTCTATACTATATTATAAATATCTCATTATCCATCTATATGCAAACTGTGAGTTCAGTGAACAGAGAGGAGAGGTCTTACTCACTATTGTATCCGAGTGCTCAACATAAAATAAAGGCTGTATAATTAATGAATAAATTTACCTGTTACCTTTTTTTCTAAATGACATATGGTAATGGTACCTTGAAGCAGCATGAATCCACTCAGTAAATGAGTAAGAAAGAGCTATGAAAAAGAGAGGGAACCAAGCAGGTAAAGGGGTATGTTGATGCCCTTGACGTACACTTGGTAAGTTCAGTTCAGTCACTCAGTCATGTCTGACTCTTTGCGACCCCATGAACCACAGTGCACCAGGCCTCCCTGTCCATCACCAACTCCTGGAGTCCACCCAAACCCATGTCCATTGAGTTGGTGATGCCATCTAACCATCTCATCCTCTGTCGCCCCCCTCTCCTCCTGCCCTTTTTAAAAAAGAAGCTTTACCAACTTTTATGTTTTGAAGAGAAGGATCAGGAGCAAACAATCTATTTTTCTCTCCTCCCTTATGGTCATGATCTACATTCTGATATTTTTTACAAAGCATCAAAACATCCATATAATCGAATATTTTATTTTATGAAACAGCATTTCGAACAACAGCGTTCTTGCTGTATCTCATATTCACCATAATTATTATTTTGAGAGCTGCAAAATATTCTGTCTAGTTAATGTACTACAATTTACTTCACTGTTTTCACTGTTCCTATTGTTGAACATTTAGGTATTTTCATTTTCTGCTGTTTTGGAGAAGGCTACAATGAAGAGCCTCATATATAGGCATTTGCCCTCCTTTTGAATTATCTTCTCAGTTTAAATTACAGTGAATCATATCACCAGGTCAAAGGTATGAACACTTATGATTCTCAGTACATACGGCTGTGTTCCTGCTTTATATTCACTGGACAAAGGTACTCATCTGTTTCACTGTAAACAATGGTGCTATTATTGTATCTTCTTTGCTAACTTAATTGATATAAAAACATACTTCATTGTTTAATCTGAAGCTTGCTATAGCTGAATATTTCCCCCTGTTTGTCTACTATCTACATTTTGTTGTTTATGTCATTTTCTATTAAGGGGGCACTTAAAATATATATTAGAATAAACTTTTATATATTATACATAATAATTCATTTTTCTAACATTTGAGACAAATATTTTTCCTTTTGTTTTCATTTTCACTGATTTGTTGGTTCTTGTATTGAAGTTATATGTTGCTCTTTTCCTTTACGAATTCTTTCAAAGATCAGTCGCTATTATCTAAATGAACATAAAGGTTCTCAATTCTGTTTTGTGCAACTTATGAAATTATTTAATAAATTTGAAATATTTAAATATAAAATTTAGTTATAGCTTGATGTTTTCCTGAACTGGTAACACAGTGGCAGCTTAGACTCTATGAGAGAGAGATTTAAGGAGAAATCTCATTATACCCCGGGTCTTCCCAGGAGGCTCAGTAGTAAAGAATCTGCCTGTCAACACAGGAGATGCAGGAGACTTGGGTTTGATCCCTGGTTGGGGAAGATCCCCTAGAGGAGGAAATGGTAAACCACTCTAATATTCTTGCCTGGAGAGTCCCATGGCCAGAGGAGCCTGGTGGGCCACAATCCGTAGGATGATCAGAGTCGACCGTGACTGAGTGACTAGGCACACATGCACATAGCGCACTCATTAAAGGAAGGGTGGCTACAGGCCAATATCACTGATGAACATAGATGCAAAAATCCTTAACAAAATTCTAGCAAACAGAATCCAACAACTTATTAAAAAAATCATACACCATGACCAAGTGGGCTTTATCCCAGGAATGCAAGGATTCTTTAATATCCGCAAATCAATCAACGTAATACACCACATTAACAAATTGAAAGATAAAAACCATATGATTATCTCAATAGATGCAGAGAAAGCCTTTGACAAAATTCAACACTCATTTATGATTAAAACTCTGCAGAAAGCAGGAATAGAAGGAACATACCTCAACATAATAAAAGCTATATATGACAAACCCACAGCAAGCATCACCCTCAATGGTGGAAAATTGAAAGCATTTCCCCTGAAATCAGGAACAAGACAAAGGTGCCCACTCTCACAACTGCTATTCAACATAGTGTTGGAAGTTGTGGCCACAGCAATCAGAGCAGAAAAAGAAGTAAAAGGAATCCAGATAGGAAAAGAAGAAGTGAAACTCTCGCTGTTTGCAGATGACATGATCCTCTACATAGAAAACCCTAAAGACTCTTCCAGAAAATTACTAGAGCTAATCAATAAATATAGTAAAGTTGCAGGATATAAAATTAACACACAGAAATCCCTTGCATTCCTATATACTAACAAAGAAAAAACAGAAAGAGAAATTAAGGAAACAATACCATTCACCATTGCAACAAAAAGAATAAATACTTAGGAGTATATCTACTTAAAGAAACAAAAGACCTATACATAGAAAACTATAAAACACTGATGAAAGAAATCAAAGAGGACACAAACAGATGGAGAAACATACCGTGTTCATGGATTGGAAGAATCAATATTGTCAAAATGGCTATTCTACCCAAAGCAATCTATAGATTCAATGCAATCCCTATCAAGCTACCAATAGTATTTTTCACAGAACTAGAACAAATAATTTCACAATTTGTATGGAAATGCAAAAAACCTCGAATAGCCAAAGTAATCTTGAGAAAGAAGAATGGAACTGGAGGAATCAACCTGCCTGACCTCAGACTCTACTACAAAGCCACAGTCATCAAGACAGTATGGTACTGGCACAAAGACAGAAATATAGATCAATGGAACAGAATAGAAAGCCCAGAGGTAAATCCACGAACCTGTGGACACCTTATCTTTGACAAAGGAGGCAAGAATATACAATGGAAAAAAGACAACCTCTTTAACACATGGTGCTGGGAAAACTGGTCAACCACTTGTAAAAGAATGAAACTAGAACACTTTCTAACACCATACACAAAAATAAACTCAAAATGGATTAAAGATCTAAATGTAAGACCAGAAACTATAAAACTCCTAGAGGAGAACATAGGCAAAACACTCTACGGCATAAATCACAGCAAGATCCTCTATGACCCACCTCCCAGAATATTGGAAGTAAAAGCAAAACTAAACCAATGGGACCTAATGAAACTTAAAAGCTTTTGCACTACAAAGGAAACTATAAGCAAGGTGAAAAGACAGCCCTCAGATTGGGAGAAAATAATAGCAAATGAAGAAACAGACAAAGGATTAATCTCAAAAATATACAAGCAACTCCTGAAGCTCAATTCCAGAAAAATAAATGACCCAATCAAAAAATGGGCCAAAGAACTAAACAGACATTTCTCCAAAGAAGACATACAGATGGCTAACAAACACATGCAAAGATGCTCAACATCACTCATTATCAGAGAAATGCAAATCAAAATCACAATGAGGTACCATGACACGCCAGTCAGGATGACTGCTATCCAAAAGTCTACAAGCAATAAATGCTGGAGAGGGTGTGGAGAAAAGGGAACCCTCTTACACTGTTGGTGGGAATGCAAATTAGTACAGCCACTATGGAGAACAGTGTGGAGATTTCTTAAAAAACTGGAAATAGAACTGCCATATGACCCAGCAATACCACTTCTGGGCATACACACCAAGGAAACCAGATCTGAAAGAGACACGTGCACCCCAATGTTCATTGCAGCACTGTTTATAATAGCCAGGACATGGAAGCAACCTAGATGTCCATCAGCAGATGAATGGATAAGGAAGCTGTGGTACATATACACCATGGAATATTACTCAGCTGTTAAAAAGAATTCATTTGAATCAGTTCTAATGAGATGGATGAAACTGGAGCCCATTATACAGAGTGAAGTAAGCCAGAAAGATAAAGAACATTACAGCATACTAACACATATATATGGAATTTAGAAAGATGGTAATGATAACCCTATATGCAAAACAGAAAAAGAGACACAGAAGTACAGAACAGACTTTTGAACTCTGTGGGAGAAGGTGAGGGTGGGAGGTTTCGAAAGAACAGCATGTATATTATCTAGGGTGAAGCAGATCACCAGCCCAGGTGGGATGCATGAGACAAGTGCTCAGGCCTGGTGCACTGGGAAGACCCAGAGGAATCGGGTGGAGAGGAAGGTGGGAGGGGGGATCAGGATGGGGAATGCGTGTAACTCTATGGCTGATTCATATCAATGTATGACAAAACCCACTGAAATGTTGTGAAGTAATTAGCCTCCAACTAATAAAAAAAATTAAAAAAAAAAATAAATAAAGGAAGGGTGGCTTCCTTGTCTTGGATTTGCATTTCTACAGCAGCACCTTGGTTTCACTGATGCTGACTACAAAACAGATAATAAACAGACAGAGGCTAAAGCTCTCCAGGTCAAGACTGCTTTTTGATTTTGGGGGGCTCTGAGCATCTTTGCCTTTGTGGTGTCTTTCTTTCAGAGAAAAAATATTAAAAAGTATATTGTGTAACTGCTTTGTTGTAAAGATAAATATAACTTAGGCTGGATTCATTTTTATATATTATTATTATTAATTTTCATTTTTTCCTAGTTTCAATGTTAAACTTATTTTTGTGAGCTGCTAAACTATGCCTATTGTATCTAATAAATGAGTCTGCCATATCCCAAAGCCACCCCTTACTAACTGGTTAACTCTATCAATCTTCTATCTATTTATCTATCATATGTGTCTAACCATCTGCCTAAATAATTGGGTCTACTTCTTGCCTTTTTTTTTTTTTTTACTTCTTGCCTTTTAATTCAGTTTCTGAGACACACATTTCTATCCATATCAGAAACACAGTATTTCAACAATCATTATTTTTAAATTTTTTAAAATGTATTTTATTGACATATAGTTGGTTACAATTTTGTGTTAATTTCTACTGTACAGAAAAGTGATTCAGATGTATGCATACATGCATATTCTCTTTCATATTATTTTCCTTCATAGTTTATCACAGGATATTAAAAATAGTTCCCTGTGTATACAGCAGAACAGCTATTGTTTTAAAAATATGTTCTAACATTGTTAGAGGTGATCTATACCCCAGAATTCTTTTTAAACCTCTTGGCCACTTATTTTAAAAGTGGTCAAGAACCTTAGCACCTCTCTGTTTATTATAGTAAAAATCCCTGTTGAAGTTGCATTGTGTTGGTAAGTTACTTCAAAGAAACATGACACCAGTTTTTTTTTTTTAATTAAATTTTATTTTATTAGTTGGAGGCCAATTACTTCACAACATTTCAGTGGGTTTTGTCATACATTGACACGAATCAGCCATAGAGTTACACGTATTCCCCATCCCGATCCCCCCTCCCACCTCCCTCTCCACCCGACTCCTTTGGGTCCTCCCAGTGCACCAGGCCTGAGCACTCGTCTCATGCATCTCACCTGGGCTAGTGATCTGTTTCACCATAGATAATATACATGCTGTTCTTTTGAAACATCCCACCCTCACCTTCTCCCACAGAGTTCAAAAGTCTGTTCTGTACTTCTGTGTCTCTTTTTCTGTTTTGCATATAGGGTTATCATTACCATCTTTCTAAATTCCATATATATGTGTTAGTATGCTGTAATGTTCTTTATCTTTCTGGCTTACTTCACTCTGTATAGTGAGCTCCAGTTTCGTCCATCTCATTAGAACTGATTCA
Organism: Muntiacus reevesi; assembly: GCF_963930625.1. Taxonomy (NCBI): domain Eukaryota; kingdom Metazoa; phylum Chordata; class Mammalia; order Artiodactyla; family Cervidae; genus Muntiacus; species Muntiacus reevesi. The sequence goes on from NC_089257.1 coordinate 54,535,106, forward strand.
AATGCATTCTTTTTAATGGCTGAGTAATATTCCATGGTGTATATGTACCACAGCTTCCTTATCCATTTGTCTGCTGATGGGCATCTAGGTTGCTTCCATGTCCTGGCTATTATAAACAGTGCTGTGATGAACTTTGGGGTGCATGTGTCTCTTTCAGATCTGGTTTCCTTGGTGTGTATGCCCAGAAGTGGGTTTGCTGGGTCATATGGCAGTTCTATTTCCAGTTTTTTAAGAAATCTCCACACTGTTCTCCATAGTGGCTGTACTAGTTTGCACTCCCACCAATAGTGTAAGAGGGTTCCCTTTTCTCCACACCCTCTCCAGCATTTATTGCTTGTAGACTTTTGGATAGCAGCCATCCTGACTGGCGTGTAATGGTACCTCATTGTGGTTTTGATTTGCATTTCTCTGATAATGAGTGATGTAGAGCATCTTTTCATGTGTTTGTTAGCCATCTGTATGTCTTCTTTGGAAAAATGTCTGTTTAGTTCTTTGGCCCATTTTTTGATTGGGTCATTTATTTTTCTGGAATTGAGTTTCAGGAGTTGCTTGTATATTTTTGAGATTAATCCTTTGTCTGTTTTTTCATTTGCTATTATTTTCTCCCAATCTGAGGGCTGTCTATTCACCTTACTTATAGTTTCCTTTGTAGTGCAGAAGCTTTTAAGTTTCATTAGGTCCCATTGGTTTAGTTTTGCTTTTACTTCCAATATTCTGGGAGGTGGGTCATAGAGGACCCTGCTGAGATTTACGTCGGAGAGTGTTTTGCCTATGTTCTCCTCTGGGAGTTTTATAGTTTCTGGTCTTACATTTAGATATTTAATCCATTTTGAGTTTATTTTTGTGTATGGTGTTAGAAAGTGATCTAGTTTCATTCTTTTACAAGTGGTTGACCAGTTTTCCCAGCACCACTTGTTAAAGAGGTTGTCTTTTTTCCATTGTATATCCTTGCCTCCTTTGTCAAAGATAAGGACATGACACCAGTTTTATGTTCCATTCCAGCACCAGGATACCTTGACCATGCTGCAGAGAGAGTTTAAGAGGAATGGAGACAGAGGCAGGAAACAGGGTACAGAGACTTGATGGTCTGGTAGGGTGATCTGGCAACTAGGAGTGCTTAGTGAAGCTAGAATACAAGCTGCCTGACTCAGCACAGTCCCCAAAGTGGGTCATAATTCAACACTGTAGGATACCTATTAGTTTATTCTTCACTTTAGGGAAAGGGAGTGCCTTTGGGCAGAAACTGTAAACACGTTTCAGTCAAACCCACCTTCTTCTAATCCTTCTTCTAATTTGGTTTTCTAGAGTGGCTATAGCTTAGTAGCCCCGAGTATATTACTTATGAGTGAGTTTAAGCAAGAGAGTTTGTTTTTCATGCAGGTATCCTTGACACAATAAACTGTGATAGAATAGAGAAAAGAGATCACAGGGTGGGGACCAACCAGTATGGCGCCATTTTGGATCGTCACTCATGATCATCTCACTCCTTTGCAGTTTTCTTCTAAGAGAAATGGTTTATGTATCCTTTTACTTTTCTAATATGAGGGACAGTCATTTTAGGATAGAGCAAAATTCTGAGGCCTTGCTCACCAATTCCAAGTCTTTAGTGATGAAAATTAACCAGAACTGTACATCGAGCTCGCAGGTAGTATCTGCTATGAATAGATATAACTTCAACATAAGGGCCATTAGAGTAAGCTGAGTAAGTTTAATCTAGAGAGAATTTGGGTGTGTATCATGTTTTGTAAATCACATACGTAGAATATACTTGAGAATCTATTCCCCTTAATGAATCATGTAAAGGATCTAGACTCGGAAGATTTCCGTGGTTCCAAAAAAAAAAAAGATGAAAGACAAATGATCTGAAACTTAAGACTTTCACAATTTCAATTTCAGTTTTAATGTTATGAGGCCCATTGGAGCACCTTGTTGGAAAATCTAAAGTCTACCTGTGGGTCCATGCCTGCCCCCTCTTTAAACTCGATAGTGTACAGTCAATGTGGCACTTAGAGATGGCTTCTCCTTCCAAGTAAGTCCAATAGTGACCTATACACTTGTTGTTTAGTCAATAAGCCGTGTCTGACTCTCTTGTGACCCCATGGACAGTAACCCTCCAAGCTCCTCTGTTCATGGAATTTCCCAGACAGGAATACTGGAGCAGCATTTCCTTCTCCAGGTAATCTTCCTCACCCAGGGGTTGAACCCATGTTTCCTGCTTAGCAGGCAGATTCTTTACTGCTGAGCCACCAGGGAAGCCCTGATCTATATACTTACTTGGGGATAAAACTTTAGTTTCTAACACTATTTAATGTTAGTTATTTACTGTATATATATCATCAACAAAACAACCATCCAAGATATGAGGAACCTCAGCAAGTTAGAAAAGAGTTGCCAAGCTGAATAAAAAGAGAAAATTTTCCTTAATTAAAAAAGGAAATTCAATATAAAATTATCATGAACTGGTCATGGTCCCAGACATCAAATAGAAACAAATATAAATTATGTCTTGGAGATTTAAATCCAGACCAATAAAAATCCATTGATTAAGTACTAATGAACACAAACTAAAAGTTGAAAAATCACAAAATTACCCATGGAAGAAGTCATCATAGGTAAGAGTCATCAGAAGTAAGAAACTGAAAAATCAGACCCACAAATAATGCATATACAGAAGTTTTTTGTTTCAAAACAAAATAAACTAACAAATGTTGTTAGAAGCTTTATCAGTCAGCTTGGAATACCGTAACAAAGTACTCAGGTTGGGTGGCTTATATGACAGGAGTTTATTTTCTCAAAATTCTCGTTTCTGGGGAGTTCAAGATGAAGATGCCAGCTGACTCAGGTAGAGAGATGCAATGTCCAGATTCGAATTGAAGAGATCCTCAGGAGTTTGCTCTGGCAAGCATGCAGCATCTCCCCCAAAAGAGGCTTCTCATTCTCTGACTGACTGGTCACTGAGAGGTGACCCCCAAGCCACCTCCGGAGAGAGGTGACTTGGGGAATTACGGAATCTCATGTTCCTTCTCTGGGAACATATATACCTACCTCCTTGTTTCACCCTCTACAATGCTTCATGATCTTGGCTCTTAACTGAAACTTAGTGTAAGATATTGGCCTTAGACCTCTTTTCTTGTCCCTGATCCTTTTTAATCCCTTACCTTCTCTCCTTTCAAGTTCAAAGCACGATCCCCTTAAGTTCTCCTCATTGTGCAGTCTCAAACAGGTACACTTAATTTCAACAGCTTGTGTAAGGGATCTGTTTGTCGTTCTTTTATGTAAAACATAGGTATTAAGTTACTAGCATCCTCCAAGTACTGAGTGCTATCTATATGAGGTACTCTGGAGACTGCAAAGGGAAAAAAAAAAAAAAGATAAATAATCCCTATTTTTAAGATCTTTAGAGTTTAAGAGAGGTGACAGAAATGTTAACCAACTATATTATGTATTCAGAGCTATAATCAAAGTGTTGTAAACCTTGCTGATTGAAGTATGGCCTTCAATTGAATAGAATTAGTGTCATTGCAGAGTTTGTAAGAATTGCAGAATCTCTTGCCCTAGCCCCAACCTACTGAATTAGAACCTATATTTTAATACAATGTACACATGAGACACCTGGGACACCAATGCTGCTGGTGCATGAATCGTACCTTGAGACATGAGATTGTACAAGGAAAAGGATAATTCTGCCTAGCTGAGTGAAGCAGTGAAGATGTCACTGGAAGCACCACAGAAGGACAGAGAAAACTTTGCTTAGCAGATTTGGGGAGAGGACAGATGGATGAACAGTCAGGCAGAGGAGATAACACAAATAAAGACATAGGGGCATGAACAGTATGTTGTAGAATGGAAAGTAGTAATTGTATTAGAAAAATGGATGAAGTTGAAAATACAGGCTGGGACCATATTTTGAGAAATCTCTTTATCTTAATTTTTGGCCATGCCACATGGCATGTTGGATTTTAGTTCTTCAGCGAAGGATTGAACTAGTGCTCCCTGCATTGGAAGTGTGAAGTCTTAACCACCAGACCGCCAGGGAAATCTGAGAAATCTTTTATGCTATGAAAAAGACAGTAGAAAACAGGGGTTTCAGAGGTTCTTTGAGTGGAAGAGCAATAAGATCTTATCTGTCTCATTGGAGTGAAGAAGGTAGATTGAATGGGAGAAAGCCAAACCACAGCAAGATGCCAGGAGGAAGTTATTGCAATAATCCAGGCATGAAAGACAATGGTTGTGAGAATTGTAGATACTTTGAACTCAAGTTTGTATGAATTTGGTATGCAACAATAGATAACTAGCTCACATTTTACTACCTGTGACTGGGATCCAGAAATATTTAAGAATGTGAGAGCAGTAATGAAACTAGAGAATAGGCAGTGACTGGAAGTGTTTTGCAAAGCGTATGTAAGAAAGTGCAAATTTCCTTGAACAGACTTTAGTAGAAATCTGGACTTTCTGGATGCCCATGGTGGGGTCTCCAAAGAAAGTGAGGAACATGTTTTGGACCCTGGGGAAGAAAAATCCTTGTTACATAATGACAGAAACTTAGTTATCTCCATCAGCTATGTGATAAGAAAAAAAAAATATAAGTGATGAACTTTAGCTTTTATAGCTAAGGAGATTTCCATAAAAAGTGTAGAAGGTGCCACCTGATTTATTCCTGTCGTTTATAAAACATGGGAGAGGAGAGCAATAACATGAGGGAAGAACAAAACAGGGCCTAATGATTTTGAAAAATCAGCCTTTCCAGATGGCAAAAGATATAAATATAAAGGAATTCATTGTTGGAAAATCATGCTCTAGAGAAAAGGCTGAGGCCATTAATATACATTTTGCAAAAATGTCTTGAAGATCAAAAGTTAGAGTATTTAGCCACACTAAGGATTCTTTCAAGAGATTCAGAGTGCATCTCACAGATCTTTTCAGTTGTGGTCAAAGAATGTCACCTGCTCTGTGTGTGTATGTTAGTCGCTTGGTCATGTCTGACTCTTTGTGACCCCATGGACTGTATCCCTCCAGGCTTCTCTGTCACCTGCCATATCAATCAGCAAAGAATGTTGGGGCCATCAAGTCAGGAGCCATTGCAGTTGCCCCTGTGTGCCCTGAGCGGATTTAGGATGGAGAAAAGCAGAATGCTGGCCCTAGACAGCTAAGGTGCATATCAAAGGAATAGTTTTAATGAGCCCAGATTCTTGCATCTTCCTATACACAGAAAAGCACTGAATTCATTAACTTGAGATGTCTGTTTTTCTTTAATTAATGGTATTCTTCTGATGTTCTGACTACCTGGTTTTTGTTGCAAAAACTCCTATTTTTTAAAATTGATTTTTATTGGAGTGTAGTTGATTTGCAGTGCTGTGTTAGTTTCAGATGTACAGCAAAGTGAATCAGTTATACATATACATATATCCACTCTTTTAGATTCTGTTCCCATATAGGTCATTTACAGAGTATTGAGTAGATTTCCCTGTACTATACAGTAGATTCTCTTTAGTCACCTATGTTATATATAGTAGTTTTGATCCCAGTCTCCCAGTTTATCCCTCCCTGCCTTTCCCCCTTAGTAACCACAAGCTTGTTTTCTACATCTAACTCTATTTCTATCGTTTTGTAAATAGGTTCAGTTGTACCATTTTTTTAGATTCTACATATAAGTGATATCATATGATATTATCTTTCTCTAACTTCACTCAGTATGACAATCTATAGGATCATCCATTTTGCTGCAAATGGCATTATTTCATTCTCTTATATATATGTGTGTTATATATATGTACCACATCTTTATCCATTTCTCTGTTGATGGACATTTGGGTTGCTTCCATGTCCTGGCTGTTGTAAATAGTGCTGCAATGAACGTTGGAGGACATATATCTTTTTGAATTATGATTTTCTCCTGATATATGTCCAGGATTGGAATTGCTGGATCATATGGTAGGCCTATTTTTAGTTTTTTAAGGAACCTCCATACTGTTCTCCATAATGGCTGTATGAATTTACATTGCCATTAGCGTGTAGGAGGGTTCCCTTTTCTCTACACCCTCTCCAGCAATTTTTGTTTGTAGATTTTGTTGATGATGGCCATTCTGACTGGTGTGAAGTGATACGTCATTATAGTTTTGATTTGCATTTGTCTAATTAGTGATGTTGAACATCTTTTCATGTGCCTCTTGGCCATCTGTATGTCTTCTTTGGAGAAATGTCTATTTAGATCTTTTGCCCATTTTTTGATTGTGTTGTTTGTTTCTATATTGAGCTGCATGAGCTGTTTGTATATTTAGGAGATTAATCCCTTGTCAATTGCTTTATTTGCAAATATTTTCTCCCATTCTGAGGGTTATTTTTGTCTTATTTACAGTTTCCTTTTCTGTGTAAAGACTTTTAACTTTCATTAAGTCCCATTTATTTTTGTTTTTATTTTCATTATTCTAGGAGGTGAATCAAAAAAGATCTTGCTGAGATTTTTGTCAGAGAGTGTTCTGCCTATGTTTTCCTCTAAGAAAAAACTCCTATTATATGCCGGCCCCTCCCTTACCTCTTTGGAGTAGTATGTCAGAATTATCTGAAAACATGTCTTCTAGATTTAAGTCCTCAGCAAGTTCATAAAATAAAACATAGTTCTTAGGCTTCCCTGGTGGCTCAGTGGTAAAAGAATCCACCTGCCAATGCAGGCGTTGGATCACTGATTTGGGAAAATCCCACTTGCAGCAGAGCAACTGAGCCCTTGCACCACAACTATTGAGCCTGCGCTCTAGAGCTTGGGATCCACAACTACTGAGCACGCGTGCTGCAGCTACTGAAGCCTGCGTGCCCCAGAGCCCATGCTCCACAGCAGGAGAAGCCACCGCCATGACAAGGCTGTGCACCGCGACTAGAGTGTAGCCCCTGCTTGCCACAGCTGGAGAAAACCCCATGTGGCAACAAAGACATAGCTCTCATTTGTAAAGGGGAAATCATTTGTTAACTTAGACCCAATGAGTAATCAACTTATTCAGACTCTGTTTACCTCTTACTTCCCTAGTTGCTTTGTTCACTTGAGAAAATTTTGTTCATTTTTAGAGATGTGATACGATATCACATCCTCCAGGAAGTTTTTAAAAATTTAGATCAGGTTAGACTATAATCCTCCTGTGTCTACTTCAAGGATAGTATTTATCACAATGGGTTCTAATTGCTTCTTTCCTAAATGCTGCAAAGACTTATCTTATCTGACATTGTATTAAGTGATGCAACAGAGAGCAAAATGGATGTGGTTCCTGTGTAAATGGAACTCTCAGTCTAAGAGGAATTAGAGATAATAAGTCTGGATGTATAAACTAAAACTGGAACAGTGAGTTGAAAGAAAGGTATATCCAATCTTTGAAGTCAGATAAGAAAGGAATGTAACCTAGACTCAGGGAGTGGTCACTGGGAAGGCTTTCAGGAGGAAACAATGTTTAGCTGAGATCAGAAAGGTAGAGTTAGCTGGGAACAGAGACAATAAAAGAACTCTGGAACAAGGAAACAGCATGTGGAAAGGCTCCCTGTAGGAAGAATATGCAGATTTTTACAAATTGAAAGAATACCAGTGTAATTAGAATTCAGAGTGGGATGAAGAACATGAGAAATGAGGCTGGAACAATAGTCAGGTTTCCCAGCGTATGTAGCTTTGTGGACTATCGTAACGGTTTTATACAGAACCTGGCAGATTGTTGACTATCTTCATGAAAACAAGAAACCACTTCTACAACCTTCCTAGATCCACAGTTTAGCCAAATTTTTCAGGAAGTCTCTAGAATGCCTGTCTTTATGGAACAGTCTTATCTTTGTTCTGGCAAGCCTGAGAGGGAGAGATGAGACCCAGATTTATAGTGCTTGGCTCAGGCACTCCAAGGGAAAAGGGCAAGACATTTTTTAGTTTTACCAATCATTTATGTACAGCTGTTGCTACAGGAATACCCTGAAATGTTTCACCAGGAGTAGAAATTTCTGAGGATCCAAATAATGGAAGAAACTTCTCCCCTACCCTAGATACATTCTTGAAAATAAATATGTGATTATCTAAGATGAATATAGCTAATGAGATGGCTAATAGAAAACCAAGTCCAGCCAGAGACTTCATAGTAAAGAAAATATGATTTACTTTAAATCCCTGTTTGATTAGTACCTTCAGATGTGTGGTCTTAAGTCACAGCTAATTCTCCCTGGATATTTTGCCAAATAATGAATTTCTTGAGCACCCAATAAAGCAAGAGAGGAGAGAGAGTGAATTCTCACTGTGCTCACTGTTGGAAAAATTTTCTAAGAGTCAGAATGATCCAAAGATAAAATGTCACATTGGTAGATTGTGAATCAAATTTTTAAAATAAGCTAGAAGACCAGTTGGGGGTGTTATAGAGTAATTCAAGCATGAAGGTTGGGCTATATGATCTTAATGGTTTCTTCTCACCAGGAGAATCTTAGGGGCACAAAGTATAATGTGGAAGAGTAGCTACAGGATGGAGAACATTGAGAACTCAGAGAGAGACAGAGGCTGCTGGTAAAAAGCACTCAATACCCAAGTCTCCTGCATTGCAAATGGATTCTTTACCAGCTGAGTCACAAGGAAAGCCCAATAAGGAGGAACAGAAAGACTTGATTTTGTTTACAGTACAAGCCACTTAGGAAATTGCACCTGATATGATCTGGGTTTGGGGACCAGGGGAAAGAAATCTGACAATGCATCCTTTTCAGGAACTGTGACTTCCAACTTAAACTCAGGTCTGTTCACCTAAGCCAACTTCCCTTGAATGCGTTTTCCAGGGAAGCACTAACATTATCATAGTTTGGATGAATATTAATTATCTATTGCTGTGTAGCAAATTTTCTCAAAACGTGTGTGTGTGTGTGTGCTCAGTTGAGTTGTTCAGAAGAAAAATATCTGTTTTCTTCACAGTTTATGAGGGTAGCTTATCTGGGAGAGGTTCAGCTGGGTGGTTCTGGCTCAGGGTCTCTCTTGAGATTGTTGTCTGTCTCTCAGCTATGTCTATAGTCAAATCCAGGCTCAAAGGGAGCTGGAGAATCCACTTACAAACTCATTCATTTGGTTGTTGACAGGCCTCCATTCTTCGCTGGCTATTGGTCAGAGACATGCATTTCTTTTTTTGTTTTTATTTAATTGGAGGCTAATTACTTTACAATAATGTAGTGGTTTTTGATATACATTGACTTGAATCAGCCATGAGTGTACATGTGTCCCCCATCCTGAACCCCACTCTCACCTCCCTCCCCGTCCCATCCCTCAGGGTTGTCCCAGTGCACTGGCTTTGAGCACTCTGTTTCATGAATCGAACCTGGACTGGTGATCTATTTCACATATGGTAATATACATGTTTCAATGCTATTCTTTCAAATCATCCCACCTTCGCCTTCTCTCACAGAGTCCAAAAGTCTGTTCTTTATCTGTGTCTCTTACTTTCTCTCATATAGGGTCATTGTTACCGTCTTTCTAAATTCCATATATATGTGTTAATATAGTGTATTGGTGTTTTTCTTTCTGACTTCACTCTATTATACAATAGGCTCCAGTTTCATCCACCTCATTAGAACTGATTCAAATACATTCTTTTTTTTTTTTTTTCTTAATTTTTTTTTTATTAGTTGGAGGCTAATTACTTCACAACATTTCAGTGGGTTTTGTCATACATTGACATGAATCAGCCATAGAGTTACACATATTCCCCATCCCGATCCCCCCTCCCACCTCCCTCTCCACCCGACTCCTCTGGGTCCTCCCAGTGCACCAGGCCCTAGCACTTGTCTCATGCATCCCACCTAGGCTGGTGATCTGTTTCACCATAGATAATATACATGCTGTTCTTTCAAAACATCCCACCCTCACCTTCTCCCACAGAGTTCAAAAGTCTGTTCTGTACTTCTGTGTCTCTTTTTCTTTTTTGCATATAGGGTTATCGTTACCATCTTTCTAAATTCCATATATATGTGTTAGTATGCTGCAATGTTCTTTATCTTTCTGGCTTACTTCACTCTGTATAATGGGCTCCGGTTTCATCCATCTCATTAGAACTGATTCAAATGAATTCTTTTTAATGGCTGAGTAATATTCCATGGTGTATATGTACCACAGCTTTCTTACCCATTCGTCTGCCAGTGGACATCTAGGTTACTTCCATGTCCTAGTTATTGTAAACAGTGCTGTGATGAACAATTGGGTACACATAGAGACATGCATTTCTTAACAAACAGGTGTGTTAAGCAGACTTCTCCACAGCCTGCTTGAACAGCCTCATTTCATGGCATCTGGCCTCCCACAGAAGAAGTGATTTAAGAGGAGGAGAAATGTGAGCAGGTAAGTGAAATAATTCCCTAAAAGAAGAAGGATTCATATCTAGAATAATATTAAGATCTTTTGCAACTATATTAGTAAGAAAATAAGGTGTCCAACTAAAAAATGGGGAAAATAGTGAAAAAAGAACTTCACAAAAGAATATAAACAAATGGCCAATAGGCTCATGAAAGGCTATTCAATTATCAGGAGTTATTATGGAGATAAAAATTAAAACTCACAATGAGAGTCTGCTACAGCATCATGAGCATGGCTAAAATTATAAAGGCCGAAAATACCAATCATTGTCAAGGTTGTATGCAGCAAGTTAAATGATTTAAAATTTATGCTGGGAGTGTAAAATGACAGAGCCATTTGTAAACTGGCTTAGTCAGTTTAGTTATAACAAACATTTACCATACAACTTTTAGCTATTTATCCAAGAGAAATGACTTAAGCTGTTCCTAGAAATATTTATACATGAATGTTCATAAGAGTGTGATGTGTAATAACTAAAGCTGAAAATAATACATGTTTGTTCAACAAATTTTGATATGCAATGGAATACTACTGAATTTCTTCATTCCAACTCTTGAGAATTAATACTCAACTAACGTCCCATTAAGTTTCCCAAATAATTATATACTGACATGTGAAAGTGAAATTTGCTCAGTTGTGTCTAACTCTTTGTGACCCCATGGACTATACATTCCATGGAATTCTCCAGGTCAGGATACTGGATTGGGTAGTCTTTCCCTTCTCCATGGAATCTTCCCAACCCAGGGATTGAACCAAGGTCTCCCTCATTGCAGGTGGATTCTTTACCAGCTGAGCCACAAGGGAAACCCAAGAATACTTGAGTGGGTAGCCTGTCCCTTCTCCAGCGAATCTCCCCGACCAAGGAATTGAACCAGGGTCTCCTGCATTGCAGGCGGATTCTATACCAAGTGAACTATCAGGGGAGCCCATACGAATACATTCAGTTCAGTTCAGTTCAGTTCAGTAGCTCAGTCACATCCAACTCTTTGCGACCCCATGGACTGCAGCATGCCAGGCTTCCCTGTCCATCACCAGCTCCCAGAGCTTACTCAAACTCATGTCCATTGAGCTGGTGATGCCATCCAACTATCTCATCCTCTGTCATCCCCTTCTCCTCCTGCCTTCAGTCTTTCCCAGCATCAGGGTCTTTTCTAATGAGTCAGTTCTTCACATCAGGTGGCCAAAGTATTGGGGTTTCAGCTTCAACATCAGTCCTTCCAGTGAACACTCAGGACTGATTTCCTTTAGGATGGACTGGTTGGGTCTCCTTGCTGTCCAAGTGACTCTCAAGAGTCTTCTCCAACACCACAGCTCAAAAACATCAATTCTTTGGTGCTCAGCTTTCTTTATACTCCAACTTGCACATCCATACATGACCACTAGAAAAACCATAGCTTTGACTAAATGGACAAAGCAAAATAGTGTCTCTGTTTTTTAATATGCTATATAGGTTGGTCATAACTTTTCTTCCAAGGAGCAAGCGTCTTTTAATTTCATGGCTGCAGTCACCATCTGCAGCCCAAGAATATAAAGTCTGTCACTGTTTCCATTGTTTCCCTATGTATTTGCCATGAAGTGATGGGACCAGATGCCATTCTTAGTTTTCTGAATGTTGAGTTTTAAGTCAACTTTTTCACTCTCCTCTTTCACTTTCATCAAGAGACTCTTTAGTTCTTCATCACTTTCTACCATAAGGGTGGTGTCATCTGCATATCTGAGGTTATTGATATTTCTCCTGGCAGACTTGATTCCAGCTTGTGCTTCATCCAGCCAAGCATTTCTCATGATGTACTCTGCATATTAGTTAACTAAGCAGGGCGACAATATACAGCCTTGACATATATTTGGGTTTGGAACCAGTCTGCTGTTCCATGTCCCGGTCTGTTGCTTCTTGACCTGCATACATATTTCTCAGGAGGCAGGTCAGGTGACATGATATTTCCATCTCTTTAAGAATTTTCCACAGTTAATTGTGATCCACACAGTCAAAGGCTTTGGTGTAGTCAATAAAGCAGAAGTAGATGTTTTTCTGGAACTCTCTCACTTTTTCAGTTATCCAGTGGATGTTGGCAATTTGATCTCTGGTTTCTCTGCCTTTTCTAAATCCAGCTTGAACATCTGGATACATACAACTATATAAATAAATATCTCAAAATGCTGAGTGAAAAAAAGCTAGATAATAAAGAGTACATAGCATGTATCTATTGAAAAATGAATCCACAGTGAAAGAAATTATATAATTATATAATCAGTGATTATAAGAGGTAGGGATTCAGATGATATTGACTTCAAAGTAGCATAAAGAGCATTCTGAAATGATGGAAATATTCCATACCTTCTATTATGATGGTTACATAGGTTGTGTGGTATACTTTTGGTAAAAATCATGGAAATATAATTCATCTATATAATTTTATGTTGTATAAGTTATACCTTATAGAAGTAGATTTTTAAAACAAGAAAACCTTTATAATATGTAAATGTTTTTAGAAATATGAGGGTATAATTCACAGAGATAAAATAATACTTGGAAACTTTACTGCCCTCTTAGTCTTTGATCAACTACCCAGGCAAAAATAATAGCTAAGAATAATATAATTAATCCCTTTAATTACATATCTATAGACATACACATAGATAGATACCTATATGAAAGTTTTAAGTTCAGGGAAAGTATTTTATTTTCTGTTACTTTTATAACACTTGTGAGAAAGGGCTACAGTGATATGCCTCAAATAAAATCTAAATACATTTCCAAGCAAAAAATTATAGAGATAACTTTGTTAAAACTCAATGCAAAAAGTCTAGAACTAAATAACTGAAGTGTAATTTTGAAAGCTATTTTAAATTTGAAATTTCTCTACTAAATAACTTTTCAGTTAAAGTAGATAGCAAAAGAAAAATTAAAGATGATTTTAAAAATGACAACCTTACCTCTCAAAACCATGATATGATGCATGGTTAAAGATGAATTCAGAGGGGAAAAAAGTCAGAAGTTCATAGAGTTTCAGAGTTTATTAACTTAACAGGTATTTGTTGAAGTGCTACTGTGTTCAGAATTTTTTCTGCACTCCAGGGATATAGATAAATATCCATGCAACTGCTCTTACAGAGTTACATGCTAGTGGAAGTACATAGATTAACTAAATATATAACATTTTAGACAGTGATAGGTTCTATGTGGATAAAATAATGGTAAGCTCTATATTGGTAAAATAAGCTGAATAATGTTGGTAGAGAGTGATCAAAGCCATTTCATATATAAGCATACAAGAAGGCCTTTTCTGAGAAGGTGATATTTCAGCAGACTTCTGAAAGAAAGGGAATGTGTCAGTCATGCAAGACATTGAGGGAATAGCATGCCAGGCAGAGACAATAGTAAATGCAAAGACCTAGAGGAAGCTGGGAGTAGAGCAAGCAGTGGGTTAGGAGGAGATCAGAGAAATGATATAGAGTCAGGTCATGTACATCTTAGACTAAGGAAAATACAGATACACTACATCCAGAATGAAAAAGAAGATGTAGACTCAAATATGATGATTTTAAATTATAATGAAAAAGTCCAATTTGCTAATTCATGTAAAAATTTTAAAGTTTCACAGAAATACATATAAAACAAGAATATATATTAGTCTATATATTAAAGCAAAATAATAATAGGATTGAGTAACCTTGGCAGAAATTGAAAACTTTGCTAAGTGCTATGTTATAAAGGAACTCTGTGAGAAAATTTCACAGGTGAATTACATCAAGCTTAGGGCAGAGATAATTTTCACAGTATATACACTGATTTAAAACAGAAAAAGTTCAAAAGTTTATCAATTCATGTGATACAATTGCTGTAGCCCCAATTATAGACTTAACAAAGGTAATACAAAATTCTAAATAAATCACAATCAAATTGAATCTGGAAATAAATTTTAATACATATCCTCTGACAAAGTAGAGTTTATTAAGAAACAACTGCATTGTCCCAAGTGTTTACTCTGAGATGTGGAATCAGTGGAGAATTCTGTACCTAAGGGAGGCATGGTCTGATCTATCTTTATGTAATATTATGATGAGTAATGTTATGATGAGTAATGTTATGATGAGTAATGTTATGATGAGTAATATTATGATGAGTAATCTGACAGAATGTGGTCCACTAGAAAAGGGAATGGCAAACCACTTCAGTGTTCTTGTCTTGAGAACCCCATGAACAGTATGAAAAGACAAAAAGACAGAACACTGAAAGATGAACTCCCCAGGTCAGTAGGTGCGCAATATGCTACTGGAGATCAGTGGAGAAATAACTCCAGAAAGAATGAAGCGATGAGGCCAAAGCAAAAACAACACCCAGTTGTGAATGGGACTAGTCATAGAAGCAGGGTTGGATGCTGTAAAGAGCAATATTGCATAGAAACCTGGAATGTTAGGTCCATGAATCAAGGCAAATTGGAAGTGGGCAACAGGAGATGACACAAATGAACATCGACATTCTAGGAATCAGTGAACTAAGACAGACTGGAATGGGTGAATTTAACTCAGATGACCATTTTATCTTCTACTGTGGGCAAGAATCCCTTAGAAGAAATGGAGTAGCCATCACAGTCAACAAAAAAGTCTCAAATGCAGTACTTGGATGCAATCTCAAAAACGACAGAATGACCTCTGTTCGTTTTCAAGGCAAACCATTCAATATCATGGTAATCCAAGGCTATGCCCTGACCAGTAACGCTGAAGAAGCTGAAGTTGAACAGTTCTATGAAGACCTACAAGACCTTCTAGAACTAACACCCAAAAAAGATGTCCTTTTCATTATAGGGAACTGGAATGCAAAAGTAGGAAGTCAAGAAACAGCTGGAGTAACAGGCACATTTGGCCTTGGAGTACGGAATGAGGCAGGGCAAAGACTAATAGAGTTCTGCCAAGAGAACTCACTGGTCATAGGAAACACCCTCTTCCAACACCACAAGAGAAGAATCTACACATGGACATCACCAGATGGTCAACACTGAAATCAGATTGATTATATTCTTTGCAGCCAAAGATGGAGAAGCTCTATACAGTCAGCAAAAATAAGACTGGCAGCTGACTGTGGCTCCAATCATGAACTCCTTATTGCCAAATTCAGACTTAAATTGAAGAAAGTGGAGAAAACCACTAGACCATTCAGGTATGACCTAAATCAAATCCCTTATGATTATACAGTGGAAGTGGCAAATAGATTTAAGGGACTAGATCTGATAGACAGAGAGCCTGATGAACTATGGATGGAGGTTCGTGACATTGTACGGGAGACAGGGATCAAGACCATCCCCAAGAAAAAGAAATGCAAAAAAAACAAAATGGCTCTCTGAGGAGGCCTTACAAATAGCTGTGAAAAGAAGAAAAGAGAAAAGCAAAGGAGAAAAGGAAAGAGATTCACATTTGAATGCAGAGTTCCAAAGAATAGCAAGGAGAGATAAGAAAGCCTTCCTCAGCGACCAATGCAAAGAAATAGAGGAAAACAATAGAATGGGAAAGACTAGAGATCTCTTCAAGAAAATTAGAGATACCAAGGGAACATTTCATGCAAAGATGGGTTCAATAAAGGACAGAAATGGTATGGACCTAACAGAAGCAGAAGATATTAAGAAGAGGTGGCAAGAATACACAGAAGAACTGTACAAAAAAGATCTTCATGACCCAGATAATCACAATGGAAAGATCACTCATCTAGAGCCAGACATCCTGGAGTGTGAAGTCAAGTGGGCCCTAGGAAGCATCTCTACGAACAAAGCTAGTGGAGGTGATGGAATTCCAGTTGAGCTATTTCAAATCCTGAAAGACGATGCTGTGAACGTGCTGCACTCAATATGCCAGCAAATTTGGAAAACTCAGCAGTGGCCATAGGACTGGAAAAGGTCAGTTTTCATTCCAATCCCAAAGAAAGGCAATGCCAAAGAATGCTCAAACTACCACACAATTGCACTCATCTCACACGCTAGTAAAATAATGCTCAAAATTCTCCAAGCCAGGCTTCAGCAATACATGAACTGTGAACTTCCAGATGTTCAAGCTGGTTTTAGAAAAGGCAAGAGGAACCAGAGATCAAATTGCCAACATCTGCTGGATCATTGAAAAAGCAAGAGAGTTCCAGAAAAACATCTATTTCTGCTTTATTGACTATGCCAAAGTCTTTGACTGTATGGATCACAATAAACTGTGGAAAATTCTGAAAGAGATGGGAATATACCAGACCACCTGACCTGCCTCTTGAGAAACCTATATTTAGGTCAGGAAGCAACAGTTAGAACTGGACATGGAACAACAGACTGGTTCCAAATAGGAAAAGGAGTAATGTCAAGGCTGTATATTGTCACCCTGCTTATTTCACTTATATGCAGAGTACATCATGAGAAACACTTGGCTGGATGAAGCACAAGCTGAAATCAAGATTGCCAGGAGAAATATCAATAACCTCGGATAAGCAGATGACACCACCCTTATGGCAGAAAGCAAAGAAGAACTAAAGAGCCTCTTGATGAAAGTGAAAGAGGAGAGTGAAAAAGTTGGCTTAAAGCTCAACATTCAAGATGCTCAACATCATTCATTATCAGAGAAATGCAAATCAAAACCACAATGAAATACCATTACATGCCAGTTAGGATGGCTGTTATCCAAAAGTGTACAAGCAGTAAATGCTGGAGAGGGTGTGGAGAAAAGGGAACCCTCTTACACTGTTGGTCGGAATGTAAACTAGTACAGCCACTATGGACAACAATGTGGAGATTTCTTAAAAAACTAGAAATAGAACTGCTATATGACCCAGCAATCCCACTTCTGGGCATACACACTGAGGAAACCAGATCTGAAAGAGACACATGCACTCCAATGTTCATCGCAGCACTGTTTATAATAGCTAGGACATGGAAGCAACCTAGATGCCCATCAGCAGACGAATGGATAAGGAAGCTGTGGTACATATACACCATGGAATATTACTCAGCCATTAAAAAGAATACATTTGAATCAGTTCTAATGAGATGGATGAAACTGGAACCCATTATACAGAGTGAAGTAAGTCAGAAAGATAAAGACCAATACAGTATACTAATGCATATACATGGAATTTAGAAAGATGGTAACGATAACCTTATATGTAAAACAGGAAAAGAGACACAGATGTACAGAACAGACTTTTGAACTCTGTGGGAGAAGGCGAGGGTGGGATGTTTGGAGAGATCAGCATCGAAACGTATATTATCTAGGGTGAAACAGATCACCAGCCCAGGTTGGATGCTTGAGACAAGTGTTCAGGGCTGGTGCACTGGGAAGACCCAGAGGGATGGGATGGGGAGGGAGGTGGGAAAGGGGGTCAGGATGGGAAATACATGTAAATCCATGGCTGATTCATGTCAATGTATGGCAAAAACCACTACAATATTGTAAAGTAATTAGCCTCCAACTAAAAAAATAAATGGTGGGGGGGGGGGGGGAGAGAAAAAAAAAAGAAAAAGCTCAACATTCAGAAAACTAAGATAATGGCATCTGGTCCCATCACTTCATGGGAAATAGATGGGGAAACGGTGGAAACAATGGCTGACTTTATTTTTCTGGGCCCCAAAAATCACTGCAGATGGTGATTGCAGCCATGAAATTAAAAGACGCTTACTCCTTGGAAGGAAAGTTATGACCAACCTAGACAGCATATTTAAAAGCACAGACATTACTTTATCAACAAAGGTCCATCTAGTCAAGGCTATGGTTTTTCCAGTGGTCATGTATGGATGTGAGAGTTGGACTATAAAGAAGGCTGAGTGCTGAAGAATTGATGCTTTTGAACTGTGGTGTTGGAGAAGACTCTTGAGAGTCCCTTGGACTGCAGGGAGATCCAACCAGTCCACCTGAAAGGAGATCAGTCCTGGGTGTTCATTGAAAGGACTGATGCTGAAGTTGAAAGTCCAATACTTTGGTCACCTCATGCGAAGAGCTGACTCATTTGAAAAGACCCTGATGCTGGGAAAGATTGAGGGCAGGAGGAGAAGGGGATGACAGAGGATGAGATGGTTGGATGGCATCATCAACTCGATGGACATGGGTTTGGGTAAACTCCAGGAGAAGGTGATGGACAGGGAGGCCTGGCGTGCTGCGGTTCATGGGGTTGCAAAGAGTTGGACATGACTGAGCAACTGAACTGAACTGAATGATGAATAAAGAATGAATGGGAACAAGGGTCATAATTCTATGAGCTTCTGAGGAAATAACTAGAATCAATAGGTAGTAGGGATGGTGTTCTAATTAAAAAAACCCACTTAGGGCTTCCCTGGTGGGTCAGTGGTAAAGAGTCCACCTGCCAGTGCAGGGAACACAGGTTCGATCCCTGGTTTGGGAAGAGTCCACATGCCACTAAGTAACTAAGCCCATGCGCCACAACTATTCAGCCTGTGCCCTAGAGCCTGGGAGCCATAACTACTGAGCCCGTGCGCTGTAACTATGGGAGCCTGCACACCTAGAGCCTATGCTCTGCAACAAGGGAAACTACTGCAATGGGGAGCCTGTGCACCACAACTAGAGTAGCCCCCATTCACTGCAATTAGAGAAAACCCCGCACAGCAGCAAAGACCCGGCACAGCCAAAAATAAATAGATAATCTTTTTTTTTTTTTTTAAGTATAATCCATTAAAAAAAAAAAAAAACCCAAAACTTAACTGACTGTCCACCAGTGAAATGGGCTGTTCAATCATCTTGGAAGTTACAGTCAATAGCTGGTATCTAGAATTTCCAACAGATACCAGGAATGTTGATGCTGGGAGATTTCTTCATTTAATAAGCCTTTAGACCCTATGACATCTCAGATTCCTTCTAATACTGAATGCCTCTGACTCTACAGCTGGATCACCTCAGTCTCCCCTGGTTAGGATATAAGCCCCACGAATGCAGGGGTTTTTGTCTGTTCTGTTCATTGCTCTTCTTGGAGCTAAAATAGTGTTAAACCTACAGGAGAGACTCAGTGATTGTTAAACATGGGAATGTCCCTGTTAAACTTACTGCAGGCCTCTGAGCAATGCATTTTTCTTTTCTGCAACTCAGAAAGTAAAACATTGGATTGGATGGTATCTGATGATCTTTCCAGGTCTACCAGTCTGTGATCCCCTTTTCAGATTGTAAGCCATTGCTTCTAAAGGGCTTTGCAGGCTGTGGGGGGTATGAAGAGTGGCTATTGGGAGGTAAAGCAGGAATGGGGGATGGGTAAGGAGAAATCGGAGTCAAGGAGAAGAGAACAGATAACCTCTGCGGCTGGGGACCAGAGCACTCCCTGAAAATAAATGTGAATGTCTCTTTGAGATGCCGAGGGTTCTAATTCCAATAAGGGTTTTTCACTTGACACTGAGGGTACATGATGCTGACAACCCCTCCCAAGCATGGTATCATTGCCTCATCTGAGCCAGTCTGGTCAACAAAGTATTCCCAGTTCCCTGAGTTTCTCATGGAAAAAACAGCATAGATAGGACAGCAACTGTCCTTTTAACTGTATTGAAAATATGTTTTTATCTTGATGAAGCACATAATGCACTTCATCAAGATAAAAAACATTTCTTTAAGCAAAGAGTTCCACTGAGGCTTGGTATTGCTATGCACCCCCAGACACCCACAAATCAGTGACCTCGTGCTCCTGAGGTTTCGGAGAATAGCTGACAGTTTGGCTGACAGGGTCCAGGTTTGCTACCAGCTAAGTCAATGAAATGTGTGTCATATTTACTGAATACAGAATCAAATATAAAAAGATGCACATTGGGTAATTGCAATGATTTTATTCTGCATTTGCCTTTATTTTAAGCAAAAAGAAATGTTTTCAGTATCAAGAGGCATGCATATATGTGTGTCTTCCATTCAGTTTTTTTTTTCAATAAGTTGCTTTCATGCAAATGAAAGGAGATGGAGTTCAGCTTCTTGGTGACCTAGGAGGAAAAAAAAGAAGAGCTAGAATATTAGTACTTATTAATAATGAGGCTCTTGTCATGTACTATCTCAATTACTTTTTATATTAATGATGAAAGGTGGGTACTATTGTTGCCTTCAAGTTCTATGGGGAAACCAAGGCTCATGTGGTAACTGGGTCTGCTCCATGGTTACATAGTTAGTAAGGACAAACAAAGTATTTGAACCCAAGTCTATACTCTGAATGTACATGACATTGTAGGGCTTACTCCAAAGGGAAGGCTCTCTGCCTTTCAAAATAAAAAACTAAATAATTACAACTGCAAAGAACAGTATTTTAAATGAATAGGATCTATATTTCCTCTCAGTGTCAAGATGAGATACTGGAAAATAGAAATGAACCCAATTTAGAGGGGTTTCATATATTCAGACTCTGTTCTGTATCTGGACACTGGGGCCAGCAACTCTGCTGTGGATTTGTTTATGATATAGGCCCAGGAGGTGTTAAGAGTGTGGGCTGTACTCCTGTAATACTCAGCCATTTGCCCTGCTATCTGAGGTATTAACATGCTTACCTTTCTTCCTGGAGTCATTTCACTGCTCAGCCCTGAAGGTCTCTGCAGCGCTGGCCAAAGGCTTTGGAGCCCACTTTGGTGAACATGAAGTTTCTCTTAATCTCAGTCCCAGATCTGCTCAGTGAGCCTGCCATCTTACGGGTCATGCAGGTGGCCCTGTTACAGGATCTTTTCTGGGCAGTGATGCTGATTTGCAGAATGGAGAAAAAGAGAAAGTCTGTCAGTGAGAGGTTGAGGGCAAGGGCTACCCCACAGTACAATTACTGCTCTGAGAGGCACCAATGAACCTTAAATATTTCTCCTAAGCACAAAATCACAGCAGAAAATCATAGAGCATTAGAGAAAATGCCACAATCATTTCCCACTTACAGGAGTGTCAGAAAAACCAAACCCACTCTAGACAACAAGCCATGGAACATAGAACTATAGCAGCCAGTCTCTTCTGTGCAAGTAAAAAACTTGGGATTCCTATGTGGCTCCTTGGTTAAAAAAAAAAAAAAAAAATCCAACGCAGAAGATGCAGGAGATGTGGATTCAACTCCTGGGTCGGAAAAATTCCCTGGAGGAGGAAATGGTAACCCACCCCAGCATTCTTGCCTGGAAAATCTCATGGACAGAGGAACCTGGTGGGTTACAGTCCATGGGCTTGCAAAGAGTCAGACATGACTGAACATGCATGCAAATGAAAACTTAACTAAGCTTAGGTGACTAGAGAGATTACAGTACCACACCCAACCTCATTCTTAAAGACCGTCTGAAGGATGCATTCCATTCACAGGGACTGAGTGTTCTTAGGAAAAGAAAAACTCCCCTGTCCCCCTGGAAGAGGAAGTGAATTTGTAGCATCAAGTCCCAGGGGTGCTATGTAGCTCCTCAGTGCTCCTGTTTTTGCTACCTGAGGTTGCTCACAGGGATCACCCACCACGCCCTAACCCCAGCTACCCAGGGCTAAGGCTACTTGCCAGACAGGTCCCTGAATCCTTCTAGTATGGATGTAGCTAGAGAGAAAACCACAACTCCGATGTTTTTTATTTTTTTTCGATGTTTTTAGAAATGTATGTTTATTCCCCCAGTGACAGGCATGTTGAGAAGCTATACTATGAAATTCACAGGTACTCCTGGGGCTACCCGCTCTCTCATGATCTCTTCCTGATTCTCTTCAGACCTGCCCTCCCTCCTCCCATCTGATGTTCCAGACATCCACTGCTCTAAAGAAAGCCACTGATACCAGCCCAAAGAGCAACCAGAGAAGATCACATACATCAAGTTATAGGAAGAAAGAAATTGGAAAGGAGAGGAAGGGGTGGAGTAGTCGCTTTGGGGCATGCCAATGTGAGAGGGTCATGGTCTTTATCTAATCCCTGGTGGCTCATATGGTAAAGAATCTACCTGCAATTTGGGAGACTAGGTTTGATCCCTGGGTTGTGAAGATCCCCTGGAGGAGGGAATGGCTACTCATTCCAGTATCTTTGCCTAGAGAATTCCACAAACAGAGGAGCCTGGTGGGCTATAGTCCATGGGATCACAAAGAGTCGGACATGGCTGATCAACTAACACTTTTACTTGCAATGTGAGGTGTTGTGATTTTTCTCTAAAACTCTGACCATGACTGATTTCTTTCCAGGCATTCTGACCACAGTTTTAGTTAAGTAGAATATGTAAACCTTGTTGAGGTCCTGTGTGTATATGCCCAGCACATAGATACTCAGATTACTGCACTGCTTAGCTCTAGAGCCATCCAGGCTGCAGGGAAAAGACAAGCCAGACAATACCATGTGCTAGGGCTGCCCCAGAAAGCAGTCATGCAGAAGGTTAGACCAGGGAGGAAGCACTTGGAGCAGAGGTGGAAGGGGCAGGCAGGAGGCACAGCTCACACACCCTCCACTAGGAGAACTCAGAGGTTCGCTGAGCCAGAGCAGAGTGGGGCAGGGCTGTGGTGGGGAAGGGGTGACCTTTTCTGGTATTCCACATGCTGCTCAGTCCTTCCTGCTCTGCAGAGAGGTTCTCAGGGTGGATGCAAGTGCAATACATGGCTCTGCTGGTGTGAACTCAAAGCTCAGGGTGCACAGGGAGGTGGGGACAGGGAAGGGTGTCTGGTCCAGTGAGAACATGCACATGGCCACAGATTCTACACATCTAAAGGCCCCAGACCTACCTCAGACACTGCACTACCTGACACCATCCTTTGTAAGGGCTCTGGCTTCACCTTGCAAATATGCAATGCCAATGCCTTGCAGGTGTGAAAGAATATCATGTCCAGGTTAATGAGGAGGGGCCACATTTCTAAATCCCCTGAGATACATGGGATTTATTCCCTGGGTTTTCTTTATGAGGGTAAACTCCTCCAATACTGGGAGGTTTCCTCAGTAGGTAGGTAGGTAGGTAGGTAGGTTTACTGACTAAGTCATGTCTGACTCTTGCAACCCCGTGGACTGTAGCCCACTAGGCTCCTCTGTCCATGGGATTCTCCAGGCAAGAAGACTGGAATGGGTTTCCATTTCCTTCTCCAGAGGATCTTCCCCAACCAGGGATTGAACCTGGACCTCCTGCATTGCAGGCAGACTCTTTACCAATGAGGCACTAGGGAAGCACTGGACTGCCAGACAATTTCCAGAGTGAACGATTCCACAGCTTTCCCCACTGCTTTCAGAAAGGCATCTTTTTACATGTGGGCAACCATAGTCCCTTCACATGATCTTTGTCTTCAGTGGAGCCTGTAGAAGAGCTGGACCCCAGGCATGAACAGTGACAGCTTGCTGGCTGCCTGCCTGGCTATGATCTCTCCTACCTGTCAGGACACCCCTTCCTGGTAAGCCAGGGATGAGGGTAAGAGCTGAGTGGAGGGCAGAACCTTACCGGAAGTTCTCTATCTCCCGCTTCAGTTCGCTGGTCTTGATCTGCACATAGTCGTTCATCATTGCAGCCAATAGGCGGCACATTTCCTTCTCTGTGAGTATAGCAGGATCAAAGTCATTCTCCAAGGCTGACCTAGGGGAAAGAAGCAAGTCCAATACTGGCTCTGAGTCCCCACCTACCCCCACCCTCAGGATAAGCAGCCAGGTTTCCTGGTTTCTGCAGCTTCCCCTGAGGATGTGGCTGCTCCAAATGTCAGTGGAGGAAATGAGCCCATTTTCTATCCAAAAATGTAGCTTCTCCAGGAGTTAGGCTCTGGTGTGACCTCCAAGAAATGGTTTGCTGGAAACTGATAGTTAGATTTTCTGGAACTTTATGAGCTCAGTGTTAAATGCAGCTATTGTTAAAAATTAAATGATAATGATAGTTTGAATCTGAAAATGGTTTCAGTTTAATAAATATAATTTGAATCAGGATGAGAAACTAGATGACTAGATCACACATCAGATTAATGACAAATGTATTGGCCAAGCAGTTAGCAGATTAGGATAAAATCTATTTTTCAAATTATGGTTAAATAAGCAACTCTCTTTGCTCAAGATACAAATATTTGGTAAAGGCAACAAAAGTATGTTATGAAGTTCAATGAGTTATATGAAACTTATAATAATGAGTACTGTCTCATGCCTATTTGTAAACTATGTGCTACACATCCTTGTGTTATAAAAAGTTTATGATGAGCTTTCTATACAAGTGTACATTCATACATTACCACCATGCATCCCCCACACCAGGAGCCAGTTGTTAAAGATTCAGGACAGCACAACTGAGAACATAGGATTTATGGGAGGCGAGAGGGCACCTGGCGGGACTGTCTTACCTGAACGGTGCTGCCTGGAGCATGCCTGCCTGGTACATGACCAGGAAGCCGAGGACCAGGAAGGGCAGAAACTTCCAGAACCCCATGACGCCTCTCTGCAAGGGGGAAAGTGACATCACCACCTGCAGCAGTTCGTTTTGTGAACCCAGAGACCTGGGCTCTACCCCTACCTCCGCTTCTAACACCCTTGCATCCTGGTTTCAGGCTGGACATCTCACTCCCCTTCACCATCGTTTCCTGTTGGCCAGGGCTCCTGGAGGACAGACTGGGAGTACCTGTCACCACAGCTTTCCCCTTTGGGCCACCCAGAGCTGTCCTGCTGGTGCTGGGCTTTTCCTCATATCTCATTGGGGAAGGGGGTTAGAAAGGACTTATCACAGAAGTTGGAATCCCTGAGAATTAAAAAACCAAATTCTACCGGTCAGCCACTCCACACTAGGGCTAAGAGAATCCTGTAAGAAGCAAGCTGGGAGAGTCTCAAATTGGGACCCAGAATTTAAACTGGGAAAAAAGCTCCCAGAACCTGCAACTGGGGCTTGCGTTTAAGTTACCTGCCCCTCAGTCGTTGTACCTGTTTGCCACCCACTTTGGCTGGACCAAGTTCTGAACCCTTCACGCAAGTTCTGAACCCATTTCCCACGGACCACTAGGCATGAGATGTGATTCGAGAGCCCTCGGTCTGCACAAAGTTATTCCTGCGTCCTGTTCTGTGGGTGGCACCTGGAGAGCTCCAAAATATAGAAATTGACCTACGCACGTGTGCAGCGGGAGAAAGCGAGCCTGGAGCCTGCTGTGGCAAGGGGAGAGTGGAGCACAAAGTCCAGGAACTGAGACCGTTCAGTGTTACCTGTGTGGAGGAATCCTTGGGAAGAACCGCGGAGTGACACAGCGTGATGAGAACGTGGACCGGCACTCTTGATACCGGAAAGGGGATCAGGTAAGAAAAAGTAATGAAGAAAGGGAAGAGAGGGGGAGAGAATAGAATCCAGCTAAGCTGGAGTCTCCAGACTTACCTGGCAACAGGAGCAGGACGGCTTGAAGCAGAGGAGGGAGCAGTTACTGTAGCCTTGGCGGTAGGCGATGGCACTGCAGAAGTGACACGATCTGGTAACGCCTGCCTCTGATGCCTCCAGCACCAGCAGCTGCTCTTATTTCCGCAGCTCTGCGTCTGGGGTGGTCCAAGAGCTCCAGGCAACCAATGACGGGAAGGATCCTGAAGCCCCAGAATGATGGTGTCACCACTTGCGTCCAGAGCCTGGAACATCCAGCAAGCCCACCCCAAGTGTATTTGCATTTAGATCACTAATGGCAGGGGTGGGAGGGTTGGTAGGGACCCAAAAAAGAATACACTTAAAAGTGACCAGGAATTTGAGTACAAATTGACGTCACGGTAAATTTCACCTGTTCAGTTCCTCGAGTTTTGAACACGTCCTACTCCATCCCCAACTGTGCGGCGATCTTGTAGGGCAGCGTCCAACATTACAAGGAATCCTGGCTGCCCTGTAGTCTGACAGTATCCCAAGTGATGCTTGGAGGGTTAATGTACAGCAGAGTGGAGGATTCTGTCCCCAAGCTAGGGTGTCTGATTCAGGCAGCTAGAACGATACACAGAGGGATGGGGCTTCTGGGAATCAAGAAATGAGGGTGCAAGGACTTTGTCAGACCTGAAGTCAGTACCAGCTGTGCCAATATGAGCTAGTAAGATCATAGCAAATAAATTCTCAGTGTTTCAACACACTTATCTTTGAGATGGGGGCTACATTCCCATCTTGAAAACTTTTCTTTTTTTTAAATAAAAAAACTCAAATGATCTTTATTTTGGTATCCGGCGTTTCTAGCGAAAGGCAACTGATCCCAGTCTAGCCTTACAGCGCTCTGAACACCCTATCTTCCATTTTTGCGATTGGGTTGTGTTCGTGTGTCTGAGGGAGAGTCAAGCTAGAAACTCTTTCCCTCCTAGGTGGGGATCTAGAAGAGTTTCCTGGTCCGCATAGGGGATTCCGTACGACTGCAACCCATACTATGGAAATTTCCACTTCGTTTTCTGCCTGGACTCGCAATGGGTGGTCCAAACATACAGGTAAGAAGACCTGGGTGCCCCGCTGGCACTCAGCGGGGAGATGTAAGGCATAGATGTTTCCTAAACCTCGAGGCATATACTGATCCTTCCCCTTCCTCACCAGCCATCCATCATCTCTCACCGGCCCAATCTATTTCCCGATGTCCCCGCGGTTTCCATGTGCTTCGTGCCAAAATATCCCGATGGCAAGTGATTCCAGCTCTGCACTCTCACCCTCCTCACTTCGCACTTCCAGTCATACTCTTACCCACACACAGGCTCATTACTGCCTCTAAATGCGTGCCCACTTTCACACCACCGGAACTTGTAAAACAACACGGGCGCACAGGGGCATCCACACGGGTTTACTTTGTTCAGTCCCAAGTGTCTTGGGTTCCTATGCACATGACCGCAGTAACACCCAATTAAGCAGCATGTTGACCTTCGGACTCCCTCCACAACTCAGCTGCAGAGCCCTCTGCCTGACTTTTCGACTCCAAGCCCTCTTTGACGGCCCTAAGAGAATACAGAGGGCTGCTCCCGGGCTACAGGGGCGCCAGTCTACTGCACATGCGCAATCTGCTGTTTCCCATACAAATGCCCCAGCACTGCGAGCCCATCGGCCACATCGCGGGCCAACGGTGGGCTGCAAGGACCCCAGCTAGGTGATTCTGCCAGACAGAGCCGGAACCAGCGCGGGCGTGTGATGAGTGGCCCAGGCCACAGGTCCACGTCCCAGACCAGGGTTCAGAAACCACAGTATATTCTTCGATACACGGCCCTCGCGCCACACCTCTTCCCCTTTCAGGTTGGTGGTCTCAGGGTTCAGAACACCTAACTTCCAAGAGGCCTTACTCCAGTTTTCTGCTTCTTAACCCAGGAGTGGGACTGATGCAAGAAAAATAAAAACCTCGGGGCTGGGGAACGGAGTATCTAAAACTCAGTCGCCTGAGGGTCAATTGGCAGGGCGGGGGCGGGGAAGGGGGGCAGGGAAATGGGAGAACTCGTTGGTTGCGTGCTGCTGGCTTGAGCACAGAGCTGGGAAAGGTGGGCAGAACCGGGGGAGGGGTCAGAATGGCGAATTGCAGGCTCAGTGTGCCCTGGAGCTGCGACCCAGATGGGAGTTTGGGGGCTTAGCAGTTGCCTTGCCTAGGCGTGCATACAGATTTGCGTCTAAATTGGTGAAGGGCGCTTAGTAGGTGCTTGTGGCAGTATAAATTGGGCTCTGCCATTTAGTTGAGTCTGACTCTTAGGTGCCGAATACTCTTGGATATGACTTCCAAAGAAAGAGGTTTCTCATATATGAACCTTCTGAAATCATTTGTTAGTATGTGTTTACCTGGATTGCATTTTCCTGATGAGAGAACCACAGGTTTCACCAGCGCCATGGTGACTGCAAAGTGACTGCAAAGACGACTTTAGAAGCTGATTTTGTAACTAGGTTACTTTGTGGGCTGGAGCTCCACCAATGACTGCCATGTCTTCAGTCTTCAAAGCAAACATCCATTCCTCACTCTGAAATCTTTGCAGGCTACAGAGGATGGGCTGTTGGTGCCTGAACAGGAAGCAGGGTCTGCACCATAGAGGGTGCTAGCATAGCCTCTGGCTATTACAGGCTTTACTTTAATGTCAGTCTCTCTAGATAGGGAGCGACTGAGATTAATTCTTCCCTCAAGCACTTTCTGAGTGCCTCAAGCTGAGCTGAGTGTTAAGTGAAAGAGAAAAGTGAAGTCGCTCAGTCCTGTCTGACTCTTTGCAACCCCATGAACTGTAGCCTACCAGGATCCTCCGTCCATGGGATTTTCCAGGCAAGAAAACTGGATTGGGTTGCCATTTCCTTCTCCAGGGGATCTTCCCCGCCCAGGGATTGAAACCGGGTCTCCAGCATTGTAGGCAGACGCTTTACTGTCTGAGCCACCAGGGAAGTCCTTGCTGAGTGTTAAGGTTTATTAAACATTGTCCTTTTCTTTGTCACTGAACACATCTGGCTCACTAGTCAGCACTCGGCAGATGTTTATTGAGTGAACGAATGGAAATTAATCCACTGGGGTAAATTCACCAGCCAGTCTCACCACTATGACAAATCTCTAACCCCAGTCTGCAGATAATCTGGACCTCGTTAGAGATTCCCAAATTGTGAGCGCAAACATTTCAGTCAAACTTCTCTCTTATTTTATTTGATATATACAGTTTCCTGATAGAAGTTTCTAGGAATGAGACAGGTAAATAATGATTTCCCCTAGGGTTTCCTCTAAAATCTAGGATCTCCTAGTGTGGGATACAAAACCATTCTCCTCTGAGTGCATTCCTGATTTATGAAGTGAACTTTGGGAATTTTATACCTACCCGATTGATCACAAATTGTTTGTGATTGTATCCAGCCCTCTCTGAACCATCTCAGGACAACAGTAAAGAGAAAACGATCTAGCAAAGGTGCCAAGGAAAATGCTAATTTAAAAATAGCCATTGACTATTTGGTTCCTGATTTTATAATCTTATTTCAAAACTTTTAAACTTGAAAATCAGGATCAGTTAGAAACAATCTGGTTTGTAAAAAAAAAAAAAAAAAGTTTTAACACTCTAATAACCTCTCACTTTTTTTTTTTTATAACCTCTCACTTTAATGCCTATTTCCATTCTTTAAAATTAGATTTCTGTGCTTTTTGACTTAAAATTTTTAAAAAAGATGGTTTATCAGGATGTGACAGAGACTCAATGTATTAATAGTTGAAAATTCTTATTGGAGTTTCCATGCAGTCAAAAGGTTTACACCTAAAAACTTATTCCTTTAATTCTTTACAATTCATGTATAATACAGATTCAACAACAACAGCAAAATCACAACAGTTAACAACCTTAGCAGCAGTGTGTGTGTGTGTGTGTGTGTGCTCAGTCATGTGTGTCTGACTCTTTACTGCTCCACTGACTGTAGCCTGCCAGGCTCCTCCATAAGATTTCCCAGGTTGGAGTGGATTGCCATTTCCTTCTCCAGGGGATCTTCCCCACCCAGGGATCAAACCTCCTCTCTTGCATCTCCAGTGTTGGCAGGTGGGTTCTTTATGACTGGCGCCACCTGGGAAGTCCCTAGCAACAGTAGCAACAACACACAATTTTTTGCTTCAGTCTGGGGGAAATTTGTAGCTATCAAATTAACTGAAGAGTTTCTTTTTTTTTAAGGTTAATTTGTGCTTTTATTTGCCAGTATAATTGACCACAATGGCCTGCAGCCTTCTTTGATCTAAAAAAGATACATTTTATATCACAATCCAACAAACACACACACATATATAATATGTATACATACATAAAAGTGAAACAAGTTTTGCCACCCTGAGTGTTAAATTTTTTTTGGAGATCTTTTTCATTTTTTAAAGCTAACTGAAGAATTTCAACTGAAAATGCCACAGAGAAGTTTAGAAGTCATAAATACAAATAAAAAGCTGAACAGAGTAAAAAATCAACAACTCTTCAAGGATCCCTAGAAGAAGTAAAGACCAAAAGGGCAAATTTCTGCCCCCAAGATTGGAATGATATACAGATAAATACTTACCAGACACAAGGGTAGACTCACTTGAAACTAGTGCCAGAGTAGGAAAACGTGAACTATAACTGACAAATTGCTGGAGGCTCAGTGTAAAAAACTCTGAAAGTTAAAAACCCACCTTCCCGCCCTGCAATTATCTGAGATTTACCTCCAGGAGCCCATGTTCTCACAGTAAATATGGGAGAAAAGTTTCTTCATGCTTCTAGGAGGGGGAGAAGAAAAGGAACCATTTTGAAATACACCAGAGCATCTGTTTTTCTTAACAAGGTCTGCCTTCAGGAGAAACTAGTTAACCAGAGCCTAACTTGCTGGAATGCTATCAGAGCCTAAGTAACCTGGGGGCATGGGAAATTTCCAGCTAACTTCAGTTCTAGCCTTGCAAGTAGGAGAAGGGAAACATTCAACTCTAGGACACTCTAGTTACCTCCTTTACCTAAAAGGGGAGGAAAAAAAAGACTGAGAAACACCTGTGAAATTCACAGTCTGGAAACATAGGCTCCCCAAAAGACCAAGACCTAATTATAGGACTATGGAAACCGTCCCCTGTGCACAGACTTCACTGCCACCTTACTCACAGCCTATTTACAGCAGTTTCTCTTATCCTATACATAATGTCCGGCTATTAGGAAAGAAAATTAAAGAGATACTAAGAGGCAAAAAACACAACATGAGTAGTCAGAGCAAAGATCAGAAGCAGACATGGCACAGTTATGGCCTTAGACTGGGAATTTAAAACAACCATGATTAATATGCTAAGGACTGTCAAGTAGACAGCATGTAAGAACAGATGGACAAAAATGTAAGCAGAGAGATGGAAATCCAAAGAAAGAACCATAAAGAGGGATGAATATGTGGAGAAGAGAGGATTTTTTCTTAAGACAGTGAAAATACATTTTATGTTACTCTAGTGATGGATACATCAGTCCAGTTCAGTTGTCGCTCAGTCGTGTCTGACTCTTTGCAACCCCATGAATCGCAGCACGCCAGGCCTCCCTGTCCATCACCAACTCCTGGCGTTTACTCAAACTCATGTCCATCAAGTCAGTGATGCCATCCAGCTATCTCATCCTCTGTCATCCCCTTCTCCTCCTGCCCCCAATCCCGCCCAGCATCAGGGTCTTTTCAAATGAGTCAGCTCTTCGCATGAGGTGGCCAAAGGATTGGAGTTTCAGCTTCAGCATCAGTCCTTCCAATGAACACCCAGGGCTGATCTCCTTTCAGGTGGACTGGTTGGATCTCCTTACAGTCCAAGGGACTCTCAAGAGTCTTCTCCAACACCACAGTTCAAAAGCATCAATTCTTCGGCGCTCAGCCTTCTTTATAGCCCAACTCTCACATCCATACATGACCACTGTAAAAACCATAGCCTTGACTAGACAGACCTTTGCTAGCAAAGTAATGTCTCTGCTTTTTAATATGCTGTCTAGGTTGGTCATAACTTTCCTTTCAAGGAGTAAGTGTCTTTTAATTTCATGGCTACAATCACCATCTGCAGTGACTTTGGAGCCCCCCAAAATAAAGTCTGACACTGTTTCCACTGTTTTCCCATCTATTTGCCATGAAGTGATGGGACCAGATGCCATGATCTTTGTTTTCTGAATGTTGAGCTTTAAGCCAACTTTTTCACTCTCCTCTTTCACTTTCATCAAGAGGCTTTTTAGTTCCTCTTCACTTTCTGCCATAAGGGTGTTGTCATCTGCTTATCTGAGGTTATTGATATTTCTCCTGACAATCTTGATTCCAGCTTGTGCTTCATCCAACCAGACGTCTCTCATGATGTACTCTGCATATAAGTGAAATAAGCAGGGTGACAATATACAGCCTTGATGTTACTCCTTTTCCTATTTGGAACCAGTCTGTTGTTCCATGTCCAGTTCTAACTGTTGCTTCCTGACCTAAATATAGGTTTCTCAAGAGGCAGATCATGTGGTCTGGTATTCCCATCTCTTTCAGAATTTTCCACAGTTTATTGTGATCCACACAGTCAAAGGCTTTGGCATAGTCAATAAAGCAGAAATAGATGTTTTTCTGGAACTCTCTTGCTTTTTCAATGATCCAACAGATGTTGTTAATTTGAGCTCTGGTTCCTCTGCCTTTTCTAAAACCAGCTTGAACATCTGGAAGTTCACAGTTCATGTATTGCTGAAGCCTGGCTTGGAGAATTTTGAGCATTATTTTACTAGCGTGTGAGATGAGTGCAATTGTGTGGTAGTTTGAGCATTCTTTGGCATTGCCTTTCTTTGGGATTGGAATGAAAACTGACCTTTTCCAGTCCTATGGCCACTGCTGAGCTTTCCAAATTTGCTGGCATATTGAGTGCAGCACTTTCACAGCATCATCTTTCAGGATTTGAAATAGCTCAACTGGAATTCCATCACCTCCAATAGCTTTGTTCGTAGAGATGCTTTCTAAGGTCCACTTGACTTCACATTCCAGGATGTCTGACTCTAGGTGAGTGATCTTTGCATTGTGATTATCTGGGTCGTGAAGATCTTTTTTGTACAGTTCTTCTGTGTATTCTTGCCACCTCTTCTTAATATCTTCTGCTTCTGTTAGGTCCATTCCATTTCTGTCCTTTATCAAACCTGTCTTTGCATGAAATGTTCCCTTGATATCTCTAATTTTCTTGAAGAGATCTCTAGTCTTTCCCATTCTATTGTTTTCCTCTATTTCTTTGCATTGGTCGCTGAGGAAGGCTTTCTTATCTCTCCTTGCTATTCTTTGGAACTCTGCATTCAAATGTGAATCTCTTTCCTTTTCTCCTTTGCTTTTCTCTTCTCTTCTTTTCACAGCTATTTGTAAGGCCTCCTCAGACAGCCATTTTGCGTTTTTGCATTTCTTTTCCATGGGAATTGTCTTAATCCCTATCTCCTATACAATGTCACAAACCTCCGTCCATAGTTCACCAAGCAGTCTGTCTATCAGATCTAGTCCCTTAAATCTATTTCTCAGTTCCACTGTATAATCATAAGGGATTTGATTTAGGTCATACCTGAATGGTCTAGTGGTTTTCCCTACTTTCTTCAATTTAAGTCTGAATTTAGCAATAAGGAGTTAATGATTGGAGCCACAGTCATCTCCCGGTCTCATTTTTGCTGACTCTATAGAGCTTCTCCATCTTTGGCTGCAAACAATATAATCAATCTGATTTCAGTGTTGACCATCTGGTGATGTCCATGTGTAGAGTCTTCTCTTGTGTTGTTGGAAGAGGGTGTTTGTTATGACCAGTGCGTTCTCTTGGCAAAACTCTATTAATCTTTGCCCTGCCTCATTCCGTACTCCAAGGCCAAATTTGCCTCTTACTCCAGGTGTTTCTTGACTTATTCCTTTTGCATTCCAGTACCCTATAATGAAAAGGACATCCTTTTTTGGGTGTTAGTTCTAAAAGGTCTTGTAGGTCTTCATAGAACCGTTCAACTTAAGCTTCTTCAGCATTACTGGTTGGAGCATAGGCTTGGATTACTGTGGTCTCAAATGGTTTGCCTTGGAAATGAACAGAGATTATTCTGTCGTTTTTGAGATTGCATCCAAGTACTGCATTTTGGACTCTTTTGTTGAACATGATGGCTACTCCATTTCTTCTAAGGGATTCCTACCCACAGTAGTAGATATAATGGTTGTCTGAGTTAAATTCACCCATTCCAGTCCATTTTAGTTCGCTGATTCCTAGAATGTTGACGTTCACTCTTGTCATCTCCTGTTTGACCACTTCCAATTTGCCTTGATTCATGGACCTAGCATTCCAGTTTCCTATGCACTATTGCTCTTTACAGCATCGGACCTTGCTTCTATCACCAGTCACATCCACAACTGGATATTGTTTTTGCTTTGGTTCCATCCCTTCATTCTTTCTGGAGTCATTTCTTCACTCATCTCCAGTAGCATATTGGGCACCTACCAACCTGGGGAGTTCCTCTTTCAGTATCCTATCATTTTGCCTTTTCATACTGTTCATGGGGTTCTCAAGGCAAGAATACTGAAGTGGTTTGCCATTCCCTTCTCCAATGGGCCACATTCTGTCAGACCTCTCCACCATGACCCGTCCGTCTTGAGTAGCCCCACGTGGCATGGCTTAGTTTCATTGAGTTAAACAAGGCTGCGGTTGGTGTGATCAGATTGGCTAGTTTTCTGTGATTATGGTTTCAGTGTGTCTGCCCTCTGATGCCCTCTCACAACACCTACCGTCTTACTTGGGATGGATACATGTCCTTACATATTTGTCCAAACCCATAGCATATACAACAGTAAGCATTAACTCTAAGGTTAAATATAGACTGAGTAACTATGATGTCAGTGTTGTTGTAACATATGTACCACTCTGGTGGGTGTTCTTAATACTGGGGGAGGCTATGCATGTATGAATGCAGGAGGAATATGGAAAGTCTCTGTACCTTCCTCTGGACTTTCTTGTGAACTGAAAATGTCTCTAAAAAAAAAAAGTCTTAATAAGTTGATTGTGTTGTATAAAGAAGGGCATGAACCAAAACTTTTTTATATTAATCAGCATGGGAAGAGATACGAAGCTTCTGAATCATTTCCCTAAAGCATGTTTAGAGTTTTAAAAAACCACTACTGGGGGAGCAAGAACAGAAGTGGTTGCCAAAGACAGGAAGGATGTAAATCCTGGTGGGGATTTTGCTAAGATCTTTATTCTCTTTAAAATTGTATTTGTTTATTTTTGGCTGTGTAGTTGTGGCTCATGGATTTAGTTGCTCCACAGCATGTGGGATTGTCCCAGACCAGGGATTGAACCTGTATCCTCTACACTGGCAGGCAGATTCTTTACCACTAAGCCACCAGGGAAGCCCCTTGCTGAGACCTTCAAAACAAGTGGATCTATGTAAACACTGGAGAAAGGGAACATCAATGTTTTATTAATAACCTAGATATAAAATTATCTAAAAGATGCTGCATGTGCAGTGGATATGAAAAGTTATGTATAAAACAAAAGAAAAATATATAAATATTTTAATGTCATCAATTGAGTTTCAGCTGTGTGCCAGCCTCCATGTATACAATATCTCTCATAGCCCCAACAGTTTAAAAATGGATTGTATTTTCTTTGTTTTATTGGCAAGAACATAGTAAGAGTATTTGGCTTGACTTTATTATATTTCCAGGTGCCACTGAGGCTTGAGGTACCTGAACATGGCTTGTCTCTGTTACATCTGATAAGAGGTCTGGTCCTCTGAGGACTCGGAGGACAACATGGGCATGTCTGCTTACTTCAGGGCTAATGTGATTTGTAGTGAGGCTCAATGACCAGGTGAGTCAGTTAGTCAGTCAGTTCCGTCGCTCAGTCATGTCTGACTCTTTGCAGCCCCATGAATCACAGCACGCCAGGCCTCCCTGTCCATCACCAACTCCCGGAGTTCACTCAAACTCATGCCCATCGAGTCTGTGATGCCATCCAGCCATCTCATCATCTGTCGTCCCCTTCTTCTCCTGCCCCCCAATTACTGGCCCAACATTTAGAAGATTGACAGTTTTGCAGAAGGAAATTACACATTGGTGCTGTCATTTAAGATAGGTAGACTGCTAAAGAATAAAACCCAAACCTAAACCAATCCAGATGAGTAAATTTCTTCACTTTTGGATTACTCATTGTTTCACCTTCTCTTACACTGTGGTTGATTTTGTAGATTGTTTTACTTTGCCAGTAGATGCAGTCAGGGGAGGGGGTAGTGAAAAGTGTGCTTGGAGTCAAGATTCAGTTCAGTTCAGTCACTCAGCTGTGTCTGACTCTTTGCAACCCCATGAACTGCAGCATGCCAGCCTTTCCTGTCCATCGCCAACTCTTGAAGCTTGCTTAAACTCATGTCCATGGAGTCAGTGATGCCATCCAGCCATCTCATCCTCTGTCATCCCCTTCTCCTACCTTCAACCTTTCCCAGCATCAGGGTCTTTTCTAATGAGTCAGTTCTTCACATCAGGTGACCAAAGTATTGGAGTATCAGCCTCAGTATCAGTCCTTCCAATGAATATTCAGGACTGATTTCCTTTAGGATGGACTGGTTGGATCTCCTTGCAGTTCAAGGGACTCTCAAGAGTCTTCTCCAACACCACAGTTCAGAAGCATCAATTTTTCGGTGCTCAGCTTTCTTTATAGTCCAACTCTTACATCCATACATGACTACTGGAAAAACCATAGCTTTGACTAGATGGACCTTTGTCGGCAAAGTCATGGCTCTGGTTTTTAATATGCTGTCTAGGTTGGTCATAGCTTTTATTCCAAGGAGCAAGCATCTTTTAATTTCATGGCTGCAATCACCATCTTCAGTGATTTTGGAGCTCAACAAAATAAAGTCATTCACTGTTTGCATTGTTTCCCCATCTATTTGCCATGAAGTGATGGGACTGGATGCCATGATCTTAGGTTTTTCAATGTTGAGTTTTAAGCCAGCTTTTTCACTGTACTCTTTCACTTTCATCAAGAGGCTTTTTAGTTCCTCTTCACTTTCTGCCATAAGGGTGGTATCTGCATATCTGAGATTATTGATATTTCTCTTGGCAATCTTGATTTCAGCTTGTGCTTCATCCAGCTTAGCTTTGTGCGTGATGTGCTTTGCACATAAGTTAAATAAGCAGGTGACAAAATATAGCCCTGATGTACTCCTTTCCCAATTTGGAACCAGTCTGTTGTTCCATATTCAATTCTAACTGTTTTTTCTTTACCTGCAAACAGATTTCTCAGGAGGCAGGTCAGGTGGTCTGGTATTCCCATCTCTTGTAGAATTTCCCACAGTTTGTTGTGATCCATACAGTCAAAGGTTTTGGCATAGTCAATAAAGCAGAAGTAGATGTTTTTCTGGAATTCTCTTCTTTTTTTGATGATCTAACAGATGTTGACAATTTGATCTCTGGTTCCTCTGTCTCTTCTACATTCAGCTTGAACATCTGAAAGTTCGCGATTCACATACTGTTGAAGCCTGGCTTGGAGAATTTTGAGCATTGCTTTGCTAGAGTGTGAGAGGAGTGCAATTGTGCAATGGTTTGAATGTTCTTTGGCATTGCCCTTCTTTGGGATTGGAATGAAAACTGACCTTTTTCCAGTCCTATGGCCATGCTGAGTTTTCCAAATTTGCTGGCATATTGAGTGCAGCACGTTCACAGCATCATCTTTCAGGATTTGAAATAGCTCAACTGGAATTCCATCTCCTCCTCTAGCTTTGTTTGTATTGATGCTTCCTAAGGCCCACTTGACTTCACATTCCAGGATGTCTGGCTCTAGCCAGGCTCTAACCATCATGGTTATCTGGGTCATGAAGATCTTTTTTGTATAGTTCTTCTGTGTATTCTTGCCACCTCTTCTTTATATCTTCTGCTTCTGTTAGGTCCATACCATTTCTGTCCTTTATTGTGCCCATCTTTGCATGAAATGTTCCCTTGGTATCTCTAATTTTCTTGAAGAGATCTCTAGTCTTTCCCATTCTATTGTTTTTCTTTATTTCTTTGCATTGATCACTGAGGAGGGCTTTCTTATCTCTCCTTACTATTCTTTGAAACTCTGCATTCAAATGGATATATCTTTCCTTTTCTCCTTTGCTTTTGCCTTTAGCTTTTCTTCTTTTCTCAGCTATTTGTACAGCCTCCTCAGACAACTGTTTTGCCTTTGTGCATTTTTCCCCCCTTAAGGATGATTTTGATCACTGCCTCCTGTACAATGTCATGAACCTCCATCCATAGTTCTTCAGGCACTCTGTCTATCAGATCTAACCCCTTGAATCTATTTGCCACTTCCACTATATAATCATA
Source organism: Muntiacus reevesi (assembly GCF_963930625.1). Taxonomy (NCBI): domain Eukaryota; kingdom Metazoa; phylum Chordata; class Mammalia; order Artiodactyla; family Cervidae; genus Muntiacus; species Muntiacus reevesi. The sequence continues at coordinate 54,573,017 of NC_089257.1, forward strand.
AGGGATTTGATTTAGGTCATACCTGAATGGTCTATTGGTTTCCCCTACTTTCTTCAATTTAAGTCTGAATTTGGCAATAGGGAGTTCATGATCTGAGCCACAGTCAGCTCCTGGTCTTGATTTAGGATTCTAATTCCTACCCCCTAACTCAAAAGGTGTGACTTAAGTAAAACATTTGCACCTCTGTTTCCACTTTTGTGAACAATTTATTGGACTGAGAGATTCTGAACTTCCTTTCTATTTCTGATATTCCACAAATGTGCTTTAAACTTTCTGCCAGATTACAATATGGTTCCTAATACCAGGTCACTCACCATTTGACTTCCTGGTGGCTCAGACTGTAAAGAATCTGCCTGCAGTGTGCGAGACCTGGGTTCAATCCCTGGGTTGGCAAGATCCCCTGGAGGAGGGCATGGCAGTCCACTCCAGTACTCTTCTTACCTAGAGAATTCCCATGGACAGAGGAGCCTGGCAGGCTATAGTGCATGGAATTGAAAAACAACTATTCCCTTGAGCGACTAAGCATAGCACAGCACTTATTATCCAGGTCAATGTCTTCATCTCCAGGTCCTTAGTTGAATCACATCTTCAAAGTCTCTTTTGCCATGTAAAGTAACATATTTGCATTTCCAAGGATGTGGACTTCTGGGAGTGAGGAAGTTCTTATTCTACCTACCACAAGTAAATGCTGGGCTGATTGAAAGGGTCAGTAAGTGCTGGGGCTTTGAGAAGGGAGGCTGCTGTGGGCTGGAGCACTGAGGAAATCTCCTAGGGTAGGTGGGCCAGAGCCAGAAAGTGGCTAGAGGGGAAGTAACAGAGTGTCTAAAAAGAGAGTGCACCTGATGGGATGTCAGGTGGGGGCAAGGAGATCACTCTTTACATCAGAGGCCATCCTCTGTGCCTCTTCTGCTAGGAATGGCACCCCCCCCCCCCACTCCCACCCAAATCTACTGCCTGTGTGGCTGGCTGCATTCACTCCCCCAATAGTCGTGTCTAGGAATCATGAAATCTCAAGCATAAGATGTTCTTCCCTTACCTGCTTTTGATTTGTCATGTGTCCATCAATATTCCTGTTCAGATATACTATATAAAATGGGGAACTATTGAGCAAATTGGTGCCAATTTAGTTTGAAACTCTAGTAGAGATAGGAAATGGACATCTTTGTATCACATAACTCCAGGTCTTGACAGATATTATGATGCAATGAAATCCTGAATTTGGTGCTTAGACATTGAGTCCCATGTCTTAGCTACCTCTGCTAGACTCCTTTGACCATGACCAAACAGGTTTTTAATTGTGTCCCCCTCAGGACTTCTTGGGGAGAAGGCAAGATTTTCTTGCCTGGAAAATCCCATGGATGGAAGAGCCTGGTAAGCTGCTGTCCATGGGGTCGCTACAAGTCAGACACAACTGAGCGACTTCACTTTCACTTTTCACTTTCATGCATTGGAGAAGGAAATGGCAACCTACTCCAGTATTCCTGCCTGGAGAATCCCAGGGACGGGGGATCCTGGTGGGCTGCCGTCTGTGGTGTCGCACAGAGTCGGACACGACTGAAGCGACTTAGCAGCAGCAAGGGCTTCTCAGACTGATGCTGAAGCTGAAACTCCAGTACTTTGGCCACCTCATGCGAAGAGTTGACTCATTGGAAAAGACCCTGATGCTGGGAGGGATTGGGGGCAGGGGGGGAAGGGGACAACAGAGGATGAGATGGCTGGATGGCATCACCAACTCGATGGGCATGAGTTTGAGTAAACTCCGGGAGTTGGTGACGGACAGGGAGGCCTGGCGTGCTGTGATTCATGGGGTCGCAAAGAGTCGGACACGACTGAGCGACTGAACTGAACTGAACTGAACTGAACTGAAGGGCTTCTCTGGTGGTTCAGATGATAAGGAATCTGCCTGCAATGCAGGAGATTCAGGTTCAATCCCAGGGTCAGGAAGATCCCCTGAAGAAGGGAATGGCTACCCACCCCAGTATTCTTGCCTGGAGAATCCCATAGACGGAGGAACATGGCAGGCTACAGTCCATGTGATCGTAAGAGTCAGACACAACTTAGCAACTAAACCACCATCAGATTAAAACCCACCTGAAAAAGCTCGCTTTATATTTTTATCCTGTATCAAATATTTAATGATGTATACAGTTTGGGTAGGCAGTTGTTAAATAGGGAATTGTTAAAACATGGAAAGTGGATGTCATACCACCAGCACCCTCCACTGCTGGGACTTTCCACTATCCAAGCTTGGGGATACTTTCTAATATGTCCCTGTACTCAAGAGACAACATTTCAGGCTTGCAGAGCTTTGATGTATGATTCTCTGTCCCTTCAGCAAAACACAGCAGCTGTTGTTAGAGCCTAGAACCAATATTGTATTTTAGGTTAGGCAAAGAATGAGAAGGGCATCTGTGGCAGAAGGAAGAAATGGGGTATCATGTCTGTGGGGTCTTCCTGGCCTATCATTCTTGGAAAAGGAGAGGGTTTAGCTGGTTCCCCTGCAGAGCTGAGTTGTCTTGCCCTTAGGACTGCTTTTCCAAACCCCAAAGGCTCCTGCTTGCTATAGGCACCAGGAGAGATTCCTTCCTAGGTCAAAAGATTATTTTTAGGACATGATTTTGCTTCCAGGGCAAGAACTGAGTGAGTGTGTGGTTGAGGAGGGCCAGGCTGGTCAGTCTGAGAGATGGATAGATTCAACTGGTCTTGTCAAGGAGTTACTCTGGATGGGTTCCTGTTGTACTAGAAAGTTCCTTACAGGGACGACTCCTTTATGGATACTATCAGGGAGCCATAAGGTGCATATAGAGGATTTCCTCTATAATTAGAGTCACCTGGGGTTGGGAATAGTATGCGGTCTTATGCAACTGGATTGGAGTTTTGACTTTATTACTTACTTTTTGTCCCTGAGCAGATAATGATTTCCCTGAACTACAGTTTATCCACATCTAAATTGGGGATAATAATAGCTCCCTGGCAGGAATAAAGATAATTCATGTTAAAGACCAGACACATTACTTGTCATGGGTCAGATACTTAAGAATGCTACCTTGTTTTCCTCTCCTCTTCTCCCTCTCCTCCTCCCCTTCTCCTCTTCCTGCTCCTCCTTCTTCTAACAAATCTTATCCTTTCTAGATTGACATGTACACACTGCTATATTTAAAATGGATAACCAACAAGGACGGTATAGCACATGGAACTCTGCTCAATGTTATGTGGCAGCCTAGCTGGGAGGGGAGTTTGGGGGAGAATGGATGCATGTGTGTATGTATGGCTGAGTCCCTTGACTGTCTACCTGAAACTGTCACAATATCGTTAATTGGCTATACTCCAATACAAAATAGAAAGTTTTTTTTTTTAAGTTTATTCCTTCTAGTTCCAAATGATGTTGGCTTAATATAGTAACCTAAAGAAAATCATGGCACATTCTTCTGCTTTCTTAAGAAGAAGGCAATCTGTAAGTATTTAATGCTCAAACTAAAATCAATCACCAAGGCTAGTAGAGAATAAATTTGCCTTCTCCAAACTTCTCAGATCCATACCTGGCTATGTTGCACCATCATTGCCCAGCAGGATTATAACGTCATATTAAACACCTGGTGCATTGCTTAGCCTGGAGGCACACAAAGATGGTAACTATTATTGTCATTATTATAAGAGCTTACCCCTGTAAGTGCCAAATTATATCAACTTTTTTGGAAAATTAGATAAAATGCATTGCATACACTTAAAGCTTCTTAAAAAGAGTATACAGTATTGAATTTATTTATTTATAGTATCCAACATTTATTGAATACTGTGTGCCAGACACTATACTGAACAGTTTATGTACATAATCTCATTTAATCTTATAGTTATTTAGGGAAATAGGAACTATTTTGACTTAGTTCATAGGAGGTAACTGAGGAAAATAACTTGTTCAAGGTCACCAATGACAGATCCATCATTGAAACTCAGGAAGACATGGGTCCCAATAAGAATATACTGAATGTAGTTTAAATCTTTTCTTGAAGATTTATCAGTACCATCACAAGAACATCACTTAGTGTATTGGGGATTAAATTGTCTACTTTCAAGGCATGTAAGGCCAATAGGCATGAATTATGTGATATCACACTGTCTTTCTTTTTTGAGGTAAAATAGCCATATAATTATGTGTTTATTTCATCTCATCAATTTGGCAGCTATTAATATTACTTCTTGCTGATGCCATTGTAGCTGCCTTTTGCAACAATACACTCATCCCTGTTTTCATTGGGTATGCAATGACATTAACAACAAGACAATAACAACAAAAACCAAGCTTCATAGAATGGAATGGGAATGAAGAGCCTGAGTATAGACAGTTAGTGCAAGTGCAAACTTGTAAATGTAGCTATATATTTGCATATTTATTATATACATTTACTTTATGTAATGTATATTTTATAAATTTATTGTTATATATTATATGTACATCACGAACTATAAAAGCATCTTTTATGACCTTTACTTAACTAATCTGCACTGAAGTGAACAGAAAGAAACTTGTCCAATTTCTGTGTAAATACAGAATAAATAGAAACCAAGTGAGCATTTATGAATAATGATCAGGAATTTTATGGTCTTTGTAACAACAGTTTCAACTAACACATGCTCAGGGGAAAAACAGAAAACAGCCAAACAATTAGAGCTGGGTGTGAATGAAGAGCTATAGACATTGAGTGAGAACTTGATAATGGTCAGGACGGCAGTAATGATCCTTTATGAGGCCTATTTCAGTTATCTAGAGGCTATTTCCTTGGTTTCTTCATCTCAGCTGTGTCTGTTTTAAAGGAAATCATTAGTCAAGACACATGATGAGTGAGAGTTTTGTAGTTGCTTTCAAGAGGCACCATCATAGTGAAGACAAGGCAAAGTCTGTGATGTGGGAAGGGCTCAGCGATCCAGGCTGCAATCTTATGAGGAGTGTATGCCTGGATAATGGGGCTCTTAAGACTTGAGCAGAAATTTCATTTAGAGGCAAATATGTAATTGATTCTTGGAGCTGATGCAAGATCAGTCAGCTTTTACATGTCCAGATAAAAGTCTCCCATTGGCATAAAATATCTGTAGGATCTTAAAGGTCCTTTAGGAACCCTTATGGAGAAGGCAATGGCACCCCACTCCAGTACTCTTTCCTGGAAAATCCCATGGATGGAGGAGCCTGGTAGGCTGCAGTCCATGGGGTCGCTAAGAGTCGGACAGGACTGAGCAACTTCACTTTCACTTTTCACTTTCACACATTGGAGAAGGAAATGGCAACCCACTTCAGTGGTCTTGCCTGGAGAATCCCAGGGACGGGGGAACCTGGTGGGCTGCCGTCTATCGGATCACACAGAGTCGGACACAACTAAGTGACTTAGCAGCAGCAGCAGGAACCCTTAAGCCCAGGGTCAGTTGTCCTCAGCACACCTTCAACCAATAGTCAAACAGGCTTAAGCAATCAATGCCTGACTTTGCTTTAGCACTAATAATTGCCATCACAATGAGACAGGCTTGGACCTGGGACCCTTTCCTGCAGTGCTGCGATGCTTACAACAGGACACACCTCTTTTCTAACACAAAATACAAAGAAACTGTATGGGACTGAGAATAACTGAATTCATGCGCAGTTGGGGCAAATTCTGGACAAAAGATACAAGGAAATAAAAAAACCCAACTGCCACTTTTGAAGAGCCAGGGGGCTGGAAGCAAAAGTAGGGTATGCTCATGCCCCCTGCACACACCACCACCTAAGGGGTGAGCAAACCACCTAAGCCACCCCTCTGGCCTGACCTCTGGACACACCGCCACCCCTATCCCATATAAAGAACAAGTTTGCCCTCAGGGAGTGAACAAGCAAAGGGATCTGTTGTTTATTCTCTCACCCCCTTGCTGCAGCAGGCAACCCAATAAAGCCTTGCCTGAATTTCTTGTCTGGCCTCTGATCAATTTCTATTGATTAAGGAGGCCAAGAACCCTGGTCAGTAACAACAGCAAACTTCCAGTTAAAGTGAGAATGTAAAGAATGGGCTCCCCAAAGAGCCCAAGGGCTGAGCAAAGACCATGGGTTAGAGAAAGATTGGTTTCTCCTTTTCCTGCTTTGCCTTGTGGTCAGTCAGGGATGTACTGTTCCTTTTGGCTTAGAGATTCAGAAATTTTCACTGGCTACAATACTGCTATGAAATCCTTGCTGTTCTGTTTGTAGGAAGATAAAGATGTCAAGTCCTGCAGGGGATAAGACATGATACTTGGAGTTTTGAGAAAATTCATTCCTACTTCTGTCATATATATTGAGCATTAAATGTCTAGAGTGACCCTCTGATATTTGTTTACTTCTCTGCAGTCCAGCTATGTGTGGGGTAATGTTGGGTTACATGTGGCCATTAGATCATGTATAGCTAATGTTAGGAAAGTCATTCTGCTGATTTGGCCTCTTTATAAGCCTATAAAGTAGTACCATTTAACTAAAATAGCTGTGAGGCCCTTTCCAATCCTATTCTTTTATTTTATTTAAATGGGGTGGAAGGAGTGAAGGAGGTAGTTATAGAAGAACAAAGAACAAATGAAGGACATTGTGTGATAGCAATGAGATTTAGCTGGAGGTTAGTTGAGAGACATTGATAATTATTGTATTTTTAAAATATATATATTAAAATTTTTTTTGATTATTATTTTTTTTTTTTGGTTGCACTGTGTGGAATACAGGATCTTAGTTCCCTGACTAGGGATCAAACCAGTGCCCCCTGCATGAGAAGTGTGGAGTCTTAACCACTGGACTGCCAGGGAAGTCCCAATGATTTTTGTGTTTTAATTTTGTGAACAAGGCCAGCCTGAGTTATCTTGTAAATACTTCTGAAGTAGGCTGTCTTCAAGGAAGTCAAATATGAAATGGGACTGGTTCCTTGTTTTCTCTCTCTGTTTTAGAGCTCATGTCCTCATGAGAAATTTTATTCCTTCTCATTGCTTCAGTCATTTTCTCCAATAAGCATGCTTATCCACATCCGTGATAGTCCCTTGTCAGTTTTAGAAACAGAATCAACTCTAGGTATTTTAAACAGAAAGGCATTTCATACAGGGAACAAGATATTAAAAAGTAATATGTAGTTCTGGAAGATGCTGGAGTTACCGTAACCAAGAGATGGGGATTCGGAAGTCCACACACTTGAACTGCAGAGATGAAGAAAATCCCATGGAGCCTGTGATCCAGGGGTTGGGGCACTGCCCCTGGTGCTGCCACAACTTTCAACAGCCATAAAATGTTGGGCCCTGGAATGTTGATGTCAAACCCCTGGTTTCTTGGCTGCTCACCAGCAGAAAACAGAAGAGCAGGAAAACAGAACTGTCTGGCTCTGCCATTCAGTTCTCACTAATTGGAAAAAATTTGCATTCAGACACTACCTTTAAGAAAGTGTGGGAAAAATCAATGTAATCCATCACATTAACACACTAAAAAAGAAAAACTACATGATAGTATCAATAGATGGTGAAAAGGCATTTGACAAAAATCTGACACTGATTTATGATAACTTGTGAAATTTATGAAAAATTCAGAAAGCTAGCAATACAGAGAAACTTCCTCAACTTGAAAAATTCTACACAAATCCTGCAGTAGCATTATACTTAATGGTGAGAAATTAAAATCTTCCCACTAACATCAGGTACGACAATGTCTCCTTTCACTACTCCTTTTCAGTGTCATACTGGAAGTCCTTGCTTGTACAGTAAGGTGAGAAAAGGAGGTAAAAGGTATACAGTTTGGGGGGAAAAAAAAGAAAAAAAAAGAAAAAAACCCAGAGAAACACCTCCCCCCCACTGAAGCTAATAAGTGATTATAGCAGGTTGCAAAATACAAAGCTAACATACAGAGCTCAATTATTTTCCTGTATACCAATAATGGACAAGCGGGATTTGAAATTAAAAGCAAAGTGCTGGTTACATTAGCACCATGCAGAATGAAATAGTTATGAAGCTAACAAAATATGTACAAGATCCATATGAGAACTAAAAAACTAATGAATGAAATCAAAGAATAGCTACATATATCAAGAAATATTCCATGTTCATTAAGAGGAAAGACTCAGTATTGTCAAGATGTCAGCTCTTCCAAATTGAGTTGATCTATAGATTCAATGCAGTTCCCCCAAATTCCAGCAAGTTATTTTATGAAAATTGACAAATTGATTCTACAGTTTATTTCATTTTCTTATTTTATTTATTTGGTCAGAATCTGAGTTTCCTGACCAGAGATCAAACCTGTGCCCCTTGCAGTGGAAGCATGAAGTCTTAACCCACTGGACTGCCCGGGAAGTCCCATTTCTATAGTTTATAAGGAGAAGCAAAAGACCTAGAATAGTCATGATCTTGAAGGAGAAGCACAAAATTTTGAGGATTTGTGCTAATTGACTTCAACACTTACTATAAAGCTACAGTAATCAAGACTGTGGTATTGGTGAAAGAATAGACAAATAGATCAATGGAACAGAATAGGGAGCCTGGAAATAGGTCCCCCGTAATAGAGTCAACTCATCTTTGACAAAGGAACAAGGGCAATGCAAAAGAAGTTATGGGGGATATTTTTGTTTTTCAGCTGACTGGGAGAGTTGAAAGAATACTTAGTGCAATTAAACCATTTTCACTGTAATAGCCAAGTGCCGTGAATATTCTCAGCCTGTCATGGTTAAGGCTTAAACCAAAGGAATGGATCTTTAATATTGGGGAACTTCATCTATCAGTGAGAGAAAATATTTTTTCTCTTAGTGCTGGGAAGCCTTTTCATATCTTAAGACATAAATGATCATTTACCAATTTTACCTTGGGTCACCTGATACCATATTGTTATGAATATCCAATAGAGAACAATAAATAAATGGAACAACTCTTCCTTTTATCACTACTCAGAAATGTGTTATATTCTCATATGTAATTTTGTGATTGAGTTTACCAACTAGGTTGTCCCATCTCAGGCTCTTACTTTCTTCCATTCTGGTGAAATACAACCCTGAGTGCACATAATGTATGTGTGGTGGAGGCACACCTGTGCTGGTTATATCACCGTGCATTGCCAGGCCAAGCCGCAGCTATACAAGAACTGGCAAGGACCCTAAGAGACACTCTCACCTGATGCTGCTCCTCAGGAAAAATCTTGGAGGGACAGTTTTCAAAGGGTAAGAAAGAGGCTCTCATTTGAGCAGTGCTGCACTCTTCTCTATTAAAGTGTTACCATTCTGCACACACAAATGTCAGAGCCTTGGACAGAGTATTCACATTTCTCCAGGCACTCATTCCGCCTTGCATACTAAAGATAGGCTCCTTGCCATAAAACAGTGAAATCTCTCACTTTCTGTTTCACCAAACATCCTTGTTGTGATCAAATCCATAGATGAATATTATCGATTGTTTTCTATAACACTAAGAGAAAATGCAGGGACTGCTTCCCTTTTCTGAGCACTGAGAGAACTGGTTACAAGGAAAGCTTTATGTTCTGAGAGATTTTTAGTGGTTATTGAGACCACCCCCTTGACTACCCCTTTTTCTCGAACTTGAACATGGATCAAGTTCTCCTTTCCTAATGTAACCAGGGGAAGAATGCCAAAGGATGAATGCTGCTTAATTTAAATAAACAGGAGGTATTTACAGAATGGAAATCAATCTTGTTTTAAAGTTAAAAAAATGGTCTGACCAAGGATCTTCTCCTGGTGGATTTTATGGTTAGACTTTTACTGGTTTTTGTTTTTTGATTTTATGGTTATGGTTTATTTTATGTTTTTTTATTTTATGGTTAGAGTTTACTGACATAGATTTCAAGCAAGGATGACTTCAGGATTATCCTTTTTGGATCATCTCTGTTCTTTTACTGCCTCCTTCTTCACCTAAGTTCCAATCTTAATGATGTTCTCATAGTCACTTTCTAATGGCCTGACCCTAGGCTGTTATTTGTCATTTTGACAAAGTCCTGACCAAAAAACTTATCTTGGAATATCAGGTAGCTTGAGGGGCAGTGGAGAAATCTGCATTTGGTACTATTATAGAGGCTTTTATTATTTAAACCTTTGTAATTAATTGTCGCCAAAACAATTCTGAAACATAGATTATATTAATCAAAGTCCGTAAATAAGATAAGCTCAATGAGCATGATGAATGTTTATAAATCTGACTGTATGTGTAGGAAAGTGTTTCTGAGGCTGTCTGAATCTTACTGAAACCACAGTCTAGAAATCCAGGGAAAGTTGACGACTCCTAGTGGTCAAAAAATTAAAGACAAAGTTACACATATGTCTTTGACTGTTCAGGTTGCTGTGACAGACTATGGCGGACTGGGGCGGGGGCGGGGGGTGGCTTTAAACAACAAAATTTTATTTTTTTATGATTCTGAAGGCTGGGAAATTCAAGATCAAGGTACTGGCAGATTTGGTGTCTGGTGAGAGAGCCCACTTGCTGGTTCATACATAGATAGCTGTCTTTTCACATGGTAGAGGGGCAAAGGAGCTTTCTACAGTAAGGGCACTAATCCCATTCATGAAAGCTCTACCCTCATGAGCTAATCACCTTCCAAAGGCTCCACCTCCAAGTACTAACACATTGGGAATTGGGGCTCAATATATGAATTTGGGGGAAACACAAACATTCAGTTTACAGTAGCATAGAACTACTGGAATATATGAACAAAACCAGTTGGATGACCTTGGCTCATGCCTAATGTCCCAGCAAGCTACTAATACCACCCTTTTACTCACAAGGATACCAAAATGGACAGAATTTTTGTCCATTTGGGCAGCTATAGCAAAATACCATAGACTGGGTAGCTTATAATCAAAAGAAATTTATTTCTCACATTCCTGGATTCTGGAAGTCTAAGATCAAGATGCCAGCTTGATCAAGTGGGGGTTCACTTCCTGGGTAATACATGGTTGTCTTGTTGCTGTATCCTCACATGGTGTATGTAGAAACCTCGGGATCTCTCTGGAGCTTCTTTATAAGATACAAATTCCATTTAGCAAGGCTCCACTCTTATGACTTAAGTATCTCCCAAAGGCCTCACTCCCCCAATAAGATCACATTTGTATTAAAATTTCATCATAAGGACCCAAACATTTCAGACTATAAGCACAATAAAATCTTACATACATATGTCATCAGTCTAGGATATGTGGCCAATCAGTGTAAACTCCTGTCAGTATCATTATTAGATGAGGCCTAGCAATGGCAACCCACTCCAGTACTCTTGCCTGGAAAATCCCATGGATGGAGGAGCCTGGTAGGCTGCGGTCCACAGGGTCGCTAAGAGTCAAACACAACTGAGTGACTTCACTTTCACTTTTCACTTTCACATATTGGAGAAGGAAATGGCAACCCACTCCAGTGTTCTTGCCTGGAAAATCCCATAGACAGAGGAACCTGGTGGGCTACAGTCCATGGGTTACAAAGAGTTGGACACGACTGAGCAACTGAACACCCACGCAGTACTATAGAAGACATGAGAAATAGGCTGCACTGGAGGTGCAGAAGAAGGAAGACAGATTCCGTAAAAAGATAAATCTTCTGATAGGCAAATCCTTTCTTTATTCTCTAGGCAACAGAATCTACTACACCTTTGATATCTGAAATAAATGTGTCAAATATGAGAGGTATGTGAAGCGTTTGAATGAGAATGTGTAATTTATTAGAACACATGCATATTTATTATTATTCAGCCTTTACTAACTGCAGTTTCTTAGCTACTAGAAATAGAAAAATGAACAAGAAAAGGATTCTGTTTTCAGGGAATACTAGATCTACCCTTATGGCAGAGAGTGAGGAAGAACTGAAGAGCCTCTTGATAAAAGTGAAAGAGGAAAGTGAAAGAACTGGCTTAAAACTCAACATTCAGAAAACTAAGGTCATGGCATCTAATCCCATGACTTCATGGCAAATAGGTGGGGAAATAGTGGAAACAGTGAGAGACTTTATACTTTTGGGCTCCAAAATCACTGCAGATGGTGACTGTAGCCATGAAATTAAAAGACACTTGCTCCTTGGAAGAAAAACTATGACCAACCTAGACAGCATATTAAAAAGCAGAGACATTACTTTGCCAAAAAGGGTCCATCTAGTCAAAGCTATGGTTTTTCCAGTAGTAATGTATGGATGTGAGAGTTGGACCACTAAGAAAGCTGAGCACTGAAGAGTTGATACTTTTGAACTGTGGTGTTGGAGAAGACTCTTGGGAGTCCCTTTGACTTCAGGGAGGTTAGACCAGTCAATCCTAGGGGAGGTCAGTCCTGAATGTTCATTGGAAGGACTGATGCTGAGGCTGAAACTCCAATACTTTGGCCACCTGATGCAAAGAGCTGACTCATTGAAAAAGACACTGATGCTATGAAAGATTGAAGGCAGGAGGAGAAGAGGATGACAGAGGATGAGATGGTTAGATGGCATCACCTACTTGATGGACATGAGTTTGAGCAAGCTCCGGGTGTTGGTGATGGACAGGGAAGCCTGGCGTGCTGAAGTCCATGGGGTCACAAAGAGTCAGGCACGACTGAATGACTGAACTGAACTGAAATCTACCTCAGTGTGTATTAACAAGTTCTCTTCAGTCTTGGAGTAATTTTCATAAGCCCAATGTTACAGGATATCCTTACTCCCTAAATCACTTCTCTTAAGGGACTTTAACATATACTTAGAAAAGATCTTGAGCTCCTGATATATTTGTGAAAACATAGAGCATCAAGCTGAAATGGAAAAAGTTTAGGCAATCACCTAGAACTTTCCATTCAACAAAACTTTGAATTTCCTGTAATGATACAAATATTCTATGCTTGTGCTGTCTGATGCCATAGCCACTAGACACATGTAGTTATTAAACACTTGACATTGACTAGGCAACTGAGCACCTGATTTTTAAATGTTATTGCATTTAAGTATAGATTGCTACATAGCTAGTGGATACTGTTTTAGACAGTACAGATTCTAGAGCTTTTTGTTGCTCAATTTAAATAGACAAAGTTTTTGCTGATTTTTGTTTTTTTTCCCTTGGATGTTTTAGCACTGTGGGGATATAAGTTGTTTAATTGCTAAGTTGTGTCAAACTTTTTTATGACCCCACGGAATGTAGCCTGCCAGCTTCCTCTGTCCGTGGGATTTGCCAGGCAAGAATACTGGAGTGGGTTGCCATTTCTTCTCCAGGGGATCTTCCCGACCCAGGGATCAAAGCTGAGTCTCCTGAATTGACTAGCAGATTCTTTACCACTGAACCACCTGGGAAGCCCATGGGGATATTACATATGTCCTAAATGAAAGTGGGTAAATTACAGGAATGACAAGTCAAGAATTTCTGTCTTTAATGGGAGGTATGTATTAATTCACTTAGTGAAGTGAGATTTAGTGAGTATAACTGTGTGCTGGGCACAGTGATGGGATATAATGTCTACATAGATTTGCCCCAGGGGATCATAGGAACTCAGGATAAATAATTCATCTGTTCTGATAATAGATATCATTAGTGCCTATATTGGAATATTTTTCCTACTCTTCTTTCCTTTCCCTGATACCAAATCAGGTGTATCAGAAGTTTCTGACTATTTAAGCCTTAAAGTAAGCAGAGGTCAGGCAATATCTCTGTGCTGTGAAGGGGGACTTCCATGTCCTGATGTGACTGAGACTAAGGTATTTAATTTCCTGTCCATTAAAGAAAAATATTGAGAAGCCCAGGCAGGAAAGATTTAGAGACATTTCTTATGAAGATTAACTTACTGGTGAGGTATCATTTATAAAAATAAGAAAAAAACCTCAAGAAAATGATAGAGACTTCATCTGTTTTCTAATATCTGTACTTTGGAGGGAGATATAATGATATTCCTGGCACGGCAATTTGCCCTCCGGAACCATCAAACATTGTAAATGCTATTAGGTAGGATTATTTAAATATGGTCATATATCTTTACCTTTCTGGTCAATCACAATATCTGTTATTTTTTTCAGATAATTTAGTTTACTTCTGAATATTTTAAATATAATGAAAATAAATATAACAGTTTTGTTTTCAAAACTCTCTTTGAGGTATCAACTATTAAAAGATGGGGGTTTTCTATATAAAAAAACAACAGAGTGGTTTATTGAAGATTTACAATGTTTACACCTCCAATATTAATTGAATTCTACTTAGTTTTAGAGGATGGAAGTGCATAAAGCAAGGAGCTGTTGGAAACATCTTCAAAGTGGGAACCACCACAGATGAAACCGTGGCACTAGACACTGGCCCAATGTCCATGGTGGTGGTGGTTTAGTTGCTCAGTTATGTCCAGCTCCTGCGACCCTGTGGACTCACTGCCAGGCTCCTCTGTCCATGGGATTTCCCAGACAAGAATATTTGGTGTGGGTTACCATTTCCTTCTCCATCTGTTATGTTTTTTTAAATAAATATTTTTTTTTTAATGTAACCCAAGTGTCTGAAAGTCCTCAGGCCTCTTAGGGTCATTCTTTTATTTAACATTAAAAAATAAAAATGACTTAAGCTCCCATTCTATGTAACAGCAAGTTCTAGTTTTAACATACCTTTAACTTTATTTCTTTTTCTTTTCTTTCTTTCTTCTTTTTAATCTATTCCTTAAAAGGATTGGAAAAGGGAGGGTGGGGTGTTTGGAAGTTTTTTAAGGGGCTCTGAGCAACTGAGCCCATCATTACATTAAGCCTTAATTTTCATCTTCCCCAGAGGATTCTGTCTTTGTAGGGCAGCTGGCTAGAATTCAGGATTGTCACTTAACTGAGAACAGAGTAAATCCAATACTGATGATCTGTTTTCCTGAAGCCTGGATAGTTCTTTAAGATCCAGGCCCCTGGGTAATCTTTATTGAAAGAGAGTCTAAAGACCCACCTGTAGCTTTTCTATACTAAGCCAGCAATCCCCTGGATTTGAGGGGAGGAGGGGTAGACAAGATCATCCCCATGCATTTTAGGAGTCAGCACCTGAGGCAGCTGACCTCTGCATTGTTTTCTTTAATTTTTATTTTTTTAGGTTGTTCTTTTTTTTTTTGCCTTAAATTGACATATATTTGATTTACAGTGTTGTGTTAGTTTCAGGTATACAGCCAAGTGATTCATATGTGTGTGTGTGTGTGTTCCTTTTCAGATTCTTTTCCATTAAAGGCTACTAGAAGGTATTGAATATAGTTTCCTGTGCTATATAGTAGGTTCTTGTTTATTTTATATGTAGTAGTCTGTATATGTTAATCCCAAATTCCTAATTTATTCCTCCCCTCCACCTCTCCCTTTTGGTAACCATAAATTTGTTTTCTATGTCTGTGAGTCTCTTTCTGTTTCTGGAATTAGTGCTTTTATGTCATTTTTAAAGATTCTACATATAAGTGATATCTTATGATGTTTGTCTTTCTCTGCCTGACTTCACTTTGTATAATAATCTCTAGGTCCATCCATGTTCCTGCAAATGGCATTATTTCACTGTTTTTTATGGCTGAGTAATATTTCATTGTGTGTGTGTGTATGTTGTATATATATATATATATGCCATATTTTCTTTTCCCCTTCATTTGTTGAATGAAGCTTAGGTTGCTTAAGAAGCCTAGGTTGCTTCCATGTCTTAGCTATTGTAAACAGAGCTGCTATGAACACTAACATGCATATATCTTTCCAAGTTGCAGTTTTTGTCTTTTCCAGATATATGCCCAAGTGTGGGATTGCAGGCTCATATGGTAACTGTATTTTTAATTTAAGGAACCTCCATACTGTACTCCATAGTGGCTGCGCCAATTTGTGTTCCCAGCTGCATAGGAGGGTTCCCTTTTTGCCATACCCTCCTCATCATTTATTATTCAGATTTTTTTGATGATGGTCATTCTGGCTGATGTGAGGTGATACTTCGTTGTGGTTTTGATTTGCATTTCTATAATAATTAGCCATGTTAAGTATCTTTTCATGTGCCCATTGGCCATGTGTATGTCTTCTTTGGAGAAACGTCTGTTTAAGTCTTCTGCCCAGTTTTTGATTTTTTTTTTTTTTTTTTTTGGTGTTAAGCTGTATGAGCTGTTTGTATATTAAGAAAAAAGTGTAGGTAACATTGAATACAAAGCAAGTAACAATTTACTGAAAATGGCCATTTGGTAAGAATATTTCCAAACAACTTTATACACATAATCAGACGAAACTGTGGATGTGTAGGTGGTAAGCAAGTAGATACATAAAAACAATTTTAAAAATAGGCTGTACATGTCTTTTAAATGTATTATATTTCTTGTTTGCTGTTCTGTACTTAGTCATTCAGTTGTGTCTGACTCTTTGTGATCTCATGGACCAGCCCACTAGGTTTCTCTGTCCATGGGGATTCTCCATCAAGAATACTGTAGTGGATTGCCATGCCCTCCTTCACGGTGTCTTCCCAACTCAGGGACTGAAACCAGGTCTCCCAATTGCAGGCAGATTCTTTATTGTCTGAGCCACCCGAGAAGCCCATGAATACTGGCGTTGGTAGCCTAGCTCTTCTCCAGGGGATCTTCCTGACCCAGGAGTCAAATCGGGGTCTCCTGCATTGCAGGTGGATTCTTTAGCAGCTGAGCTACCAAGGGATCCCATATTTATCATATTTGAATTTAATAGAAAAGTAAGTTGAAGAAATTGCTGAACTGCAGATAAAGTTGAGAGGAAGGTACATGATTTCTTATATGCCTTCTGCCCTCACAAATTCTACCCTTCCCCGTTATGAACATCACTCACCAGAAAGATACTTTTTTTTTATATCAAGAATGAACCAACATTGATAGATCATAATTACCCAAAGTTCATATTAATAGTTTACCTTGGGGTTCACTCTTGGTGTTATATATTCTATGGGTTTGGGTAAAAATACAATAACACATGTCTGCCACTATATTATACAGAATATTTTCACCATCCTAAAAGTTTGAAACAAAACCTTTCCTTTTTTTTTTTTTTTTTGGTGCATGTTCCTTTCTAGTAGGAAAGCAGGATTTAATTAACACAAAGTTTGAAATACATGTATTTAAAGCAAAGCCTTGTATAAAATGTGCCACATTATTTTAGGAGAAATTATATTGATAATAAGATGTTATATATCCCTTTGCCATTTTCCCGGCAATTTTATTAAGGTCTAATTTGCATGCAATTAAATGCACTCATTTAAAAAATAATTTATAATTTGATGAGTTTGGACAGATGTATAGTATACACCCATGTCATCACCACCATATTAAAGCTATAAAATATTTCCATCACCCCCAAAGTCCTCTTATTCTCCTTTTGCAGCCAATCCCTCTTTCCTATCCCCTAAACCAGTGATCTGCTACCTATCATAGATTGGGTGAGTTTTCTAGAGTCTCAAATAAATGTAACCATACAGTATATACTCTTTTATCTGGCTTCTTTTGGGTACTTATCCATGTTTCTCTGTATCATTAGTTTATTTCTTTTTGTTGCTAAGTGTAGTTCATTGAATAAATATACCACTTCGCCTATATCCATTTCAGTTCAGTTCAGTCGCTCCGTCGTGTCCAACACTTTGTGACCTCATGGACTGCAGCATGCCAGGCTTCCCTGTCCATCACCAACTCCCAGACTTTACACAAAATCATGTCCATTGAGTCGGTGATGCCATCCAACCATCTCATCCACTATTGTCCCCTTCTCCTCCCGCCTTCAATCTTTCCCAGCAGCAGGGTCTTTTCAAATGAGTCAGCTCTTCACATCAGGTGGCCAAAATATTGGAGTTTGTGCTTCAACATCAGTCTTTCCAATGAATATTCAACACTGATCTCCGTTAGGATGGACTGGTTGGATCTCCTTGCAGTCCAAGGGACTCTCAAGAGTCTTCTCCAACACCACAGTTCAAAAGCATCAATTCTTCGGCGCTCACCTTTCTTTACAGTCCAACTCTCACATCCATACATCACTACTGGAAGCCTAGCCTTGACTAGACGGACCTTTGTTGGCAAAGTAATGTCTCTGCTTTTAATATGCTGTCTAGGTTGGTCATAACTTTCCTTTCAAGGAGTAAGTGTCTTTTAATTTCATGGCTACAGTCACCATCTGCAGTGATTTTGGAGCCCCCAAAAATAGTCAGTGACTACTTCCACTGTTTCCCCATCTATGTGCCGTGAAGTGATGGGACCAGATGCTATGATCTTAGTTTTCTGAATGTTGATCTTTAAGTCAACTTTTTCACTCTCCTCTTTCACTTTCATCAAGAAGCTCTTTAGTTCTTCTTCATTCTTTGCCATGAAGGTGGTGTCATCTGCATATCTGAGGTTATTGATATTTCTCTTGGCAATCTTGATTCCAGCTTGTGCTTCTTCCAGCTCAGCATTTCTCATGATGTACTCTGCATATAAGTTAAATAAGCAGGGTGACAGTATATAGGCTTGACGTACTCCTTTTCCTTTTTTGGAACCAGTCTGTTGTTCCAGATCCTGTTCTGTTGCTTCCTGACCTGCATACAGGTTTCTCAAGAGGCAGGTTAGGTGGTCTGGTATTCCATCTCTCTCAGAATTTTCCATGGTTTATTGTGATCCACACAGTCAAAGGCTTTGGCATAGTCAATAAAGCAGAAATAGATGTTTTTCTTGAACTCTCTTGCTTTTTCATTGATCCAGCGGATATTGGCAACTTGATCTCTGATTCCTCTGCCTTTTCTAAAACCAGCTTGAACATCTGGAAGTTCATGGTTCACATATTGCTGAAGCCTGGCTTGGAGAATTTTGAGCATTACTTTACTAGCGTGTGAGATGAGTGCAATTGTGTGGTAGTTTGAGCATTCTTTAGCATTGCCTTTCTTTAGGATTGGAATGAAAACTGACCTTTTCCAGTCCTGTGGCCACTACTGAGTTTTCCAAAATTGCTGGCATATTGAGTGCAGCACTTTCACAGCATCATCTTTGAGGATTTGAAATAGCTCAACTGGAATTTAGTTATTGATAATTAGCTGTTTGCATTTTTGGTCTATTATTAAAAAAGAACTCCTGTAAACATTCCTGTCTAGTCAAAGCTATGGTTTTTCCAGTAGTCATGTATGGATGTGAGAGTTGGACTATAAAGAAAGCTGAGCACCGAAGAATCAATACTTTTGAACTATGGTGTTGGAGAAGATTCTTGAGAGTCCCTTGGATTGCAAGGAGATCCAACCAGTCCATCCTAAAGGAAATCAGTCCTGGTGTTCGCTGGAAGGACTGATGTTGAAGCTAAAACTCCAATACTTTGGTCACCTGATGCGAAGAGCTGACTAATTGGAAAAGACCCTGATGCTGGGAGGGATTGAGGGCAGGAGGAGAAGGGGTCAGCAGAGGATGAGATGGTTGGATGGCATCACCGACTCAATGGACATGAGTTTAGGTGGACTCCGGGAGTTGGTGATGGACAGGGAGGCCTGGCTGTTGTGGTTCATGGGGTCTCAAAGAGTCAGACACAACTGAGGGACTAACTGAACTGATATGTTGGATACTAGTCCTGTGTTAAATATATGTATCATGAATATTTTCTTCCAGCCTGTGGCTTTTCTAAAATGCTGCCTTTAAAGAAGCAGGAAATTTTAGTTTTTATAAAGTCCAATGTTTCATGCTTTTTGTAACTTACCTCAATAAATTATCAATTACTCCAAGCTTGCAAGATTTTTTCCTATGTTTTCTTTAAACTTTGTAGTTTTAATTTTTACATTTAGGCCTATGATCCATTTCAAGTTAATATTTGGGTATCTATGAGATCAAGATTTCTTTTTTACTGTATGGTTGGCCAGTTGTTCCAGCACCATTTGTTGAAAATATTACCACTTTCCCATTGAATTGCCCAGAACTTGTCTTAAAAATCGGTTGACAACATATGTATATCTATTTCTGGATTATCTATTTTATTGTTTTGATTTACATGTTTATCTTCATTCAATTATCACACTGTTATGATTCCTATAGCTTCATATTAAGTCTTGAAATCAGGTAATGTAAGTCTTCCCAGCTGAGTCTTCTTCAAAATGTCTTTGGCTATTCTAGCTCCTGTACATTTAAGTTGTCAATTTTGAAAACAAAAATTCTATGGGTAGTTTGATTGGCATAGCATTGCATTTACAAGTCAACTTGCGGAGAATTGAATCTTAGCAGTACTGACTGTTCCAATCCATGAACTTGAATTTATCTGTTTGGGGTTTCTTTAGTCCTGTCAGGAGTGTTTTACAGTTTTCACTGTAAGCTTGGCTGGAAGTGTTTTACATTTGTTGATATTATTCCTAGTTGTTAATTATTTGAATATAGAAACAAATTGTTTATCTCTCTGAATGCTTTACATGAATCCTTTAACTTTTATGGGCTACATTTTAATTATGATTTACTTAAGAATATTTTATTTTCCCTATGATTTTTTTGAGCTATGAGTTCATATGAATTATGAAATTTAATCTCTCAATATTTGAGTATTTTAAGATTTTTTTTTAGTTAGTAATTTCTAATTTAATTCCCTTTTGATTTCAATCTTTGAATGTTCTGAGACTTAGTGACTAGCATCTGTTCTATCTTGATAAATGGCTCATGTGTACTTGAAAGGATGTATAGTCTGTGGCTGAAGGGTAGTTTTACAGAAACGTCCATTAGTTCAAGTTCTTTGATAGTGTCATTCAGGTCTTCTATATGCCTACTTATTTCTGCACTTTTTATATTAAGTACTGAGAGAAGAGTTTTGGGACCTACAAATATAATTTTTTTTCTTTATAAGAAAAGGGTTTTATTCCTAATTTTTAGTTCCCATACAGTTTACAAATACACTTTTACTCTGATAATGCAGCTTTGCAACTATGAAAGCAGTTGAACTACCCCATAAATACAGGTGGGGAGACAATTAACAGCCACTAACATTCCTCTACATAAACTATTTTTTTAATGTCTTTTTAAAAAAACAATTGCAAATAGACTACATAATATACGTGGGCAAAAAGGCAATTAACTGAATCTCTTGAAACACTAAATGTATAATAAACAGTGCATATTATCAACATTTACATGATTCACATCAAAATGATGACATCCTAAAACGTATTCCTTTTAAAGGATAGATTTATCAATAAAGTATTGCATATCTTTTAATACTCTGGCACAATACTTCATATACTGCAGGAAAATTAACTGTAGGTCTAGTCATCAACTTAATAAAGGATCCTTTTCCATTAGCTTTTATTAATAAAATAATCTACAACTATAATTTTATACTTATTCATTTTTTTGTTTCAATATAATCAAGTTTTAGTTTTGTGTATGTAAACCTTTACTGTTATCCCTTTAAGAATTTTTTCTCTTCTTTTCTTCCTCTCTTTCTGAGACCCAGATTGCATTTATGCTCGGCTGCTTGATACTGCTTCACAGATAAATAGGCTCTCCTATTTATTTTTATTTTTTTCCCCTAAGTGCTTCATTTTGGATATTTTCTATTGCTTTGTCCCCTAGTTCACTAACTTTCTTTATCTTTTATATCTCAGTTTAGTTCAGTCGCTCAGTTGTGTCCGACTCTTTGCGACCCCATGAACCGCAGCACGCCAGGCCTCCCTGTCCATCACCAACTCCCAGAGTCAACCCAAACCCATGTCCATCAAGTCGGTGATCCCATCCAACCATCTCACCCTCTGTCATCCCCTGTATCTAATTTGTGGTTAATTTCACTCAGAATAATTTTTCCTTCATGTATTTTATTTTTCTTCCCTAGCAGTTCAATTTGGTTTTATTTTTTAATTCTTCTATTCCTACCTGATTATGTTCATGCTTTAATTTAAGTTCTTAAGCATAGTGAATATATTTATAAAAGTTATTTTATCATTCATATTGCTAACTCCATCAGTTTTATAGCTTATGCATCTGTTTCTATAAAGTCTTTTTTTCTTTTGGTCACATTTTCCTCTATCTTTGCACATCTAGTCATTTTTAGTTAGATGCTGGACATTATAAATACTTCATTGTTAAGTGCTGGACTTATTGCATTTCTTTAAAGGGTGTGGATTTGTTTCTGGTAAGCAGTTAAATTACTCATGATTCATTTTGATGTTTTCTAGACTTATTTTAAAGCTTTCTAAGGATGTGACCAGATGTTTTCCTATAACACCAGTTTAGCCTGAGATGTGACTCTTCTAGAGTCACTAGTAAATGTCATGTATATTTAACAAAGTCTTTCTGCTCTGATGGGAAGGAATTTGAAAGTCCTGGTCCTGTATATACCGTGGATGTTTGGTTTCCACACTGTGGTAATTGTTTTTTTCTCCACACGTTGTCCTTCATGCAGTCTTGTTGAATTTTATGTTGTGCATGGACAGATTAGTATTCAGTCAAAGGCTGACAGAGATCCACATTCAGATATCTTAGACTTCTTCTGTATAACCAATATTCTACTCTGAAAATCCTAATGGTCTGAGCTGCCTTAAACTCTTAATATCTGACTTCTCAACTCAGAGAAGACTATTAAGACTTTGAGATCTCCTACCTGCACCCCTGGGCCTCAAATTGTCTTGTTTCTGAAAGCTGGAGCTGTTATATGACCTATATCATTTATTTCCTTTCTTTTAGGGATCATAACCCTTCAGTGGTTGTTGTCCAACGTCCAGAATCATTTATTTTATATATGTGTGTGTGTGTGTGTATATTTGACCAGTTTTCTAATTGCTTATGATTGAAGTGTGAGTCCCAGCCCATTTACTCCCTCACAGTTATAAGCACAAACCATAGTATTTTTGTTGAAATATTTTTTTCCAAGTGGCTTTGTTTCAGTTCTTTGCTCATATGGTGGTCATTACTTGTCATTTTACCTCTTTGGGTTCTTAACTTTAAATCAGCTTTTGCTTAGCTCATTTTATCAGTCTGAAGTGCTTTTTGTTGAGAGGTTTATGGGTTCTATGTGTCTGGAGAGTTTCAGAAAGCATCACTTAACATTTTTTACTTGAAAAACAACTTGTGTGGGTTTAATATTTGTGAGTCACACCTATTTTCCCTTATAATTTATAGACATTTTTCCAATGTCTTCTGCCACTGAATGTTACTGTGAGAAGCCAGTACAATATCCAGCTCACTTTTAAATCAATGTATTTTTATTTTTTGCTCATATGTCTGAAGACTTCTGATTTCATCCTTAGAGTTCAATAATCAAGATCCATCATTAATGCCCTATATAATTCTGGGGGGGGGGGATGGTATGTGGTATATACCATTTTAATCCACAGATTTTGATTTGCAGATATATTTTTTAATTGCAGGTTTATTTTTAAATTTTTGTTGGGTTCAGTCTTTTAGAGACATCTAAATAACTTAATATTCCAACATGAGATTGTCTTTCTCTGATTTCTGTCTATTTTTTTACATCATTTGTTTAACTCTCTTTTTTTTTTTTACTATTCATTCATCATTATTATATTTTTTCTTCTGCCTTCATTTGAGTTTTAGCTATATTTGTCCTATCCATGCAATTTCTAGTTTATAGATAATGTTGTTTGGATCTCGTTTTATTTCCTTAGCTTTAAAATTTCTGTTTTTCTTTTCTTTCTGATACTTCATTTTCCATTTAGTCTTTAAGCTCTCATTTTACTGAATTCATGTTTACTAAGTAGTTCTATAAAGCTCAGCACTTGTAGGTAATTTGTTTCTGCATCTCATGCTATGTTATTTTTCAAACTGCATTCTTTGACAGTTCTTGCTTGCTTTCTGGATTGTTTGTTTTTTGCTTTTTTTTTTTTTAGTAAATTCTCCTTGGTGTTTTTCTTACTTTATCTGGAAATTGGCTTTTTTTCCCTGCCACTGTTTGAGATTTAGATATTTCCTTCCATCACTTTTCTGAAGCCTATTTATCCCTCTGTTCTTGACTTAGTGTTATTACTTAGGGTGGTCTTCTCTTATTCCCCAATCTGAACTAGGACTCCACTGTTATTTTTCTCCCAGAACTCTGGTCTTTCCCCTTATAGCATTTATTGGAATGTGCGATTTTGACCACAATTTGAAAAAAAATAAGCTTCCTACAGTTTTGAAGTAATTTCTCCCCTTCACTATAAAGTCTATTAGTGCCATCAAGCTCTTTTTTTGGTCTGTTTTTTTAAAGCATTAGGAGTTTCATCCTTGTAAATATTTTATTACCTGGGGAATAAAAAATAATTATAGTAAAACTTTCAAATAATCTTAAAGAAAAAATACCTGCTTTACAAACCACACAGATGAGATAGATTGCTTAGGGCATCACTAAATGTCTTAAAGGTCATTAGAAAGATATTGATTTCATGAGTACTTTGACCCTTTTTACTAAAGCTCCTATCAAGTGCTAAATGATCACCTCAATACCACTTAAATAAAGAATGTAAATGTAAGCTCACGAAATTCTGCAAATTACTGTATTTTTCTTTTCCATGCACACACATAGACACACACACACAAACACACAAACATCTATATGTGGCTATAGAACTACTTATTTTGTGCTTATTGTCATTACCACAACTTAAAAGTATGGCCAGATAACGAATGAGAGGAATTTACATACTTGAGGGAAAGACATTAAAATGTATTTAGAGATATATATAGAGTCAACTGAAAAGAATTTGAAAAATAAATGCAAGATTCAATCAGACAGAAAAGTGATTAGTTGACTCCAAATCAGGATAAAGAGTTTCATAATACCATCTACCCAAATTGACTCAAATAAGAGATCCCAGCATATCGGAGGAAAAATAGAATCATTTTGGAAACAAAGAATATCTTTTATTTGCTGTGGTTCATTTTTCTTAGAGTGTAAAAACTTCCGGTATGACAAAAACATCTGGAATTTTTGATGCTGGGATTGAGAAAGTAAATCTCTGAAGATTAGATTAAAAATCTTTGGCAAGTCAAATGGTTTCCAATTATTTGTTTTCAACAAATCTAACAAAGGACTTCATCAAGATACTTGCTTACAGATTATTAAAAATTATTTTGAAGCTTAGAGCACTAGGTGCTTTCTGGCTTTTAACTCAGAAGTAGTTCAACGAATTATGATATTGTTATGGAAAAGTTTCTTCTACACCCATTCTCACTATTTACGTGAATGAGGTATCATAGTTCTTACATCTAGTAAATAGGAAGTATAAAAATAGGAACAGAATTGTATCTGAGCATTTTTTCCAAATAAGTAGGATTGTCCACAGATACTGGAATTGTTTAAAAAATATCATATCCATCTTGTTAAGAGATGCATTTCCAGTAAAATTTTACTTTATATATTTAACAATTATTTAACAAAATAGATAATGAATTTATAATATATAATTGATTATATTATCAATAATATTTATAACCATAATTTTATACTTGGAGTATTATAGATAACTAGAAATAAAAAATATATCCATCTCTTTTTTTCAGAGCAGAATGCAATGGGACAAATAAAAGACTCTCAGACATAAAATGTAATGCATTATGATAAAATTCAAGGGGAGAAGAACAATGTAAAATTTCTGACAGTTAAAGAAGAGCCTGTTCTTTTATTTTGTGGATTGATGAGGTTGTTATACATTGCTATAGCATTTAGAATATCTTTAAAAGAACAATATAATAGCTTAAAATGTCGATATTTGCAATGTCCTGAGAAGTATGTTATTTTACTACTCTTCAAACTTAAGAGAAACATTTTAGATATCATTTAAAAGAGGGTAGTGAGCAAATCATTTAAAATTACTGTACCAAGCTATGTGGACATGTAATAATCTCACTTAGTTTAAATTTTCTAATCTGAAAAAGTAGGCATAATTATACCAAATTCACAGGGTACTTCTGTTAAATAAAATAATAAATGCAAAGGTTTTAGCATGAAATAAGCTCTCAATGAATGTTATTTCTGGTCCTTCTCATTTTTCAAGTAAAGAAACGAAACTGATACTTGCCTAAGAAAAATGGTGTGAAGCTAGCTCCAGTTCCAGTGAGAGGGATGTGGAGGCAGCACCTTGTACTGGCAACCCTGGGTAAGGGGTAGAAGGTCCAGGTAAAATCCTAGACAAAGGGACTTATTTAGGTGCCAAAGTTAATGTCAGGAACAGAATAGGAGATCAAGCAACTTTCCCCCTCTTCTGTGTATGGAGCACTTGCTATATGTCCGGTAATGTGTGTTAAACCCATTTCAATCATTATTTAATTTAATACTTTGAAAAAGTCTATGTGGACTTTATTTTTAAAAATTTATCTCCATTTATCAGATAAGGAAGCAAAGTCTATCTGATGTTAATTTGTCTGAGGTGAGGCAGTTAGTATATTTCTGAGATAGGAATCAAATCCCATCTCAGATAAATTTGTCCCCGAACATAATCTTGCTTGCATTGAAAAGAGTGTTCTTAGTTTGTATTCTACAAACTCCTTCCTCAGAAGGTCACAGCCAGAGAAGACCATGAGATTGGTGTCTAGATTCTAGAAATGGTCCTTTTGGGACAGAGGCCTTAAAAACCCTGTGCCAGGGCACAGTATGACTCACCAAGGCCCATGTTTCAGATCAAACTTTAGGTCAGACTCAGAGCTGGATTCTAGAATTGGACCCCAGGCTCAGAGAATGGCTACTGAGCCCCCATCTTCACCTCTTGTCATTTCCAGGCAGGAACGGCAGTCACTATCTTGGGTCAGGCTTACATAGCTACTGGCCCGTTTCCTTATACCCTAGGAGATCCATCCTGGGCTCTGTGAGCAGCCTGCTGTGAGAGGAAACCTTTCCCTTAAGTCAGGGTCTTTGATACAAAGTGCCATTCTTATGGAGACTTGATGAACTAGGTAAGTATCACAGTACACTGTAGTAGATTCTCTGACAAGGCTAACTATAGGGGGAGTGAGATGACAGAAGAGAGAGCCTCTCAACACAATCCAGCAATGCTACCCCTGAAGGAAGAGAAGCACACTACAGACTAAGGTAGTAGTGAGAAGTGGGGAAGAAGGGGTGAGGGGCAGTGAAAAGGTCTTCAGGTGGAAGAAAACAGGGATTAGGTGTTTGAGAGCCTTAGTGCCATGTGAAGAGTTTGGACTTTATCCAGTGCAACAGGGGAGCAATGGAGTGTTTTAGGCTACACAGTGACCACCTCTGACTATGGGTGATCAGGGCTTGGAAATAGAAAGGGCTGGAACATTTAATTTAGAGACTTGTATAGAAGTCAGGTAAAAAATGATAAGGACTCCATTTAAAATAGTGACAATGGGATTAGAAAGGAGAAACCAGTAGTTTTTCTAAGCATTGTCCTGCTTGAGAATAATCTGCAAGTGCATCTGAAAAACAATGCAGATTTCTAGGCCAACCAAAGGGAGAATCTTTGATGGATAAGGTCCAGGAAACTACAAGTTCATCAAGTACCCTGGCACAGCACTTTACAATTGGGAAGGAGCCACCAAATAAATCCCAGCTTCTCTCTAAGGAGTGAAGATTTTGGATCATGTATTTACTGCCCTGATTTTTACATCTGATAGCCAGTGAGACTCAGCATTTGCCACTCCCTCGGGACCACATTCAACAAACAGGTGGTGTTTAAATGAGTGTGTGAGCACTTTCAAAGGCTTTCCCATGAGGTTCATCACAGAGGGAACAGGCAAAAACTCAAGAACTCTCAGTTTCTCCCCAAAAGAAATTAGACTACATACTTTCCTACCTACTGCCTGAGAGTTGGGCTTCTAAATCACCTGCATGTGGGAGCCGACTGGGATCCTTGCTGAAGCCTGAAAAAGCTTGTGGACACTTCCCCAGCCACACTGAGACAAATTATATTCAAACTGTAAAAAGCTGAAAGGGAGAATCTTGAAAGCAGCAAGCAAAGAGTGATATGTGGGAAAGAGTGATATAAGGGAACACCCAAAAGACTATAGGTAGATTTTTCAGCCAAAACATTACAGGCCAGAAAGGAGTGGGATGATATTTAAAGTGCTGAGAGAAAAAAACCTGCCAATGAAGAATAGTTTTCCTGGTAAAGTTGTCCTTCACAATTGAAGAGGAGATTAAGATATTCCCAGACCAACAAAGCTGAAGAAATTCCCCACCACTAGATTGGCTTTGTAAGAAATGCTAAAGGGAGTTCTTTCAGCTGAAATGAAAGGACACTAATTAGTAACATGAAGACATATGAAGTATAAAATTCACTGGCAAAGGTAAATATATGGTTACATTCAGAATACTTTCATGTGGTAATGATGGTGTATAAATTACTTATTAACTCTAGGATAAAGATTAAAAGATAAAATTATTAAAAATAAATATAGCTACAATAATTTGTTGGGCTTCCCTGGTGGCTCAAATGGTAAAGAATCCACCTGCAATGTGGGAGACTTGGGTTCAATCCCTGGGTTGGGAAGATCCCCTGGACAAGGGCATGGCAAACCACTCCAGTATTCTTGCTTGGAGAATCCCATGGACAGAGAAGCCTTGTGGGCTACAGTCCTTGGGGTCACAAAGAGTAGGACACAACTCAGCAACTAAACACACAGCGGACAATAATTTGTTAATTGATACGCAATAGGAAAAGATGAACATTGCAACATCAAAAACATAAAATATGGAGGGAGATTAAAAGTGTATAGCTTTTGCATTTCCCCTAAAATCAGGAACAAGACAAGGGTGCCCACTCTCACCACTACTATTCAACATAGTTTTGGCCACAGCAATCAGAGCAGAAAAAGAAATAAAAGGAATCCAGAAAGGAAAAGAAGTGAAACACTCACTGTTTGCAGATGACATGATCCTCTACATAGAAAACCCTAAAGACTCTACCAGAAAATTACTAGAACTAATCAATGAATATAGTAAAGTTGCAGGATATAAAGTTAACACACAGAAATCCCTTGCATTCCTATATACTAACAATGAGAAAACAGAGAAATTAAGGAAACAATACCATTCATCATTGCAACAAAAATAATAAAATACTTAGGAGTATATCTACCTAAAGAAACAAAAGACCTATACATAGAAAACCATAAAACATTGATGAAAGAAATCAAAGAGGACACAAATAGATGGAGAAACATACCGTGTTCATGGATTGGAAGAATCAATATTGTGAAAATGAGAATACTATCCAAAGCAATCTATAGATTCAATGCAATCCCTATCAAGCTACCAACAGTATTCTTCACAGAACTAGAACAAATAATTTCACAATTTGTATGGAAATACAAAAAAAACTCAAATAGCCAAAGCAATCGTGAGAAAGAAGACTGGAACTGGAGGAATCAACCTGCCTGACTTCAGGCTCTACTACAAAGCCACAGTCATCAAGACAGTATGGTACTGGCACAAAGACAGAAAT
Organism: Muntiacus reevesi; assembly: GCF_963930625.1. Taxonomy (NCBI): domain Eukaryota; kingdom Metazoa; phylum Chordata; class Mammalia; order Artiodactyla; family Cervidae; genus Muntiacus; species Muntiacus reevesi. The sequence continues at coordinate 54,602,259 of NC_089257.1, forward strand.
ATAGTTCCAGAAATATGGAGCAGAATAGAAAGCCCAGAGATAAATCCATGAATCTATGCACACCTTATCTTCGACAAAGGAGGCAAGGATATACAATGGAAAAAAGACAACCTCTTTAACACATGGTGCTGGGAAAACTGGTCAACCACTTGTAAAAGAATGAAACTAGAACACTTTCTAACACCATACACAAAAGTAAACTCAAAATGGATTAAAGATCTAAATGTAAGACCAGAAACTATAAAACTCCTCGAGGAGAACATAGGCAAAAACACTCTCCGACATAAATCACAGCAAAATCCTCTATGACCCACCTCCCAGAATATTGGAAATAAAAGCAAAAATAAACAAATGGGACTTAATGAAACTTAAAAGCTTTTGCACTACAAAGGAAACTATTAGCAAGGTAAAAGAAAGCCTTCAGAATGGGAGAAAATAATAGCAAATGAAGAAACAGACAAAGGATTAATCTCAAAAATATACAAGCAACTGCTGCAGCTCAATTCCAGAAAAACAAATGACCCAATCAAAAAATGGACCAAAGATCTAAACAGACATTTCTCCAAAGAAGACATACAGATGGCTAACAAACACATGCAAAGATGCTCAACATCACTCATTATCAGAGAAATGTGAATCAAAACCTCAATGAGGTACCATTACACACCAGTCAGGATGGCTGCTATCCAAAAGTCTACAAGCAATAAATGCTGGAGAGGGTGTGGAGAAAAGGGAACCCTCTTACACTGTTGGTGGGAATGCAAACTAGTACAGCCACTATGGAGAACAATGTGGAGATTCCTTTACAAACTGGAAATAGAACTGCCATATGACCCAGCAATACCACTCCTGGGCATACACACTGAGGAAACCAGATCTGAAAGAGACATGTGCACCCCCAATGTTCATCGGCAGCACTGTTTATAATAGCCAGGACATGGAAGCAACCTAGATGCCCATCAGCTGACGAATGGATAAGGAAGCTGTGGTACATATACACCATGGAATATTACTCAGCCATTAAAAAGAATACATTTGAATCAGTTCTAATGAGATGGATGAAACTGGAACCCATTATACAGAGTGAAGTAAGCCAGAAGGATAAAGACCAATACAGTATACTAACACATATATATGGAATTTAGAAAGATGGTAATGATAACCCTATATGCAAAACAGAAAAAGAGACACAGATGTACAGAACAGACTTTTAGACTCTGTAGGAGAAGGCGAGGGTGGGCTGTTCTGAGAGAATAACATTGAAACAAGTATACTATCAAGGATGAAATGGATCACCAGCCCAGGTTGGATGCATGAGACAGGTGCTCAGGGTTGGTGCAGTGGGAGGACCCAGAGAGATGGGATGCGGAGGGAGGCAGGAGTGGGGATCGGGAAGGGGAACACATGTAAATCCATGGCTGATTCAAGTCAACGTATGGCAAAAACCATTACAATATTGTAAAGTAATTAGCCTCCAACTAATAAAAATAAATGGGAAAATAAAAATCTGTTTAGGACAAAAAAAAAAGTGTATAGCTTTTATATGACATCAAATTAAGTTGTTATCAGCTCAAATACATTATTATAAGATGTTCTATGCAAGTGTCTTGGAAACTATAATTCAAAAACTTGTAGTAGGTACACAGAAGAGAAAGAGAAAGGAATCAAAGCAGAAAATTATCATATCACAGAGGAAGACAGCAAGAGAGGAAAAAAAGAACAAAGAGTTAATGAAAAAGTCAGTACATTAAATATAAATCTACTAAATTCTGAAAGTTTTTAGGTAAAAAGCTAATGAGACTACACAGTACTCCTGTGAACAGTAATATGCCAGCAAATTGGATCACCTGGGAGAAGTGGGTAAATTCCTAGAAACATACAACTTGCCAAGCTTAAATCATGAAGAAATTAAAAATTTGAACAAACTGGATAATGAATAAAGAAAGTGAATCACTAATCAAAAACCTAATAAAGAGAAGTCCAAGACCAGATGGCTTCACTGGTATTTCTACCAAACATTTAAAGAAGAATTAAAATCAACCTTTCTCAAATTCTTCCAAAAAACATTAAAGAGGGAACACTTTCAAACTTATTTTATGAGGCTAGCATTACCCTAAAATCACAGCCAGATAAGTACACTTCAAGAAAAAGAAAATTGCAGGTCAGTATCTTGATGAAAGTGAAAGAGGAGAGTGAAAAAGTTGGCTTAAAGCTCAACATTCAGAAAACTAACATCATGGCATCTGGTCCCATCACTTCATGGGAAATAGATGGGGTAACAGTGGAAACAATGGCTGACTTTATTTTTCTGGGCTCCAAAATCACTGCAGATGGTGATTGTAGCCATGAAATTAAAAGACACTTACTCCTAGGGAGGAAAGTTATGACCAACCTAGACAGCATATTAAAAGCAGAGACATTACTTTGCCAACAAAGGTCTCTCTAGTCAAGGCTATGGTTTTTCCAGTGGTCATGGTTGGATGTGAGAGTTGGACTATAAAGAAGGCTGAGCGCCGAAGAATCGATGCTTTTGAACTGTGGTGTTGGAGAAGACTCTTGAGAGTCCCTTGGACTGCAAGGAGATCCAACCAGTCCATCCTAAAGGAGATCAGTCCTGGGTGTTCACTGGAAGGACTGATGTTGAAGCTGAAACTCCAATACTTTGGTCACCTGATGTGAAGAGCTGACTCATTTGAAAAGACCCTGATGCTGGGAGGGATTGAGGGCAGGAGGAGAAGGGGACGACAGAGGATGAGATGGTTGGATGGCATCACCGACTTGATGGACAGGGGTTGGGTGGACTCTGGGAGTTGGTGATGGACAGGGAAGCCTTGCGTACTGCGGTTCGTAGGATTGCAAAGAGTCGGACACAACTGAGTGACTGAACTGAACTGAACTTATCCATGATAAACATAGATGCAAAAATCCTAAATGTAAAATACTAACAAACTATCCTTAAGAGTGCATTTAAAGGATCATATACCACAATCAAGTAGGATCTATCCCTGGATGCAAGGATGGTCCAAGATTTGTAAATCAATAAAAGTAATGCACCACATTATCAAAATGAAAGATAGAAATCATGTGATTTTACCAGTAGGTACAGAAAAGACATTTGATAAAATACAACATCCTTTAACATTCTTTCATGACTAGAATTCTCAACAAACTAAGAATAGAAGGAATGTATCTCACCATAATAAAGGCCAACAGGACAAACCCACAGCTAACATCACACTCATTGGTGAAAGCTGAACACTTTAAAAATGCACTTTGGTCATTCCTGTTCAATATAGTACTAGAAGTCCTAGCCAAAGCAAACAGGGAAGGAAAAAAAAGGCATCAAAATTGCAAATACAGAAGTAAAATTGTCTGTTTTCAGATGACATGATGTATATATACAAACCCTAAAGAATTTACAAAAAAAAAAAAGACAAAAAACAACTGTTAGGACTTGTAACAAATTTGATAAAATTCTGGACTACAAAATCAAAATACAAAAATCAGGTGTATTTCTATACACTGACTATGAACAATCAGAAAAAAAAAATCCCATTTGAAATAGCATCAAAAAGAATAAAATACTTAGGAATCCATTTAACGAAAGAGGTGAAAGATCTATATGTTGAAAACTGTATAATGTTGATGAAAGAATTTAAAGCAATCACAAATTAAATGAAAGATATCATTTGTTCCTGGATCAGAAGACAATATTACTAGAATGTCCATGTTGCTCTACAGATTCATTGCAATCTCTTATCAAAGATTCTAATGGCATTTTTCACAGAAATTTAAAAAAAAAATAAAATTAACACGGAACCAAAATAAGAGTTTGAATAGCTAAAGCAATCTTAAGCAAGAGGAACAAAGCTGGAAGCATTTTGCTTCTTGGTTTCAAACTGTATTACAAAACTATAGTAATCAAAATAGCATGGTACTGGCATAAAAAATAGACACATAAATCAATGAAACAATAGAAATTCATAAATAACCCTATACATATATTGCCAACTAATTTTTGACAAAGGTGCCAAGAATACAGATTGGGGAAAAGAGAGTCTTTTCAATGAATGATGCTGGAAAAACAGGATATCCACATGCAAAACAAAAGAAAGAAAGAAACTGAACAATTATCTTACACCATACACAAAAATTGACTCAAAATGGATTAAAGACTTAAATGTAAGGCCTGAAACCATAAGACCCCTACAAGAAAACTCCCTAACAACAACTTTTTGATATTAACTTGGCAATAACTTTTTGGATTTGACATCGAAAACTCAGCCTATGAAAACAAAAATAAACAAGTGAAACTGCATCAAACCAAAAAGTTTCTATATAGCAAAGGAGATAATCAACAACATGAAAAAGCCAATTATGGCTAGAAGAAAATATTTGCTAAGCATTCTCTGAATAAGGGGTTAATATACAAGCTATATAAGGAATTCTTACAACTTACTAGCAAAAAACTCAAATATTCTGATTAAAAAATGAGCAGAGAAACTGAACACTTCCCCCCCCCCAAAAAAAAACATATAAATAGTTAACAAGTATGTAAAAAAATGCTCAGTATTACTAACCATCAAGGAAATGCAAATCAAAACCACAATGAGATATCAAGTCACACTTTTTAGGATGTCTATCATAAAAAAAAATGAAATAAATGCGGGTGAGGATGTGATGAAGGGAATGTAAATTTGTACAGTGATTATGGATAACAGTATGGAGGTTTCTAAAAAAGTTAAAAATGGAACTATCAAATGATCCAGAAATCCCACTCTCATATCCAAAGGAAGTGAAATCACTACCTTGAAGAGATATTTGCACTTCCATGTTCATTGCAACATTATTCATAGTAACCAAGACGTGGAGGCAACCTAAGTATCCATTCATGAAGATGTCAATATATAGTGAGATATTAAGAAGGAAATCCTGTAATTTGTGACAATGTTAGCAAAACTGGAAGTCATTATGCTAAGTGAAATTATCCAGACAGTGAAAGACAATACTTACATGTAGAATCTTTTGAAAAAAAAAAAAAAAAACAACAACGCCAAATTCACGGAAACGTAGAATAGAATTATGGTTTCCAGGAGCTGGAGGGATGGGTGAAATGTGTTGATGCTGGTCAAATGGTACAAAATCTCAGTTTTAAGATGAATAAATTCTAAAGCTCTAATGTACATCATGGTGACTCTAGTTAATAATACTGTATTGTACATCTGAAATTTGCTAAGAGTAGATCTTAACCATTCTCATAAAAAAGTAACTATGTGGATTGATAAATGTGTTAATTAACTTGATTGTGACAATCAGTTTTACAATGTATATGTATACCAAATCATCATCTTGTACACTCTAAATACATTGCAATTTTATTTGTCTATTATACTGTAATAAAGCTGGAAAAAAGTAAAATAACTGTTATTCACCTTAGCAGTACATAAAATGAGTCTGGAGAAAGTCATAAATGAAGGGATACACCATCTGGATGGTTGTTTCAAATATCAATGTATAAGGAGGCTAAACATCTCTAGACAATTGAAAATATGTGTCTGTTCATTTTGTTTTCCACTAACTGATGGAAAATGGTTAAATGTACATTGTTTCCATTTCTGCTGAAGTAAGTAGTGCCCTCTAGTGGAAATTTAAGCAAAAATACCCTCCTTGCTGGTGTCAACCGACTATAACTATCTTTTTCACTAGCCACTTGTGGCTTTTAAATTTGAAAAATTGTAGATCTCTACTTCACCAGGCCTCTTTGAAGTACTCAGTAGCCACTTGTGGCTTATAGCTACTGTACAGAATAACACAGGTATAGATCACTTCCATAGATGCTTCCTAGGTGGCTCAGTGGTAAACAATCTGTCAACCAGTGTAGGAGATGTGGGTTCAATCCCTGGGTCAGGACGATCCTCTGGAGTAGTAATGGCCAACCCACTCCAGTATTCTTGCCTGGGAAATTCCATGGAAGAGGAGCCTGGCGGGCTACAGTCCATGGGGTCGCAAAGAGTCAGACATCACTGAGTGACCACACACATACACACAGATCACTTCCATTGTTGGATATCATGCATTGTAGACTGTGTCACTAACACACACACAACAGCTGATGTGTCTTAAATCTGTTGCCACAGTCAATTAAAATTCCAAACCACTAAAATACATGGCATTATGCTTTCTACCAGGTATAAGTGATTTCTTTGTTTCAAATTATTTGTCTCTTTAAAATACCTTGCAGGGAGTTGTCAATTTAAGAAAATCGAAAACATTTAACTTTAAATAAGCAAAAATGTCATGATAAACATAATTTTTAGCATAAACAGATATGCTAAAAATTCTACCCACAGCAAAATAATATTGAACAATTTTAAAAAGAATTAGAGCCTGAAGTAGTGTTATGTTTTTAGCTTCTGTGTCTTCTCCATTCTACCTTTTTCCAGTTGAACTCTATCTAACTCAATGACAGCAAGGAGTAGGATGAGTTAGTGATCCTTCAGGCTTTTATTATTTCTGAGAATCGAAGTCCTTCACTAAAGCTATTTGGAAAGCATGTTTTGTCATGTAAAATCCATGGCATTTTCCCCCGCACAAAAGCTGAGCAGTGGCACAAGAAAACCAATGAGGACTCACAAATACTTGTTTTATTCATGCTGTTCATGACCATGTAGGTAGAAGAAACAACAGGTAGACCCCAGGCCCCAGAAATTCCGATCAAATAAAGTCCTCATTTATCTACTGTTTTGCTTAATTGGAATATAATTGCTTTACAATATCGTGTTCTTTTCTATGGTAGAGTACTGTGAATCAGCTATGAGTATACGTATGTCTCACCCACCCCGAGCTCCCTCCCACCCTCCCAGTCCACCCCTCTAGGCCATCACAGAGCACTGAGCTGAGCCCCCTGCGCTAGAGAGCAGCTTCCTGCTGGCGAGCTGTTTCACTCGTGGTAGTGTATACATGTCAGTGCTACTCTCTCAATACGTCCCACCCTCACTTTCCCCCTCTGTGTCCACAAGTCCATTCTTGACATTTGCACCTCTATTCCTGCCCTGCAAATTAGGTTCATCAGTGCTGTTTTTCTAGATTCCATATATATGCTATTTCTTTTAAAAATCCCTGTCACTTTCCTTTGCACATACTTCTTTCAAAATTCACATCAAATCTGGCCCTCTCTTATAATAGAAAAATATTGAAGGTGTGGTCTCTTTTTCTCATGCTTTGTTTTCAAGTGTCTTGCTAAGATATATTTTTCATGCCTATTAAGTTTAATCATCTCTATCTACTGAGTCAATTAATTCTATTTCTACCATACAACACAGCATGAAAAATACCCTATACTGTACAATTATATAATTATGTATTTTACATACTGAATCTTTTGCAAAATGTCTTTCTCTGTATGTTAATTAGTCTAACAGTTTCCTTCTTTGTAATGTGGTATGTTTCCTCCCAACCAATGCTTGGAGAACAGGCATTTCTTGATCAAACCAGAAAAAATGAATGTGAATAGAGTCTCCAGGAACAAATTCTCTCTAGTAAATCAAACATAGGACAAATAAATGTAACACTTTGCAATTTGGTCTCCAAAAGCTACCTGAGCATATGTAGAAAGGTTGAGAATGACATGGCTCCACAGATGCATTTGTGAAAAATGTTTAGTAGCTTTAGTTACTCTTGATTTTAAGATATGTTGGCAATGTGATAGGGTAGTAGATATCAGCTAGAGTGATAGTCTGACTGTCCCCTCTACTTTCTTGGAGCAGAAATAATGCATACAATTAGACCTAGGTTGGTCATGTTGAAATGAATTACCCACAACCAACTGGCCCTCATGGCACCTGACAAAGACTGACCAGACAAAGTCTGTTCCCAGGATCTGCCACAGGGGACTATGAGAAGAGAGAGTGGTTTTTGTTATTGGGATATGAGTATAGCGCCTAATGGGGCTTCCCAGGTGGCTCAGTGGTAAAGAATCTGCCTGCCAATGCAGGAGACGCATGTTGGATCCCTGGGTTGGGAAGATCCTCTGGAGTAGGAAACAGCAACCCTTTCTAGTATTCTTGCCTGGAAAATCCCATGGACAGAGGAGCCCAGCGGGCTGCAGTCCATGGGGTGGCAGAGTCTGACACCATTGAGTACACACACACAGATGTGCGTACAGTACCTGACAATGCCCGTGTTTCCTGTCACAAGAGTCCTGTAAGGAGCTAGTCTTTGTTTTAGCTGTCTCTTGGGACTGTTTGACTTTTCAATGTGGTTAAATAAGATTTTTAATCCCAGTTATTGTCCTCTGTACAAAACCTCTTACCTTTGCAGTGAATTTCTTTTTGCTTGAATTCACATCACTTGACTTTCCACTACTTGCAACCAAAGTTGAGATTAAATGCTACTTTCAAAGGAACAAATGAAATCTTAGCTTACAGTATTTAGGACTGTGAGTATTTAGGATAAGAGGAGTGAAATACACATTTTATTCTAAACTGTAGTGTTATGTTGATTCTGGATGATAAAGAGATTCAAGGTCACATCATATAAAAGAAGGTTGAAGGAAATGGAAATTTAATTTAGAGGAGACTCCATTGGGACAATGATAGCCTGAAATATGGCTGTTAGGTTTGTTTTATATTATTTCAAAGGCCCTTCAAAGTCCAACATGCTTTCAATGGCTAAATCTCTCTAGGATTCCTGCCTCTAAGACACTGGTGTATTTTTGACACATCGAGGAACTTAACAATTATTTAACAAATAGCCATTGTATACCTACTATGTGCCAACCACTATACCATAAACTTGTGTTTTAGCAATGAGAGTGATGTCTGTGCTCTCAGGGCAACTAGAGTCTCATTGAGAATTTAACTCCCATGGGCTTCCCTCGTGGCTCAGATGGTAAAGCGTCTGCCTGCCATGCGGGAAACCTGGGTTCAATCCCTGGGTCAGGAAGATCCCCTGGAGAAAGAAATGGCAACCCACTCCAGTATTCTTGTCTGGAAAATTCCATGGATGGAGGAGCCTGGTAGGCTACAGCCCATGGGGTTGCAAAGAGTTGGACATGACTGAGCGACTTCTCTTTCCCTTGAAATATTCTATCAGAAAATTCTTGCTGGGCCCAATGGAAAGAAATTGTGGAAACACATGATTTGAGTTGTTTGAAAATGGCCAGATCTGAGTGAAAGTAAATACTTAGATACATTTAGATAACTTCCCAGTCCTGAGATTATATGGGAATAAGGACACTCTTGATATCAGTAGTTTCCAGTCTTTGGACTGCAGACCATGAGGGTTTCAAGGAATTATTTCAGATGGTTTAAGAACCATATGTGCTTCATTAATTGTTTAAGATGAAGTCAGTAATACTGCCACTGCTATTGTGTAAGAATCCATTGAAATTTTCATTCATTTATGCACTCATCCATTCAGTGTATATTGATGACCAGTCAGGTCCCAGGGACAGATTTAAAAGCTGGGGGAAAAACAGAATAAAAAATATTTAGAAAGATTGGGAATCACTGCTTTGAGGTATTTATAATATTCAGCTTTATGTACTGTATGCTTTCATCAGAAGAACAGATGGCAAATCCATGATCCTGTTAGCTTTTTTTTTGGCACGTGGGGATGCTTCACACACTATATACTAGCTATTAGGATATAAATGATACTCTACAAGCTGTATGGTCCAGAAAAATTTGATAATTTTAAGAATTTTATCATGACCTTTGGTTGTGAATAAAATTTTATTTGACTGAAAGTCACATTATTTTGCTATGTTCACAGAAAAAAGAATTTCTTCTTTTTTATGGCAGTTAAATTGAAGCTGACATGTTAAAAAATAATGAGATGTCTGTTTCCATGGTAGTCATACAAGAACAACCCACAAAGAGGAGGATTTCAAAGCTCCTGTAACTGGAATCCTTGAAAATCTGTAATTGCTTAACAATCTCAGGAGGCCCTGGAATCCTTGGACATCTAGAATCAGCAGAGGGAAAACAAAAGATCAAGCGCCATTCTTTGCCCCTTTCTTTATATAGTGCTAGCATATGAGAGTAGTATTATAGAGACCCATTAGCCAGGCTGTGTCCTAAAAAGAAGGTAGTTAAAACTAGGGAATGGTGCTGCTTATCTTAGTGCTATGTAATGGTCAGACTATTATTGAGTCACACTGGTTTAAAACATTATATGTGTCATGTGAACAACATTAAATTTCTACTTCTGTATACCCTATAGTGTACTTACCACCAAAAATTTCATTTTCATCGGTCACCCTACCAACTGATCCCCTTTACCTACTTTGCCCACCCGCCACTCCCTTTCCCACTGCTAACCACTATTCTGTTCTCTATATTTTCATGTTTGTTTTATCCATTTATTTTGTTTTGTTTGTTTGGTTTTTATATCCCATATATTAATTAAATCATGTGATATTTGTCTTTCTCCATTTGACTTATTTCACTTAGCATAACACCCTCAAAATCTATCCTTGTTGTCACAAATGGCAAGATTTCATCTTTTTTTTTGGATGGGTAGTATTCCATTATATATACACACCATGTCTTCTTTATCCATTCATCTATCGATGGGCACTTAGGTTCTTTTCATACCTTGGCTGTTGTAAATAATGCCGTGATAAACATGGGACACATGTATCTTTTCGAATTAGTGTTTCTGATTCTTTGGATAAATATCCAAAAGTGGGATAGCTGAATCATAAAGTAGTTATATTCTTAATTTTTTGAGGGCTATCCATACTGTTTTCTATAGTGACTGCACTAATTTACATGCCCACCAACAGTGTATAAGGACTCACTTTTCTCCACACTCTCACCAACACTTTTTATTTCTTGCCTTTTTGATAATAGCCATTTTGACAGGCAAGAGATGATATCTAATTGTGGTTTTGATTTACATTTTCTTAATAATTAAACATCTTTTCATGTTCCTGTTGATCTTCTGTATGTCTTCTTTGGAAAAATTTCTATTCAGATCCTCTGCCCATTTTTGAATCAATTATTTGTTTTTATTGTTGTTGAGTTGTATTAGTTCTTTATATAATTTGGATATAGAGACCTTATCAAATAGTTTGCAGATATCTTCTCCCATTTGGTAGGTTGTCTTTTTGGCTTCCTTTTTACTGTGAAAAAGCTTTTTAATTTGATGTAGTCCCATTTGTTTATTTTTACTTTTGTTTCCCTTGCCTGAAGAGATATACCTAGAAAGATATGGCTAAGACGCATGTCAAAGAGGGTGCAATTTGTATTTTTTTTTCTAGGATTTTATAGCTTCAAATCTTACATTCAAGTCTTTAATCCATTTTGGGTTAATTTTTGTTTCTGATGTGTGATAGTGATCTAGCTTCATTTTTTAAATTAGGTTTTACCGTGACTTGAATGAACTCTTTCTCTGATTTATTCAGTTTCTGTGCTTGCCATATAATTTTTAATTCCTGAATTTGCCTCTTGATTAACCAGCTGCCAAGAAGCATACACAAGTATACTATTCATGGTGAAAGTATACTCTCTATTGCGAATTAATAGATTTTTTTAACTTAGAAGATCTTATTGTGCTTCATAGCCATGGTTTTCTATTATTATGTATCATTCTTTAAGAATTTGAGGTCCACCAGTTTGGATTCATGGATAAAATTAAACCAGAAAAGGAACCAAAATCTTGGACAGTAATGTTACTTAATGAGATTCTGCATAAGCATCTAGTTTTTAACCCCAGGTGCATTCTCTTACACCCCCTTCCAAAGGAGTCCTTTGAACTAGAGATAAATCAGATTCTTGGAAGGGTGAAAAGTAGTCTTTATTTTTAGTTCCTTACTAAAAACAAATCAAAAACTAGAATAAGATCCTTCTGTTTGGATATATGGTTTTATCTCTACCCCATCTATGGAAATCTAATTCCCAAACTGACATCTCTATATGCAGAGATGATTCAATATAGTATGCATTGAATCATTGAAGAGAATTTCATTTCTGCTTTGTAAATGCCAATTTAAAAATTCTCAGATTTTAAACAATAATCTTGAATGAACTTTAGAAACTTTATTGTTATTGTTAATACTCTATGTGATTTGATTAGAGGAATTAGAATCAATGAGTGAAAATGTTTTGAAGATTGTTCTCAGGCTTAATTCAGTTGCACATGTGGCTTAAGCTGTGTCGATCACAACAGATTATCCATAAGCCAAACTCTGGCTATGACATGCTATGTTGGATCAAATGATACACCTACAAATAGCTTTTAATTTTAAGCATTTAATAAACAGAGTGAGGAATCCAGTACAGAGTGGGTTTCATCAACCAGGAAGCCTGGGGGTGCTCTTTTTATTGAATGTTTGGTATATGATGTAAAGGAAAGTTAATGGCAGAAAAATCTTCATATCAGCAAGATGCTTTGAGTATCTTATTATATCTAAATGTGATAAAAATGATGATAGCCCATTAATTACACATTCAGAAGAAAACCATATTGTTCAGTGGAAAAACCCATTTCCTGGAATTGGAATTACCGTTAGATATCTTTTTTAATGGATTTTATTTTCAAAAATGAAAAAAGCTTTTTGTTTGTTTCTGATTATAAAAGTAATGGGATTAATGGGAAAGATGGTGGTCTAAGTGTTCACTTATCCATGCCTAATGTTTACCGAAAAGAAGCAGAACCAACTAAGAAAAAGAAAACTTCATTAGTGCTGAAACTAGAGCAGGCTTCATCTTCATAATATAATGTCTGGATAAAGGATGCCAAGAAAGGAACATGATTCTCCTGCTCATGAGAATCGTGGGCTGGGCTGAGGAAGTGGGTGGAGATGATGCAGAACTCCTGTGGTACTTCCCACTAGAAGAGCAGATACCCGTGGTATGAGTGGGCTGCAGGAAGGACAGCAAACATCTTCTTTGGAGTGGAGGGGATGCTGGAAGAGAACCATATGACTAAATAGTATCATCCTGCTTTTCTGACCTAGCTTCCTAAGCTGTAGAGATCCACAGATGAACCTTCATTGAAGCTGTGAACCAGAAAAACAGGCTTCCCTGATGGCTCAGATGGTAGAGTCTGCCTGCAATGCAGACTCTTTACCCTGGTTGGGGAAGATCCCCTGGAGAAGGAAATGGCAACCCACTCCAGTATTCTTGCCTGGGAAATCCCATGGACAGAGGAGCCTGGCGGGCTATAGTCCATGGGGTCACAAAGAGTCGGACAGGAGTGAGAGACTAATACTTTCACGTTTTCACAAATTTAAATGTACGCTAATCTTTTAAAGAGAAGTCTCAATGTTGAAAATAGATTCTATATCAGAAGCAATAAAATAAATATACATTTTAGGAGTGCCCTCCATAGAATAGGTAATATTCTATGAAATGGATGATAATAAAAGATTTTTAATAAATTCAGGAAGAAAATACAATTTTCTTTCCCAGACTCAAAGTTTAAATAGGTACAGACCCCTACCCACCCACACACCTATTCGCCATGGCTAGCTAAGTAATAGAAGATTGAATATTTACTGTAAAATCCATCCATTTAGCTCAAATGCTAATGGAAAGATTAGTAAACTGATGAATAAATAGGAAAGAAAGTCAAGTAAATTCTATCCATATTAATCTGGAACAAATATTAGACTTATACTATGAGATAAATGTACAGGAAAATACCAGCATGCGGATAAACATTTCATAGCAAAAAAGATTAAAGGGACATTTATGCAAAAGGACTAGCATTTTGGTACATTTACTGTAGGGAACAGATAAAATTTCAGCTGTAACCATTTTGTGCTTGTGGTTTCAAGCAGGAGATTGTACAATAGTGTGAAGTGAAAAAGCTACTAGAAAAACTAAGAAAAGAAAAAAAGGAAGATAAAGATCACCTTCTAGACAAATATTACACCAATGTTAATTTCCTGTTTTTGATCATTGTACTGTTTATGTAAGTTGTTAACACATGTATTACTGACAAACCATGTGTCTAGAATACTGGGAATAGTAGGTACTCAATAAATATTTGTTGAATGAATGAATCAATTTCATTCATAATGGTGTGCCACAGTAGTACAGAGTGATCATTAGAATTATACAGGAAGCTATTTAAAAGTATATAAATCTAGGTTCCACCTCATATCTGTTTAATTAGCATCTCTGAGAAAGTGACAGAAGTTGATAACACAATAGTAATAAGAGACTTCAACATATCTTAGTCCTTGATAGATTTTGTAATTAAGAAAAATCCATAGAAGATCTTCATCATATAATTAACAAGCTTAATCTAACATTTTTAAAGCTGTGGAATTTTTCTTCAGAATATATCTTATATTAAAGACTCCCAAGGATTAAGATATACAATTCCTTTTTAAGAAAATTAATTAATTTTTATTGGAGTATAGCTGATTACAATGTTGTTTTAGTTTTGGTGTATAACAGTGAGTCAGTTATACATATACCTCTGTCCACTCTTTTATCCACTCTTTTAGATTCTTTTCCCATATATGCCCTTAGCGAGTACTGAGTGGAGCTCCCTGAGCTATAGTAGGTTATTAGTTCTATACCTTATGCATAGTACTGTGTGTATATCAATCCCAGTCTTTCCATTTATCCTTAGCCTATGGTGACCATAGTTTGTTTCCTACATCTATAACTCTGTTTCTGTTTTGTAGATAAGTTCATTTGTACCCTTTTTTAAGATTCCACACGTAAGCAATATCATATGATAGTTGCCTTTCTCTGACTTACTTCACTCAGTACAGCAATCTCTAGGTCCATCCATGTTGCTGCAGATGGTATTATTTAGTTCCTTTTTATGGCTGAGAGATATTCAGTTGTGCATATATATATATGTATATATATACATATATATATATATATATATATATATATACATATATATATATACCACATCTTCTCTATCCATTCTTCTATCAGTGGACACTTGGGTTGCTTCCATGTCTTGGCCATTGTAAATCATGCTGCAGTGAGCATTAGGGTGCATGTATCTTTTAGAATTATGGTTTTCTCTGGATAGATACCCAGAAGTGAAATCACTGGGTCATATGTAGCTCTATTTTCAGTTTTTTAAGGTGCCTCCATACTGTTCTTCACAGTGGCTGTACCCATTTACATTCCCACCGACAGTATTGGAGGGTTCCCTTTGCTCCACATCCTCTCCAGCATTTATAGCTTATATATTTTTGGATGAACAGAGGAACTCAACAGACGTTTCTCCAAAGAAAACATACAGATGGCCAAAAAGCATATGAAAAGATGCTCAGAATCACTAATTATTAGAGAAATGCAAATCAAAACTATAAAGAGATACAGTTCTGATACCTGTTATATAGTTACTGATTTAACAAATACAGTATTTTCAATGCCTTTAAGTAAGGAGTATCAGAAGCAGTTTTCATTCATTTGGGATGAACAGTCAGTCTACATTTATGAACTTACTCTACGTTCTGTGATTGCCCTCTGTCACAATATAGGAATCCAAAGAGACTTTGATCATCTGGACATTGCACAGAAGATCATGTTGGTTTGATATATTGATGACATCATACTATTTAGCCCTGATGAGCAGGAAATAGTAAATGTTCCAAATGCCTGTTTTAAGACATATATGCTCCAGAGGTGGGAGATAAAACTTTAAGGACCAGAATCTTGACTGCAATAAAGTCAATAAATCTATTTATAATAATATCAAGAAGCATTCTTTAACTCAGGATTATAGAATAACAAAACAGGCTAAACTGAAAATATCTGAGACCATGTCATGGAATGGGAAACTGGAGTGATTTTAGTTATATGAATGACTTCAGGATGATTTACTTGTATTATTGTTATTTTAAATTTAAGTTCTTATTACCCATACATCTTTTCAGGATGGATGAAACCTTGCCCCCTCTCTCCTCCTTTTTATATACTCCTTACTACAATAGGGGGAGTGAATTATCTGATGAATGTAACCCAGGTGAATACAATAGCAGTCAGGCTACATTCATGGGGCAGGATCATGACAATAAGTTTGTCTCTCTTCCTCTCTCAGGCTCTTTGCTGATAAGGAGTCAGTATGTGGAAAGGGTGCTGAGCCCTATCTGGGAAAGGCAGACTGGGATTCTGCTTTCTCTAGGTTTTGGCTTCTTCATCTGTGCCTGCATAGTTGAGTCAGGTTATTCCTTCATCGCCAAGGTCCATTTCGCCCTCTGCTCTTAGGCACTTTTTTCAATCTTTAATAAAAAAAAAAAAAAAAAAAGACTGATATTGTGATTTAGCGCTAGCATTAATCTACAAAAATGGTTACTATAAAATGAGGTTCCAATGTTCATTTTCATTTATTTAGCCATTGATGGATCACTAATTAATTTCTTTACCCACTCATTCATTCTGGATATTTATTACTCAATATTTATTATGTGCTGGAAACTCTCTTTGGCACTGCAGGTACAGAGTGCACAGAAAAGACTAAAATCCTGGCCTCCATGAAACTTATATCTTGGCCGGAAAGTCAGGCCATAAACAATATAAATAAATAAAATATCAATGTGTATAAAATATAAAATAAGGGTGATGATAAATGCTCCTGAGAAAAAAATGAAGAAAGAAAAAGTTAGGAAGTATTATGAACAGGATGGAGTTGAATTTGGACTGACTGACTGGGCAGACAGGATGTCACTGAAATGTGAAGGACCAAAAAGTAAAGAAAGAGCAAGTCCTGAGGCTACCCGGGGGAGGGCTGCCAGGTGGAATGGCCATGATGTGCACAGGGCGGAGGTGGGGGTTTGTGGAGATAACCAGTGGGGCTGGTAAACTTTGACACGTTGAGGGCAGAGGACACCTATGGAGGGTTTTGAGCAGAGAAGTGACGTGAATGCTCTATATTTTAACAGCGCACAGAACAGACAAAGTTCCTGCTCTCGTGAAACTTTTATTCTAGTAGAGGAGGCAGACAATAACAAAATATAATAAATAAAATCTAGAGAGTGAAATGTGATACATACTACTAAGAGAGAATGAGGGAGAGCAAGAGGACTTTCTGGCTGCAACATTGAAAACAAGTTGTTGAGGGGCCCTGGGGAGGGTGTGAGGATGGAGGCAGGGAGAGAAGTTAAAGGTTATGATAGCAGTTGTGGCAGGAAGTGGTGAGAGTGAGTGGTAGCAATGGAGAACAAGAGCCATGGCAGATTCAGGGCATATTAAGGAGGCAGAGTCAACTGGAACTTATTGCTGGATTGGATATATGGTGTGTATGAGAGAGAGAATTCCAGGCTGACTCCAGGGATTTTGGGGTGAGCAACTGGAAGGATGGAGTTGTCATTACTAGGACGGAAAGACCATCGGAAGAGCAGGTTTTGGAGAAACTGTGAGAGCTTTCTTGCTTTGAGCCTGTTTGCAAGGCCTATTAGACATCCATTGTGATGTTGAGGGGGAAGTAAAAGTTGGCGTGAACTTTTCCTTTTCAGCTCATGCTTTATCTTGAAAAATACTTTCTCACTGGGAGAAAGTTTGATTGTATATAGTTTGATTACTTGGACTCAAAACTGACTCTAAGATTCAGTTAGAGTCACTGTGCACCAGTTAGCTGGTGGCAGAGTTAGGGTTCAATTCCAGGCAACTTGGCTCCAGAATCCAGGTGTTTTGGACTCTCGAAACTCTCAGAACATGTTAAATATAGTTATTATTTCCCTGGGTTTTTTCTTCCTTGTATCAAGGCATCAATTCTTAATCTGCATCAATTCTTAATTGTGCTTAAAATTAATTTAGAGTCTGATATTTATCAATTGTACTTCTAAACAGTATTGTTACTTTCAATATACTTTGTAAAGTATAATTTCTAATTGCACTAGGAATGACCTATCTTTGCACTGGCCAGGCCCTGTGGCTTCCTGCCCTTCTCTAATTTGAGCACTCTGTCTTGTGGATCTAGGTGATCAGCATTCTGCCAGTTATAGTGACAACACAGGGATTCAGTTTTGCCAGCCTTAGTGGGGAGAGTTGATTCCTGGTTGAGATTCAATCTCCCATGACTGCTGCCACGTGGGGGCATTCTTGTTTTACCATTTCATGTTCATTCTTATGTGGACAATAGTGGAATAGTTGGGTTCACTTATGTTACATCACACACATCATTCATACATTGCAAATATTATTTGTAACAGTTGTTTACAAGCTCTCCACCCAGGACCTTGTTTGGCAAAATATGATATTTTAATAATTAGGAAAATCTTTTTTGACAATCAAGTAACTTTTATTTTATCTTTACTTAGTCCTTCTTCGATGCTTTTTTCCTTTATGTAGATATGAGTTGCTTACCTGTATTATTTTCCTTCTCTCTAAAGAACTTCTTTTAACATTTCTCGTAAGGCAGGTCTACTGGCAACAAGTTTCCTCAATTTTATTTATTTATTAAAAATATTTATATTTATTTATTTATTTGACTGCAATGGGTCTTAGTTGTGGCACATGGGATCTTCAACCCTCATTGTGGCATACAGGATCTTTAGTTATGGTATGTGAACTCTTAGTTGCAACATGTGGTATCTAGTTCCCTGACCAGGGATTGAACCCAGGCCCCTGCATTGGGAATATGGTATCTTAGCCACTGGATCACTAGGGAAGTCCCCTTCAATTTTAATTTGTCTGAGAAAGTCTTTATATTGCCTTCACATTTGGAGAACGATTTCAAAGGGTACAGAATTCTAGGTTGATGGGATTTTTTTTTTTTTTTTTTTCTTAACACTGAATAGTTCATTCCCCTTTCTTCTTGCTTGCGTGGGTTCTGAGGAAAAGTCAGATGTAATTTTCATCTTTGTTCCTCTATAGGTAAGATGCCTTTTAAACTCTGGCTTCTTTCTTTATCTTTGATTTTCTGTAGTTGAAAATTATGTGTCTAATTATAAGGGTTTCTTTGTTGTTATTGTTTGGTTGGTTGGTTTTTGTTTTTTGCATTTATTCTGCTTGATATTCTCTTAGCTTCATGGATCTATGGTTTGGTGTCTGGCATTAATTCGTAGTAATTCTCAGTCATTATTGTTTCAAATATATCTTCTTTCCCTTTCTCTTTCTCGTCTTCTAATATTTTTACTACACATATGTTACACCTTTTGTAGCTGTCCCCTAGTCCTTGGATATTCACTTTATTTCTTCAAGTCTTTGTTTTTTTGCGTTTCTGTTTTGGAGGTTTCTGTTGACATAGCCATGATTCTAAGATTCTTTCTTCAGCCATATCCAGTTTAAAAGTTCATTAAAGGCATGCTTCATTTTATTACAATGTTTTTGATCTCCAACATTTCTTTTTGATTCTTTTCACTTCTCTACTTAAATATCTCATCTATTCTTGCCTGCTATCTACTTTATCCATTAGTTCAGTTCAGTCACTCAGTCATGGCTGACTCTTTGTGACTCTATGGACTGCATCACGCTGGGCCTCCCTGTCCCTCACAACTCCCGGAGTTTACACAAACTCATGTCCACTGAGTTGGTGATGCAATCCAACCATCTCATCCTCTGTCATCCCATTCTCCTCGTGCCTTCAATCTTTCCCAGCATTAGGGTCTTTTCAAATGAGTCAATTCTTCACATCAGGTGGCCAAAGTACTGGAGTTTCAGCTTCAACATTGGTCCTTCCAATGAACACCCAGGACCGATCTCCTTTAGGATGGACTGGTTGGATCTCCTTGCAGTTCACGGTACTCTCAAGAGTATTCTCCAACACCACACTTCAAAAGCATCAACTCTTCAGCACTCAGCTTTCTTTATACTCCAACTCTCATATCCATACATGACCGCTGGAAAAACCATAGCCTTGGCTAGATGGACCTTTGTTGGCAAAGTAATGTTCTGCTTTTTAATATGCTATCTAGGTTGGTTATAACTTTACTCCAAGGAGTAAGTGTCTTTTAATTTGATGGCTGCAATCACCATCTGCAGTGATTTTGGAGCCCCCAAAAATAAAGCCTGTCACTGCTTCCCCATCTATTTGCCATGAAGTGATGGGACCAGATGCCATGATCTTTGTTTTCTGAATGTTAAGCTTTAAGCCAACTTTTTCACTTTGCTCTTTCACTTTCATCAAGAGGCTTTTTAGTTCCTCTTCACTTTCTGCCATAAGGGTGTTGTCATCTGCATATCTGAGGTTATTGATATTTCTCCCGGCAATCTTGATTCCAACTTGTGCTTCATCCAACCTGGCATTTCTCATGATGTACTCTGCATATAAGTGAAATAAGCAGGGTGACAATATACAGCTTTGACGTACTCCTTTCCCTGTTTGGAACCAGTCTGTTGTTCCATATCCAGTTCTAACTGTTGCTTCCTGACCTGCATACAGATTTCTCAAGAGGCAAGTCATTCTTATCTCTTTAAGAATTTTCCACAGTTTGTGGTGATCACACAGTCAAAGGCTTTGGCATAGTCAATAAAGCAGAAGTAGATGTTTTTTCTGGAACTCTCTTGCTTTTTCAATAATCCAGTAGATATTGGAAATTTGAGCTCTGGTTCTGCTGCCTTTTCTAAAACCAGCTTGAACATCTGGAAGTTCACAGTTCACATACTGTTGAAGCCTGGCTTGGAGAATTTTGAGCATTACTTTACTAGCATGTGAGATGAGTGCAATTGTGTGGTAGTTTGAGCATTCTGTGGCATTGCCTTTCTTTGGGATTGGAATGGAAAACTGACCTTTTCCAGTCCTGTGGCCACTGCTGAGTTTTCCAAATTTGTTGACATATTGAGTGCAGCACTTTCACAGCATCATCTTTTAGGATTTGAAATAGTTCAATTGGAATTCCATCACCTCCACTAGCTTTGTTCATGGTGATGCTTCCTAAGGCCCACTTGACTTCACATTCCAGGATGTCTGGCTCTAGGTAAGTGATCACACCATGGTGATTATCTGGGTCGTGAAGATCTTTTTTGTATAGTTCTTCTGTGTGTTCTTGCCTCCTCTTCTTAATATCTTCTGCTTCTTTAAGGTCCCTACCATTTCTGTCCTTTATCGAACCTGTCTTTGCATGAAATGTTCCCTTGGTGTCTCTGATTTTCTTGAAGAGATCTCTAGTCTTTTCCATTCTATTGTTTTCCTCTATTTCTGTGCACTAATCATTGAGGAAGACTTTCTTATCTCTCCTGCTGTTCTTTGGAACTCTGCTTTCAAATGGGTATATCTTTCCTTTTCTCCTTTGCTTTTCACTTCTCTTCTTTTCCAGCTATTTGTAAGGCCTCCTCAGACAGCCATTTTGCTTTTTTGCATTTCTTTTTCTTGGGAATGGTCTTGATCCCTGTCTCCTGTATAATGTCATGAATCTCTGTCCATAGTTCATCAGGCACTCTGTCTATCAGATCTAATCCCTTGAATCTATTTCTCATTTCCACTGTATAATCATAAGGGATTTAATTTAGGTCATATGTGAATGGCCTAGTGGTTTTCCCTGCTTTCTTCACTTTGTCTGAATTTGGAAATAAGGAGTTCATGATCTGAGCCACAGTCAGCTCCCAGTCTTGTTTTTGCTGACGGTATAGAGTTTCTCCATTTTTGGCTGCAAAGAATATAATCAATCTGATTTCAGTGTTGACCATCTGGTGATGTCCATGTGTAGAGTCTTCTCTTGTGTTGTTGGAAGAGGGTGTTTGTTATGACCAGTGCGTTCTCTTGGCAAAACTCTATTAGCCTTTGCCCTGCCTCATTCTGTACTCCAAGGCCTAATTTGTCTATTACGCCAGGTGTTTCTTGATTTCTTCCTTTTGCATTCCAGTCCCCTATAATGAAAAGGGCATCTTTTTTGGGGTGTTAGTTCTAAAAGGTCTTGTAGGTCTTCATAGAACCGTTCAACTTAAGCTTCTTCAGCATTACTGGTCGGGGCATAGAGTTGGATTACAGTGATATTGAATGGTTTACCTTGGAAGTGAACAGAGATCATTCTGTTGTTTTTGAGATTGCATCCAAGTACTGCATGTTGGACTCTTTTGTGGACTATGATGGTATTCCATTTCTTCTAAGGGACTCTTGCCCGCAGTAGTAGATATAATGGGCATCTGAGTTTCACCCATTCCAGTCCATTTTAGTTTGCTGATTCCTAAAATGTTGATGTTCACTCTTGCCATCTCCTGTTTGACCACTTCCAATTTGCCTTGATTCATGGACCTAATATTCCAGCTTCCTAAGCAATGTTGCTCTTTGTAGCATCGGACTTTGCTTCTATCACCAGTCACATCCACAACTGGGTGTTTTTGCTTTGTCTCTCTCTCTTCATTCTTTCTGGAGTTATTTCTCCACTGATCTCCAGTAGCATATTGGGCCCCTACCGACCTGGGGAGTTCATCTTTCAGTGTTATATCTTTTTGCCTTTTCATATTGTTTGTGGGGTTCTCAAGGCAAGAATACTGAAGTGATTTGTCATTCCCTTCTCCAGTGGACCATATTTTGTCAGAACTCTCCACCATGACCGGTCCGTCTTGGGTGGCCCTACACGGCATGGCTCATAGCAGCATGTAGGACCACACAGAGCAGTGGCTGTGCTTCGCTGGCACGACTATGAGAAGATATCCCACGTCCAAAGTCAGAGAAACCCCAGCAAGAGGGTAAGTGCTGGAGCGGCTGCGTGGCGTTGGAACAGTTGTGAGGAGATATCCCATGCCCAAGGGCAAAGCTCTATCCATTAGAGCCCTTAGCATGTTAACCACAGGTGTTTTAAATTCCAACATCCCTGCCGTGTCCGCTTCTGATGATTGCCCTGGATAGCCATATTGTGTTTTTTGTCTTTTAGTATGCCTTGCAATTTTTTATTGCTGGCTAAACATGATGCTAGCTAAACATATTGCTAGCTAAACAGGCTTCCCTGGTGGCTCAGTGGTAAAAAACCCACCTGCCATTGCCTAAGATACGTGTTTGATCCCCGAATCTGGAAAATCCCTGGAGAAGGAAATGGCAACCCAACTAGTATTCTTTCTGAATGAGCTATTGTATTTAAAAATGATTCCTTTTCACTTTCCCCTGCTGAAAGCACAGGAATTTTTTCTTCAGTATTTACTGTAAGAACCCAATCAAAGTTCTGGAAGTAAATCTCACAAAACTGAGTTCCCTGCCCCCTCCCACATGCCTGAGAACCCCTGGATTTTTTGGAGGTGTTCACATGAATCCTCCAGCAACTGATCAAATACAGTTAGGTTTTCCCAGCCCAGCCCTGATTCCCAAAGAGTTTATCCCTTTTTAGTCTCTGTTTCAGTAAGCCATGACTCTTTGCCTGCCTGTCTGTCTCTCCTGTTTTGGAGGCAGCAGTTTGCCCTTGTCCTCAACTATCTTATGAATCCTAGAAAAGCTGTTGATTTTTCAGTCTGTTCAGATTTTTATTTGTTAGTCTGGAGTGACAACTTCCACACTCATTTTATGCTGAACCAGAAACTGGAAGTGGCAATTAGTAACTTTAATGTAAAGATTTTAAATATTTAGGCATTATCATAGACTATGTACAATAAGAACCTAAAGCAGTGACTTTAATGTGTGTTTCTAAAAATAAAAGAGCTATATTTTTATAATGAAAACTCCATGTTATGTGGTTAATTGAGAATAAAAACCTACTCTTTGAACTCTATAAAATGACATAAACTAGAGATTGGCAAAAGATGAATGGTATTTTGTGAAACATGAAAATTACGTATAATACATACCATATGTAAAATAGATAACCAGTGGAAATTTGCAGTGTGATGCAGGGAGGTCAAAACTAGTGCTCTGTGACAATCTAGAGGTATGGGATGGGGTGGGAAGTGGAAGGTAGGTTCAAGAGGGAGGGAACATCAGCTTATGGCTGATTCATGTTAATATATGGCAGCAACCAACACAATATTGTAAAGCAATTATCCTCCAATTAAAAATAAATTAAAAAAAAAAAGAAGTTTACTGTATGTATAAATAAAGTTTTATTGGAATACAGTCCCCACTGTCACATCTTGCGGATGGCTATCTTCACACTATCATAACAGAGTTGAGCAGCTATGACAGAGATTGTATAGCCTGAAAAGTCTAAAATAATTTAGTATCTGTGCTTTGTAAAAAAAGTCTGCTGACCCCTTAAATAAACTAATACGAAGATAATGGTACAGGCATTCTTGGTAAGTCCAGGGTCCTGCATTTCTTGGTCAGGATCTGTTTGCCCATCTTTTCACAATGTGCAGAGCTGTCATGGGACAGTGGATGCTGACTGCAACTCAGAGGAGACAGTGAGAGAAAAACGTTTAGCCTAATCCCATATAACATTCCATTCTTGTCTTAATATGCATTTCCTTTGAAAATATGGTTCTTGTAAATTGTTGGTTTGGTTTCCAGAAATAAAACCATCCTTGAATGTAGAATTGTATCTTGAAAGCCTAAGTAAGAGAGGATTTTTTTTTTTCCAGAATGAAAATTGTTTTATTTTTCTCATTAAACAATATGTATTTAGTGTAAAAAAAAATGATAAAAACAGAGAATCATAATGTAAAAGTGAAAATCCCACCTCTCAGAGATAACCACCATCTGACATGTTATTGTACACCATCAGTTTATCCTATGTCTTAAAAGAAAGAGGTGATATTTATTTTTCAGCCTGCCAAAGACCACTTGATACTGGTCTGGATGCAGTTAAAGAGCCCTTTCCGAGGTGAGGGGAGCAGGTGGCCCAATGTCCTGCCCAAAGGAAGCCCACTGGCTCTTTGCAGTTGTCCAAAGGTCAGGCAGGGAGCCAACAGGTAGCTCAGTTTATGTCCGCAATAAAATCAGGAACATGCTGTATAGAAAGCGTTGGATATGCATGCATTCATTTAACCATTCAATCAGCCAGTGAATAGTAGGCATACCAATTCCCTATTGCTTTTGTAACAGATGACCACAAACGTAATGGCTTAGAATGACACAAATTTATTCTCTTATAATTTTGGTGGTAACAAGTCTAAAATCAAGGTTTTGGAGGGCTGTGTTTCTTCCAAAGGACTTTAGGGAAGAATCTGTTTTCTTGCCATTTCTGATTTCTTTCTAGAGGTAGGACTATATTCCTTGGCTTGTGCCTCTTCCTCTGTCTTCAGAACACATCACTCTAACATCTCTTTCTGTCTTCACATCTCCTTTTCCCTCAGTATCTTGCCTCCCACTTACAAGGACCTTTGTGATTACACTGGACCCACCCAGATAACCCGGGATAATTGCCCCACCTCAAGATCCTTAATTTAATCCCATCTGTGAAGTCCCTTTTGCCATGTAAGGTAACATATTCACAGATTCTTGGGATGTTTTTGAGATATTATTATTCTGTCTACCACAATATGTGGGCACCTGCTTTGTTTCTGACACTGTCCTGGGCTCTTGGAAATCAGAGTTGAATGAACACAGCTCCTCCCCCTTGAAAAGCTGACTTCCAGGCCCAAAGAACCTGGGGAAAGATATAGAAGAGTGAAGAGAATGGTGTAGCTGAGAGATGGTGATTAATTCAACATTTGGGAAATCCTGTATATTAGTCAGTGCTCTTTGGCTGAAGCATTAGAAAGCAACTTGATCAGGCTTAAACAAAGGTGATTTTCTTAAATAGATGTACTGTGACAAAAGGAACCCAAGGGCAAAAGTGCAGCTGGGCCCCAGGAAGGCCTGAAAACCAGAAAAACTGGGAAAATGGGACTGAAAAACCCCAGGCAACTT